>NC_143133.1:126200736-127450736 GCF_059928025.1 Delphinapterus leucas | reverse complement strand
GTGAAGTTGAAGGAGTTTTTAAAGGACATATGCAGGCAAAAATAAATGAAAGGGAATAAATATATCTTACAATACACAGCAAAATATTTCATTACCAATAATGTCATAATTTTTTTACAACTTTATGCTTACTCTGTTCTTTAGGTATTTATTGCTATTTAGCTTTCATTGAAATGAGATTGAGATCAATAAATTATTAAATGGTCTCTAAATAGCCAAAATATATGAAATACAAATATATTTTGTATTATAGGATACCTTTTAAAATCAATTTATTTAAACTAAGAAAAAAATAGTTTACCCATTTCTCCCACTCCACACCCCACCTTTGACAACCACTGATCTATTTTCTGTATCTGTGAGCTTTTTTTTTTTTAGATTCCACATATGAGGGATAATATTTGTCTTTTGCTGTCTGACTTTGTTTCACTTAACATAATGCTTTTGTGGTCCATCATGTTTTCACACATGACAAGATTTCATTCTTTTTCATGGCTGAATGAGATTCCATGGTATGCATGTGTGTGTATATATAAGTATATATACACCATATTTTATGTATGTATATAACCATATTTTCATATTGATTCAACCACTGATGGACACTTAGGTTGTTTTCATATCTTGGCTATTGTGAATAATTCTGCAGTGAATATGGGAGTGCATATATCTTTTCAGGTTAGTGTTTTCATTTTCTTTGGATAAATACCCAGAAGTGGAATTGCTAGATCATATGGTAGCTCTATTTTTAATTTTTTGAGGAATCTACATACTGTTCTCTGTAGTGACTGTACCAATTTACTTTCCTACCAGTAGTGCATGAGTGTTCCCTTTGTCTACATCCTCACCATTCTAGCAGGTGTGAGGTGATATCTGATTGTGGTTTTGATTTGCATTTCACTGATGATTAATGATGTTGAGCATCTTTTCATATATTTGTTGGCCATTTGTAGGTCTTCTTTGAAAAAATGCCTATTCAGATCTTCAGCCCACTTTTTAAATCAGATTGTTTGGTTTCTTTTGCTATTGAGTTGTATAATAGTATATATTTTGGATATTAGCCTTTTATCAGATATAAAATTTGCAAATATTTTCTTCCATTCAGTAGGTTGCCTTTTCATTTTATTGATGGTTTCCTTTGCTGTTAAGAAGGTTTTTAGTTTGATGTAGTCTTACTCATTTATTTTTGCTTTTATTGCTTTTGTTTTTGGTGTCAGATTTTCAAACCTATGTCAAGGAGCTTACAGCCTGTGTTTTCTTCTAGGAATTTTATGGTTTCAGGTCTTTCATTTAAGTCTTTAATCAATTTTAAGTTAATTTTTGTGTACAGTGTAAGATAGTGGTCCAGTTTCATTCTTTTGCATGTGTTGTTCTGTTTTCCCAACACTGTTTATTGAGGAGATTGTCCTTTCCACATAGTATATTCTTGGCTCCTTTGTTGTAAATTAATTGACTGTATATGTGTGGGTTTATTTCTGGAATCTTTATTCTGTTTTATTGATCTATGTATCTGTTTTAATGCCAATACCCTACTGTAATAATTACTATAGCTTTGTAATACAGTTTGAAATCAGGGAGTGTGATGTGAAGTGGGCTTTTTAAACGAACTTTTTGATATTTAATAATTGACATTACTCTTTTCCAAGTTACCCTCACATGAACTAATGTAGAGTACCAACTAAATATTAATTTTTATTTATTTTGTATTTTTTTTCCATTTTTGAACATACATTTCACCTGCTATAATCACACATGAGACAGAATAATGAGAAATTATAACAAGGCAAGTCCTAGAGTTCACTGTTGTCTTTTCCAGTTTTCCCATGCACTCTTTCTATTGTCATCACATGTTTTCACATGCCCTCTTTTGGTCCTTGGAGCATACCTATTCCAACAATGAGGAAAAGATGATTTGGGGAAATATAGAAAATGAAAAGCCTGAGCTATATTGTCATCCTGAGCTACCTTAATCCCCTGCTCTCTGACAATATATCATAGCTGGGGTAAAAATGGAAGTTGTTGCAGTATCTCTAAGAATTCACAGAGCCAGCAAGACAAGAGCTGAGCTACAGTGAACAAGAAGAGCCCCTGGGCCCTGTGGTGCTGAGGGAGAGGAGACAACGAGTCACGGTCACCTTAGCAGCAGGGTGCTGGTCCAGACCAGCAGTGGCCAGATGAACAAGGGGAATTGATGCAGGCAGTGGAGGCCTGGAACCACTGAGGTTTGTGGATCAAATCCTAAAGCTATTCAGTATGAAGAGGTCAAAGAGATGAGGACAAAAAAGCAAAGAGACTGGGAAGGAATAGCCAATGAGGGAGAAGGAAAACCAGGTGTTCTAGAACTGAAGCAGGAAAGTGTTTCTAACATGAGAGAGTATAGGCATACCTCAGAGATACTGCAGTTTCAGTTCCAGACCATCTAATAAAGCAAATATTGCAATAAAGTGATCGCACAATTTTTCTGGTTTTCCAGTGCATACGTTTACACTATAGTCTATTGCATGCAATTGCATTATGCCTAAAAAAAAAGTACATACCTTAAAGATACTTTATTACTGAAAAATGCTAACCATCATTTGACAATGTAGGTAGGGTTGCCACAAACTTTTAATTTGTAAAAAATGCAGTATCTGGGAAGCGCAATAAAGTAAAACACAATAAAATGAGGTCTGCCTATAGTCACCTGTGTCAGATGTTGCTGAGAGGTAGAGTAAGATGAAGATGGAAGTCATCAGTAACTTTAACAAGAGCAATGTCAATAATGTGGTGAAGATTGATGTGCTGTTATAGAATGGGCTCAGAGAGAATGGACCAAGAGGAATTGGAGTTTGTGAGTGTAAGAAAGTCTTTCAACCAGTTTTCTTATAAAGCAGAATAGAAAAATAGGGCAGTAGATTGAGGGAGAATTGGGGTAAATGGATCTTTTTAAAAATGGGAGATTATAGTAGCCTGTTCAGATGCTGCTGCAAGTAATAAAATGAAAGGAGAAAATGGGGGGAGAGAAAGAAAATAATTACTTAGAGAATTCTTTGAATAGGTTAATGGGAAGGGAATCTGGTTCACTGATAGAGGGGATGGTCTAACATGAAAGAGTCCACAGTTTATCCTTAGGACAAAGAGGAAAACAAATAAATGGGAACATATGCTCATAGTGTAAATATTTGTGGAAGTTTTTTTTGCTGCTGTTTGCTTATTTTATTTTCTCAGTGAATAGGAAACAAGATCATCATCTGAGAGTGAGGATGAGCTAGGAAGTATTGAAGGTCTGAGAAGAAAGAAGAAATAAATGTAGTGATCTAGGATAGGGTCTGCAAACTGAGAGTATATAAACTTTCCAGTGGTTATGTAGTCACCGATCATTTTTTAAAAATTCACTTTCAATATCCTCTTTCTTACAGTGTTCTTCCCTAAAAGTGATCTGCCTAAGAGAGGAGCTGCTATATAGGCTCTTCTTTCTCATCTTCCCTTTCATTGCCTCCACTGCATATCTCTCACCTCTTCTGGATCCACTGCGGTGCATCACCGCTGGGTGACTAAAAACAGAAAGAAAAATTTTAAATATTATCATTTGAGTTTTAAAAGTGAATGACTCTAACATCTAAATAACAATCTCTTTTGCAAATCAAATGGCTTCCAAATTATTTGGTTTTATAAAAATTGAAGAAGGACCTAATCAATTTAACAACTGTTAGATAATTAGTAATTGCATCTGGTGATATATCATTATGTAATTTTTGGCAGTCTTAGTTCAGTAAACTGACAGACACTCCTATAACAAATCTCTTTCCATTCCCGTCTACTTATTTATTTTTATATCTCTAAGAGGGTAATGAGGAACAGAAATTACATTGAATTCAGGCTAATTTTAGCAATAATATCAATATATTGATTGATACACATACTAATCAGAAAAACAAAATCAGAAAAAAAACCCCTAAAAATGCCTTTATATTTTATACTGTATATAGTCCAATAAAATGATACATTTATACTTGATAATTACTAATCAAGATTTAGAATATATTTATCTATTTTGATTAAATGTAAACTATTATAATAAGTCAGTGTAGCAGAAGTAATTAAATATTAGTGGTGACAAAAATATTTTGTATACATAAAACATGTTTTGTTTCAGACAAATAACATATTTATTGTTTATCAGAGATTATTTGCAACTATTTTAATTTTGATAAAGGTATAAAATTTCATCTTTGAAAATGGTAGGGGTCTAGGATTTTTCAAAACTATTTTAGAAGGATCACAAGCAAAACAGTTTGTGGATAACTGGTGGAGAGTGGCAGAGTGCATGCACTAGAGAAATAAAGTTGCCAGGCAAAACAAAAAAACTCATTTTTGATTAGAGAGCAGGAATGTGAAGGAAGGTCACTCAGCATGAGTCTATGTTTTTCTCCCATTATGTTCAGTTGTACAGATGCCAGCATGCAGTAGAAATAGCACTGTATTTTACCAGGGTTGTTTGGCCAAAGGATTGAGGATATGTGCAAAAAAAAATGATTTGGTGCTGAACCATAGTATTTATGCAGGGTAAAAAGGGCAGGTGAGGAAGACTGAAAAAGCTGATTTTGTCAATGGTTGGTCATTCGCCTCAGGGTGGAAAAATTATTGCAACCTGGGTGCTGACAGATCATGAATGTTTGAAGTTTGGAAAGTCTGAAATTGCAGTATTGGATGAATTGCAGTTATTATTGAAGACAAGGTCCAGGTTTAACTGATGTTATATTATTTTGTCTTTTTCTTCACACTAGAACTCAAGATCTATTAGAGGCAGAGATCTGTTTTTAATCTGCTCTCCCCAACCTGCTATACTCCTAGTGTCTATAACATTACCTGATAGATTGAGAGAGCTGAACAGTAAATCTTTGTTGAATAGATCAATGAAAAGTGCATGACAACAGGAAAGAATGACTGAGATCAGGTAGCTGAAAAGATCATCTGATTTTAGTTAGGTATAAAATTTGTTGAAAGTCTCATGTGTTTAGATTAAATAGGAAATCACACCATTGATATAATGAACCCATGTCTCCGATGCAGTTATATATAAAATTGCTTGAAGGGTAGCAGTGTGTGGACTGTTTGGCTATGACATCATCCAATTGGTAGAAATGAAATAATTCCTAATCCTTCTCATTCAAAGAAAAGTTGAAAAAGATTGTTGGTGGTGACGAAGATTAGTATAGGAATATAAGTATTCGAAAAATTGGTTAATGTTAGGGTTTGAGTGCATATATCATATTGAAAATTCTGTAACTGATCATGTAATGAAAAGTGCTACTGGTATAAATATTATTGAGAAACAGTCTAATTTAAAACTAAGTGATGATTTCAGGGTTTGGATAGTTATTCAGTGTCAGCTTGAAATAATTATTTCTTGACCCAAGTAGATAAATATTGTTTTTGAGAATTAGGCTGGTGATGAAGGCATATGTAATGATAATTTAGATTATTTTTCTAGATATTAGAGGCGGTTACTATGATTGATAAAATTAGCATGAATAGTGATATTAATATAGAAGAGGTGAATAGATTGATCACTTTTATTTGGAGTTGAACAGATTTTTTTGTTTCCTCAGACCAATGGATTACTTCCTTTAAAAGTTTGAAAAAAAAAAAAACATGGATTCAAGAATCAGAGAGGCATAGGAGAGAATTTGAATAAATCAGGAAACAAAACCTTAAAAAAGGGCTTCCCTGGTGGCGCAGTGGTTGAGAGTCCGCCTGCCGATGCAGGGAACATGGGTTCGTGCCCCGGTCTGGGAAGATCCGACATGCTAAGAAGCGGCTGGGAATGTGAGCCATGGCCGCTGAGCCTGCGCATCCGGAGCCTGTGCTCCGCAACGGGAAAGGCCACAACGGTGAGAGGCCCGCATACCGCAAAAAAAAAAAAGTATTCTAAGATACTATAAAAATAGGACCTTTTTTAGACTGTGTGGACAGGCCCTTTCTGAAGAAACGATATTTAAACTGAGACTTGAATTGTGTTGTGGAGCCAGCCAGGTGATTAGTGAAGGAAGAATTCTAGGTAAAAGAAACAGTATATGAGAAGGCCAGGATTCCTGGAACTAAGAGAGTACCTTTATTTTGTGTGTCACTCGAAACAGATGACACACTAAAACTTAGGATATTTCAGTGGGGGTTTATTTAAAGAGACTAACTGCAAAGGTATAGACTGGATACAGGGGTCACTTAAGGAATGATGCAAGAACTTGGGGTGAACAGTAGTAGAGCTATTATTACCTCAAGACCAAAACTGGGAAATAAAGGTTGCTGGAACTAGGAGGGAGAGGATCGTGCAGGGCAGAGCTCCTTATGAGATCAGTGACCTTCAGTCAAGGGACACAGCCAGCTAGAGCAAATCCAAAGGGAGGGAGCCTGGAAGTAAATTCGTGATCACACTTCACCTCCTGCCCTCCAGCCTCCAGCAGGGCTGGCTCTCCATTGCCTGCACACTATCAAAGGAAAGGGCATAGGAACCCATTGATCAGTCCATTCAGTTCAGCCTTCCAAGGCAGAGAGTACAGTGAAAAAGGTGGAGAGAGGTTTTGGATATTCATTAGACTTTTTGTCAGCTAAATGTTCATGCCATGTATTTAGGTCATGTTATAGAATATGTATTTTATTTTAGGCAAAATGGGGAACCTTTGAAATGGGGAGCTCTTGCTTTGAAATGGTAAGCAGATTATTGTTAAAGGTTCTAGAACCAATCTCCAATGTTGGGGGATGGTGCAGATTTTTACACACCAACTGGCAAGTCTTTGACACTGCCTGAGTATCCTATGATTCAACTCAGTTCCGACACTGTGTACCCAGAGAGAGCATCAGATTGCACAGGTTAAGGGTTGAGTCCTACAAGACTGTCACCACCACCCCCAGCTTCAGATGCCTGTCCCAAGTCTAGGTTGTCACCTGTGCTTCTGACCAACCAGCTATAGATCAGAGGTTCCAATGACCCCTTGCTTGGGTTTAATTAATTTGCTAGAGTGGCTTACAGAACTCAGAGAAACATTTTACCTACTAGACTACCAGTTTATTATAAACGGATATAACTCAAGAACAACCAGATGGAATTGATACTTAAGGCAAGATATGGGGGAAAGGCATGGAGCGTCCATGCCCTCTCCGAATGCACCACTTTCCGCAAATCTCCACAGGCTCACCAACCCAAGGAACTCTTCGAACCCAGTCTTTTTGGGTTTTGTGAAGGCTTTATTACATAGGCATACTTGATGAAATCATTTGCGATTGTTGACTGGATTCAACCTCAGTCCTTCTTCCCCGCCCAGTAGGGTGAAGGGACTGAAAGTTCCAAAACGCTTAATCTCAGGGTTGGTTCCACTGGCAACCAGCCCCCATCATTAGGTTACCTAGGGACTTCCCCCCCCCCCCCCCCCCCGCCAAGCCACCTCATTAGCATAACAAAAGACACCTTTTGTTGCTGTCGCCACTTAGGAAATTCCAAGGGTTTTAGGAGCTCTGTGACAGAAGAGGGGACAAAGACCAGATGTATATTTCTTATTATAAATCACAGAGTCACAGTTGTGATCAGATTTGCATTTGAAAATAAAATCTCTCTGGCTGTTAAAGTGGCCTATTAGAGGACTACAGGTGGGAGAACTTGCCCCAAGGCAGCAGTGGGGGATTTAAGGGGCAAGAGCAGAAAGGAGGTGAGTGAAACAAAGTTACTTGTTAATCCACGGTTGGTGGCTCTAGTTAGTGTGGTTGCCCGAGCTTTTTCCAAGGTATTATTAATAGGACTTGGTAATAGTTTGGATGAATAGTTTGAACGAAAATGTCACAATGACACTTTCATGTATTGTGTATCAGACTTGTGTAACTGGGTAGCTATGGTGCCATGAACTGCAGCAGGAAAAATTCTTTTATCAACAGAATCACATAGGGATATTAACCAAAGTTTTAATTTTAGACATGAAATATTCAAGCGAAAGTGTCACAAGTTGAATATACAAGTTTAAATCAATCTGGTCAAGATGCATACATTTGGGACTTACAGCTGTGATATGATGCTATCATTTAAAAAATGAGTGTATAGAGGGACCAAAGCTCTGGAGACAGAACTAAGCCCTGTAAAACTTGGATGTTTAGAGGGGCCATGTTAGGTCTTAGAGAGGGAGCCAGCAAAGGAATCCATATGTTAGCACTAAGCTAACACTTTTATGGAAGTTATCCCACCTAGATTATAATAATTTTATGAATCAGGTATATTATGAATGAGATTCTGAGAATCAGATTAATCAACTTGGCTATAAGGTAGCTTTGGTTTTTGCCTCACTCCAAAACTAATGCTTTTTCCATGACACCAGGCAGCCTATCATAAATGATAAATGCTTGTTAAAGTGAAGTCAGCATTTTCTTAGATCAGTGATAGACTTAAGGAAAAATATGAATGAGGGAAGTAGTTTTAAGCACCTCTTAATTTATATATCACCTTGTGATATATAAACTAAATCATAAGTTACTAACCTTCTTGTTTTCCATGATGATATAGCTTTCCATCTTTTAAATGAGATTAACTCATGCAGCTAAAACATACTTTAAGATAGATTTTGCCATAGAGTTGCCACAAATTTGGTTTTACTATCTAATGGGTAGAAAATTAATTTAGTCCCTAAGCTAGATTTATGAAGAATTTTGGTACATATTTCCAACAACTCATTCCTAATACCTGAGCATGTAATGTATTAATAGAGACTAGAGAACAGGTGTTTGAAATGTACAGTTGAAAACAAGCATTGACATTTAAACCTCATCACATAAAAATATGAAACCCATTATTTTCTATTATGATATTAACAATAGAGCTTTAAACATCTTTGGTAATGACTGAAATTTCATAATTAGTCCATTAATCACAAGATAACTGTCATGAACTCAAATAAGTATCCATAATGATCAGTAAGTGCTTCCATTGAGACATCCATATATACTTGGGAGGAGGAAGTACCTTTCAATTTGTAATAACACAGTGACTGTAATAAGTCCTGAGTAGAAAATACTGATGAACATGTGGCTTTGTATTCATTTGAGGTGTTAGGATAGAAACTCATCTTTTTCTTTTTTTAATTTATTTTATTGAAGTGTAGTTGATTTACCATGTTGTGTTAATTTCTACTGTACAGCAAAGTGATTCAGTTATATATATACATATATATATATACACATATACACATTCTTTATCATATTCTTTTCTATTATGGTTTATCACAGGATATTGAACATAGTTCCCTGTACTATATAGTAGGACCTTGTTGTTTATCCATTCTTGTTTATCCATTCTATATATAATTGCTTGCATCTGCTAATCCCGAACTCCCACTCCAACCCTCCCCCCATCCCCTCCCCATTGGCAACCATAAGTCTGTTCTCTATGTCTGTGAGCCTATTCCTGTTTCATAAATAAGTTCATTTGCATAATTTTTTAAGATTCCACATGTAAGTGATATCATATGATATTTGTCTTTGTCTGACTTACTTCGCTTTGTATGATAATCTCTAAGTCCATCCATGTTGCTGCAAATGGCATTATTGCATTCTTTTTTAAGGCTGAGTAATATTCCATTGTATATATGTGCTACATCTTCTTTATCCATTCATCTGTCAATGGACATTTAGATTGTGTCCATATCTTGGATATTGTTAATAATGCTGCAGTGAACATCGGGGTGCATGCATCTTTTCAAATTATGGTTTTTCCTGGATATTTGCCCAGGAGTGGGATTGTAGGATTGTATGGTAACTCTATTTTCATTTTTTTGAGGAAGCTGTTCTCAAAAAATACTGTTCTCCATAGTGGCTGCACCAACTTACATTCCTACCCACAGTGTAGAAGGGTTCCCTTTTCTCCACACACTCCCTAGCATTTGTTATTTATAGACTTTTTAATGATGGCCATTCTGACTGGGAAACTTTCATCTTAATCTTAAACTTTTCATAGTTTGTAGCATTCCTAGATATTACATTTTTGCTATGTGAAAATCATTTATACATTTTAACATTATATTTACATTGTAAACTTATAGAGCCTAAAAATTTATATTAGGGTGTATAAATAGGATGCATTTCTATTTGCCATTAAATGGTATTAGGTCAAACACATTTACATAGCAGACAATATTTGAGCTGCGAAAGAAATTTGTTTCCATTGAATATCACATCTTTGTACGAAATGAGGATGATCAGTAGAATTATTTTTTGAAATATTTGCTCAGAGACATGAATAGAATTTTTACTTTAAATTTGTGGTAAAAGCATTTTTATCTATTCATTTTAAAATTTATAGTAGTTTTTTTCTTTGATTGAAGTTACACATTGGAGATAGCTTCTGCAGTCTCTATTCATTCATTCTACCTTCTATATGCCAGCTAATCTTCTAGCTCTTGATAATCTAGTTTAAAAAAAAAGAAAAAACAGACAAAATCTTCACTTTCACGAAGTTTACAGCAAATCAAGGATGGTAAATAAAAGAAGTAAATAAGTACATTTTGAAGTTGCTGTTATTGTTCTAATGTAATTATAGAGCTTATTCAGGAAAACATATAAGATGGTATAGTTGCTTAACAATAGGCTATGTTAAGCAGTCTAACAATTCAGAATTTAGAAATCGATCATGTTGACACAAGTTGAAACTTGACATGTATAATGTATAATCCGCAAAACAGTTATTACAGAGGAAAGAATAAGAACAGTGAGATGTTTCCAAAGTGGGACCAGTTAATTAATGGGATACTTTCAAAGGGATGTTAATACATTATAGTCTGAAATCTGTACAGAATTACAGATTCTATCATTTATAGAATTTATAATTCTATAAAGAATTATTTATTTCTAAATAAAGTTGACTTTACCAAATAACATGAGAAAAATAATCTAACTCCTCTAAGCGGTAATTGTGATGCTTAATGTTATTAGTTTTGGTTTTGCCAGAATCAGATTTAAAATACTGGTTTTGGTAGTCAGATGCTATTGATAGCACTTTTATCAAACCATAACAGACCTTGAGGAGATGCTTTGGGACCAAAAGATAATTCACATTTCATTAATGTTCAGTTATCTCAGAACATCTCTGTTCTACCAATGACAGATGGACCCAGAAAAAATGAAAACATCTTAAGTCTTATGCTATTCAAAAACTAGATTTTCTTTGAAGTGAAAACCGTACATTGATTTGTTTAAAAATGTGTGGTACAGTGGTTGTGGCATGAACTTTGAAACATCATACCCTCTTGGATATGAATTTGTGTGCCAGCATTTATTAGTGGTGGAAGCATCTCAAAGCTGCATTTTTCTCGTATGTAAGACAAGATATTAACACTGCTTGGGTCATAGGTTAAGTTGAAGAAAAAGGATCATTTTTCATATAGAATTTATGTAAATGAATTAGTTTCAGATTATATAAGTAGCATGGTATCCTGTGTCACCTAAAAGGGCCTGTGGATATTAATGTCATCAGAGCCTTGGTCAGTTGGCTCTCAGTTGGTGTTTCTGACATTTTGATTACTCATTACATTCCAGCTTCTTGTTCACTTCCTTCCTGAACTCCAGCATCCTTCAGGACCATGTCTTGCTTATGGTGGAATTTCTAACTTTCAGTATATTTCCTTATAATCATTGACATTTAAGAAATCTGAAAAGCACTCTAGAAATTAATTCTTTTCACTTAGTAGACTTAACCTAGGTTAAAAGTAAAAGTTCAACTTGCTCTCTGATTCTCTTTGCTTTTAGTTGAAGAGAATTATTTTATTCCCCTATAGTTCCCAATCTATTGCTATCAGTATCTAACTTACACCTATACCACTAACAGACTTTAAAACCTCCTTAATAAAAAAAATCTATGATCTAATAAACTAGTAACAAAAAAGGAAAGAGTGACAAAAGGACCAATTGTGAAGAATATGGTTATGATAATGCTTGTGTTTTCTAGTTAAAGCAGTGTAAATCATTGATCATTAAGAGTTTACAAAACAAGCATAGTGAAAAAGGGAATTTGGCACAATTCGTGTGATGGAAGAGTACATATTTACCTAAATTTTCGCCCTTGTGGTTGACCACCTGCAAGCTTTTTACCCTCAAGAACAGGGTAAGCCCTCTGAAACGTAACTGTCTGCTAGCTAGCACAATGTATGAATGGCTTATTGCAGCAAGGGAAATGAAATGGTAACTGTAAAACTAAATTGTGGTCATGAAAAGCAAATAGATGGAAACTCTTTCCTCTCTGCAGGTTAGAGATAGAAGCACTGCTGGATTCATTTTTTTAGACTGAGCAGTCTTTTCTTTCTTTCAATATAGTGAAAAAAAGAAACCCATTGACTTATTTTCTTTATATTCTCTTTTGCAAATATTATTTTTCTTTTCACAGATTAGTTTTGGGCCTTTCTGAAAGAAGGACTCATTAATTTAAGCCTAAGAGAATCTTGGCCAATATAGCATTTGAAATGGAAATCACTTCCTATTTCTTAAAATTTTCTGCTATTCAGAATGTCAGGCCGAGCTGATTGGCTACTCCTTTTCAGCCTTCTTCATTGACCCCTTTTGCCATTTTATTCCTTAAATGTTAATTATCTATTCTTTGTCTTCTCTCTAAACACTTATTTGTCCACTCTCTAAACACTCTTCCTGGGTTACCTAATCAATTATTTTGGTTTAAATGCTCTCTAGTGAAAGTCTGGTTCCATTTTCTGTCATTGAGCTTCAGAGCCTTATTTACAGTTTCCTGTATGTTCCAACCTGAATTAATTTCTGCTCACTTCTGTACTGTTCCTCTTTCTTCTGTATTCCCAACTATAGTAACGTCATCATCGTACCAATCTACCAAGCTAAAAAGTCTCGATGTAATACAGGTCTCCTTCTTAATTCCCACGCCTTAGCCTGTAAAGCTATTGCTACCAAATCTTATAAGTTCTAGTATAGAATTTCTCTTTTAATCAGAGCTTTCATATACTGCAGCTTTCGGTCATACATTCATGCTTTTCCTCCCATGTTAGAGAACAATCCCATCATCGAGCTCCCTCGCTTTCCTCGACTAGTACAGATGATGAGTTTGCTATCAGGTATCTACTGAAATCCGGTTTGGCTCTGTTATTCTTCTGCTAAACTGTCTCCAATGGCTCTACTGACCATAGTCTCAAGTCTAAACCTAAACCCCATTGCACTTCTCAGGCTAAACCTGAACTTTCTCTCTGCCCTCATTTGTGACCCTTCCTTACCAGGGATGCCATATCCTGTGTTCCTGTATAGTAATTTTTCCTCATTTTCTGAGCCTGCCATCTCAGGGGCTTTGCCCATGCTTTTCCAGAAGGAAATGTGTTTACTTCTTAAATGCCTGGTAAACTCCTATACATTCTCCAAGACCCAGCATAAATATCACCTCTTCTGTGAAGACTATCCTCACATTTCTCTTGTCTTTTATGCTCTATGTTACACATAACATTTGTATTTATTATTAATGTTCTCTTACAAGAAAATAGTGTTTCTGATGATAGGAATATGTTTTTATATTCCCTATACATAATATAATGCCTGTTTTAAGGTAGGCATCACTTAAATAAGAACTGAATGATTGTGTTCTATTATTGCCTTAAAATAAGTCTCTTAGTTGGAGTGGTTTACAACCTCTTTGATATTATTGGCTGCCTATTTTAACATATTCCAATTTTAAATCCTGTAATCATTTAGCCCTTACCTTTAGCTTTATTCCTGCTCCAGGCTCTAAAGCCAACCTGTCATTAGATTAGGAACCTTATAAAGAACTCTAGGTTAACAATATATTGGTTTGGGGTTGAGAGTGGCAGAATCTAATTATTATTTACTACTGTTATAAGCTAAGTATTTTATTAAATATTTTAAGTGCTTAACCAGTAATTCTTACAGTAGTACTATGAAATAGCCAATATGCTCATTTTACTACTTAAGAAAATGAGAAATTGAGTAATTGGTTCAAGTTTATATACTAGCAGCTGACAGAGCTGGGAATCACACTCATATCAGTCTGATAACAAAGGTGACAACATTATAGACAGTTCAGCACCAATTTAAAATTATTTCTGGTCTTATTGTGACTCAATACGTGATCGAATTAATGTGGCTTTTGCTTTTTTTCTGGTCACCAGCTTTTACTCTATTTTTGGTAATCCTCTTAGAATTTATTAGTTGGTAAATAAAGGATGGCATTTCTATATCTTCTGTTACATGTAATAAGTATAACTACATATACAGTGATTATTTATAGAAGTGTCTTAATTTAACAGAAATAGCATAGAATTTGAGAATGTATTTATTGCCTTTATCATTCCTGGTAATATTTAGAGGTAAAATAGAAAGGCTATCCAAATTCTACGATTTGGAAACTTTAAGTTCCAGACCTGGTTTTACTGCTACTAGCAGTTTAACCTTGGCTCAGTTTCTTCATCTGGAAAGATGATTTTTGTGATTCTCCAAACCCTAAATTATAATAGATCTGGAAAGTCTGAAGCCTTTCCAAAAGTTTGTAGAAGAATCAGGAAGAAAGGAATATCTGACAAATCACAATAGGATGCCAACAATAATCATTATAGCCATCATGATGAAATTGATGCTGTATACAGTATTGAGCTAAAGATTCCAATATCTGAATAGCATGGCTTGTGTTCAAGAAGCTGAAAACCTAGGTGGCGAGATAGGACTAATTTTTAAGATACACCTAATAATTTGTAATATTGTATGTAATGTTCTGAGATAAGAGCTCAGTAGGACCAGGTGAAAAAAGAACCATTTATTTATGAGAGTAGGGGAAGAACATTTTAGGCTGGGTCAGAAAGGGAAGAAATTCTGGGAATAAGTAAACCAGTTTTTATCCTTTTGCCTGAATTTCTTAAAGATAGGACAATTTTTTTTATATATATATAAAGTAAAGATACCTTAGGAACTTGATTAGGATTAAGCTTCATAGAGGGAAACAACATATCTTTAAACTGATAAGGAAAACTTCAGGCCTATTTTCCAGGGAGATAGGGCTTAAGTATCACCACAGCAGGCTGCCACATTAATGTTCAGTGGTTAGCCAAGGGGAAAACAGCTGGAGCAGAGCCAGCAGAAAAACAGTGGGATGTAGCTTCCCAAACACAAGCACCTTGTTTGTAATTCTTGCGTTCTCTGGTGTGAAGTTTAAATTTTTCACTGCTACAAAAATCAAACAAATGAAATTCAGCTTTCTTTTTTATCCTCATATACTCTTGTTCCAATAACTCTTTTAATTCTCTAATTTTGTCACTCTTTTTCTTTTCTTTTCAATTAAACAAAGATAACTAAAAATGTTAGAGTATCTAGTTGTGACAGAAAAGAGAGTTGAAAGCAAGAAGATATATATGAAATTTAATCTCACTATATAAGATTATGCAAATGAATGAAAGATTCTACAATAAAAACATTCCTATTTGAAATGCTAGACAGTTAATAGTAAAATACTGTTTTTAAGATTTAGATTTCTTTCTTATTCTTGAACACTACATATGTGTATTTAATTTGCAAATATTTTATACCCAGATAAGAAGATCAAACTATTTAACATTAATTATCAAGATCAAAATTAATCTTCTTCCAGAAACAAAGTTTACCATTAAACACACTAGGTCTATTAATTTAAATTCTCTTTAGGGAGAGGAAAAGCCAAAATAATTGTGTGTGTATTATTTCAAAAACCAAAGGTGAAAGAAATAGTTTCCTTTAACAAAATATATATGAGCTCCTCTTGTATAAAGTTTATGTAAGATAGGAAGAAATCATTTTTATTCAAAATTAAGCAAATTGCATCACAGGTAAAAAAGGAAAAAAAAACTAGTTTCAAAGTTAAATTTAAAGATACAGTTAAAAATTCATAAATGGGGCTTCCCTGGTGGCGCAGTGGTTGAGAGTCCGCCTGCCGATGCGGGGAACACGGGTTCATGCCCCGGTCCAGGAAGATCCCACATGCCGCGGAGCGGCTGGGCCCCTGAGCCATGGCCACTGAGCCTGCGCGTCCGGAGCCTGTGCTCCGCAACGGGAGAGGCCACAACAGTGAGAGGCCCGCGTACCGCAAAAAAAAAAAAAAAAAAAAAAAATTAATAAATGATATAGTTTTTGCTGTTTTATAATGGTTCAAAATATTGACTTCCTAGTATCTTTCCTAATGAAGTAGTGATCAAATTCTGAAAATATTTTTCTTGAAAATAAAATATTTAAATGCCTTGGGGAATATTTTCATATACAAATCCTGTCTTTTAAAAAAGTTGATCTTTGTAAATTTAGTTTTTTTTTTTAAAGGCCCTCAAAGCTCTTAGAAGAAAACAGTTGATTTTAGGAATTATATGGACTATTATCAGTATTGCCTTATGTTCATCATAACTTAAACCAAAAGGAAAAGAAAAATGCTTTCAAAGTATAATTTTATGGTGTTTCTGACCTTCACTACAGTGAGTGTTATTGTACTTTTTTCTTGCAGTAAGCTAAAATTTGTCTTTTCAAATTTTACATGCCTACCATTTTTGATGTTTTGTACACTCTGTATACTACCGAACAATATTTACTTTTCATTTTCATGGCACCTATATTATTACATAGCAAGATGTAATTAGATATACAGTTAACCCTTGAAGAATGCAGGGGTTAGTGGCGCTGAGCCCTTCGCAGTAGATAGCTCTACAGTGGGGTCCTCAGTATTTGTGGTTCCACATCTGCGATTCATTCAACAGTGGCTCATGCAGTACTATAGTATTTATCAAAAAAAATCCGTGTATAAGTGGACCCATGCAGTTGAAACCTGTATTAAGGGTCAGCTATGATTTAAAATTTTTCACTGTTTTAGTTAAGAGGCCTACTTAGTATTTTTAAAACATTCCTTTGAGAGTTTTTCAGGTACTAGCTATAGTTTTCTCATTTCTTTAAATTATCTGATAGCTACCTTTAATAAAAACATAATCTTCCTTTATACCTGGAGAATGTACACGTAATACAATTTCTGTTAACACAAAAAGAAGAAAATGCTGCTTTTACCCCTTTCCTGATTCTCTCTTTACTTCTAACCTACATTCTGATAGTGTTGTACCGGATTTGGTTTGCCAAGCAAAATAGTTGCCTTAACCCCTCTTAGTGTATTATTTAAAGAAAAAAAAGAGCACAGGTTTTGGAGTCAACGGGGTTTGAATCACAGCTCTTTCACTTCATAGACCTAAAGAAGTTTTTCACTGGCATGAGTCTCAGCTTTATTAACTCTAATATGTAGGTAATATAGGCTCTTTGTTAGAATTAAATTGGACAATTAGTAAAGAAATATCATACCAGTATACCTTGTATATAATAACTCTTATTAAATATTAGGCAATGTTACTTATTACAGTAATATTTATCAGTTTTATCATAAGTTAGAACAATCTTTTACCAGCACAATTTTTCCCTCCACAGAAATTGGGGCTCATTGGTATAATGGAGTTTATATTAGCTAAAATTAAATCAAAGCTAGACTGATGAATACAATTTCTTAAAAGTATATAATTTAAATCACTAAAATAAAAGACTTGTTTAACAAAACTGGTTCTTATTTATATACATTTTGTATATGATATCTCCTGAATTCTACGTAGTTTGCATAATTACTGAATTAATTTTTTTGGCTGTTGTATTTCAGTAAATTTATAATATTGTTTAAGTAGAAATAAATATATTTGTATGTATAATAGTTTTTACAGCTTTACATAAAATATACAAGTGTTCAAGGAACACATACTATTCTCCATTTGTTTCTTTATCACTATATTAAATCTCTTTGCTGATAGCATAAGGGAAATTATAATGATTTAAAGAGTGAATCTTTATTAGTATTTGACAGAGATGGAAAATGATAACATACAAACAGTAATTTATAACAAAATTTAACTTGAAAGTGGCAGTTGCTCAGTATTTGATTTATACATTTATTCTAGGCAGTAGAAGTCTATTGTAGACTTCCACGGTCCTTTGGGTCTCCATTTAAGCTGGCTGTTGAAATATGAAAATATAACTTTTGGGTGTACAGTCACTATAGAAATGCAGATGAGAACATACTTATATGGCTTTTTTTTTTTCCTTCTGCCCTCACTTGCTTTAAAGGTAGTCCATGATTTTTGGTATTGACTTATTAAATTGTCATTTGACTTTTTTATATTCAGTAATTGACACCAAGTTTTTCTTTTGCTGCTTTACATCCTACCCCCCCCAAAATGTCTATACAACCAAACATCTAAATAAAACACAAACAAATACAATGCAGATACCCAACTAGTAAAGAGAATTCTTGATTTTTTTGTTGCCATGCCTTGGTGGAGTCAGTTTGATTTAGAACTTTGTCTTTAGCAGGGCAGTTTTGGAAATTTGATTTTTTCTAATTACTCATGGATATTTCTGGGTTAGAATTAATTTACTTCAACCAAATGTAAGAGAACTTATAACATCACTTCATTTATGTTCAGTAACTTTAGCTGAAGCGATGCTATTTAGTTCTGCTGTATTCTATTCACTGCAAGAGTAAATTTGTCAGGCCTACCAATATGTTCTATTTGTGCGATGTTTGTTTTTTTTTTCCAGTTACCTGAGAAATTTCATCCATGCATCCAAATGTTTTTGAAATGGAGTTCATTCATTCTAAATGGAGTATAGCAAAATTTTGAAGGCATATTAGGTCACTTTGTCTGTTTTTACTTATATACAGTTTTTTGGTTTTTTTTTTTGCGGTACGCGGGCCTCTCACCGCTACGGCCTCTCCCGCCGCGGAGCACAGGCTCTGGACGCGCAGGCTCAGCGGCCATGGCTCACGGGCCCAGCTGCTCCGTGGCATGTGGGATCCTCCCGGACCGGGGCACGAACCCGCGTCCCCTGCATCAGCAGGCGGACTCTCAACCACTGCGCCACCAGGGAAGCCCTATACAGTTATTTTTTGTGTTATATTTTCCATTGCTTTATTAACTGACTAGTGAAAGGGACTTTTACATATCCTTTGAGGAAGTACTTAAGGAAGTAAGAGAAATGTTGAGTTTAAAGCTGTTTTTGAGAGTAAAATTAAATTTATCTTTTTTGAAAGTTAAATGATTACATCTAGTTATTCTCAGAGTGTATTACCCCAATACTTTCCATTTTACTCTGCCCATAATCTAAATTTTTGAATGCAACTGGACTACTTCTCCTTTTCGATATACTTTTGCAATATTTTAAAATGTCAGGCCTACATTTCTTATAATATATTTTTTAATATTTAGATGGAGTTTTTCTTACAGTCAGTAATAGAAACTGGTATTTGTATCATGCCTAATCTCATATTGGCTAATGGCTGAGAAAAGAGTTTTAAAGTCTTTTTGTGCTGTACTTTTTTTCTCAGCATAATGGTTTGTATACTGGACTGTTAAACATTGTAGACAGATTTCTGCTATTTGATTCTAAAACATGTGTTAAACTATTCTTGTTGATTAAATTAATATTTAGTGAGCACCTCGTATAAGTCCCTCTCAGGCACGATGAGAAAACAGAATAATACATATAATCCTCTTTCTTTTAACTATTTTAGTCTAATAACTACCAGATCTTAGATTGTAGTACATGCATCTAACATTTTGTGTTTTGAGGGCAATTTGACGTTGTACTGACTATGTTCAAATGTATTAGTTACCAGCTTTTGATGTTCCCTAAAAATGACTAATCCTCCCTTGTTTTTCCTCTAACAGTTTAATGATTTAATTAAGAATAGTATACAGAAACCAGCTGTTTTTACGGACAAGAAAATGAATATACTGGTTTTTTTTGCTATTAGCCAGTTATCAACATTTAGCAAAATATGGATGCTATTGAATATGTCCAATTTTCTGAAAATGATAACATAAATATGCATTACTTTTCAGCTCTTCTGGTACAATATTATTCCATGTTAGGTGTGTTTTATGTTATTGAGCTTTTTGAAAACTCAGTATAAATAAAACAGATAGTTCTTTAGATGTAGGCAAAATACTACAAATTACCATATGATGATCCACTTTTCTTTTAGGGAATTTTGCTCTATCAAAGAAAGAAAAAAGATATTTTCTCTCAAGCCATTCAAGACTTTACATCTGCAGGGATACCTCAGCAGGCATATTTAGAGTATATATACAGCTAAATACATACAACTAAAGCTAGAACCTTCTGCATATATACAGCTAAAGCTAGAACCTCCTACATATAATTATATAATGATAAATATATCTCTATATCTATACACACTCACATACACACATGCATACACAATGGGGAAATACAGAACAGAATTTAATCAAGTCATCTAATTATAGTCTTTTCTATAATTCTGCTAAAAAGATTAACCACTTATTAGTTTTCATAGACTATTGGTGTCAATGAAATTGTTCCCAAATATATGCTCCTATCAGAAGAAAAATTAAAATATTATTGAAAGCAAATATGTTACTTATATCAGACAAGTGATTGTCCTCAAAATAGGTGTATATAATTAACCTTAATTAGTAATTGGCTGAAGCTCAGTCCCAGTTTAGTCCGTTTGTTTATTAGCCACATAACATCTGTGAATTAGTTTTATGTGAGTTGAAATCTTTTCAGAAACAAATGTAGTCTTTCTTTTGTTTTTTTTGTTCATTTGTTTTGTTTTGTTTTTCTTTTTTTTCCAAGGATCTGTAGTAGAAAATGAAGAACATAGATCTATAAAGGAAATGACATTTCTAAATACTCTTTTATCCCTGCATGAACACATTCATTGTCAGTTTGTTAAATTGCCTTGCCTTATAAAGACTTTAAAAATCTCAAAAATGGATATTTACTTCCTTAGAGATTTCTTCATTGAGTTTAATAAAATCCTCAGTGGATTTTATATTATGCAGGTTTCCTTCTTCCTTTTTTTTTTTTTTAACTTCTCTACTTTTGAAATTACAAGCTGTCACTCACCAGGTGTCTTTTTATTAGTTTATATGGCTCTGAGCCTGATTGTTTATATTACAAGTCCATTCAACAAACTATTAAGCTTTTTAATCAGTAAGTATAGGGGAAATACTTTCATTGCACCTTTAAATGTGAATTATTTAAAGGATAATTAGTTGCTTGAATCATATTTAGAGTCAAAAGAGTCAGGATACACTTACTGATTTGGACCTGAGAATGAGTTATTTAAAATAGAGAGCAACTTTGTACCCAAATATATTATATTGGTACATAGTCACTGAAGATTCTAAGACTCTCTCCACACATATACATACCTATATTTTTCCAGTTGAGTCTTTCACAAGGCAACTTAGTTTTCGTATTAGATTTCACTCAAATAGGACTGTATAAGGACTCTGTCAGCGTGCCCAGTATGGATCCATGCTTTCAACAGTTTATGTCATTTGAATCGGAATGCATTGAAGTCACCGTTAAATCAAAAGGGTCTTTACAGTAAGGCAATATAAAACTAACTTTTTAGAATCTACTTTTAAAAGAATACCTATATTTTTATAAGAATAAATAAAACATATTCTTATGAGACCTTTGTTAGGCAAACCTTATAATTAAGTATAGGTAATAGTGCAGATGAAAGAACATGTGATAATTTTATAAATCAAAAGTCTGCTGCTTATTTATCTTATGTGACTACTCAACCCCTTCAGTTAATCTCTGGTCTTCCTAAAATTCTTCAAAGGAAAACTCTTTGAGAACATTCACGCTTTCCATTTTCTCACACCATTTATTCCCTACCTATTTGATTCTCATACCTCTACATCCAGCAGGCACATTTCAGTCTTTCTTTTTCATAGACTTGGCATAATTTGAAGCAGTTACTCACATCTGCCCTCCGAAACACCTTTTCTTTGGCTTCTGTAATTCCATATTTTTCTCTTTCTCCTGTTCTCTCTTTAACCACTTTTTCTCAATCTACTTTTGTACTCAGCTTCTACCCTGCTAGCCTCTTCTACTTAGTAATTAACTAAAAGCTGGTTCTTTGAAAAGGTAAACAAAATCGGTAAACCTTTAGCCAGACTCTTCAAGAAAAACAGGGAGAGGGCCCAAATCAGTAAAATTAGAAATGAAAAAGAAGTTACAGCCAACACCATAGAAATACAAGGGATCATGAGAGACTACTGTGAACAGCTCTATGCCAGTAAAATGGACAACCTGGAAGAAACTGCCAAATTCTTAGAACGGTAAAATCTCTCACGACTGAACCAGGAAGAAATAGAAAATATGAACAGACCAATTACCAGTGATGAAGTTGAATCAGTACTTTAAAAACTTGCAACAGAAAAGTCTGGGATCAGATGGCTTATCTGTGGAAGCTAAAAAATACAGCAAACTAGTGAATATAACAAAAAAGTAGCAGACTCACAGATATAGAGAACAAACTAGTGGCTACCAGTGGAGAGTGGGAAGCAGGGGGAGCAATATAGGGGTAAGGGATTAAGAGGTGCACATTATTAGGTATAAAATAAGCTTATAAGGATGTATTGTACAACACAGGGAATATAACTGACATTTTATAGTATAACTATAAATGGAGTGTAACCTTTATAAAATGTGAATCACTATATTGTCTACCTATAACTTATATAATATTGTATACCAACTATACTTCAATTTAAAAAAAAAGTTGGACCTTCTTATGGTTGTCCTCTAGTCCAGAGAAGGCAAAATTTTCTCTAAAGGGCCAAATAGTAATTATTTTGCTTTGCAGATGTATGGTTTCTCCATACTTTGACGAATATATCTGTTCTGCCACAACTATTCAACTTTGCCCTTATGGCAAGAAAGCAGCCACACACAACACATGAATGAGTGAGACTGTGTTTCTAGCTATGTTATTCTGCTTCTTACTTTCTTTTTCTTAAAGTAACTTTATATGAGATTCTACCAAAATTCTCTCCTACTTCTCCTAGTTAAAGGAAATTAGTTTTATAGAGGGAAGATTTGGCTAGGATGACTTTTTTTTTTTTTTTTTTGGTACGCGGGCCTCTCACTGTTATGACCTATCCCGTTGCGGAGCACAGGCTCTGGACGCGCAGGCTCAGTGGCCATGGCTCAGGGGCCCAGCCGCTCCGCGGCATGTGGGATCTTCCCGGACCGGGGCACGAACCCGTGTTCTCTGCATCGGCAGGCGGACTCTCAACCACTGCGCCACCAGGGAAGCCCTAGGATGACTTTTTAACTTCATAACTCTAGACCTCCCAATTCTGTTATTTTCACAAAATGATCAAAAAAATTGATCTATACTCTTGATCATCCGCTTCCTCTATACTCTCCCCAAGTGTCTATCTTTACCTTTTCCTGCCTTTGTCCATGTTGTTTCTGTTCAGGTTAATTTAGATTAATACTCCCAGGAGTTCCTTTTCAGTGTAAGACTTTGTCCTGGAAAGGAGCTTAGTATTTTTAGTTTTGAGATTTAATATGATCCAGACTACTCCACTGCCTCTCTGACTTTACTATGGTCTCCTTGTATTCACCCACAAATTTAAGCCTGCGATATTTTCTCCCTGATTGAGTTGCGGTTCTCTAGTTGGCTGTCTGTGCTTACCAGAGTTCTCTGTTAATGAGTTGAACTCTCAGGGCCATGAGGAGAATAGATGCCTTACTCCTGCTTCCTCTTTACAATTACTGATACCATGCAGATTTTGTAGCTGTCAATGACTTTACTAACTGGCATTTCAGAGTTCATAGTATATAACTGGAATTTGTAATAGATATCCAGGATTTTTGGTTTTGCTATCCTGTTTTTAGTGGGAGAATTCAGGAAGATTCAAAACTGTTCCATTTCTGTGTTCTCCAATAATCCTCCCACAGGAGTCTTTTAATACACTTATTTTTCAAATCAGAGAAGGTAAATGTCACAGGATTCTGGATTCTAGTATTTGAGGATATTTTCATTTATAAATTTATTCATTGATTGATTGCCATTCATTTATTGAGTACTATATTCCAGGACTTTGAGTAAATGTTTGTGATTCAGGAAACAGAATGTTCCAGATATCATGTCTGGCACTTTAACAAAGAATATCCCATTTACCCTTTAGAACAACCCAATTTCCATTTTCTGTATCAAACACTGAGAGCAATTATGTTGCTAAAGGTCACAGACAGCTTCAGTACTGGGTCTTTGAGTTTACTGTGCAATTGAATGAAATATATAGCTTAAGCGTTTATTTACTGCTTATAGTTGCCACTGTGCTGGGCATTGGGGATAGGATAATGTTCCAGCCCTTTTCATCATATTTGCTTATTCTCTATATTGATAACATTATAGGATGGTACAGAAAGCACACATTTTCAAAAATAAATCAATGGGAAAAATACTTGGAGTAACTTATATGTTTAATATTCAGACACTTTGCTTTCACTTGAGAATTTACTCTGTGAGCATCCTATTAGGTAGCCTTAATCACATCTTCACATGTGAAGAGATGAAAGCTCCAGTTAAATGCCTTGACTGTAAAATGCCTAGATTATAATATAATAGAGTATAATATAATATAATAATATAATATAAAATAGAACTATTTTATGTTGATGCTAATATTCCATTTTTGAAGAAGTGCTTTGGATTCTCACCTTAGAGTAGTGAGGTTTGATAATTAGGAGTATCTGCGCCTATTTGCACCGTAGCTGACAGGATTAAGTATATACCCTGTAAATGAGAAAAACATACTCATGGCTCATGCCATCTTCATGGCTTGGCCTTTAATATCGTCATCTTTCCTCTGATCCATCCTCTGGAGGCAACCAAGGATTCGAATGTGTGGCAGTTGTTTGACTTCCATGTGTGTCTGTGGTCTCTAGCTTGACCTTGATTAATCTAGAAGGAGGAGAAAGCAGTGACTTAATTGAAAGTATACTGACCTGATAATTGAAGATGAGAGTTTAATTACCCTGATAATTGAAGATCTGGGCTAATTCCCAGTTCTGTTACTGATGCTATTTTAAATTTAGTCTTCTCATTTAATTCTCTCACCACTGTTTTCTTTTTTATAGAATAAGGAAAATTCTAGCTACCTTATATGACTATTACTATCATTAAATTTGTGTCAACTTTGTTTGTAGTATACTCTTTAAGTAGGGCTGATGAGAGCAGAATTCCCCAAGTTCCTGTATGTTGAAAACTACTTTTCCCTATCCTTGATATTTGTTGAGTTTTCTTGTTTGTCTGTTGCCTTGCTTTGTATAATAGTTTTGAAAAGCCTGGTGTTAATTTAATTATTTTGCCTTTGTAAATTATTTGCCACTTTTCCTTGGAGGCTTTGATGATTTTTATTTTTGTTTTTGAAATTATTCTGGGTCAATTTTCCCAGGTGAGCCCTTTTAATGTGTAGATTCAGGTCTTTTTCTTTCTCTGGAAAGTTTTCTTGGTTTATAGTGTTAATTGTTATTTCTGTTCCATTGTTTTGTTTTTCTTCTATTAAATTAATATGTGTTATTCAAATATTAATAATCCTTTGCCTATCTTTCATTACCTACTCTCTGACTCTTTCACTTTTTTTGTCATTTTCATTCTTTTGGTTATTTTGCTGCCTTCAATAAACCTTCATCAATTTTCATTTGACTTTTTCTTGCCTTGGGCATCTTGTAATGTATTCTCCATTTTAGAGATAATTTTGTCTTTTTCTTTTGTTTCTTTCCTGAGATCAGTCAACTTTTTTTTTTTTCATTCATCTATTTCTCCCCTTGGTGTTTAGATTTTGAATTTCTGATTAAAGGTGTTTTTTATATCATCAGATCCTTGTTTGAGTGTATTTAATTCTGCATTGTGTATTACCAGTTTTCTTCTGCTTTGTAGTTGCTTTGTGTGAGGGAGTTCTCTTCCATTGATATGTGTGGAATTTTGTTTCATAATTTTCTTCAATAGTTTTGTAAGGACTTCTCTTTCCTCTTCTTTACCTTTATGCTATGTGGCTTTTATATAGCATTCCTAATTTAGTAATTCCCTCTTCTCTCAGTATAGCAAATCTAAGTACTTTATAGGACTTTGTTTTGGTGGGGAGGGGTTGTGAATTCTCCAATTTCATCTTTCACTTTTTGTCTTTCAGGACCCTAATAAATTTTCTCTATTTTTCTTTCCTTCATTATTGAATTGCCAAAAGGTGCTTTTTGTCTTTTTTCTCTGCCATAAGTTATGCTTTTCAAAGAGTTTTCTTTAAATTGCATGTATCTCTTTAAATCATGTCTTTTAAATTACGCCTGTCCTTTAAAAGGCATCTGACCTTTTAAACTGTGCTCACTTTGATATCCCTTCCCTGTTGTCCTGGCTCTGATCTGCACATTTTCCCATCATTTTTAGATGCAGGGTGAATTTTATCTTTCAAGTGATTGCTGCAAATCACTCTCTCTTTTGTCTCCCCCCAATTTTTTCAGCCTGCATTTGCTTGCGTATGAGCAGGAATGGGGCTGCAGCATGAGAGATGACTTTGCAGTTTTGCCATTCTCTGTCTTCAAGTTATGCTTGAAGAGTTTACATAGAATTTAATTTCCCTTCTGATTTTTTTTATGTAGAATTTAATTTTTTTTCTCATTTTTCCTTATTTACAGGGGATGTTGTGGTAGATAAGTGCCTGTATTGTCACCATTGTCCTCAGCTTCCCTAGAAGTCTTTTAAAAAGTTTTAAGTCTTGCAAAACTAGAGTTATTGTTTTAGTCCTTGACAGCTTTGATTTTTGCCTTTGCTCAGATTTATTTCTTTCATAAACTTTAGCTTGAGAGCATTATGTATTGTTTTGCAACATGATATACTGTATTTTGTAACAGTCAACAGTTGGCTCATTTTAAATCATGTTTTAGCCTTCTCATGAACCAAGATTCATCCACTGATGGATTATTCCCTTGTTCTCTAATTGAAATATTTGAAATATTTATCTTACAAAGTCTCCAGAGTGTATTGGTAGAGTAATTTTCCTTCAGAAATAATGAAATAATATCATAATAATTATAATGTGAGGACCTTGTGGAATGAGTCATTCAGGTATAAAATACTTTTAATTTTTTAATTAATTTTAATTAATTTTAATTAATTAAAAAACTTTTAATTTCCATTTTTAATTAATTTTAATTAATTTTAATTAATTAAAAAACTTTTAATTTCCATTTTTGCATGTCAAGTACTTGACTTTTGATACTTTTGTGTTAATCAAATGGAACGAAAATTTCTTTGCACAAAGTTGCTAAACATTTTTTATTTGTATGGATATTTCTGCCAATGAAAAAATCCATGAAAGAATACAAAATGCAGCATAATTTCAGTAATAACTTTTTAAAAATTAATTGCATATACCTAAGTAATTTCAGAAAAGCATAAACTTTGGCTGTTTTATTTGGATATTGATACCCGATAAGTTTTTAGAAATTGTTTAAGTAATGTAAATAATTAGTAAGCCAAATTTGCTAGGGAGTACAAACTTTGATTTAATATATATTGATAACTTCACAGATAGTTTAAATAGATGAAATTTGAATTCTTAGAAACTTCCTAAATACTTGGAGGATACAAAAGTTAAATATTATAAAAGGGAAAGTTGAAAAATAAGTTAAAGGATGATCATACTGGGCTTCCCTGGTGTCACAGTGGTTAAGAATCCGCCTGCCAATGCAGGGGACCCGGGTTCGAGCCCTGGTCTGGGAAGATGCCCACATGCTGTGGAGCAACTAAGCCCATGCATCACAGCTACTGAGCCTGCGCTCTAGAGCGTGAAAGCCACAACTACTGAGCCTGTGCGCCACAACTACTGAAGCCCACGCGCCTAGAGCCCGTGCTCCTCAACAAGAGAAACCACAGCAATGAGAAGCCCGCGCACCGCAACAAAGAATAGCCCCTGCTCGCCACACCTAGAGAAAGCCCGTGCACAGCAACGAAGACCCAATGCAGCCAAAAATAAATGATAATAAATAAAGTAAATGTTAAAAAATATTTTTAAAAAAGGGTGATCATATGTAATATTTTTAGGAATGTGAGATTAAGTAATTGGAAGAAAAATACTGTGATTTTTTTTTTTCAGGGAATGAGTAATGGCTAGAAGAATTGAAATAGAATATTGACTGGCATTTGAGATTTTGTTTGAATCAAAGCCTCAGAAATAATAGATTATATTTAGATTCTGGTTTTTAATTATCCAGTGCCATCCTTTAATTTTGGTTTAGTGTGAATCATCCTTGGAATATGTGATCTCAAGAAAACTCACACTATGTTGGATACATAAGTTGATTTAAAATGTCAAATTCTTTCTTCCATCCTAGAATCTTCTTTTTCCTATCTTCATTTTTACCATCCTGGTCCCATCACTGTGCATCTTTAAGAGTCTCCCTTCTTGGATAGCAGTATCCACTCTTGCCTAGCTCTCCACACTACAGCCAGGGTGATCTTTATGGAATGGCACCATCCCTCCGCCTGTCCATTTAAGACACATCAGTATCCTCAAATTGCTCACTTTATAGAGATCAGTACCCTTAGTCTGTCTTGCCAGGCTCCCCTTGGTCTTTGCTCTGCCTTCACGCTAGCCAGATTTTGTAGCATTATCACTCTCATAATATGCACTGCAGTCACATCAGTTTTCTTTCATTTCCCCAAATGTGCCATGCTCCTTCTGGCCACAAGGCTCTTTCACACATGTTTTTGTTGTCTAAAAGAACCCACCCTTTCTCTTGTATGTGCATGGGGGGCATGGCTCTTAACTCCCCTTCACTCAAATCTATAACATGTTTATCATCTACTGTCTGCCTCCTCAGGGTGCCAGAAGTTCTGTACTAGTGAACTCACAGATCAAATCAGACCCTCTGTGAACTCAGTTTGGTTTGAGAAAACTCATCCGCATTTTCATTAACCTCTAATTGTAACTTACCCTTTCCTTCAAGTATAAATTTAGATAACAAATTATAGCAGTATTCACAGTGCCTCTTTGTCACAAATATGCATAACATATATTTTTATATCACATTAGACTTGTGGAAGGTATTTCATAGTGTCATTTAAGCTCATCATGTTAAATTACAGTAACTAATAGATCTGCTACTAGATCTTATTATTTAATTTGTTACTAAAGAAACATATTACCACATCACAAATTTGTTTTTAATATTTTAGATGCAATTTTGTAATATAATGATTTCTTTTTTAATTCTGTGTATTTAAATACATAATTTTTTGTATGTGTTTAAATATGTAATTCTAAAAAGGGGTTCATAGGCTGTTCGAAACTAACAAAAATGTACAGGGCACAAAAATGTTTAAGGACCCCTTCCCTAGAATATAACCCTCAGGAAGGCAGAGGTTCACTGATTTAGCCTAAATGCCTAAAACATTCTCTAGAACACAGTAGGCTCTTGATACATATGTACTAAATGAAGGAATGACAATTCAACTCAGATTTTCGTAGCAACAACTTCTGTTACTTCTTGACATGGGAATATACCCAGTCATGAACTCTTATAGGACCAGGTACTGCTCATCTTTAGCTCTTGCTGCAATTTCTAGTTTACATTTTTTTTTTTTTTTACTATAATTCAGCCATCATCCTCACTAGAATACATACTCTAAGTGGGTAGAGACAATATATCCACTGCATGAATTTCCTTCACACCACACAGAGCCTGGCAAATAAATGTTTGTTGAATGAGCTATATATTATATTGAAACACAAATAAGTGAGGCCTACTTCCTGTCCCAAAGTTTTGTAGAGACTGTGAGAGCTGTAAAATAATTATAAGCACAGAGCAATAACCCCACTGGCCAAATAAATAAATAAAACCCACAAGAAGTTACAAGCAACGTTATATGAATTAAAGTTAGTGGTATAGAGGTCAACGTGGTTTATGTAAGTAATGCTAATTTACCTGTATTTTGAAGACGAGAAAGAATTTCCAAGGCATTTATAGATAGATGCTTGTATTCTAGGAGAAGGGAACAGCCAAAGCGTGGAAATGGCAAGAAGCAGGGCAATTTCAGACATTGACCAGAGGTTATGTGTAAGGATGGAGTGAATTAGTCTATGCAGGTAGATTTTGGTAAGGTTCGGAATAAACCTGGATGCTAAGATAAGGTTTTGGGTTTAGTTAATTTGGTCGGCATTGCTGCTCCATTGATAGTTTTTGAAAAGTAAAATATTCAGAGCTAAGCATTGGGAAGATCCAACTTAACATAGAAAAATAATACTGTGACATATGTTTTTTGATAAGTATGAAACATGTTTTACAGATTCATAAGATTTCTTAATGTAATAACCAATTTTCATATTTATCTATTTTTATAGATAAAGCCTTTTTTTGTTGTTGTTGCTCATACTGACAGGATAATGGGATTAATGCTCAATTTATCTCCAAAGAAAAGTCGGCATGCCTATTCAATAGCATTATTTCAAAGGCCGTAATACACAACAGCAGAGCCTCTGCTTACAAATTATTTCATTCTTATGCAGTTAATATCTTGATGACATGGGAGAAGATTCCCATGGTGAAAAGACCAAAGAACGCCATTTCCATAGGCTTTAATTAGGCTCTTGTTTTTCATTCACTCTCCTCAGGGGAATGCACTGGCCTTATTGCAGACCCTCAAAATTAAGGAAATCAAGAACATTCAGATAATCCTTAAAATCCTTTGCAAAGTGATGAATAAATAAGAATGTGATGTGACAGTATAATTATATTAGCATCAGTATTTTCTCACTCCAAATATTACTATTTGGTTATAATCCTCTTTATTTCCCACCAAAAATGTTTTTAAATGGTATACTTGTATTAATTACTAGATCAAGCTGTATGTGTAGGTGAGATTACACAACAGATGACATTTCGGAGCTTTGAGAGTTCATGGGCTTTCAGACAGACCTGGGTTGCAACACCCACTCTACTTCTTCCCAACTCTTTTTTTTTTTTTGCTATACGCGGGCCTCTCACTGTTGTGGCCTCTCCCGCTGCGGAGCACAGGATCCGGACGCGCAGGCTCAGCGGCCGTGGCTCACGCGCCCAGCCGCTCCGCGGCATGTGGGACCTTCCCAGACCAGGGCACGAACCCGTGTCCCCTGCATCGGCAGGCGGACTCTCAACCACTGCGCCACCAGGGAAGCCCCATCCTTCCCAACTCTTGAACTTCAGGCAAATTGCCTAACTATCACAAGCCTTAGTTTCCATAACATCAAACAGAATCAACAATCATTGGGATCGCTGTAAGAATTACACTGCATAGCACAGTGGTTGACATTTTAGCTAGCAATCAATAAACATTTGTTGTTTCGTGATTAAAATGTGATCATCCATGATAGAGATCAAAACTATGAAACACTCTTTCCTCAGTTTTCTAAAATTCTGCACTTCAATTTTTCACCAAGCTCACAACTTGAAATGCCACCATTTATTGATGCATTGCGTTGGAAAAATCTCTTTGCCACTGTAACCATGAGTCATAGATACTGGCCATTCACTCCTTTCATCATGGTATGAAACTGTGGTCAGGGAAGTGAAGAGGGAAATGGAGAGGATGAAAAGAAATTAATTTGAAGAAAAGCACTTTAAAATTGTTGAGTGTCAGAGCAAAAAACCAGAGAACAGTGTGAGTAAAACAAAGAAGTTGAATAAAATCTGAGAATGAAAGTTAGTGAAGCAAGCCCTCTCTCCACTATTTATTGAAATTATCACTTTGGTTAAGTCAGTTTTCTTCTTCTTAGAGTCTTTTCTCTGCCATTCTCATAGGATACTGAGAGACTATGGAGAGCACGAGCTGAAGATTCAGTTTGCTTAGTTCCAAATCCGATTGCAAGCCCTGTAAATTATCTCATCTGGAGCAAATTACTTAACACTGTGAACATAAATTTATCAATCTGTAAAATGAGTTAGAAGTGCCTAACTCAAAAGGATTGTATATATTTGGTTTAAATTCTATGGTATTATACAGATACAAAGTTTTTTCAAAACTAGTCCTGCCCTTTACTGTGATAGGTACAAATAGATGTCTTTATGTTACCCTAGTACCACAAATCCTTTTCCTGGAAATGGCCTATTATATATGCAACAACAATGTTATTTATCTAATATGCATATTCTGCATATTTTCATCCGATATCATTTATTGAAAGGAAATTTGAGAGAGCAGTTCTCCTGGGTTCCCTTACCCTGCTGCTCTCCATCCAGGTGCCCCTTCCCAATAATGTCTCTTTCTTTGTTAGAAAAAAAAAAAAAAAAAAAGAAATTTGAGAAGCAGATATTTCTCAATTTACTCTTTGGTTTTGTATAATTTTGTGAGGTTGCCTACAAATAATAAGGAAACAGTGCTTCATTAGTGATATTCTCCTACAACTCAGTAACTCACTAGCTATATTTTGCAACCATTTGCTTGAAACATTGATTTATGATGAAAGAACTGTCCAGAGAGAAACCCAGATTAAAAAGCACAAAATTTCAGAAAACCCTTTTGATGTAGAGTTCGAGTTATCTGTTCAAATTGAAAGAAAGAGAAGCAGTCATCAAAATGACCAAGGGTTATACAGCTTCAGATTTCTCTTTGTTACCTAATAACGCTATTTAAGATGCACTGTCAGGTCCCATTAGATTCACTGATACATCCTGTAGTTTAGATGAAAACGGAGTTTTCACTCTGCAGGGGGAAAGTGAGAAGTGTACTTATTCTAGTCAGGCTCAGAAATGTTATTCTTTTTCTGCTGTTGCTATGGAATAACAATTTCATCAGTAATAAGAAACCTATCAAGCTAAGCTGCATGTACCATAATAAAGCTGTTTTGATGCAAATAAGTCTCAGTCACCTAGAGTTCTCAGTTGTGACAAACTGTGGTAACAAACTCCATAAGTCAAATCAGAACTGAATTGCAAGTGTATATGCTAGTAAAAGGAAGGGGAAAGCTTACATAGTTTAGTATGCTCAGTGGTTCTTTGCATAACCATAAAGACTGTTAAAACACTTACTGAAAAAAAAAGTATAAATGTTGTTGCCAATATTTTTAAAAAGTCAGTTTTCAGTATCACAGAAATCTTAATTGAGTTTTTCTTAAAAAGGTATTATGAGGCAGGTGAGCCTATGTTATACTTGGGATAGTAAATTTTTCTAGCATGTGTAAACAGACCCCTGAAAATAGCTTTTTAAACAAATATTTGTGTTTGGCATTGGGGTTGGTCTGAAGAGGAGAAAAAGGAATTTACTAAAATTGTTTACTGTTTTTTAAAAATTATACTTTTACATTACACATATTCACATTTACTTTAAAATTCTTAGTTTTAAGAATTTGATTCATGGAAACATTGGCATTTGGGGCCTTTATGTTTACCTAACTGACATTTGCTGGTATTACCTGTCTGTCAACCTAAAGAATTAGAGACTGAATAGATATCATACTAGGAGTTCAAATGCAGTTGCCCATGTTTCATATTATTGTGTCATTTGTTCACATTTCCCTCAGTGATTGTTGAATAGAAATTATAACATCTATAAATAGACCTTCCATGGAGCTGAAAGAATAGATACCAACCTAAAACACACTGAGTTACTATAAAAATCTTACCCATGTGTATCTGAGTTTTCACTTGTCACTGCTAGGTGCAATCTGAGAATAGGTCTTACCTGTATAGGAAGAGATTGTAAATATGTAGATGGGCACTAGTGCCTGAATTTGTAAAGCAGTCATGCTGTGCTAGATTGTAGTCATAAATGTTTCTAGATGGAAATTAGATTTAGAAAATTTAGCAACCAATGCAAATAAGCATTTCAACAACTTATGGTCAGTTGTTTTTTGTTTTTTAATTAAGTCTGAAGAGAGTGCATACGAATGTAACACAGTATATAGGTGCTGTCAGCTTAAATTACCAGTCACCCCGTGACAGAGTCAGTGGGAAGAGCGCTATAGACCCTTACAGCACAAAATGAGTTCGCTTATCAGGCATGAAGTGAAATGTTTCTGTGTCTCACAAGAATGTCTGATATACACTTTAACTCCACCTGTAGGACTCTTCACTGCATTTTAAAGATAGTATCTCATGTAACTGAAACCATTTCCAACCCACCCACTATCACTCTTAGAATGGATTTTTTTAGTTCACAAATCTTTCTGAAGATGGGTGATGAATAATTGGTTAGACATGGTTAGGACTAGTGTTAAACCATCAAGTTGGAAAGTATGAAAGGGTCTGAGATTTCGCCCTGAACTCTAATGAGTTAGCCTGTCACAATTTCATAGATATTGGCAGAAAGTTATGAGGCCTACAGGTCAGAGACAAAAGAATTTATTACTTACAGTAAAGCATCATCCGGAGTAACATGGCAGTTTTGTTCCCTGAGCCCCAGTTCCCACAGGTCGACATGATGAGAGCCAGGTAATGCCTGCACATGTGGTGAGGGAATATTCCAGAAGCAGAACCCTGAGATTAGATTTTTTTCTCTTAAAGAAGCTTTTAGCAAACCTGCCCATACTCTGTCCTGGAGAAAACATTATCTTTACTAACCTGTTCAAAGTTAGGTTATCCACAAGACCATCCTCGCTTCTGACATCTGATATGAGTCTGGACATCACCAAGACCACCTTCAGTTTTGATAATTCACTGTACGAGTCCACAGAACCCACTCAAAGCTATTACACTCGAGGTTATGGTTTATTACAATGAATATGGTTTGTCCTCTCCCAGTGAAGTTATGGACAGAGCTGTTTTCCCAGAAACTCTGTATGGCATTATGGACAGAGGGTTGCCGAAACAGGAAGGCACACCAAGTTTTGGTATCCAGAGTTTTTACTGGGGCTCTGTTACTTAAGCATAATTGACTGCACACATGGAACGTCTTTGTTTCCAGCCCCTCCAGAGGGCAAGTTTACACTCTGCGACCCAGGGTTCCTGTCCCAAATCACATCTGGTGTGGCCAGCTCCCACCAAAATTCCTACTGTTAGACTAGCTAGTGTGACCAGAGGATTCCAGACATACAAAAACACTTCTATCGAGCGTGATATTCCAAGAGTTTAGAGACTACCTCGCAGAAGCCAAGGGCAAAATTAAATTTAGGCAAGCTTAAATTCCTTACTACATACCCGAGAAAGTAAGAAAATCTCACCTGGGTGGGGAGAAAGTTATCTTTATCTCCATCTCTCCAGGGCTTTCTGCTTCTACAGGTATTTCTGACAAACTAGTCCTGGAGCAAAATAGCTATTAATGCCTAGATATGTAGATTCATATAGAATAGTCTGCCAGCAACTAGGTAGGTATTGCTTTGCATTTGATAAAACTTATCTTTTCAGATTCTCATTCCCCAATTCCTCAACCTTCAGGTAGACTAGAACCCTTCTTTCACGGTTATACTCATTAGATCTGCAGAAAGTGGTCAACCTACTTCTTTAACATCTATGGTTGGTAATAGAAAAAGTCTTTCCACATTGGGAGGGCTTCTTACATTCCATAAACATAGACATATAGCTTGAGCAATCTTTGGGAAGTTTTCAGTGGGAGGAGAAATCACAGATTACCTCGAGGTCATAGCAGTAGGTCTCTTCATTAGATGGCATTATCAAAATTTGTTTCTGCTTTTTTCCTAAAACAATGTCATTCCTCAATGGGTATAGAATGAACAAAACCTACCCGTAATTTGGAATTTAAGGAGCTAATTTCATGTGTTCCTGAAAATGCTATCCCATTTTTTGATGGTGACAGCCTCCCTTCTGCCCTCATCATCCCCAGGAGAGGACAGGTACTCCTCTTTGCCTTGAAACACCACCACCTGTCAACCACTACCCCCTATTCCTATTAATACACTTACATTTTAAGCAATGACTTTTGTTCCACAAAGTTAACTTTCCCTTAAGTACTCCCACTGATCTAAAAGGGAAAATCATCTGATGCTCCTTTCTGTGTATTTGGCTCAAGCAAGAATTCCTTTCCTTGATATCCCATAGTAAAGGTTGGAATATTTAAAAATATTTTTCTAAATGCTATGGCAGCTTTTCCAAACTATTTGCTCTAAAGCATGACTCCCTTAAAAAAAGAATTTCACTGTCAAATACATTTGGAAAGTGCTGTAAACAGTATTTTCCTCTAGTGAAATTCAAAATACACATTATGCATAAAAGGCTGTAACAAAATCCTGCAGCAAAATCTAGACAGGAGAATAACAATAGGTAAATAAATACAGAGTACAGCATGCAAATAACATGTTTCCTTATAAGATACGGTTTGCCCCCTATGGCATCAGATTTGAGTTTCAAGAGCTGCCTTTCATGGGAAAATGCTCTATCATAGCCTCAGTGCCCAAGAGCATTGGCTGAACTAGTTGACTCCTTAAGAGCTAGACCTAAGAAAGCGATGCTCATTGAAAGAGTTTATTTCCCTTCCTGCTTACCTAATACTTTCCCTCTAAGTTCCTGTTCTTCTTGATAGATTCTGGTATGACTGGGGCTGTTAGGGAAGAGTAAGTCTATCCTCAGGCTGTGGCTTTGTTCTCTGAATCCAACAGGATGCCAAATTCAGTGTAACATAATGCCTCTAAAATTTTTACGTAAAATGTGTAACTAGAGCAGGGATGATGTGGTAGAGACATCAGTGATTTCACTGATTTTTCTTAGCTATAGCTTCTTTATAATTTAGCGATAAGGGGATTTTTCTGCCTGGAATAATGGCTGGATCAATTGTTTCTTTTCTAGATATTCTTTAGTATTCTAATGTTATATGTATAAAATAACTAAGGTGGAAGCAAGATACTTTAGTGGAAAATAATTTCAATTCCTTATTTTCTACAAAATATGTTTTACAGTTTTGGTTGAAAAGTGAATGACTTTAAAATATGTATATATAGGGCTTCCCTGGTTGCGCAGTGGTTGAGAGTCCGCCTGCCGATGCAGGGGACACGGGTTCGTGCCCCGGTCCGGGAAGATCCCACATGCTGCGAAGCGGCTGGGCCCGTGAGCCATGGCCACTGAGCCTGTGCGTCCGGAGCCTGTGCTCCGCAGCGGGAGAGGCCACAACAGTGAGAGGCCCGTGTACCGCAAAAAAAAAATATATATATATATTTCCTATAAAAGATTTTTTTTAGTGAAAACAGTACTTTTCAATATTTTGTTCTTTCTTTGAAAGCCTGGTATCCCCCAACTACAAAAATCATCCATTTGAGGAAATTGAAATTCCTGAGAAAACTTAGATGGTGTATTTGTAAATATACCATGTTATGTCAACTTATAGTCATTCTTGTTCAGGTTTACCTTATTTTTTTATTCATTTTTTAAGCTAATTTTTACTCTTTATTGGCTGGAGCACATTGGATTTAATTTTCAAAGTCTCTCTGAAGCCTAATTTATAATCCATTGTTTCATTTATATATATTGCCTACTTAAGGCTGTTAAAATTTATTTGAGCATGAGTTTTAATGGATTTTCAGGAAGAATTATTAAAACATTTGATTTACATTTCATACTTGAAAGGTAGAAAGATAAAACATACATTTGTAGATAAATTCATATAAGTTTTAGAGAAATTAATTTTATGGTATTTAAGGCTTATTGGGGTGACATTTTGTCTATTCCTATTGTTAAGCAATGCCAATAGAGGTCTACAATGTGGTATCGTTTTATTAGCAAAAGATGCAGGACAATTGTATATTTTATAAAGTTTATTTAATTGTTTTATCTTGAAGGTGTTCCTCTTAGGAATGTTTAATTTTATATTTTAGAATAAAATGCTTATTCCTTCACAATTTGTACCCAGGAAAATAGCACTGTTTGCCATTGCCAACAGTGTTTCATGAACATGTACATACCTCTTTACTTTCATTTTTATATTGACGTTTTGTTTTTGGTCTCATAGTCTAATTTCTTCTACCTGAACTGTCTTCTAGACTAACCAAACTCAAACACATATCGTTCATGAAAAATAGGAAAAAATGAAAATACACTTGGTGTCTTACACTTTCAAAAAACTTTAGAACTTGGAATTCTGGATTAGAGAAAGCGTTCAGAAAATAAGGACATTCCAAGGAAAATATTCCAGCTCTTCTCTAAGATACACCTCTGCTACACATTATCAGGTATACTTTCACTGATCTTAATTTAGAGAATGATTTCAAATTAAAGATGACTTGCTAGACGTAAGACAATTTGGTTCTAAACTTTATGTGGCTTTACAAATTGACTTTAATTCAGAGGAAAATGATTTATGAAAGGTCCACTCTATGCCGTTTGATTTATGACAGTGGTAAAATACGCCTCACTGGTATGCTGTTAGACAGCTCTGTTTGTTAAGTTGTTCTTTGTTAAATATATCTTCAAATAAATACAGTAAGGCCATTTCCTAGAAAACTCATAATTTATATTTTAGCTAAAATTGAGCTCAAATGAACTAAAGGATGAGGCTCAAGTTGGCATTTAGTGTACATTCCCACATCTCTGGAAACAGGGAAAAGACAAGGGCAATCACTCTAGGGTGCAATTTGCATTACCGGCTAGAAAGCATCTCATGATGGTCATAAAGAGAACTTTTAAGAAGGCTAAGTCTGCATCTCTCATGGGACAAACCCTGCATGTGACTCTCATGCAGCTAAAGAAAAAGTAAGGTGGGTTGTACTATTAGCAGTCACACACTCCACTCCTGAGCTCAGGCTCAGCAGTCTACCCCAATCAGCACTTCACAATGTCCCTTACCAGTGCACCACTCCTTCTTCAGCCCCAAATTTAACCTTTCAGTTCCTACCTGTCTGCCACAGGTGAGCCTATAAGACATAGTGCAGACATATAACTTTCCCACCTAGTACAAACGCACAGAGGTGTTACTTTCACTAACAATTTCAAAGGACAGAAAGAAAGGGGAGCTTGGCACCTGCTAGGAGGCCCTGGGACCGATGATTCTGGGAGTGGCTAGCAAGCAGGAATGCCAAACATTGTAAAGGGATTCCAGAAGTTCTGAGATTTGAGGTCCTTGGATTTTAGGGTAACAACCTAATGAGACTTATCCTCTAATGAATAACGGGAACTGGGAAACGCCCATTATTTGTGTCATGATAAACTGAATAGATAAAAAGGTATGGTTGTAGTAACATTTTGTAAACAATTTTAACATCATTTAAAGGTAAGCATTGTTATTGTCTTCCTCAATAAGTGCTCACCCTGCGGTGTTTTCAAACTTCAATATGTATAAGAATCATTGGAAGAGTAGGGTGAGCAAGAATCTTCAATATGCAGATTCCCGAGCCTTGTTCAATTGAATTGGTCTGATCTATGAACCAAGAATTTGTTTGCCAAATAAAGAGCAACTCTGGATCCAATTCCAGCAGCCTTTGTCGCACACTTTATGAAGCATGACCCCCATCAACATCTGTTGTATATATAGGCGTTGCACACCCATAAAATGTGGGCGTTGTTTACAGACCACACACTGGTGTTGTCTTCACTGCATTCTTTTCTGTAATGAGTCATTCCGTAAATATTAGCTGGTCAGTTACTTAGCAAGGCATGGTGTGTACCCACGAATTACCTGTAACTTAATATACTATTTCATTCTTTAAATGTTTACTAGATGTCTGTACTACAGAAAAGCATAACAGTGCAACTTCTCATCCCACAAACTTTGTCAATAAGGAGAATTGTCACATAAAGAAATGATCGTAATAAAACATAGAAATAAGTGCCATAAATGAAGTCAAGAAACAAGTTTTTTTTTCCAGAAGGAGACTGGTTTCAGCTCAGGGTAGATGTGACAGTGGGGTATTTCAGGAAATAATTTGTGGTGCTGTTGAAACTTGAGTTAGGCCATGAAACGCAGTTAGAATTTGATCCACCTGGGCTAGGAGAGAAAGCCCTGGCAGGTGATGGGGAGGCTTAAGGTGTGCACAGAGGACCCTGTATTGGATGTGTATATACAACAACTTTGGATACTGCATAGGACAACTACATAGCAATATGATTGAAAAGATGAGTAAGAGATCAGGGAAGAGACCCTAGCTAAAAGACCCCTTTGAATTCTAAGTGGAGAGTATAATCCTTGTATAGTTAAGAAAATGCCACTAAGGTTTAGGGGTGGGAGAGATATTTCAGGATGATGTTCCAGGTAAGTGTATAATGGATTGCAAAGGAAGAGATTGGTGTTTAGGAGACCATTGAGACTAGGTGAGAGGTAAAAGTACCTGAGTTTAAGGTTAAATAATGTGAGGAAGATTTATGCAGGTAGGTAGGTTCAGTAAGTCTTGGTAACTTCTGCACATGGGGGAGAGGGAGGATTAAAAGCCATTCCCAGAATTTCAAAGCTAAGTGACCAAGAGTAATGATGACACTAACAAAAATAAAACTGACTGCATCATTGTTACCAGGCTGAACTTGGGTCCACTCGCCTGCACACAGTAAAGCCAGTCTACGGACAATCAGTTGTAGTGAAGGAAAGTACAGCACTTATTGCAGGCACCAAGCAAGGAGTCTAGGCAATGAATGCTCAAAAGACCCAAATTCCACGATGGGTTTCAGGAAAGGGGTTTTAAAGGCAAGGTGAGGGAGAGAGTGGCAGTTGCATGATCAGCTCGTGCACAATTCTCTGATTGGTTGATCATGAGGAGACAGGGGTTAACATCATCAGTCCTCAAGGTTCAGCTAGTCTGGGTGCTACATGCTCGTGGTCATCATTCAGTTAACTTCTTCCATCTGGTGGGGATTTTAGTATCTGCAAAGCAACTCAGGAATGTGCATTAGACAGTGTTATCTGTGTCCTCCAGGGAGGAACTAAGGATTCATAGTGATTATTAACATCTTTCTGGTTGCAAGTGGTATCCACATATTGTTATATAAAACACATATGACAAGCTAGTTTGTCAGTAGATTTTAAAAACATTCCTTATATTTTGTGCCTTTGGGGAAAAGATTAGTTAAGTATGAGACTATAAGCATTCATGCAGTACATTTTCCCTTGAAAATTTAGAAAAAGGCAACCAAGAGTAAGCTGACATTTTAGTATTGCAGAGGTTATCTTTTTTATTTTTTCTTTCCTTCTTTTCTTTTTCTTTCTTTCTTATTTATTATTTTTTTTAAGGCAGTTGGGGATTCCTCAGCATATTAGTTTCCTAGAGCTGCTGCACCAAAGTACTACAAAGTGAATGACTTGAAACAACAGAAATGTATTCTTACACAGTTCTGGAGACTGAAAGTCCAGAAACAAGATGGCAGCAGAGTTGGCTTCTTCTGAAGGCTCTACAGAGGAATCTACTTCATGCCCCTCTTAGCTTCTGATGATGGCTAGCAATCCTTGGCATTCCTTGACTTTTAGATATATCACTCCAGTCTCAGCCACTGTCTTTACATGTCATTTTCCTTGTGTCTTTGTGCCTTCACCTGGCCATCTTCTTATAAGGACACCAGTCATATTGGGTTAGGGGCCCACTCTTCTCCAATATGACCTTATCTTGACTAAGTATATTTGCAATGACTTTTATTTCTCACTAAGGTCATATTCTGGGATTCTAGGGGTTAGGACATCAACAAATCTCTTGGGGGAAATACAAATCAACCTATAACAGTAGTATCTGTATTAGTCAGGGTTATCAAGAGAAAGAGAACCAATAGGAAATACAGATAGATATATAGGTAGGTAGATAGATAGATAGATAGATAGATTTTAAGGATTTGGCTCACACAATATTGGGGGCTGCAAATACAAAATCCATAGTATAGGCTGGCAGGCTGAAAACTCAAGCAGGATTTCTCTCATAATCTTGAGATGGAATTCCTTCTTCACTGGCAAACCTAAATTTTTGCTCCTTAGGATGAGACCCACTCCAGTTATCAAGAGTAATTTCCTTTAGTTAAAGTCAACTGATTGTAAATATTAATCCCATCTACAAAATACTGTCACAGTAACATCTAGACTCCTATTTGACCAAGCAACTGGGCACCAGTTAACACTTAGCCCAGCCAAGTTGACACATAAAATTAACCATCACACTCAGCCAAAAGGAGATAATGAAAATAATGGAATAAAAAGAAGGGAGAATATGTGTAGTTAAAAATCTTTTTGGGCAGAAGGATTTGCTGGTTTTACATTTGGATATTTCAATAATGCCCTTCAAATTATTGCCTAATATTTAGGTGAGCTTCTCTAAATATAAAATATATGGTATTATCATCATTCTGGGTATTTCTACTCTTGAGTCTATTTTATCAACACATATAATATTGTTTTCCTGATCATCATCATAAGTCAGACCATCTCTCTTTCCTATATTTTACCTAGAATTGTACTTCTAAGAAGTGTATGTGGTGTTTCAATATATTTTACATTATTTTAATTACTAATTAAGTAATATTTTATAATTAGAATATAATATATAATAGGTATGTAATAGATAAATATATGTTTGATAAATATACGTAAACATATACTATTTAATAGCCCAGGATTTTAATCACCTGCTATATTTTTTAATTCTGGAAATGAAGTTTTTGATAAAAACATGTGATGATAGAGTGCATATTTATCTCCCTATTGCTCTTAGAGCAAAGTCCATATCTCTTAACATGTCTTTTAAGAGCCAGGAAGATCTGGTTTCTGCTTTCTATTCAAGCATTGTTTTTTTGTTTTTGTTTTTGTTTTTTGCGGTACGTGGGCCTCTCACTGCTGTGGCTTCTCCTGTTGTGGAGCACAGGCTCCGGACTTGCAGGCCCAGCAGCCATGGCTCACGGGCCCAGCCGCTCCGCGGCATGTGGGATCTTCCCAGACCGGGGCACGAACCCGTGTCCCCTGCATCAGCAGGCAGACTCTCAACCCCTGCGCCACCAGGGAAGCCCCAATATAGTCTTTTGAAACATTTTTATATCTAGAATTTCAGATACTTGATTGCACCATTTTCTTCCAAATTATTATTTGTCTCCTGCCTTTAACTTTTTCTCTGTCCACTGCTGTTATGGTTCATCAATTTCTTCTTATTCCTTTCACTTCTGACCTGCTCCCTTACTAAATTCCATCTGAAATTCAATTTAGCTACCATTTGTCAGTGATTTCCCAGCCATTCTATTAACATGTAGAATTACATCTTTGTTATAAATCCTGATCTGAACTCCAAATGTACTCACAGTGCTACACAAGACTTTTTTTATCTAACCATTTTCCTCTCTTTTCCCTTAAAGAATAATATGAATATTTTCTCTCCTCAAATTCTGTACTTGCCATTTCCCTTCTCTTTCTTAATCCTTGTGTGTTTAGAAATTTTTTTTTGGTTCTAGTTTCTCATTTAATGAATAGTTTAGCAGGATATGTAATTATTATGTTTCTGGAGAGAAAAAGAATTGTCCAGTCTCCTGTCTGAAAGTGGGCAGGATGATTTGGCTCTCTTGCTTGGGGTAACCCTTTCCTGCAGGACTTTAGGTTTAAAACTTCCTCCACTGTGCCGTCAGTTCCCATTCCTGTTTTTGCTTTTCATTTTCCATTCTTCATCTTCTATTGTTTCCTCTCTTTCTTTTTATCCTTGTAAGCTAACACCTTTTTGATTACTCTATACAATTGTTTTAGTGAGGTTTTGGGAGAGACAACTGATAAATGCATTTAGTCAATCAACCATGTTTAATAGAAAGGGCCTAGTTTTAAAAATTATACTTTATCATAATGCTGCCCAAATATTATAGGATGGATTTGAATAAGTTATTGAGAAAATGATAATACCTTATATTGACACCCTGATCTGTGTCTTTTACTTTGATAGAACCCTTTTTTTTTTTTTCTTTTTTTGGCTGCATTGGGCCTTCGTTGCTGCATGTGGGCTTTCTCTAGTTGTGGCAAACGGGGGCTGCTCTTCATTGTGGTGCGCGGCCTTCTCATTGCGGTGGCTTCTTGTTGCGGAACACAGGCTCTAGGCTCCTGGGCTTCAGTAGTTGTGGCGTGTGGGCTCAGTAGTTGTGGCTCGCGGGCTCTAGAGCGCCGCAGGCTCAGTAGTTGTGGCACATGGGCTTAGTTGCTCCACAGCATGTGGGATCTTCCCAGATCAGAGACCCAACCCATGTCCCCTGCATTGGCCAGGCAGATTCTTAACCACTGTGCCACCAGGGAAGTCCCTATAGAACTCTTTATACATCATTTCATCTAACTTTCCCAATGAAACCTGAAGTGACATTATTTTCATTTAGAAGATATAACATGAGTTAGACTTGTTACTTTTTACAAATGGCATAATCTGAAACTAAATACTCTCTTACAGCTTGTGAATAAAAGAAAAAAAATTACTTTGAAGACTTATAAGAATAAAGAGTTAATATATGTAGATTATAGTGTTAGTTTTCTATTGCTTTCATAATAAATTACCACAAACTTAGTGTTTAAAACAATACAAATTTATTATAGGTCAGAATTCCAACATGGGTCTCATTTAGCTAAAATCAAGCTGTCAGCAGGGCTGCTTTCTTTTCCAGGGGCTCTGGGGAAAAATCCATTCCTTGCCTATTCCCGTATCTAGAAACCACCAACTTTTTTTGACTCATGATGTCCCGACCTCCATCTTCAAAGCCAGAAAAGGCAGGTTGAGTCCTTGCCATGTCATCTCAGACTGGCCCTATCTTTTGCCTCTTCTCCCATATTTAAGAACTCATGTGATTATATTGGATCTACTTGGATAATTTAGGATAATGTCGCATGTCAAGGTCAGTTGATTACCAACTTTAACTGCATCTGCAACTTTAATTCTCTTTTGCTAGGTAACATATTTGCAAGTTCCAGGTATTAGGATAGGAGCATCTTTAGGAGGTCATTGTTCTTCCTAACACAAGTCACTAAGAAAATTCCTGACATAGACTATTAATAAATGGACTCTATTACTATTTATTCAACAAAATATTTATTAAATTCTAATCCCACATGTATTATTTATATTTCCATTAATATCTAACTCATAGGAACCCTGGAGGTTGGTGAGGCAGGTATTACTCAAGCTTTCAAATATTTCTTCTGGCTTAAAATATTGGTACTAGTGATATGGCAATGGAAACCATAATCTTATCTTTATACTTTGAGTGCTTATAAAAGTTATAAATATTGTGTTATCTATGACTGCTCACTTGCTAAATGGAAAGCTAATTGTCTAAAGTTTTTTTTTAATCAAGAAAATAAATAACATCTCTACTACTTAAAATGGTTTATAGTTTTAAAATATAAAACTAAAGAAAACATGCTAATACTTATTTTCAGTGTTAGGTCACAGAGAAGACTAAATTTTATACATGCAGAACTACAAGTTTACTGTTGTTAAAATTATCTTCTTTTAATAATAAAACTGAGATACGCAAATAATATTTTCAAGGGCTTTGTTTGCTTGTGTTTAATGCAGGCCTAGCAGGTCTGCTAATATTTTTGCAATGAGCATGGTCATTTAGAGCAATTCGGAGGAAACAACTCTACTAAGTGTTTTCTGATCTAACATTTTCTTTTTCCTATGGGAGCAATTATTCTATAAAACGACAAAGTGACAAGGGCAAAAACCTAGCTACCAACAGCATAAAATTACTTCTTTATTTCAGAGTTTAAATTCTCGATCTAATTACTAGCCTGAAATTGCATGACAAGCTTTTCCATTTAGACAATTAACATATTAATCTATTTCATGTGGTATCCATCTGCTCATATATAATTTTTCAGAAAGACTATCCATACCTCCTTGCACTCCTGTCCCATAGCTATTTTCAAAAGCAATGTATAATTACTAGATGATATAAAATACTAATATACATCGCCTGGGGGCAGTTACTGGCTTTCAGAAAAGAAAAATTACAGGCAAATCTTTTTGCAAATCTCTAAAACTCAGATATTGAGGGATAATATTAGAGTGATTCATTTTCCAATTCAGGTCATCCCATAATTGAACTTTTTGTGTAATATGGCAAATCGAGCCTTTTGGGGGGAAGGGAGGGTAATTTCATTCATAGGGAAGGAGGAGTTTCAAAAAAAGATGAGTAAAGTCCTACATAGTTCTATAAATTGAATTATCACACAGGTCTTCTCTCTTCTTCCCTTTGTCAGTCTACAGCAAAAATGAGTAAGGGAAAATAAAAGTGAAGAAAAAGGTCACAGCAGTTTTAAAAAAAATAATCATTTTTATATAGCAAATAAAATCAGGTTTGTTTGTGCCTCAGAGTCCCCACTTATTGGAATGCAGGGGAGGCTGTTAAAGTATTTTTCAAAATAAAATATTAAAAAATAAAATTATACACACACAATTTTGCCACTGAATATTTTAAATATCACCTGTGTAGTTAATGGATTATTTTTGAAGCTGGTTCTCCTGCTTACTGTATGACCGCAGGAAAAGTATTTACTCTTTCTGTACCTTGGTTTCCTCATGTGTAAAATGTGAAGTGTTGTCAACCAGAGAAACTCACCTAAGCCTTGGTGTGCAGAATTGTTATTGCAGATAAAACATATACTTAAGTATGCAGCACCTGTGTGACTGACCTCAGCTATTCAGATTCCAGCACCCCGCCCCCCAGCAAAAAACAAGCATTCACTGTAAATTGCATCATTAGTTTAAATATCTGATCAGACGGGTACTGCAGCCCAGGGCCTCTGGCATATAAAAACACTCTTATCAGGCAGAATATTATAAGGACTCAGAACTCATTTCCCAGGAGCTGGCCAAGGGCCAGTCCTGAAGATATGCCTTTTTTTGGGAATGTACAAGGCTTGAACAACACAGACCTGCTGAATTAACGCTTTACTTCACAAGGCCCCTGAATAAACACTCTCAACTCTTTATATTACAGGTTATATCAAAAATAGTCAACAGCAAAGGCACAGATATTTGCTACAAACTATTTAAATTTCTGTTACTACATATAACACATTGTAGCCTCTATTAGTAAAAGCTGTCCAATTGTATTTATTTTGCTTGAAAATGCATTTGCTTTTTAAAAAGAAATTAAGATTTAAAACAAAATATCTTGCTGAACAGAATCCTTGCGGGAAAGTGAATTCTGATTAATTATGTACTTTATTTACAAAGAATTAACCAGAAAGACCTTTTCATTTATACTTCTTCATTAGAAATAATTCTCAAATATTTTAGAATTATTTTATAACCTGCAGAAATCTGCTTTAATATCTTATAAAATAAATTGCATAATATTTTCATCTAAAAACGTTAATTCAAACAGCTGCAAAATATGAAAAGTGGGTTAATAAATATGTAGTAGCATAAATAATTTAATCTGTAATGCTATATTACATATTTATAGTGCCTCAAATTACTCCCATCAGCTATCATTAGAATATATGGATGAATCAGCATCAATCTACAAAGAAGGTGGTTAAAGAAAAAACTTAAACACTTTAGTTATTAGCACATGTAAAAAATAAATGGAACTATAAGATACTAATGAAAGAAATCAAAGACGACACAAACAGAGAGAAATACCATGTTCTTGGATTGGAAAAATCAATGTTATGAAAATAACTATACTACCCAAAGCAATCTACAGATTCAGTGCAATCCCTATCAAATCACCAATGGCATTTTTCAGAAAATTAGAACACAAAAGTTTTATAATTTGTATGGAAACACAAAACACCCTGAATATTCAAAGCAATCTTAAGAAAGAAAAATGGAGCTGGAGAAAACAGGCTCCCTGACTTCAGACTATGCTACAAAGCTACAGCAATCAAGACAGTATGGTACTGGCATCAAAACAGAAATATAGATCAATGGAACAGGATAGAAAGCCCAGAGATCAACCCACGCACCTATGGTCAACTAATCTATGTCAAAGGAGGCAAGGATATACAATGGAGAAAAGACAGCCTCTTCAATAAGTGATGCTGGGAAAACTGGACAGCTACATGTAAAAGCATGAAATTAGAACACTCCCTAACACCAGACACAAAAATAAACTCAAAATGGATTAGAGACCTAAATGTAAGACCAGACACTATAAAACTCTTAGAGGAAAACACAGGAAGAACACTCTTTGACATAAATCACAGCAAGATCTTTCTTGACCCACCTCCTACAGTAATGAAAAGAAAAATAAACAAATGGGACCTAATTAAATTTAAAAGCTTTTGCACGGCAAAAAAACCATAAACGAGATGAAAAGACAACCCTCAGAATGGGAGAAAATATTTGCAAATGAAGCAACTGACAAGGGATTAATTTCCAAAATATACAAACATCTTATGCAGCTTAATGTCAAAAGAGCAGACAACCCAGTCAAACAATGGGCAGAAAGGCTTCCCTGGTGGCACAGTGGTTGAGAATCTGCCTGCTAATGCAGGGGACATGGGTTTGAGCCTTGGTCTGGGAGGATCCCACATGCCGTGGAGCAACTAGGCCCGTGAGCCACAACTACTGAGCCTGCACATCTGGATCCTGTGCTCCGCAACAAGAGAGGCCGCGATAGTGAGAGGCCCACGCACCGCAATGAAGAGTGGCCCCCACTTGCCACAACTAGAGAAAGCCCTCGCACAGAAACGAAGACCCAACACAGCAAAAATAAATTAATTAATTAATAAAACTCCTACCCCCAACATCTAAAAAAAAAAAAATGGGCAGAAGACCTAAATAGACATTTCTCCAAAGAAGATCTGCACTTGGCCAAGAGGCATATGAAAAGATGCTCAACATCACTAATCATTAGAGAAATGCAAATCAAAACTACAGTGAGATACCATCTCATACCGGTCAGAATGGCCATCATCAAAAGATCTACAAACAATAAATGCTGGAGAGGGTGTGGAGAAAAGGGAACCTTCTTGCACTGTTGGTGGGAATGTAAATTGGTACAGCCCCTATGGAGAACAGTATGGAGGTTCCTTAAAAAACTAAAAAGAACTACCATATGACCCAGCAATCCCACTACTGTGCATATACCATGAGAAAACCATAATCCAGAAAGACACATGCACCCCAATGTTCATTGCAGCACTATTTACAATAGCCAGGAGATGGAAGCAACCTAAATGTCCATCAACAGATGAATGGGTAAAGACGATGTGGTACATATATACAAGGGAATATTACTCAGCCATAAAAAGGAATGAAATTGGGTCATTTGTAGAGACGCGGACAGACCTAGAGGCTCTCCTACACAGTGAGGTAACTCAGAAAGAGAAAAACAAATACCGTATATTAACACGTATATGTGGAATCTAGAAAAATGGTACAGATGAACCTATTTGCAAAGCAGAAATACAGACACAGATGTAGAGAACAAATGTATAGACACCAAGGGGAGAATAGGGGGTGGGATGAATTGGGAAATTGGGATTGACATATATAACTACTATGCATAAAATAGATAACTAATGAGAACCTGCTGTATAGCACAGGGAGCTCTACTCAGTGCTCTGTGGTGACCTAAATGGGAAGGAAATCCAAAAAAGAGGGGTTATATGTATATATATAACTGAGTCACTTTGCTGTACAGCAGAAGCTGACACAACACTGTAAAGGAACTATACCCCAATTTAAAAAAAAATTGTAATATTTTATTCAAGGAAAAAAAAACTTTTTAGAAGGCCAATTCAACTGTTCATTTTTGTTAAGAGCATTCAATAGAAAAATAGAATGATGAGGTAATCACTGTGAGACAGTAAGGAAAGAAGACCTGGTCCAGATCTGTTTGGTTAGGTTCTACTGGATGCAAGTTTCATACCTTGTTAAGAAGGAAAAATATATTGTGTGTGCATGTGTATGAGAGAGAGGGAGATACATATGTTGTGTGGTTATATATAATTAGTACCTAACATTTTGTCAAGAATTATTTTGGGAGAAATTCCTTTAGTGGAAATAACTTAGGTTTTGATAACAGAAAATAGGGGTCCCAAGTTAACCCCCTGCTCTCTGTGTGACCTTGTTCAAAATATTTACCTCCTTTTTTACCAAAGTATTTTACACCTCACTTTCTTCATCTGTAATTTGAGTTGAGTTTAGGTAAGGAAGTTCAGTTTAGGTAGAGGAAGGTATGCCCTGGCATGTATCTAAACTGTGTTCATTACCAGAATTTTGAAATGCCTTGACATGTTTGCCTTGCCTGACTTATGAGCAGCACGGGCTTGCCAAAAGTACATTTGCATGGGAGCTAATTGATCCTCTGCAAGAGAACTCCTTGTATATCTAGACAGAGTTAGGCAAAAAAGAAGCTTCCTATTACTGCAGAGCCTTGGTGTTTGCGAGGAAATTAGTGATTCTTTGTGAAGTTTTGGTAGAAGTAGCAGGGATTCATGTGTATTGCGGTACTTTGGCAGTATCTGACAGCGTGGGTATTACCAAATGGGGAATGGTTGATCAATTTCATGAGCTGAGTAGTTTTCTTTTCTTTTTTCTTCATATATAAAGAAAATATGTGCTTCTTAATGTGCTTCTTAAAGCACAAGCGTTGGTAAAATATGTTTCGTGGGAATAAAACTACTACTCCACAAGATTAATATATCTGACCTATTTATATATTTATATACATCCCAATAGCATATTAATTCCAATTGAACTTCTGATTATTAGTATTAATGATAAAAATCTGTCATGTATTTAGGGTCTGCTATATGTCAGACACTATGCTAAATACTTTATCTCATTTAACTTTCACAAAAACATGATGAGATTTATTTTCTCTTACTATCCCATTAAAAAAAAAAAATCCTAATTGAGTGATGTCTATTTAGATGTTCCAATACATCTTAAATTTACCCAGAAGATGTGTTGGCAAAGAATAGTTTTTAACACAGTTCTACTCCACTTTGCTAATTTTCAAAAAAATTGAAAAACTTGACCCTCATATAAATACAAATGAACAAAGTCATTGGTTTTATTCAACTAATTAATAAATGAGATAATTACAAGATGCTAACACTGGTTTAAAGGAGAATTTGCAAAACTGAGGTTTATATAGTAAATCAATCAAGGAATACTGAAATAAATTTCCTAATAGATGCAAAATAATATCCTACAGGGCAATAATGTATAACATTTGAGGTTATTTTTTTCTCTCATACGGAAAATAATCACTTCTGTAAAGGACAATGTTCATTTAGATTATTATGGACAGGAATGATTTAAATTGCTTTTAGACAAGATCATTTTGCACTGCTAACAGTTTTGCACAAATTAACTTCACAATTTTTTTATGTGTAAATTTCATGGAACGAGGAACCATTCCTGAAACCTTTTCAGGAATTTTATTGACATTGCTAGTACAATGCTGTGGTAGGCAGAATGATGCCCCCTCCAGAAATACCTACACTCTGATTCCCATAACTATGTAACTATGTTACCATACATGGCAAGAGGGACTTTGCAGGTGTGATTAAGTTAAGGATCCTGAGATGGGAAGATTATCCCGAATCACCTCGTTTGGTTCAGTGCAATCACAAGGGTTCTCAAAAATGAAATTGAGAGACAAAAGAAGAATCAGTGTCAGAATGCAGTAACGTGAGGAGAACTCAACACTCCATTTCTGGCTTTGAAAAAAGAAAGGAGGCCATGAGCCAAGGAATGCAGGCAACTTCCAGAAGCTGGAAAAGGCAAGGAGGGGGATTCTCTCCTGTAACCACAAGATAGGGACACAGCCTTGCCAACATTTTGATTTTAGCCCAGTGAGACCCATGTCAGACTTCTGATCTACTGTAAAATGATATGTTTACATAATTTTAAGCCACTAAGTTTGTGGTAATTTGTTAACAGTTAACCTAGGAAACTAGTACAAATACCTAACAAAGTACATGCACAATAAGCATCTGTTGAATGGATAAATTACTTAATGGTTGAATAAATGTAACTTGTTCAAGACATGTAGTTAATATGGGGTGGGTCCTGGGTCAAGCCTTTCATGTCTGTCCCTACAACCCTTGCTCTTACCCGCTAAGTTCCTCTTTTCTTATGCAGTCGCAATAGTATCCTTCAAATTATTTCCTGAGACTTTTTTTTCCTGGAGAATAGTCTATAAAAATATGTAGAAAACCATAGATTCTCAAGAATTCATTCTAATAAGCAAATGGCCTGTAGTCAATATTACTGTTTATTTTTTATAAAATTGTTTTAAATGATTAATATTTAGAATTTTTGTATTTATAGGTTTTCTTTTTAGTATTGCAAAGGGAAATCTGATGATGCTGAAATTTACACTATTGCTATATCACATTGCCTCTATTTCCTGTATTTCCATAAATATATTTAATATATATATATATATATATTTTTTTTTTTTTTGCGGTACGCGGGCCTCTCACGGTTGCGGCCTCTCCCGTTGCGGAGCACAGGCTCCGGACGCGCAGGCTCAGCGGTCATGGCTCACGGGCCCAGCCGCTCCGCAGCATGTGGGATCTTCCCGGACCGGGGCACGAACCCGTGTCCCCTGCATCGGCAGGCGGACTCTCAACCACTGTGCCACCAGGGAAGCCCTAATATATATTTTTTGAAAAAGATCTTTAGAGAAGACTCTAAAGCTGAGAACTTAAGTGCCTAGTTATTGAGGACCCATTCTTCTAATAATCTTCTACTTTAAAAAGAAATTTTTTTCAATTTGACATCCTTCAATGTGGGACAACATAGCAAAGATTTTAAGGAAAAATGTAAAACTAATACATGTTTTCATTGTTGCCTTGCAAGGAAACTGTGCTTTAAAATTTTACACCCAAATATAGTAGATGTTTTAAAATATCAAATTTTTAAATTAATGAGTAGTTAAAAAAATAACCTGTCTCTTCTTTGCACCACATAAGACTTTTAAGATTTAAATTGTTTTAGAGTATATTTGTTAATACTCATTAACTAAATAGCAAATGACAACATAGTATGATTGGCAAAACATCATTAGAAATTTTTATAAAAAAGAAAAATTATAAATATTTGGATTTTCAAATTTATTACTGCTTAAGTCTGTGAACTCCAATTCTAGAAATCTCAAGGCAGGAAATCATGAAATTTACTGAAGGTCATGACTTTGCCAGATTGCACTGGATTGTTAAGAGCTAATTTATAGCACCACAATCACATTTATTTTTCTTTCTCTTCCCCTAAGATCTGAGTTCTTTAAAAGAAAGATGTATACTTTATTCCTAGTTCTCTGGCAGATACATAGTACATATTAACTAAATATGTGTGATATGGATTATATAGTACATAAAAAGGGAACTCTAATTCTTTTGTTTGTAGTAATTTTTTAGTAATCATTCTGAATAAATTAAATCAATTGGATATTTAGACCCTCACTTTTGCATATAGTCTAGCTCATAAAAGATAAAGATCAAGAAAGGATAAGCATGTGTGATAACACTAACACAATTTATTCTTAATTATCCCATATAATTTTTATATGTTTGTATAGATATATGTAGATATAAAGAAAGTAACTATAAAGGATAAAATAATGCCTTTCTGATTTATACAGGTAGTCGAACTCAGAATGAGATGCTGGAGTCAATTGAACACACTGTATGACTCTAAATAAATGAGAAATGACTGGTCTGCAAATAAGCAGAGTCTATGTCATGGTTTTGTAAATACTGTGGAAATGGAATATAGTCCCTACCCATGAAGTAGATTATAATCAGTAAGGATTGGTGCGATAAGGCAAATATACCAGTAACTAAAATACAAGGAAAGTGTGCTAAAGAACAGTGAACATACAGAGATACGAGAGTCAAAGGAAAAAATTGTTAAGTTGGGTAGAATAGAAAAACATTTATTAAAATTAGAATGGGAGTCAGAGTGGGAGTTAAGCCTGAAGGATTTATCGAGTAAGGATGATGGGGTTAGGGAGAAAAACCCTAGTGTAGTACTACACCTCCAGAAAAAGACTTAGTTTTCTGCTTTAATGTAAATTTCAAGGCCAGAAATTAGCTCAAATTTTTCTCCACACCACTTCAGATATATTCCTCTCTATTTTGCATGCTTCTTTTCCACATTTTCTTTGCTTCTAACTCTAAAATAAACCATCTTTCCTGCTGAGAATAACCTGTCCTATTCGGAGCTTATCTATTTTTACCTTCTCTATTATCTTTCTTCCCATTTACCTTCCTTATCATTTTCATCTTTAGTTTTTACTATTTTTTTTTAAATCTTTAGTTTAGACTCAACACCCTGAAATCATTTTACCAGTTTTTCTCTAGTAACTGAATTTTTCCATTCCAAGTGATCTTGATTCACCTCTGACAGCGGCTCTCTAACCACTGCCTAAATGTCAGGCTCTTTTTGGCTCTTATTTGGAGTGGTACAATGGCCTCCTGGTATCCTTCCCTTAAATATCTGTTCCCTTTTATGCATTTAGATTAGTCATCTTGGAATACATCTCCATTCATATTGCTACCGAAGCACAGAATTCAGATAGCTTCCAAAGAATTAACATTTCACTGTGCCATAATTTTTTATAATCGATTTTTCTCAGACTGATCAATAATCAGTCTTCAAGGTTTAGAATAAAATGTTCTTGTTCAATTCTTCTTCTGTAGCTACAGACAAAAACAAATGTGATTGCCCTCTTCTAAACTCCTGAAAGTAACTGCCTTGAATCACTGTAATTCCTATTAGCCCAAACTTCCACTAGCATTTTAAAGTTATCCTCTTATCTTGTAATATCTAAAGGGCAAAGATTACAAGATTTATATATATTCACACTACTAAAATAGCACTTTACACATTATAGGTACTCAATAAACATTAATTCAAGGGTTTAATTTGTCTTAATTTTAAATATCTTTGGGATTCCTACATTTGGTGAAGAGTTTCTTTACTATATTTTCTGTTAAATGTTGAAAACAAAAAGACAATGTATGTATTGCTGTCATCAAAAGTTGTAACTGTTTTTGTATTTTTTTTCTTTTTTAATCTGTAGGTTTATTAGGTTGAAAAAGAGTTCCACGTACCAAGGACATGTTAGTGATAGTAAGGTATTGTTTAAACTATAAGAAATATTTTATTTGAAAGACTTGGATTTTAGTAGTTTACAAAAATCTAAAGAAGAAAGCAGAACCAATGTAGCAGAAACTGGACATTTTTTTTAATTCCAAAAATGTTCAAATATATCACATTATGATGATTAAAGTATTGATCTATTCTTACATTAATTAAAATATTGCTATTTTCATGAGTTCATGATATAAAGCCCTGGCATGTTCCTCCCATTCATCAAATATCAAAGAATGACAAGCTGTACAGATATATAATTACTCAACGTTCTTTATTTTTATAAAATGTTGGGTAGCCTATTTGAGAGCATTCTAAAAATTATTATCACACACTATTTAAAATAGAAAATTCCTGTCAAAATAAGTGAAGTCTGGCTGACAGAGTAGATTTCTGCTATGTTTTAGATATGTTATTATTTTCCTTATTTTGAAATACCTCAGATTATTAGAATGGCCCCATTATGAATTAGCCAGATGGCATTGTGTTACCTATTGAAACTTCACTCTATGAAGAAAGCATTGAATTTGAACTCACATATTGTTTCTCCCTAATTGCAGGCTTGGAAGTTTGATTATATTATAGGCCTTAAAGGGGGTGTTAGACTTTGGGTCAGTAGTATCTATTCATTTTTTTTTTTGGTGTATTTCTGTGTTCATTTAATAGATGAAAAAAATGTTTATAGTGGTACAGAGAGAAATAGTTACAGGTACATATGTCTGTGTGTGTGGAGGCAGGGGTAGGTGCAAGAGTGTGTGAAATACCCCACAGAAATTATATTCAACTTTGTGACCTCACTTCCTTGTTATGAATGAAGTGTCTATTCTGAGGATATATAAACTTCTTTGTTACTTTAACCTTAATATTTAGAGTCCTGGTAACAATAGGCTGTTCAGCTCTTATACGGAAAGCACTTCCTTCTTTGTAACTGCTAACTGATGATTAACTATCTAATGCCTATAGTTCCTATTACTTTGTATTTTTATTTAGTGTTCCATTTTCTTTTCACCTATTGAATTAAAGTATGAAAACTTAAAGCTCACAGGTGATATCGTATAATTCTTGTATCCTCTGAAATTCCTAAGAGAGCACGCTGCACATATGAGGCTGTACGGTACAGCTGACAAAGCACGTGGTTTCAAGTTCAGAAGACTGGGCTCAAATTCTGGTTTTACATGTTAACTGAATGCATTTGGGAAAAATCTCACTCTTGTTGACTCCAGTTACCTCTTCTATAATATTAGGCTGTGGGGATAAGGTTTCTCGATATTAAGTGAGAACATCTGTACGAAACAGTTTTATAAATTATGCATAGTTTTAATGTATGTTGTAGAATTCTTTGTTAGATAAAATTTCCATATTAAATGAAGAATATAATTTAAAATATATAGAGAGTTATTAATGATTGCAAAAAGCTGCTGTCTCAATAAAGCTTACTCTGGATTTATTTTATCATATCAGAACACAGGAAAACTAAATATGTTACAACTCATTTAGTTGTTCCAACTTAAAAACCAAATAGAAAAACAAACAAAACCCTGTGATTCTAATGTCATCAGTTAAATAAATCATAGAGGCCCTTTTAATTCTATCAAAATCACTAACTCTTTTGTGTTGCATATACTATGGTGCTTTCTCCCTGGATGTTATAATAATATTACCTTTCTTCATTCCTGAGCTCTGCTTAGATGCTTCTCCTCCGTGATCCCATAACAACATAGCTACTTCCCATCATAGTGTGTATTATATTCACGGTGTTCTATACTTGACTGTTTAGTCCACATGACCAAAAGCTATGTGAGAGAAGGAATCATGTCTGTCTTGTTCACTAACGAATCCAAATGATTGTCTCAATGTTTAGCACAGACTTAGTAAATATTTTTCGAATACGTGAATGCAGATTTATAGCCTAATTTAATACAAACAGGCTTATTTTTAAATGGCTGTATTTCAGAGGAATAAAAATCTTTACAATCCAAATTTAAATAGTCTTTTGAACTTATTCTTTGGAGACGTGTCTGTTGACATTTACTAGACAAATTTGCTAAGATTCCTCTTTCTGAAGAAAAGGAAAAAAAAAAGAACACCTCTTTCATTGACTTTTTAACTGATAAGAAAAGGGTCTACATGGCTTCAATGATGTGATGATCATGGCTCTGAATCCCTCTGCTGGCTTTCGCTCCATGTGTTGGCTCAGGTTCTCAGGTAGACTCTCTTCACACAACTTTTCTTAGGACCAAATGTTACTTCTTTCCACTCATACTCTCATTGGAAGCTGGGCCCCCTCTTCCATGGTACATATATAGGTACGTATGGAAGGATTTAACTGCCTGTTTGATTCTAGTCCCTATCCTTTGGCCAATTACTACAACGAAGGTATGGCTAGGGTAATGTTATTAGACATCCTCATCACATTCTACTAGGACAGTAGACAGTCTCAAAGGACTAAATACACTGGGGAAGGAGGGAAGACATGCAAGACAGGTAAAAAAGCATTTCCCCACTCCATCGTCTTTCGTCAGTTTTGCCTTTATATAGCAAAGGAATAGAAGTACTTCCACTGAAGTTTTCATCTAAACCATCTACCCTTGTTAAACAATATGTAGGATCTTGCCAGCAGAACACGGAATTGGGAACATTTTCATTTAAGAAATCTGCCTAAAAATAATGAAAATGTTAAGCAGAACATTAAGAGAGTCTGAAAAAAGTTCAGCATTGCCATTTTACATTTATCTCACTTTTGAAACCTTGTTTTGATTATCCAAATAAAAATTCTAACAAAGAGTAATTTGATTTTGTTTATGTTATAATATTTGGTAGAAACATATAACAGAATGAGTCAAAATAATGGTGCTTAATATTGAAAACCTGCTATCCCACAGGATAAAACGCCTTTTATGTCCAAAGGTTAAAAGTACAGAAGACAAATGCCACAGTTAAAACTTTTTTTTAGATATGTACTAATTCAACCACAACAGCTCTGTTATTAGCTGCCTTGAAAACAAGAGAAATTATTTTCTCAGGGCAGCATTTAGAATTTAGATAACCTCAAATTTCTTGGTTATGTTCTATCATATATTCTTTATATTTTAATATTATAAAAAATGTGTTTTATGCCTTAACTGATGCTCTTAAATTCTGATGATTAATTATTTAATTTTATCTATCTATGCCAAAATATTTTTAGTTACTTAGAGAATTCATCGCAGGACACATGTATTAAACATCTTATCCATAATGTGATTCTACAATTATACGTTCTTAAGATATACCTAACCTCATCCACTAGTTCTGATCATATAATTTTTAATATAATAGAATTTAGTTCATAGTGAAGTTTCAGAAGTATAGAAGGTCTTGGTTGGAATTTGCCAGGTGTCAGATGAAATTAACACCTATAGTGCTTTTTAAGGAAAGCAAAGAAAATATTGTCACCTCAAGCAGTCATTTTAACAGCTAAGTTTTTAATATTGAAAATAAACTGGAAGTCAGGAACATTTGATATTTGAAAATAATGGTAGACAGTTGAAATATTTGTACATTAATAGTTAAATCAACTCAGGCGAGACTGAATGCATTTATAAAATTATTATTCTAAGTACTAGGGGGGAATTCAAGATTAACTTTATGATGTATTTTAAATATTTTAAATTAATTAGTCTTAGGAAGTTTGTGGTTTTAGTTTGGGCTTGTCAGACATAATTGAACTAATTTCACCAAGGAATAAAATAAGCATAAACATATGTTGGCTTTAAAAATGAGAACATGATTGTGAAATCAAGTCCTTTCTTGATTCTGATCTTAATTAGTAGTTTAAAATATTATAAAGTGAGAGGCCATTATACTACAGTGTTTAGTATTAATGTACATTTTTTGTGCACCTCAACCAGACCTCGGTGTTTTCTCTTTGAATTGAAACATTAATTTTACAAAAATTAAGGAATAATAAGGAACCCGATATTATTACTTCTTCTATTGGGCAGTGCACTGACTGACTCTTGGGACTCCATTACCAGGGGTTCTGATTCAGTATGTGGAGGTCTGAGTATTCGCATTTCTAATGTACTCTCAGGTGATGCTGATGCTAGTAGTCTGTAGAGCACCCTTTGAATAGCACTTAGTTAGACCCAAATTGGAAAACAAAAATTATTTCCCATTTTTAAAATCAAGTTACAAGAATTAAAAGAAAGCAAGTTAATATATGCACACTAAAAGTAAAATCAAATTTAGAAATTAAAGTTTAAGAAGTTAAAAGTAAATTAAAATATATTTGTAAGTTTATATTAATTATACATAGTAGGGAATAGTTTTTCTTTATTCAATTGAGAAAGTTATTAAATGATTTTCAATGTTATTCATATCTAATTTTCATTATGGTGAATTAAATGTAGATGCTAAATATACTGATTTAAAGTATAAGCAAGCAACAACTGTGATATAATTTTTAAAAATTTAGTGTTTAAACTTATCTCTGTATTCACAATATGTTTCTATAAAACACATTCTGATCATGAGTCTACTTGATTTTTCCTAGGAGAAATTAAAGTGTCAGTTCAATAAACTAGCTTAGGTATCGAGTTTACTGCTTCCTAGTGACAGTCAGGTACAATCAATATGAAGAAATGAGAGAAGGACTCAGTGCTCCTGTTATTGATAAGTGAAAGAACATATCCGTATAAAAAATAGTTGCTAAATCAGGTGTTTTTCATTACAAATAAAGAGAGACTTGAAAGCATAAATAATTTTTATGTCGTATTAGATAATTGAAGTCTGTCATAACATCATTTTAAGGAAAGTAACTATTTTCAAAAAGACCATGATTTTAACAAATGTGAAAGATATTGAAGTAAGAGAATTTGTGATAAATGATAGACTGAAGTATTGAAAAATGGACCTCAGATATTATCAAAAAAAATAAAAGGCAATGGAAAGGATAAATAATTTTCTACAGGGCATTTTTTAAAAATAGAGGTATAGTTGATTTACAATGTTGTGTTAATTTCTGCTGTACAGCAGAGTGATTCAGTTATACATATATACACATTGTTTTAAAAATTCTTTTCCATTATGGTTTATCATAGGATTTTGAATATAGTTCCCTGTGCTATACAGTAGGACTTTGTTGTTTATCCATTCTTTATATAATGGTTTGCATTTGCTAACCCCAAGCTCTTAATCCATCCCTCCCCCACCCCTCCCCCCTTGGCCACTATAAGTCTGTTTTCTATGTCTGTGAGTCTGTTTCTGTTTTGTAGATAGGTTCACTTGTGCCATATTGTAGATTTCACATATAAGTGATACATTATGGTATTTGTCTTTCTCTTTCTGACTTACTTCAGTCAGTATGATAACCTCTAGGTCCATCCATGTTTCTGCAAATGGCATGATTTCATTCTTTTTTATGGCTGAGTAATATTCCATTGCATATATATACCACATCTTCTTTACCCATTCATCTGTTGGTGGACATTTAGATAGTTTCCATGTCTTAGCTATTGTGAATAGTGCTGCTATGAACATAGAGGTGTCTGCATCTTTTCGAATTATCATTTTATCCGGATATATGCCCAGGATTATATGGCAACTCTATTTTTAGTTTCTTGAGGAACCTCCATACTGTTTTCCATAGTGGCTGCACTAACTTAAATTCCCACCAACATTGTAGGAGGTTCCCTTTTCTCTATACCCTCTCTAGTATTTGTTATTTGTAGACCTTTTAATGATGGAATAAACAACCTAACCAGCACCTAAAAGAATAAGAAAAAGAACAAACAAAACCTAAAGTCAGCAGAAGGAAGGAAATAAAGATCAGAGAGAAAATAAATAAAATAGAGATTCAAAAAAACAATAGAAAAAAAAAGTCAATAAACCCAAGAGCTGCTTCTTTGAAAGTGTAAACAAAACTGATAAACATCTGGGCAGGCTCACCAAGAAGAAAAGAGAGAGGACCCAAATAAACAAAATAAGAAATGAAAAAGGAGCAATAACAACTGATACCACAGAAATACAAAAAAAATTTTTTTTAAATTAAAAAACCCATAAGAAAATACTGTGAACAATTATATGCCAACAAATTCGACAACCTAGAAGAAATGGACAAGTTTCTAGAAACATACAGCCCACCAAAATTAAATCAAGAAGAAACATATAATTTGAGCAGACCAATCACTAGAAGTGAGATAGAATCTGTAATAAACAAAACAAAACAAACAAACAACAAAAGAAAAACTTCTACAAACAAAAGTCCAGGACCAAATGGCTTCACAGGTGAATTCTACCAAATGTACAAAAAACTTGTACCGATCCGTCTCAAACTCTTCTAAAAGACTGAAGAGGAGGGAATACTCCCAAAGACATTCTACAGGGAATTTAACAACTTATAGTTAAAAATTTTTCAGTGTTTTTATGACTTATTTTCAATAATTCTCATTCACGTGACTACTTGGTACTGATCTGAAAGTTCAGTCTCTTAAGTTACCAATTTCAAACACAGGAGGTTTACAAAATGCAATGTCTATTTCTGTAAAAATGTAAATTCTATATTCTGATTGGTTTGCTTAAGGAAAAAACCCATGGATTTTTGTAAAGTTGAAATCAAGATTCACAGCCCTTTAAATAAGCTGTAAAAATAAAGTAACCTGCAGTAGGAAAATCAAAGATGAACTGAAAAAATCAAATGCTTTTCTGTTCTGTTTGATTCATGCTTCATTGATCATTCTAAACTTAATTGAATGGTATTATGACTTCTCAACTGAACTTGTGTTATACTATAATTACATTCACTATGTATTTTGTCTTACTGATAGCTATATGTTAGTTTTTATTTATGCAGCTTTATTAAGTTATAACTAGCATATAATAAACTGCATATATTTAAAATATCCAGTTTGTTAAGTTTTGAAACAGGTACACACCCATGAAACTATTACCATGATCAAGATAATGAATGTAACCATCACCCCTCAGAATTTTCTTTGCCCCTTTGTAATACCTCCTTCCAGCTCGTTCTCCTGCAGTCCCAGGGAACAATTAATATGCCTTCTATTATACATTTTATACATTAGTTTGTGTTTCCTAGAATTTTGTATAGACAGAAACATAGTATGTACTTTTTGTTGTCTGGCTTCTTTGACTCAACATAATTATTTTGACATTCATCTGTGCTATAATGTATGTCAATAGTCCATTCGTTTTAATTGTTGAGTAGTATTCCATTGTTTAGATAAATACTAAGGCTGGAATCATATAGTAAGGTCGGGTTTAGATATTTAAGAAACTGTCAAACAGTTGACAAATGGTAGTTGCACCATTTTACATTTCCACCAGCAGTATATGTTTTCCTAGCTAACATTTGATATAATCAGTTTTTAATTTTAGCGTCACTAATCAGTGTGTATTTCTTTGTGGTTTTAATTTTGCATTTTCCCTCTGTTGAACATCTTTTTCTGAGCTTATTTGTCATTTGTATATCTTCTTCAGTGGAGTGTTTATTTAAATATTTTTCCCATTTTCAAATTAAATTTTTATTGAGATGTTAGAGTTTTTTATGTATTCTATATACATGTCATTTATCAGATATATGCTTTGCAAATGTTTTCTAAAGGATGGTGGATTAGCTTTTCATCCTCTGGACAGTGTCTTTTGAAGGGAACTTTTTAATTTTTATAAAGTCCAATTAATCAGTGTTTTTTTTGGATTGAGATAGAGATTTTGTTGTAGCATCTAAGAAACATTCCCCTAGCCCAATGCCACCAAGGTTTTCTCTTTGAAGTTTTATAGTTTTAAGCCTTACAGTTACATCTGTGAATACTTTTTAGATTAATTTTTGTATCCATCATGAGCTGTGGTATGAATTCCATTTTTATTGTATATGGATATCTGATTGTTCCACAGCCATCTGTTTAAAAGACTTTTATTCAATGAATTACCTTTGTCAAAATTTAGTTGTTTTTATATTTGTGGATCTATTTATGGACTCAGGCAAATAAATCTATGGAACAGAATACTAACTTTATGCCAGTAACACAGCATCATGATTACTGTAACTTAATAATAAATCTTGAAAAGAAGTAACATTTGTCTTTCAAATATGTGACTTCTTTTCAATGTCATTTTAACTACTTGATAGTCTTTAAATTCCTTTTGAATTTTAGAATCAGTTGGCCAATATCTACCAAAAACCCAGCTGGGATTTTGATTGAGATTAAATTTAATTATAGATGAATTTGGTAAGAATTGTTATTTTTGCAATATCAAGTCTTCTATCTATGAACATAGTTTATTTAGGTCTTCTCTATCTAAGCAATGTTTTGTAGTTTTCAGCATGCAGGTCTTGCATATTTTTGTCAGATTTATCCCTGTTTCTTACTTTTGATGCTATTGTAAATGGCATTATTTTATTTCGTGCTCTGGTTGTATATAGAACATTATCAATTTTTATACATTGATTTTATATTCTGCAACCTCGCTAAACTGACTCATTAATTCTAGTAATTTCAGATTTTCTAACCCACAATTATGCTGTGTGTAAATAAAGGACAATTTTACTTCTTCCTTTCCAATCAGTCTCTATGCCTTTTATGTTTTATTCTTGCCTTATTGCATAACCTAGAAATATCAGTATAATAATGAACAGTAGTGTTAAAAGCAGACACCTCTGTTTGTTCCTAATATTTGGGGAAAAGCATTCAGTCTATCACCATTAAGTATGATGTTAGCGTATAGTTTTTCTAGATACCCTTTATCAGGTTGTGAAGTTCTTATATACTCTTGGTTTGCTGCAAGTTTTTGTCAGGAATGGTTGTTGGAATATGACATGCATTTTCCGCCTGCCTTTCTCTGTCTTTCTGTCTCTGCCTTTCTCTATCTCTCTGTCTGTCTTCCAACTCTCCCACCCGTGGCTAAAGGTTTATCAATTTTATTAATCCTCTCAAAGAACCAACTTTTGGTTGCATTTGCTTTCTCTACTTGTTGTCTTCTACCTATTAACATTTATTTGTATTCTCATCTACACTGTTTCTTTTCTTTTACTTACATAGGGCTTCATTTGCTCTTCTTTTTCCTATACTACAAGGTGTAAGCTGGATGTGTTTGGGAACTTTTTCTTTTTTTTTCTCTTAAATTTAAGTGTTCAGTGCTCTAAATTTCCGCTGAAGTATTACTTTTACAATGTCCAACAAATTTTTATATGTTGTACTTTTATTTTCATTTGGTTAAAAATACATTCTAATTTCTTTTTTGATTTCTTATTAGGCTCATGGGTTACTGTAAATTGTGTTATTTATTTTCTCAACATTTCAGGACTTTCTGTTATCAATTTCTGTTTGAATTCATTTTGGTCAGAGAACATACTTTGTATGACTTGAATTCCTTTACATTTACTAATTTTTGTTTTATATGAATACGGTCTCTCTTGGTAAATGTTTTATGTGAACTTGTGTATTGTGCTGTTATTGGATGAAGCAGTCTATGAATTTCACGTGGGTCAAGTTGGTTGATTGTATTGTTCCGGTCTTCTACATTCTTATTGAATTTATGTCTACTTTTCCTATTAGTACTGAGACATGGGTATTGAAATCTCTGATGAAAATTATGGATTTCCCTTCTGTCAGTTTTTGCTTTGTGTATTTTAAAGTTCTGTCATTAGGTGCAGAAACGTTTAGGATTTTTCTATCCTCTTGAACTAATGACTCTGTTAGAAAACAAAATTCAACTGAGTAAATTTTAAAGACCTTATTGGCTTTATTCAGCAATTCATGAATTGAGCAGCATCCCATCTAGCAGACAGAAAGGAACTCCAAGGACCTACACAAAATGAAAGACTTCTAGGCAGAAGGTAGCAGAAACAAGGAAGCTGTATTAACAAAAAGTCCATTGGTTGTGGTGAGCTCACTTTCCTTCAGGGGATGGCAGGGATCCGTCAGGCAGATTACCTCACCAGTTGATGACCAGGTGATTCCTGATTGACTGGTTTAAAACTCCATTTCTGGGGCTTCCCTGGTGGTGCAGTAGTTAGGAGTCCACCTGCCAATGCAGGGGACATGGGTTTGAGCCCTAGTCCGGGAAGATCCCACATGCCGTGGAGCAACTAAGCCCATGCACCACAACTACTGAACCTGCGCTCTAGAGCCCACGAGCCACAACTACTGAGCCTGTGTGCCGCAACTACTGATCCCGCACACCTAGAGCCTATGCTCCACAACAAGAGAAGCCACTGCAGTGAGAAGCATGCGCACCGCAATGAAGAGTAGCCCCCACTCGCTGCAACTAGAGAAAGCCCACGCACAGCAACAAAGACCCAACACAGCCAAAAATAGATAAATAAATACATTTTAAAGTTAAATAAATAAAATTCCATTTCTGGGAGAAGCCAAATCTATAATTAAGATAATCTATAATCTATAATTAAGTTAAGCCAAATCTATAATCTGTAAGTCAAGGTTTGGTGATGTGGAGTTTAGCATAAGTGACTCCATTTGGACCTGTTGTCTTTAACACACCTTATCAACAGGAATAACCTTTTCTATACATGGCAGTAGTATTTGCCCTGAAATGTTTTTGGCTAGTATTAATACAATCTCTTCTTCTTTCTTTTGACTAGTGGTTGCATGGTATATATTCTTCCATCATTTTATTTTTAATCTATTTATGCCTTTATATTTGAAGTTGGTTTTTTGTAGGCACTATATAGTTTGGTCTTGCAGCTTGATCCGTTTTGACAATATTTGTCTTTTAATTGGGCTATCTCAGCTGCCCAATTTCCATCTTAGTGTATCAATCTTATTAATTTCAATCCTGCATTGTATTCCATTATGTTCACAAGTAGCCAAGGAGTTTCAAAGCAGCGCGCAACTGCTGGGGCATCTTGCCATATTTCATGAATTTGGTCGATAAGGGAGCAGTGAGACCAAGTGAATTTAGACAGTTCACTACTCATGGCACTGCAAACAGCACGATATTCGTACTTGCACTGGTTCCTCTGTGCCTGTCTGCTTTCCCCCCACTCCACCCCACCCCCTCACCAAGTTCCATGGAGGCAATAAGGAAAGAATCCAAGTAAATACTATGTACATAGAGTTTTTTGTCACAGAGGCGAATATGTCTAATCTCACAAGGGAACTGCTAACAAGCTTTCCCCACAGGAAAATATCATCTTTATTACCCTGGTCAAGAATCAAATGTGCCCTTTCTCCTGGAGGAAGGTACTTGCTTTGTCGCTCTGGAATGCCGCTGGGAAGGAAGAGAGACTCTAGTTTTATTACCCTGGAATGTAAGCAAATCTGTTCCCTGCCCTGGAGCAGCTTTGCAAACATTCTTTCATGAAGCTGTCAGTGCCCTTTGTTCAGAGGTTATGCAGAAAGGCAGACTCAGTGGGAATTATCTCCCAAAGTACCAGAGTTCTGCAGAAAAAATAGAAGCCACTTTAAGTATTTTGAACAAGAAGTGATTTAATACAAAAAATTAGAGGCTTATATAATGCTTGGAAGGGCGGGACAGCAAAAGTTAGAGAGGCGCCAAACTCACTATCAAGATATCTGGAAGTGCAGACCGAGCAGGTGAGCTGAGGGCTCAGATCTGTGCTACCTATGGTATAAAAGTGTTTAATTCTCAGGAGGATGCCTGAAGGCTGTTGGCAAAACTCCACGTCTTCAGCCTGCTCTCTGCCAATGCCCTTGTGCCTGTCCTCAGCAGCACCAGAGAATAATGGCTTATCTTACTCTTTCACATCCCAAATCTCATTCAAGTGATTTTTATTGGCACAATCTGCCGACACTCTGGGAATTTGGGAATGATCGCTACTGGTCTCTTCCCTGTATTTTAGGAAAGAGTGTAGACAAAGGAGGATGATGCTGAATCGATAGCAAATAATTCATCAAAGTATTTATTAATGTAAATTATAATAGTTTTTTTCTTTACTTTACTTTATTCACTTTACTTTAGTGAATAACTTGGTACATCTCCCTTTTGGCACATGTGAAAGAATTTCCAGTGGATTGATTCCTAGAAATGGAATGGCTCACAGTGTGTGCCTATCTTGCACTTTGATAGATGGTACCAATTTATTTTCCTAAAGCACTCACTTTCCAGGGAGTAACCACAGGAGAATGGAGAGAGGGAAAGCCTATTTGCACATGATTTAAGAACAGAAATTGGTACTCAGGTCTCTCCTTCCTGGACACTTAGTGCCTTTGGGTGATGAGTCTGTGAGGCAGTGGGAGAGAAGAAGAGAGTTCAGTGGCTCTTTGATACTTTAAGACCTAATATCTGACATCAATCCCTTCACTATTCAGTAGGAAAGGAGAAATAAAGGATTGAGTGTCTTCTCTGATAGGCATCATACCAGCAGGTTTCACATGGATTTTCCAATTTAATTGTCAGTATCATTCTATGAACTGGTATATTATCCTCACCATCCTCCCTGATGAGCTCTTGAGTCTTAGCTGCCAAGTAACTTGTTGAAGATCGTACATTTAATAAATGGTAGGGATGATTCAAAAATGGCTCTGAAAGATTATAGAACCTATGTTCTTTTTTGTGTATGTCACAGACACCTTCCTTCCTGATAAATATCCTTGAGCCTCCTATTATTCTTTTAGGACTGTTTTACACTCTTCAAGGCTGCCCGTGTATATTGGAAAGAGCTCAGACTCTGGAGGTACAAATATTTGAATTTAAGTTAAAGTTTGACTCCCATCTCCACCAATGACTATCTGTGTGATTTTTGAGCAATTCAATTAAGCTCTCTGAATTTTAGTTCCAACATCTCTAAAACATATAAAAATATATACCTGGCAAGGTCGTTGTGAGAAATTGAGATGATAGATACAACTTTCTTAGCACATTGTTACTACATTAATTGTGTGTACCTGTGATCATGGAGCAAGAAGGTAAAACACTTAGAGGTCAGGACTAGCACGAATTGGACTGTGAAACTGGATGCAAAAGTTTGTGGGCTTCCCTGGTGGCGCGGTGGTTGAGAGTCTGCCTGCTGATGCAGGGGACACGGGTTCGTGCCCCGGTCCGGGAAGATCCCACATGCCGCGGAGCGGCTGGGCCCGTGAGCCACGGCCGCTGAGCCTGCGCGTCTGGAGCCTGTGCTCCGCAACCGGAGAGGCCACAGCGGTGGGAGGCCAGCATACCGCAAAAAAAAAAAAAAAGTTTGCATGCTGCTGTCAATTGTGTACGATGGCATATATGTGGACTACTAAAGTTGATATTTCTGAGTCTTCAAAGTCATATATTAAATCTGATGCATCTGTGTCTTCACAAATCAAAACAAGCTGATACGAGAAAGGGAAAAATGTTTGCAAATCGAAAATATAGACTAGAGTAGGATGTGTAGACAAGACTACAAATCCAGTCTAAAATATAATTAACTTACTTCTATTATTCCTCCTTAAGGAAAATTGGCTGGTAGCACTCTATCAGTATGCCTTTTTTCTGTCTTGCCCTAATGCAGATGAGATGGGAAACCAGGAACAGCCTGAACATCTTGGTGTTGTGCTAGTGGTATTTTTATTAGAATCAAATGTATATCCTTGAGTGCTTGCTGAAAATGTAAATGCACTTGAAAATTTTTCTAGACTTATTACTGCCAGTGTGTTTAAACTGACCAAAAATTTTGATGCAAAATTTGTGTATTCTTTTTAAAACTATCAAGACGGTAAAAATATTTAATTTGGTCACCACAATATATCTTCGCAGTATATTTCTAGTTTTGTAGCACGTAAACTTATTTGAATGTAACTATAGTTAACATATGCTAAATTTAATAGTTGAATTGCATTGATACCTTTTTCTTTTGATAATTTTCTTGATCCTGAGGAGTCTTATAAACGGATACTATGTTTTTTATTTTATAATGTGTGGACACCCATTTGCTCATAATTTCTTTTTCCTCAAAAATTTGTCTCTGAAGCAAAGTTAGTGTAATTTTTGGGTGAATATGCAATGCTTTTAAGATTTTTAAATATAGAAATGATAAATGTATACACTTGGAGTGTGTTATCAGTAAGTTATGCCTTTATCTCTTCTTTGCCAGAGGTAATTTTTCTACCAGTTGTTATTATACTTGCATTGAATAGAGTTTGTATCACTTTTTCACTGTGTGATTATGAACACACTATTTTTCTAATATGTCTATAAATATTTTAGTTACTTTTATTCTTAAAGTACTATGCATCATTTCATAGAAAATTAACGGCATGGATATGTACCAAAAAGTAGATTTAAAAAATCCTAATTTGGGGCTTCCCTGGTGACGCAGTGGTTGAGAGTCCGCCCCCGGTCCGGGAGGATCCCACATGCCGCGGAGCGGCTAGGCCCGTGAGCCGTGGCCGCTGAGCCTGCGCGTCCGGAGCCTGTGCTCCGCAACGGGAGAGGCCACAGAGGTGGGAGGCCCGCGTACTGGAAAAAAAAAAAAAAAAATTCCTAATTTAATGGTTCATTTCCCAAAATTATTATGTCTCTCAGAGGTAATAATGTTCACTGGTGTATGTACTGTATTGCTGTGAAATAACACTGGGGCACCTCAAGCCGTGAGGGTTAATGTGACAGACAGATAAACTGGGTCATAATGCATAAATATTAGTGCTTGCATGCACACTTATACTATATTCAGGCTGAGCTTTTGCATTTACACACCAAATAGTCATCTTTCCAAAAAATATTGTTATAGATCAATTTTGGCCTGAAGATACTTTCATGGCTTTTCTATTTATATGTTTTCGCTGAAATGAAGGATTCCTATAAGTCATAATAATTATTGCTAATGGAGGGGAACAGGGTAGGATTAATTCCAATCTTGCAGGGAGGGAAGATTTTATATATGCTTGAAGTTATGCATTTAGTTATGGCTGCCTCTGATGTTCTGAAATGTATTGCATTTTAACCAAAAGTTTAGAGTATCTAACATTAGTTATTGACTAAAAAGCAATGAAAATAATTGGCTGTTTTGGATATTCATGAATATTTTGATTTGTACCTCAGTATTTAATGGAATAAATTTTATCTGGATGATAAGATTTGGTTGCCCTTTAACTTGACAAACAGAACAAGTTCTAAGGAAGGAGGGTGTATTAGTTTGTTAGGGCTGCTGTACAAACTTCTACAAAGTGGGTCACTTAAACAACAACAATTTATTGTCTTGCACTTCTGGAGGCTAGAAGTCTGAGATCAGGGTGACGACAGGCGACTGGGAGGAAGATTCTGTGCCTTGCCTCTCCTCTAGATTCTGATGAGTTGCTGGCAATCCTTGGCCTTCCTTGGCTTGTAGAAGCATCACCTTGATCTCTACCTACATCTTCACATGGCATTTGTGTGATATTTGTATCCAAATTTACCCTTTTCATAATAATGACAATTATATTAGAGTAGGGGCTCACCCTACTCCATTATGACTTCATCTTAATATCTGCAGCCAATTGCCAAATAAGGGCATATTCTGAAGTACTGGGGATTATTGCTTCAGTATAAACTTTGGGGAGACATGACTCAGCCCATAATGGAGAGTATTAAACACATATAATCCCCTTCTTAAACATGGATCTTGAAATTCAGCCTACCCTCTCCCTCTCTCTGAACTAAATTTCAGTTCAAAACATTACAGAATTTGAAGGAAAGACTGTGCTTAAGATCTTTAAACTTCATTTCTGAAAATAACACTTAAGTATACTGAAGCCAAAGTGAATGTTAAAGCTCACTCCAAAGCTATTTTAGTAATTTTGACTCCCCACTTTTCTTAAGAGTTTTTAAAGCTTTTAAAGATGTTTATTTTCAACATTGCTTTCAGCAAATTGACATGTTAGGGATTTTGGTAAACAAACAAAAAAATAAGGACAAGATTAGATAAATGCAGAAAAAAGCCCTAATCAGAGGCAGTAGAGTTTCATGTGCATGAACCAGTGATAACTAGTATTTGAGAAATAAACACAAAACTAACCACAGTTAGGTGGTTGTTTGATTTGTTGATGGGCATTTAGGTTGCTTCCATTACCTGGCTATTGTAAAGAGTGCTGCAATGAACATTGGGGTGCATGTGTCTTTTTGAATTATGTTTTTTTCTGGGTATAGGACCAGTAGTGAGATTGCTGGTCATATGATAATTCTATTTCTAGTTTTTTAAGGAACCTCCATACTGTTCTCCATAGTGGCTGTATCAATTTACATCCCCACCACCGGTGCAAGAGGGTTCCCTTTTCTCCACACCTTCTCCAGCATTTGTTGTTTGTAGATTTTCTGATGAGGCCCATTCTAACTGGTGTGAGGTGATACCTCATTGTAGTTTTGATTTGCATTTCTCTAATAATTAGTGATGTTGAGCAGATTTTCATTTGCCTCGGCCATCTGTATGTATTCTTTGGAGAAATGTCTATTTAGGTCTTCTGCCGATTTATGGATTGGGTTGTTTGTTTTTTTAATATTGAGCTGCATGAGCTGTTTATATATTTTGGAGATTAATCCTTTGTCTGTTGATTCGTTTGCAAATACTTTCTCCCATTCTGAGGGTTGTATTTTCGTCTTCTTTATGGTTTCCTTTGCTATGCAAAAGCTTTGAAGTTTCATTAGATCCCATTTGTTTATTTTTGTTTTTATTTCCGTTACTCTAGGAGGTGGATCAAAAAAGATCTTTCTGTGATTTATGTCAAAGAGTGTTCTTCCTATGTTTTCCTCTAAGAGTTTTATAGTGCCCGGTCTTACATTTATTAGATCTTTAATCCTTTCTGAGTTTATTTTTGTGTATGGTGTTAAGGAGTGTTCTAATTTCATTCTTTTACATGTAGCTGTCCAGTTTTCCCAGCATCACTTATTGAAGAGGCTGTCTTTTCTCCACTGTATATCCGTGCCTCCTTTGTCATAGATTAGTTGACCATAGGTGCGTGTGTTTATCTCTGGGCTTTCTACCCTGTTCCATTGATCTATATTTGTGTTTTTGTGCCAGTACCATATTGTCTTGATTACTGTAGGTTTGTAGTATAGTCTGAAGTCAAGGAATCTGGTTCCTCCAGCTGCTTTTTTTCCTCAAGACTGCTTTGGCTATTCGGGGTCTTTTGTGTCTCCATACAAATTTTAAGATTTTTTGTTCTAATTCTGTAAAACAATGCCATTGGTGATTTGATGGGGATTGCATTGAATCTGTAGATTGCTTTGGGTAGTATAGTCATTTTCACAATATTGATTCTTCCAATTCAAGAACATAGTATATCTCTCCATCTGTTGGTATCATCTTTAATTTCTTTCATCAGTGTCTTATAGTTTTCTGCATACAGGTCTTTTGTTCCTAGGTAGGTTTTTTCCTAGGTATTTTGTTCTTTTTGTTGCAATGGTAAATGGAAGTGTTTCCTTAATTTCTCTTTCAGATTTTTCATCATTAATGTATAGGAATGCAAGAGATTTCTGTGCATTAATTTTGTATCCTGCAACTTTACCAGATTCATTGATTAGTTCTAGTAGTTTTCTGGTGGCATCTTTAGGATTCTCTATGTATAGTAACATGTCATCTGCAAACAGTGACCGTTTTATTCTTCTTTTCCAATTTGTATTCCTTTTATTTCTTTTTCTTCTTTGATTGCTGTGGCTAGGACTTCCAAAACTATGTTGAATAATAGTGGTGAGAGTGGACATTCTTGTCTTCTTCCTAATCTTAGAGGAAATGCTTTCAGTTTTTCACCGTTGAGATTGATGTTTGCTGTGGGTTTGTCGTACATGGCCTTTATTATGTTGCAGTCGGTTCCCTCTATGCCCACTTTCTGGAGAGTTTTTATCATAAATGTGTGTTGAATATTGTCAAAAGCTTTTTCTGCATTTATTGAGATGATCATATGGTTTTTATTCTTCAATTTGTTAATTTGGTGTATCACGTTGATTGATTTGCATATATTGAAGAATCCTTGCATCTCTGGGATAAATCCCACTTGATCATTGTGTATGATCCTTTTAATGTGTTGTTGGATTCTGTTTGCTAATATTTTGTCGAGGATTTTTGCATCTATATTCATCAGTGATATTGGTCTGTAATTTTCTTTTTTTGTAGTATCTTTGTCTTGTTTTGGTATCAGGGTGATGGTGGCCTCATAGAATGAGTTTGGGAGTGTTCCTTCCTCTGCAATTTTTTGGAAGAGTTTGAGAAAGATGGGTGTTAGTTCTTCTCTAAATGTTTATTAGAATTCACCTGGGATGCCATCTGGTCCTGGACTTTTATTTGTTGGGAGAGTTTCAATCACAGTTTCAATTTCATTACTTGTGATTGTTCTGTTCATATTTTCTGTTTCTTCCTGGTTCAGTCTTGGAAGGTTATCCCTTTCTAAGAATTTGTCCGTTTCTTCCAGGTTGTCCATTTTATTGGCATAGAGTTGCTTGTAGTAGTCTCTCTGGATGCTTTGTATTTCTGCCATGTCTGTTGTAACTTCTCCTTTTTCATTTCTACTTTTATTGATTTGTGTCCTCTCCCTCTTTTTCTTGATGAGTCTGGCTAATGGTTTATCAATTTTGTTTATCTTCTCAAAGAACCAGCTTTTAGTTTTATTGATCTTTGCTATTGTTTTCTTTGTTTCTATTTCATTTATTTCTGCTCTGATCTTTATGATTTCTTTCCTTCTACTAACTTTGGGTTTTGTTTGTTCTTCTTTCTCTAATTTCTTTAGGTGTAAGGTTAGATTGTTTATTTGAGATTTTTCTTGTTTCTTGAGGCAGGCTTCTATAGCTATAAACTTCCCTCTTAGAACTGCTTTTGCTGCATCCCATAGGTTTTGGATTGTCGTGTTTTCATTGTCATTTGTCTCTAGGTATTTTTTGATTTCCTCTTTGATTTCTTTAGTGATCTCTTGGTTATTTAGTAACGTATTGTTTAGCCTCCAAGTGTTCGTGTTTTATACTTTTTTTTCTCTGTAATGCATTTCTAATCTCATATTGTTGTTGTCAGAAAAGATGCTTGATACGATTTCAGTTTCCTTAAATTTACTGAGACTTGATTTGTGACCCAAGATGTGCTCTATCCTGAAGAGTGTTCTGTGTGCACTTTCCAAGAAAGTGTAATCTGCAGTTTTTGGATGGAATGTCCTATAAATATCAATTAAATCTATCTGGTCTATTGTGTCATTTAAAGCTTCTGTTTCCTTATTAATTTTTTGTTTGGATAATCTGTCCATTGGTGTAAGTGAGGTGTTAAAGTCCCCCACTACTATTGTGTTACTGTCAATTTCCTCTTTTAGAGCTGTTAGCAGTTGCCTTATATATTGAGGTGCTCCTATGTTGGGTGCATATATATTTATAATTGTTATATCTTCTTCTTGGATTGATCCCTTGATCATTATGCAGTGTCCTTCCTTGTCTCTTGTAACATTCTTTATTTTAAAGCCTATTTTATCTCATATGAGTATTGCTACTGCAGCTTTCTTTTGATTTCCATTTGCATGGAATATCTTTTTCCATCCCCTCACTTTCAATCTGTATGTGTCCCTAGGTCTGAAGTGGGTCTCTTGTAGACAGCATATATGTGGGTCTTGTTTTTGTATCCATTCAGCTAGCCTGTGTCTTTTGGTTGGAGCATTTAATCCATTCACGTTTAAGGTAATTATCAAAATGTATGTTCCTATGACCATTTTCTTAATTGTTTTGAGTTTGTTTTTGAGGTTCTTTTCTTCTTTGGTGTTTCCCACTTAGAGAAGTTCCTTTAGCATTTGTTGTAGAGCTGGTTTGGCGGTGCTGAATTCTCTTAGCTTTTGCTTGTCTGTAAATCTTTTGATTTCTCCATTGAATCTGAATGAGATCCTTGCCAGGTAGAGTAAGCTTGGTTGTAGGTTCTCCTCTTTCATCACGTTAAGTATGTCATGCCACTGCCTTCTGGCTGGTGGAGTTTCTGCTGAGAAATCAGCTGTTAACATTATGGGAGTTCCTTTGTATGTTATTTGTCATTTTTCCTTTGCTGCTTTCAGTAATTTTTCTTTGTGTTTAATTTTTGCAAATTTGAATACTATGTGTCTCAGCATGTTTCTCCTTGGGTTTATCCTGTATGGGTCTCTCTGTGCTTCCTGGAGTTGGGTGGCTCTTTCCTTTCCCACGTTAGGGAAGTTTTCGACTATAATCTCTTCAAATATTTTCTCGGGTCCTTTCTCTCTCTCTTCTCCTTCTGGGATCCCTGTAATGCAAATGTTGGTGTGTTTAATATTGTCCCAGAGGTCTCTTGGGCTGTCTTCATTTCTTTTCATTCGTTTTTCTTTATTCTGTTCTGCAGCAGTGAATTCCACCATTCTGTCTTCCAGGTCACTTGTCTGTTCTTCTGCCTCAGTTATTCTGCTATTGATTCCTTATAGTGTAGTTTTCATTTAAGTTATTGTATTGTTCATCTCTGTTTGTTTGTTCTTTAATTCTTGTAGATCATTGTTAAACATTTTTTGCATCTTCTGGATCTTTGCCTCCATTCTTTTTCCGAGGTCCTGGATCATCTTCACTCTCATTATTCTGAATTCTTTTTCTGGAAGATTGCCTATCTCCATTTCATTTAGGTTTTTTTTCTGGGGTTTTATCTTTTTCCTTCATGTGTTACATAGCCCTCTGCCTTTTCATCTTGTCTATCTTTCTGTGAATGTGGTTTTTGTTCCACAGGCTTCGGAATTGTAGTTCTTCTTGCTTCTGCTGCCTTCCCTCTTGTGGATGAGGCTATTTCAGAGGCTTGTGGAAGTTTCCTGGTGGGAGGGACTGGTGGTGGGTAGAGCTGGCTGTTGCTCTTGTGGGCAGAGCTCAGTAAAACTTTAATCTGCTTGTCTGCTGATGGGCTGGGCTGGGTTCCCTCCCTGTTGGTTGTTTGGCCTGAGGCAACCCAACACTGGAGCCTACCTGGGCTCTTTGGTGGGGCTAATGGAGGACTCTTGGAGGGCTCACGCCAAGGAGTACTTCCCAGAACTTCTTCTGCCAGTGTCCTTGTCCCTTGGTGAGCCACAGCTGCCCCCCACCCCTGCAGGAGACCCTCCAACACTAGCAGGTAGGCCTGGTTCAGTCTCCTATGGGGTCACTGCTCCTTCCTCTGGGTCCCAATGCGCACACTACTTTTTGTGTGCCCTCCAAGAGTGGAGTCTCTGTTTCCCCCAGTCCTTCTAAAGTCCTGCAATCAAATCCCACTAGCCTTCAAAGTCTGATTCTCTAGGAATTCCTCCTCCTGTTGCCAGACCCCCACGCTGGGAAGCCTGACATGTGGCTCAGAACTTTCACTCCAGTGGGTGGACTTCTGTGGTATAAGTGTTCTCCAGTTTGTGAGTCACCCACCCAGCAGTTATGGGATTTGATTTTATTGTGATAGCATCTCTCCTACCATCTCATTGTGGCTTCTCCTTTGTCTTTGCATGTGAGGTATCTTTTTTGGTGAGTTCCAGTGTCTTCCTATTGATGATGGTTCAGCAGTTAGTTGTGATTCTGGTGTTCTCGAAAGAGGGACCGAGAGCATGTCCTTCTACTCCGCCATCTTGAACCAATCTCCTCAACCTTTCTGACTCTGTGCTTTTTCTCTTCCAGTCATCTCCTCCCTCTGCCCTCCTCCAACCTTGAGCTCATAGGGTGTGATTTATTTGACCCTGTCAACTTTTTTTAATGGGTGGTTATTATTTTTAATATGGTAGGTGTTATTCTAGGCAATTGAATTCTAGGCAATTGATCAATGAAAGGAAAAGACAAATGACCCTCCAATCATGGAGCTTATGTTTAGAGAAACGATGAAAGCCATAAACACTGAATGTAATAAGTAATCTCAATTTTACCTTGCATAAAATGTAAGTTATAATTGAACCTAGCTGGTAGGTTTGTTGTAGGATTGAATAAGATAACATATGTAATCCTCTTGGCAAAGTGTATGTCACATAAAAAACACTCTTATAATGTTATAAATGATGAAAATGTCAATGACGATAAATGCTGGACATATTCCGTAAATCTTACCACTTCTCCGTTTGAGAAATAATGTGAGGGACCTCATTGTCATAGAATGAATGCCACCCCGGGACATCAACTGTGATAGGTACTAAAATGAGAGCAAAAAGCAAGATGTGATGGGCATTCAAAACAATAAATGGTTTTTACATACATACATGTGTGCATATCTGTACACACACATCAGTCAACCTAAATATTTTTGTCAGATTCAAAAACATTTGTTATAAATAAAATACATTTCTCTTTACCACTGGAATTTCTTGCCAGTCTGAATAGCTATTGATATTTATTCAACACTTGAAACGTTTGTTAGGTTAGTAGAAAAGCTAAATATCTTTTGATATTTAGCATCTATATCTCATTCTTTGAAATTATCTGATGAAAGTCATCGATGACCCTTTCTCCTGACCTTTTTTAATGACCCATTAATTCCCCCTGCAAATTTGAATATTATAAATGTGAAGAAATAAGCCTTGTAGTTCTTATTTTTAATTACTTAGTAAGTGCCACTTTTCCTTTCTCACATTTCCCTTCAAATGGCTGAAGGATGAAGTGGAATGTGTCCTAATTTCCCCTTTGCTGCCATTCAAGTTCAGTGATGAATATGATGGATTCAACTTGATTGCATATTCAAATATAGAATGATTAAGACATCACGTACATATCTATCTTTTAATTTTAAACATATTACTCACTTGCTCTGTAAATTTAAAGTCGTAACGCTTGACCAGATCTGAAGGTTTACTTGTTTTTTTCTGTAAAAGCACTCTGATTCTGAATGTTTCAGCATTACTCCATCATTGTTTTTAGATACTTATTTTTTTGTCTTTAATCATTTGTAGTAGCATCATATTCCTTACAACTGAAACTGAAAATGTTGCTTTGCTTTTCATAACTTTTCCTTTTGACACATGATTTCGATTAACTAATACGTATAATGTGAAAAAAATATAAAGACTCCTGTATTCCCTTTCAAGAAGAGAAGACAATCTGTATCTCTCTTTTTCTCATTTGTACTTCTTAAGTCTCAGACACATTTAATGTCAAAGGAAAAGCAAGTGTTTCAGTGTTTTATATTCATTTCATAAACTAAAAATTTTGGAGATTGAATTTATACTTTTACTGTAGATTCTATAATTGTGCCAGTAAGGAAATGGGTAAAATATTTTGTAAAAAGTAGCTTACAATTTTATTTTTCTTCATTTTAAAAGAGCAAATAAATCTGAGTGAGACATAGTTTGGTTAAACAAAACTGAGATTATTTATACAGTTAAGCTCTAAATTGCTCTTTTGGGTCTTACGTGTTTTGAATGTTGAAGTCATGTAACTTACTGAAATGTTCCAGGTCAAAGCTTTTAGTTTTTGTTACTCACTTTCTTGTGAGATAGCTATTTATTTGTAAATATAAGTATTCCAAGGGTGTTAAACTCTTCCACAGGTATGTAGAAGTACATATAGATTATTAAATGAGATATTTATTATAAATCACATAGTACAGGGTCTGGCACACAGTAGGAATTAAAGAAATATTAGTTGTTACATTATTTTATTTATAAAGAAAAGTTCTTGATGTTTTAATAAGTAATACAGACATGTTATTTCCCAAAAGTATATACCTCAAAAATAAATTATATACTTGCATATGTAATTTATATACAAATATATATGTATAGTCTATATGTATAATATATATACTATATATAAATATATATGAAATTGAAATTGATTTTAAAAGCTTTTAAAAACATTTTCCTTATAAATGGACAACACTCCTGATTTCAGACCTTTCACTTTCTCATTCATCCTTTCACTTCAGTTATCCATTGGTAGGTTTTTATTTCAATTAAATCATTTTTCAATTGGAAATTTTTGAGAAAAACATTAAATTCACCTAAAGACTGTGTAGTTTATTATATAGACCTAAGATTTTGTTGGGAATGGAGTAAATTTGTCCTTTGGGTTCCTTTTAGTAATCAGCCAAATGAGCCATAGCCTGATAAAGTTAAAACATTAGAAATAAAATGTGTTTGTAGCTCCCTGATAGTCAGTTAAACTGCAGTAATGACCCCAATGTATTTTATGAAATTAAACACATGGATACACTGTAAAATATATTCTCAGAATAATTGGGTATTTACTTAACTTGCATCCTGATGTAATATTGTTTTAGAAACACTTGAAGAACAGTTTACATATGTTATCTGGAACAGTGCTGTCCAGTAGAACTTTCTGTGCTATGGGAAATGTTCTCTGTGTTTCAAATAGCCACATGTGGCTGAGTAACTAAATTTTTAATTTTATTTAATTTTCATTAATTTAAATTTAAATAGTCACATGGGTTTAGAGGCTATGTTATTGAACAACACAGATTTAAAGTAGTAATCTTTTCTTCTATATATTTCCACCAATATTGTAATCATTGAATTATGTGCACTATCACTGTATTATCTATGTCATGTACTTATTCACAAAAATACATTTTTAAGAATATTTATAGTACTAGAAAAAAAGCAATAGTCATATCATGATTGTTGAACTTAACATTTGGAATCAGTTATTTCTCAAAACATTAGATCACAACTTGAGCCAAATTGTAATTTTTTATATTATATGTCAATTTTCATTAAGCAAAATAGGGTTTTTTATATACGTCTGTCACACATTACAGACTGGATATTTACTCTGAGATCTAGATATATTTGTTGAAATGATTTTCAGATATTAAGAGTAAAGTCGAGGGCAGTTACTACAAATAGGACACAGGCACTCAACAAATAATTGGTAAATGAATGAATAGGCCCAGATAGAAAAAAACATTAAAAATGTTTTATTGGCTATATTAACCTTTTTCTTAAGGCATTAGAGAACATGCAATGAAACCTCAATTTTCAACCCAGGCAAGTGGTATTATAGCACTGTGGTATGTTACACAAATACTGATATCTTATTAAACTCATTATGGCCCTTTGCTCACAGGTGTGTTATGACTTTTTTTATTTATTGGCAGAAAGACACATCTTTACTTTGGAAAAAATATATATAATTTCTTTCATTTTATGTGGAAGATAGAAAAACATCATTTACTAGCTACTGTTACTAGTATAAAGAATCAGATTAGAATGATAATTTGCTGTCACATATCTGTGTATAGAAAGTACCCATCTATGGAGATAGTAATACTTATAATTGTCTACAAAAAGCCCTTCTATCTACGCAAATACGTACATTTATAACTTGTTTTATGATTCTAGATGTATTGTCTCCCATAAATATTCATTATATTTTTGCTATAAATATACAAAATGAAGAATTAGAAAATAATGTAATAGAAATAAAATAGAGTAGCCCTTTCTGTAATTTTTGAAAAAAGGAATGCTGTTTCATTTCTAAAACAGAAGGTGCTATTAAGAAAATTTGTATCACTAGATGTTTCAAATATGGTATTTTTTGTCTAAAGTATTTAGATCAACAGTCACAGTGTCCGTGGGTAAGATGTTTGGACAAGTCTCACAAGGCTACAGTCATGATGTTGACCAGCTTGGGTCTCAATGTGAGGCTCATCTTCCAAGCTCAGCTGGTTGTTGGCAGAATCGAGTTCCTTGGATCAGTAGAATTCACGGTGGCTTTGACTTCAAGGCCAGTAGGAACACACTTCTAAGATGCTTTATCTTCTTTTAAAGGCTCCTATGATTAGGTCAGGACAATCGGGATAGGCTTCTTTTATTATTGACTGAAAGACAACTTATTATCAACCTAATCACATGCCAATCCCATCATATTTACAGATTCCACCCACACTCAGGGAGGAGGAGTATATATAGAACATGAACATCAGTGGGTGGAATCTTAGAGGCCACCTTAGAGTTCTACCTAGTATCATAACAGATGAATATGTTATCAATAAAATATACATTATTAATAGACACTGGTAATAAAAATGAGATACATATGTAATTAAAAACTACACAAATGTATTTTCATTAAACTCCTAATATATATAGTATTATTATCTAGAAAATAATGTTTCCACTATATAACCTTTCTAATTTCCTTTTCTCTTTATTTCACTTGATTCCTGTTTTTCCTGCTTCTATAGAAGGGTTTTTAACAATGGCCTTCTATGTAGTCTGTTCCTCAGAAATTTCTATCTGTTTTATAATAAAGAATTTGCTTACCTTTCATGACTTTTTCAAAGTTATATTTACATTTACAAATGAACAAAAGGAAAAAAATAATTATAGCCTATGAAATAATTCTCACATGCCGATCAAGCAAATAAGAAAATTATTTTTCTGTGTCAGTATTAATCTCATTAATCATTAAGTAATTGAAGACATAGAATTTTAACAAAATTAAATTTTAACAGTGTGAGGTTCAGTTACTCAGACAGTACTTCTAAGCCTTTTACAGTTTTGATAACAACCATATGTAAGACTGGAGAAAGTAAAAGAAACTGAGTATATACTGATTGACAGTCAGTTTCTTAGGGATTTTATAAAAGCGAGACATTTGAGGAATACTTTTTAAATAACACAAATAATTAATTTTAACTCTCATAACTTTTTATCTTGAGAAAAAGACTTACAGAAAAATTGCAAAAAAGAGTACTTGTGATCACATATGTCACCCAGATTTCCTTAATGTTAACATTTTATATACCATAGTAAAATGATCAAAATTAATACATTAATATTCATTCAATATATTAATTATACTGTGGACTCTATTTGGATTTCCTCTGCTTTTTTCACTAATGTCCTTTTTCTGTTATAAGGTCTAAGCCACGGTCCCACACACATGGAGCTGCGTTATCCTCCTGTCTCCTCCATTCTGTGCCAGTTCCAGAGTTTTTCCCTGACTTCACGGAGGGAGGACTGGTCATGTATTTTGTAGATCATTCCTTAATTTGAAGTTGTCTGGTATGTTTTTTATCATTAGATTTAGGTTATTAATTTTCGGCAGGAGTACCACACAAGCAACATAATCTAATTTCAACCATGATGCTGATATGTCTCTTACAGATGATGTTAACATTTATCACTTGGCTAAGATGTTGCCCATCAGGTTTCTCCACGGTCAAGTTACTGTTGTGCCCTTTTTAAATATTATATATCCTGGGGGAGATATTTTTAAGACTGTGCAAATATCCTGTTTCTCCTCAAACTTTTACCCATGGATGGATCTTGCCTCCAACAATTATTATTGTTTGATTGGTGAGTTTCTATTTCCTCACTGGAAATTGGGAATATTGGAATTATGTTTTAAGGGAGAGCTGTCCCTCTTCCCCCATTTATACATTTACACAATTATTTTTATTATTATGACCTCATGGTTATTTTTTTTTTTTGGATATAATCCAATACTGCTGTTATTTATTTTGTTCCTCAAATTATTCCATCTTTGGCTATTGGGAGTTGTTTTAGGGAAGCTTCTGTATCTTTTTGACATAATATCATCCTTTTTTGAGCACTTCTTTTTTTCTCTAGCACCACAAGGTGCTACAGGCTCATCTTGTATTTTTCACTCCCTAGCCTAGAATCAACCACTTCTACAAGGAGCCCATTTCTTTAATATGAAAATGGTTTTAGAAACCAAGATCTAGGTGCTAGGTGTACTTATTACTTTTTGTTTATCATTGCTTCTAGGTGCCTCTTTGGACAGAGCTAGAACATATATGATTATATTAACCCATGTAAGCTCCTCATTCAGAGATAAATAACAGTTTAGTCCCTTGTTACCCAGAGTGTCTGTGGTCTGTGGATCAACAGCATTGATATCACCTGAGAGTTTGTTAGAAACCCAGAATGCCCACCACACAACCTAATGCATCAGAATCTCCATTTAACAAAGTTGAAAAGCCCTGATTTAGACAAGAAGGTTTCTCTTATTCTCCTCAGTTAAAAATCATTTGAAGAGCTTGTTAAAACTTTTACCAAGCCCCTTCCCAGGAAATTCTTTTTCAATGGGTTTTGATATTCATGTGTTTAACTAATACTTAAGGTGATTTTTATTGTCAAGTAAGTTTAGAAATCACTGATCTACAGGTTTATCCCTGGTAGATGCAAAAATGGGAACGTCTTTAATACTTGAAATGGTGCTATCCTCAACATCAACCAGGTTATTTATTTCCCTACTGATTCTCAAATTTACATTTGTAAAGCACTTCATGTATTTCAAAGTGCTTTTGTATCAGTTCGTTTGAAAACTTATCTTTCCCAAATGACCATCATCACTCTAAGCCTTCCTTCACATCACCTCCAAAGTTAAATTCCTAAAAGAAAGACGAGACCATCTGACTTCTCTCTCCAGAAACTTCAGAAGTGTTTCATTAGGTCTGAAACCAATTGTCTGGTATATACGGCCTTCCGTGATTTCACTCCAGTATTAACTTTCTAGCCATATCTCTCTATACGTATACACTCACCCTGTGATTTTATTCATTTTGTTCTCTCTGAATGGTATTCCTTCCCCATTTCACCCCATTTGTTCTTAGAGCATTCCATTAAGGTCCAGTACCTGCCTCAAATGCTATTGCTTCCAAGGTAGAATCCTGAATTCCTGTAGTTACCTGTAATAACTGCATCTAGGTATGTGCACTGCACTTAGCCATAGTAGAGGTGTGTGTGATCAGTTTTCTTTATTTTGCCTTATATTTATACATACGTATGTGTTCTGACTCCACCCCGTACTAGATAAGGAGAACGCTGAGGATAGAAATGAGGTCTTAATGGGATCATGGTTCCTTCTCTAGGCGTTAATAAAGGTTAAATTGTTTCACTCTTCTCTTTACTATAGTTGATAGTGATTGGTAAATATATACGTGTTATAAGTGAGCTGGGATAACTATGACATGTTGTCAAAAACAATCATATGCCAATTATCTTTAAATAGTGATGTGAGATTTTCTAGTCTGTCAGGTGATGACTATTCTAGCACTGCTATGTCCAAAATAAATAAATATTAAATAACTGAATAAATAAATAATAAAATTAAAAAGAAAGAAAAGGGAAAAAAACCAGTTTATATAGTTTTCCTTATGATGGAATGAGGAGAACTCTGGAAGAAGAAATAAAACATTCTATTTAAAGACATCATCCCAAACCTCAAATTGCAATGAGAAGAGTTGACACAGCTATTTTAGAAGGAAAACTGTAGAGCATTTTTTTCAGTATATGATATCCGATGCCTTACAACATTTTTATATTACACTTTAGGATACTTATTAGATATCAGATGTCTCTATCTTTACTTACCTAGCTAACTAATTAACTAGCTGTCTTAGAGAGGTTTTGTATAAGTGAACACTCAGAAAACATTTATAAATAAGAGTAGATGAGACTCCTGCATCTAGGTAAATGCAAACTAATAGGATGTGTGCTTTAGTAACCACTGGCATACTAGAGACATTGGTCTTAAAATATTCAACTCATGTTTTAAAATATTTTATTTCTCACTTGAATCACATAGCATTCATATTGACTATTGTGATTTTGATTGGAAGACATATTACCTAGAGAAGAAAAAGTCATACTTACTCGTAAAGAATATCAATTGAAATATGTGATTTCAAGAAACAGTAATCACAAAAGATCCCAAGGAACTAACTATTCTCTCTGAGTCAAAAATTCTGGTGTTTTTCTGATGTCATGCCTAATTTTCTCATCTTAAACATTTGCAAAGAACATTTGCGAAAAACCGTAAAGAACTAGTTTATAGCCATTGCTTACACATATCATACATGTATGGATAAATTAATAAATTTAATGTGATATAAATATTTTAAATGTTTTCTAGGACGGACAGTGTCCTATTCTCAGTGAGGCTATTGATCTACTTCAGTTTCTAGAACAGAAGTTTTATGCTAGTTATTTTACCACTTAAATAATTTGCTTCTAAAAATGTGAAAATACCTAAAAGTCAAACCAATAGTTACTCCAAACAATACAAAAATAAATTTTATCTGTCCGTATTATTGTGAGCATGATAATTGTTGACCAAAAAAACAAAGGTTCCCACTTACAATACGCAGGCAAATCATATCAGTTGAACAAGTAAAGCTAGGACGTATGGGACAGATGGCAGACTGAATCGTATTTGAGTGAATTATGGTATAATAAAAAAAATCAAATATCAAAACAATGTCATCATTAATTTTTACTAAACAACAAAAAGTTAATAATGACAAAATTATAGGAAAAATGAAGTTACGTCACCTTTGTTTAATGATTGGACTCTTTTGGTGACTAATGTCATTAAGTCTCTCTCTTGTGATATGAGGGAGCTAAGATGTAAATTCAGGAGACCTTTTTTAGTACATGAACCAGAGGTGGAAGGCACAGAGCTTTATCCCTCTGATGCCTTAACATCCCTATAAGATCAGTGGGATTTAATCAAATCTCGGTTATGCAGAGAGAACAAAATGATCCCAGGAGTAGAAGATATTCATTCACCAATGCCTAGTCTGCCTAAAATGTAAGTTCAGTTGGCATATTTCATTTGTGTGTGTGTCCATTTCTAAACAAAGCCTCACAGGGATTTTTTTTTTTTTTTTTGCGGTACGCGGGCCTCTCACTGTTGTGGCCTCTCCCGTTGCGGAGCACAGGCTCCGTACGCTCAGGCCCAGCGGCCACGGCTCACGGGTCTAGCCGCTCCGCGGCGTGTGGGATCCTCCCGGACCGGGGCACAAACCCGTGTCCCCTGCATCGGTAGGCGGACTCTCAACCACTGCGCCACCAGGGAAGCCCGGGATATTTTTATAGTACCATTTCATATGATGACAACTATTATTTCTTAACGTAATTCCTTTTTTTTCTTTTCTCTTAGGTGATAATTAATACATAGGCCAATAATAATCTATTCGATAAAAGTGCAACTTTAAATTACTGAGGTCATTTATAAATAAAAGCATTAAATCTTAAAACAACATTAAAACAGAAAATGAAATATCTTGACCCACATGAAATTTTTGCTTCTCTCAAGGTAAAATTTCAGTCTCAAGGTAAAATTTTAGTTTATAGAGAAATTTTAGAGGGGATATAGAAAAAAAGTGGAATATCAAATAGAATATTTTTTAAAAAGGATAGAAAGCATATCCTAAATTTCCCATTGATAATTTAGTAGGGCTAGGTAATCACAGAAAGTAGCCATCTATTTTTACCTTTTTTTTTTTGCGGTACGCGGGCCTCTCACTGTTGTGGCCCCTCCCGTTGCGGAGCACAGGCTCCGGACGCGCAGGCTCAGCGGCCATGGCTCACGGGCCCAGACGCTCCGCGGCATGTGGGATCTTCCCGGACCAGGGCACGAACCCGTGTCCCCTGCATCGGCAGGTGGACTCTCAACCACTGCGCCACCAGGGAAGCCCCTATTTTTACCTTTTTGATGTACAAAGTGAGAAGCTGAAATAAAGTCAATTTATTGGAGTTACCAGTGAAAAGAAACTTAGGGCATTATAACCTAAAACGTACAAGATTTAGAATGCATGCAACGCCATTTTAAAGCAGGGTAATTCCACATTAAAACAAAGGTCATATAATTTTCTAATGCTGACCTCCAGCCACTTTATTTGGTCAGAAAACACGAGTCTTAGAATAACTTTATTTTTCATTCTAAATGCAGGAGAAATTGGTAGACAAAATATATGGCTCCCTATTTAGTATGATTTGAGAAACCAAAAGCCACAAAACATCTGTTTTGAGCAGAAAACATGCCCTAAATTTTTGTGTCAGAAGTCATTCCTTCTGGATAAGAAGTAATCTATTAAAATAAAAATGTTGTACCAGTCCCTTATCAACTTCCAGCAGACTAGCTGAATTAATTACCTAAAAGGGGTCAGGGCGGTGAGGGCCAGGGCACAGCATCAGTGTGTTTTGACAGGGAAGTTACAAAAAGTGATGGCCTCTGGCTTAGAAAGTGCACAATGAAATACAATGTCCCAATAATGAATTCTGAATATCCAGGGAGCAATAATACTCTAAAACAAACCTGGAGAAGATCATAGAAATAGACATGACAGGAATATACCAAAGGGTGTGAGAGCATTGGAAAAAAACTATGTTACATTTTACACTTCAGTCTTGGGCCTGTCAAATGTAAAACATAATGTGCTTTGATACAAGCCCCAGAAACCGAATTTTGCTCAGTTCATTAAAAAAAAAAAAAATTATTTTAAGGATATGCACCAGCTTACAGAAACAAAGGGAAAGCCAAACACCAAATAGGCCTCAAGAAGAGCAGACACATGGTAATATCAGGGAACTAAGAGAGCGGGATCAGTTACACAATTTGCAAGGCCCAGTGAAAAATAAAAAGTACAAGGCTGCTTGTTTAAAAATTGAGACTTTCCAGTTAGTAATAGCAGAACATTAAACCAAATGTAGGACCTTCTAAGAACCAGATCCTGTGTGACTCTAGAAGGTGCAAGCCTGTGCATTTGGCCCTGGGCTTCAGGAATGAATGGGTAATCTCTTCAAGTCTCCACCATTAGAATAAGTTGGCTACTGTGGTTTTCTGTCCCTGTGCTGTGTTGCTCAAGATTCATATTTCTGGAAACCACCAGAGTTTGTTTGTAGAGGCCAAATTATGTGGCCACACAAAAGAAGAGATGAGGGGACCTTGTTTAGCAATCCCATCAAGATTGCATGCAATCATGGGGGAGAGGAGGGACTTTCTCGAAGGAAAATGAAGGCATTTTTAGCAAAGAAAGGGGAAGAATTTATTTATTGTGCAAGAAAAAAAACAACATACGTTCGCATAAGAAGAAAAAAGAGTCCATTCTAACACCACTATGACCAACTTCTAAGAAGTTGCCTCTAAGAATATTAATAGTTTATTTTGTAACAGTGCTCCAGTAACGCCTCCTTTGGATCATAGGCACTCGACTTTAAATATCCCCAAATTGTTCACTTCAGTGATTCTAGGAAACTTTTTTAAAAAGCAAAATTGTTTTCAGGTAAATTTCCCAATATAAATTATTATAGTATAATATCCTACTCTTCTATGAAACTATTGAAGAATAAGATAAAAAATGTTTTAGATGAAAAAGAGATAGAAAGATCATAGAAAGTACTCTGCAGTAATATTAGCTTATATTTTCCAATCAATACGTATTTATGACCTTAGAGTCTGGCTTAGTGAGCTCATTGACTTTTTGCCAAGCAGCTGTCTCTGGAGGGAGCAAACGGATTAGGACACAGACTCTGGAGCCAAAATTGTTGAATTTAAAGCCCAGTTTTGCTATTTGCATCCTGTTCAGTCTCTGCATCTTAGATTCCTCCTCTGTAGATTAGTAATACCATAATTGACTATTAAAATATCTTAAAAGGTGACAATTTAGAACACAATTAAGACTGCTCGTTAAAGAAAACATTTTTTTTTTCAGGCATTGCAAAGTAGGTATAGGGGCTTCCCTGGCAGTCCAGTGTTTATGACTGCGCTCCCAAAGTAGGGGGCACGGGTTCCATCCCTGGTCTGGGAACTAAGATCCTGCATGCCCCACGGCGTGGCCAAAAAAAAAGAAGAAAAAAAAAAGTAGATATAAAGCAACTTAATACAGTCATTTTGGGAAGACTTGTTTTAGGAATGGAACTTCATTTCTTTCTGAGGAATTTTTTTCCTGTTATACTTCCTTAAATGGGTAGTTGTCTCTGGAGAGGAAAGAGCAAAATGGAGGTTTTCTTTTAAAAGCTCTTCTTTGGTTGTGTAAAAAAAAAGGGCTGGGTATTTTCTTTTTCATCCTCGTCTCTGTTTCAAAGACAATTGAACATTGATACCGATCTGTGTTTCTGCTGCTTGTGTGAAAGAGAAACCATCCTATGCCACCAGCACCCACCGTTATCTGGATTTAAATGTCGAGTACACTTAAGCATAGGAAGAAAGAAACTGAGGTAACATTCAAAGAGGAATATATTGGAGACAGAGTCCAACAATCTAAGTGTGTCTTCCAGACAGGAGTTAGGAAACGATTCATCAACAGAAACCTAAAACATTTTGCAGCTTCTGACTTATCTAACCTTCTGATTTATAGCCACATATCATGTTTATATTAATGTTTGTCTATGTTCGTGCTATACTGATGAATAATGGAAAGGTAATTCAGCTACTTGAAACTGAAGCATTTAAATCAGTTCAGCTATGACACTCTGTCTTTATGTCAGTCCTTTCAAGGTCTAGCCTCAGATTCTCTTACTGGCCTCAAGGATTTTTTGTTTGTTCCTTGCAACAGATATTTATACCTTGACAGTTCTATGATGTATAATTATGTATAAATGGTGCTATGTGCTTTTCATTTACGCAAATAATCTGGCCTGCTATTTATACCAAGTACAGGGGTTCTCCATTTCAGAGAGAAAAAAAGATTGACACCTTTTGTCTTTCTTGTCCATTCATGGTTAAGTTTGCTATTGTTTCCAAAAATCTACATTTTTAGAATCAGCACCATTTGATGGTTCTACATGTTGATAGTGTGCTTTTACTATCATAATATTTATTATTATAATATTTAACATAGAAATTTGAATTAAATTCAGCACCTTTTTTGAGACGGTTTTTTAATAAGCCATCTAAACATCTTCCAAGAAAACTATTTACTATAAGATTTCACAAATCTTATTTCTTAGGACATTAATAGGTATTACGGGTGCTCAATAGATAATTATTGAAAGAATGGACAAATGAATGAATGTTTAAGGGATACAGTTGTAAAGTTAGCAGGATTCTTTACTAGGATTATTCAGCTATTATTATGCTGAATATAATTTTTTAAAACATATTTGATCATTAATATTTTTCTAAAAATAAAAAGCAATTATACTTTTTAGCCCCCAAATCTATACCTGTGTTTTATGTCACATGCGGGCAATCTCTAATAGGACTGCGTTTGCAGGACAGCTGTGTTCTAGTTACTGTGCACTGCAGCTGCAATTCAAACTGACCATCAAGAGGTTGGACTGTGACCTTGTATTCCACTAATCCAAACTGTATATAATATCATAATTGACTGTTCAGTATATTAAAAGGTGATATAATTTAGGATATAATTACAACTGGTAATTGGAGAAAACAATACTCACTTATTGATATCCAGTTAATCTTCAGGTACTTTCTAATTTTTCTTAATCTTACTTTAGGCACAAAGTTGTAACTCTTCAGTACTCATGATTCCAAAAGCCACTTAATTTCTAGAATTAGGACTTTGGGACAGCTTATTGGCTGGAACCTAATTATGTACTTTTCATTTAGTAAGAATAATCTTCAAAATAAGTGGAATACTACACATTGTCTTCTATATTATTAAAAATGAAGTTTTCTCTTTCAAACAATTGTACCTCCACTATAACTTTATATTACATAAAATAGTTCTCCCCAAGAACAAGAATCTTCCTTCTTAGGAGGACCTAAGTTTAAACGCAGAAGCTATGAAAATTCAGTTACACTTTCTTCTCATGTAACTACAGTTGACCCTTGAACAACACGGGTCTGAACCATGCTAGTCCGTTATACATGGATTTTTTTTTTTCCAGTAAGTATATAGTTGGCCCTGCATATCCGTGGGTTTCATCTATGCAGATTCAATCAACCCAGGATCCCAAATAATACATGATCCAGTGTTGATGAATCCTGGGATATGGAGGTCATGGAGTTGGAGGGCCGACTGTGGAATTTGAGCATACATGGATTTTGATATACGTCCTTTGTCCTGGAACCAATCTCCTGCAGATACTGAGGGACAGTGGTACTTGACATCTATATTCATACTCCAAATGAGTTTCTATCATTTTATCATTGTTATTTCTGTCATTGTTGTTGTTTTAATTCTACTCGTTTTAGTTCTACTTCTTTCTGTATCTACCCATAACGTACTGACTACCATAAATAGTTTTGCCTAGGTAAAGCTTCATAGATAAATCTGGAAAGTGATCCATGGGAAATTGCAATATGTAAACCCATTATTTAGGATTCATAAGGTAGAATTCTTTAGCACACGTGTTTAGTGTATGTGAACTTGCCGTATATTAACTTATTCAACAGCGACTTGGACATATAAGGCTCACGGAAGGAGAGTATCACCTTATTCGGTGTTACTGGACCAAAAGGAAGAGACAGCTAGTGCAGCCTGAGGTAGCCGGAAGGGTTGGAGAGGATTTCCTGGGAGAGAGGGTGCACTAACCCAGGCTTAAAGGATAAGTATAAATGAGCCACATTATGTCAAAACTCACATATATCCTGAGGAAAATCATATCCAGTGAGTGTGATAAGATACGTCTAACCTATTCTGCTATTACACTACGTGTTTTGTTTGTCTTACTAAGGCTAGTGGCACAGTGGGCTGGAGATACACCCCTGGAATTCATGTATTTAAAAGTAAGCCCAGGTGCTTTTTGTGTATGTAGGAGTGAGTTTGACAAGATATTTAGAAATTCTTGATTTTGGGTAATACGGAACATTTTACTTTTCTAGTTGAAACTGAATGTAGACCATCACAGTGCCTTTTGTTACCTCAAGAATGGAAGCTGGGAAATTTGGTTGATAAGTGTGATGGAGGTTTTACTAATCTTTCTCAAACTGATAAAGTTTTGTGGTTCTAAAGATTTACTCAAAGTCAAAATCTCCAATTCTTTTAGTTTTGAAAAGCATTGGAGTTTTACAGTTTCCTTGCAGCTACGTATTATGCCAGTAATTTTAGGTATTGCCTTTATGTCAAGTTACAGCACAAGAATTGATTTTCTGTTTGGAAACACTACTTCCTATATTATACTTTCATGGCTAATACTTATTACACTTAGTTTGCCAGATCTTGAATATTTTAAAAAGGTGAAGGGCATAGAAAAGTCTTTTAAAACTATGTAATTGACTGTAGGTTGTATAACTTTTAGCATATCTTCAGTGGTATGTATTGTATCAGAATTTTTATTGTAATAGACCCTAGCTGCAATATTTGTAAAAAATTGCATTTTGTAAAGGTTACTTAGATACCTAGAGGCAAATTGAAGACATTCTATAGTTTTGTTGTGTTTTTTAAGAATGTTCTGATGTAATACAAATTATTGTAAGCAAATATCAGTTACATATTTTTTAATAAATTTTCTTATAAATTATATCTAAAAACCCATTGTGTGCTCTCCTTAAATGGTCATAAGAGGAGACTTTTACATATAAATTCTTAAAATGATGACATTAAGTTCTAAATATATTATGCGATAATGAAATAGGATGGGTTTTATAGTGATAGTTTGGTTCTGAAAGATTAATCAAATTCCCTCCATGATATGGATGTGAAGCAAGACCTTGGTACTTTTGTGACTTATTCTCCTGATATTGAAGGGAAAAGGGCAGGCAATAAGTAGTATTGGGAAAAAATTATTTTCAAAAATATAATTTACATCTCTAAAAATGATGATTCTCATTTTACTGATTCTATTACCCTACAAATATGAAACTCTTATAGTTGAAAAAATTCGTTTAAAAAAAAGAAAGAAGTTTCATAGTAAGGCAAGTCATATTAGAGCTTGAATTTGTGACTTTAAAAAAAAAGATTATTTTTTCAAAGCAAATATAAAATAATAAATTGTGTATTTCTTTCACTAAAAAAATCTTAAATTAATTATATGTAAATTATATAAATTATAATATATAAAGTACACCAAATAGGTAACTATAAAATATGTATCTTAGATAACTATAGAAGATGCCAAGTGTCTAAAATATATTTATAGAATTCCATCACCAATCAAGACATTAACTATAAAATAATATAGTAAAACTCTTTCCCATTTTTAGATGATTTTCATGTTTATAAATGCATTTGAAAGTAAATTTAATAACAGTTTACTACAGTGGAATTGAACTATTTTAAAAAGCTCTTTGGTATCATAGTGAGATAATTATTTCTCAGAGATCAGATTTTGTTTGACTTTAATTTGTTTTCCTTGTATAGTTCAAAATTTTCCAAATGAAATCACTTCCATGGAGTGGTGGATGAGAGGGTGGGAAAATTTTCCTGACCCCCAGAATAGAGAAGTGTAAAATAAGGAAAATGTTGAAGATAGGAGTCTGCAAACATATCAGAGAATTGATGTTGTTTACATGATGAATTGCCTGGAAGACTAGAGAGAAGGAACTTAAGTTTTTAAAAAAATATTTGATTGATTATCTGTTAGACACAGGAAGACCAGCCAGTTTATGAGGTTTTCTAAATTGAGAATCACTTCTATAAAATCAGGGGACAATAAATTAAAATTTGATCTCCATCTATATAAAATATTTTTGATAATTCTGTGCCCTCAACTTTCTGACAGCTTGAGTGCTCTAGCAAAGAAAAATGATTACACTATTAATTAAATCATAGCATAATTAAAACTTACAATATCTACAATTAAATGAGTAATTGCAAAGTGAAAAATGTATACATGTGCACAGATTTTGTTGTATATCTTTATATGTGTGAACATGGGAGTTTTTAAACAATAATTTGAGTCGCTCTTTGCTGAACTTTATTGTACTACGTTCATCTCTATATTTATCAATTCTAATTCTTTTTCTTACAGAAATAATCTTTAAACTGGATCTTAAATGACATGTGAAAACAAAAATAGAGAATGGCAGGGAGAAACATGGATGACATTAATGGCATGGAGAAAAGTTGCTAAACAAAGGCAATCAACTCAGTCATTTCTTTTTATGATTAAACAACTACTTTCAAAGTTTGTATGAGCAGATTTACATTCATAGAATATCTACATTCTTGAAAATTTTGGAGAAAGAAATTCTAACTGTTGTAGGGAATAGGAGTCCTTACTATTTAATCTTATTCCCTAAGATCGTAACCTAATATTTTACTACTGTAGCTTCAGTGAAAATAGCATAAATAAATACAAGTATATTTAAAATTTTAACCCTATCAAGAGATGATGCAGTATGAAGATAAGAGCACTGGACTAGAAGTCAGGAGACTGGAATTCTACACCTTCTAGCTGTGTGACACTTAGAAAATTAATTTAGGTTTGAGCTCCTTATATATTAAATAGGAATGTTAAACTAGATCTATAATGCTTTCTGTAGCACTAAATTTGATTATTCTTTTGATATGAGATGCAAAGGAGATTTCCTTGAAGAAGTGATGTATTTTAAGGCAAGATCTGGAAGGTGGGTAAGCAACACTTTTTCATGCAGATAGAAGAACATATGTAAAGTTCCTGAGGCAGGTTGGAGCTTGGCACGTTTCAGGGCCTGAATGAAGAGCAGTGTGATTGGAACTTAAAAAACAAGGAGGTAGTTGTTAGACAATGAAGTGTGGTGAGGCAGACAGTTGCTAGATTATGGAGAACCTTGTTGGTTATGTTAAGGTATTTGGATTTTATCTTACCTTTCCCCATATCTTGCCTTTCTTATACCCATCACTTAAGCTACTAGTGAAATCCTCCTCATATGTAAATGTAAAATATCAACACGTTCTTATAACCACTACCCTCCTGTGGAAGGATGGATGCTGGTTTCATCCCTTCCAGAAATACAGCTAAATATCCAATTATAATACAATTTGAGATACAAGTATTTTCCTAAGATGACACTTTCAGTTAAACAATATATTTTGAAAGAAAACATAAGAAAAATACATAGTTTATTCATCAACCAAGACTCCTTGTAGTTAGTTCCCTAAACATTTTTTTATTAGGTTCTGGGATGCCAGTTCATGAATATAGATTTATACCTTCATGCCTGTCTTAGAATTATTCAAAGCTAAGATTTAATTTACCATAAATAACCTGGGCCTTTTTGAAATGAGGTTTAAATAACAATGTTTCCCAAAGTATGGTTTTTAAAAACACAATATTATTTTCTTCAAATCTACTTAATGAAGCTTTGGAAGGCAGTTATATACATATGCTTATTTATTATGCTGTACAAATGGAGATTACTTTTACTTTTCATTCCTTGGAAATGTAGTTCAGAACTCATAGGCACATTATAAAGTGTAAATCATTGTGATCCCTAATGACCACAGATATTTGCTATCATGAAAGGTGTCAGTACACTAAATAAGGAGTCGCTCCTATGACAGGTAAGAGCATCAATCTTTTGCAACTGACATTTTCTTGTATTTTGTTAGTAATTTGGGCCATTATGTTGGGAAGTTTTCAAATGATTGAAGAATACATATGGGTGGGAAGAAAATATCTCAGTATCCAAATGATAGTTCTAGTTATAACCAAATGATTAAAAAATAAGGAAAATACTTTTATTTTCTCTTCCTGGTAAGGAAGAATTCTTTAATCACTGTATAGTTTATGTCAAGATATATATTTTCCCATTAAACTTATCTGTCATACTAAAAATAGAATTGCAGCAGAACTTTTGAACTAGGTTGGTAGAAAATTTCTTTCACACAAAGGATCCCAGTGACAAAAGTACAGAGCCAATTCACCATAGTAGTTTGAGTCAAACGTTTTAAATACCAGTTGAACCCTCCAGTTTCTCAAGTTGAAACTTTCAAGAATATATTTAATGTAACATTTATGAATTTTGCTGTTAATTTTACTCAAAAGCTTTATTATCTAAAACGTACAGACTAAGAAAGGCCCGTAAGTCTCAATTTGACTCTCTAAATGTTACTAAATTTTCAATTATAAAGACTTGGTTGGCATTTATAATCAACAAGGCAAGTGAAAATATTACTGAGCAATTCTAGCAAAGATTCATGGAGATGATACAGAGAGGGTGAAGTGTATATGGATGTGCTCAGTGGAGATTACATTGTCTTTGTTTTTTGTTTGCAGTAGTTATGGTGATTAATGAACCACTGTATCGGGCTTCAGTATCTTACCCTTTGTGTGTGTGTGTGAAGTGAACGGACTATCTGTTTTGATATAAAGCACATTTCTTCAGTTTTCTGGACACTAATAATTCAGAGTGCTGGCAGACAGAGAGCTATATATCCTGAAGTACATGAATTGCATCATCTCATGAGCCCTGCTAATACAGGAACAGGAGATCACCTGAATCTTGCTCTACCCTCCCGGCCTTATTATGGGTTGTCTGTGCCAGGGGAAACTATGACTTCATATTAGAGACTTTTCTCCTTTTCTTGTCAATTACAGGGATGGATTTTTTTAGGTGTATTTGCCCAGAGACACATGGGTATTTTTGGCCCAGTCATAGTCTATTGTTAAACACATTAGTATTAAAAATATTTAATAATTGTAATTCCCCAGGCACCAATCAATCAGAAATACAGTGACCATAAATATAGACTAGGATACCTGTGCCGGCCTGTGTAGCTGAGTAGCAGACCTGATTAACAGCCCATTTTACTAACTGACTCAACCTAATGAAGAATGGTTTTGATTATGGTGGTGTTGCAGCCCACTCTTTTTCATGTAGAAATAAATGGATTTGTTTTCCATATGGGAAAGAATATTAGCTGTTATTTTTTGGTATCAATTATTAAGCCGTTAATGTTCATGGTGAGCCTCTCGAGGTCAGTGACAGAGTCCTATTAATCTCTGCAACACCAGCCGCTGTTGCTCTGCTGGACACAATGTGGATGTTTTCCATAACTGTGACATAATGCCATCCTTCTCTTTCTTGTTGGAATTAAGGATAGATCCAAACTTGTGAAGTGTAAAGCAAATGGCTAATTTTATCTTCTAAGTACATTTCTGCATATAGTCCATTCGTAACTATCTGAAACAGCAGTGATCCTTAGATGTGTAAATGCTAAACTGTAATCCTTAGAATCTCAGTAATTTCCTGAAATTAGTTGCAGAACTTCACACGAGTGTGGTTTCTGAAAGCTTTTTCAGTCTTTATTGATGTTTAGATACATAATTGGATAAATAGGTTCAAAGAAACAGCAATCTAATTAAAAGGAATTATAAAATTGTTAGTTTATTTTATTTTAAGAGTGCTGGGAAATTTGGAACCGTGGGTGGCAGCCCTGCATTACATAAAAATTCACCTTCCAGAAGAATGTCTGTGTACAAATGAGAGTCGTATGCATAGATTATTACAAAGAATTGTTTTGTTCATTCACTCATTATTGTATTCATTTGTTCAACTTCAATTATACAGTTATTTACTGAGTCAGCTTAATATGCGCCAGACACCAGGCAAGTTCACAACTTAAACCTGATAAATCTTGGAAAATTCTATTATAACTAAAATACTGTTACTTGTGCTGTGAATTTTAATTTTTATATTTTATTTTATTCTTATTGGTATTAGACACTAAAATAAAATAAAAACCTTTAAGAATGATTGTATAGCTCACTACAAGTTGTATATAATTAAAATGAATCAGTCATATCTAATAAAATATACTTTATTTATTTTTAAAATTTTTGATTTTATATTGGAGTATAGGTGATTTACAATGTTGTGATAGTTTCAGGTATACAGCAAAGTGATTCAGTTATACATATACATGCGTCTATTCTATTTCAAATTCTTTTCCCATTTAGGTTGCAACATAATATCGAGCAGAGTTCCCTGTGCTGTACAGTAGGTTGTTGTTGGTTGTCTATTTTAAATATAGCAGTGTGTACATGTCAGTCCCAAACTCCCTAACTGTCCCTTCCCCCGTGGTAACCACAGGTTCTCTAAGTCTGTGAATCTGTTTCTGTTTTGTAAATAAGTTCATTTGTATCATTTCTTTTTAGATTTTGCATATAAGCGATATCATACAATATTTGTCTTTCTCTGTCTGACTTCACTCAGTATGACAATCTCTAGGTCCATCTATGTTGCTGCAAATGGCATTATTCCATTCTTTCTAATGGCTGGGTAATATTCCATTGTATATATGTACCACACCTTCTTTATCCATTCCTCTGTTGATGGACATTTAGGTTGCTTCCATGTCTTGGCTATAGTAAACAGTAATGCAGTGAACATTGGGGTGCATGTTTTTTTACGGATATATGCCCAGGGGTGGGATTGCAGGATCATATGGTAGCTCTATTTTTAGTTTTTTAAAGGAACCTCCGTACTGTTCTCCATAGTGGCTGTATCAATTTACATTCCCACCAACAGTGCCAGAGGATTCCCTTCTCTCCACACCCTCTCCAGAATTTATTGTTTGTGGATTTTTTGATGACAGCCATTTGACTGGTGTGAGGTGATACCTCATTGTAGTTTTGATTTGCATTTCTCTAATAAGTAGCAATGTTCAACATCTTTTCATGTGCCTCTTGGCCATCTGTATGTCTTCTTTGGAGAAACGTCTATTTAGATCTTCTGCCCATTTTTTGACTGGGTTGTTTGTTTTGATGATATTAAGCCACATGAAAATATATTTTAAAAATGAAAATATAAATGATGCTTTGTGTAATTATAGGTATGTTTTATTTTTTTCCATTTTTGTTTTTGTTCATTTGCTTGCTTGTTTATGAGATGCAGAATCTTGTGACTAAGAGCTGGAGTGCACTGGCTGCGTTCAAATCTCTGCTCTGTTGCTTCTTTGCTGAATTGCCATCAGCATGTACCTTAACCTCTTTGAGATTCAAATCCCTCAACTGTGAAATGGGGATTTTAATACCTCAAAGAGTTGTATGAGTATTAAGTGGTTTAGCATATATGAAGTCCTTACAGGACTACCTGAGATACATTAATTATTATTGTATATATATGCGTGTTAAATGGCTAGTAGGAAAAAAAAAATCTTATCCTGCTTATGTACTTAGGTTGGTTCATCTCAGGTCAACTTCTTAATAGCTATTTTAATTTGAGAAAAACTACTTATCTGGGCCTATTTTCTCATATGTAAAATGAAGATACTCATTGTAGCTACCCCTTGGTTTTGTTCAAGGTTTGGATAAATTAACACACATGAAGTGGTTAGCACAGTACTTGGCCCACAGTCAATCCTCAAAAAATGTTAGCTATGACTATTTATTTATTATTTCACTGTAAATGTAAAGTGGGGATAGTAATTAATATGATCACTTCAAATAACAATTGTGATCTTGAATATACCCATGAAGACAAGTCAACAATTGTGTGATCCAAAAATGTGTTTCTTTGCTAATTATCCGATACTTTATAAATTGTTATACTATTTGTGAATAATCAGATTTGGATAAAATTAACCAAGGACGTATTTTTTTATTTGCGCCTTTGCCTGACCTTGGTGGCAGGCTCCAAGGCAACTCTGTTTCTTCTCAATTTAGGTTGCCAAGTGACCTTGTCATATACTTCAGTAAATAATATACATAAAAGCTATTGAAATTGAGCATAAGTTTCATAAATATCCCGAGCTATGTTATAGTATTGCCATTATTGTATAGGCCCATTAGTTTTGTTTATTTTTTGCGGTACGCGGGCCTCTCACTGCTGTGGCCTCTCCCGTTGTGGAGCACAGGCTCCGGACGCGCAGGCTCAGCGGCCATGGCTCACGGGCCCAGCTGCTCCGCGGCGTGTGGGATCCTCCCGGACCAGGGCACGAACCCGTGTCCCCTGCATCGGCTGGTGGACTCTCAACCACTGTGCCACCAGGGAATCCCCTTTATTTTTTTTTATTTTTAATGTATTTATTTATTTTAGGCCCATTAGTTTTAATGAATGGAAACAAATTTAGAAAAACTCATTAAAAATGACTATTTTCATAGGCTGCTCTTTTCATACTATTTTTATATCTGCCTCATAGGCATATTTGGAAAATTGTTAATCTTAATATCTTTTCTTTATATATACCTTCAATATAAGCGTGTTATTTTCAAAATGCAGTATTTAAAAATAATTGTTTATATCAAGTAATCAATAAAATATTTTCCACACATTACTATGCTAAAATTTAATGATTATTTGATAAGCATGCTAATTGCATATGAAGTTATGCATCTCGCAGTTATTTCACTATTTTCACATAAAATCCTATGCATACTAGTCTTTCTTAATCCACAAAATGGTTGAATCCACAATTGATTAATTTAGTAATTTAAAATAATAATTACCAAAATTTTTTATCCCAAGTTTTGGTTTCTTAATCTTTTCTTTCCAGTTAATTTTTAAGCATATTTTCAGAAAATCTCTATATGAAATTTCTCTTTCAGTGATTACTTTTGAATTTCAACATTTTTAAAAGAGTTAAATAAGTGTAAACCCATTGTTATCATGTATAAATTAAATTCCAGTTGGAGAAAAAAATCACATTCTAAAATAGTGATTGTCATTGAACCTTATTACCACTATATATAAAATTGACAAATAACTTCATAATTTTGACAGAAAGTTTCAGAATTTCCAAAGACTAATGTGAAGAAATAATGAGCGTCACAAGGAAGTTTTTTCTAGCTCACTACTGACATTGATCAACAGCTTGGAAAATACTGCTCTGAATATGCTACCTAGTAATTTTTGTTCATTTTTTTCTTGTTAGGAACCTTTCCCTGAAATTAACAAAAGAGATTGATCAGGAAGCCAGGTGTCCCCATATCAGGGGAACGCCCAGCAGTCCATCTGCAGATTGGCCCCTGCCAGGTGTGGAAGAAAGTGGAGGCATCGATTCTCTGCCATTCAGACTGATGCTACAGGACTGCACAGCCGTCAAGACATTATTATTAAAGATGAAAAGAGTTCTACAAGAGGTAATGGTTTGCTCTAAGATTAATGTTTTCAGTGCTGGTAGATAGTGAAGTCTGTAGACCTGGTTAATCCCTTCTTCTATCAATAGTTAACTGCATAACACTGGGCAGGGGTCAGGTATCCTCGTGGAACTTAGCCTTTCTCATATGTCAAATAAAGGGTTTGTAGTTCTGTTTATAAGGTACTCTTCCCCCAAATTCTAAGATTCTGTGAAGGAATTAAAAAAGAATAAATTGATACCAAGTCTGGGAAAAGTCAGATAAAGAGAAATGGGCATCAGCTGTTATGTTTTTAAAAAGCTATTGAGAGACCTATTAACTGGACTTCATTTTAATGATATTGAGACTTTATATGATACCATAAAAGTAGTTTATTTAGTCATTTTTGTTCCAATAACAATTAATCTAGTAAAATTTCATCTGAATGTTTGATTGATTTTGCCCATTGACTCCAGGTGCCCTCTTTCAGTCTATGCTCAGTTAGATGATGAGCTAGTCAGGAAAATACGCAGTGGAGTCTTTCATCTTTATGTCCAAGAATCAGCCATCCTTTAGGATTCAAGTATGTTATGGTTTTATTTTTATAATTGCAACAGTTATTTTCTTTGGAGGATTTCTGTAAAAAGTGTAAACAATATTATTTCAAAGATGTAAAATGAGGGGACCAAAATTTTAAATGACTTTCCCCTAGTGGGTGTGAATTCGGAACAACAGCCTGAGATTTCTGACTCTCAATTCAGTGACATTTTATCATGTCCTATTATCGTTTGACTGATTTCTCATTATTGATAAGGGATGTTCATAAATAGTGTGAGAACAGAAAAATACAACTATTTAATATGAGCAGTATTATGACTCACTTACAATGATGACCACTGATGTTTCCTTTTCTAACACTGATAAAAATAATAATAACACTAGTGGCTACCACTAGAGGCCAGAAATGAATCAGGGAGAGAGAAGGGAATTTAAGAGAAGTGATTGTCATAGCCTATTAGGGGCATCCAGTCATGTATTCCTGTCAGCTATTAAAGTAATAACTGGAAGAGATCTCTGCATCCCAAACCAGTTTATATCTCTGGGGTGGCCTTTGTGTCTATGCAGTGGTGTGTAGGAGTGGTGTGCTTATACTTGATCATTGTTAGAATTTCAGGAATTTTATGAGCTGACAGTTAAGCGCAGGCATTAAAAAAATTAAATTATATACACTTATAATGAAACAAATCATATTTTTAAAAGGGTAATCAGTACTGAAATCTCTACATTTCCTACTGACTTTACTATATTTTACTATTAGTTACACTTGTGAGCTTATTTACATCTATTGGATCTATATGTAGAAATACTATATAATAGCTAATGTGCATATTTCCCAATTGTGCATTCATTTATGTCACTTTGTTAGCTTGAAATCAGCCACATGGGAATATTATGCCACAGAAATTGGCAAACAATGCAAGGTAGGGCTTTTAAATTTTGGAGAGCTGTTGTTAAATATTTACCAGTACACCGCTATATGTATGACTATATGGTTTCTATATTGACAACATAAGTGTATCTTTCTGCACCAGTCCAGGCTTCCTGACCTTTTGCTTGACATGTAGTCTGAATCTCTCTGAACAACGCAAACTTAATAATAGCTGTTATATTAAAAGATATTAATCTCAAAGTCTGTAACCGTCAAGTATTCAGTTTTCTACCTCTCTCTTTGGTCTGGATTTTAATTTAAAAAAATCAAAAAAGTAAAAGGAAGTAGGAAAAACTGGCAGGAAGAGCCAAGGGGCTTTTTTATGGTACTTAATTTTATAATTTAAAAATATGCAGTGATATTCATTATAAAGTCAATATTCAGAATATACTGAGATTGTTTTTATATTTCTCTCTGTTTTTCTTCATTAAAGAGTATTTGAAGAAACTGAAGAGAATTGACTTTTAAAGCTAATGTAAAATGAACAATAATTACATCTGTTTGTTAAGCCCATTCAGAGATCAGGGGGTCTTACTCTTTATGGTCAGCAAGAAAAGCAATATTATTATATGATTAGCATTAACATCTGTTCTAGAAAAAAGATATTCATAATAGGTGCCTTTAAAGAAAACTGAAATATTCCCTAAGCCATGAGTTTTTAAATGGCAATTCAGATTTCATTGCTGAATTTAATTCCAGCTATTCATTTCAGATTAATAATACCTGTTTTAACATAGACAAATAGAGTTTATTTCTATTAACTTATTTTTATGATGCTTAGTAGTCCACCTGTGTATCCAGATACTTTTTTTAATAAATCTTTATTGGAGTATAATTGCTTCACAATACTGTGTTAGTTTCTGTTGTACACCAAAGCGAATCAGCCATATGCATACACGTGTCCCCATATCCCCTCCCTCTTGAGCCTCCCTCCCACTCTTCCTACCCCACCCCTCTAGGTCATTGCAAAGCACCGAGCTGATCTCCCTGTGCTATGCTGCTTCTTCCCACTACAAATAATTTTTAACTGCAGAATATCCCAATTACTTTATTTTTAAGATGAAAAAAGTCATTAATGAGTTTAGTGTATCACACTGGAAACCACTCCTATTTGAGATTTTTCCTAATGCTACTCTGTTGCCATCTTAGATTTTAATTCTGAGATAGGTCGAGTGTGAATAATCTGAATGGAAGCTCACACTGCCAATTATATCCCCCTTCTTTGGAGGTCATTTGCTATTACAACCCCAAATATCAATTCCTTTATTTAAAAAAAAAAAAAAAAAAGGCTGGCTTTGGGCCCTAAGAAATTCTGTTGTCACTTTATCTTTTCATATTAGTGATTTTTTTTAAAAAGTGACTACAACAAGGGAGAGCTATATAAATTTTTCTTCCTTTTTTGTTAGCTTTTTCACATAACTCCATTACTTGTAAAAGAAGAAAATACTTAATACAATATCTACAGAAATAGTTTTTGTTTTGATGTTTCCTTTCAGTTTGCGCTGTTCTCTTTTTGTTATTCTCTTATTATAGAATTTGTACTGTTCGGTAACTGACCAAGAAGACTACTGGGAAGGGATTTTAGATGCAGTGCATAGTTTCTAGTAAGATAACAGCTAATAAGAATGTTTATCCAAGATTGTTTGCAATGCCCCTCCACCCAACATGCTTGCCTTTTTTTTTTTTTTTTTTTTTTTTTTTTGTGGCACGCGGGCCTCTCACTGCTGTGGCCTCTCCCGCTGCGGAGCACAGGCTCCGGACGCGCAGGCTCAGCGGCCATGGCCCACGGGCCCAGCCGCTCCACGGCATGTGGGATCCTCCCGGACCAGGGCATGAACCCGCGTCCCCTGCATCGGCAGGCAGACTCCCAACCACTGCGCCACCAAGGAAGCCCATGCTTGCCTTTTTAATTTATGTTTCACAAATGTTCCTAGCAAATTTCCTAAATCATATAAGACATTTTTTTTAAAGTTAGATAAATGTTAAACAAATTTTAAAAATGATGATATGATCAGGGGAGTCTAACAATAAAATTACATTAGTGAAAATCAGAGAACTATTTGTTCGAGAATCAATATAATTTACAAGCTCAGGTAGTTGACATAAACATTTGGGTTTGCCATTGAATAAAGAGCTCTTACCCATTTTTATTTTTTTCTCAACAATCTAGCAGTTCAAACTAATTTTATTATCTCTAAAAAATAATAATGGGAAACTTTCAAGGATAATTTTAAACATAAACTTATTTCTTTTATTTTTAAATATAATACATATATATATGACAAAATTTGGAGTGTTTTGAACTTCACCATAAATCATTGCATGGTGGGTATTTCTTAAAAGATTTTTTTCTTTTAGCACATTTTGGTGAAATGATTCCAAAATCTATAACAACGTTCTTATAAACTAACATTTTCCTATCAGCAAATCTCAAAAGCAAATGAAAAGCCTGTAGAATAGGAACTCCGACACTGGATAATTACAGAAGGAAAAAGCAACAGTGGAGAGTCATGAAGTAAGGAAATTCACCAAAAACAAGCAATTACCCATGTAAATCTAGATACCAATATAATAATTAGACTGCTCTTTATATTTATCTTTTGAAAATAATAAAATTCCAAGTTTCTGCTACCTACTTTGTTTATTTGCTTGTTTTTGCTTGCATAAAAATTTGTTTAAGATAAAAATTGGAAAAAGATACACCACAAAAACTGCAAATGCAAGAAAACTAGAGTCGCTCTACCCATGTCAGGTAGATATAAAGATAAGATATATCACCAGAATCAAAGAGCTACATTTCATAATGATAATACAACATTATAAAGCATTTATACTCCAATAAAGATGTGAAAAAAAAATGTACACACACACACACACACAAAAGAGTCAGTTCATCAGGAAGACATAACAGTCATACATGTGGATGACCTATGTATGTAACTTGTAAATATATGTTGCAAAATCTGACAGAACTAAATGAAGAGGTAGGTACTTCACAATCATAGTTGAAGATTTTAACTCTCTTCTCTCAATAACTGATAAAACAACTAAAAATCAGGAAAGCTTCAGAAAATTTGGAAACCATGTTTAACTTCTTTAGTAATGACTGACTTACATAACAGAATTATACCAGCTTTTCAGTGTGTGTGGAACATCACCAAGACAGAGTATATGCTGGGTAAGAGAAATATTTTCAAATAAATTTCAAATGTAGACATCTATGTAATACATTTTTTGAGAACAGTGGAATTATATTAAAAATCATGAATAATCAAGTAACTAGAAAAACATCAAATATTTTGAAATTAAACAACAAACTTCAGTATACCCCATGGATCAATTTAGAAACCTCAGGGAAATTTTAAAGTGTTTCAAATGAGATGGTAATAATAATAGAATAAATCAAAATTCATGGGATATAGTTGAAACCATGCTTGGAGGGAAATTTATAACTTTAAAAGTTTATATTTAAAGTAATTTAATAGCTTTATATTTAAAGTAATAAAGTACCATAATTAATAATTAATTTTCTCCTTAAGAAGCTAGAAAATAATGGTAAATTAAACCCCAAGGAAGTAATAGAAATAAATATAAAAAACAAAATTAATAAAATTGAAAACAGACAAATAATAGAAAATTTACGAAGTGCTCAAATTGGTTCTTTGAGAAGTTAAAAAAAAAATGACTGTAGAAGAAAAAAAGAAAAAGAAGAAATACAAATTACTAATATCAGCAATGAATTGCTGGGAGAAATAATCACTACAAATCTTACGGGAATTAAAAGGATAATAAGGAAATGTTATAAACAATAGTATGGCAATAAATATGACAATTTGGATGAAAATCACAAATCCCTTGTAAAATACAACTTTCCATAATGACACAAGAAGAAATTAAATATCAGAATAGTCCAATTCCTATTAAAGGGATATATTTTATTATTAAAAAAGAGAAAATGATCCCCATAAAGAAAATCTAAGTCCGGGAGGTTTCACTGGTGCATTCTGACAAATATTTAAGAAAGACTTAAAACTAATATTATGCAAAAAAGTTTAGGAAATAGAGAAGCAAGATATGCTTCTCAACTCTTTGGTGTGGCAGACATAGGACTATTATAATCTGGCAAAATCTTTATAAGTAAAATGAAATCACAGGAAAATTTCTCGTGTGTGTGTATATATATATATATATATATATATATATATATATATATGGAGAGAGAGAGAAAGAGGGATGCAAAAGTCTTTTAAATTACTAAATAAAATTGGCATTATAAAAATATATAATGAGGGCTTCCCTGGTGGCGCAGTGGTTGAGAGTCTGCCTGCCGATGCAGGGGACACGGGTTCGTGCCCCGGTCCGGGAAGATCCCACATGCCGCAGAGCGGCTGGGCCCGTGAGCCATGGCCGCTGAGCCTGCGCGTCCGGAGCCTGTGTGCTCCGCAATGGGAGAGGCCACGGCAGTGAGAGGCCCGCGTACGGCAAAAAAAAAAAAAAAAAAAACAAAAAACATATATATATATATATATATATATATATATATATATATATATATATAATGACCTATTTCGTTCTACTGCAAGAGTGCAAGGTTTGTTTAGCATTCAAAAACCAGTCAGTGCAATTCACTATAGTAATAAACTAAAAAAAGGAAAAAGTACATGAGCATATTAATAGGTGAAGAAAACATTTGAAAAACTCAAACATCAATTTATGGTTAAAAGAGAGAAAAACTGAACACAGTGGTAGTAGAGGGGAACTCCTATCCCTACAGCTAATATCCATACTTAATGAGGTAAAACGGAAGCTTCTAATACTATTAGCAAAGCAAGAATGTCCACTCTCCCCACTTTTAATGAACATTGTGCTGGAGGTTCTAGCTAAAAATAGTCAAGAAAAAGCATTAAAAGCATAAATATGGGAAAGAAAAGATAAAACTACCTGTATCTGAAGATGCAAGATGTTTATATAGATATCCCTAAGGAATCAACAAGAAAGTTAATGATAAGCCTAGTAGGAATAATAAGTGAATTTAGCAAGGTCGAAGGATACAAAGATAGAATTTTATAATTAAATTATGTATTGTTCCATAGCAAATTATCTAGTGGAGTAAAACAGACATTTGCTGTCTCATAGTTTTTGTGGTCAGGAATTTGAGAGCAGTTTACATACTGCTTCTGGCTGAAGGCCTTTCAGTGAGGTTGCACTCGAGATGTCAGCCATAACTGCAGTCATGTGAAAGTTTGACTGGGCTTGAGGATTAATGTAATGTGGCAGGAAGGTTCAGTTTTTTACTACAGGTGGTCAGAGCCTCAGAGCCTCACCATGTGGACCTCTTCATTTGGTGACATGGTAGCTGGCTTTCCCCCAGAGTATGCAATCCAAGAGAAAGAAAATAAGATGAAATAAATGATATCTTTTATAACCTAATCTTGGAAGTAACATACCATCACTTTTGTAAACTGTATTGGTCACAAAGACCAATCTTGATTCAGTGTGAGAGGGCACTATACAAAGGCCTGGACGCCACAAAGTGAAGAACATTGTGGCCCTTCTTATCCAAGGTACCATAGTCCACCTTTTGGCCCCCAGAGATCCATCTCTCACAGTCCAAAATATACTTACCCCCTCCCAAGGCCACCGAAAAGTATCATTCTATTACAGCATCAGCTCAAAGTACAGAACCTCATTAGGTAAAACATGTGCAGTAGATAAACCTTAAGTACAGCAACCAAAGTACAGTTCTCCATTTGAAGACCTGTGAACTAATGCACAGGTTAGTAGTCCTTGATTAGGACTCAAAGCATGAGAATAATTCTCCTTGGCTTTTAGTTCCACCCTTTGTACTCTTGGTTCTACCGTTCAAGTCATCCTTTCTTTTATTGTAAAGTTAGCACATGTTTGCAGCTGAATAGTTTTCTCATCCTCATTTGTGTTTGCCTACATTGGTATCCAAAAGCCTCTTTTAATTTTGTACTGTCTCTGTCCCTTTAATACGAAACTGTAAAGTGTTTCTGTGAATATAACTCTTAAATTCTTTTTACATCTCTGTGAACTTTATTAGGGATTCACTCCATTAGACAAAAGCCACACCCATTAATCTCTTCAAGATAAGCTCTTCTTTAACTTGAAATAGCTGATGGACAGCCCCTTTATTAAGCCTTTAAAATTTTAATTGTTTGGTTGAGAGCATCTGTGAGACATACCCTAAAGGTATACCAAAAGGTACCTTTTGTCTGATTGAACTAGGTTCTCTGCAGCACTGTTTTTCACCTTTCAGAATAGCTCTGCATCTAGTAAATAAATTTATAAGGTAATAAAAAATGTTTACACCTGGATTGGTGTAGTTTGCTGCATGAATTTACATTTTTATCAAAGCTTACCAAATTGTACACTTAATATGACAACACATGGAATGTTATCACATAACTGATAGCACCACTGTCAGTGCTTCCATTTTGTGGAATTTCTCTTCTTCCCTTGGAAGACCTGTAAGTGAACCATTTATCATATAGACTAAGTTAGGGCACTATTGTCAGTTCTTACCAGTTGTTATTGGAGCTTAATTTTCTTCTCAATTTTGGAATAACATAAGTAAAAAAAAAAAAATATATATATATATATATATATACACATATATATATATATATATATATATATATAAAACCCTTTTTTCCTATAAAGCAATAAATCACCTGTATACTCCCTGAAGAAACCTCGTTTAGATAATGGCATAACTTACATTCATTGAGAATAGATAGGTTTCCAAGTAAGAATACTCTACCTACCTGAGGCTTGGCTTTTTATGAGGCTATAAGCTTGACCTGGAAAATAGATAAGAAGGGGAAGGAAGTATATTTCCATGACTCTTTTGCTATGTAAGCAACCTTAACTTTCAACAGTCCTCTGAGAGAGGTTAGAGAAGGTAGAGAAAAATTCTTCCTTAATCCTTAATCCCATTTCACCCACAAAGTCCCACTAGAGGAGGTATATTAGAGTGGTAAAAATTACAGGTGTTTAAAACCGTTGAGATATAGATGTGATTCTCACTTCTGCTGCGTAATAGCTGCTACAAGTTGATTAAGGTTTTTGAGTCTCTATTTTATCCTATGCAACATTTACCAGCTATTTCATAGAGCCAATTAAACAGTAAAATATATATAACAAGTTATCACAGTGAGAGTGTGGGTTTAAGTACCCTTGAACAGGAGCTGCTGCAATGATCTCATTCATTTGTGTGATTAATACTGACCGTTTCAAGCAAGGTAGAATATTTGAGATTCCTTAAACTTGTAAATATACCAGTAAATGTTTTTAATAGGACAATATGTTGTGTTTATTGAATAATAACTCAATATTAATAATTGTTAATAAAGGCTATTACTAGCTGAAACTGAAAGTGGAAGTATTGTTGTCATCTATGTTTTTCTGGGCATTCAGTTGTGCTAGCACATTTGACCTGACATTCCTTGGCTAAAGAACTACTACATGTCAATTGAATTTCCTGTTTACAGTAAATATGTAAGAAAGTTTTTTTCCAAGTGAGAAATAATGATGATAGACCATGGTAGTAACAGTTGAGACAGAGAGAAGGCAAGAGATGTGTGACTTGTTTTGGAAGTAATGTCAGCAGCCATTGCTATGAATTGGAATTGGGTAGTGATAGCAAGAGAAAAAGCAAGGGCAACTGAGAGTTGTTCTTTGAGTACAGGGCAGACATTATTGCCATTTTCTGAGACTGGGAAGACTAGAAGAGGGTTAACCTGTGTGCGACAGGAAGGAAACAAGAGTTTTCTTTTGGCCAGGTTGAGGTTGAGGTGCTTATCTAGACGTGCAAGTGTACTTGTCAAATAGAAATTTGAATTAATGTGTCTGCAAACCCAGAAAGATCAGGGCTAAAACTATAGATTGAGTATTCATGATTATATAGATTCTGTTTAAAGCTATGGAAGAAAGAACTTGTACCTAAAACCAGGGTGGGAAGCGCCAACATTAAATGATCAGAAAGTTAAAAAAAAAAAAAAAAAAGAGTGTCCAATGAGATGGGAAGAATACCAAGAGTAATATCAAGAAGCAAGGGAAAACATTGCTTTAAGAAAGCCAACTTGGGCTTCCCTGGTGGTGCAGTGGTTGAGAGTCCGCCTGCTGATGCAGGGGACACGGGTTCGTGCCCCGGTCCGGGAGGATCCCACATGCCGCGGAGCAGCTGGGCCCGTGAGCCATGGCCGCTGAGCCTGCGCGTCCGGAGCCTGTGCTCCGCAACGGGAGAGGCCACAACAGTGAGAGGCCCGTGTACCGCCAAAAAAAAGAAAAAAAGAAAGCCAACTTGAGGAATGATGCTGAGAAGTAAATATGATAAGAAAAGATAAACAGTCAGTGGATTTGTGAATCTACTGATTAATTCCAAAAGCATATTTTCCAGGCTTTAGAAATTTCAATATGTAAGACAATCTATACAAAGTATTAATTTATAAAGCTAAAGCCTAAAATAGAAATAGTAAGTATTTCCAGCTTGTTCTCAGTTATTAAATTATTGGTTTATTTCTTTGTAAGTCATTGGTCTATGAATTTGAAGGATGTGAAAATGAATAATGCATGCCCTGAACGAATTTTTAAAATATGTTTTAAGGTAAAACACATCTTAGTTTTGGAAGGATATTATAAATTTTATTAGGTTAATTAATAATGATGACCAGACGTTCATCTTACCTGAGTACCCTCCATACTGAGGTATTATTTTTTTCTTTAAAGAGTATTACTTATATTACCTAAAGTTGTTATTTATACTGCAGAGGCAATCTGATATAGTGATCACAATATACTAGTCTGTACTAGGACAGACTGCTCAAATTTGAGTATCAAATCTCAGTAGGTACATATGACTTTGAGCAAAGTGTTAATCTCCCCATGAGAATCTGGTCTCTCTCAGAAGCAGAATTACTACGTAAGTGCATGTTCAAAACTACTAGATAATATGAAAGTTTTTCCAAAGTGCTTGTACCAAATTACTCTCCCTCCGGGTATATTCATGTAATAGAATGCTTTATATTCATGTATCATCATGTCCCACAAAGAGTGTTTTCAACACAAAAACCAAGTCACAGATAAATTCGTACAGAATATAGAGTTTAAAAATATGCAAAGCTAAATAATTATTAAATATTATTAAAGAATATACATTTTGAAAAGTATGGGGATGTTAAACGTGGTAGTCATGTGTAGAGGCAGTGGTTGGGGAGGGTGGACGTGTGCAATTAAGGCAGATATTTATTTTATATTCGTGGTATATTTTCTTATGTGTTTCTGTCAAAATCATTGCATATACATAATATTTTCTTATATATGTTTAACGTTGCCTTAAAAAACTCAGTCTTCCCAAATTGTGTGCTCTCTGAGTGGCTCCCTGTACACCAACTCCATCCTCTACAATGCTAGTTTCCTCTGTATTTCTCTTCCCTTTGCCATCAGTGTATCATTTGGTATTTATTTAATGTCAAACTAAAAACGGAGTGGGATCAGTGAGAGAAAGGGTATAACAATCAGGCAGAGAATTCTTTCCCGGTATGAGTACTTACATAATCTGCCAGTCATGTGTATTATTTTATTACTTATTAAAAACAAACTACAGCCCTGTATTAACAATAACCGCCACCCTCGTTGTACCTGAATGATGTTGTTATTTGTGTTATAATCATATTCAATAATTAATCAAATAACCACTAATGTGGTTCTGCTATGCATGTTTAACTTTTAATTTTCTTCTTGCATCCAGCATTAATGTCTCAGTTGTAATACAACTCACATACTATTGTGTGATTTGATGGGCTAAATCTCACATCAAGAATTTCAGGCTGCAACATAGCAGATATACAGCAGATGGCACTCTGCAGGATCTCTAGGGGATGCTTAGTGGGTTCAGTGCTTCTGGTGGGGGAGGGAAGGAGAGAGCAGAGAGCCATTTAAGCAAATGATGCTGTGGAAAGCCTGCAATTGTGTTCCTCTGAGACACACTTTTACAGAAATTGTGTTTTATTCAGGTTTGAAAATCAGAAACAAAGGCATATTCAACTACAGTGAAAATGCCTATTTTTAATCACCGAGTATATAAAAGATGGTGTTACAAATTCAGACAACATAATGCAGTTGCTTAGGAGTAATATAAACTGTAAAGTGTTCACATGTTTACAGATTAGCAAAAGCGTTTTAACATCTAGTGACTCATTTAGATGCAGGACAGTTATTCCTTAACTATTTCATTTTAACCTTGATGAAAATGAAAATTTGAGAAAACTAGTATTGACTTTTAATATAAATTTACTAATAGGAATACAGATGTTTAATATTTCAAGTATTGTAGTTTAAATAGATTATTTTCTGTTATTGTTTTTTAAAGTGAAATAAGCTCTGTATAGTGGGCTAGCTATTAATAAAATCAAAATAACTCATATTTATGACAAATACATGTGACGACAAATAGATACATCTGTCTTGTTCTCTTGGTTAGATGAGCTTCTGTAAGTAAGAGGAGATGAGGAGTTTAAAAAGAATAATGAATTATTATGAAAAATTTTATTCACTTACCTCAAAAATAGACAAATATTGTTTTGTTATCCATGGCCTTCATTAGGGGTCAGCAAAGTCTTTCTGTAAAGTCCTGGCCATATAGACTGTATTGCAACAACTCAATTAAGTAGTAGTAAGAAAGCAGATATATGATGTAAACAAATGAGCATAGCTAGAGTCCCATAAAACTTTATTTACAAAAACAGGCAGTGGACCAGATTTGGTTCTTGTTCTGGGCCTGTCATCCCATGCTACTTAAGAGGGAGGTATCATGATACTACTTCAAGTATCATGAGGAGGCACTGTGTAGTTAAGAGCATTAGTTTAAGGAGCCAGAATATACAGTCTATATTCCATCTCTTTACTTACTAGCTCAGTGATCCTAGGCAAGTTAAACCCTGCAGATAATAATATTAACATACCACTTAAGTTTGTTGAGAATATTAAATATGTTAATATGTTTTAAATGCATGGAACAGTGTTGGACACATATCAAACGCTCAACTTGTATTAGTTATTATTTTATTATCACAAAGTCTGAGGACCACTAGTGAAATAAAATGATCATGGATCTAAAATTAGGCAAAACCTGAATTCAAATCTTACTTAGATCTACAATTCAGCAATGTTATTTTATTCTAGTTTATTCAGTTTCTTTGATAAGCATTAGGTTTCCACATATAGAAAAAGAGGATAAAAATTCTTATAAATTTTGTTGTGAAAATTAGATTTAAATTGTATCTGGCAGGTCTAAAGGTCTAAATAAATATTAGTTCTCTTCTCTTACCCCACTTTTAAAAAATGTATTCTAACATTACTTCTCAACTTGTTGCCCAGATTGAGATTTGATTCCAACTTCATAGCACTTCCATGATTCTTACTTCCTTTAGAACTGGCCTTTGATTTTGGTGTTCCTATCTCTTGCATGTTCCAGAGCTATAGTCTGGCCCTTAAGCCCCAGGTTTGTGGCAGAGATTATTTCACTGGTTCACAGAATTTCTAAATACTGCTAAACCTCTGATCAAACTGCATAGTGTAGTAAATTTTGGATAGATATCAGTGAATAAATAATATATCCAGATATAGCACCTATCTTTAGATTTTAAAACCTTTCCAAAATTTTGTTTTTAAGAAATATTCATAAGTGTTTGCTGAAATAAAGTCTGTGTTAAAATCATTTTCTTGCAAGGGAGTCTATTTTATAGAAGTGATTTTCTTAGCTTCTGTTTGCAGCTAAGATATGATTTTTAATTTTTTAAAAAAATTTATTTATTTATTTATTATTTATGGCTGTATTGGGTCTTCACTTCTGTGAGAGGGCTTTCTCTAGTTGCAGCAAGCGGGGACCATCTTCATCGCGGTGCGCGGGCCTCTCACTATCGCGACCTCTCTTGTTGCGGAGCACAGGCTCCAGATGTGCAGGCTCAGTAGTTGTGGCTCACGGGCCTAGTTGCTCCACGGCATGTGGGATCTTCCCAGACCAGGGCTCGAACCCGTGTCCCCTGCATTGGCGGGCAGATTCTCAACCACTGCGCCACCAGGGAAGCCCTAAGATATGATTTTAATTCATCTCTATCTTCCTCCAAACAATTCCGCTTTCACTTAAGGCGGCACTTTGTCTAGATTTAAACTTATGATTTAAAATATTATTTTAATAATGTAATCTAGGATGAAATTTAATATAATTCACAGTTACCTTAGTTATATTATGCTATTTATTTCTTGTTTAGGGCTTTGCAAAAAGCTCGTAGTCAGCATATTGCTTTGTTTCATGTAACTCTTGGAACATCTACCATGGTTTGGACACATAGTTAAATTTAAAGTGTGGTCTAATTCAGTATCTGCTGAAAGTTCTGTGTCCCAATATGCCTCTATTGCTTATGAAACCTAACGCTATTCTGAATATTAAGGCCCATTTTCTGATATTACTATGCTTCCTCATTTACTACACATTCTTGAAAAAAATATTTTATTTAAGGACTTGGCAGATGCTATGTCAAATTTAACTGCCACTGGAGAGATAATTGCAACCTATAAATATTCTTGAATTGTTTCTTCCAGACATTTCTCTTTACTTAGTTGACATCCAAGACTATCTATCCTACTGGCAAATTGTTTAGTACCTACCAAAGCTGCATTTTTTTCTCTCAAGAAACCTTCAGAAAAGGGAACCATTTTTTTGGTAGTGAATAGTGGGCAGAAAAGCACTTAATATTGTGGATACATGTAACTCTGTGGACCACAGACCAAGAAACTGCTGGCATTGATCTGGGGAGCAAAAATCCTGCAGATACCATCTACATCTCTGTCCATACAGCAAATATAAGAATTCATTGTTGAAAGGTAGTCACAGGATGTACTAATTCAAGTGTGGATTTGAGAATATTGCAATATTAGAGAACGGAAAAGGTACCAGGATGCCAGCTATGTGTGTGCCCACACATGTGTGTGCATGTGCACAGGTGTGTAGGTGTGTTGGGGGTTGTTGAGTATAATGTATGTGTTGTGGTTGAGAGGCAGGGCTGGAAAGTGTCTTAAAAATATGTCCAAAAAGCAAATGCCCTAACTGTGTAGTTGTCATCTATTTGCTTCTTCCCTGGCAAATTAGATTTGGCCCTATTGGAAGATCCTGAAAACCTTGCAAAAAATAACAGGATGCTCATAAAAGACACTGAGGGCATATGCCTGCATTCACAGTTTTACTTCTGAGTAATTTCTTGGTATCCTATTATCATCTCTTACTGGCTTTCTTCACTAGAATCACTTGAATAGATTACCTTTTAACGACCCACCTCTCTCTGTCTTTTATATTAGCCTTCAGACGTTTCATATATTTTTACTACCTTCAGGGAATTCTTGGTTTGTTTGACCAAACAGAGTGGGAATGACCTGAGCTCCACTTTAAATCTCATGAAGTATCTCCTCACACAGGACTTAACGATTTCCCAGTCCTTTCCTCCTCCCTACCCCGCCACACACATCCTTTTCATTGTAAATCACAGCTCAAGAGAAATGGTGTTTTTCCATCAGTGCTTCAGATATTCACAGTCTCTCAGCTCATCATGCAGCCCCCCCATCAAATTGAAATCCTGGTCATGGGATAATGAGCATTTAGCTTTAAAGAAGATGTGGCACATATATACAATGGAATATTACATCAGCCATAAAAAGAAACAAAATTGAGTTATTTGTAGTGAGGTGGATGGACCTAGGGTCTGTCATACAGAGTGAAATAAGTCAGAGAGAGAAAAACAAATACCGTATGCTAACACATATATATGGAATCTAAAAAAAAAAAAAAAAGGTCATGAAGAACATAGGGGCAAGACGGGAATAAAGATTCAGACCTACTAGAGAATGGACTTGAGGATATGGGGAGGGGGAAGGGTAAGCTGGGACGAAGTGAGAGAGTGGCATGGACATATATACACTACCAAACGTAAAATAGATAGCTAGAGGGAAGCAGCCGCATAGCACAGGGAGATCAGCTCGGTGCTTTGTGACCACCTAAAGGGGTGGGATAGGGAGGGTGAGAGGGAGACACAAGAGGGAGGAGATATGGGGACATATGTGTATGTATAGCTGATTCACTTTGTTATACAGCAGCAACTAACACACGACTGTAAAGCAATTATACTCCAGTAAAGATGTTAAAAAAAAACAAAACGAAATCCTCAATTATCTTATTGTAATGAGAATTCTTTTCCTTAACACCATCATTCCTGTAGCTGTTCTTGGTAGTTTAACAACTATTCTCCTGATTATAAACTTATGTGCGGCTTTTACACTATGTAGAACGTGAATCAAGTTGACTGCCTGCCACAGCTCCACAGAACATTTTGCTGTAAGATTACTGAGGGTGAGACCTGGACAGGAGCCGGAACTCTACTCCTGTTTGTGTTTGAGGAGTAACTCTACTAATTCTGTAGTTTTTTTTTTTTTTTCTCAGATAGTTACATGCAACTGTATTTATTATCTTTAACAGGATTTTGTAGACATCAGTGATATTGATCAGTTTAGCAAGTGTTACCATGTTGAACTTCTTAGAAATGCTCTTTATACTCTGCCCTGAATATTAAAACAAACCATCGGAACACAAACTATCATGGCTTTTTTTCCAAAAGTGTGCTGTGTATTTGTAAAGTAAATAATGTGAATGAAATGCAGTGAATACTCAGTAATGATAAATCATTATGAAAAATGGGATCCATTTGTGACAATTTTAAAAATAGTATTGATATTCCCAAATGTATACAAAATATTTCTTTAAAGTAGCACTGATTGTAGGATGGGGCATAGGAAAATAAAAAGGAAAATTCAGATATAGTTTATTTTACACTTCATTAGGACAAGTTCAAATTGACCTTGTCATTTCTCCTAAGAGTTTAGGAAGTGAAGGAAGTTCAAGATAGTAAGAAATCTAGATGAATAAAGAAACTTATCAATCAGTGAATAATAACCACTGTTATTTGGCTTGTGATAGGTGATACTTTATTTTATTTTTTTTTATTTGTTTTTTTTTGGCTGCACCACGCAGCATGTAGGACCTTAGTTCCCAGACCAGGGATCGAACCCGCACTCCTTGCATTAGAAGTGCAGAGTCTTAACCACTGGACTGCCAGGGAAGCACTAATAGGTGATATTTTAGTAAAAATGAAATAATCATGCCTGCATTTAAAATTTAAATGGGAAAACACTTTTAAAATAAGGTGTTTTTTATGATAATTTAATTGCACCTCCATTTCTTAAGGGGATTTATTTTTTAATGACTCACTGCTTTTTTAAGTTCAATATTAGATTATTATGTGGCATTTTATTTTATAGGCCCTTTAATTCAATTTATACATAGACTCACAGTCTTCTGTTCAGCTTTTGCCACAAATATTCACTGAATAACAGTCTCTGAAGCTGCAAAAAGAAATAATGAAAGGAAGAAGAAAGGAAGGAAAGAGGGAAGACAGGACTTGCCCTCAAGAGAGAGATATGCAAGGTTCTTATGTTTACAAAATAAAATCAAGCTTAGACCCTGGAGTTTCTATGGGTGTCACACACGGTTCAAGAGACAGATCCCCAGAATTTATATGTTGAAGCTGTAACCCTCAGTGTGACTCTATTTGGAGATAGGGGCTTTAAAGTAGTAATTACAATTATATGAGGTCAAAAGGATGGGGCCCTAGTCCAATATGACTGGTGTCCTTATAGTAAAAAAAAAAAAAACAAACAGGTACCAGGAATGCACCCTTGCAGAGGGAATTTGGCCTTAGACAGGCACAGAGAGAAGACCATGGGAACAAACAAAGATGGTCACTTGTAAGCCATGTAGAGAGGCCTCAGGAGAAACCTGATTTCCCAACACCTTAATGTTGGACTTATGGCCTCTAGAACTTTGAGAAAATTAATTTCTGTTATTTAAACCACCCAGTCTATGGTATTTTGTTATGGCAGCTCTGGAAAACTAATATGCCAGCCAAGCTCCCAAATAGAATTAAACCAAGCCAAAAGTAGATTTTTGCACAGGGAACCTGGGACTTTGTTGTACTATTCCAGAGGACCACCAAGAGAGTGACATAGTCTTACAGTATTAATGAAAAACAGAAGCTAGCTGCTTGTTCTTACACATTCATCTGTGCATGTGGCAGAAAGGCTCAACAGCTTTGTACTCATATTAAGAAAGGGGCAATGCTCCCTGAATGGTTTCACTCTTAAATGGCCAAGAGTCTAAGTTAATTTTATGCTAATTTCTTTGTGCAGAAGTGTGTCTGAAAGTAGCAGTCCTAACTAGAAACTAATTTGTTGTCAATATGCAGGATTTACTAGAGGAAAGGTTATTGAGGGGGATGAAGATCAGTTTAGACTGATCCGGGTTTGAGGTAATGAGTGTGGAGTGGAACAGCATCAATAGGTATCTAGGAAAAGAGAGGAAACTGAAAGCTGTAGGTGAAGTGAAGAGATTAATGACTGATTTTTGTATAGGGATAGAGGAGAAAACATATGAAAGATTGTTTTGATATTATAAACCTGGGGAGTGGAAAGAATGGCACTGCTCAACTTGAAAGAGGAAATTCAAACTTCTAGTTCTGGAGACAGAATCATGAGCTTGATCTGATTTATGTTGGATTTGAAGTAGTGGTGTCTTATCCAAATCGCTCATTCACCTGACTTCTGAATAAGTCATCAATACAGAAGAGGCTAGGATAAAAGGCCATGCCTAAAGTTACACATTTGTTAATTTATTTGCTTAGATGTGCTTAAGTGTTGATGTGATTCATTATCCTTCTGTGATTTTTGAAGTGAGCAAGGTTAGGGAAAGTTAAGAGAGAAGAGAAGAAACAAGTGGGTCTGAAGAGAACAGAGGTAAGGTATGCAAAGAAGCAGAGTTATAAAATAATTAGCATATATATACTGCTTACAGGGTACCAGGCATTATTGTTAAGCCATTTACAAATATTATCCCATTTTACCTTCCTAACAGCCCTATGATAACGGTGTTCTTATTATCATCTCTGTTTCATAGGTAAGGACGTTGAGATTCACAGTGGTTAGGCATTTTAAGTCAGGATTTTAAATAGCCAAGGCACTGTGAGCTTCAGAGCACATACTCTTAACCACTTTGTTATGCAGCTTCTCCAAAATAATGTATAGATTTGGTGAAAATAGAGCGTAAAAAGAGTGAGGGGAAGAGGGAGAATATTCTTAAAAAAGGCAAGATTGTCATAGTCGAATCTTCTGTAGAAGTAAAGAGAATAAAGTTTGTTGGATTAAATTAAAAATGAAGTCCTTGATTTAAAAAAAGGACATGTTAAGATAATGACAGGATAGGCGGGATTCCAGACTTCTAAATATTTTGGATGAAAATTAGGATGAGAAAGGAAGATTATGAATGGAAATAGTCATTCTTTAAAAAACAGTTTTTTTAAATGAAGAAAGGGGAGATCATTGGTGAGTGGAAGAAAGCACCACTCTCTGATGCACTCCCTTCAGTTGCTCATATCTCTCTTAAATATAGTCGTTGCTCTGCATCTGCGGGTTCAGCATATAAGGATTCAACCAAAGACAACTGAAAATATTCGGGGAAAATTTCCTGAAAGTTCCAAAAAGCAAAACTTGAATCTCCCATGTGCTGGCAGTGATTTACATATATTTACATTGCATTAGGTATTGTAAGTAATCTAGAGATTATTTAAAGTATACAGGATGATGTGCATAAGTTTTGTGCAAATACTACATCATTTTATATATGAGAATTGAGCATTCAAGGACTTTGGTGCCTGCAGTGGATCCTTCACACTCAACATGTACGGAAATAGCGCTTCTTAGTATTAATGTTCCCTTTCCCCAAATATCTACATGTTGTTTTCAGCACCATTTCCCTAAATGCCAAAGCTTAAAACTGGGCTCCCACTTTGACACAGCTTTCTTCTCAGCCAGTGTGTCACTAAATCTCTAAAATCATTCTTTTCTCCCTCATCATTTACTCTCTGTATTTGTTACTTTCTGTAATCAATTCTTCAGTCAAATATTTCATTGCCTTAAGTGTGCAAAATAGTACAGTAGTCTCATAACCAAGAAACAGCATTGAGAAGTGTCTAAGAGCAGAAGCTATTAAGTTGCACAGACTTTGGGTAGAATCTCATCTCTCATATTTGCATACTGGTGCCTTTGGGGAAGTTATTTAATGTCTCCAAATTTGTTTCCTCTTGTGTAGAATGAAGAATTAAATAATAATAAGTGAGAATACTAATACTTGTTGCATAGTAAAAAAACACATGAACAAATGAGAGAGAATAACTATTATGTTTCACCTTTCTCTTCCCTAATCCTTTCTTATGTTTCATCATGCTATTTTTCTTCAAAACATTCCAGCAACCCCTTATTTTATAAAGTCCAACGCCTCACCCTTTATTCAGAGATCTTCATAATTTGGTTATCTAGCTTTATCTCCCAGTTAACGTCTCTGCTCTGCTCTGGTCAGTGTGCCCTTTTTATTCTTCTCTAGATATGCCATGTTGCTTTCTTACTGCAAACTTCTGCACATTTTATTCCCTAAGGCTTGGCATGCCCTTCTCCACCAACCGTGCCTGTGCAAATTCTTAACCTTAAATTTCACCTCTTTAACAAGCCTTCCTTGATGTTCTTATTGGCTCTTACATGCATTTAATCATCCACATCCTTGCACTATAAGTTAGTTATGAAGATCAGTGTAGGTGTTTCCAGCTAAAGACCACATCTTTGTCTCCTTTGTATTTCCCAGAGCACCTAGCACAACAGTGGGTAGGTGGGGCTGACTAAATATTCTTCAGTGTAAGAAGAGAGCATATAGATATTACCAAGAGAAAGAAGATAATTTTATTTTCTGAATAAATGTCTTAAATTTATTTTTTTAAATTTTAACTGAAGTAATGCCACAGGTGCATATTGAGTACTTGTTGAGTCTTATAAACTTGATTCTTGATTTCTGGATTTTACAAAATAAAGGATGCCAGATTCATTCTTTCTGAATTTGTCATTAATATTTGTATTGATACATAAATGCACAGATAAAATATTAAATTTGTATAATTATTTTAAATATTATTAAACCAGCAGCAAAACCAACACTCATATAAACAATTTGCTACTTGACCTAAATGTGTTGTCCTTAATGACAAGCCCACGTTAATTCAGCTTGGAAGACAGACATAGTGTTTGCTTCTGGGGCAGAGGACAAATTCACATTTTGGCAAAAGCAGAAGAGATACTGTCTTCCTCTAGGCCAAAGTTTGGGCAGCTTTGCTAGCAGCACCTTTAAAAGATTGTAATTTCCTAAGCTTGGGCTCCTTCAGTTGTGATGCAGTATGTGTGCCATATCCACCTGGGATGTTCTGCATAGCCTCAGTGGGATTTGGGGGAACAGGGTACTCAAGGGGAGCGATGAAAACATTAAACTCATGCTGCCTGATGTATCCTGAGTAGTAAAGTCCCTGTGTCTCTGACCCAGAAGTCTCAAGTTTTCTGCTAGTATCCATGAAACTGTGGCATGCTAATTTATAGTTATTGAGTACAATCTCAGAACTTTCATGGTCTTTTCAAAGTTCATGTGCAAAATATTCTTCCTTTAGAAATAATTTATAAGTGAATTTAAAAATCATAAATGTATAGGTAAAATTACTTCCTAAATAAAATAAATCTAATGCATTAAATTCAAAATATTTTGAAGTATAATTTTCGTATTTCAGAATGACAAAGTGTGCAGTAAAATAATGCAAAAAAATAAATATAAAATAAAATAATGCAGCCACATGTTCATACTAGAATCAAGACTTCCTGGTTTTGTGGTATCCTTTATAAGAATGTTTTCATGTGATTGTAGAACTAGTACTGAAGAGCACACCTATCAAACTCATTAATATTTTTTCACTGAAAATATGGGGTGTTACTTTTGAGGTAGAGAAATAGGAATACGTTTGCATGCATCACAAGTCTTTCAACTGCCATATATTTCTTACCAGGCAAACTACTTCTCTTTATAAAATAGATCTCTTTGGAAATAAAAGCTCATATTTCTGAAACAATTAACCTTGCTTTGAATTTTCAATTATCAGAACTTGGCAGGTGTTTTGCAGCTTGTTTTTATTTTTAATGATAATAGATTATTCACTTTTAAAAGCAAGTTGCATGGTCATGAATAGAGAATAAAATTTTTATAAAAAGTGTTTTTATATGTTTATATATATTTTTATATGTTTTGTATGTTTAAAAAAGCCTGGGCGTATGAGGAAGGCTGCACATCAAGCTGTTATCACAGTTTACCTAAGGAACAGGGAGGTAGAAGAAAATAGTTGACTTTTCCTTTGCATATCTGTACATTGATGTTGTTTTCTCCTGCAATGTGAATTTATTGTTTTTTATCCTGGAAAGGCAAACTAATAAAGTATTTTTAATAAAATAAACATAAGTATTAAAGAAACAAAAAATGAATTAAATTAAAATAGGCAGCCCTGTCAGAGTAAATTATTTATAGCAGTATTTTAGCACAACAGGATATCAATTTATAAACCTGAATAAAAATTTGAAATACTTAATTTTTTTACCTATGTTTTAGGATTTCCTACTAAATTTTGATCTTTCCTACTAAATTTTGAGCATCTTGATGCTCTACTTTGCACAAATAAATTTTTCCTTATTTTAAAACATATAGAGTGGCAAGTTTCACAGTTACTTGAAAATATGTAATTCATCAAAAATATATTAGTCAATTTGAACCATGAAAGATTATGGGATCCCTTAACTTTTGTTTTTGTTATGGGATAAAATTAAAATCAGATTATGTTAATTCATTGGGATATTTCATTTAACAGTATTTAATTATTCTCCAAGGGGTAATATTGAGTAGTTTATCTAATGGAATATAGTGGAATATGATGGAATAGCTAACATATGCTTTATAATTTTCCCTAAGCTCTATTATAAAAAGGGAATCCTTATTATTCATTTACTTGAAATATTTGAATTCTTATATTATTTTTATATTTTATATCTTATTTTGTATGTTATATTTTAACTTTATTTTTTGGTTATATTAGAATGTTCTTATATACGAAAGATATTTTTAAATATTTAGGAATTAGGTATATGTTTTTAATGAGCACATTTGTACTTTTCCATTCTGACTATGCATTGCTTGTTTCTAGCTACCGGCATACCTCGTTTTATTGCACTTTGCTTTATTGCACTTCATAGATAGTGTGTTTTTTACAAATTGAAGATTTGTGGCAGTCCGGCATCAAGCAAGTCTATCTGCACCATTTTTCCAACAGCATTTGCTCACTGGCTTTCTCATTGTCACATCTTGGTAATTCTCACAGTATTTCAAACTTTTTCATTATTATTATATTTGTTATGGTGATCTGTGATCAATGATCTTTGATGTTACTACTACGACTCACTGAAGGCTCAGGTGACGGTTAGCATTTTTTAGCAATAAAGTTTGTTTGGTCTTTTTTGCGGTACGCGGGCCTCTCACTGTTGTGTCCTCTCCCGTTGCGGAGCACAGGCTCCAGACGCGCAGGCTCAGTAGCCATGGCTCACGGGCCCAGCCGCTCCACGGCATGTGGGATCTTCCCGGACCCAGGCACGAACCCGTGTCCCCTGCATTGGCAGGCGGACTCTCAAACACTGCGCCACCAGGGAAGCCCTGCAATAAAGTATTTTTAAATTAAGCTATGTACATTGGTGTTTTTTAGACATAATGTAGTTGCACACTCAATTAACTACAGTATAGTGTAAACATAACTTTTATATGTACCCGTGCTGGGAAACCAAAAAATTTGTGTCACTCACTTTATTGCGTTATTTGTCTTATTGAGCTGGTCTGGAACCAGACCCACAATATCTCTGAGGTATGCCTGTATGCGTTGCTGCATTTCTAAAAATGCATTTATATGCAATTGCATAACATTATAAATTTTTAAAAATCTGTGCACGTATCTTTTCTTTAATAGAAGACAAAGTTTTTTCCATCATTTATTCATTCATTCAAATGCCATTTATTTAGCCTTATTACATGCCTAATCCTGTCTCAATTCTTCGAGATATATTAGTCACATCATTTGTAAGTAAAGGAGTCACATCCAACATAAACGTCTTTGGGAATCTATTGCCACACAAAACTAAGAAGTATAAGATTGAGTATGGTGCCCTTGCCAGAAAAAGAGATTTAGACGGGATGCTGGACTGGCCAGATCATAGATTTTCACTGGATAGGTAAGAGTGGAGAGGAAGAAGATAAATAAAATTGAGATTGATTCTTATCTTCAGAAATTTCAATTAATTTCAGTAGATAGAGAAAGCAGCACAGTCGTTTATAAAAAATCTTATCAAGTGATAAGTTTATATATTTAAATTTGGATTATTCTAACAACTGTTTATATTTTAAAAGGAGTTAGATTTCATATATTCTATTCTGTGCCTATAGATGACAATATCACTATAGAAAAAAAGTGTGTTTGAACTCTTACCTGGTGATATGTGACAGTGTAACTACATGAATTTTAGTTTTGTGTTTCTCATGTCAGATATAGCAGGTTCAATAAAAGTACAATGAGTCTCTGTTTATATTAGTTATGGATAGTTAATCATAATAAAGTTTTATAATAGGGTCCTTATATCTGCTGCTCTTTAAAGAATCCTGGTTTGATGAGGTGAAAGATGCATTTTATGAACAAAGTTCTATAGCACATTTTGTGCGGTGCTTTATGGCATGACATTAGCAGTGTAGTGTTTTCATGGCTTTTGATAGCTATTTGATGTTGAAAGAGAGCTTTGGAAAATTTTCATTGTCTTTTCTTTCACATTAAAATAAAAACATTCTATTCTTTAACCTTTGCTTTTCTTGTCCATCCTATAAGGACAAAACAGTTCTTTTTCTAATATTTGGAGTGCATTTGTGAAACTCTGAGGATGAGTATGATCAGATCTAGAAAATTTTAATCTGAACTGGTCTGGCTTAGACGTCTCTGAGAAAACCCACTGTGTTCTCAGATTGGTCCTAATGACGTAGGCTGTTTCTTTATAGTTTTCAATTTCACGGATCCTGGTTTGGGCAGTATTAAGAATATCTTTAAAACTTTGAGAGTTGCCAAAATATAGTTTGAATAAACATGTAGGTAGGCATTTATTCGGAATTTAAATGACAAATAGAAAGATAGGTCCAGACAGAGGCATTCTTAATTTTATATTATCTGACAACCTTAACCACCTTTTTAAACGCTATCCCTTAAATCCATGAAAATCAAGGGCATGAAAATCACTATACACATGACAAAATATTTTAAGAGATTATGTGAAGTTATTCTCAGCCATTTTCTTTTACTAACATCTTGCCTGCTCAAGTCTAGAAAAACCTGCCTGAATTTCTTCTATTTTCCATTACCCTCAAATTGTTTTGACCACCTTTTTACTTCATCTGTTGCCGTCGATAGAGAAAAAGATATTCAGTTGTTTGACATGTTGATACTCAAAATCTTTATTTTTAAGGATTTTGTAAATTGTTATTGTTCAACAAAATAGATTTTTAAAAATCTCCTTAGAATGGTAAATGCCCCCAATAAAAGATCTTTGTGTCTCCGATGACTTATTTCCTCTGCTTATCCTATAACTTTCTAAGAGAAGTGTGTTTAAACCTTCAACTATGAATTGTTTTATTTCTCCTTTTTGTTCTATTAGTTTTTGTTTTATATATTTTAAAACAATGTGATTGGATGGATCAACTCTTTTATAATTTTTATAATATATTAATTTTATCTCAAACTGTGTTGTCTACTTAGTCTAATATTAATATTGCTGTACTAGTTTCTGTTGGTTACTATTTGCCTTGTGTGTATCTTCAATCTTTTATTTTTAATATTTCTCTATTCTTATGTTTTACATGTTGTTCTAATAGATATAATATAGTTGGCTTTTTCCCCTTAAATGACAGATTTTAAAATCCTTATCTTTTAACTGTAGACTGTATTTTGTTTGCCTTTATTGTAGCTACTGAAATATTTAAATTGAAATGTATGTTCTTAATATTTGTTTTTCTATTTGTCCCACTTGTTCTGTGTTCCCTTTTGTATCCCTTTGGGTTAATTATTTTTAAAATTATTCCATTTCCTCTTTTATTATTTTGTTAGTTATACAATATTTAAAATCTTTCTTCTTTGTAGTTATGCTAGAGATTACAACATATGTCTTTGACCTCAAAAAACATAATTTAAATAAATATGTAATTTTCTGTGTAATGTTAGGAACTTAAAACACTTATACTTTAATTACTTGTATTTCTCAGTCAAATCTTTAGATTATTTTAATTCTACAGATACATACCAATAATATATTATCATGCCTTCAATATTTGATAAGATTTACCCAAATATTTACTCTTTTCTTTGAACTTTATACATTCCTACATCTCGGTGTTTCTATCTGAGATTATTGTTCTAATGCCTGAAGAACTTTCTTCTTACTATTTGTTTAGTATGAGTATACTGTTGATGAATTTCTTCTGTCTCTGTCTCTCATTCTTTTTTTCCCTAAAATATCCATTTCAATTTTATTTTAAGCATATTTTAATAGATATAGAATTCTATGATTATAGTTATTTTTATTTTTAGCACTTTTATTTTCTGGCTTCCATTCTACTGGCATTTTTATTATTGCTCTTTGGAAGCTAATGTGTCTTTCTCTGGCTGGTTTTAACTTTTCTTTGGCTTTTGGTAGTTTGATGTACCTTTGTATAGAATTTTCTTTTTCTGTTTTTCCTTCTTGTGGTTCATATCTGTGGTTAGATTTGAAACCATCTGATCCAATATCTCTTCAAAATTGCTTCTGCCCATCTTCTCTCTTATTTACTTCTAAGATTCCAATTACTTATATGCTGATGTTTCACCATATACCATATGTTTTATCCTTATTGCCTGTTTTTCCATTATTCATCTTCTTCATGTTTCATTATGAATATTTTCATCTCACCCATATTTCACTTCACTAATCCTCTCTTTAGCTGTATTGAATCCACTGTTAGCACATCTAATACTAAATTTCAATGACTATCTTTCAGTCTATTTGATTTTGTATCATAATTTTTAATTCTCTGCTGAAATTTTCCATCTTGCCGTGTAATTTCTTAAACATATTAGTTACAATCAGGTTAAAGTCCATGTGTTTTAATTCTATATCTGGACCTCCTTTGGTTTTGTTTGTATATCTGGCTCTTTCCTTGTTATTTATTTGATTCTCTCTCCTGGTAGACCTGTTAATGGTTAATTAAGTAGAGTAATTTGAGGCTGTAGATTTTATTAACTTCCTGCAGAAAGGGTTTACTTTTTTAGGTAGTTAAAATCTAGGCATTTCATCTCAATACAATCATGGATTAGAGTGATTCCAAGAGGAATGTCAGTCATTGGGAATCTAGTGGGATTACCAATGGAAGGAAAGACAGAAGTTTCTCAAAGGCCTCTTTTCCATGAAATATTTGAATTCCAATATTGCCCTCTTAACCCAGTGTCACTGCTGATAGCTCTTCATAAGATCTCTCATTCTCAGCCACTGCTTTCTGCTCATCTTCTCAGGTTTTGCTTTCAAATTTGCAAATGACTTTTAAAGGGCAAACTCTATTTTTCCCTGTACTCTCCACTACCACCACACTCAATACTTCTGACATCAGATGTCTAGGCATCTTCCCAGATGAAACAATTCTCCAATTCTCTACAGACACCAACTGAGTGTTCTACAATTCAATTCAATTCTGACACTATCTACCAGGAGTTAGCATCAGATTTCACAGGTTAAGGGCTCAGTTCCACAAGACTGCCCCCATTTCAGACACCAGTTTCAAGTCCAGGTTGTCACCTATGCTTCTGACCAACCAGCTATAAATTGTAGGTTCCCAGAGCCCCCTCTTTTCGTTTGATAATTTGCTAGAACAGCTCACAGAACTCAGGGAAACAGTTTGCTTACTATATTACAGCTTTATTGTAAAAGAGTACAACTCAGGAACAGCCAGATGAAAGAAATACGTAGGGCAAGGTGTTAGGGGAGGAGCATGGAACTTACACGCCATTTCTCCAGGTATACACCAACCCAGAAGCTCTCCAAATGCCTTTGGCTAGAATTTTTTTTTTTTTTTCTTGCGGTACACGAAAAACGCCTCTCACTGTTGTGGCCTCTCCCGTTGCAGAGCACAGCCTCCGGACACGCAGGCTCAGAAGCCATGGCTCACGGGCCCAGCCGCTCCGCGGCATGTGGGATCTTCCCGGACCGGGGCACCAACCCGTGTCCCCTGCATCAGCAGGCTGACTCTCAACCACTGCGCTACCAGGGAAGCCCCTGACTAGGATTTTTATAGAGTATTGATTAAATTGTTGGGCATTGGTGATTAATTTCCAGCCCCCCTCCCTCCCTGGAGTTTGGGGAATGGGGCTGAAGCTTTCCATCTTCTAATCACATGGTTGGATCCACTGGCAACAAGCCCTCTTCCTGAGGTTACCCAGGAACCTCCACCCCCCAGTCGTCTCTTTAACATACGAAGACACTTATTAATTGGGAGATACGTAGGGTTTTAAGAGCTGTGTGCCAGAACACCAGAGCTGAAACAAAATGTATATAAAAATGTCACAGACTCAAAGGATAAATGTGACACCAAATATCACATTTATTTCTCTGGCTTCTGTTTTTTCTGGAATCTTGACTTTTCAGGTCTTTGACCAATCAGGGCCTTGTGAGGTCTTTAAACAGATTTGTTTGGGGGTCAGAGTTTTCTAGTTTTTCTTAGTCTAATTTCATTGGTCTAATCCAGGAGTTAGAGAACTATGGTCTGTGTGCCAAATATATCTTGCCACCTGTATTTATAAATAAAATTTTATTGGAACCAGCCAAAACTATTTGGTTACATTAACTAATGTTTTATTTAAATTTATAGAATTTATGATAAAATAAATTAATGTTTGGTCTATCTAACCTCTTTCTAAAATAGATTTTAAATACATTTTAAGTTAGAGTCACAAAGTTTGAGCCCAAGTGGAAATGGTGGATGCACTGTACAAATGGACCTCCATTCAATCCCACCTCATATATGATGTAGACTTTTAACAGATTTTGCAATCTCAGAGATGCCTCCAATCTTTCATATGCAAAATAGTATAGTAATAATTGTTTTAAGGTGAGTAAATAATATGAATGTGTATAAGACACTTGACGGTGCTCAAAAATGGTACTGGGTATTATTGTTGCTACTTTCTTGGAATAAATAAATATAGTGCTTCTCATGGTGATTAAAATAAAGGAAGCAATATTCATTTTATTTCTAAATTCTGACATACTGTATCTCTTAAAATCATTTGTATTATTTAAATAGACTGATAAGCACTTTCATTACTGTGTAACTGCCTTCCCCTAACTCCAAACTATAACTTACCTAGAGAATCCCATATAATGAAGTTTGTTCATTCGTCTTTTTTCTTGTTCCTTTTAAATTATTATGTGGTTTTTAAAGCTGCTTTAGCACATAGACTAGGTAGCAGTCATAAAGGTAGTCAGTTATACCTTTTTTCTGTTAATTACAAGAATCCCACTTTAAACACAGTTTTGCAGAAGATCTTCATTTTTTTTTCCCCCTTCTGTGTTTCAAGAGTGTGTAGCTGCTTTTCTGCAACACCCAGGGGAGAATTAGCAAGTGTATTTGTGTGTAGTTACTGGTAGAAGGTAGTGGAAGAATAGAAGACAACAATGAAAGTCTCAATGGAAGCTCAACCAGAAGAAAAGAAGGTTGAAGCACAATATGCAATGAAAAGGACTTAACTGTAGCAGGAGAAGATATGTGTTAGCCCTAAAGGAGAACCTCCCAGTGCTGAGTGATAGTTATTGGACTCTGGCACAGGTTAGAGAGGTTATGGGATGACTCCAAAATTCCTAAAATGTCAGAGTCTCTTACGTGGGATCATTTGTGATTAGTCTCACCGAAAATCATGAAAGTGCAGAGATTTTATACACATGGTTTTTGTACTTTTAAAAAACGTACAGGATCTACTCTCTCAGAAACCAAGGATCCAAGGCTGCCTCTTAAATCATATTTTCTTTCTTTAACAGTTATTATTATTTAGAAATACTCAGGCACCAAAATTATGTTGTAGTATCTTAAAGGATAGAATATTTATTTCAGAAATTGAGATTTCTAACTGGCAGTAGCTTATGATGCTTTTGTTCTCATGAGAGAGGAATTAGGATAACCATTTTGGTTAGGTTTTCTGATTTTGGGCAGGAAGATAAAATAGATATCCTGTGCCTTTTCACCTGCAATACTTTGTTAGTACATTAGTACATTACCATCTGAAACCCAGAGGAAAGAAATAATAATAATTTGTCTTGGTGTGCAGTTGGCAATTTTCTATACATTTATTTCATTAATTTCCTAATGAAGGAGGTAACATTAACTTCACTTCATAGATGAGAAAACTGAGGTCGAATCAGGTTCACTACTTTAGTCGAGTACTCAGTGAATAAGTAGTGAAACCTGGATTAGAACACGTGCCCGCTCAGTTCCGCAGCCAAAATATTTCCACTCTACCATGTATTCTGGCTACACATAAAAACCACGGGCAGAACTTTCAAAATATCGATGATTGGAATGTTCAGAACCAGTGAGAATCACTAAAATATACTATTCTTCAAAATTTTTGAAATATTTATTTAAAAATATTTCAAACATGCATAAGTCAAATCTAAAACATAAGATTGTCAATTATGTTTTCTCTGTAACAACACTTTGTTGATGGCAGATGTTTGGTTATTAGTTATATCTGTGTGACCAAGACAAAATAATAATGTGCTATTATTATTACTTAATATATCCAGTTGTCAAGGATGACTGTTTTCAATTGTAGACACAAAATTTTAAATATTTTTTCTAGTTGTTTGAAAGCAAAACTAATGCCTAAGAACATAAGTTACCTGTGTACTACTACCGTTTTAAAGATAGGAATTGATTTTCAATTCAGGGATAATTATTTTAAAAAAAGAAAAAAAAAACTCTGCTTAGTTTTCAAGGGATTCTATGCACATAACTACTGTGAGACATTCATTTTTGAGATTAGTTTTTAAGAATCAAAGGATTAACTTAAAAATAACAGTGTTATGAATACAATGAAAATATAAAATGAATACACTGTTCTCTATGTACTTCATTATTTACTAATGAAATAACATCATAATTTCTCATTTCATTACAAATTTCTAGGTAGATGGCCAGCAATTCAAAATGGGACTCAATGTAATGATATAATTTTGTGATTAGTGTGTCTCCTTTAAACTTGCAATCATAAATTATATTTTAATTTGGGAATGTATTCACACAGCATAAATTCAGACTATATACACATGGGAAGTTTTTATTTTTTTGCTAAAAGCATTAAAGCAATTATGTTAAGTTAATACAATTTATTAGCACCATATTTTTTATACCTTTATATACTACTGTGTGGTTTACATTAATAAGTATAATAACAATAAAATAACTCTGAATTTATACACTTGGGTGATGGATGTGTGTCTATTTACAAAGCTGCCTAAAACACTGAAATATTAATTACATTTTTGGCATAAAGTAATATGCTTTTACTGAATTTTAGTGTCATGGTAAAGGGGATGTTGCCAAGAGTATTACATTAAAAATGAGTCTTGACAAATTCATGTCCATGTTCAGTGAATTTATTTTTCCATTTCTCTTGTCTTTTTATTAAATTATTACCCAATTCAGTTTTATTGAATGCCTACTAAGTTCAAGTACTCTGTTAGGTGGTAGGATATAGTATGGTTACAATCAGTAGTATGGCTACTGCCAGGATAGTAAGGAAGAGAAACATTAAACAAATACTTATGTGTCACGTATGTGGTGTGTTTTTTGGGCTTTGGGATACATAACAGTAATCCAGGGGGCGCGAGGGGTTCTGAGGACAAACATGCTGAGACATGAGGGGTGAGAGCAGAGTATTTCTGACTGAGGAAAATACCATTCTAAAGGCTCTGAGGCAAGGTGTTTAGAAGGCAGTGGTATATCGGCTTCCTGTTGCTGCTGTAACAAATTACCACAAACTCAGCAGCTTAAAATAACGCAAATTTATTATCTCACAGTCTTGCAGCTCAGAAATCTGGGGTGGAGATTTTGTCTGGTTTCTCTGATCTAGGCCTCACAAGGCAAAAATCAAGGTGTCAACAGCCTGGGCTCTTATCTGTAGGTTCTGAGGCTAAGGAGGATGGATGGAGGGAATTGGTTTCCGAGCTCATTCAGGTTGGTGGCAGAATTCACTTCTTTATGGTTGTAGGGCTGAAGTTTCCACTCCCTCGTTGGCTGTCACCTGAGAACTTCTCTCAGCAACTTAATGCCTCCTGCCTTCCTTGCCATGTTGCTCACTGCAGTAGAGCATGGAGCTTTTTACAGTCGCATCTGACTCCCCTTTCTGCAGTGTGTCCTCTGAGTCTCCTTTTCTACCTTCATCTGGGGGAAAGCTCTGCTCTTCAGAGCCCACGTTGGTTACCTTGGGCCTACGCGGGTAGTTCAGGATAATCTCTATATCTTAAAGTCAGCTGATTATAGGCATGCCTCATTTTATTGTGCTTTGCTTTATTGTACTTCACAATATTGTTTTTTACAAATTGCATGTTTGTGGCAACCCTGCATCCAGCAAGTCTATCAGCGTCATTTTTCCAACAGCATTTGCACATTTCATGTCTCTGTGTCACATTTCGGCAGTTCTCAAAATGTTTCAGACTTTTTCATTACTATTATATTTGTTATCGTGATCTGTGATCAGTGATCTTTGATGTTACTACTACAGTTCACTGAAGGCTCAGTGATCTTTGATGTTACTACTACAGCTCACTGAAGGCTCAGATTGTGGTTAGCATTTTTAGCAATAAAGGTTTTTTTTTGTTAAAGTATGTATGTTGTTTTTTGGACATAATGCTATTGCACACTTACTAGACTATAGTATAGTGTAAACATAACTTTTATATGCGCTGGGAAACCAAAAAAAATTGTGTGACTTGGTTTTTTGCAATATTTGCTTTATTGAGGTGGTGTGGAACCACTCTCACAATATTTCTGAGGTATGGCTGTAATAATTTTAATTACATTGGCCAAGTCTCTTTTGCCAGGTATTGTAACATATTCAGGCTTGACACCGTGGGCATAGATCACGAGGCCAACATTCTGCCTACCACAGTATGGGAATTTCATCGCAGTTGAAGAAGTCAAGGAGCGTAGAGGCTAAGTCGTTGTTTGGATCATATATTTAGACAAAGAAGTCGGCCAAATAATGACAGGATTATAGTGGAGAGAAAAAGTGATGTCAAACGCAAACGCCTCCAGTAAATGAAGGGCAGTTACCTGGAGGCTGGCAGTTAACAGACACAGGGCTGGGTAGAGGGTGGCCTGAGCCTCACAGACAGGAAGGAGTATTGCAGACTCCGGAGAGGTGATCTTCGGGAAGCCTCATTGGAGTGCCCCATCAAGTGCTGAAGAAAGAGGTACCTCCAACTGAGAGAACTCAGGGGAATTCAAGTACATGAGAGAGGGCCAGGTTTCAGACAGGTCAGACATTAAACTGAAGGTTCTCACAAACAGTTTATGATGTTGAGGAGTTTGTTTACAATGGAATAGGCTTTCCAGGGCTAAAGCAGAAAACTGGGGACAGACGGGAGCAATCAGGGGAATGGATCAAGGGAGAATACAAATTGCATCACGGGGATGGGAACACTGGCGAAAGATGACAGAAAGTAGGGTCGAAGGCAAAGTAAATGAGTTAACTACAGATTTGCCAAGAAAATTAAAAACATATATAATAATCCCTAGGAAGCAGATACTTTCTTTTAGTAGATATCAAGTGATCTGCAGAGGAAGTCCAGGAGCTGAGACCTGCATGGTCTTCAGTGGTGGGTGGTGGAGTTGATACCAAACACTTTAGGGGCTTGGAGGTCTAGAGTGTGTGTGGTCCAAGTCAGCCATGTGTTTCCCTCATTATTTGTTATGTCTTATGAGAGGCAGTACATCCTAATGGTTAGGAACACAAACTGTGGCACCGGGGTGTGTGAGGTCCAGTCTTGGCCTTGTAACCGTGAACAAATTACTTCATCTCTGTGCCTCAGGTTCTTCAGCTGCAAAGTGGAAATGATGATAGTAGTGACCATTTCATTGGGTAGTTGCGCAGATTAAATAAGTACATGGCTATGATAAGTATTTGTAACTTTTAGCTGTTATTATTTAATGGTCACTTCTACAATTTTTACCTGCTTATATAAAATCTAAATATTATAGAACATGCAAGAAAAGTAAACCATTTTTCAGACTGAAAAATCTATGCTAAACGATCATTTTGTGTATGTCATATTGATTCAATTGTGCTGCCCAAGAAATACAGCATTAACCTCAGAGAGGTATATATATTATTGCTTGTGTGTTCTGGCAGAGCTGCATCAACACAGTTGATGGGAAAATAGGTTACAGTTTAAGTGATTTTGGTAGATCTAAAGATGTCAATGTGAGTAAAGTAAACTTGCCTGATGGATTATTTTTTCTTTAATAAAAAGAGACGTGATCTTCTAGAAGTAATACTCTTGAGAAATATATTTGTCATTAAAAACAAAGGGAGTCAAATGATTTTCTAGGTATAGTAGTCACAATAAATATTTACTTGTCACCTACAGGGAGGGAGAAGAAATATACTGTCACTTCTGTTATTGGAAAACTGTCCATCTTTTTTCTAGCTCTCGCATCAAAGCACTCTCCCATGGGGAATTACCCTTGTACAACTCAATTTACTGCAGAGTAAAAAATTTTTAAGATAAGGGACCATCTCCTAAAATGCTAGCCTGTTGCCATTTACGATTGCCATATAGTTCAAACTATACAACTGACAATTTGAAGCCTTCTAAATGCTCATTTGTATGCTGTGTGAGTTGAACATGTTCATTCTAATTTATTATTTTACAAAGAGAATATTCTAAATGCATTAGAGTATTAGATGCTGAATCTGATAAAAGGAAAGAATGATTTCAGAAGGATATTAAAAAATATCATTTACAGGGGATGTGAGATGAAATGTGCTTTCAAATATATCTTGATTAAAATAGTTAATTTCAGTAGATTGAAAAGCTTTCAAAGAATATTGATATCAGATATTAATCAATTGTTCGGTAATTGTGACTTTGGCGATTGTTTTTTAGATCAACTTTTTTTATTCATAGCTATAAAATTAATACTATCACTTCAGCATATTTTGTTTGGACTGCTGGTTATTTTTCTTAAAACTTATATGTACAACGCACTTGGTTAAGCATTTTATAAGATGTAAAATTTATTCAATTTAGTTCCTGCCTTAGGGTACTAATGCAACTAAGGAAGTGAATCATGTACACACATAACTATTGTGTAAGATACAGTATAAGGACCACAGGGAAATGCAAAGCAGAAGAGATTATAAGAAGGGAGAGATTACCAGAAGTTTAACAATCAAAACTTTATTTTGCAGATAGACAATGGAAATATTAAGTGGAAAAACCAGGTACAGAATATACAATATAATCACAATATAGTAAATTCTAATAAGGCATATTTTTATGAATACACATATACAAATAGAAAATATTGGAGGGAAATGTCTTAAAACATAGTGAGTTATGCTATTAGGCATTCCCTTCTAATACTTTGTTGACAATGTGCTCTCAAGTTAAGCAGATGAGGGAAGTGAGAGAGGGCAGGGAAGTCAGTAAGTAAGAATGTGATGTCCTCTGGAGTCTAGATTCAGCCTGATCTCGTGGCAACTGAAGGAGACTTTGTTCTTTTGTTCTATGACTTTTACCATAGTTGGTCCCATCTTGAGGCAAAGGGACTGGCCTTTGCCAGTACCTGCATGTATTAGTTATTGACTTTGAGGAAGAGGACTGGTAATCTCCTAGGTGAAGCAGCTGCCTGTAGGCAAAGGGAAATTCTCCAAAGAAACCAGCTGTGAACCTTTAGCAGGCAACACTCATAGCAACTGGACCTAATAAGAGAGGTACAGACAGGCGCCAAAAGTGTTCTGTATACTTTATTGAGCTATCAAGAGTATAGCCATACTTAATTTCACACACACATACACACACACACACACACTGATCAATCATTAAATAGTCATTGAGTATTTATTAACCACTCAAAATGAACAATGAACTATTAGAGGCTAAACACACACACACACACACACACACACACACACACACATACATATAATCTCCTTCTTTATCCAAGAAGATGTAAATATCTCTGGGGGCAGCAGTCAAGTGTATCAATATTTATGTGTAATGGGTTATATGCTAAAATAACATTCTACATTCAACTATTATAGGACAGAGAAGGCTCAACTATTGATAGCTGCTGCATATATATTTTTGAAGTGCATGCAGCAAAAGAAAAATAGATATGATTTTTTAAATTAAATTTTTAAGACTCACTCCTCTGAAAAATTAAACTGTGTGGAATATCTTACATCTATGGGATGCTGTATAAACTGTGTATGCCCATATACCTTCGCCTGTGATATGACATGTGTGGTAACATCTTATTTATCCAGTTGCCACTTATCTCCAAACTTTAACTAAAATATGCTATGGATCATTAGTGTTTGAAAGCAACATCCCTAGAGTCACAATAAAGGGAACAAAATGTTGTGCTGGCTGAGGCAATACACCCTACTATTGGGAAGATACAATTAAAAACAAAATCTCTTCCAACCCCAGAAATCCTCAAAGGTAGCAGAGAAAGAAACTACTTTTATGATTGAATAAGTGTTAAACCAGAGTGTGATGGGCATCACGGGCAACCATTACATGACTGCAAAGACAGAAAACTCACCCTTTTACATAGCCAAGCAGATACAACCCCTTACATACATGTTCTCAACATAAACAATAACTAGTCCTCAAGTAAAGAGAACTTGACAGCACCATTTGTCACACACAGTTCATCCCAAATTTACCTGGTAATTGGGGTGACCATCTGTGTTAATTGATCAGCTTTATCGGGGGAGAAACAGCCTTCTCATATCTTTTGAGAGTAGAGAGTTTTGCAGCTTGATGCAAGGTGCCCAAAATGTTGAGCAACCTCCCTCCCATAGGAACTAGGAAATAGGGGCTCTAGCTCCCTTGATGATGTCCCTGGGTCTAAAAGCTAACAAAAGGCCCATCTGGCTTTCAAAAGGATGCATACATTTCAAAGAGAGGAAAAGTACCTCCAAGTTTTCTAAAGTAAATGCTCTAAGAAAATGGAGGGGAAGGAAATATCTTCTATTATTTTTGACAGGGAGAATTAAACCTCTTATTTTAATTTTTATTTAATTTTACAGCACTCATGTTGGAACTCCTTAGGCCCCAGGGGAATCATTTACTCCTACTTCTGACATAGTTACAAAGTTCCAAATCCCACAGCAGCTTATCTTTTATCTAGGATGCAGGCTTCTTGTTAGAGGCAAACGTGCCGACTACAGCATGATGAAGGGACAGCGGTCAAATCTGACAGTGAATGAAGAGAGAATACTTATAAAAGGTGGGGAAGGATGAAAAGGAAGAAAGGAGGAAGGGCGGAGTAGGAAGAAGGAAGCAGTCAGGAGACTTTTCTAGTAGGAAACACAGTCTTGCTACCATGGGAACCCCTGAGGGCATCGTTTTATTACCACACAAAATTATAAATGACCTTTTAGAATATATCTTTATGATCACTAAATTGTTTAACACTTTCAATCCACAGTCAGTCTCCAGGCTGCTTTGAAGTCACATTCCTGATATCATGAAAGATGCCACTTGATAACGTCTCCTTCAGATTTCTCTCCTTTTCTCACAGCCTATGAGGAAGTATGCACATTTTCTGTAAGCAAGTGGTTGTTTTTTTTATAAGTATATTGGGGTTGTGTACAAATTATTGTGCATGTGGGTAAATCACCCCCAGGAAGCTTCAGGGAACCCTGACCCAGGACGAAAGCAAAGAGCAATTGCTTTAATGCAAGTATAAACAAAATGTTTTTTTCTTTTTTTACATCTTTATTGGAGTATAATTGCTTTACAATGGTGTGTTAGTTTCTGCTTTATAACAAAGTGAATCAGTTATACATATACATATGTTCCCATATCTCTTCCCTCTTGAGTCTCCCTCCCTCCCACCCTCCCTACCCCACCCCTCTATGTGGTCACAAAGCACCGAGCTGACCTCCCTGTGCTATGCGGCTGCTTCCCACTAGCTATCTATTTTACGTTTGGTAGTGTATATATGTCCATGCCACTCTCTCACTTTGTCACAGCTTACCCTTCCCCCTCCCCATATCCTCAAGTCCATTCTTTAGTAGGTCCGTGTCTTTATACCCGTCTTGCCCCTAGGTTCCTCATGACCATTTTTTTTTTTTTTTTTTTTTAGATTCTGTATATATGGTTACCATACGGTATTTGTCTTTCTCTTTCTCACTTACTTCACTCTGTATGACAGAATCCAAGTCCATCCACCTCATTACAAATAGCTCAATTTCGTTTCTTTTTATGGCTGAGTAATATTCCATTGTATATATGTGCCACATCTTCTTTATCCATTCATCCAATGATGGACACTTAGGTTGTTTCCATCTCCGGGCTATTGTAAATAGAGCTGCAATGAACATTTTGGTACATGACTCTTTTTGAATTATGGTTTTCTCAGGGTATATGCCCAGTGGTGGGATTGCTGGGTCATATGGTAGTTCTATTTGTAGTTTTTTAAGCACCCTCCATACTGTTCTCCACAGTGGCTGTAACAATTCACATTCCCACCAGCAGTGCAAGAGTGTTCCCTTTTCTCCACACCCTCTCTAGCATTTATTGTTTCTAGATTTTTTAATGATGGCCATTCTGACTGGTGTGAGATGATATCTCATTGTAGTTTTGATTTGCATTTCTCTAATGATTAATGATGTTGAGCATTCTTTCATGTGTTTGTTGGCAGTCTGTATATCTTCTTTGGAGAAATGTCTATTTAGGTCTTCTGCCCATTTTTGGATTGGGTGGTTTGTTTTTTTGATATTGAGCTGCATGAGCTGCTTGTAAATTTTGGAGATTAATACTTTGTCAGTTGCTTTGTTTGCAAATATTTTCTCCCATTCTGAGGGATGTCTTTTTGTCTTCTTTATGGTTTCCTTTGCTGTGCAAAAGCTTTTAAGTTTCATTAGGTCCCATTATTTTATTTTTGTTTTTATTTCCATTTCTCTAGGAGTTGGGTCAAAAAGGATCTTGCTGTGATTTATGTCACAGAGTGTTCTGCCTATGTTTTCCTCTAAGAGTTTGATAGTGTCTGGCCTTACATTTGGGTCTTTAATCCATTTTGAGCTTATTTTTGTGTATGGAGTTAGGGAGTGTTCTAATTTCATTCTTTTACATGTACCTGTCCAGTTTTCCCAACACCACTTATTGAAGAGGCTGTCCTTTCTCCACTGTACATTGCCACCTCCTTTATCAAAGATAAGGTGACCATATGTGCGTGGGTTTATCTCTGGGCTTTCTATCCTGTTCCATTGATCTATATTTCTGTTTTTGTGCCAGTACCATACTGTCTTGATTACTGTAGCTTTGTAGTATAGTCTGAAGTCAGGGAGCCTGATTCCTCCAGCTCCATTTTTCGTTCTCAACATTGCTTTGGCTATTCGGGGTCTTTTGTGTTTCCATACAAATTGTGAAATTTTTTGTTCTAGTTCTGTGAAAAATGCCAGTGGTAGTTTGATAGGGATTGCGTTGAATCTGTAGATTGCTTTGGGTAGTATAGTCATTTTCACAATGTTGATTCTTCCAATCCAAGAACATGGTATATCTCTCCATCTGTTTGTATCATCTTTTGTGTGTGTGTGTGTGTGTGTGTGTTATGCGGGCTTCTCACTGTTGCAGCCTCTCCCGTTGCAGACCACAGTCTCCGGACACACAGGCCCAGTGGCCATGGCTCACGGGCCCAGCCGCTCCGTGGCATGTGGGATCCTCCCAGACCAGGTCACGGACCCGTGTCCCCTGCATCGGCAGACGGACTCTCAACCACTGTGCCACCAGGGTAGCCCCTATTTGTATCATCTTTAATTTCTTTCATCAGTGTCTTATAATTTTCTGCATACAGGTCTATTGTCTCCTTAGGTAGGTTTATTCCTAGATATTTTATTCTTTTTGTTGCAATGGTAAATGGGAGTGTTTTCTTGATTTCACTTTCAGATTATTCATCATTAGTGTATAGGAATGCCAGAGATTTCTGTGCATGAATTTTGTATCCTGCTACTTTACCAAATTCATTGATTAGCTCTAGTAGTTTTCTGGGAGCATCTTTAGGGTTCTCTATGTATATAGTATCATGTCATCTGCAAACAGTGACAGATTTATGTCTTCTTTTCCGACTTGGATTCCTTTTATTTCCTTTTCTTCTCTGATTGCTGTGGCTAGAACTTCCAAAACTATGTTGAATAAGAGTGGTGAGAGTGGACAACCTTGTCTTTTTCTGATCTTAGTGGAAATGCTTTCAGTTTTTCACCATTGAGGACAATGTTGGCTGTGGGTTTGTCATATATGGCCTTTATTATGTTGAGGAAAGTTCCCTCTATGCTTACTTTCTGGAGGGTTTTTATCCTAAATGGGTGTTGAATTTTGTCAAAAGCTTTCTCTGCATCTGTTGAGCTGACCATATGGTTTTTCTCCTTCAATTTTTAAATATGGTGTATCACATTGATTGATTTGCCTATACTGAAGAATCCTTGCATTCCTGGAATAAACTCCACTTGATCATGGTGTATGATCCTTTTAATGTGCTGTTGGATTCTGTTTGCTAGTATTTTGTTGAGGATTTTTGCATCTATGTTCATCACTGATATTGGCCTGTAGTTTTCTTTCTTTGTGACATCCTTGTCTGGTTTTGGTATCAGGGTGATGGTGGCCTCGTAGAATGGGTTTGGGAGTGCTCCTCCCTCTGTTATATTTTGGAAGAGTTTGAGAAGGATAGGTGTTAGCTCTTCTCTAAATGTTTGAAAGAATTCACCTATGAAGCCTTCTGGTCCTGGGCTTTTGTTTCTTGGAAGATTTTTAATCGCAGTTTCAATTTCAGTGCTTGTGATTGGTCTGTTCATATTTTCTATTTCTTCCTGATTCAGTCTTGGCAGTTGTGCATTTCTAAGAATTTGTCCATTTCTTCCAGGTTGTCCATTTTATTGGCATAGAGTTGCTTGTAGTAACCTCTCATAATCTTTTGTATTTCTGCAGTGTCATTTGTTACTTCTCCTTTTTCATTTCTAATTCTATTGATTTGAGTCTTCTCCCGCTTTTTTTTTGATGAGTCTGGCTAGTAGTTTATCAATTTTGTTTATCTTCTCAAAGAACCAGCTTTTAGTTTTATTGATCTTTGCTATCATTTCCTTCATTTCTTTTTCATTTATTTCTGATCTGATTTTTATGATTTCTTTCCTTCTGCTAACTTTGGGTTTTTTTTTTCTTCTTTCTCTAATTGCTTTAGGTGCGTGGTTAGGTTGTTTATTAGAGATGTGTCCTGTTTCTTAAGGTAGGATTGTATTGCTGTAAACTTCTCTCTTAGAACTACTTTTGCTGCATCCCATAGGTTTTGGGTCGTCGTGTCTCCATTGTCATTTGTTTCTAGGTATTTTTTGATTTCCTCTTTGATTTCTTCAGTGATCACTTCGTTATTAAGTAGTGTATTGTTTAGCCTCCATGTGTTTGTGTTTTTTACAGATCTTTTACTGTAATTGGTATCTAGTCTCATAGCGTTGTGGTCGGAAAAGATACTTATACAATTTCAATTTTCTTAAATTTACCAAGGCTTGATTTGTGACCCAAGATATGATCTATCCTGGAGAATGTTCCATGAGCACTTGAGAAAAATATGTATTCTGTTGTTTTTGGATGGAATGTCCTATAAATATCACTTAAGTCCATCTTGTTTAATGTATCATTTAAAGCTTGTGTTTCCTTATTTATTTTCATTTTGGATGATCTGTCCATTGGTGAAAGTGGGGTGTTAAAGTCCCCTACTAAGAATGTGTTACTGTCGATTTCCCATTTTATGGCTGTTAGTATTTGCCTTATGTATTGAGGTGCTCCTATGTTGGGTGCATAAATATTTACAATTGTTATATCTTCTTCTTGGATTGATCCCTTGATCATTATGTAGTGTCCTTCTTTGTGTCTTCTAATAGTCTATTTTAAAGTCTATTTTGTCTGATATGAGAATTGCTACTTCAGCTTTCTTTTGGTTTCCCTTTGCATGGAATATCTTTTTCCATCCCCTCACTTTCAGTTTGTATGTGTCTCTAGGTCTGAAGTGGGTCTCTTGTAGACATCATATATATGGGTCTTATTTTTGTATCCGTTCAGCCAGTCTGTGTCTTTTGGTGGGAGCATTTAATCCATTTACATTTAAGGTAATTATTGATATGTATGTTCCTATTCCCATTTTCTTAATTGTTTTGGGTTTGTTATTGTAGGTCTTTTCCTTCTCTTGTGTTTCTTGCCTAAAGAAGATCCTTTAGCATTTGTTGTAAAGCTGGTTTGGTGGTGCTGAACTCTCTCAGCTTTTGCTTGTCTGTAAAGGTTTTAATTTCTCCATCAAATCTGAATGAGATCCTTGCTGGGTAGGGCAATCTTGATTGCAGGTTCTTCTCCTTCATCACTTTAAATATGTCCTACCAGTCCGTTCTGGCTTGCAGAGTTTCTGCTGAAAGATCAGCTGTTAACCTTATGGGGATTCCCTTGTGTGTTATTTGTTGTTTTTCCCTTGCTGCTTTTAATATGTTTTCTTTGTATTTAATATTTGACAGTTTGATTAATATGTGTCTTGGGGGCTTCCCTGGTGGCGCAGTGGTTGAGAGTCCACCTGCCGATGCAGGGGACACGGGTTCATGCCCCGGTCTGGGAAGATCCCACATGCCGCGGAGCGGCTGGGCCCGTGAGCCATGGCTGCTGAGCCTGCGCGTCCAGAGCCTGTGCTCTGCAACGTGAGAGGCCTGCATACTGCAAAAAAAAAAAAAAAAAAAAATATGTGTCTTGGCATGTTTCTCCTTGGATTTATCCTGTATGGGACTCTCTGTGCTTCCTGGACTTGATTAACTATTTCCTTTCTTATATTAGGGAAGTTTTCAGCTATAATCTCTTCAAATATTTTCTCAGTCCCTTTCTTTTTCTCTTCTTCTTCTGGAACCCCTATAATTCGAATGTTGGTGCCTTTAATGTTGTCCCAGATGTCTCTGAGAGTGTCCTCAGTTCTTTTCATTCTTTTTTCTTTATTCTGCTCTGCAGTAGTTATTTCTGCTACTTTATCTTCCAGTTCACTTATCCGTTCTTCTGCCTCAGTTATTCTGCTATTGATCCCTTCTAGAGTATTTTTAATTTCATTTATTTTGTTGTTCATCACTGCTTGTTTCACCTTTAGTTCTTCTAGGTCCTTGTTAAATGTTTCTTGCATTTTCTCTATTCTATTTCCAAGATTTTGGATCATCTTTACTATCATTATTCTGAATTCTTTTTCAGGTAGACTGCTTATTTCCTCTTCATTGTTTACATCTGGTAGGTTTTTATCTTGCTCCTTCATCTGCTGTGTGTTTTTATGTCTTCTCATTTTGCTTATCTTACTGTGTTTGGGGTCTCCTTTTTGCAGGCTGCAGTTTCGTAGTTCCCGTTGTTTTTGGTGTCTGTCCCCAGTGGCTAAAGTTGGTTCAGTGGGTTGTGTAGGCTTCCTGGTGGAGGGGACTAGTGCCTGTGTTCTGGTGGATGGGGCTGGATCTTGTCTTTCTGGTGGGCAGGTCCACGTCTGGTGGTGTGTTTTGTGGTGTCTGTGGACTTATTATGATTTTAGGCAGCCTCTCTGCTAATGGGTGGGGTTGTGTTCCTGTCTTGCTAGTTGTTTGGCATAGGGTGTCCAGCACTGTAGCTTGCTGGTCGTTGAGTGAAGCTGGGTGTTGGTGTTGAGATGGAGATCTCTGGGAGATTTTCGCCGTTTGATATTACGTGGAGCTGGGAGGTCTCTTGTGGACCAGTGTCCTGAAGTTGGCTCTCCCACCTCAGAGGCACAGCACTGACTCCTGGCTGCAGCACCAAGAGCCTTTCAGCTACACGGCTCAGAATAAAAGGGAGAAAAAGTCGAAAAGAAGAAAGAAAGAGGATAAAAGAAAAGAAAATAAAGTAAGGTAAAATAAAATAAAGTTATTAAAATAAAAAAATAATTATTAAAAAATATTTTTAAGTAAAAAAACAAAACAAAACAGACGGATGGAACCCTAGGACAAATGGTGTAAGCAAAGATATACAGACAAAATCTCACACAGAAGTATACACATACACACTCACAAAAAGAGGAAAAGAGGAAAAAATAATAAATCTTGCTCTCAAAGTCCACCTCCTCAATTTGGGATGATTTGCTGTCTATTCATGTATTCCACAGATGCAGGGTACATCAGGTTGATTGTGGAGCTGCTCCTGAGGCTGCTGGGATAGATTTCCATTCTCTTCTTTGTTCACAAAGCTCCCGGTGTTCAGCTTTGGGTCTGGCCACGCCTCTGCGTGTAGGTCACCGGAGGGCGTCTGTTCTTCGCTCAGACAGGACGGGGTTAAAGGAGCAGCTGCTTCGGGGGCTCTGGCTCACTCAGGCTGGGGGGAGGGAGGGGCACAGAGTGCGGGGTGAGCCTGCAGCGGCAGAGGCTGGCGTCACATTGCACCAGCCTGAGGCGTGCCGTGCGTTCTCCCGGGTAAGTTGTCCCTGGATCCCAGGACCCTGGCTGTGGCGGGCTGCACAGGCTCCCCGGAAGGGAGGTGTGGAGAGTGACCTGTGCTCGCACACAGGCTTCTTGGTGGCGGCAGCAGCAGCCTTAGCGTCTCATGCCCGTCTCTGGGGTCCGCGCTTTTAGCCGCGGCTCGCGGCCGTCTCTGGAGCTCCTTTAAGCGGCGCCCTTAATCCCCTCTCCTCGCGCACCAGGAAGCAAAAGAGGCAAGAAAAAGTCTCTTGCCTCTTCGGCAGGTCCAGCCTTTTCCCCAGACTCCCTCCCGCCTAGCCGTGGTGCACTAACCCCCTGCAGGCTGTGTTCACACCGCCAACCCCAGTCCTCTCCCTGCGCTCCTACCGAAGCCCGAGCCTCAGCTCCCAGGCCCGCCCGCCCCGGCGGGTGAGCAGACAAGCCTCTTGGGCTGGTGAGTGCTGGTCGGCACCCATCCTCTGTGCGGGAATCTCTCCACTTTGCCCTCTGCACCCCTGTTGCTGTGCTCTCCTCCGTGGCTCCGAAGCTTCTCCCACCTGCAGTCTCCGCCCACGAAGGGGCTTCTAGTGTGTGTAGACCTTTCTTCTTTCACGGGTCACTCCCACTGGTGCGGGTCCCGTCCCTATTCTTTTGTCTCTGTTGTTTCTTTTTTCTTTTGCCCTACCCAGGTACGTGGGGGGTTTCTTGCCTTTTGGGAGGTCTGAGGTCTTCTGCCAGCGTTCAGTAGGTGTTCTGTGGGAGTTGTTCCACGTGTAGATGTATTTGTGGTGTATCTGTGGGGAGGAAGGTGATCTCCGCGTCTTACTCTTTCGCCATCTTCCCCCTCTCTCCTCAACAAAATGTTTTTGTCTTACATTATTATGGCTATTTTTCAGTGAGCAGTTTAGTAAGTGTAGCATATGCTTAACAAATATCGATTCACAGTCTCTGAAATCAGACTCCCTGGGTCCAAATCCAAGCTCTCCCATGTGTGCAACCTTGAGCAAATTATTTCAACCTCTCCTATCAGTTTTCTCATTTTAAAATGTGAATATTCATAGTGTTTACCTCATAGGATTGTGATGAGGATTCAGTGAGTTTTCAGAGCAAGAGAGGGATTGTCAAAACAAATCAACCAATATAAACTAGTATATATAAACTATTATTTATATACAAGTCTTACTACAACCTGTAGACAACCTGTGCTTTTATTTAAGGAAGAAAAGAGAGAGAGGTGATACTTCTTAGAAGAATTTCTAACCAAAATGCATGGGTTTTTTTATCATATGTGGAGAGTGTGCTCTCTAAAGATGCGAGAAAAATAATGTATGTTATCATATATTCGGTAAATGCTTATTGTATAGCTAATTGTAGCTGAGTTTATTTTTTGATTCACAAAACATTAGTTTGAAATCATATTGGTATTTATTTAGTTTAATTATGTTGGACTCAGTTTTATGATTTCAAGTGTTAGTATATATCAATTTTCTTGGCCTTTGCTGACATATATTTTGATGTTAATGATGTATTTAAAGACTTTTGTGTTAATACGCATAATCGATTCAAGTAGGATATTTATATCCTACTTGGTAGCACACGTTTATTTGTGGGCTAAATTAAGAAGTGAGAGTTGCACAAACTTCACAGAACTCAGTAAAATAGTAAATTTTTAGAAGTATTTTTGGTGTTGCACTCTTGGGAAATAAAGGAAAGGGAAGAAATGTCAAAATGTTCACAGTTTTCAAGTTTTGCCTTAAGAAAGCAAAAGTAATCCTCTACTTGTCCACTACTGCTGACGCTAGACTGAATGAAAATAAATTATTAATTTCTTACATTTTTAAATTTCACTGAACTACCAGTGCTAAAAACTGTTGAGCAAGTGTGAAGCAGGCTTTCCCCTATCTCTTTGATATCCCAACATAGGTGTCAGTTATCCCGTAAGAATTACATCCTTACTCTGACTTGGCAAACTTGGGGTAGGTAAATCCTCTTAGAGATTACATGTATGTATATGCATATGTATAATCATTAATATTCTTCCATATTATATATACACACACACACAAACAGACACACACGTAGAAATGCTTCCCAGAATGGGTTTGGATACAAATCTACTTTACACTTTAAATTCTAATAATTCTATTTATATTGGTTTCACCATAACTTGTGCCTATGCTAAAAAGGACAGACATTAGACTTAAAAATGTATCATCAGCTTAATAAGATCCTTTCAGATCTTGAAAAAAATACTTTTTCTGTGTAGAATAACAGGTGCTTTTGACCAGATACAGTATATACATGAATTGGTGAATGACTTTTTCTTTCTCCTATTTTTTTTTTCTTCCTTCTATTTTTTTTTTCTTCTTAATATTATAGAGAATTATTTCTCCAGGGGATCCGTATTAGTCAGGATAGGCTAGGGGACGTGACAGTAACAGATTATCACAGAATTTCAGTGGTTTAAAGTAACAAAAGTTTACTTCTTGCTTTTGCCACATGTCAGTTTTGTAGCCAGAGCTTTGTTCCATAAAGTCATTCAGGGTCCCAGACTATTGAAGGCACCATGTATCCTCCAGCTGCATCTTCTTGATCACCAGAGCAATGAAAGGAAATACATGGTGGAGTCATGCCTGTTGTGAGCTTTACCCCAGAAGAGGCACACTTTATTTCAGTTTATCTCCAGCCAGAACTAGTCCCAGTGCCCCATCTAACAGAAATGGCTAGTGGCAGAAAAAGTGGTTATTGGTGAGCATAGTAATGTCTACTGACAGCTAAGGGCTCATTTTGCCTTGGATATATGTAACAGTTTATATAAATTCTCAGAACTTGGTGACTACATAGATGTTACTGTACACATCCTGTTTTATTCATTACTGAATAGCTTTAAATTTGGAATTAATTTTCATTATTAAAATTTGTAAATAATTTCTTTTTAATAATATGGCACTAAGTTATAATCTTTCTCAGGTTATTTTTGAACATCTAATTACAGCAAGTGACTGCATTGCCTAATGGCAATCATATTACTTTTAGTTAATCCATATTTTCCACACTTTTCTATACATCATAGTCTAGCTGATACATAGCAAAAACATGGTTTGGCTTTCAGTAATCTGAGTCACTTACAGTTGAAATTTTAAAAATCTGACCAGTTGCTAAATAATCTCATTGTGAAAACACTTTTGGGGGAAATTAACAATTTTTGCAATGGTAATGATTTTAAAATAGACAAACTCTAATTAAATTGCTTTGAAACCAATATTTTTTATTCACCAAATATATGAATTTAAATATGTTTTCTGCTGCAATGATTAATTATGCTTTTACATTATTAAAAAGAAAATAACGTATCCATTTGAATCAAGAGAAAAGTGACATATTCCTAAAATAGGGAATTTGGGGGTTTGCTAAAATTAATAAAAATATAATTTCTCAGGTAATAAGTTAATGACAGATTATATGTTTGATAATAGTTTGCAATTGTCTTGCGAGATGTGTTTCTTTGACTGAAAGAACGAGTGGAACAAAATAATTGCTATCTTCTTTCAGTCTTTTCTGCTAACATATTTCTAACCCTTCAGCATTTAATAGCAGTTATACAAAAGATGCTTTCCCAAATCCTCAAACCTGTCATGTTTTGTTTTGTTTATACTCTAGAGAATGCTCTGAGTTTGATTGATTCAGTGATTATGTTTTGAATGCACAGCTTCACATTATCTTCTAAAATTTAAAACAGAGTCCTATAACTGTCAAAATTAGAAAAGTAGTGATCATAGTTACAATTTTATGTAACAAAGGACTGTGTGTATGTTGTTTCACTTTATTTTGGGATGTAATCATTTTCTTCAAGAAACTGTGTTGTGTCTGGGAAAGAAGGTTTGAAACATGTTTCCTCAAACTCTTTGAGCTTTCATTTCCTTGTTTCCCGAATCAGATTATTATAACTCTCTCTTTTGAGGATCAAATGGTATAACTAGAATAGTGCCTGACATGCTATACCCACTTAAAAAAATAACACATTCTGTTATTTTTGTCCTTACTGTTTAAGCTTGTGTTTGTTCAAGTTTATAAATTCTTCGAGCTAGAAGAAATTTTTAAAGTCCTGTGATTTCTTTACAGTTTATATTTTAGATTATATTTCTTCATTATTTTAGGCAGATGTGTGTTTCCTGGTTTAGAATTTTGGAGTCAAGGAAAAACAGAAAACAATAAAATGGGCTGGGCTAGAGTTATTCATTAATATTTTTACTTTTATAGGGAGTGATGGGTAGTTATGGTTGCTTTTAAAATTTGGAAACAATTCCATCCACTGATAATCTACTGTATAGTGTAGAATGTTTTGATCTGCAAGTCACAGAAGATCGCAGCTCGAACAAAATCCACAAATGGTAGTCTGTGGTAGGATCAGCTCCAGGCACAGAACAATTAGTCTTGTCATCCAGTGCCCAGGTACTTTCCAGCATTCTATTGTGTCTCTGGTAACAGCATCAACTTCAGGCTAGTAACAAGATGGCAGCAGCGTTTCCAGGCCACACGTCCAGACACAGCCACATCCTAATGGGAAGAAATCTGTGATTCTCTGTTTCATTCTTGAGATTGAAGAAACTTTCCCCCAAAAACTCCAGTAGATTTATCAGAATTATCCCATTCTTACAAAGAATACTTGAAAGCAGAACATAATTATCACTCATTTAGGAATGTAATGGATTTTAGGGTGTCAATCAAAGATACCACTGTAGGCCACATTTTTAGCTACCCAGCATACAAACACACACATTCTTCCCATGACCATGCTTATCTGAAATATATTTATACCATCTCCAAAATGAGACAATACAAAGACTCAGAGAATTCCTAAGGCAAATTCAAGTTCAGGGTCTCTGTGTTAAGTTTAGACCTTTCCATCAAGTTGGAATGTAACTATTTATAGTCCAGTGAAAGTTTTTCACTTACTGCCTGAGGCCAGGGACTTCGGATGATGGAGAATAGAAAAGACTACTACCATAAAAACTACTTCAACAAAAAGGGGAATACAAAACACAGTGGTATTCCTGGAAAATAATAATGAATAGTGGTTATTCTCAGTTTTGGTAGTTGACTAAATTCCTTGTTTTGCCAATATGACAGCTCCTTGTTGGGGGATGCGGGGGTGGTGACTGTGTTGGTGGCACATGTCCTTGTTCATATCTACCATGGACACTTGGGGGATGGGCACACGGAAGAATGCCTTACCCTGGGACTGCACAGTTTTAACAACTCCCTTCCTGTTGAGTGGATTTGGTGAGCTGAAAATTGGTCTAATTATAGGAATGCACTCTTGGTGAGGCTTAGAGTCACTTTGGTAATGCAATTTCCTTAATAATGTTGGATTCTAACTCATTTTCATTCAGTTGCATAGCCTGGTAACCTAGCCAGAGAGCTGGCGCAGTAAGTTATTTTCCCTGGGAAATCCAGTCCCAGCCGTATACATTAGTCTCATCCATCCTCTCCCTCAAACCCCAAATCATCATTCTTTAATGGCCTCTGTCATGAGGAAAATTAGAAGAATAGCCTGTTGTGGGAATGCACACATATAACTTGTCCTATCCATCTACATTTTAAAGATGAGATTGTCCCCTAACTGCTGTACGATTCTAACTGCTCCACTGAGCTTATCCACATCAAAGTTTCCTTCTTCGTGGTCCATAAGACTGTATCTCACCTGACTAGACTAACTTAAATCAGGATCATAGGCCTCGAACCACGTGATTATGGTTCCTTCTGGAAGGTCCTCTCGAACTTTCACACGGTAATTAGGGGGAATAAACTTGGGTGGGTTGTCATTAACATCCTCTAATGATACCTTCAGAAGCACCATGGAAAGCAACTGGGGTTCTTCTCTGGCTTGATCCCTGGCTTCAATCTTTATGTAATGCACCTGCTGTTCTTCACGATCCAAGGGGTTCACGATTTTAACCACTCCAGTCGTGCTGTCAATTGAAAATTTATCTGTGTCTGTAAGAATAGAGTACGTCACATGTCCATTTGGCCCCAGATCTTTAACTGGAGGTGTTTGCTGGAAGTCTGGAACTATAGGATTTCCTTTTGCTCGGATCAAATCTGCTCAGTCTCCATTCTCACTGTCTCTGTGTGCATTACCTACAGCTTGGAGTAGAAAGTGTGGCTTTTCCAGCCGCCCGAAGTTCCACATTATTAACTCTAAATCAATTAACATTATAGCCCACAGACATGAACAGCCTCTTTAAGCAGAATTGTATTTTATTCCTTCTGTGCTTTCTAATACATCAACTTTAGCCCAAGCATAACTCTTTCTTGAAGGACTTAACTGAGAGAATTAGTGAGAATTAGCCAAAACATCAGTGTTCTGAAAATTTCCTTCCAGTTTGTAAAATGCATAACCATTTAGCCAAATGCTTCCAAACCACACAAGAAGGGTCAGGAACCATGAAGCTTTGAAGAAAGGAATGGATCGTCCTCTCCCTTGTTTTATCTCCTCTTTTCCAACAGGTCAACATTTTAGTGTCTGTTACTTGTGACAACTCACTTCTGGTGACAGATTTGGTATCAGGATGCCTCTGGCAGCAAGGAACTGAAAGCATCAGTTAAAGAAAAGAAATTATGCACACAACTGGAGTGAGGTTCCTATGTGCCTTGTAACAGGGTTTGACTCTACTGTAATTTTCTTGGCCATTGTGTCTCCGGGGCTGGTAGTGAAATAGCTTCAGCTCTTCCAGACAAGATACTGACAAGATTAGAAGAGAAAGCAATAATTTCTTCCCAGGTCTTAGACCCGAGTAGATTTTTCACAGAAGCGCTTCAAAATTCTTCTCCTAATGTCTAATGTAAAATTCTTGAGAACGTGTATTTCATAATCTACAGGTCGCCACCAATGAGAAGCGATTACTTCATGCTGCAAGGAAATATCTTTCTGGGTATCTGGAAAGCAAGGGACAGAAATATTTTTTAGGGACTCCTGGGCTCTCACTCTGATCTAGTTCCCAGACCATCCCCAGCCTCACTCATCTTGAAGATGGCCTTGTTGATGCTGAGTTTTGTTCAGAAACCAAAAAAGCTTGAGCATCATAAACATTTCTTTACACATAAGAGCATAGATCGTTAGTGTACATTTTTCTGAGATGGTACTGTAACCCCAAATATAAAAGGGCAGAGGTATAGTAAACATTAGTCTGTGTTCTCAACTCTGTCCAGAGACTACTTGCAGGCCATGTGTTAAGGATATGTGTCCTCTTTAGGGAATCAAAGGCCAGAGACCATCACTCAGGACATACACATCTGCTCCCGCTCTCAGTAGCCTTTCATAGCCTATATCTTCTGTAGCCTTTGCTAAATAATTCTCATTCTTTTTTTTTTTAACATCTTTATTGGAGTATAATGGCTTTCAATGGTGTGTTAGTTTCTGCTTTATAACAAAGTGAATCAGTTATACATATACATGTGTCCTCTTGTGTCTCCCTCCCTCCCACCTTCCCCATCCCACCCCTCTAGGTGGTCACAAAGCACCGAGCTGATCTCCCTATGCTATGCGGCTGCTTCCCACTAGCTATCTATTTTACGTTTGGTAGAGTAAGTGTGTGTGTGTGTGCATGCATGCATGTGTGTATGGTCTCTTACAAATCCACAAACCACAAAAAACACTGTACACTAAACGTCTGTGAAACAATTTAATAATATATACTATCTAACGTTACAAATAGCCTTTAAAAAAGTTTTCTACCTAGAAAACTTAAGATTGTCACAGTATTATACACTTGTCATACCATTAAAAAGAAGTACCCTAATAAACATATACTAAATTAAAAATTTTAAATAAGTTTTAGCCTCTCAGAAGAGGTTACTGCCTACTAAATTTTCCAGGTAAATAACCTTGTGAATCTCCATGCTACTTAATGTTTAATGGTGGCATTTATATGTCCCCTGTGAGCCTGTTCAACATTTGAATTATCATACACTGAGACAAAGAAATCATATGACAAACCTATTTAACTGATGCATCTATGGAACTTTTAAACACATTGAATGAATTATCTGCTTTGGGCATTCAAATATTTATAAAATTACCATTTGATAGATCAGTTTTGCTTTCAGATTCTGAGGAACCTCAAGACAAATAAATATGCAATGTTATTTGTTTACTCAAATATGTGTCTGAAAATATTTTCATATTGCCATGCAAGAGAGCTACTAAAATTATTTTAGAAGATAGCTAGCTTACATGTATCTGGGCTAAGAAAAATAAAGAAAACCTGAGTAGTAGTGTTTGAGTTAAAACAATCTTAGTCACACCACGTGTACTCTGGTAAGTTCACACATTTGCCTAACCATTTAGTGATGGCAGGTCTTCGTAAAGTGTGCTTACTTCTCTTTTCAAGGTTGTGTGATATTTTGATCTTTGGAAATGCTGAAGATATAGGAGTTCAAACTTGAAGACATTTTCTCTCTCAATCTCTTAGTATTCAGATTAATGCAGGGAACACTGAATTCGATCGGGAGAAGGGGAAGCAAGATCCATGCCCTCTGGAGATGACTGAACAAATTACTTGGCAATCTGGATGGGCACGGGCATTCAATAAGTCAGAGTTTAAGTCCTGAAAGTAAACAATGATAGGTCAAACTGCTGGAAGCTCTCCATATGTAAAAAAACAACCTTTTACTTTACCCAACATATTTGGCTATGATGTATTATTTGGTAGTTAAAAAAGAGAAGATTAGTTTTTAAATCATTTATTAACATTAACTGGCTTTGGTGCTGGGACCTCGAAAATAATTAGTCATGCTACCCAGATTCAAGGAGTGCCATAGGTCGGACACTCCAATAAGTAGATCCTGAGCTTAAGGTTCAGGTATTAGTGATTAATATCAAGGAAGTGCTCCCAGGAGAAAGCAGTCAGGGAGTGGAGAAAACAGGAACCAGAGTCAAAAAATCCAGGAAATGGAGAAATTTCAGTTGACTTTCAAGACTCAGACTGATCCTGTGGGAAGCTCTGGATGTTAAATTACACCTCAGAGTTTGTCCTGCCTGCAGACAAAGGAATAGGGCTCTTATACTCCTGTTGTCCAGGACAGGAGGCAGTGGGGTTATGAGCATGTGGTAGTGCTGAAAGCTCCCAGGTACATCCAGCAGGTCCTATAGGAGAGGAGCCTCCAGTGCTCTGAGCAGTCCTCTGAAGGATGCGGACATAAACCTTTAAAAGCATAGCATGCTTGGCAGGCAGGCGCAGAACTGGCCCGAGTGATGGAAAACAATATGTGTGGGACACTAGCAGTGATTACTGCCAGAAGCTCATGTTCTCAGAGAGGTTCTAAGCCTTAAAAATATTAGTGTGATAAATCTAATAATATATTGACATTCAAAGCAAGCACATACTCGGGAAAAAGATGAACTCTCTGGGTGGTACAGATGGGGGTTAAGGAATGCTTGAGTAGAAAGGTGAAGAGAACAGCTAAATGCTCATCTTCTTGCCACTATAAGCTAAGTGTTAAAAGTGTGAGCCTGGTTTGATTGTCAATGCTTCTTTATGGGAAAATTAATAATATTTCACTCACCCCTTAGAGGAAGATGTCTTTAATCAGTTTATTGTGTGTCCTCTTCTCAAATCCCAGTTGTCCCACTGAATGAACTAATTATGTTCCTTTAAAACCTATTAAAAATTTCCTCTTAGAGAAACCTGTTGTCCTTTATGTCAAATGTCCCTAGAGTTCTGTAAGTTCAGTTTGTTTTTTCTGCTTCTGGGCTAATTTCCTCTTCTTTTTTCCAAATACCTTTTTCCTACCCTGTCAGTGAGACCATATTCTTTCCTCATGCATGAGCTGCACTCCCTTGAACATTTCATCCTCCTCCTGCATCCAGAAACCAACTCATTGCCTCCTTAGCTTTCTTCTGACTCTCTCTAAGCTAAAAAAGAAAAGCAGTTTAATTCCTTGCAATCATCATTTAGGGTTGGAATTCCAACTTCCTGACAAAATGATAACACATAGACAGTGATCTCAGAATACAAAGTTACATGCTTTCATCTGGAGCTTCCTGTTTTCTATTTCAAGGAGTCTTGAGTCAAACTCTGAAGTCAGACATAAAATCCCAGTTCTGTTGGTTACTTGAGTAACTTTTAACAATATACTTAACCTCTCAAAGTCTCAATTACTACATCTAGAAAATAGAAGTAATAATCTTCCATATCTCATATGATTGCCTTGAGTGTTAATTATATGCTCAGTGCAGTGCCTGAAGTACAGTAGATCCTTAGTAGATGATAGCAGCTTTTAATGATATACCATAGAAGCCTTACTTCTAGACTATCAGTTCTCTTAATAAATTTACTGTTAAATCTTTATTGTATAATTTATATATGCCTACATTAAACTCCTAAGTTTTGCTCCAAGATATGACTCTCAGTCTTTTATAGGTACATATGCCTCCTCCAGTGTAAACAATCTTGGTTATCTTATTTCTAAATCCATCACAGGTTAGACCAGTATTTCACAGATCATGTTCCAAAGAACTCTTATATTAAGTGAGATGTTAACTGGTGTTCTGGGAGAATACAGCGCAAAATAACTTAATAAAAGCATTTTTTTAAATTTAGTGATTATCCTTTTACAATTTATTTTCAAATATATATGAAAAATACCAAACACATTTATAGAGCTCTTGTGATCACAAAAAATCTCATTTAAGAAAATATTTTTCATTTGCAAGTTCCATCATGAAGTTGAAAGCTAAATTACATGCAACATTAAACAATTATGATTCGTTTTTTCTTTGATTCATAGCTTTGCTAACCACCTGTCCAATAGCTTGTCTGATGTTATGTGCCTTAACTTATAATTTTATATGTCTTTGTTATGTTACTAAATGTTTTTTTAAAATATGATAATCGAATGCTGATCATCTGTAGCCTCAAGTACATTTTGAGCACCTGCTGTAATCCTAGTGCACATTTTATTTCATGACTTCCTCATTGTGTTCTATTTATGCATTACAGTATGAAAATGTTACATGGTCAAATAAGTTTTGAAAACCCTCGATTAAAAGTAACAAATTAGGAGGGGGATTTGCTAGAGGCATAATGATGGCAGTAACGTGAAGGGACACTGACAGAATGGCAGTAATTCAAGCTGCAGTCCCAGGATAACAAAGCATAGGAGAGTAATCGATGCTTATAATGATATTCCTAATCATAAATTAGAATGAACTGTGGTTCAGTGTACTCAAATTAATAAGGCAGGGGGGCTTTCCTGGTGGCGCAGTGGTTGGGAGTCCGCCTGCCGATGCAGGGGACACGGGTTCGTGCCCCGGTCCGGGAGGATCCTACGTGCCGCGGAGCAGCTGGGCCCGTGGGCCGTGGCCGCTGGGCCTGCGCGTCCGGAGCCTGTGCTCCGTAGCGGGAGAGGCCACAGCGGTGAGAGGCCCGCGTACCACACACACACAAAAATTAATGAGGCAGGGGTATATGTAATATATTTTACAGTAATGTCTATTTAACATACAATTTTTTAAAGAAATTTTGAAATTGAAATGAGAACTTCAGTTACACTGAAAAATGTAAAATACCTCATTCCATAATGATGTTGGTTAAATAACTTGTTAATTTTGAAATATGAATTCTACTTTATGAATGACCATTACTCATTAACTATTTCAGTTAGCTAGCATAATAAGGGTAGTGCAGTGCCTTGAACACATTACATTAGCTAAGCTAGGCTCTGCAATAGGTATGTCCAGTCTTTAACACTGTTAATCATAATTACAAAATTAGTTTATTTTAGCCCTTTATCACCCAACAACATACAGCAGTATCATATACAACATTATCAAATTAAGCTTAAAATTAAATGATGTGTTTGATTTTGTTCATTTCTCATTCAAATGTCATAGATGACCTATTGCCTCTCAAAGTTATTTCTACTTTTCTTATTTTAAATGCATACTCTGTATTCTTTCTAAATATGTCTCTTTATTTGTGGAAGGAAATTAAAGAAACTTAATACTATCCTAGAAAGGTGGGCACAGTTTTATAATGTCAGACTCAGGGTTAAAGGTCAGTAGAGTGGGACTTCTAGGGATGAGGTTAATGATGAGGTTGCGTTCATTGAATATTATTCTACTTCACAGTGGCCTGAGTCTTCAAATTCTCTCATAAAAGAGAGCTAACATTTGTTAGTAACTAAATGCCAGGTACTGATCTAAGCTTAGAGCTTTATGTGTATAAACATATTTAATCTTCACAAAAATCTCATGAGATAAAAACTATAAGAACAAATATTAAGATACTATCTCGATTTTAGAGATGTGAAAAATGTTTTACAGTTATGGTTTAAAATAATTTCTTACCCCAAATTCATATGTTCCCATTTACTCTTTCCCTGCTACAAATTAAAGTTGGATTTTCTAGATTATGAAGAAAGGGAAGTAATTGTAAACTCAATGTATATTTCATTCAGGGAAGGAAATTTGCTAACAGGATGGGATCTGTCAAGAGAAAACTTCATTGATGTGATAAGAAGTTTGTGAACTAATGATAAAATCAGGGATGGGGGTGGATACACTTGATGACTTGGAAGGGTATCTTATTGATGGTTAACTGTTCAGTTGACTATCAGGTGTAAGACTTGGTTCTTGTCATATTTTGCAACTAACTTTTGTGTAACCTCTGGAAAACTCTCCAGGTTTCAGTTTCTTATAAAATAAGGTATGAGTCTAAATTATTTCTAAGTTGTCTAATTTTTGTGATACTCCAAAAGTATGCTACCAGAGATTCACCAAAGCCAATTCATTCCCTAAGTGTCTAATACATGTCTTGTACAATAGTAACTAATATGAGAGGGAAGGAAGGAAGGAAGGGAGGGAGGGAGGGAGGGAGGGAGGAAAAAAGGAAGAAAGGTGGGAGGGGAGGGGAGGGGAGGGGAGGGGAGGGAGGAAGGGAAATTCTTTCAGTTCATAATTTAGTTGTCAGAAAAAAGGCACACACATGTTAAAAATTCTGTAAACAATCCTTTTATGACAATGAAAGTGTCATAGCAATTTAGAAATTAATGTTTGCGCTAATAGTCTTAACCAGGACACATGGACTGAAGGAGAGTGATGACTATTGTGGTAGGTAAAGAACACTGGACTAGGAGTCAGAAAATTTCATACAAATCCCAATTTTTGCAAAATCGTTCTTATTGAGTGGCAATCATAATAATTATTGAGCATCTATCATGAATTAGGTATTTCAATAACTACTTCATATATGTTAATAATCCTCAGTTTTATTGAACCAAAGTTGGAGCCTTCAAAATTTAGTGATTAAAAGCACAACATGTCTTTTTCTGGTAGAAAAACTTCTGTTTGTGTGTTACGAGCTTTTTCATGAGTCCTTATATTCAGGAAGTTGCAGAAATTGAGTGAGCAGTCATTTAATTTGGCTGGGCAGCTAATTTACTTAGTCTGCAGTATGATAGTAACTTTCCCTGCTTAATTGAGAGAAAAGGTTAATAGAGAGTAGGAAAGAAAATTTCAATATAGTTCTTAAGTGTTCATCATACCAGCTTTTAGTGCCAGTGGAAGGTTTTGTGCCATAGACAAACCTAATGGTTCAAAATGTTCTGTTCTTTGGGGGCATGGAAAATGGCTTTATGTTTGCTTGGTTTGTTTTCTGAAGAAAATTTCCAGAGCTGGGATTAACTCAAAATCTTTTTTGAATCTTACAAAGAGTAAGGGCGCTTATTAAATGTGGCAACCTCTGCCAAATATTCCCTTCAGTATAAAAAGCTCCATTAAGCCAGGATATTGGGCACTTTCTCACTGCATGATATATACGTGTGTGTATGTGTGTGTGTTTCTGTGTGAGTTTAATTTATGAAACCAATTTCAACACTGCATTCTTTAAAAGCTGCAATCCTAAATTTTATAGAGAAGAAAAGATGTTTGGAAATCATTTACTACACTACCAAATCTGAATGCCAGTGAGCTACAATTTACCAATATACTGTATTCTTTACTAATGTTGCCTTCTTTTGTCTTCAGAGGGCATGTAAGGAGAAGGCCAGAACGGGCAAGAATGTTTTATTGCCTTTTTTTTTTTTTTTTTTTTTTTTTGCTAATCCAGAATTTTCTGATCTCTGTATATTTTGCAACCAATAGGGAACTGAAAGATATATAATTGAAAAATAAATTAAAATGTTAAATTTGAGGACACAGTGCTTTGAATAAAAGCCTCATATAATGTGAACTTGATAAGTTCATCTATTATAAATAAAGGTGTAGCATAAATGAGAAATTTCATGTCTTATGAGGCTGAAGAAGTTTTAAAATGAATCTAATGCAATGAAATATTATAAGGAATTAATTTATAAACCAAATCATTGATCTGTAGAAATTTAGTGATAACATCCCACTTCTTTTGCACATTTTCAAAGATAATATATTGTGTGAGAGCCCTAGAACTCAAAGCTGAAATGGATCTTAAAATGCTCTTTATTATTTTACTCTTTGGGTAGATATTATTTCTTGAAGTATCATAGAATGTTAGATCCAGAAAGGAGAAAGGGATGGAACTAAACATTTACATAAGAGGGAAGTGTAAAGGCAAAGCAGTTGTGATTGTCTAGGTTCATGTGAGATTTGTCTGTACTCACATGACATTAAGTAGCTCATTTAGGTGAATCTCAACAGTCTATGAACTTGCAGAGGAAAAATAAATACTCTTCACATTAGTACATTTTGTTTTACTTGCTAATATTATTAAACCAAATATTTATATCTTGATACACAGGTGGTGACATTTATAATTTTTTAAGAAATTTTCTTTATATTACTGTATAAAATTTTCATATTACTTTATTCAGTGCAAGCCCTGTTGGTGTTAAATCAGTGTAGTCAGATTTAAATTACTTGGAACAGTAATTGGACAAAAGATATAGGTAGGGACTTCCCTGGTGGTATAGTGGTTAAGAATCCGCCTGCCAGTGCAGGGGACATGGGTTTGAGGCCTGGTCCGGGAAGATCCCACATACCACGGAGCAACGAAGCCCGTGCACCACAACTACTGAGCCTGCACTCTAGAGTCTGCGAGCCACAACTACTGAGCCCGTGTGCCACAACTACTGAATCCCACACACCTAGAGCCCATGCTCCACAACAAGAGAAGCCACTGCAATGAGAAGCCTGCGCACCACAAGGAAGACTAGTCCCCGCTCACCACAACTAGGAAAAGCCCGCACCCAGCAACAAAAACCCAATGCAGCCAGAAAATAAAGAAAGAAATTTATAAAAAAAAAAGTGAAAGAAAGCAGAATATTAAAAAAAAAACAACTCTTTGATTCCTTTCCCCAAATATAAAACTTATATCCAACTATCAATTTTAATTTATAGGCAGTGACCATTAGAGTTGGATTAGCATCATGCTGATTTTTTTAATTTTGTTTTAATTGAAAATAAAGTATGCATCTAATCAGGGTGAATAATGTCCACAGAAATGTGTACCTGTGCTTTGTGGCTGAATTTATTTACATTTACATTAACTGATTAGCTCCTGCCAACCAGTTCCACATTCAACAATTATTCATGAAAATGCCTCATTGTTTTTGTTGTATATTTATCCCATTGGATAAGATGGACATTCTAATATGCTGGGTATTTAACTATAGTTAAAGTTAATTGAGAAACTGCTAATTTTTTTAAATCTATAAACAGAAAGCTACTTAAGTCTTAAGCAGAACTTACAAAACAAGAGCTTTCAAAAGTAGTTTACATACCTGGTTTTGTTTTTAACCTAATTATCTACATTTATAGAGATAAACCATGTAATAAACTATATAATAAATCCTAATTGAATAATTCTGGTAGTTTCTGTGATATAAGGATGAAGATCACATGAGCCTGTCTGAAGTTGGCTCACAGTTTTAGCAGACAGGCACATAAACTGTTTCAATATAGCATGATAATAGCTAAAGCCTAACACTTATTTAGCACTTTATGTGTGCCTGCTCTGTTTTTAGTAGTTTTATCTCATTTACTCTTCCCAACAGCCCTTCAGAGTGGCTTCTATTACCATCTTCATTTTACAAAAGAGAAAAATGCTGCCCAGAAAGGATGAGTAACTTGGGTGAGGTAACACGGTTAATAACTTCCTGTGCTGAAGTTGAAACCAAGCAGCCTGTCTCACTCAAGAAGCAAAGTTGTACATCGGCTATTGTTGCAGAGATGATGCTGAATTACAGCTCAGGAAATGAGTTCAAATGTGCTAGGTGAGAGCTGCACAGTGGTGGAAAAGGAAATTTTTAGGGTGGAGAGTCAGGGACTGGAACAGTTAAAGAGCTTTCTGGGAGAACAGAAGAGCTTTAGTGAGGGCAAGGAGCTATGAGACCAGTGGATGTATGCGGGAACTATAGCAGGTTCTTAACTACCACAGCAGAGTCTTCAGAACATCTGAGAAAGAACCCTTGGATACATGTTCAATATACAGTTTCCCAGACCATGTCCTAGAATCTCGCAGTGAGGCCAAAATGAGCATCTTAATAGAGCACGTCAGGTGATTAACTGCTCTGTATCAGAATTTTCAAGATTCTCTGCCAAACTGTAAAGTTGAAGATGAGAAGTGTCTGGAGATGAAGCCAGTGAGGCAGATAAGGACCAGATCATAGACCTTTTAAATTGTCCACTTTCTGATTAGATTATTTCACAAAAATAATAAACAATATTTCAAAATAAGTTTAACATAGGTTAAAAACACAGGTTAAAAGCGGTTCAACAAACAAAAATGAAACACAATTTGTTCTTTCATATCCTTACTTCACTTATCCTCTAAAGCACTCCATAATAAAGTACTGAATCTTACCTATTCTTTTATCGAGACACTACATTCCATACCCCTACCCCCAAGGAGCCCATTTATTTGCTTCTTGAACAAATATTTAGGAAACCTTTCAAAAGATATGACCAAGTTCAGTATTCATTGATCTCTTCATTCATTTAATCTAATGATTCTCAATATTGGTGGCAAACAAGGATGACCTGAGCAGCTTTTTATAAATGTATAAAAGGAGAAAATTGATATATATATATATTTTTTAATTAATTTATTTTTTCTGGTATCTGCTATGTGAAAACCTTTTTCCCCTGTACTCTGAGGAATACATGTGTAAGATAAGTATACTACCCACAGGGACCTTGAAATCTAGACAGGAAATAAGATATATATCCCCCCAAATATAATGTTAGAATATTATAAGAGCCCCAAAGAGGTGCAGAGAGTGTGCTATAAGAGTTCAGAGGGGGCTTCCCTGGTGGCGCAGTGGTTGAGAGTCCGCCTGCCGATGCAGAGGACACGGGTTCGTGCCGCAGTCCGGGAAGATCCCACGTGCCGCGGAGCGGCTGGGCCCGTGAGCCATGGCCACTGAGCCTGCGCGTCCGGAGCCTGTGCTCTGCAACGGGAGAGGCCACAACAGTGAGAGGCCCGCGTACCGCAAAAAAAAAAAAAAAAGTTCAGAGAATTGCAGTATTGCTTACTGTTGAAGGCATTAGAGAAGGTTTCTTGGAGGAGTGGGCATTTAAGCTTAGCTGTAAATGAGAACGAGATTTTGATAATAGGGTTACTGGAGAAGGGCATTTCCAAATGTTTAGGTGGAGAGATCATAATGACTGAAAGCAAGTTAAGTGTCAGGATGGGTGAGAATTAGGGTTAAAAAGGATTGTTGGAAAAAGTTGTCTTGGGAGTTGGACTCAGGTAAGTAAAGGTGAGGGAATTAAAACGGAAGGTTGTTCTCATTTTGAGGGGTGCCTGAATCGCAGTCTAAAGAGTGTGGAATTCATTCATGGCCTAAGTGAAATGTTGAAATCTTTCAGCAAAGAAGGGGCATGAAGAGCCGTTTCAGAAAGATCAATCTGATGTTAGGGTGTGGGAAGAATTGGCTAGGGGAGAGACTGAGTTAGGGGGATCTCTTAAAATACAATAGTACAGACAAGGATTATAATATTTTAAATCAGGTTTTCATTCCAATATAGAGATGAAAACGTGGAAAATGATAGTTTGCAAAACAAGCCCTATTCAGAAGTTGGCCTTCCCCATGTATGTTGTGATTGTTTACTTCTAGAAAGTGAAGAAATTAAAAAAAAAAAAATTAAAGCTTCATCTGGTCCCCGTCAATGTCTTGTATAACGAATTGTATTGCAGTATATGTCTGCATGTTGAAAGCGTCCAGTTCTGTGCAGGTCAGTGGTTAACAATCAACTCTCCAAAGAAAAATGCCTTAATTTGTAACATTTGCCAATTTCTGTGGTGTAAAATAATCCTTCCCTGTGGCCAATTTCAAATTATCAATGTGAATGAACTGTCATGTGAATGAACATGAATTTGGGAAGTGTTGGGAGGAAAAGTTCTCCTCTACCAATTTAGGACTGACTGATTTGGGCCCCTCTAATTAACTGATAATGGACAGATTAACAGGAGGAGTTTGTTATGCAGATGGAGCTACTCAGTAGTGAGTCCCTGAATAGCCAGACAGACTTAAAGGCTTCTATACCAACACAACACAAAAGGGGGCCGGTTTAGGGCTTCAGTGGGAAAGTAGGGAAGGTTCTATGGGGCTTTTTGATGCTAATGGACAGCTGGATTCACTTTTCTGGTGCTGAGGGTCAGTCTTTTCCTAAATAGGAAACTCCCTAGGAGAAGGATCAATGGAAGCTGTATTTTCCGGAGGCTCCGCTTAGGTTAGGGTAATGTTTCTTTCTGTGACTACCGATTGTTCCGAAGTTTTCAGTTTAAAATATTTTTATACCACGTTGGTGGGCTGTTAATACTTTTAGGAAGAGATGAAAATAATTCTAGGGAGCCCTGGTGAGGTGACTCTTGCACACCGTCACATGTATCCCACCTCAAAATTGTCTTTTTCATGTGGTGAATTAAATTATTTAAAAAGAAACAAAGGAACAAAAATGAAAACCCAAAGTTTCCCTTAACAGTTGTGATCTGTGCATAGTAGTGGAGCTGACACCTTCAGTGATCAGGATTTAGCTATTAGGAACGGACAGATTTGGGTGAACACTACAAGGTTTCTTGATAATTTGAGGGAGTTTAGAAAATGAGGTGTGGAAAAAGAGGTAAACTGCATGTGACCCTCATAAAGATTACAGTATATAATACAGCAGAAATTTGCTAAACAAAGCCTTTTCGTAGAAAATCCTTTGGTCATGGAAATTATCCATCTCTGAGTTATGTCTTAAAGGGTCAGATGTCCTTATGTCTATGAGCTCATGTAATTTACTTGTTCAGAAGGTGTTTATTGAGCATCTGTTATGTGCCAGATGACAAGAATCTTAATGTTCATTAAATAATACCTGTGGAACTGGCCAGTTGGCTGCCACTGTGGTGTGAGAAAAAAAAAAAAAAAGAAAGAAATTTGCTAAACAAAATTGACAATGGGTATAAAGTTGAAGTAAATATTTTATGTTTATTCTGCTCACTCCCTTTTTTTGGTTTTCCTTTGTTATAAATTGGTTAAGTTGGGTCTATGTGTATTGGCTACAGGAAGATGCTAAACTTCTTGTCTTCTTTGAGACAATGTATGGTGAAAGAATAATTTAGGTGAAGTCATTTTGGTTTCCAGGTAGCATAAGCTGTGTGGTGGTGATTTTCATGATCACACCCTAACGTTAAGGGGTGGAGAGAAGAAGTAGGTGTCCTTGTTCCTCCTCAGTTTCCTGACCAGCATCTTTCCTGCCTCCCTAATAACTCTTGGTTCAAAGCTTGAAGTTCATCAGACTATTCTACTTGTTACCCCTCTTTATTGTAGTCTTTGTTTGACCCCCATCATATTCTTCCCCCTATTCTTTAAAAAGAATGTGGATCCTTATTCATTTTTATGATTTCCAATATTGCTCTTGATAGTTCTTATTTATCCAAATTGTTGCCTCACCTTAGCATCTCAGCTTGTGATTTCAGATGGCCTCGGCCTGCAGCGGCTTGAAGCAGGATTTCGGTCCCGGCCAGAGATTTGAGGTCGGGCGGTGGCAGTGAGAGCGCTGAATCCTAGCCACCAGACCACCAGGGACCAGTGGACAGCGACAAGGCCCTGGCCCATCAGCTGTGTAGAAATGGATTTTCACATAGAGACGGAAAGTAGTGAAGCAAGTAAAGCGTTTATTAGGAGGAAAAAAGAGTACAGTACGTGTGTGGATAGACACACAGGCGGGCTCAGAGGGAGAGTCGCGCCCTCGTGGTAGTTTCAATCACTTTTATGGGGCATTTCTTCCGGGTTTCCTTTGGCCAATCATCTTGCTTTGCCTGGTTCTGAGTCTGTATTTGGTATATCTCGGGGTCCTCCCATGTGTGCGTGTGCATCTCTTAGCCAAGATGGATTCTAGCGAAGAGGCCCATGGGAGGTTGACATCACTTAACTATGGGGGGGCTCCCCCTCCCTCTTTGAACCTCCAAGGAGCCTTTCTGCACATGTGTAGTCGGGGAGGTCTCCTTGAGTTTGAGAATGTGTAGTATGAGGTCTTTTATCTCTTATCGGGGCAGGGACCAGCCTCCTCCATTATCCTGCTTTTATGGAGTTTCTGTCGACAGGGGAGAAACTGTTCAGCCTGGGGCCCATCTATCTCCTGCCTCACTTGAACTCCTGATTTTTTCATAACCTTGTTCTTCATCCTATCTCAGGCAGTGTATCCAAGTGCTTACCTGACATCTCCACTCCCATGTCCAACTGGAATTTCAAACTTAACTTGAACAAACTGAACTATGGAATTTTTTTTTTTCCACTTCAAATGTGTTACTTCTGCAGTCATTCCTCTCCCAGTAAATTCCTACTTAATCCTTCTGTTTGTTTAGGCACAACCTTAGAAGTCATCCCTGTCTCCTCTGTTTCTCTCCTAGCCCATATCCAAACCATCAGGAAATTCTGTCCTTCTACCATCAAAATATATATACTCTTCAACCAGTTTTCACCACCTGTACTGATGAAACCTTGTCCAAACCACCATCAGCTCTCAACATATTACAATTACCTTCTAAGTGGTCTTTCTGCTTCCATGCTTGCCTTTCTGAATTTCTTTTAACCTGGCATTGCCACATTTTATTCACCACAGGTGAGTTACCAAATCCAGCACACACTCGAGGGGAGAGAATGACACAACAGTGCAAATTTAAGAAAGCAGGGATCTTTGGAGGCCATTCTAGAAGCCAACTACATTAGCCAATATATCAAGTTTTAAGTGCTAGCCCTGGCAGGCAGAATTTAAAGCTAGAAGCTTACTAGCACTCTGTAGCAGACACAGAATTCAGCTGTCTTTCAGTTTAAAAGCTGCCAACATTCTCCTACCTACGGAACACTTAAAAAGTCCAAGAATGGAAAGGCAATCTTTTCTTCCAGTTCAATACTATACCAGCCAAATCTGCTCATGAAAAGCTGCTCTGTGTAGTTCAAAGTCAGCCAGCAGCAACTTGCAACCCCTAAGGCCCTGGCATCTGTGTTTTGACCGAGACGACTCATGGCCATTGTCTTTCTGATGTTCTTGGGACCCAGAGGCTTTGCTGAGGTCTGTTCATCCCACACACCATCACTTACTACTCACAACAATGTAAAAGGGCTCCTTGCCCTTGGGAAAAGTCTCCATAAGCTGCAGACAAACTTCCAGGTTAAAATTCTTAGGATTTGAGGCTTAAAGCTCTTACTTGGACCTTAGCAGTAAAAAGCCTACCGCAGAGCTGTTGAACGGAACACATGTTCTCTGCATGTGATCCAGCTAGCAAAAAAAAAAGGAATGAGCCGAGCCAATCACACCGAGTTCATCCATCCCAAATTTACCAGCAAGAAAATTTACCGATTCTTTGCTAGGCAGAGAAGCTGAGAGTGTAACACTAGTAAAGCTCCTTCTACATGAAAGGAAACACCAGGAATGAGGAATAAGTGTTCCCTGCAAACTTAAGTTCCAAATATTTCATTTGCTTTATAACTTCATTTCCTTTAAATGTAGAAAATTAAACATGGTCACAGATCTTTGACTTTATGATTTATTTATGTTTATGTTTAGAAAAGCCCTGCCCATTCTATAATTGATAGATAATACCTATATTTTCTTCAAGTTCTTTTGCATTTTCTTTATATTTAGCACTTTAATACATTTAAAGTTTATTTGAATGAAATTTAAGGATGTATTTTTCCCCCTAACACTTAACCAATTAGTAAATCACAGCCTATTAAATAACCTGGTATATTTCTCTATGCCTATTGAAGTTACAATAAATTTAGAACTCAAACTTCTCAAGTAGGAGTAAAAATCAGTACATTAGCCTTGGGGGAAAATTTGATAATATATGTGAAATTAGCCAATTATGTGCATATTAACTGAGACTTTATAATTCTATAAATTTATTGAAAGAAATAGTCACAGATCTGTTTTATGATTCTCATCACAGCATTAATTGTAAAGAAAAAAATGAAAATGCAAAAATTATGACAAATGAATAAAGTTATATGATGGTATTTTCACTCATCATAAAGTACATTGAAGAAAAATGTTTGATGCGAGAAAAATCCTGAGAATGTAGTTTGGGGCAAAATTTAGAATAGATAATATACATTAATTCCAGTTAATTACATATCACAGAAAAAGACTGAAAAAATGTGTGTACGTATTTAATCAGTGATTATCTTAGGTAGTTGGATTTTTATTTGTTTGTTTGCTTCCCTATCTACTTACTTATGAATCCTTTTTCTAGTTTGTACTTTTCACACTTGCTTATCTCCTCTAACGAATTTAAGATAATTGGAGGCAAGGACTTTTTATTAAACATACATCGCAAATCTAGTTTGTGATAGATTCTCAATACTGCTTGTTAAATGTTGTAAATGAAATAAGACCATAATTTCAGTTTGTGGCAGCAGCAGAACATAACAAGAATGTTCAAGAAAATAAGCAGATAGAGGAATAATGGAGATTCAAGTCATAAAGAGGTCTAGCAACAGTTGGTTTGGATTCAGCCTTAGAGATTAGGGATCAGGGACAGAATCTCTTTCCTTTGGAGAAATAGTAGGTAAAAACAGGAACTCAGCCTTACGATATCTGTACAATAACTTGGGGAAATTATATAGGAACTTTGAGGTTCAAATATGCACTTCCAGAACTGGGATATATGAGTTGAAACTGCAATTTCCTAAAATTGAAGCAAACCAAAGCAAAATAAAATTAATAAGCTAGTCATTGTTGAGGTAACTAATGCCACCATCAACAAAAATGGGCTGGTTTAAAAAATCATACTGTTAATCAGATTAGCTATTTCTATCTTAAATTATGTTGCAGTGTGTCTGGCATGAAGTCATTGTGCTTTCGGTAGTTGATTTTTCAATTATTTTAAATGAATAAGAGGATATGAATTTTGTCACTATGGTGAAGCTCTAGCACTTCTCAAAGGGTAAAGTGCTTGGATTGTAAATGATTTGTGTTTCTTTGTACATATACCATAGCTTGATATAAAGCATACTCTGAGAGAATCTAATTACTACTTTTTTCTAACTTTATACTAAACAACGAATCTTCCACTCCGTAATGTGGTTTCTGAATGGTTCTCTTCACCAAAAGGAAAGAACTCAAATAGGTTGCCACCCTGAGTTCTTACGTCAAGTTTAGTTTTCATTATTAGTTAATATGTTGGCCAATATCTGATTAAGTACAGTCTCTTATCCATTTAGTTATTCTGAATCATCCCCACAAAACCTGCCTGCCCCTATTTGAGTTGATATAATTTAATTTCTGAAATTTCCAAACTAAGTACCAAGTCCTAATTTCTCCTGTGGGAATGAGCTAGTTTATATCTCTGCCATAGCCTAGTAATTTAGGTTACTTTGGGTTTTGGTCACAACCTTGATTTAGCTTTGGTTTAGTGACAAAACAATGAGGTAATGAGATTAGTAATTAGGATTGATCACATCAGAGTAGGACTAAGAGCAAAGCTAACTCCACACTGAGCCAGGCATTTATTGGGATATTGTTTCTCTCAGCTGTCTTTGATTATTGATATCAGACAGGAAGAGATTTTGAAAATTAAGAAGGTTAACTTTAACCAGAGCTTTTGTTTACCTTATGCATCTGTACTAAAGGCCTTTTTTTTTTTTTGCGGTACGCGGGCCTCTCACTGTTGCGGCCTCTCCCGTTGCGGAGCACAGGCGCCGGACGCGCAGGCTCAGCGGCCATGGCTCACGGGCCCAGCCGCTCCGGGGCATGTGGGATCTTCCCGGACCGGGGCACGAACTCGTGTCCCCTGCATCGACAGGTGGACTCTCAACCACTGCGCCACCAGGGAAGCCCCCTGATTTTTTTTTTTTTTTAATAAGCTTAACTTTGTTTATTTGTTTTTTCTCAGCAATAACTTCTAGTAATTCTGACATCAATGTTGATAAAGTACTAGGTTGGTAGTCAGAGTTGGTACCAGGATACTTGAGACTGAGGATTTCACTGAGGTCATTTATCTGCTATTTCCAGCCTCTTGATAAGTTGCCCCTAATTATTCATAGATTTTTTATGAGCCATCTCACTGGAGCCAAGAAAAGGTCTATTCAGCTCCCTGCCATTGTTTTCCTCTTGTCTGGTGTCATTTTCATTTAAATTTGTTAATACTTATTCTTCACCAACATTGTGTGGCAGCTTTTTTTTTTTTTTTTTTGCGGTACGCGGACCTCTCACTGTTGTGGCCTCTCCCGTTGCGGAGCACAGGCTCCGGACGCACAGGCTCAGCGGCCATGGCTCACGGGCCCAGCTGCTCCGCGGCATGTGGGATCTTCCCAGACCGGGGCACGAACCCGCGCCCCTGCATCGGCAGGCGGACTCTCAAGCACTGCGCCAGGGAAGCCCCGTGTGGCAGCTCTTAGTATGCCAAAGTGGCATGGTGTTGGCAAAACCTCTCTATGTGCTTAAATTTCTATTCCATTGAGAAATTTAAGAAAGAGGGGAATATTCCTATCTTGTTTCTTAGAATTTTATTTTAAAAAGCTCGTTTTATTTCCACTTGTGCCCTCATTTTCCTCAGAGTCAAAGATGAGTCAACAGTAGGAGATGATAGATACACTGCTCTTCTTGGCATTACTATTCTCCTTCGCACTTAAAGCTTATATCTCTCCTTCTGCCATCCATCTGTCCAGGAAGTTCCATAATCACCCACTCTGAGAAGAGTCTTGTATATTAATTTTAAATTGTCAATACTTTAGCAAAGACTTTCTCCCCTTCCACAACACACCCACAAGCAGTTAATATTTCAGTGTTTAGGTGTGTTGTAATTAAAGTATCATTAAGGCACTAGTAACTGTTAGATTCCCATCTAAGGTATGAGATTGGCTAAAATGTCTGAGGTTACTTGATAAAATACAAACTAATCTCTGTGAAAATCTTTGTACTAGAATGTGTACAGTACAAATATTAAGGTTACTTAATGCTCATTAAACACCAAGTAATTGCAAAAATATTTTCAAAGAATAGAATCCTAACTCTGTTGTGTTTTTGGCCATTATATGTTGATCTGAAAGGATGGTAGAAGAAAACATACATGAAAATCTTTGTGAACTTGAAGTAGGACAAGATTTCTTAGGAAAAACACCAGAAAAGTATAAACTATAAAAAACAAACAAACAAAACGGCAAATAAGATGGAAAGCATTGGTCCTTTTGTAGACACTGTTAAGAAAATGAAGAGGCAAGCCCACACTGGGTGAAAATATTTATAATAAATATATAATAATAAATATATATGACAAAGGATTTGTATTCAAACAACCCAGCGAAAGAGAAGAATAGGCAAAATATTTGAACAGACATTTCACAAAACAAGATATACTTACTAATGGCACATGAAAAGATGCTTGGCATCATTTGTCATCCCTGGAAATGAAAGTGAAAGCCGCAGTGAGCTACCACTACAGACCCATTGGATGGCTAAAATTAAAAAAAAAAAAACAACAACTAAATACCAGTGTTTATGAGATACAATGCAAATGAAAGTACAAACTATTGCATTTTGGAAAACATTTGTCAGTTTCTTATAAAGCTAACATAATACCAGATATAAATTTACCATAGGAAGCAAGTAATTTCACCAGTAGGTATTTATCCAAGAGAAATGAAAACATACATCCACATAAAGATATATACAAAAGCACTCAGTATGGCTGTATTCCCAATACCCCCAAACTGGAAACAATGCAAATTCTAGCAACAGGTGATTGGATAAATGAATTGTGGCCTCTGCTAAATACTACACAACATTTAAAAGGATGGACTACTGAAACATGCAACAATATGATATGATGAATTTCAGAATAATTTTGCTGAGTGAAAGGAGCTGGGCCTAGAGAAATTCATATTAATATATTTCCCTTCCTATGAAATTCTAGGGAAGGAAAAACTAACCCATAGCATATAGCTTATCAGTGTTGCCTGGGACCATGGATTGGGTGGGTGGGAGGTGCTTGCATGCAAAGGAACGTGCGGGAACATTTGAGGTAATGAGAATGTTCTATATTTTGATTTCGGTGGTAGTTATACATGTGAGTACATTTGTCAAATCTCATCTGGCTATATATTTTGAAAAGTTGCATTTTAGTATAGGTATGTTGATTTAAAGAAATAAAGTTGATTTAAAGAAAAAGAGGTTGGAGATGAGGGAAGAGTTTGCAAATTTAGGGAAATTATATTCTAAAAACAACAGCAAAGTGAGTAGTATCTTCAAAACTAATGAGTAGAAAGAATTCTGAAGAGCAGTATGCATGAGAGGAGGGTGATATTCACGAGAATATCTCTGATATGCTCAAAGGAAATACTTGGCTAGATTTTATTATTGAACTTAAAGATCTTACTTAATGTTAAGCTCAATTTGGAAGAAAATAAAAGAGAACTTAGCATACTTGGGATAGAAATAGAAAGGGGGAAAGTCTACTAATTTGTATAAAATAACATTTTATGTGAAGGAACAATGCTAGGTTCATGTTTATTTAATCACCTAATGTTGGAATGAAGCACACATTTATTGGACTTATTGGACTTAGAACCAGAAAACCAAGTTTTAGGACACTCAGACAATAAGAATTAGGATCTTTTTTTTAATAGCCTGTCAAGAATGTCTCGTGCAGTCTCCAAAGGGTCAGAAAACCCAAATGTGTCATATGAGCATTAAGGAGATTCCTTCCGTTGGGATGATTTGCTTCTTTTGAAGAACAGCTTTTCCATATTCCCATGGGATTTGCTTTCACGTTATTGTGAAAGGACCATTTCCAAAGTCTCTAAAATATATTAAAAGCAAATGAAGTCATAATTATAAAAAAATAATTTATGAAGAAAGTTATGAAAGAACACACACTGTTGGTTTTTATAAACTTCAAGTGTAACTTGACAGTACTTTGTTAATTTGTATTTAGATATACACTTGCATTGGTATTGCTGCCACTGAATGAAAGGGTAAATGATTTAAAATATGAAGTATGGATAAGACTTATCTGAAGGATTTACTATAGTATTTTATCTAAAGGGTGAATAAATTGGAATGACACCTAAATTACAGATCACTGAAACACAAATGGGATAAAAAGCTGAAACTGAAGATTTTTTATCCTATTTTTTGCCATGTATTTCTCAACTTGATAATTAAATGCAGTTTATCAGATGTTGTCATATAAGACTGATTTGCTTTTTTAAAACACTTTTCTCAAGATTTCCTAAGAGCAATAGAATTAAAATGTCACACTATTTGAAAGTTAAAGTGAGAACAAAGTTTTCTCTAAGAATGATATTCAAATAATCAAGGTTACATGATGCAAATTTTAGAGTCTGCTTTCCATACTGCTTAGAATGACACATTTATTTCTGGGAAGTTGTGGGAGACCTTAACCCTTAAAGAAGTTAACCATGAAGCTTTATTTTGAGCTCATCTTCTTATGGAAGTTAAAAAAACCTTCATCTGATCCAGGCTTTCAAATTTTTGTAACTGAATGTCATCTCTGTCTCTTGAATATGATTTTTAAGGACATAATACTTTAATATGCTATGCAGGATATCAGTACTTTAGGAAAATATCAGATAATTCAACTACATATGAACTGTGCTCTATCACTTGCTTAATTTCTCATGAAAAAGCCTAATGATGAGAGGAACAGCTCAAGGGTCTTGTTTTTCTATTTCTCCAAAAATGTTTTACTCATTTCTTATGTTAAAATCCTGCAGTAAATTGATTCCTAAGAAAACCTCTTTGTTTCCCCATTACATTATGTAATCAGATAGTGAAAGTCAGAAATTCAGAATATTTCCTGATTTCGATCTAATAAATGGCCAAGAAGCTCTGAATATATTTAGAAATTAGTCAGTAAGTAACTCACCTCAGTTATCTGGTGCCTGTATTTTCCTGTTTCCTTTAGTAGATTATTGTTCAGTTTTTATCTAATTTCCTCCTTTAGACATTTTAACTCAATGTTCAGGCTTATGTCAATTTCTAAAGAAGGTACATGTTGTACAAAATATTATACTGAGTATCTTGGGTCCTATGTTTATAGTTCATATCCATTGTTTCTGGAATAGACAGTCAGAAATAATCCTACTTTAATGGATATTTAAAATGTGTCCCGGTTATTGTACACCTGAATCAAGTGAATAAAAGTAATCTTTGAGTAGAAAGAGACACTAAGAATTTGTAGCAACTGCAGCATGTATTCTTTGAATGTATTCTTTTGTTAGAATTTGTCAGCCAAACTTGTCTACTTGTTCCCTTATCTCAATCAAGGTTAATTCATGTTTTTGCTTTAATCTTTACTGAAAGTTTTTCTGTATTTGTGTCCATGTACATTTGGAAATGGAAGTGAGAAAATGTAGGTGTGTATTTTTTTTCAATGTTTTGTTTGCTTATCTACTTAAATGGAAGAATCCCTCTGAGAGAACGAGTTGAGAACATAGTAAAATAACTTCTGTTGCTGCCTATTATCAATATCGTTTTCTTGCTTTTAGAAAAAAATAATGACAAGCTTCTAACACGCATCTCTTTATATAGGCTAATCTCCCACTTAAGAAATTTTAATTGATTACATTTTTAAAGGACTAGAAGAACAGCATTAGCAACATTCTGATAATTCTCTTATATTTGTGTAAATCTTTTGTCCTTAAATTTTTATTTAGCTGAATATAATAAGAAAGTTTGTCAAGAGCTATGAATATGGGAATTTTTAGAATCTAATATTTCTTCATTTTGCAATTGTAAATTAATGGCAGATATGCTTTTCATGATGAATTAAAAACTGGGTACAATGACTCAAATCTCCATAAAAGGAAAATATGAATAACACATATTTGAAAATCAGCCTGAAAGACATTGAAATAGCACCATAGTGAACCATTATAGGTATAGTTTAATTATCAAAAAAAGGTAAAAATATGTTAAGCAAATATAATACTAGATACCATCCTAACGTAAAAGATGGTTATTATATTTAATAAAATACACTTGAAATGCAAATTGAGAAATGATAATTTGATTAATTTCTTAATTATTTCTAAATAAGGAATGATTCATTATACAATAATAATTTGAATTTTTCTACATCCATTTTCACTTACATATTTTTTATTTTAACAAGAAGAGTTAGGTTCTAAATTAGGAATAATAAAAAATGACTACAAAAAAGTATGTCTTTAATTCAATTTTGTTTTTCTTGTAGAGTACAGATATGAGCCCAGCAAGTAGCACCACTTCACTTCCTGTTAGTCCTCTTACTGAAGAGCCATTGCCTTTCAAGGTAAAAAATAAATTGAAAACATTTTTAATAATTTTTTACAATACTTTTAGGATCTTTAAAAGATATTTATTTTACTATAGTAAAATAGGTAGTTCAGGCATAGATGGTGAGGTTAACTGCTTTAGTTCATAAGGATCTTGTTTCAGATGTTAAAGTTTTGTTGTTGTTATGTCTGTTGTCATTCTACTTGCTAAATAAAGGTAGAGTTTGAATAGAAATTGATACTTTGTATAACACATTGTTTGCCTTGCATGTAAGAGACAGTAATTTCATTGTAATAGTTTGATGTCACATGAATTATAGGTTTCAAATCTTGTATTTATATTAATTTAAGCAATAAGTTTGGAATGAATTATTCAGCACTCATTGAGTAGTTAAACTTTCATTAGCTGATTGAATTTTCATTGATAACTCTAGGTCATAATTAATTAGTTGTGTATTCTTTACAAACTAATGGTAAAAATAAAAAATTAACATATGGAATCATTCCTCCAAACACTACATTTTTAAAATATTTAAGTAAATACTCTAAGTATGATTAGCAGAATTCTTCAGTTTGGGAGTCTGTATACATTACAAATATGAAGTCATCTTCTTGTTTTGCTATTTAAGATTAGATGTTTCTCTTTAAGCCAAAGCTTGTAAATCAGCTATTTTATATGTGCACCAGAGATTTTTGGATTTCTTTAGGATTATTGTAAATAAAGGGACTCCTTAAGATCATGGGAAAGAAAAAAAAAAAAACTTGGAAAGTTGGGATGATACACTTACGTGCAATGGTTTCAGTTTAGTTTAAAGACAGGTAAACATATTTTGGGGGGTTATGATGATTTGTATTTTACCATAAGTTTGTCATTGTTTTTCATATGAAGACAAAATCTTATTCAACTTCATATTGCTTACATCTAGTACAGTGACTGACGTGGATTTCTGTATACTCAATATTTGCTCTATTGTTAAAATGAAAATAATGGTTATAAATTCCATCGTGGGTCTTTAGTTTTCTAATTATAGGTGCTTTGTGTCTTAATGATAGACAATAATAACTGTTAAAGGCTCATTTTATGTCAGAGAATTGTTAAATACTAAATAGAATTCTGATTATATCATTTATTGAGAAATATTTTATCATTCTACAACAAAAGGAGAAAATAATACTAATGTTTCAAAGTTTAGTATTCCTTAATATTCCATCTTATGGTAGATGGGACAAAATTTAAAGAAAAATCATATTTTTAAAAAGTTTTTAATTGATTTCTCACAGCATCACTAGAAACCATTTTCTCTTTTTAATATGCTGATAATGACTACCCTCCTTGAAAATTAATGTATTTTTTAACAGAGGTAAAAGGAAACGTCAGATATATTCCAAAATATGCTGACATAAAGCTAATACAAATATAATTATTTTAGTTAGTTTCTCTGACTGGTTCTAAGAGATCAATATTTTTCCCGTGTTAATGTGTAAATATGCAGTTAAAACTTGCAAGTGCTTATAATATATAATATTGGCTTTTGCTAACCAATATAGTTATAGCAGCTCTTAATTTACTTCTTCTGTGATAGGAATATTATTTATATTTTTTCAAAACAATTTTATCAGATATAGAAACATCCACTAGTATTTAAAAGTATCTAAAATTAAGGTTTCAAATTATACAACTCCTGCATTTGCTTCTTTTATTTTTAGTTTATAAACTGTTGTCATATAAATGATTAATAGAATTCTTATTTATCCTTATATAAACACAAAATATACAGAAACTATTTTGAGATGTACCTTAGCAGTATAGTACATTTTAATTGCAAAAAAATTTGTTGAAAACAAAAAAACACGGAAGACATTGAAGTTGTCCGATAACGATACCCTGAAAAATCTTGCAGTTTTAATTCATTTATGTCCGAAACTTTATTTAAATTTTTGATATTTGACCAACATGGTTAACTAGAAAAAAAATTGATTATCTTTTTTTTTTTTATTCCCCAAGAATAAAATAAGATTAATCACCTTTGATACTTTAGTTGTATTTTCTAAGACAGTGATTTCAGCACCCAACTCCGTAACCATCTGCCCTAATATTAGACAAGGAAGGCTTTTGAAAGATAAGCTTTGGTGGCCGGTTGAGAGACTTAATTATACTTTTTCTTCTGGGAAATAATTAGGTTAATAAAAGAAAGTATTCCATCCCTTTTCTTGGTCTATTTTGGAAGCACTCATATGACAGTTGGAGGACGATATCCTGTTTTGGCTCAAGTGTTTATCCAAGTAAATGCTTTCCTTTAAATATTATATTCAGAATGACATTCAGATTAAATTTATTTTAACCATACCATTTGACATAATGACAAATGGTATGTGATATATTTTTAAAATCCCTAATAATTACCTTCCCACTAATATCTCTACCTATATTATTGACTTGAATGTTAGATGAGAAATTGGCTATCAATAGGAATGTACCACAGTGGGATCTATTAAATTTAAGGTAGTAGAAAACTGGTAGTATCCTGGAGACTTACCCAAGGAGTCAAGAGAGGTATGTTAAGCTTTGGAGATACAAGAATCAAAGATGACAATTAAATTTTGTTTGGGACCAGATGCTTCTTTTCCATAATAAGACTATTTTTTGGCACTACTAGTACTGGAGTACATACTTCAATTTAATTTTTAAACAAAACCAGATCTGCTCTTAAAAATAGCCCAAGCCCTGTATACTTACTCACGACTCTATTCCCTTACAGAACAGTTCACCTTGTGCTAAATTTCTTACCCTTACCATTTAAAACCCATTGCCATAGTGTTTTGTTTGGTTTAGTCTTTCAAAAATGAGGACAGTTCTCACAAAAATCCATCTAGTCTTCTCTTAATAAATTGCAAGATCTAGGAAACTGCCTTTCTTTCAGATAGAACTGATTGATCAGAGATAAGTAGGGTTTCTCCGTCTGGACAGGGTACATGGATACCAGTTCACCACAGTCACCATTCCCTATTCACACCTGGCACTGAAAGCATTTGAGTGAACCCCTTCATATAAAAAGATGTATAATTCACAATCCTCCACCTATACCACAGGTAATAAACTCACAGATTTCCCAGTTGGACTCTTGTTGCTGAGAAGTTTCTAGGAGTCCAGGTTTTTATAATTATGCAGACTATTGTTATGGACATATATTTGAAAACAAAGGGCAAATGCATAACTTCAATTTTTTTAATAGAGTTTTCAGCATTCCATAAAATATATACATATATGGTCTGACACATATGCCACTACGTTATTATGGAAAGGCCAAGGGATAACTAATTTCACGTGGGTGGAAACAATATTTTATTAAACAGCCATAATAGAATCATAATAGTGCAAGTTAATTGATCTAAGTGAGACTTTGATATAAGGAAAAAGGGAGTAGACTGCTTAACTGTTAATTAAAAGTTTTATGTTTTTCTGTAGAATAACCAAGTTGACATTGTTAATTTTGATGCCCATTCTACCTGTTCCCTCTGCCATTCTCCCTGATTATCTTAATCTGCCTTGTCTCTTCCTTTGTGGCCTCAGTCAGATGTACCACACCAAAAATGCTTTGGGGCCATCAAATATTACTGTTCTTTAGTAGGATGACCCTTTTAATTTATTTGTATATACACAGGTATTACAGCCTCCATCCATTCCTGGAACTAACATTCTTGAAGCTAAAGCTGGCTCATTGTTCCTGACCCCTCCGTTAATAGTACACTTGATTATGGGCCATGTTCTTTTTGCCAGCCACATTCATCACATATTTTTAAATTTATTTGTTCTTCAGTGAAGCCTGATGGCTAGATCTTAATCCCTTTTCCTCCAGAAAGCACCTTTTTTGATTACATAAGTTAGACACAGGTATTATCCTGGCTTATTCTTTATCCTTATCCTGTGATAAAGCCAACAGGAAAGAAACAAATTCAATTTGCCTTTCCTTTAGACATTATTTCAAAAGTGCACCAAGACTATCCTCCATTCACCAATCTCCAGTCAAAGTCTGAAAATAAAAATCACCCATTGCCTTCATGACCCCATTGACTGCTGCTTCTCTCTGTTAGTGGGTTCCTGGCATGAATAAGGTGCTTGGCTATCCAGTACCTAGAATGCAAGGTGGGGCCACCCTCCCTGAAGTCCAGCCACCTTCCCCAGGAGCTGACACAGAGTGGTGCTGGGCTCTTTCCTGGGTCTCCTGTCCTATGGAATTCCAAGGTTCTCTGACTACTTTTCTTCATCTCCCTTATTTAAGCAAGGGACACAGAGGAAGAAATAGAGAAATACATGAAGGTCTCAAAAATTTTATCCTGCTAGCCAATGCGGGGATGTTATGATCCACTTGACCATAGAGTCTAAACTCAGGACTTAGTAACATGTAGTAACACACATAGTTCGCTCTCAATTATATAAAATAAATATTGAGTAGAAAAAAACCCCCAGGAAATATACAGTTATCAACAATCAACTATTTAGATGGACTATACTTAAGTTTTTTCCTATAGTTTCTACAATGACCACTTATTTCTATTTTAAGAACAATACATTTTTTTAAGAAAGCAGAAAAGAGAGCTGGGAACATTAGAGGCAGTGTAGCCTAGTTAAGAGACTTCCTAGGATCAAATCCCAGTTCTGCCACTTTATATTTTTATAACTGTGAGCCAGTTACTTTGTGTCTCAATTTCTCCATCTGTAAAATGGGAACAATAGCAACTGCTTCTTCATTGTGTTCTTATAAGGTTAAACAAGTTATTAAATAGGAAGTGCTTAGAATAGCACATAGCAAACAGTATATGTTTTAACCGATCTTTTTTTTTACAGAGATATCCGTTAGTTTAAAGCAAGAAAGTTCTATATGTTAGAAATAACATGAAACAGAAATATTTCCACTCAAGTCCTTGTACTTCATTTCTAAATGTGAGAATAGAAATATAAAGTCTTTACTTTGATGAAGAATAATGTTTAATATTCATTCCTAGAAGGCATGCTACTTATTTTATACCCTCGAGTATTCAGATGAGCTCATATATCAGTTTCCTCTCATGAAAAATAATTAATCGAAATGTTTATCAATTATGAGGGAGAAGAAGTTAATATAATGAGTTTGTCTTAAGGGGAAACTGGTAAATATACATAAAACATTACTTGGAAAAAAGGAATACATAATAGTTTGTGTAACCATAGGATGTATGGTATCTTTTTATCAGGAACACACCACAGTATATTTTTCTTTAATTCCCCAAACCTCCCCCTGTGCATTAACCTGGTAACTTTCTAAATACAATCTCCACTGAAGGAACATTATTTAATCACATTAGATTCTGGGAAAAACCTCATTGTGAACAAAGCACTATTGATATTTTACTCTTTATATAACATCAATATACTAAGTAGTGTCAGTTTATTTGGTCTAAAAACACCATAGTGGAAAAGAACACATTTGGAGGCTCTGAGGGAGTGGAGTCGGGTAGTGGTGTGACCTCATAACATCATCTGTTGCATATCCTGCATTGGTTGAGATTTTTTTGTGTGTTTATTGTTGTTTTTCATTTACTGAATTTAATGGTCTCTTTTTATTATTGGAATTCACTTTTTGGTTGTCCCAGAAAGAGCCCAAAATGGTATATTCTGCATTTTTGGTTAGTTTTTGACTAAGCCATCTATTCATTCATTCATCTGTTGATGAATCAATTTATAAAATACCTACCACGTGCTTGATAATGTTCTAGACACTGGTGCTTCAATGTAAACAACACAGACTGAATTCCTGCTTTCATGGTATTTGGGTTCTAGTGAGGAGTGATACACAGCAAAAGAATAAATATATAGCATGTCAGGTAGGGATGATAAATGCTATAATGAAAAATAAAGCAGGATTTGGAAGATAGGAAGTGACTTTAAAGTATGTTGCTGTTTCAAAAAGGATGGTCAAAGAAGGTTACTCTGATTAGGAGATGGTTTAGCAGAGACTAAAATGAAAAACGAGAGAAAGCCACTCATCTCTCTATGGGAAGAGGCTTGAGGACAAGTGCGAAAGCCGTGAGGCAGGGGAACATTTGACCTTTTTAGGATCGGCAAGAGTGACATTGTGGCTGGAGCAGAGTGAATGAGTGTGCAGGTAATAAAAGATCAAGTCAGAGAGAAACCAGATCATGAAGGGCCTTGTAGGCCGTGGTAAAGACTTGGAATCTTACATTGCATGAGATGGGAAACCACTGGAGTGTTTTGGGAAAAAAGAATGACATAATCAGACTTTATTTCAAAACCGTTACTCTGATTTCCGTGTAGACGTAGGCAGCAAAAGGACATGGTAGAAGAAGGAAGGCAAAGCTCCTATAGGTAAGAGATGGCGTGGTAAATGTTGACAGGCTAATAAACACTGGTGGGATTTTAGATACATTTTGAGTGCGAGTCATCGGGATTTGTTAATAGATTGTATGTGGGATATCAACAAAGAGCAATATCAAAGATTATCCCTGATTCTAAGGTTCTCTATATTTTCCTATTTTTACCTCTTTTGCTATCTTTCTGATGTTGCAGATAAACAGGTATCATGATGTAGCGATTAACAGTCTTCTCTGTGCATGCACATCCCTGGGGTCTCTTCCTCTTTTCATAAGGACGCCAGTCATAGTGGATTAGAGCCCTCACCCCCCATCCCACCACCACCGTGGCCTCATTTTAACCTCTCTTTAAAGACCTTGTATCCAAATACGGTTATGTTCTGAGGTCCTGGGAGTTGAAACTCCAGCCTGAAAATTTTGAGGGGACAAAATTCAGCCCATAACAGACAGACTCAAGACTGCTATGTTAATTCTTTCCTGAACACAAGGCCAACCTTGACTCAAGGAAAGGAAAAATAAATTGCACCTCTTGATGGGGGAATGACAAGGATTTGGAGCAATTTTTAATCTACCATATAAATATGTGATATTCCTTTATTGATCCAGTTTTCAGTGCTATTAAATTCTCAGTGATGTGTGAGGGAGTTTGGATTTGAGGGAATGAAATAGGAAATGAGAGATTTCCTTAAATGTTTACACATATTCATCTGTGCACTTATTTGAGTATATTTTCCAATGCTATTTTAATTTCCATTAAATTTGGAAACTTCAGTTAAATGTCACCATATTTGAATTAACTTATAGTCCTTAAAACCTTGTGGTTGAGAATATCAAAGAATCATGGCTATAAAAATATTTTACTAAAGTCTTGATTATAAACACTGAGAGGAAAATTGAAATAACAACTACCAAACAATACTTTCTATATTATGTCTATATAGTATTATTTTATGTTAACATTTTTCCTTCTGGTTTTGTCAAGATAAATTTTGAATAAACACTGTATCTATTATTTAACTTTTGCAGACAGCATCACTGATGTATTATGAATATTCACTGGAAAGAAATATAATAATTGTATATCCTGATAAATCAAGTAAAATTATTTTAAAATAAATGAAAATTACTTTTACATAAATTAAAGCCAAAACAAATTTTAATTTTTCTTAAAAGGTATGCAGCATCCCTCAGACATAGCAGACCTCAAGGGGAAAAAAAAATAATGGAAATAATAAGCAAATACTTTCATGTCGCTTGCTAGCTTTATATTGCTGTCAAATCCTTCTCACACACTATCCAAATGGTTTCAGTAAGGCATGTCCAAGATATAGAACTTGTCAACATTAATACATGCTAAAAATAATGGCATACACCCTCTCACCCCATCCACAGGTCACACATTCATTTTCTTCCTTAAATGTAAATCTCATTGAATTTCTTCATCTTTGCATAGGTTGCTGCCTTAGATTTCTCCTAACTTTTTTGAGTTCTCCATGTGGTAATGAGAGAAAACGTTCATGGTATAAAGCTTTATTTTAGCATACTTTCAGAGCATTGGGCCATACTCTGCTTACTGTGGTCACAAAGTCCCTTTGACATATTTAGTGGACAAGATTTACTCAGCATCTGTTAGAGATGACCTTGGAAAACCGAATTCGGGGATCCACTGTTTATATCATTGAGTTAAAAAGAGCTCCAGGGCTTCCCTGGTGGCGCAGTGGTTGAGAGTCCGCCTGCCGATGCAGGGGACACGGGTTCATGCCCCGGCCTGGGAAGATCCCACATGCCGCGGAGAGGCTGGACCCGTGAGCCATGGCCGCTGAGCCTGCGCGTCTGGAGCCTGTGCTCCGCAACGGGAGAGGCCACAACAGTGAGAGGCCCGCGTATGGCAAAAAAAAAAAAAAAAAAAAGAGCTCCAGAAAACTACAAGATACATAGATTTGGATGGTATTTCATAATTGGCAAAAGTGAGGATTTTCTAGGAAAAGCTTGAATTTAGAATACAGGTACAGAACATTGGAGGAAAGAATTCGGGTACACAATGTGAAAAGGTCTGGATTAGTTTGTACATAAAAGACAGGATATTGAATTACTGCTAGCAGAATTCTAAAGCCAATAAAAGCCTTGAAATTTGGGGAAATAAAAACAACTTTGTGTGTTTCTTGAAAGAAAATGAATTTTAAGAAACTGAGTCATTATGACCTCAACTTTGGTTTGGGGACCCACTTAAGAGTGGATTGGCGTCACTGAAATACATGTTCTGTCTGCCGACAAGATGCCAGGACAGTTTTATTTGGAAACAGTTGATGTCAGCAGTGTGCTCTGTTCCTCAATACCTGTTGCTCCCGAGTGTCTAGAAAACCTTGATGTGAGGTAATAGCGGATGTGGCAGTCATTGCTCTGCACACCAATATTAACAAGATTTCTTTTAACATTTAATGAAGACGTCAGATATTGGAATTGGCTTGGGATTAACACTATATTTAAGATAATATCATTATTAATGATAATTTAAGCAGTTGATCTCATGTTTAGTACATCCAGTGTTTATTTTTTATCTTAACATTACCATTTCATACACATTCTGGATCATATACACTTACTCTTTGTTGTTTTAAAATACCTCTTGCATTACTTCAGGATTTACCTTATAAGTGTGACGTATACCGTAACACATTTTTTTTTAAATAAGAAATTAATAATCAAGGTAAAATTCCAAGGCTGTGATTCATTATTAACATGACCATTTGAGATGGACCATGAATATGAGAAGCTGTCAGGCGTGGACTCAGCGTGAGTTTAGTTTATCTGGCAATGACTTCAGTCTGTTCTATCTTGGAATCATTTACTTAAATAACAAATGAATTTTGGAAGCTGAATCATATCAGCGGTAAAATAAAATGTGCGAGGAATTAAGTACAGTTAACTCTGCCATACATCAGATAATTTAGAAATGATTGTATTTACTTTGCTAACTACACAAGGTTAAAGAATATTAGACCTAAAGTGTTTTATTAAGACATTGGACATCCTTTGTTTTAATTATACTATATGGGGGTATTAAATGGCCATGCTGACAGATGCAATACAGTGAGTAAAACAAGCAAGTATTCTGTTCTGAGGTTTTTTGTATCACAGATTTAACATTTCTTCAGTGCAGTTTTCAAAGCACACATAAATAATTTGTCAGAGATTCTAATACCTGTAGTAACTCTGCTGGGCAAAATTGGCGTATGGATGACGCAAATTAAAAGTTGGATAGTCATTATGAATAATCAGAAAATTCTATTTACCCTTGTCTACAGCAAAAGATATTCTTAATAGTTTAGGGAAGAGTATGAACATCACTTTATTTATTTTTGTTGTTGTTATTCGCTTATTTTATTTTATTTTTAATTTATTTTTTTATTAGAGTATAGTTTGTTTACAATGTTGTGTTAGTTTCTGCTGTACAACAAAGTGAACCAGTTATACATATATTGAATACACATATCCCCTCTTTTTTAGATTTCCTTCCCATTTAGGTCACCACAGAGCATTGAGTAGAGTTCCCTGTGCTACACAGTAGGTTCTCATTAGTTATCTATTTTATACATAGTAGTTATATTTGTCAATCCCAATGTCCCAATTCATCCCACCTTCCCTTTCCCCCTTGGTAACCATACATCTGTTCTCTATGTCTGTGACTCTATTTCTGCTTTGCAAACAAGTTCATCTGTATCATATTTCTAGATTCCACATATAAGCAATACTTTATGGTATTTGTTTTTCTCTTTCTGACTCACTTCACTCTGTATGACAGTCTCTAGGTCCATCCACATCTCTGCAAATTGCACAGTTTGTCCCTTTTATGGCTGAGTAATATTCCATTGTATATATGTGCCACATCTTCTTTATCCATTCATCTGTCGATGGGCATTTAGGTTGCTTCCATGTCCTGGCTATTGTAAATAGAGCTGCAATGAGCATCGGGTTGCATGCATCCTTTCGAATTATGGTTTTCTCCAGATGTATGCCCAGGAGTAGGATTGCTGGGTCGTATGGTAGTTCTATTTTTAGTTTTTTAAGGAATTTCTATACTGTTCTCCATAGTGGCTGTATCAATTTACATTCCCACCAACAGTGCAAGAGGGTTCCCTTTTCTACACATCCTCTCCAGCATTTATTGTTTGTAGATTTTTTGATGATGGCTATTCTGACCGGTGTGAGGTGATACCTCATTGTAGTTTTGATTTGCATTTCTCCAGTCATTAGTGATGTTGAGCATCTTTTCTTGTGTTTTACTTTAAAATGAATTCCAAAAGAGATCAGGAAGGGTGCAATGTGCTTTTGCAAATACTTAACTTTCTTCCTCTTGGATAGTGACTTATTTCTAGTGCAACAAATTAGAAGGTAAACAATTGCCAGATGGATATTAGCCTCTATTCAGCAGCCTAATAGCAATAATTTTGAAGATAGATGTAATTTGAATATTCTGAGTAATTATTGATGTCAGATTTTCAGCTAAGGAAATTCTCTGTTTTCTTTTAAGCTTTTGCATTATATTATCAGCAGTCAGCTTCTGTCTGTACTGGGACTTGCCCTTTTTCTCAGGTAATCTCTTTTACTCTAGCAAATCTGATAAGAAACTCTTATCTCAGGAGATGTGACAAGCACTGAAAATGTTGGCTAAACCTGTTATATTAGAATCTTATTCATGTATTTCTTATTAAGAATAAAAATTCAAGTTCTTTTCTTCTTTCCCACATAACATCTGTGAAACAATTTATGTTCTTCCTCACCAAGGGAAAAGAAAATCCCTTCTTATATATAAATATATACAGGAATCTGTTTCAACAACCTTTATTCCTTACAGACTCCACACAGGCAAACTTCTTTTTCCATGTCTCCAAGCTTTTTCCTTCCTTCTGTCTCCTTGGAGACCAAAGTTGACCTAGTACAGAGAACCAGACCTATCACCTTCTGACTCACCCTCTCCCCAAAGATACTGAAAAGCCTTGAGGAAATTTATACACCGAGTTAAAACTCTCAATGGAAAACAAAAATGTGATTCATTATAATCAAGTCAGAAAATAGACTTGTCCTCCATTCTCTATGTAATGCCAAACACCTGTGCTATCTTAAACTGGTCACTAGACTTAATGATGTGTGTGTTCATCCAAGTTGCTTATTTTGACCATAAAAAACAAGAAGAATAAAAATTCATTTAAAGTAGTTAGGCCCTGCTTAACAAGAAAGTCTTTGGCAGCAGTATTTGAGCTGAAAGTTTTGAAAAAGCTGGGCAGAATTGTCAAAGCATAATTAAGGGTAGAAGAATTAAGCTCACTTTTCTCCCTTAAGTGTCTTTGCCAGACAATAGAAGCTGGCAAGAGAGCCAAGTAGGAAAATGGAGCCGTGCCAGCTGCTACACCATGTTAAAGAGAGATGGGTCATAATTTCTGGTAATAATGCCTACATGAATAAAACCGACAGTGGTCTGTCGTCTTGTTAACATTAGCTGTTTCTCTCCTTCTCTTTCTTGTTCTTTCCTGTGGGCCTTACTCACTTAGTGATAATAGTTCTACTATTATCATTTCTCACCATTTCTGTTATTTTCTTGAATGTAGTAAGACATTCAGAACAATCAACAAACATTTATTGAGTTCCTACTATGTGTAAGACCTTATGTAAAGGTACTGGGGCAGAAATATTTTCTTCAGACTGTATAAAGCTACAGAATATCATAATGCTGGCAGTAGTTCAGCATGGCCTGGAAAAATGTCAAGTATTTCAAAAGTTCAGAGATGCAGTTGAGGAAAGGGAAGTGTCGTGAGGCAAAGGAGAAGTAAGCGCCAAGGTCTCAAGCTAGACCACGAAGGTCTAGACATTATAAATATTCAGTTGCGTGTTGCCCACGTGGCAAGGAAGAATTTGTTTGTTGTGAAGGACTTCACATGCTTTATAGAGAACTTCGACTGCCTTCTACAAGCAGTGAGGTACAGGGAGCAAGCAAGAGTTGTGTCTTAGTCTGTTCAGGCTGATCTAAGAAAATATCATAAACTAGGAAGCATATAAACAACAGAAATGTATTGATTTCTCACAGTTCGGGAGGCTAGGAGTCCAAGATCAAAGCACGGGCAGATTCAGTGTCTGGTGAGGGCCCACTTCCTAGACACCTTCTTTTTGTCTTTTCATTGTAGCCCTCACATGCCAAAAGTAGCAAGGGAGCTTTCTGAGGCCTTTTTTATAAGGGCACTCATCCCATTCCTGAGGGTTCTGACCTCATGGTTTAATCCCCTCCCAAAGGCCCTACGTCCTAATATTATCACCTCGGCATGTTAAGGTTTCAACATATAAAGGTTGGGGGACACACATATTCATACCATAGCAAGTTGAGCAAATTTTAAGATGCAAAATGAAGAAAATTTTATAATTCTTCTTGAGCTCGATTTCCACAGAATGGGTTCTGAACTTCATTCGAAATTTGTCAATTCCTAGAAAATCAAATGGTACTAATAAAATACAAATGATAAGAAATAGGAAGGATTTTCATGTTATCCACTGTTGTTGATTGCCTTCGTCTGTACCTGCAGATGCAGATCTGTTCATCAAATAGGATGAAGATTGTCTATATCTATATTAAAATAATAGTTTATAGGTAGTCTAGGCTTTCATAAATATACACTAAAATATCCATATATTTATATTTACCTAATTGTTATATCTTTAAAAGTTGTCATTAGTGTATTAGTTTTATTTTGTTCCTGTAACAATTTACCACAAACTTGATGTCTTTAAACAATTCTCATTTTAGTTTCATATAGTTCTGAAAGTCAGAGGTCAGAATTAGGTCTCCCTAGACTGGAATCAAAGTGTTGGCAGAGCTGAGTTTTTTCTGGAGACTCTGGGAGATAATCCATTTACTTACTTTTTTGAGCTACAAGAGTTTGCCTGCATTTCCTTGCCTCTTTCCATCTTTAAAACAATGGCCTATTAAGCCTTTCTTATGATGCATCACTCTGATTCTGACTCTCTGTTTCTCCCTATGATATTTAAGGACCTTCATGATTTCACTAGGTCTACCAGATAACCCAGGAAAATCTCCCTATTTTAAAGTCAGGTGATTAGCTACCTTAATTTCATCTTCAGTCTTAATTCTCCTTTGCCATGGACATCACTGGAGGAAGAAAAGGGGCATTATTCTTCCTATCACAGTTAGTAATGACACATATGTAAGATGTGGGTCTTATTCCTGACACAGGAATCTTTGTTCATAATCACCGAGCTGATTATTTAAATAATTAGAATGCACATTACCCTTCTTTTTCTGTCAATTGTTAACTGGTTATTATACTAATACAGAGTAAGGAATATCCACTGTGCTGAATTATAAAAGCTATTTCCTTTATCTTCAGTTTTCTGTCTGGCAAACTCCTCACTTAATGTCCAATTAAATGCCACCACCTCTGTGAAACTTCTTCCCCAAAGTCTCCACAATACTTTAATTTCACTTCTAATATAGAAGTATAAAATTATATTATAAATATATTTACAGTCTTCCCCAATAGATGCCGATTTTCATAAATACAGAAATATTTTATATTCTTTATATTCCCTATTTCAGTGTCTAGTATAGAACTAGTATATAATATACTAATAGTAGATGAAAGAATGAATTGTATGAATGAATGGTGAAAAAAGCTCACTTAAGGCCTCGTTTCTTTTCTAGTGTTTTATCATATTAAAATTGAAATACTCATTTTATTACATTAGCCATTGATAAACTGATATATGTAACAGAGCCTATCAAGCTATACAAGTAGCCTGCCAAATTTTCTGTAGCTTATCCCTCTTTTTCCCTACAACTCTATAAACATAGCTGGACCAATCCTGGATACAAATTATCTGTATGAGACTAACTTGGCGCTAGGGAATTCAGTATTTAATTGCTCTTGTTATTTGTCAGTATCTCATCTTGTGGTCTGAAAATCTGGCTTCTGCTTTAGCAGGTATTTATGTGATAACCATTGCCTAAGAGATAACTGCATTCCTGCCAACAGCTGTTTGGATTTACAAATATTACCTTTCCTAAGATTATTCTATAGCCACATGCTATATACACTTCAAGTTTCTCTAAATTGGAAATCCTGAAAGCTATCTACTTCTTTTGAGTATTAATCCTCAGTACACACGATTATTGTCTCATTTTACAGATAAGGAAATTGAAGCTTAGAGCAGTTAAGAACCTGACTAGAGGTCACAGTGCTGGTAAATAACTCAGCTGGAATTCCAACTCAGGTTTCTAAAATTCTAAAGACTGTAGCTTGAACTACTATACTACAGAAAGTCTACAGTGTTTTTATTTAAATCATGATTCTGACTGATCATTGGTTTTATATAACTGAAGGGGATAAACACAAATAAAGGCAGAGACAGAAGAACAGAAAATAAGAGAAGTGAAGAGAGGAAAAGAAAAGAAAAGGGAATGAAAGAAAAGAAAATTTAAAAAAAGGAAAAAAAAAGAAATAATAAACATCCCTCCATTCCTCAGGCTTGACATTTATTGAGATCATAATTCTACTAAGATTATGTATTTCTTTTACTAACAGACCTAATAAATTTAAGCCATCTTTGCAATCCTGGAATAAAAGCCACCTGGAATATTGGTCAGTTTTCATAGATCCAAAGAATATAATTTGCTTTAGCTAGTTGAAATGGAAGTTATTTTATTATAGGATATTTGACAGTTTAAAGAATTTCTTGGAAGGTCATCAAACTGGGCTTGGATATGTAGGGACAAAATGCCAGGAGAGATTCCTGCCTGGAAGGGATAATCTATGCTGTCAGGTTAAGAGCAATAAAGGGAAAAAGGATGAGGATATGGGGTTTTCAGCATTTTTTTTTTAACATCTTTATTGGAGTATAATTGCTTTACATTGTTGTGTTAGTTGCTGCTGTATAACAAAGTGAATCAGCTATACGTACACATATACCCCATATCCCCTCCCTCCTGCATCTCCCTCCCACCCTCCCTATTCCACCCTTCTAGGTGGTCACAAAGCACCAAGCTGTTCTCCCTGTGCTATGTGGCTGCTTCCCACTAGCTAGCTGTTTTACATTTGGTAGTGTATGTATATCAATGTCACTCTCTCACTTTGTCCCAGCTTACCCTTCCCCCTCCCCGTGTCCTCAAGTCCAGTCTCTACATCTGTGCTTTTATTCCTCTCCTGCCCTTAGGTTCTTCAGAACCTTTTTTTTTTTTTTTTTTTTTAGATTCCATATATATGTGGTAGCATACGGTATTTGTTTTTCTCTTTCTGACTTACTTCACTCTGTATGACAGATTCTGGGTCCATCCACCTCACTACAGATAAATCAATTTTGTTTCTTTTTATGGCTGAGTAATATTCCATTGTATATATGTGCCACATCTTCTTTATCCATTCATCTGTTGATGGACACTTACGTTGCTTCCATGCCCTGGCTATTGTAAATAGAGCTGCAATGAACATTTTGGTACATGACTCTTTTTGAATTCTGGTTTTCTCAGGATATATGCCCAGTAGTGGGATTGCTGGCTTGCATGGTAGTTCTATTTTTAGTTTTTTAAGGAACCTCCATACTGTTCTCCATAGTGGCTGTATCAATTTACATTCCCACCAACAGTGCAAGAGGGTTCCCTTTTCTACACACCCTCTCAGGCATTTACTGTTTGTAGATTTTTTGATGATGGCCATTCTGACCAGTGTGAGATGATATCTCATTGTACTTTTGATTTGCATTTCTCTAATGATTAGTGATGTTGAGCATCCTTTCATGTGTTTGTTGTCAATCTGTATATCTTCTTAAGAGAAATGTCTATTTAGGTCTTCTGCCCATTTTTGGATTGGGTTGTTTGCTTTTTTGATATTGAACAGCAAGGGCTGCTTGTATATTTTGGAGATAAATCCTTTGTCAGTTACTTTGTTTGCAAATATTTTCTCCCATTCTGAGGGTTGTCTTTTCATCTTGTTTATAGTTTCCTTTGCTGTGCAAAAGCTTTTAAGTTTCATTAGGTCCATATTTGTTTATTTTTGTTTTTATTTCCATTTCTCTAGGTGGTGGGTCAAAAGGATCTTGCTGTGAGTTATGTCAGAGTGTTCTGCCTATGTTTTCCTCTAAGAGTTTGATAGTGTCTGGCCTTACATTTAGGTCTTTAATCCATTTTGAGTTTATTTTTGTGTATGGTGTTAGGGAGTGTTCTAATTTCATTCTTTTACATGTAGCTATCCAGTTTTTCCAGCACCACTTATTGAAGAAGCTGTCTTTTCTCCATTGTATATTCTTGCCTCCTTTATCAAAGATAAGGTGACCATATGTGCATGGGTTTATCTCTAGGCTTTCTATCCTGTTCCATTGATCTACATTTCTGTTTTTGTGCCAGTACCATACTGTCTTGATTACTGTAGCTTTGTAGTATAGTCTGAAGTAAGGCAGCCTGATTCTTCCAGCTCCGTTTTTCTTTCTCAAGATTGCTTTGGCCATTCAGGGGTCTTTTGTTTTTCCATACAAATTGTGAAATTTTTTGTTCTAGTTCTGTGAAAAATGCCAGTGGTAGTTTGATAGGGATTGCATTGCATCTGTAGATTGCTTTGGGTAGTAGAGTCATTTTCACAATGTTGATTCTTCTGATCCAAGAACATGGTATATCTCTCCATCTGTTTCTATCATCTTTAATTTTTTTCATCAGTGTCTTATAGTTTTCTGTGTACAGATCTTTTGTCTCCTTAGGTAGGTTTATTCCTAGGTATTTTATTCTTTTTGTTGTAATGGTAAATGGGTGTGCTTCCTTAATTTCCCTTTCAGATTTTTCTTCATTAGTGTATAGAAATGCAAGAGATTTCTGTGCATCAATTTTGTATCCCGCTACTTTACCAACTTCATTTATTAGCTCTAGTAGTTTTCTGGTAACATCTTTAGGATTTTCTATGTATAGTATCATGTCATCTACAAACAGTGATAGTTCTACTTCTTCTTTTCCAATTTGCATTCCTTTTATTTCTTTTTCTTCTCTGATTGCCATGGCTAAAACTTCCAAAACTATGTTGAATAATAGTGCTGAGAGTGGGCAACCTTGTCTTATTCCTGATCTTAGAGGAAATGGTTTCAGTTTTTCACTTTTGAAAACGATATTGGCTGTGGGTTTGTCATATATGGCCTTTATTTTGTTGAGGTAAGTTCCCTCTGGGCCTACTTTTTGGAGAGTTTTTGTTATAAATGGGTGTTGAATTTTGTCAAAAGCTTTTTCTGCATTTATTAAGATGATCATATAGTTTTTAATCCTTCAGTTTGTTAATATAGTGTATCACATTGATTGATTTGCATATATTGAAGAATCCTTGCATTCCTGGGAAGAGCCCCACTTGATCATGGTGTATGATCCTCTTAGTGTGCTGATGGATTCTTTTTGCTAATATTTTGTTGAGGATTTTTTTAATCTATATTCATCAGTGATATTCGCCTGTAGTTTTCTTTTTTTGTAACATCTTTGTCTGGTTTTGGTATCATGGTGTTGGTGGCCTCATAGAATGAGTTTGGGAGTGTTCCTCCCTCTGCTATATTTTGGAAGAGTTTGAGAAGGATAGGTGTTAGCTCTTCTCTAAATGTTTGATAGAATTCGCCTGTGAAGCCATATGGTCCTGGGCTTTTGTTTGTTGGAAGATTTTTAATTTCCTTTTCCATTATGGTGCTTGTGATTGGTCTGTTTATATTTTCTACTTCTTCCTGGTTCACTCGTGGAAGGTTGTGCTTTTCTAAGAAATTGTCCATTTCTTCCAGGTTGTCCATTTTATTGGCATATAGTTGCTTGTAGTAATCTCTCATGATCCTTTGTATTTCTGCAGTGTCAGTTGTTACTTCTCCTTTTTCATTTCTAATTCTGTTGATTTGAGTCTTCTCCATTTTTTTCTTGATGAGTCTGGCTAATGGTTTATCAATTTTGTTTATCTTCTCAAAGAACCAGCTTTTAGTTTTATTGATCTTTACTATCATTTCCTTCATTTCTTTTTCATTTATTTCTGATCTGATATTTATGATTTCTTTCCTTTTGCTAACTTTGGGGTATTTTTGTTCTTCTTTCTCTAATTGCTTTAGGTGTAATGTTGGGTTGTTTGTTTGAGATTTTTCTTGTTTCTTGAAGTAGGCTTGTATAGCTATAAACTTCCCTCTTAGAACTGCTTTTGCTGCATAGGTTTTGGGTCATCATGATTTCATTGTCATTTGTTTCTAGGTATTTTTTATTTCGTCTTTGATTTCTTCAGTGATCTCTTGATTGTTTAATAGTGTATTGTTTAGCCTCCCTGTGTTTGTATTTTTCACAGATTTTTTCCTGTCATTGATATCTAGTGTCATAGTGTTGTGGTTTGAAAGGATACCTGATACGATTTCAGTTTTCTTAAATTAACCATGGCTTGATTTGTGACACAAGATATGGTTTATCCTGGAGAATGTTCCATGAGCACTTGAGAGGAAAATGTATTCTGTTGTTTTTGGATGGAATGTCCTATAAATATCAATTAGGTCCATTTTCTTTAATGTATCACTTAAAGCTTGTATTTCCTTATTTATTTTCATTTTGGATGATCTATCCATTGGTGAAAGTCGGGTGTTAAAGTCCCCTACTATGATTTTGTTACTGTCGATTTCCCCTTTTATGGCTGTTAGCATTTGCCTTATGTATTGAGGTGTTCCTATGTTGGGTGCATAAATATTTACAATTGTTATATCTTCTTCTTGGATTGATCCCTTGATCATTATGTAATGTCCTTCTTTGTCTCTTGTAATAGTCTTTATTTTAAAGTCTATTTTGTCTGATATGAGAATTGCTCCTCCAGCTTTCTTTTGCTTTCCATTTGCATGGAATATCTTTTCCATCCCCTCACTTTCAGTCTGTATGTGTCTCTAGGTCTGAAGTGGGTCTCTTGTAGACGGCATATATACAGGCATTGTTTTTGTATCCATTCAGCCAGTCTTTGTGTTTTGGTTCGAGTATTTAATCCATTTACATTTAAGGTGCTTATTGATATGTATGTTCCTATTACCATTTTCTTAATTGTTTTGGGTTTGTTTATGTAGGTCTTTTCCTTCTCTTGTGTTTCCTGCCTAGAGAAGTTCCTTTAGCATTTGTTGTAGAGCTGGTTTGGTGGTGCTGAATTTCCTTAGCTTTTGCTTGTCTGTAAAGTTTTTAATTTCTCCCACAAATCTGAATAAGATCCTTGCTGGCTAGAGTAATCTTGGTTGTAGGTTTTTCCTTTTCAGCACTTTAATTATGTCCTGGCACTCCCTTCTGGCTTGCAGAGTTTCTGCTAAAGGATCAGCGGTTATGGGGATTCCCTTGTATGTTATTTGTTGCTTTTCCCTTTCTGCTTTTAATATTTTTTCTTTGCATTTAATTTTTGATAGTTTGATTAATATGTGTCTTGGCATGTTTCTCCTTGGATTTATCCTGTATGGGACTCTCTGTGCATCCTGGATTTGAATGACTATTTCCTTTCCCATATTAGGGAAGTTTTCAACTATAATCTCTTCAAATGTTTTCTCAGTTCCTTTCTTTTTCTCCTCTTCTTCTGGAACCCCTATAATTTAAATGTTGATATGTTTAATGTTGTCCCAGAGGTCTCTGAGACTGTCCTCAGTTCTTTTCATTCTTTTTTCTTTATTCTGCTCTGCAGTAGTTATTTCCACTATTTTATCTTCCAGGTCACTTAGCCATTCTTCTGCCTCAGTTATTCAGCTATTGATCCCTTCTAGAGAATTTTTAATTTCATTTATTGTGTTGTTCATCATTGTTTGCTCTTTAGTTCTTCTAGTTCCTTGTTAACCATTTCTTGTATATTCTCTAGTCTATTTCTAAGATTTTGGATCATCTTTACTATCATCACTCTGAATTATTTTTCAGGTAGACTACCTATTTCCTCTTCATTTGTTTGTTCTGGTGGGTTTTTACCTTGCTCCTTCATCTGCAGTGTGTTTCTTTGTCTTCTCATTTTGCTGAACTTATTACGTTTGGAGTCTCCTTTTCACAGGCTGCAGGTTCGTAGTTCCCATTGTTTTTTGTGTCTGCCCTCATTGGGTAAGGTTGGTTCAGTGGGTTGTGTAGGCTTCCTGGTGGAGGGGACTGGTGCCTGTATTCTGGTGGATGAGGCTGGATCTTGTCTTTCTGGTGGGCAGGTCCACGTCTGGTGGTGTGTTTTGGGGTGTCTGTGACCTTATTATGATTTTAGGTAGCCTCTCTGCTAATGGGTGGTGTTGTGTTCTGTCTTGCTAGTTGTTTGGCATGGGGCGTCCAGCACTGGAGCTTGCTGATCATTGAGTGGAGCTGGGTCTTAACCTTGAGACGGGGATCTCTGGGAGAGCTCTCGTCAATTGATATTACGTGGGGCTGGGAGGTCTCTGGTGTTCCAGTGTCCTGAACTCGGCTCTCCCACCTCAGAGGCTCAGGCCTGACACCTCTGCAGAACACCAAGACTCTGTCAGCTACATGGCTGGAATGCCTTAAGAGTTGGAGAAGGTGGCCTGCAGTGGCTGTCCTTCGGTACTGCACATTAGAATCACCTGCTTCTTCCTTGTTTTGCCCCAAAAGCTGTGTTCCACAGAGAAAAACAGTAGCCTTGAAAATAGTCACAGCTCTGAGATGGCTGTTTTTTTCCTTTGTGTTTAGTCGGGTTCCACTTGCTTACAGGGAGCTATGTGCAGAGGCCTCGCACCCAGCTCTTCCAACCATATTTCGTAGTGCAGAATGGCTACTGCCAGCCCCTCAGCTCAGCCAGGCATGTGCAGAAGTGGGGCCAAGGACACTGGGTTTTCAGGATTTAATATGTAAATTTTTTTTTTTTTTGAAAGAATGAGAATTTGGGAATTGGTGGTCGGTGGTTGGTTTCAGGTATTTGTGGTTAGAGGGTATAAGGTTGTCTGAGAAGAGTAAGACAAGGTGATGAAAATAATATTTATCTAGTCATCATAAATTTTTCTTTTCATTTTGAAATTCAATACATTATTTTATTTTTTTAAATCCTATTATTTTTACCTCCTGACCCCCTTCACCCATTTCTGCTACCCCTGGCCTCTGGCAACCATCAATCTGTTCTTTCATTGTTATGGTTTGCTTTTTTTTTTTTTGATTCCACATACAAGAGAGATCTTATGGTATTTGTCTCTCTCTGTCTGACTTATTTCATTTAGCATAATGCCCTGGAGGTTCATCGATGTTGTCACGAATGGCAAGATTTCATTCTTTTCTATGGCTGAATAATATTGCTGTGTGTGTGTGTGTGTGTGTGTGTGTGCATGCATGTGTATATAAGTATAAAACACTTTTTTTATCCATATCCATCAATGGACACATTGTTTGTACCATATATTGGCTATTATAAATAGTGTTGCAATGAACATGGAGGTACATATATCTTTTTGAGTTAGTGTTTTCTTTTTTTTCTCTTTTTTTGATAAATACCCAAAAGTGGAATTGTTGGATCATATGGTAGGTCTATTTTTAATTTTTTGAGGATTATTCATACTGTTTTCCATAGTGGCTGCACCAACTTACTTTCCCACCAACAGTGCATGAGGGCTCCCTTTTCTTCACATCCTCACCAACACTTGTTATTTCTTGCCTTTTTGATAATAGCCATTCTAACAGATGTGAAGTGATATCCCATTATTGTTTTGATTTGCATTTCCCTGATGATTAATGATGTTGAGCATCTTTTTATGTACCTGTTGACCATCTGTATACCTTCTTTGGAAAAAATCCCTATTCATTTTAACTTAATCTACCTCTTTTCAATAAGTACTCCCTTCCCCACTTTTGCCTGATGTTTCTTTAATTTATATATATATAAATATATAATATATACAGTAATATATATATATATATGTATATATATATATATATATATATATATATATATATATACTTTTTTTTTTCCTGAAGAGAATGAACTTCTATCTTCTGCTAGGGAAGGGAGGAGAAGTTGCCTGGCTGCATGGAATATTGTCAACCAATCCTCTGGTTGTCAGCTCCATTTTTATTCCCATCTTCATAGGTACATAGCTTTGCTATGATCCCACAGTAAAAGTAGGGTTGTTTGGGGATTGGGGGTACACTACTGGCTCAGGTTTCAGGTATCATGTGTCTGTCTGCTTTCCAGTTTTCTTTTCCATCTGGTGTCTACTCTCAAAGTGCTTAGATTTTACAATGGACTCTTTATCTTTAAATGTACCTTTTTTTTTCCTAATTTCTGTTTTTTAAAAAAGTATATATGTACATTTATATAATGTAGAGTTTTAATATTTATTTTTAAAGAACTTTGAGGAATAAATCTATTGACTAATAGATTGTCTAATTCTGTGTCAACCTGGTTAAAACCAGGCTGAATAGACATGGTTATAAAATATAATAAACAATACACATTCAATTTTATATGCATATCAGTAAAGAGTAAGAGCCAATATCTACTTATTTGACAGGACCAAATATGGCAGTTAGCATTATGAATTTTGTCTTAACTTTTTTCTTTCCTTGTCACACAGACTATATTTATTAAGTGTTTAAGAATAAAGCCAGTTAAAGAATTTGGAATTGTCTCTTCTTTGAAATATGTCTTACTAAAGCAATTGTCTATTAGGAAAGCATCGAACTTCATGAATAATCATTTCTATATTATGGGAAATACGCTGGAAGTAATTTGTTTTAAGTCTACTTAATTTAGTGCATGGAAAGATTTGATAAAGCTTCAGTGAAGTTCTGCAAAAACTGGTGCATAAACTCAGACGTATGTATAGCAAGATTCATATGTTGTTCAAAATTGTCTCTAAGAAGTGAGTATAAAGTTCACAATAAAAAATGAGACAAATTTCCGTAAGTCACATGGTGTAATGTCACTATTTGCAGTCTTATAAGTTAGTTTTAAAGCTTTAGTCACAAATACAGAATGAGATTTATTAAAGTACACAAAATTCTGTTCTTCAGTGTATTCATGTTGTATAATTAGGTTATTAGCTACATAACTTAATACATTTTTGTGTGGTAAAAACAGTTTAACTGTTAGCAGCTGCCTCTAAAATAGCTTTACACTTATTCAGATTTAAACTATCTAGTGACTTGAGTAAGTAATTATAATTTTGTTGTAACACTATGTAACATATGGTGTTTACATTCTTCTCAAGAGCTCCTTGAGGGGAGGAAAAAATACAGAAGCATCAATATAAATAGTGATTTAGGGAGCCAATATATACAAAGATTAATGGTAGCTAATAGGATATTAAATAGTTGTTAAAGTATTTGAATTTGTCTTATTGGATTATTGAGTTATGAGATTGTATTTTCAGTTGTTTGCTAGGTGCTAGCATCTTTACATGACATATTCATTTTGAGTAATCTGCTTTCTAAATTGAGGTTTATGGGTTTTTTGTTTGTCTGTTTTTTGTTTTTGCGGTACACGGGCCTCTCACTGTTGTGGCCTCTCCCGTTGCAGAGCACAGGCTCCGGACACGCAGGCTCAGCGGCCATGGCTCACGGGCCCAGCCGCTCCGCGGCACGTGGGATCTTCCCGGACCGGGGCACGAACCCGTGTCCCCTGCATTGGCAGGCGGACTCTCAACCACTGCGCCACCAGGGAAGCCCGAGGTTTAGGGTTTTTTAACTTTATCACAGAATTCATTTCAAGCAGTGTATCCCTCTTTCTGAATAACAAAGCATTATTTTATGTCTGTTTATATTTTAGACTTCAACATGTAAGAGGCAGATAACCCAGTATTTTTGCATTTAAAAAGGATAGACATAACACTTCTTTTAAGATAATGTTAAAAGTTATAAACACAGTCAAAATTCTAGTATATTCAGGTTTGGTTTTAAAATAGACCGTATTCCAAATATTTGCTCAAACGTTACCTGTTTTAAGTGTTGCTCCTGCTAAACCATAAAGACTCTTTAAAGCTATGGCTTATCTAAAAAATAACTATAGTCCAAGCTTTAATTTCTTGAGCACTTCCAATGGGTTAAACAGGCTTTAAGGTGTTTTACGTGTATTTTTCTCAGGAAAAACTCCATAAATTAGACTAGGCATCTTTAACCTTATTTTCTATATGAAGAAACTGAAACTAGAGTCTTTTTTAATATCCCCAGTATATCTCTAGTAAATGGCAGAGCCAGAATGATTTTAAAACCCATTGTTTAAAGTACTATGCTGTGCTATAAATTGTACTAGACACAATTGCCTAATTCTGTGTCATCTGTATTAATTGAATGAACACAGGGACTAGATCAGAGCACCTTTTATGACCACTCAAAGGATGTTTTGACTAGATAGATAATTCAGTATCACAGAGGAGCATATTATCATGATTGCTATTAACAAAACAATGATAATAAATACTTTAAAATAAATCTTATAGCATATAGTTCTTTTTCATCTGCAGTTAACTCCTCTGTTTCTGCGGAATAATTCATCAGACAGTTTACCTTGGGCTTTAAGAAACATACCGTCTTCTGAACTCACAGGAGAGGAGACTCTTTCCTCTCCAACCTTATCTAGATTCCTTCTAGGGGGTTAGATAAATGTGGGCCTAAAGTATCGCGTTAATCTACGTTTGGATCAGCATAGGTAATATTTACATTTTTAAAAAATATGATACTCTAATTTGTAGTGATTCTTTTTTTTAAATATTAGGGGCAGTTTTTATCCTGGGAAGTGAAAGTTCTGAAACCTAATCGCAAGTGATATTAGCCAATTTGTAAATATTGTATAGTCCTGGATCCCAGTCCCCTCCCTGCAGTCTTTTCTCTTCTCTGGCTGTACTCATTCCCTGGTTGATTTCATGCCATCTACGGCCTGATGCCTCACAACTATTTTAACTCCATCCCAGACTTACCTGAGTTTCAGACTCATATATATAAATGCCTACTCAGTAGCTCCACTAGTATAGCTATTAGGAATCTCCAAATTGTTAAAACCATTCAAAAATTTTGATTCTTATGCCATTATACCCACCTCACCGTCCTCAATCTATTTCTCTCTGGGTCTACATATCTCCTTCACAATTTCAATAAATGATTTTGTTAACTCCTTCATTGTTCTGGCCAAAGGAAAATAAAAGAAAAAAATTTCATCTTTGACTCTATTCTTTCATTTCTCCTTACACCCATTCCATCCATCAGCAAGTGAGCTCTGCCTTGAATATATATGAGTATATTCCAAGTCTCTCCATTTCTTCCACTTATGCTACCATCATCCTCATCATCTCTCACCCAGGGTGTGGCGTGGTTTCTTACTCCTGTTTCTACACTTGTCTCCTCTATAATCCATTTTTCACAAGGAGCCGGAGTTTTCTTTATAAAAGACAAGTTGTATTGTGTCATTCCCCTGCTTAAAACACTGGAAGCATCCCATCAAACACAAGGTTAAAGTGAAATTAGTTGCCAAGGGCTGTAGTGCTGTATCTTCTAGCCCATGGCAGCTTTTCCACTCTCATCTCTGATTTCTCTTGTATGTCTTTTCTCGCTTTGGCCATGCTGACCTCATGTTGTTTCTTACACATAGCAAATTCTCTCATTCCTCAGGACAGTTGTACTAACTTTTCTTTTGTCTCCATTCTTCATTCTCCAGATTATCATATGACTCATTCCATCATTCCATTTAAGGATCTGTGCTGTGTCACAGCTCATCAGAAAAGCCTACTCCAACTACCCTGCCTAAAATAACTGTCGTATTCCAGCTCCTTTTCCTGATTTATTTTACTTCATGACATTTATTATTTTTCACAGTACAAAAACCCTTGTCACCTGACATGAAATTATATATATGTATTTAAAACTAGTTTTGCTCAGTAGAGTAGAAAGTCAGCATGGGCACAGACTTATTCACCATTGTGTTCCCAGCTCATACAACAGTGGCTGGCACAGAATACCTTTTTTTTTTTTTTCGTGGTACGCGGGCCTCTCACTGTTGTGGCCTCTCCGGAGCACAGGCTCTGGAGGCGCAGGCTCAGCGGCCATGGCTCACGGGCCCAGCTGCTTCACGGCATGTGGGATCTTCCCAGACTGGGGCACGAACCCGTGTCCCCTGCATTGGAAGGCGGACTCTCAACCACTGCACCACCAGGGAAGCCCCCAGAATACCTATTTAATAAATATTTGTTAAATGAAAAAGCTATTATGTCATGTTGTGCTTTAACATGTTTCTATGTATATGCAGTACTCGTATACCTAAGTGTATATATGTGTGTGTGCATCTGATATGCAGAGAGGTAAGAATTTATTATCATTGTTTATGTTAATAGAAATCATGATAATGTGCTCTCTTCTGATACTGAATTATCTAATCAAAGCATGTTTTGAATTATCATAAATTTAATCTAGTACCTCTTTTCATCCAGTTAATACAGGTGATGTAGAATTAGCCAGACAATTGTGTATAGTTGAGGTAAAACCTGTATTCCCCCCAAATAGAAAGAATTGGGTGTTTTAATTTGAAATAACCCAATATGGTGAAGTTATTTAATACTCTGTCTTGTATATCCTTTTTTCCCTTAACTGCATCTAATCTTTTCCTGACTTGATAATCTTGGTAACATTTTTGGTACCTCATTTTAGTTAGAAATTGTGTTCAGCTGCAAATCAAAACAAAAACGTAAAATAACAGTGACTGAAACCCTATTGTATTTATTCTTACACACAAAAAAGCCTGGAGGTAGCAGCCCAGAGGGGGTAGATAGGGCTGTTCTTGGAGGTTGTCTGGGACCCTGACTCCTGTTATTGTTCTGTCTTGCTTTGCGCATGTCCAACTTCTGTAATAAAGACCACTTTAGTCTAGTGGAGTTCTTGTTATTGTTTTTTTTTGTTGTTTTTTTTTTTTGGCGTTCTTGTTTTAAAGCAACATTCCAAGTAGTAGTAAGGAGGAAATAAGGAAGGTGAAAAGTGACATACTTGTTAGTTGAACCGCTTCATGTGAGGAACCACTCTGGAAATCCCACACAGTACTTCTGCTTATGTGTCATTGGCCAGACCTCACAGCAAAAAAGGCTGGAGAAATGTAGTCTTTTGATCGGATACATTACTATCCCCAAAACACCAGGGATGTGTTACTAGGAAGAAGGGGGAGTGATTACTGATGGACAAATAACAGAATATTTTAAATACATCTCTGAGTTTCTTATGAAGTTTTTCTACTATTGTTACAGTTATTGGCGTATGTTTATTTTTCCATATCTTCCTATACATTCCACCCCCATATATCACATTATTGTGCTGTCTCTGTAATTAGCCACACTATTTAGGAGTGTATTTTACACAATAGTTAGTCAGTAAATACTTGTTACATTTGTATTCAAATGACAACCCATTAGCTTGATTTCATTAGCACCTTATTCTGGCAGATGCTAAAAAGCAGGAGAAGCCTTGTCTTCTTGTGTTGTCAGCACTTCTACAGATATTTTAAAAACAAGAAAAATGAACACAATCTGTTTTTACTGTATTCTCACAAAAATGGCCAAATTGCCTACTTAAATTTGAAAGAAAACCCAACTGAGGTATCAACACACTTTGAAAGAGAGCTATTAGCAATGCAAACACTGTTAACTGAGATTTGTATTCAATAAAATAAACAAAAACTTGAACCTCCTAAAGTAAATTGTGAATAAAATGGCTATCAGTTATGGTAATGAAGTTAAACACAGGGGAAAAAAAATTCCAACCATACCTGCTCCCTTGGCTAAATTACATGCAGTGTGGAACTTACATTTCTAAAATATGTTTCCCATTTTACTCAGAATATGTTTTGATTTTACTTAAAAACCAAGCTTTTAAAATACATAAGAAAATATTTAATATGAAAATATTTAATAATTTAATTTCAAGTGCCAAATATCATCTTCATGTTTTATATAACTTGTAATGATTTCATTAATGTAACATTTGTCTCTATATCCAACTCTTCTACACAGAAATACAAGCAAGTTTTCAACATTTTAAGGCATGATTCTTGAAGAATAACCTGCATCAAAATAATCAAGTTAAGTTTTTTAATTGAAGTTAGCTAGTAAGGTCTTTTTTAGTGTCTAAGTTTCTGAGCAGTCTATAGATTTGTTTTACGACATTACATTATGTAATATGTTCAGTAATTCTTGATAGCTTTATGTCATGTGCTAAATAGCCTCTATTTTAAAGTTTGAGGTACTTATGATACACACACATGGATTTCCTTACAATTTTTTCTAAAAAATTGAAAAGTTTTGAAAATTAATTATGTTCCCAGTTCTCATATCAAAGTTTAAACTGCTAGAGTACAAGAACCATATATATATATATATATATATATATATATATATATATATATATATACGTGTGTGTGTATTACCAAACTCAGGTTCCGCTGATTGCTGCTTGAAAGCCAGTACTTGAAAAACAGTTGTTGGTTGGAAAGGAAAGGTTGCTTTATTCAGGAGGCCAGCAACCTGGGGAGAAGAGAGACGCATGTCCAAAAACCAATTCCCAAGATTCTGCTCGACCATGAAAGTTTTTAAAAGGAGAATCATTTGGACAGGCTGTCAGAGTCTTCTTGTTTTCCATTGTGTGCAGACTTTCTTCTCATTGGTTGGTGGTGAAGGAACAGGGACATATTCCAAGAATCTTGTGCTCAGCTTGAAGTCAACATCCTCCACCTGGGTGGGGGCCTTAGTTCCCCCGCAGAAGAACTCAAAGGTATTGTTATGTATATTCCTTGAGGAGGAACCAGGACCCTGCTTTATCTCTGCACTGTTGTTTCTAGACTGCTTCTCCTTTGTTTCTACGTTCCCTCGCTTCCCTGATTAGCAACTGTTTGAATCTGCTCTTTGGAACTCAGGAAGCTGAATAAGGCCTGTTTCCTACAAACAAGAAACAAGAAACAGGACATAGAAAGGCTTTGTACCAAACAGGGTCCTGCTTGGTTTCATATATATATGTTTATGTCCTCTTTTAGATTTTCATTAAGTACTTATTGAATAAAAGTACTTCTTAAGTTTCATTAGGTACTTTCTGAAGCTATAGTAAAACTAGGTTAAAATGATAAAATGAGGAACACAGAGGACCCTGTATACATATGTTTTCCCACTGATATGAATATATTATTTAAACTCAAAATAAATTTATGAAGACTCATCAGATTTAAACACAGATTAAATTAAAGTAATTTGAGGGTAACCCTTTTTCTCTTCTCATCGTAAAAAAAATATTTTCCCTTTATAAAAATATTTATCATGTTTTGCTAGTATTTTGTCCCACTTTTAAAGTGGGATTGGGTAAAAAGAAATAAAGCCCTCGTTCTAGGTAGTGCTCCAGGGTCTTGGTCACTTGATCCGTGGAACCAAGGGAGCAGAAAAGTGCCAGATTAAAAGTGCACAAAGAATTTGTTGCAGGAAAAAAAGTGGTGCACGAGAGGATGGTCATGTCCTAGGTCTCAGACGAGTCCCTGGGACAGCTGCCAAGTGTGGGCTCTTGGCTTTGCACATGAAAGCATTCAAGAAGGAGCCATAGTAAAGCGAAAGAAGGTTTATTCAGGGAGATACACACTCCATAGACAAGAGTGTGGGCCGTCTCAGAAGGCAAGAGTTGCCAGGGTACAGAGTTGTCAGTTTTTATAGGGGTGGGTAAGTTCATAGGCTAATGAGTGGGATGATCATTCCAGCTATTTTGGGGAAGGGGTGTGGATTTCTAGGAATTGGGCCACGGCCCACTTCGTGACCTTTTATGGTCAGCCTTGGAACTGTCATGGTCCCTGTGGGGTGTGTCATTTAGTGTGCTGATGTGTGACAGTGAGTGTATAATGAGGCTCAAGATCTAGGGGAAGTCAACTTGTCCGCCATCTTGGACCTAGTTGGTTCTAACCAGTTCATGTTGTATCCTCAATAGCTATGTCATTCTTTTAAAGGTTGTGCCCTGCCCCCTTTCTGTCTCAAATTCACGTCAAAGGAACTAATTGCAAGGGGACTCCAGCTACTCTAGGTACACAGGAAAGGGATTAGCTGTTACACTTGTCTTTCAGTTTTAACAGTGGTAAGCTAAGCCAGGGAGAGCATTAAGGAGGCCATGGAGTTTTCTCTTTGAAATTTTGATACTTCCTTCTATATTTAAATGTGGCATAAAACATAAAATAGTCAAAGCTCAAAGTGGGAAGCAGGACTACTAAGCTATGATGGTCCCTGTTTCTTGTATCAAGTATCAGCCCCTTTTTCTCCCATCAAGAAAAAAAGAACTGAAGTATATTTTTATAGTAAAAAAAATAGAGATGTAAAGTGAAAAAAATAGTGCTTCTTATCTTTGATATGCTAATGGGAAAAATTGCTTAGTAATTTAAAACATATTAGTAACAGAATAAAAAAATGTAAAACATTTATATTAGGGAAAAAATAAAATGGCTATCATCTAATACACAAATATTTAAATGCACAGAGAAGTGATAAGTGATAATTTCTCAAAAAAGCATCCAAATAGATTGAGTTGCATACATACAATTTAGATAGCAGTTATAAAATCTACCATGCACCTCATACTTAATTTTACTATTTCTACAATAAAGTATTTATTGATGATACTGTGGGGGACAGCAACCATCCCTTTCCTTTATCTGTCTAAAGCTCTTGACTAGAATCCCTGTAACAGACAGATTAAAGAGTGAAAAGCATACAAATATATTTAATCTAAGTTGTTCATGACACAGGAGCCTTCATGAGGAAGTGAAGACACAAGGCAACAGTTAAAACTGAGTGCTTTTATGCTAGGTCTGATGAAGAGTGGACAGTTGTGGAAAGATATGATAGGACAAAGCATATGAGGTGAGTGTAGTAAAATGGTGGAACTGTAGCAAGGCTTGTTTGTTCAGATTCCTCTCTGTGTCTCTTGTCTTCAGAGATAAAGAGGATGCTCTTTTCCCCCAGGTAAAGGAAGGGCACCTCTCACAGGAGGGTTTTATGACCTGCTTCAAGGGAAGGTCAGAAAGTCCTTCCCGCACATGCCACTTCTCAGATTCTTCAACTTGAAATATTTAACATGCCATTGTGCCATCTTTGGGGAGTAGTGTGTCCTGAACCCCTTCAATGCCAGACCAAACATGATTTTTAAGTATGTTTTCCAACATGCTCTCAATGATTTTGCATCATTTGTTCAGGTCAACAGATATGCATTCAGACTTCCTAACCAGAGTGTTGTGCCAGACCCTGTAAAGCAGCGGTCCCCAGCCTTTTTGGCACCTGGGACCGGGGGTGGGGGGAGGGGGGATGGTTTGGGGATGATTCAAGCGCATTACATTTACTGCGCACTTTATTTCTATTATTATTACATTGTAATATATAATGAAATAATTCTACAACTCACCATAATGCAGAATCAGTGGGAGCCCTGAGCTTGTTTTCCTGTAACTAGATGGTCCCATCTGGGGGTGACGGGAGACAGTGACACCCGACGTGTGTTGCTTATGTCCAGTCTACTCCGTAATCTCGTTTCGGTTGCCGTCACTGCAGAAAACCCTGCTTCACAAAGATAGGATGTTGAAAATGGAAGCAAGCTTTTTAGTGCTTTTGTGGCAATCTCAGGATATTCTGTCTTGACTTTAATCCAGAACGTATGGAGATTTGAAATTGTCTCAGACGTACTTTTAAGGCCACCGTCATTTGCGATCTCAAGCAGTTGATCGTCTTCCAGCACGGACAAAGTCGATTCACCTGGCTTATTCACAAATGGGTCGTGGATCCATTCCTTCCCGGTTCGGGGGTCTTTTGTGGTTGGGAAGTAATGCTCAAACTCTTCTGAAAGCTGAGTTAGGTGATCATGCACCAGCTGGGAGAAAGAAGGCTCTGGCTCAGTCTCTTTCAAAATCTCTGCTAATGTCTGAAATATGTCAAAATTCCCAATGTTCACTCGTCACCCCCATAATTCCGGTTTGGCTTTGAATGTAGCCACTTTATCTATCGACTTGAATACAGTTGACGTTCTTCCCAGAAGTGAAAAATTGAGTTCGTTGAGCAGGTTGAATATGTCACACAAGTAAGCAAGTTTTGCGACCCATTCTGTCACTGAAATGTGCTGCCAGTGGTGACTGTTTTCTAAAAGAAATCTCTGGAGCGGCTCTTGTAACTCAGAAACTCTGGCCAGTGATTCCCCTTTAGAAAGCCACCTCACTTCTGTGTGTAAGAGAAGACGTGCGTGCTCTGGGTCCATCTCCTCACAGAGCTGTGCAGACGTGAGTTAAGGGCATGTACTTTAACGTGGTTGATAATCTTAATCACATCCTGCAAAACGTTGTTAAGTTCAGGTGACATTTTTCGGCTAGCCAGCGTTTCTCTATGGATGGCACAGTGCACAGACTCACATTCAGAAGCAACCTCTTTGACCTGGGTAGTGAAACCAGAAAGCCATCCAGTCATGGCAGCCGCTGCGTCCGTGCATATACCGACACAAAATGACCAATTCGGTTTTCCTGATATGAAATCATTCAAAGACTCGAATAGTTCTGCAGCTGTGGTGTTGGCTGGCAACAAAAATGCACGTAACATATCCTCATGCATATCCTCCTGAAAAACATATCGCACAAAAACAAGCATTGTTGCGTTGTTGTCAACATTGGTAGACTCGTCAACCTGGATTAATTCTCTCTAACAGTTATGCCTCAGTATCCTCTGCTATTTCATCAATTTGTCTAGTTACGGTGCTAGCCGAAAGAGGAACACGTGCCACCTTTTGAACTGCAGCGTCTCCTAAAAGTTCATGACAGTTGTCCTTAGCAGCAGGCAGGATCAACTCTTCACCAATAGTAAAGGGCTTCTTAGCTTCAGCAATGTGATTAGCCACTAAGAATAATGCTCTCAGTGCAGAAACATTTGATGAAGTGGTGGCCTTCAATACTTGCTTCTGTTCTTCATGTTCACATTTTTTTCTTTTGAAAAACTCCAAAGGATTGTCTTTTAATGCAGGGTGCTTGGTCTCCGTGTGGTGATGAAGCAGTTTTGAAGGTTTCACGGCTTTGTTGGATAGCCGGTCACCACACATTAAACAAAGCGGGCTTGGAGAATGTGAATCACTTGTTGCAATGAACCCGTAATTTAAGTAGGACTCTTGGTATTTTGTTTTAAATGCAGCTTTCTTTTTGTTGTCAGTCTTAGAGTCTTCTGCTGTCTCATCCTTGGGTCTTTCTCCCTTTCCAAAGAAGCTCGCCAGTGACATTTGTGTTTTACTCATTTTGGCTAGGGTTAGCTTGTGGACTTACCAAAACTGTGACTGAGACAAGTGCACAGTGTGGGAAAGGAAGTGGTAAATAGAATAATGGGTGGGCCACGTTAAAGCCTGCCACCAGATGCAGCTGTTGCAATTGAAGTACGTCAACTCACTTGCCGCTGTAAAGCCTGCCACCAAATGCAGCTTGTCACTTGCCACTCACTGATAGAGTTTTGATATGAGTCTGCAAGCAATTGATTTATTATGGTCTCTGTGCAGTCAAACCTCTCTGCTAATGGCAATCTGTATTTGCAGCCACTCCCCAGCGCTAGCATCACTGCCTCAGCTCCATCTCAGATCATCAGGCATTAGATTCTCATAAGAAGCGTGCAACCTAGATCCCTCGCGTGTGCAGTTCACAGTAGGGTTCACACTCCTATGAGAATCTAATGCCACCACTGATCTGACAGGAGGTGGAGCTCAGGTGGTAACGTGAGAGATGGGGTGCGGCTGGAAATACAGCCGAAGCTTCGCTCACTGGCCCGCCACTCACCTCCTGCTCTGTGGCCCGGTTCCTAACAGGCCACCAACCGGTAGCGCTCCACGGCCCGGGAGTTGGGGACCCCTGCTGTAAGGGATGCTAAAGTGAGGAAGATGCAGTGTGTTGAATAAGAAAATAATACAACAGTACTATAATAAGATGACTAAGATAGTGAACTGAGAGAAGTTCTCATGTCTCATGGTGATGGTTAGGCAGGATAAACTGGAGGGAGAAGCAACTTACTGACATTTGTGACTATGATATCTGAATTTTCCCCCTTTCACCATGATTTTTTAGCACCATTCTACTGGCTCCCTCCAGTCCCTTTTCTCTTAAATCCTTTTTTGTCTCCTCTATTAGAACAACTTGTGCCTCCTTATAAGCTATCTGTATAACCAAAGCTTAGTCATCATTAAGTCAAAGATCCACTATTAAATTTTTTGAGTAATATTTTCAGACACCAACACTTCCTCCCAAGTAGTAGACTTTATCTTTCTTTTGTGCTTTTCCTCCATACCTCTCAAAACAAGCTCAATTATAGTACCTATGCCAGTGCATTGGAGTAATTCCCTGTGTTTCTTCATTAGACTATTATTGATCTGATGATTGGTATGATGCCTTATTTATCTCAGAATTGGTTGTGCATATTGCATTGTCTACAGTGCCTAACTAATAATAGACTTTCAATAAATCTCACTGAATAGGAAGGATAACTAGAAAATGGCATTCAGGTTTTTCAGGATGTTGGAGAAATAGAAAAAAAAAAAAAAAAGAACAAAAACAAAAAACCTCAAGCTACTCCAGTAAAAGTGAGTTTATTTTATAAATAAAACAGGGAATTAAGGAGGAAAATAATAGCCTCAGGGGCAAAATAAGCAGAACCAGTGGTGTGCTGGTAAATGGTTAATAATCAGCTCTTTAAGGAGAAGCAGATTTGTAGCATTTGCCAGTTTCTATGGTGCCCTTGCTCCACCATGGCAAATGTCAAGCTACCAGGTCAAGTCACTGAAGTTGGAGCTGGGAAAAGATGAGCACAGTCAGCTCTTGCAAACTCGTGTAAGGTGACTCCAGCAAAGAACTCATGGCAAACTGGAAAATCATCCTCCTCTAGTAGTCACTGTGTTTCTCACGGTCTGATATGCGACAGTCACCCCATTAGTCGACCAAACTCTTTACTCCTTTTCTGTGCTGCTTTTCTTTCTCTGCTTTTTCTCCTCCACTGTTGCCTAATTTCTCTCAATTTTCCTTTGTTTCTAGCTGGTAACTTCTGTTTAGGATTGGCTTCTGTTGTCACATAATTGCCGTCATGTCATGACTTCTGTTCACTGACGTTTCTATGCTGCTTTGATACCTAATATCCATTTGTCATACATACATTTGGGATGGCTGATATTCAGACAGCTGAGAGAAACTTTTATTGATTTGGCAAGTGACTGTCTAGTATAAAATGCCAAAGTTAGTGCCCTCATTAATATTCTCTCCTATGTTTCTGCCAAGGTCAGCTTGAGGGCCAAGCTGCACCTACCCCTGGCATCACAGAATCACCTGATATGATAAAACGAAAGTTTTTAAATGAAGGACTTCTCAGAAAAAGCTATAGGAATGGCAAGTTCTCTGATGTTTTACTCTGTACGGATAGCCTTTCTGTGAGGGGGGAACATAGGGTAGACTGTATATTTTTCAAGGACAGAGAAGAGCAGGTGCCAGAATTTGTAAATTTCTATGATTCTAGTGTTTTCATATGTACAAAATACTGGTGATATAATCTGATTGCACAGAATCATTAGAATTTTCCTGTAAGCTTGATCTCATGATCACAAATTGTGACTGCTTTTTCCTAAATGTCCAGATACTACCTTTAAATTTAAGGCAAGCAGAAAACCTGAATTCACAGATTTCTGAAACATCTTGGAGAAGTGAAACTATGAGCCATACATAAGCATTTTTAAAAATTAATTAAACTTTTTATTTTATATTGTAATATAGTTGATTAACGATGTTGTGTTAGTTTCAGGTGTGTACAGCAAAGTGATTCAGTTATACATATACATGCATCTATTCTTTTTCAAATTCTTTTCCATTGAGGTTGTTACATAATATTGAGCAGCGTTCCCTGTGCTATACAATAAGTCCTTGTTGGCTATCCATTTTAACTATAGCAGTGTGTACATGTCAGCATTTCTGAACATCTATATATCTTATATAAATATGTGTATATTCTAATTGTGTATGCATATATATACACAAATAATTAAATGTGTATATACATATAAATGAATTAAATGTGTATATATGTATGTATATATTCAGAAATAGAAAACCTATATCTTTATACACAAAACAGATTTCTTTTCAACATTCTCCTCACCACCACAACACATATACCACAAGTGTATATTAGTAAAAAAGCGATGATGAATAGGTGAAGAACAACTTTATAGATTTCACAAAATTTACAAAATATAAGAAGTTTGAGTTAAATAAAGATACACTTAAATGGTTAAAATAGCTGTATTAAGTAGTTTTAATGGTTAAAACTACTTAATTGTCATAAAATGAATTTTTTAAGTTATGTTTTAATATTATAAAAGATCACAAAGTATAAATATTTTACTAAGAAACTTTATAAATATGCATTTGTTTAGTTTTATGTACCAAGTTAAAGTAGTCCTTTGCATGGAAGCAACCTAAATGTCCATCAGTAGAAGAATGGGGGCTTCCCTGGTGGCGCAGTGGTTGAGAGTCCGCCTGCCAATGCGGGGGACACGGGTTCGTGCCCCGGTCCGGGAAGATCCCACATGCCGCGGAGCGGCTGGGCCCGTGAGCCATGGCTGCTGAGCCTGTGCTCCGGAGCCTGTACTCCGCAACGGGAGAGGCCACAGCAGTGAGAGGCCCACGTACCGCAAAAAAAAAAAAAAAAAAAAAAAATAGAAGAATGGATAAAGAAGATGTGGTACATATATACAATGGAATATTACTAAGCCATAATAAGGAACCAAACTGTGCCATTTGCAGAGATGTGGATGGACCTAGAGACTGTCCTACGGAGTGAAGTAAGTCAGAAAAAGAAAAATATTGTATAATATCGGTTGTATGTCGAATCTAGAAAAATGGTACATATAAACTTATTTGCAAAGCAGAAATAGAGACACCGTTGTAGGAAACAAAAGCATGGATACCAAAGGGGGAAGGGAGGGGTGGGATGAATTGGGAGATTGGGATTGACATATTTACACTACTATGTATAAAATAGGTAACTAATGAGAACCTACTGTATAGCACAGGGAACTCTACTTAATGCTCTGTAGTGACCTAAATGGGAAGGAAGTCCAAAAAAAGAGAGGGGATATGTGTATATGTATAGCTGATTCACTTTGCTGTACAGCAGAAACTAACACAACATTGTAAAGCAACTATACTCCAATAAAAATTAATAATAAAAAAAAGAATAGCACATGAAGTTCAAAATCAGAAAAAATTGAATAAAATTTAAAGTAGTCCTTTAAGTAATAATTATTGGCTATTTAGAATAAGACACACAAGATATATAATGTATAAATGAGTAAATGAAGTAATACGTGCCATTTTGGGTTGACAGTGTCTATAATTTTAACCAGTAAATTATTTTAAAAATACACTCAAGATGTTACGTTCACTTACAATATGAATGCTGACTGTATATAATTTCACTCTTTTTTACACATTTGAATTAATGCTACTATTAATAAGATTTTACCGTTAACATCTAGTAGGGGCAGATATGAGATCATTTATATTTTCCTATCATATAAAATGTGCACTCTTCTTCAGTAATTTGAATCTTTATCTTGTCATTTTGGGTCTTTTACAACATTTATTATCATAGTTAATAAAAGTAATAGATTGTCTATTAATATTTGAAAAATGGCAAAAAGTAAACAATAATACTATTTCTAATTCATTTAATACAATGAACAAATATTTTGTCTGATTTATTGTTAACAAATTATTGATAATAGCCAACTAGTGAAAAACTAGAATATAAATAGAGCTAATCTAGGAAGCAGTTCAGCTGCCTTTGAGAAGCTTAAAGATCACCACTTGGTCTTTAAGTATAGACAGCATCACTGATAAAGCCGCATGTATGGAACACACCAAAAATACTGTTTATTTTTTTCTTAGGTATCTTATGCCTACAGAGATATCACTTGTCACCTAATGATGGCAGTGCATGAGGTGTGGGCTACATGGAGTGTCATGACAGGCCTTATTTAAACAGAAAGCAAAGCAGAGTATCAAGGCCATAATATTTTCTCTGTAAGAAGTGAAGTATTTATTAAAATAAAAGTGTAAAATTTTTAAAGTATTAATTATAATAATAACTTATAAAACTTAACCAATTAAGCTGTTTAAAAGAACAATGAAGAAAATTAATTTATGCCACATTTGGAAACTATTTTTCTCAACAAGGAAATTAGTTGAAAATCCCTAGCCCATGATTTCCTAAAAAGTCACTTATAACTTGGATATAAGTAGCAATTCAGGCTCTCTTTTCTGCTGGCCTATGTCACTTCCAAATACTTTAATGATGACATTGTATTGTTAACCAATATGAATTTGTCACTGCCTACTAAACTAACCATTTTGTAAATACAAAATAATTTTCTTTATTCTATGAAGTATCTCATTGTTCTCATTCTCCATTGGTGGCCTATACTTCTTTCTTTTCTCAAATGAAATGTAGAGGAAAAAATCATGGCAACCCATTGTGTCTGCAACAATCTCTGTAAAATACTTCTGTCCAAGGTTCTTTCCAATCAGGAACACAATTCTTAGCAAACAGGTCACTAACTCACTTAATTAACTCTCTCCTATGTTCTCAGAGGTGTTTCTACATCAAGCTTGAATTGGCTTATTATTTAACAAACTGTACAAGGCCTTTGGGAAACCTGTTTTTAACAAAAATGGGCTCTTAAATAGCCTTTGGTCTCCTTAAAGGATTCTGAATAACTGCATAAAATCCTAATACACTTATTAGCAGTGCATCCGTATGCAGATATTAAACAGAGTGAGAGATAACTTTCTTTTCTGACTCCCGAAGGGGCATCCTAATATTGTGTTTCTTTAAACATTGCTTGACCTATGAACACCTAATATACAGATATTTTACATAAGGATCACTCCAGAACTTTGACAATTAAGAAATATACCTGGGAAGAGATATAGGAACATATGTATATGTATAACTGATTCACTTTGTTATAAAGCAGAAACTAACACACCATTGTAAAGCAATTATACCCCAATAAAGATGTTAACAATAAAATAAAATAATAAAAAAAAAGAAATACCCCTGAAGACTTGTTTAGGATTCTCTGTACTCTTCTTTGTTAGAATCTGGGATGCAGAGGTTTAAAGGAGAGCCTTCCCCTCTTTCCATTTTTCTTACTCAGACAACTTTTTAAAATATATTTATTCTTTTCCAGTTACTCCACTGTAGTAAGGATTGCAAAGTCAATTGAGCCATGGTTTCTTTCCTCTAAGAAATTGCATTCTAGTGAGGAGTGGGGCAAGAAACAAACAAACTACAATTACAGGCAAGATTGTTAAGGGTTAAAATAGATTTTTAAGTAAACACATCTAATTTTGACCAAGAGATTCCATATTTCCCAGAAAGCTAATATTTGAGCTGAATTTTTAATATTAAGTCAGATTGTGCTAGAATAGGGAAAGGCCATTCTGAGCAGAGGGAAAGATGGTGGAAGCATGGAGGTGAGTACAGACTGTGTGAAGTCATACAAGTAGTTCATGTGACTGTTCGCTGTATGGGTTCCTATAATGGGAGGCAGTTGAAGCCAAAAGAGTAGGCAGGATCACTGAAAACATTGGAGGAAGAAAAGGGAATGCATATATTAAATTTTCATAAACTTACCTAGACAGAAACTTTTAGAACATAAATTGTTTGAAATTTGGAGACTTGCAATATGCCAAAAATCTAAACAAGAAACGCATCAATCTTAAACAGCCTACCCATGTGTGAAAATAGCAGGTAAGTCTTTCTAATGCAGATGGATACTCTCTTTATGAAAATATAGTTGACTCTTGAACAACTCGGGGGTTAATCCAAGTATAATTTATAGTTGGCCCTCCACATCTGTGGAGTCAACCAACCTTGCGGATTGTGTAGTACTGTATTATTACTGTTGAAAAATATCACCTTATAAGTAGACCTGTACAGTTCAAAATCATGTTGTTCAAGGGGCAGTTGAACACACAGTTTCCCCAATTCATGTAAAATGTTCTTTATGCAAAAGTTTTATTTATAAATCAGATTTTCAGGATTGTGTATATTAACCAACACCAGGTACAACTAAGTAGAGAGAAGTAAAATATCTTAACACTTAAACAGAAATTAATTGATTTTATTCGTATATATTACCTATTTGTAATAAATTGTATACAAATAATTTGAAGTAAATCATAATCAAAAGGACCTTGTCCTTATGTGACAAATGCCATCTGGTATTAAAATTAAATTTTATACACATACGCACACATTAATGGAGTTTAATTTTTTTTTCTGGAGTCTTTCTCTGTGTTCACAAATTCTGACAGTAACTCATATTTATTTTCTCTCCATTGATACAGAATTAGAGACAGTTAAAGATATTAAACATTTATGAGATCTAAGGACTGTTAAGTTTTGTGCACTAGAGCTCATATGAGATGTGTTCTATACTCTGTGGTTTAGGAGATCCAGAGCAATTCATCACTACTTTAACACTCAGTTCAACTTAAGATGAATTACCTGTTGAATGTGATTGTACTACAGAGCGAGTTGAACGCCATTTATCTGACTAGAGAATGGTACCCAGCTACCTCACAGATGCTCTGTGCATCATTCAAATGTCAAATTATGTGTATGATAGTCATTATCTTAACATTCACAATATTTGCCTGGCAGAGCCTCCTGGAGTGATTCCATAAGAGGACATTTAAAGAAATGTGCAGTGTAACAGATTCATTGTTCTGCTTTTCTGTGTTCCTATAGTTTTTGTTGTTGTTGTTTTAAGGTACAGTAAACTAATCTGAAAATAATTTAGCAATAGTGCAACGTTTCACAATTCTAAAAGAGGCAAAATGCAAAATATAGAACATTTTTTTGTAAAGTGAAGGCATCATAACGTGATTGTATCTGAACTTTGGATTTGCCATTTCTTTGATGATTGAAATATTATAGGTTTAAACAGTTAGTTCTTCTGCTTTGAAAATTATCTGTGATCTTTTTTTCTCCCTAGAAATCAGTTGAGTTCCAGTTTGCTGATGCTAAACTAAACCAAATGGTTGTCCTAACAGTGAACTCAAAAGGCTACTTTTTTGTGAATATCTTTGTGTGTGTTATTAAGTAGATTGCTGAGAAAAATATAACTTTTCCAAAGTTATATATTAGATGATTCATATCTAGGCTGTCTTTCTTGGTCATTCTAACTTACTCTCTCTTGCTTGGACCACTTGCCCTCGGGAAGATCCCGTGTTATGAGGCAGCCCTATAGACACACACTCACGTTAGTGAGCTTGGAAGAGGGTGCTTTAGCTCCAGTTCATCTGTATTCAAGAAGACTGCAGCCCTGGCTTATATCTTGATTACAATCTCGAGAGACCTTCAGCCCGACACCCAGCTAAACCACACCCAGATTCCTAACTCACAGAAACTGAATGAGATAATAAATATTTGTTCTATTTAATTTTTTACACACGTACAGATGATTAACACCACACTCAATATATGTTTGGTACTACACATGTGAGTGGAAGGTCAAACACTTGCAATCACAAAAGGAAAAATTAGGGCATATAAGGATTACCATTTTTAGACTGGGTCATATGTCATTTAGATTAATATTTCAGTAACATATATATCAAAGAATGAGTTATTAAACAAGATTTGCAATATCTTAATGTTATCCTCAAATCTTAGGAAAAAAGCCCAAAGCAAATTATCTTCCTTGTATTATCTATAATTTTTTGTTATCCTTTGGTGTATACAGAGGTTACCGTCTACTGTACCAGTCACCATCTTCCTTTTTCTTCCTCTCATTTTCTCTTCTTCCACTGACCCCCTTATCCAAATCTCTCCCTGGCACTTCCTGTCTTACTGTTACTCAGTTGCTTCATTCTTGCCTTCTTTCTCATGAGCTGCTTTTTCTCTTTCACACATGTATACACTCACAAAAGCACAACCACATGCAAATGACGAAGAAACTGAGTTACCGACGAAGTCAAACTTTAGGAGTCAAATAAAATTTCTTGCTCAATAGTTTACTAAAAGTCTGAATGGAACAAGTCATTTGAACAATAATGCAAATGAAATCTATCACTTAAGTTAGGAAAACAGTAGTTTTGATGTTTTTCATTTGTTTCAAAGGAAAAAAAGTACTAGAGGCAAGAGATATTTTAAAAACTTACTTAGAACCTAATGACTATCCTGCACGTACAGACTATTGTTCTTTTGTGGGACTGCTTTTGCCGTCATAAATATAGCTATGGACTTTTTAATGCATTATTTGTTATTTAGCCTTTTATATAGCTATAATCTTAAAGTGCTTATTACATGCTGCTAATATTTACATAAATTTTCCTAATTATCACCTGCTGGTTTTTGTCTTAATCAACTCAGGCTGCTGTAACTAAATACCATAGACTGGGTGGCTTAAACAACAGATACTTATTCTCACAGTTCTGAAGGCTGGGAAGGCCAAGATCAAGGTGCCAGCAAATTTGATTCCTTCAAAGAGCCCCTTCCTGGCATGCAGGTAGCCTCCTTCTTATTCTGTCCTCATATGACAGACAGAGAAAGAGAGAGAAAACTCTAGTCTCTTTGCCTCTTTTTAGGAGGACACTAATTCCATTATGAGGCCCCACCCTCACGACCTCATCTAACTTACTTTGGTGGTTAGACTTAAGCATATGAATTGGGGGGAGTCATTCAGTCCATAATAGTCTTATCTTTAGAATAAAATCTCTTTATTAGAAAAAAATTTTTCATATTTTATTTCTAATGGTATTTTTGTTTATTTATAAAACATGTTATTCTAAAGCTATTAGTTTAATTTATTAAATTTATCACCCAAATATTCAAAGAAATAAAAATATATTTTAACATTATTTGTTATATTTGTTATATATAATAAATGTTATTTTTTTACTAGTGATTTGTTAATCATCTGTTTTTCTTTAAATAACATTATTGAATAACCAAATTTTTATGAAGAAATGGATGTCTTAAAGGAAAATATATTTTCATTGACCCATTTATACCATCTTACAATTTTATACTTGAATTGGTAGAAATCAAAATCTATTCTTTGTACATCCTACCCTTTCTTTTCCTCCCAACTAGAGAGATAAAGTGCTAAAGCCCAGATAAAGTGATTGCATTTAGAAAGTGTGAGGCGCTAAGAAGCAAAGAAGTGGAACAAAAGTGACATTTTTGTAAAAAATGAGGTAGTATTTTGAATGTAAACAACTTCCAAATCTGTTGTGTTGGGCCATAGCTCATGAGGTGGTTTGGTTAATTTAAGGGTTTTCAGTTTTGTGCCAATTTCATAGGTTCCAGTACTGGAATGGGAATTTGGATTTCACTTGGAACCCCAGCAGATAATACTTGCTTTTCTTTCTACACACAGCTTTGTGTGATGTATCCTCTGGTTTCCTATTACTATTTCTACATTGCTGTGACTTAAATTGGTGTCATGGAGTGATTCTTAGGCATCATTACTGCTGGCAATTGGAAGGAGCTAAAACATATAGTCAGTATAAATTTTGACAAGATAGTGCCCTGAGTTTTCAACTTTGTTTAAATCCCAGGTACTGTAAGACTAAGGCAAGAAATTACACAATTCTACTCATAAATTTTAGTTCTACAGTGATCTTTCACTCTGAGAACATTTAGCTTCAAAGCAAAAATGCTACTAATGTGGTGTAATTAAAAAAAAAAAAGAATTTATGTAACAGTTTTGAATTCTAAACACATTCCATTATTTCTTAAAGATTTTCTTAGCATTGTTATTCAAAATATTATTTTAGGGGGGCAGTGAAGATTATCATTAGAGTTTTGTTTTCGAATCAGTATATTAGTTAATTAAGTTTCAGTGGTTTCATAAAAATGTTGAGAGATAACATGGCAAACTTTATATATCAATTACTTTTCACTATCAAAATTAAGACCAGTTTTTGATAGGTGATGGGTGAAAGACTTACGAAATATATGTTTATTTATTAATGACTGCTTTATATATGCTAATAGGCAAAAATTTCTTGCAGAAAATGTCAGGTATAACTCACACTCACTACTGGAACAAAATACAGATATTTCAGTGTCATGTGAAAAACTGACTAGGAATTACAACTCTTTAATGGCAGATTAATCAATCACCAGACTGTTTTCATACTTGAAAATATTTTCATGCTTATGCTTAAGTTATTGTAGTTTTCCAACATTTTGAGTTGTGGTGTAGCAGATAAAATGAAGCCTCAAATCATTCTCTAATCTCAAGAACATCCTGGCAGAATTACTGTGACTTGTCTATTAAATTGATTTCCTCTTAAAGAAAAGTAGGCTTTTCTTATTGTGTTAAAAAATGATTTTATCTAGTGTCTTGCCTTGTGAAGACCTTTCTTTTTATGACACAAAAGGAAAAATGTTATTTTTCCTCCCAAGTTTTTATATCTTCTTTTACTCACTAATCAATAATCTGTATTGCAAACAAAATGAAGTATAACCCCAAAAGAGTAATTTTTTGAAATGAATACAAAATAGGCAAACATTTTAATACTACCGATTGCCTTTATTTTAATTTTAAGCATATGCATAGCTGAATTTTATGATGCTTTCTGCCTTTAATAAAAGTAATTGATGGTTGACTTGTATGCTGAATCACTGTGTTGTAAGATTGGAAATCAGAATATTTACAATGTAATTTTGAAAGCTACTAATAAACCTTAGGCAAGCAACTTTCCTTAGGACACTAAAAATACTTGTGGGGTTTGGAACTGGGGTACTTTGTTGTGTCTCTTACTGTTAGTGATGATGGTTAGGTTTGTTTGTTGTTGTTTTAATAAGATTACTCAGGAACAGGACATGGTTAAATGCTTTTCCACCTTATTCCTAATATTTTTAAAGTTAGATTTTATTCAACCTAGGTGATATCTATATTGAATGGAAAAATAGTTGCTGGTATTTTCTGCATTTGTTATGTAATGATAGCTTATTGAACTGTTATGCTTTGTAATTAGAACATTTCCAGTGAAAACAAAATACGTTAGAGGAGAAGCCAGAAATTGCAGTTCTCCACCTGAAATTACACTAGCATTATTTCTGTAACAGCAGAAGAGAAATTAGAACATCTTGAGTGTATAGCTCACGTAATTAAAGGAATAATTCTAAATATTGAGAGAATGTACTCTTAAAGGTAAATGTTAGGGACTTCCCTGGTGGTCCAGTGGTTAAGACTCCATGCTTCCAATGCAGGGGGCCCGGGTTCAATCCCTGGTCAAGGAACTAGATCCCGCATGCCGCAACTAAGAGCCCGCATGCTGCAACTAAAGATGCTGCATGCCGCAACTAAGACCTGGCACAGCCAGATAAATAATTTTTTTTTTTCAAAAGGTAAACATTAGATTGGGTGGTCAGAAACTTCAACATGCTATCGATATATGTAAAAACTTAATAACATTCATCTCTTGATCAGTGACATGAGGACTATGCTTCTTAAACACTACTTAACAAGATATGGTAAAATAAAATTTGGTAAATTATGAATGATATGACTGTCTTCAGAGTGAGAGAGTATAGGAGTACATAGTTTCTTCTTTATTTTCTAGTTAGTTCATGAGGTTTAACTTCTAATATTTATATGAGGCCAAAATCTTAAATATTAAATGATTCTAAGGTTAATTTTGACCTCAGGTTAAAGAAAGTATTAAGAACATTTAAAAAGAAATATTTTTATTACTCAGAACTAACCAAAAGAGGCCAGTCAGTTCCAATGGAGTACATTCATAATTTTTCATTTACCTCTAATCTGAAATAATGCTTTATATTTGGATTTGTTCCTTCACATTGTGACTTGAGTTTTCTATCTGATCAAAGTTATAGGTGTATTATTCCTTGGGGTGGTAATGGTTAAAAAACATCATTTGAAGTATTACTTTGTTTAGAAGATCTGGTTACTAACATTTTCATGATAATGTATGAGTCATAGAAAAATTGCATTGAGATTTATTAGATGAACCTGAGATACTTAAATGTTTTGCCATAATTATGAATCTAATACCCCGTATGCCACAACAGTATTTTGAAGTACTATACTTTGCACTTTGCTTCACAAAAATAGCTGATCTGATATACTCCTTTTTGCTAAATGCTGTCATGTCCATCTTTTTAATACATTAACATTATAAGTGCTGTTAGCCATACTGCCTAATGAAAGGTACCTCATATCAAGTCTGATTATTGCTCTAATGTTTTCCAGGCATGCTTGGTGATGAACTTGGCATATGAAACAATTTTCTACAGTAATAAAACTAATTAAAGTAGGCAATCATCCACATATCACTTTCTAATGAATTATAACAAGCTCATTAATCTCACCCACTCCTATCCAAAAAGTTCATTGATCGGCTTGTATGTAAGAATAAAATTCTGAGCCTAATGGATAACTAGGCTTTGTGGATTTAAGCTAAAAAAATCACAAATCACTGATCAATGTTTTAAATGAAATGTATAGCTTCTAAGCTCTGCCTAGATTACTTATTGACAAGATCATTTTCCATTTGAGTTCTCCTATAAAGGATTTAACAGGGAAAAATGAGTCATTGTATGATAATGACTCTTCAGCACCTTGAAAAATAAAACTGAATGAACCCACTCCACATATCCTCCTGGAGATCATATAAGAATGATGAATTGAGTACTTGAGATCAAGTGATAAAAACACAGCCTGTTTTAACTCCAGAGAGTGCTAAAGTATCCTGCTCAATATGTCAAAACATAATAATAATTATTTTTTGTTAACTCTTTTCCAAAGATGCCTGATGAAACATCATAAGAATTATTATTCCATTCAGTTACAAATAGTTTGGCAATGTAGAACTATAGTTTTAGAGATAATTTTACTGTCAAAGAGATAAGGTTGTTAAATGTAGCACATGGTGAGACAATTTCTGAACTACAAATGTTAATAGTAAGAAAAGATATTTGGTGGGGTTTATTCTATCTTCATTATAATTTAATGTTTTAAAAATGTAGCTCTTTCCATTCTTAAAACTCATTACTGCCATGACACACATATGGATTTCTCCCTTAAGAATTTAAACTAGAAATACGTAGATTTCAAAATTAATACACAAGGATTGTAACAGGTTAACTGAAAATAGGCACATTTTAATGTATGGTATTAACACATTCAAAATTGTTATTTACATTCATGAATTTTTAGCTAATATTTCATAGTTCTTTAGAAAATAAGAGGTTAGATATTCTGTGCAGAGTATTTTCATTTGCAAAACAGAATTTAAAAGTCTGACAGCTTTGGTAGGTAGAAGGTTAGTAAACCTGAGTAAAATGTCTCTCAATCTGGGATCAGCTATAACTCTGGTGGCCAGTTGCTGTTTTATGTGAGGATGACTTGGTTCTGTGCTGTGAACAGCAGTTAGGGGACAGGAGTTTGGTACAGATTGCTTTATTATCTAGCTGTATGGTCTTGAGAAAGTAATTTACCCAGGATGTAATTCAATATTTTAATGAGTAAAATGTGGGAGTTAGGCAAGAGCAGTGTACTCCAAACTGTCGAAAGAGCCACTGATAGTAAGTTTGGTGTTTTAAGTAAATTTTTACTGTGACAATCAAAAATATGGTATGAAGTAGAACAATTTCCCTTTTTTCTGTTTTTTTGTTTTTAAGCGTTTTATTCTAACAACACAGTTTTGATTTTGACTGATACAGAATACAGGTTTAATAGAGGTGAGGCTAGGGTCAGTGTGTTAAATACTTCATATTTTACTTACAAGAAGGGTTTAGTTTTTTTTTAATGTTTATTTATTTTCTTATTAGTCATCAGTTTTATACATATCTGTGTATACATGTCAATCCCAATCTCCCAATTTATCACACCACCACCACCACCCCCCAGCTGCTTTCCCCCCTTGGTGTCCATACGTTTGTTCTCTACTTCTGTGTCTATTTCTGCCCTACAAACTGGTTCATCTGTACCATTTTCTAGGTTCCACATATATGCATTTATATTATACAATATTTGTTCTTCTCTTTCTGACTTACTTCACTTTGTATGACAGTCTCTGGATGCATCCACGTCTCTACAAATGACCCAATTTCATTCCTTTTCATGGCTGAGTAATATTCTGTTTTATATATGTACCACATCTTCTTTATCCATTCATCTGTTGATGGGCATTTAGGTTGCTTCCATGTCCCGGCTATTGTAAATAGTGCTGCAATGAACATTGGGGTGCATGTGTCTCTTTGAATTATGGTTTTCTCTGGGTATGTACCCAGTAGTAGGATTGCTGGGTCGTATGGTAGTTCTATTTTTAGTTTTTTGAGGAACCTCCATACTGTTCTCCTTGGTGGCTGTATCAATTTACATTCCCACCAACAGTGCAGGAGGGTTCCCTTTTCTCCACACCCTCTCCAACATTTGTTGTTTGTAGATTTTCTGATGATGCCCATTCTAACTGGTGTGAGGTAATACCTCATTTTAGTTTTGATTTGCATTTCTCTAATAATTAGTCATGTTGAGCAGGTTTTCATGTGCTTCTTGGCCATCTGTATATCTTCTTTGGAGAAACGTCTATTTAAGTCTTCTGCCCACTTTTGGATTGGGTTGTTTGTTTTTTTAATATAGAGCTGCTTATATATTTTATTTATTTATTTATTTTTTGCGGTACGCGGGCCTCTCACTGTTGTGGCCTCTCCCGTTGCGGAACACAGGCTCTGGATGCGCAGGCTTAGCGGCCATGGCTCACAGGCCTAGCCGCTCTGCGGCATGAGGGATCTTCCCGGACCGGGGCAGGAACCCGTGTCCCCTGCATTGGCAGGCGGACTCTCAACCACTGCGCCACCAGGGAAGCCCTATATTTTAGAGATTAATCTGTTGTCTGATGATTCATTTGCAAATATTTCTCCCATTCTGAGGGTTGTCTTTTTGTCTTGTTTATGGTTTCCTTTGCTGTGCAAAAGCTTTGAAATTTCATTAGGTCCCATTTGTTTATTTTTGTTTTTATTTCCATTACTCTAGGAGGTGGATCAAAAAATATCTTGCTGTGATTTATGTCAAAGAGTGTTCTTCCTATGTTTTCCTCTAAGAGTTTTATAGTGCCTGGTCTTACATTTAGGTCTCTAATCCATTTTGAATTTATTTTTGTGTATGGTGTTAGGGAGTGTTCTAATTTCATTCTTTTACATGTAGCTGTCCAGTTTTCCCAGCACCACTTATTGAAGAGACTGTCTTTTCTCCACTGTATATCCTTGCCTCCTTTGTCATAGATTAGTTGACCATATGTGCATGGGTTTATCTTTGGGCTTTCTATCCTGTTCATTGATCTATATTTGTGTTTTTGTGCCAGTACCATATTGTCTTGGTTACTGTAGCTTTGTAGTATAGTCTGAAGTCTGGGAGTCTGATTCCTACAGCTCCATTTTTTTCCCTCAAGACTGCTTTTGCTATTCAGGATCTTTTGTGTCTCCATACAACTTTTAAGATTTTTTGTTCTAGTTCTGTAAAAAATGCCATTTATAATTTGATAGAGATTTCATTGAATCTGTAGATTGCTTTGGGTAGTATGGTCATTTTGACAATATTGATTCTTCCAATCGAAAAACATAGTATATCTTTCCATCTGTTGGTATCATCTTTAATTTCTTTCAACAGTGTCTTATAGTTTTCTGCATACAGGTCTTTTGTCTCCCTAGGTAGGTATTCCTAGGTATTTTATTCTTTTTGTTGCAATGGTAAATGGGTGTGGTTCCTTAATTTCCCTTTCAGATTTTTCATCATTAATGTATAGGAATGCAAGAGACTTATGTGCATTAATTTTGTATCCTGCAACTTTACCAAATTCATTGATTAGCTCTAGTAGTTTTCTGGTGGCATCTTTAGGATTCTCTATGTATAGTATCATGTTATGTGCAAACAGTGACAGCTCTACTTCTTCTTTTCCAATTTGTATTCCTTTTATTTCTTTTTCTTCTCTGATTGCCGTGGCTAGTACTTCCAAAACTATGTTGAATAATAGTGGTGAGAGTGGACATCCTTGTCTAGTTCCTGATCTTAGAGGAAATGCTTTCAGTTTTTCACCATTGAGAATGATGTTTGATGTTTGCTGTTATATATGGCCTTTATTATGTTGAAGTAGGTTCCCTCTATGCCCACTTTCTGGAGAGATTTTATCATAAGTGGGTGTTGAATTTTGTCAAAATCTTTTTCTGCACCTATTGACATGATCGTATGGTTTTTCTTCTTCAGTTTGTTAATATGGTGTATCACATTGATTGATTTGCATATATTGAAGAATCCTTGCATCTCTGGGATTAATCCCACTTGATCATGGTGTATGATCCTTTTAATGTGTTGTTGGATTCTGTTTGCTAGTATTTTGTTGAGGAGTTTTGCATCTATATTCATCAGTGCTATTGGTCTGTAATTTTCTTTTTTTGTACTATCTTTGTCTTGTTTTGGTATCAGGGTGATGGTGGCCTCATAGAATGAGTTTGGGAGTGTTCCTTCCTCTGCAATTTTTTGGATGAGTTTGAGAAGGATGGGTGTTAACTATTCTCTGAATGTTTGATACAATTCACTGGTGAAGCCATCTGATCCTGGACTTTTTTTTGTTGGAAGATTTTAATCACAGTTTCAATTTCATTACTTGTGATTGGTCTGTTCATATTTTCTATTTCTTCCTGGAGCTCTCTTGGAAGGTTATACCTTTCTAAGAATTTGTCCATTTCTTCCATGTTGTCCATTTTATTGGCATAGAGTTGCTTGTAGTAGTCTCTTAGGATGCTTGGTATTTCTGCCGTGTCTGTTGTAACTTCTCCTTTTTCCTTTCTCATTTTATTGATTTGAGTCCTCTCCCTCTTTTTCTTGATGAGTCTGGCTAATGGTTTATCAATTTTTTTTATCTTCTCAGAGAACCAGCTTTTAGTTTTATTGATCGTTGCTATTGTTTTTTTTGTTTCTATTTCATTTATTTCTGCTCTGATCTTTATGATTGCTTTCCTTCTGCTAACTTTGAGTTTTGTTTGTTCTTCTTTCTCTAGTTCCTTTAGGTGTAACATTTGATTATTTGAGATTTTTCTTGTTTCTTTAGGTAGGCTTGTATAGCTATGAACTTCCCTCTTAGAACTGCTTTTGCTGCATCCCATATGTTTGGATCATCGTGTTTTCATTGTCATTTGTCTGTAGGTATTTTTTGATTTCCTCTTTGATTTCTTCAGTGATCTCTTGCTTATTTAGTAATGTATTGTTTAGCCTCCATGCGTTTGTAATTTATGTATTTTTTCCCTATAATTCATTTCTAATCTCATAGCATTGTGGTCAGAAAAGATGCATGATATGATTTCAATTTTCTTAAATTTACTGAGGCTTGATTTGTGACCCAAGATGTGATCTATCCTGGAGAATGTTCTGGGCGCTCTTGAGAAGAAAGTGTAATCTGCTGTTTTTGGATGGAATGTCCTATAAATATCAATTAAATCTATCTGGTCTATTGTGTCATTTAAAGCTTCTGTTTCCTTATTAATGTTCTGTTTGGATGATCTGTCCATCGGTGTAAGTGAGGTGTTAAAGTCCCCCAATGTTATTGCATTACTGTCGATTTCCTCTTTTATAGCTGTTAGCAGTTGCCTTATGTATTGAGGTGCTCCTATGTTGGGTGCATATATATTTATAATTGTTATATCTTCTTGGATTGATCCCCTGATCATTCTGTGGTGTCCTTCCTTGTCTCTTGTAACATTCTTTATTTTAAAGCCGATTTTATCTGATATGAGTATTGCTACTCCAGCTTTCTTTTGATTTCCATTTGCATGGAATATCTTTTTCCATCCCCTCCCTTTCAGTCTGTATGTGTCCCTAGGTCTGAAGTGGGTCTCTTGTTAACAGCATATATATGGGTCTTGTTTTTGTATCCATTCAGCAAGCCTATGTCTTTTGGTTGGAGCATTTAATCCATTCACGTTTAAGGTAATTATTGATATGCATGTTCCTATGACCATTTTCTTAATTATTTTGTGTTTGTTTTTGTAGGTCCTTTTCTTCTTTGGTGTTTCCCACTTAGAGAAGTTCCTGTAGCATTTGTTGTAGAGCTGGTTTGGTGGTGCTGAATTCTCTTAGCTTTTGCTTGTCTGTAAAGCTTTTGATTTCTCTGTTGAATCTGAATGAGATCCTTGCTGGGTAGAGTAATCATGGTTGTAGGTTCTTCCCTTTCATCACTTTAAATATATCTTGTCCCTCCCTTCTGGCTTATACAGTTTCTGCTGAGAAATCAGCTGTTAACCTTATGGGAGTTCCCTTGTATGTTATTCGTCGTTTTTCCCATGCTGCTTTCAATAATTTTTCTTTGTCTTTAATTTTTGCCAATTTGATTATTATGTGTCTCGGTGTATTTCTCCTTGGGTTTATCCTGTATGGGACTCGGTGCGCTTCCTGGACTTGGATGGCTATTTCCTTTCCCATGTTAGGGAAGTTTTCGACTGGAATCTCTTCAAATATTTTCTCAGGTCCTTTCCGTCTCTTTTCCCCTGGGACCCCTATAACGTGAATGTTGTTGTGTTTAATGTTGTCCCAGAGTTCTCTTAGGCTGTCTTCATTTCTTTTCATTCGTTTTCTTTAGTTTGTTCCGCTGCAGTGAATTCCACTATTCTGTCTTCCAGATCACTTATCCTTTCTTCTGCCTCAGTTATTCTGCTATTGATTCCTTATAGTGTAATTTTCATTTCAGTTATTGTACTGTTTATCTCTGTTTCTTTTTTAATTCTTCTAGATGTTTCTTAAACATTTCTTTCATCTTCTCGATCTTTTCCTCCATTCTTTTTCTGAGGTCCTGTATCACCTTCACAATCATTATTCTGAATTCTTTTTCTGGAAGATTGCCTATCTCCATTTCATTTAGTTGTTTTTCTGGGGTTTTATCTTGTTCCTTCATCTGGTACATAGCCCTCTGCCTCTTCATCTTGTCTGTCTTTCTGTGAATGTGGTTTTTGTTCCACAGGCTGCAGGATTGTAGTTCTTTTTGCTTCTGTTCTCTGCTCTCTGGTAGATGAACAATTTCCCTTTTTAATTCCAGTTCAGTTCTTCTGAAATCAAGGTGGTACATTTTATAGCATCAAGGTGTTATAAGCCCTTAATATTTCTCTGACATTTTATTGGCATAGCCGAGGATCTCCGTGTAGTTTTTGAGAGACAGAGAAACATGCTGCTGAATAGAAGAATGTTGCATGTAAGTCTCACTAAGAGAAGTAAATTTTTAGAACGTTATCTCAAAGATAATAGAAAATTAAATAAGAGCTTTAGGAAAATTTTCAGAGCTACAGCTGACCTTGTTGTGAACAGAAATCCCTGTTTGAAAAAGTCTTGGTCCAATTAGTAGGTCTAATTAATGTTATATATTAAGAGTTAACTATACATTGAATAAACTTTGGTGATGTGCTTTAATATTAATAGGAAACATGATATCGTCATAACATCCAACATTTATGTAATGGTAAATAACTAATATTTATTGAGTGCTTGCAAGGCAGGCACCCCTTCTAAGTGATTTACATATATTGACACAAATTAGTCTTAGTCACTCATTTTAATGCCTACAGCAACCACATAAATTAAGCACTAATATTTCCCTCATATTTCATATGAGGAAACTGAAGTGCCAAGATACTAAGGAATTTGAGAAAGGTCAGATAGCTAGTAAATGACAAAAATTTTTAATTCTCTAACTCTCTAATACATTTCTATTCCTTACTATTTCTATTCCTTACTATTCTCCATCCTGCCACCCCTAGTAAGCCTTAGTTAACTGAGTTTTCTCATTTCTCAACTGGAAGCTTATTTCTTTCAACATTATGTACCCAGTGTCTGGCACAGGGTAGGCACTCAAAAAGTAATTTTTGGAAGAAAAAGAAAAGAATATATTAATTAATCAACAAATCTCTGTTATGAAAGACAACTTAAAAAATGCCTTTACACATAACCTGCTGGACTCTAAGACTTCACATCCAGCACTTTCTATTACCCCTCCCTCGCTTAGTTTTCTCCTGATAATTTGTCACCATTTCTGTTATTTATCTTGGATAATTTGTAACCAAAACAGTGTACTTTGGTGTCAAAATGTACAGGTTCAAATGAAAACTCCATTACTTATCTCTGTCCACTACTTAACTTGTGACATTAGAAGATTTATTTAAACGTCTCTGAGTTTCAGGGATTTTTAAATCTGTACAATATAGATACTAATATCTACCATATCTGTCCAGCAGAATTATTGTACTAACTAAATTAAATGTGCTTAAAACAACTAGGAATGCTTGGCATATTATAAATGTTTTATGAAAGAGACAATATATCATCATACTGAAATATCTGGACATTGGAGCCAAAGAGACCTAATACTGTTACAGGGTAGTTCTGGTAGATTGAGTGCATTATTAACACATTTAAAACATTGGTTTCTCAACGCTTGATCACAAAACGTAAGTTCCTAATTCAGGGTTATTGTAAGGGTTAAATGAGATAATTTATCCAGAGTTACTGATGTACAATTAAAACAAAATAAATGTTAGCTGCTTCTTTTAGTAATAGCTCTTCTTTCCTCTAAATATTCCATACTCTTCTGGTTTAATATATTGGGGGGAAAAAGAAGACAATTCACTGCCTCATGACTGAATACATTCTTTAGCCTTTTTTCATGTAGTTCTCTTTAAAATATAAACACTATTTTTGCCTGATAATGGTATAACTCAAATTATACTGTCTTGAACACTATGCTGCTTAAAGTTACTACTGTAGGAAGTAGAAAATTCAGGTCTAACAAAAGTTAATATGTTGAATCTGTATTTTACAGACACTGGCAATTGGAAGACTATGATAGGGAGAAGATTTATACTGTATCTATGTATTCATAAGTCCCTAAATAGAAAGAAACACAATTCGAGATTTTGATAAATATATTGAGAAGATTGATTTGGAAGTAGGCTGTGCATGAGTGCATGGATAGATGTATCTCTCATTGGATGATTGCAAGTAAACCTTGCTATAAGAGTATCCAAGAAGCAAAATTTATTGTATTGAAGTTCTCCATTAAATGCCAATACATTATTGGAAATGTATTCTTGTAGAAAACTAAACCAAACAAACACACAAACAAATTAGAAAACCAAATCTATCCTTCCCAAAACCAGCACCCCAGAAATTACATATTTTTCCTATATTCTGTCTCATGTTCGGGGAGGGAACAATCTGCAATGAAGTCAGTGAACTTCATGTGGGATACCGTGTTTAACCAGAGGGAACCTTGCATTCCTCAAGATTCCTGATCCCTTAGACACAGGCTTAAAGGTTCTTAATTGACTTTTGAAGACTCTTTATTAAACCACATTGAATTGATTTGCAATTATGCATTTTAAAATTGTGTGCATTAATACCTTGATAAAAATTATTTCAGACAGTAGTTGAGCATTTTTCCAGAGGGCTTGGGACAAAATCTGTAATTTAGTTCCACTACTAGCAATTTAGGTAAAATACTGTTACCTATTTTCTCTAATATGATAATAGCCTCCTAATTGGTATCCTCACTTCCTCTCTTACTACTCTATCTCCTCCCCTTATTTCCCCAATCATTCTTCCAACTTTATGTAAATATTATGTCATATCCATACAAAACAAAAAAACAAAAAAACCTTGTCTTTAAACACCTTCATTCCCTTTGTCCTTAAGATAAAGTCTAAGAAGCCCAAGTGATAGGACTTATTGTACAGCATTGTCAAGTGCCATTCTGTCCCTTTGTGTTTTATACTTTGTCTGTACTAGATATCTTTTAATTCCTTGAATTTTCTGTGTTCTCTTTAACTTAGTCCAGGCGTGTTTTGTTTTTCTTTTTTCCACAGCAAAATTATACTCATCCTTCAGATCGGAGCTTGAGCATTACTTCATCAAAAAAGACTAAATTGTCTTTCTCTAGAATCTAGTAATTCTCTTCCATAACATCATTGTACTTTAAAAATCTGTCCCTTGTGCTAAAGAGTATAACCATCCTTTTTCCAACTTGTTTGCTGCTGTATTCTCAGACCTTTGTCCAATGGCTCACATTTAGCGTTCACTTGTTTCTATATACCTTACTCAGTGAAAGATTTTTAAATTAATAAGAGTTATGAGTGCAAGGTCACATGAGACTTTCCCTAAGGGTTTTGCATGCATTCTTACAATGTCAGATCCTACCTCATTGATCCCGTCCCCACACAGACATTCTTCCTTGATGTAGAGCCCACCAGCTGAAAAACGTCTGATACTCCCGTGAAGCTAGGGTTTGGTTGTGTGACCCAATCCTGGCCAATGAACCATAGGGAAAAAAAATTGCATTGGATGAAAAAGATACCAGCGAGGAGAAACTGTCTTCCCTAATATTAAATCAAGTTGATTGAGAACATGCATTTTGGATCTGTGTTTGCCTTCCTACAACTATGAAGGGTCAAGGCTGAGAACTAATGCCAACCCTTTGAGGATGAGTGAGAATAAAATAGAAAGTATCTGGGTCTTTGATGACGTTAGTATGCCACTGAATTAACTAAACCTGGAATCACCTATTTCTGGTCATCTTGTTGTATGAGGTAATACATATCTTTTTTGTTTAAGCCATTTATAAGTGGTAAATTTTTACTTACTGTCAAAAGCACCCTAAGATACAGATGCCCTCAGGACTTGGTCTTCCCTGAGTCCCTGTTATGTAGTTAGTGTAGAGTCACTATCATCTGTAGTCTAGGTTGTTAACCTATCAGTGAGGACACGTTTCTTCTCTAACCTTTCTGTTCTCCTTTTCCAAAAGGGAGATAGGTTAGAATCCCCCAAAGTTAAGCCCAAACATTGGTGTCCTTTTGTTTCCCTTCTAATTGATCTGTAAGAATATTTCAGGTTCATGAATAATCCTCAAAATAATTCACGCAAAATGCTGAGATAAGAAAAAGTACAAATACAGTCACTTATCTGTCCTAGGGAAGTCTGAAAATTTTCCCAGACCAATGTCAAATGGAGACCAAGGGTTAAGGAGGCTCAGATTATCCATCATGACTTTATTCAAAAGTTGAAGATGAGAGGCAAATAGATGAAGGACCTTTTCCATCCAGTTAACTATATGTGAAAGGAAAAGGGGTAGGCAAAGGACATTAGGTTTTTACATATTGTTGACATTCATTCAAACGATTCTCTCAAAATAATGATGAACTATGGAGGCCCCGTGAGCATGAGACATGGTTAGGAAGACCCTTGCCCAGGAATATTTCCTCTTTACTTTATTAACATACTTTGTAAAAGTAGCCTCAATTTGCTGGTGTCAACTTTTCTACATATGTGTGATATTCAAAAGATCATGAACTCGTGGAATCCAGAACAGAAAGAATATTCCTCATGATACTTTATTCTCTATAGAACCAGACACTGAGCTCAACTCAGAAATTTCTCATTCATCAAACATGCAATGTGTAAAACTCCTTTCTAACATAAATATAACTGTGGGATCTTAGCTACCAGGGCTTCTCTGAGGCACTCTGCTCTCCTGTAAAATCTCAGTAATAACATAACTCATAGGGTTTCTGTAAAATCAAATCTAATGAAATGATGGACATAAAGCCTATGGAACTGAGTGGGGAGTCTTCCCTTATTTCTCTAGAAGTTAAATTTAGAAGATTTTGTTTCTGATAAAATAGGCAATACAAAAATTAGTTAATGTTTTTCCTTTTCTTTTGTGACTAAGATTACTAGGGTGTTTTGTACACTTTTTTTCTGCATTCTTTTAAAAATACCTTTATATGTAAGATGCAATCTTGGCTTTAAATATTAGGGAAAATTAAAATTTCTGCATTTTTCTCAGTATTCTAATAGCTCTTGTCAATACATATGAAATCATGTTTTTTGTTATTGCAATATGACAGTCCTTTATTATATTTTACACCTGTTGATAACTTTTGTGTTTTCCTTGATCAAGTCACTTATTTTTTCTATTTCTATTTTTTATTTCAATTTACTTATGAAAGACAGGAATAATGATTGTGATGTAGCTTACAAAGAAGGTAAAATTATCTTGAAAAGAGTGGTGAAAACCCAAGCACTGTGTTAGATGCCTGATATGAGAGAGAGAGAGAGAGAGAGAGAGAAAGAAAGAAAGAAAGAGAGAAAGAAAAGAACATCTCTGTTATAAAGTATTCTTCTATATGGTTTTGATACTGTGAAAGGCAGTAAAATTATTTCCTGTTTCTGATAGTTCTTGAGTATTTGGGGATTCAGGATTGTCTGTAGATTTTACATATCTATATCTATCTATATCTATCTAAGATTTGTATACCCAGAGTCTTAATTATACAGCACATTCCCTGGCCTGCCCTCATTGAATTGTTACTTAGAATACCACCAGGAGGTAGCTACTAGCATCATTAATGGAATATATTATGGGCAAAATATATCCACCCAAGGAGTTTCTGGATTAATCTAAGGAAATAAAAATCAACTTTAACTTCAGATTTCAGCCTAATGTTTCTACTAAAGCACTAAAGTCACATAGAATAGTAGATGACTAACCCCTCCATTCATTGAATTGGTATTTACTGAACTCCTCTGTGAAAGTTACTGGACTACATTGTTTGTGGTGTATAAAAATAAATATGGTTCCTATCCTCGAAGATCTTACATTTAACAGGTAAATTAAGCAATACAAATAACCTTATTAAGGTTTCCTTCCTTAGTGTTGAAACACAATCAGGGAGAACAATTCCAAGACTAGTGAATTCTAACCAGATACAAAGGCCTGAGTTAAGTCAACGGCAGTGGGAATTGAAGAAAGGGAATGAATTAAAGGAATTTTGGAGGCAAAAAGAGGATTGTTTGTCCCTTGGTGATAGAATGTGAGAAAAGATGAGAAGTCAAGGCTGGGGACTTCCATTTAAGTTCCAACAGTTAAAGAGCTTGGACGTTGTCACTTGTGTTTTTACAACAAGAAAAATTTTGAACAAACTGAAAATCGACAGCTATTCTTGGGCCTATCAGAGATATAAAGCCACTGAGCAAACCACCACCTGAGGCAAATATAGAGAACCACAGCTGAAATCAGTTTACTTGGAACAGAGCCACTGATACCATAACCTGGTAAGAACACTTAACTGGTAATTTTGGTGAATTGCTAAAAGCTGTGAGCAGACTAACTTGATAATAGGAAACTCCTGGAGGGCCATATTCTTCGGGGAGAACCCACACTTAACATGAGTTTTACCTCTAGGAATCCTACCAGGTTCTCACGGTGAAGTACCAAAGGGGGCAAAAAAATGAAAACAAACAAACAAACAAACTAAAAAAACTCTGTGTCTTTGGCAGAAAGATGGAAAAGTAACCATTTGAAGTATGCCCAGAGCATTCTTCCTAACAAAGGGAGAGAAAAGACTTTACCAGACAGAGCCTTATCTCTCCTAGGAGGAAGGGCACTTAACCAATTCCAGCCCTCTCTACCCTTCCTGCATCACCTTAGGGGGAGAAATAAAGCCAAGATAGACTTGTTAAAGTCACAACCAACCCAGACACGGGTCCACTAAAAGACTGATATTTAATCATAAGGTTATAGAATGCTTTTCCTCCTCAACTTCTTATCACTGCCTCAGCGGGTTTCCAGTATAAATAATAGTGAGTCACAGCTGAAAGAGCTGCAAGACACAGACTCTATCTAAACTGCATTCTTCGAGTAAGCTGAGACAGCAGAGGAGACAAAAATAAGGACACTTGAGGAATTTTAAGCCTTTGGGAACTACAGCTACAGCAAATATTAAACACAGCCCAACTTCTAGCAAGATTAACATAAAAACTCCCACTATTTACCTGTTATTATTACCCAGTATATTACCTTCAACTTTCAAAAAAAAAAAAATTACAGTGCCTGCTAAAATGCAGGAAAAAACAGTCTGAAGAAACAAAGCAAGCAGCAGAACCAGACTCATGTATGTCACAGATTTTAAAGTTAGGCAGGGAATTTTAAATAGATATAATTAATAAGTTAAGGGCTCTATTTGAAAACAAACAACATGCAAGAACAGATGGGCAACATAAGCAGAGAGATGGAAACCCTTAAGAAATAATCAAAAGGAAATGCTAGAAATAAAAAGCATTGCAACATATATGAAGAATGCCTTTGATGGGCTCATCAGTAGATGAGGAAAGAGTCCGTGAGCTTTAAAATATGTCAACTGAAACACAAAGAGAAAAAATATGAAAACAATAACAATATCCAAGAACTCAGTTTCAAGAGTATAGCATGTGCATAACTGCAGTACCACAAGAAGAAAGAGAAAATGGAGAAGAAATGTTTAAACTAATAATGGCCAAGACCTTTTCAAAATTAATGATAGATGCCAAACTACAGATCCAGGAAGCTCAGAGAATTCCAAACAAAAAATATATACATATAAAAAAAAAATTACACCAAACATACCATGTCGAAACTGCAGAAAACCAAAGACAGAGAAAATCTTGAAAGGATACAGAGGAAAAAAAAATACCTTTCCTATAGAGGAAAAAGAATACAAGTTACAATGGGCTGCACTTCAGAAACCATGCCAGCAAGGTAATGGAGTGAAATAGGTAAACTGCTGAAAGAAGTCAAGGATGAGTTGGGTTTCTTGATTAAGTTATAGAAGAGATGATGTTATTAACTGAGATCAGAAGTATAGAAGAAATAACATGTTGCTCTCCAGGGTTGAGATTTTAGATTTGAAAGTTTGAGTCTGACATGCCTGGAAATATAACAAATGCATTTCTCCAGGATGCAGTTTGAGATCTGGTACAAGATTTCAGAAGATAGGAAGGTGAGTATTGATAATAAATACAGAAGTGTTAGTTATAGGTTGTTGCTATTACAATAAGTTGTTGAGGTGAAACATTTGAGATAGGAAATGGCTTCAGATAGAAACCCAGGAAAAATGAACTTTTAAAGAAAAAATTGAGAAGAAATAAAAGTATTAAAAAGTTTAAAACATATCCAAACTATATATAACAAGAGTAAATAACACTGTAGAAGTCCAGGAGGAAGAGAGATTTTAAAGAAGGGATTTTGTATTATCAAGTCTAAAGCATAGATCAGGCTGAGGACTGAAAAAGCTGTTTCTACTTAACACTGATGAGGGCAATTTTAATTAAGTAATAGAGTGAAAACCAGCTTTCAGAGGCAGGAAGATTGAACAGTTATTAGTTATTTATTCATGGTAGCTCAATTGCAAATGAGGAGTGGATTCTATAAGTGTAGTTCTTCTTTCAAGAATCTCATTAATAAAAGGAGAGTCAGGAGTAGAAGTCAGGAATCAAAATGTTGTTGTTTGTTGTTCTGTTTGTTTTAGGAAAGGTAGAAACGTAATCAAGTTTAAAGACTGAGAGAACTAGTAGGGAAGGCTCAGCTGTTACTCTAATTTAGAGAGTTTTCCTCTTATACCAGTATTTTAAATATTAGTGAACAAGTGTTTAACCTTGCCCCTACTGTTCATGACTTTATATACAACTAACTGAAAAATTCATGGAAAACCTATCTTTCCCCCATCATCCTGGATAATGAAAAGCATTTGCCATATGAGGACACTTTATGGCACATTGTGATAGTAGCAAAATTATACCAGTTATCACAAACGCATATGCTTGTTTTATATATTCTGGTAATCATTCCTTTATTCAATTGATTTTCAATAACAGTGTATTCCAAAGAGTGAGGTTAGAAAGATGAAAAATGATGGGTCCAAACTCACATCTCCGATTGGATCTCATAAAACTGAAGGGATAAAATGGGGAGCAGAAGACTGTAAATCTTTGAAATGTTTCCTAGATGATCTGGGTAAATTCTTCATTCCCCCCCGGTGGAAAACTACCTATCTAGTTTGTACCTATGTGCTTCAGTATTGGCTTCCTCCAATATATAGTTTCCTTTTCTTTTTATTATGTTATAATCCTGTGACTTGACTGGCTCTCTTCTTACGATGTTAGATGTTGCACAGCTGGACAAAAATTAAGTAGCAATAGAGGAGCAGAAATCATTTAAATTCATAGTCAAAGTGAACAGAAAGGTCTATTACTTTCAAAATTGTATAATATCATTAAAGTGCAAATCTCTCAATGTGACAAGTTTAGAATAAAGATCTCATGAATTACAATTACAATTTCTGTTAAAGCAAAGTAACTTGACAATTATTGACAGAACTAAGGTACCATTCACCTCTACAATATATTGCTTTCTCAGTAAACCCAAGTCCGATGCCATTTAAAACTGTATGTTAAAATTGTACACTTCCATAAATTGCCATTTATTTTCTTTATAATCTTAACATTTTAGTAGATTTATAATACCTTATTTTTGAACAGTTTTGTATACTTTCTTAAGCTTAATTATCAAAATGCTGTTGCTCTCCTCTGTGTAAAGAGTACGTAGTATCAAAAGATGCGCGTCTTTCCCTGCAGGTGTTTGTAATTTAGCCTATTTACTCTGCATTTTTTGGTGTCTAGTAAATAGTTACACAGTTTTAATTGTGTGGAGTGTAGGTATTTATGTAAAAATGTTGCTGAAAGTTACCATTTGCCTATTCACTAAAAAATAAATTGGTTTTGACTACTTAAGTTCTTTTCCTCCTTACCCTCTGATAGGGGAGTTCTTCTTTATCAGATACATTCCCAAGAGTTTTTCTGATGCCTAATCAGAAGGGAAGCTGGGCAGGTCCCATGGCTCCTCAACAAGGGCCTTAGGACATTTGCAGGAGCAGCTGAAGTGTATCAGAGAAACTGACAGAGGAGAAAAGAGTAGTAATAGTAAAAATTATTGTTGCAAACTATGTGTTCCAGTAATGCAGGTCAAGACATACAAAGATCTCTAGTTGTTGCAGGTTTTTTTTTTTTGGGTGGGGAGGGAGCCTGGAATATTTTCTTTTGAACACAATATTATTCTGAGACTATGCCTCGTGTGCCACAGATTCAGTAGTTACATGATTGCTAAGTATGTGTGAATAAGTATTTTGGTTTTCATATATATTTTTTAGGATATAGCACCTTTAATATTGCAAGCACATTAATGAAAATTTTAGAAATTAAAACATTTAAAATCACACAAAACCCCACAACTCTTAACAAAATGACTGTCATATTTTGAATATTTTCAGATCTGTTATAAGTATATATTTCATATAGGATTCCATTTACAAAAATAGTGTATTTTTCATGTTACCACATAGACTTTGTAACCATCCTTTTTTTTTCTTTTTTTTTTTTTTTGAGGTACGCGGTCCTCTCACTGTTGTGGCCTCTCCCGTTGCGGAGCACAGGCTCCAGACACGCAGGCTCAGTAGCCATGGCTCACGGGCCCAGCCGCTCCGCGGCATGTGGGATCTTCCCGGACCGGGGCATGAACCCACGTCCCCTGCATCGGCAGGCGGACCCTCAAACACTGCGCCACCAGGGAAGCCCGATTGCCAGTTTTTTATCCAGGAAAAATGTGTTTATTCGAGATCAGCAAAGAATTACCACTCAGGGTCTGCAATAGTGGCAAGCCAAGTGCAAGTATCCCCCAGCAAGGAGAGAACTCTTTTAGAGAGGGAGAGGAGGAAGCTGGCGGGGGGGCGCTGTATTAAGCAGAGTCCATTTTTAATTGAAAAAATACTGGGTTATCTGCCTCTTACATGTTGAAGTCTAAAATATAAACACAGACATAAAATAATGCTTTGTTATTCAGAAAGAGGGATACACTGCTTGAAATGAATTCTGTGATAAAGTTAAAAAACCATAAACCTCGGGCTTCCCTGGTGCGCAGTGGTTGAGGGTCCGCCTGCCGATGCAGGGGACACGGGTTCTGTGCCCCGGTCCGGAAGGATCCCACATGCCGCGGAGCCGCTGGGCCCGTGAGCCATGGCCGCTGAGCCTGCGCGTCCGGAGCCTGTGCTCTGCAACGGGAGAGGCCACAACAGTGAGAGGCCCGCGTACCGCAAAAAACAAACAAACAAAAAAACCAAACACCTTCCTGGTAAAAATGTTGTGAGTATCCACTGACAATGTATGCAAATAATTTGGTATTATTTCCGAATTTCAACAAATTATAGTTTTCTTATTAGTAATTGATTTATTCAGGATCACACAGCTAAGTTGTGCCACAGCAAAGACTCAGATGCAAGTCTTCTCTGCCTCAACTGAGTGACCTCAAGAGGTAACATGAAAAACAATGACAGATTTGTAAGTTTTGTTCTATATTAGATTATAGTTTTTAAAATAGTGTAGTGTTGCTTAATGATAATCTAAAACTTCGCAGTACTCTTTAATTTACAGAATCTTTGAGACAAAAATTTTGTTTTGTAATGGAAGTTAAATTATATAGTTGGTCTCAGTATACAGGCATTCAGTGCATAAGCAACCATTCAAAAGTATATCTGGTCCATAAGTTTAAAAAAGCTGCTTTTCCCAAATTCATGTCTTAAAGACTCCCGTTTAACAATGTATTGTACATATATTGAGTTTTTGAAGATAGCACTGTATATGCTGTTACTATCCATTAGAGCTCTAAAAAGGAACAAAGCATGACCTTTCCTACTTTCCTTAGTACCTGATACTGGTTTATCTTCTGGAGCTGTGAGCCGTAGCTTCAGCTAATGTTTGTTGCTTTTTCGCAGCTTAGTTTTCTGACCTCCCAGACTGCCTGAAACTACTGCTTAAATTGAATCACATTATCTGCGATTCCTGTACGGTACAACATACAGGCTCTCTGCTTTTTTTCTTCTCCCCAGAATTCTACAATTATGCCAGAATTCTTGAAAAAGCATCCCTACACCATTACTTATTTCTGTATTCTTTATCATTGTCACAATTCACCCCATAAGATGGGATATTACCATTTTTGAGATCTGCTAATATTAGGGTTGTCTCTCGAGTTTTACTGTCTTGAATAACATATACAACTATAAAAGCTTTCCTCTCCCTTCATTATGCAAAAAATGTATATGTATTGCCAAACAGTACCCAATATTATTCACACTGTCCTTCCCCTCTGTCTGAAGGTGGCATAAATGTCCAGGGCCCAAGAGCTGTCTCAGCAGGATGGCAAAAGTGTGCCCACTACCTACAGCCAGCTCCTGCCAGCACTATGTTTTATAAGATTTAAAGATTCTTTTGATGGTGGGACCTGACACACTAATGCTCAGATGAAAGACAGAACTCTTTGTTACTTACACCTCCAAATGAGAGAAGGCTGCCAGTCAGGGTCATGGAGGATATTGCCCCCTGGGGACCAAGCCACAGCAAATTGGGCAGTTTATAAATGACAAGCAGGATGGGATTAGCTAGGTTTCCAGCACTCCCTGAGGATTGGCCAATGTGAATAATTTCAAGAGCTCTGGGGTGCAGAGACTGTCTCTAGTTTCCTGGGACCTGGCCCGATGGGGTTGGTACCTAATGGCCCTGCAGTGTGAAGACCCAATAAAGGAAGTGTTTGGAGTATGGACTTAATCAGCTGTTGAAGAGAACTAACTGGCCTCTCACTAGCCAAGGCCTTAAAACTAAGTCAATATAGCATTTAGAAACAAACAAACAAACAAAACAACTGTATTATGCACTGATGAATGGAATGTTTATAAATGGAATGGAATATTTCCTACCATATCAATAAACAAAGGATGCCACAGTCACCAATGATTGCAGCCCTCCAATGTGAGCTGGTGAGCCCTGAGGAAACTCAGGGCTGAAAAGAATACCTGCCATCTAGCAGCCATCAGACTGTAGTCACTCCCTGTGGTGAGCCTTGAGGAAACTCAGGATGTGAAAATACAGGCTCCAGAGAGCTGAGGTGCATATCAAAGGAATGATTTCAGTGAGCCCAACTCTTGCATCTTCCTATACATAAAAAAGAGCTTAATTCCTTAACTTGAGATATCTGGTTTTCTTTATTTCACAGTAATCTTTTCTTTTTTTTTTAACAGTAATCTTTTGATGTTCCCAATTACCTGCACTTTGTTGCAGAACTCCTATATAGGGTCTTCCCTGGTAGCACAGTGGTTAAGAATCTGCCTGCCAATGCAGGGGACGTGGGTTTGCGCCCTGGTCCAGGAAGATCCCACATGCCGCCAAGCAACTAAGCCCGTGCACCACAACTACTGAGCCTGTGTTCTAGAGCCCATGCTCCGCAACAAGAGAAGCCACCGCAATGAGAAGCCCACACACTGCAACAAAGAGTAGCCCCTGATCGCCGCAACTAGAGAAAGCCTGCGTGCAGCTACGAAGACGCAATGCAGCCACAAATAAATAAAATAAAATATTTTTTAAAAAACCAAAAAAACAACTCCCGTGTATCCTGGCTCCTCCCCTCGCCTCCTAGGAGCAGTTTCTCAGAGTTATCTGAAACGCTGTCTCCCGGGCTGCAGTCCTCATTTTGCCCCAAATAAAGCTAACTCACAACTCTCACGTTGTGCATATATATATATATATATATATTTTTTTTTTTTTTTTTTTTTTAAGTCACCGGTACTTATAGGTGAGGAATGGGGTGTGTTTGATGTCTGATTACTTTTGTTTCTAGCAACTAAAGTTCATAGCTTTGTTCACATATCATTCTCTGAGTTTATTCAGGGTATTGAGAGATAAGATATCCCCTACTCCTCACATAAAACATGAAAAGCAAGTAAGCATGCCTTCATAACAGAAAACTTTTAACAGGCTGTTTTTAACCTTTTCATTTTTTTTTTCTTGTATAGTCTACATTGTGGGAAGGGTCACTTAAAACAATTGCTTACCTTATTTAAGAAATACAAGTACAGGGCTTCCCTGGTGGCGCAGTGGTTGAGAGTCTGCCTGCCAATGCAGGGGACACGGGTTTGTGCCCCGGCCTGGGAAGATTCCACATGCCGCAGAGCGGCTGGGCCCATGAGCCATGGCCGCTGAGCCTGCGCGTCAGGAGCCTGTGCTCCGCAACGGGAGAGGCCACAGCAGTGAGAGGCCCGCGTACCGCAAAAAAAAAAAAAAAAAAAAAAAGCCAAGTACAATGTGATAAGCTTGTCTGTCTTCCATGAGGAAAAGAAAATGCTGGCAATTTTTTGATAATCCCAAGACCTCTTAAAGATACTTATTTCCCCAAGACTTTTTTTTTCCCCCAAGACTTTTGTATCAAGCAAGTAAATGGGAAAATTAGTATTACTTTATCGCTTGTTGACTTTCTCTGTTGAGAAGCTTATTGTTGGTGAGTTTGTAAAGACATTTACGTCTTAAGTATAATTCGTAATTGATGTTGGTGAAACCCATGTGGTTAGGAGATCAGAAGACTAATTTGTCATACCTACTAACTCATTAAGACACTGAGAAATATTTCATCCTTCTACCTGCAAAATACTATCATTTGAAGAAGGCTTTAGAAAATGAAATACAAATGTTTCTTTTTAATTTTCACCAAGAATGCTTTATGAAACAAAGAACAGAACAGTGAAAACTTTGAGTAAATATTTTTTGTCAGGATTATGACTTAACACGCTCTGTCTACTTACTGTATAGAAAAAAGTATGTAAGATGTAGAACATTATATTAGAAGATTTATGCAACCCAAGTTTTTCTTATTAATACAAGAAAGTGAATCTAAGCAGACTCTAACAACTTGGAAAAGACAAAGCCATAGTCTCATGCAACCGTTTTAACATCTTAGCAAATTTCTCAGTGGAGGCTACTGTTTTTAACTATTCCAAAAATTGTCAGAATACAATGAATTTTGTAGAGAGGCTAATGAACATAACTTAAGGGTCTTGGTATTATTATTAATGGTTTCCTTTAATTTGACCTTTGCTACAGTTGTCTTCTCTGCTTCATTTCTATGAATAAACTCCTATTTATCCTAGAAATGTACCATTTTGTTCAATAATTGGTCAAAAAAGATTCTGACAGCAAAAAAATTCTGTGCATAGAAGTGTTTTATAAATTATAAAGTCCCTATAAAAATATAAGTATTGTTATCATTATCTTGAGTGATGGGGATCAGTAAGAAGTTTTAGGATTTCCTAAGAGGAACTACTTGCAAAGGAAAAGTTTATGTTGATATCCATTCTCTTCTTTAATTGCTTGAAAATCGTAGCCAATATACCTCTGTGTCAAGGGATAATGCTGTTTACTGATTGATTTACATGCTAAAAAATACATTTCTAAGATACTCACTTTGAACACCTATTATGCCTTTAAAAATTTTTATATTTCTATGAAAACAATTTTTTTAAAAAACACACTTATTGTAAATCAGTGGAATGTTAGTTCATCTCTTAAGTCAGTGACTTTATAAAGTCAAATCTAAAATCTTTTTTACTTGAATGTTTGTAAAAAATTTTGTAGCATCATGTAGCAGTTATTGATACTGAACTGATTTATAAAATATTTTAAAAATTATTTTAAACTAAATAATAGAGAATTAGAGTGGTGTTTTTATTAACTTTGTTTTCAGTGTTTGAAAGGCAGTTTCTCTTATGGCCCTGTATATATGATTATATGCCTGCACTATTTCACTAGCTATCCAGGTGTTGCAGATAACATGCTACTTTAAAGTTAACATAATAATTACATGAGGTCAGTTATTTAGGTAGAGCTGCAAAATACATTGTCAATTATTATATATTTTGTGTTTTCCAGTCTCTGCCCTGCTGTCCACTCCTACCATATTCCTATTTATTTTTTCTCTTTTTTCACTTGTTCAAAACAGTCTGTCCTTGTTTACTCTGATAGAATTGTCTGTTTCCTTTATTTTTTAATCTTTTGACGTTTCCATTTACAAGAATGAGGAAACAGCTTATAAGTCATAAAGTAAAGCCCTCCAGAGAGGACCAGAAGTCTATAAATAGAAAGAGAGTCATAATGACTCAGTACCAATTCCGATATGTTTTTGTAACTAGTAGCCAAGAACGATGCTCATAATTTTACCTGAAGAATTATGTGGAGGTTTGTGAGTTAGAAATTATTATTTGATTTTTTTTTTTTTTTTTTTTTTTTTTGCGGTACGCGGGCCTCTCACTGTTGTGGCCTCTCCCATTGCGGAGCACAGGCTCCGGACACGCAGGCTCAGCGGCCATGGCTCACGGGCCCAGCCGCTCCGCGGCATGTGGAATCTTCCCAGACCGGGGCACGAACCCGTGTCCCCTGCATCAGCAGGCGGACTCTCAACCACTGCGCCACCAGGGAAGCCCTATTATTTGATTTTTTAATCTGCATTTCTGATTTCAGCATAAGATCATTTTCAAGGTGATTTACAGTCTCCACTTGCCTTTAATTTCTTGGCATTTGATTTCTGTTCATACAAGTCTTAAAGAAGGAGGTGATTCTAACTCAGGCAAAAATAAATTATAGAATATATGGGACTGGAGTCAGCTAACTGAATTGAGACAAATTAACCAAATATTCATGTATCTAGATCTAACTTTCCAAATTTAGAAAATAAAAGTAAAATAATTTTTAAGGAAATTTTTTATTTGTATTTCTGATTCTCCAATAGGTTATATAATGAAAATATAAATATTCCTTTTACACATTGAAATGAGCTATTTTAAAAATTAGCATATATATTTTTATACAACTATAATGAGTCACAATTTACACTAATTCTAACAATTTGCAGTTTGTCCATATATCCTGGTGATCTCTATAACAAATCGTCTCAAAACGTAATGGTTTAAAACTATACTTTTATTGTGTTCACAATTTTTTAAGTCAGGAATTTGTGATTGATTCAACTCAGGCAGTTATGGTGGGATACTGGTTGGGGCTTTGGTCACCTGAAGACTCCACTGGGCTCGATATTCAAGATGCTCACTCTCATGGCTGGCAGTTGATCATGTGTTTCCTTAAGAGGCTGTCAAAGGAAGTGAAATGTAGCTTGTGCTTCTCAGCATGACCACCCTGTTCTTTCTGCAAGGGAGGAATCTGAGAGGAGCATTCTAAGAGACCAGTCCTGGAAACTGAAATCTGATCTAGCACTGAGAATCACTCAATTACTTCCATTGTATTCCCTTGGTCAAGCAAGGCCATAAGACCAACCCAGATTCAAGGAGAGAGCATTAGATTCCATCTTTCCTTAGGAATAGTAGCAAAGGATTTGTAGCCACCTTTAATCTACCATACTACGAGTTCCATATTTCTGAGTAATTATCAAATTAGGAAATATAGGGCTTCCCTGGTGGCGCAGTGGTTGAGAGTCTGCCTGCCGATGCAGGGGACACGGGTTCGTGCCCCGGTCCAGGAAGATCCCACATGCTGCGGAGCAGCTGGGTCCGTGAGCCATGGCCGCTGGGCCTGCGCGTCCAGAGCCTGTGCTCCGCAACAGGAGAGGTCACAGCAGTGAGAGGCCCGCGTGCCGCAAAAAAAAAAAAAAAAAAAATTAGGAAATATAGAATTGAATTTTAGTCCTAGAATTAATTATACTTGACTGAGAAACAGGATGCCATAATTATTCAATTATATATTTTCATAAGTAATATGCATTTAAATAAGCACAAGGTTAAATTGCTTATATTAGCCTAAGGGTTAATGGAATAACCTTATTTTAAAAACCAAGATACTAAAATCCTGTTAATTCTACACATCAATAGGATTTCTAACTCAATAGATCATCCTATCAAATATGTCTGAGAATTTTGCAAATATATTGAGCGAATATCGATTCATCTGAGAGTAGCCTTCATTTTAGTAAGTATTGTTTAAGGGTTTTCATCTTGTGTGTTAGACAGATACTTGTATGAATTTTGCCACATGTACATATAACAACTAAAAACAAAACTCTAGGTAACTATGATTCATTTGCAAAGTGATTCATAGAGAAGGATTTTATAAATTTGCTTCTGATGACATACAATGAATACTTAATATGTTATTCCATAAATAAGTGCAAATGATATATTAGCACCTACCTGGTTTAAAGCTGTGAGATTAAAAACTTCTTGAAAAAAAATCAGAGAATTTAGTAAGGTGAGCATGATTTTGGAAAGCCAAGTTTCTTTACAATTCCTATTAGCCACAATATAGGTAAATCTTCACTTTAAATGAATCCATTGACAAAATATTAATTAATATACAAAAGTATTGCTGCTAATTATTCAATAACAAACAGTTGGAGTAGATTCTGGCTGAGGCTCAGATCCCCTTTCAATAAAGGACTCACTGCCCAGCTGAAAGTCCTATGGTTAGCTGACTGTCTCCAGCTGAAGTCAAGCTCATCGCTTGTTAGTGTGAGACAATGAATAACATGACAGCAGCTGAGATCTAGTTCTTGAGTCAGCTCCCAGCCAATGACTGAACAGGGAGTGGTACAAGAGCCTACCCACTTTCCCTCCGCACGGGATTCGTCTCCTAGGCAGTCTTGGCGCTGGGGCTCCTCGTTTCGCTGGTAGAGGATTTGTCAGGTATGAGTCATGGTCCATGTTCCTCTGCCCAATTCTGATTCTTCTTTTCTTTTCACATGGATTTATTCTTTTATAAACCTTTTGTACTCTTAACTGTACCTCAGTATTTGTTTCCTAGAGAAAATGTGACAATATTTTATTTTATGAAGGGAGTTAGTTTTTCTTAAGTGGGATATTAGGCAAGACTGGGAATATAAGCAGTAATACAGTAGAGTTTTTGTCATCAGATAGTTTATAGTCTGGTGTTATCAACCTCCATGATAATGTCCATGGGCCTCAAAGAAGTTAATTAGCACAAAGGCACAGAGAGAGTTCATGGTAGTACCAAGGATTTGACCTTAGGTGTCTCTGATTCTAAGGGACATGATGATTTTCTTACCTACCTTTTTTTTTTTTTTTTGCGGTACGCGGGCCTCTCACTGTTGTGGCCTCTCCCGTTGCGGAGCACAGGCTCCGGACACCCAGGCTCAGCGGCCATGGCTCACGGGCCCAGCCGCTCCGCGGCATGTGGGATCCTCCCGGACTGGGGCACGAACCCGTGTCCCCTGCATCGGCAGGCGGACTCTCAACCACTGTGCCACCAGGGAAGCTCTTACCTACCTTTTAAGCCTGCAAACTTTTTCTTTGCATTATGGAGCAAGCTAAGCTTTTTTACCATTAACATTGTAACATGTAATATTTAGAATCTATGAAAATAAATATTAAAATGTTGGGTATAAACTCTACTCATGAAAGCCCATGATTTAGGGAAGAAACAGGAGTACTATGAAATAAAAGGAACAGATAATTAGTATATCCCAATCAGCTGGCTGTCAGCAAATGAAAGGAGATATTAGTAAATTTGAATCATGTGTTCTATATTGCTTAAAATAGAAACAAATTAACACCATGAGAACCAGAATAAAGAAATACTCTGTTTATTCTAATCCATTAGCTGTTTTCTCCCTTGCCAGCTCAGGTAAGGTTAACAGATTCAGAAAAAGTGGGAATTCTCTTACTTATACTGTTTATCTGCTAAGTTATGGGAAGCAAACGTGGATTTAAACATCTTCTGTGTGTCAGTTACAATGCTTGGTGCTGGTAATATGCTAATGAAATAGTCTATCTGCTCAAGTGGGTTAGGGAAACTAGTCTAATGAGGGAAGGAAACAAGCAAACAGCACTTGAAGCATTAGTACCATATGAAATGATGTATGATTTAGACGCTATGGAGCACGGCGTCACACTCAAGGGAAACATAACTCAGCCAACAAGGGAAGGCTCCCTGCTGGAATAAGGAATAATGCTTGAAATGCCTCCTAGATCATGAGAAATTGTGGGAGATAGATGCAGTGTAACCCAGAAATGTGCATGTGTAAAACAAGGAGACATGAAACAGCATTCTGCAGCTCGATTCTGTAGGAATGAGCCCTGGTTGTCAGAAAGTTGGAAATGAAAAACTGCCACTCCAGAAATACGCAAGTAGTCGAGAATGAAAGGCACCATATGCTATACTAAAGAGTTTTGACTTTTTTTTCCTCTGAAGTGATTAGCTGTTACATTAAGAAATGATGTAATTAATTCCCAGTTAGGAAAATATCTCTGGCAGATAGGGAAGGTGATAGACATAGAACCAGTTCAGAGACTTAACTGCAGTAAGTCAGATAAGAAGCAATGGATACCTAGAGTAAGTCCATGAGGAGTAGAAAGGAGTGAGTTCAAGAAATACCAAGGAAACAGATCAAAGAATTGGGTACCAGATTGGGTTCAGAGTGAGTGTGAGCTGAGAGCATGGGATGCTTTTCTAGCTATTTTAGGAAATAAGAAGATAATGAGAGAAATAACTGGAAATGATTTTTGAAGTAGGAAAAGATGTTGAGATGAAGTTTGAGTTGGAATGTCCATGGGAAAATGCTGAGTGCATGCTCAGGAAGTAGTTCTTTTTGTGGGTTGAAGCTTGGAAGATAAGTCTAGATTAAGCATTGGTTAGGTGAGAATTTCCAGCGTAGAGTAATAGAGGTCATGGATGTGGATGTACTGTGTACATGGGGACTGTAGCTGAATGTTCATGCAGAGTGACAAGGTTAAATACCCAAAGACAGAGCTCTAGTGAAAGGGACAAATGTTACAGAGATATCATTAAAAATAAAGACTATAACATGGCCATTCATTTGAGAATTAATATTTAATTATAACAGGAATAAATGGTAGGTAAAATGGTAGGTAAACTATCTCTTTTGAAGCATAATTTTTTTATTCCACTGATTATGTATGCACAGGAATGGGAGGACAGAATTTAGGATGAATCCCTGATTTCTGTCTTAGACAACTAAATGAACAAAGAGAAAAGAAAAGGCTATCAGAAAAAATGTACGTGTATATATCATATATAGTGTAGTATCTTTGGATACATTAGTTTGTTTTGCAACATAGAGTATATTATGAAAAATATCAGACTGTAGAGGAAATTTCAGTTTTATTAGTCATATGCAATTATCTCCCACTGCATGAAGCAACTTATCAAGAGCAAAGTGAAAGGTCTGAGTGTATTATGCCATCTCTTTGATGTTTTTATAGGATATAATGAAAGATGAATGCTCAATGCTGAAGCTGCAGCTGAAAGAGAAGGACGAACTCATTTCCCAACTTCAGGAAGAACTGGTAAGTGTGAACAATATTTGGCCCACGGGTGTATTTTCCTTGCAAAGTTATTTGCTATAAACCCTACAACTTATTTTATTAACACTAAAATTATTAGTGATTTATAAACTGTTAGTGATTCAATCTGATTATCAATTTTATAATCCTACAGTAATGAAGATTTGACAGTCTGAAAAAGATAATGTTTTATAATATATATTGAACTTTATGTAATTCCAGAAACAGATTACTGACCCAGGATTAGGCATTTCAGTTCTACCTATCAAAAATCGTGAAGGCTAAGGCCACACTTTATTTTGTAAAGTGCAAGATTTAACGCCATACTGCCATACCTAGAGACACAATCATGTAATATGAAGCAAAGTACTCAATAACTTTGCTAACAAAAGCAAATTTTACTTTTACATAAAGATACCAAAAATGCATTAACCTAATGAGATGTTTTGTTAATATAGATATTATATAAATCCCAAATTATCTAAAATTTATACAAAAATATGAAATGTATAGTTCATGTTTTCAGGGTGTTTTTTAGATGTGACATCGTAAATGTATTAAATCATACTTTCATAACATGAAAACACATTTGGTAGGTAACAAGAATAGCAGTGGGCATTACTTTTTAAAGTATGTGTTCTCAACATATATATACATATATATGAATAGTATTTTGCGATATAACGCATTTGATCTGGACAGAAATAAAATATGAGTTCTCCAAAACAAAAATGAGGAAGTAATGAGAAATTTTAAAAAATTAATCATTCTTAAGAATACCAATAAAATAAAGATATACTGTACAATAAGAGGCCCTGACTCATTATCAAGATCAAAAAACAAACCCTAGTCAATAATGTTCTCTATGATGATTTCATATTTGACTACATTAACAATGTATTATGTAATTATTAAATAAATTAAATGACAAAACAGATTTTATAGACCATCAAGCTTTTGAGAACTTTTCTGAAAACATTAGTGAGATAGCATATAAATTTAGAGTCTATTTTATTGACTCTTGACTACTGACAACAGTTTTACTGAAACTCGACCTTTAGACTGTTTCATGACTGGGTTTGATGCTGATTATTGGTCCCATGAGCATATTATTGTCACTTTAGACACCCATTGACCCATATCTATTACTTAAGATAGTAATAGAATTACAGACAAAAGGAACATGTCTTACATTACTGGGAATAACCTTTTATAAATAATTTATTTATAATATGAAATTTATTACATAAAACATTACTACATATAACTGTATAGGTATGTATTATGTAATCAAGCTTTATCTTTGAGTTGACTAAAATCCTGTAGATATTTATGAATGGATGCCTAGAATTATTAGTTTTAACACAGCAGAAAATGTATTCACTTTGCCAGAAAATGCATATTTTGGATAATTAACTCAGAAAGAAGTGTTCATTTTTTTCCCCCAACATTAGTTATGATCAGATTTAAAACTTAGCCTATACAAGAAATCAGACCTTCATTTGTTGAATGAAATGAGAAAGAAAATGATTACTCCCAGAGCCAATGTTACATAGCTATAATTAAGATAATTTAGTGCCCCTGCATCCAAAAAAGTCCTCTGTTGGTTGATCTAGTAAAATGAGATGCAAGTGTTTTCTTTTGCTTGGTTTTTGTTTTAAACTTGAATTGCCCAAATTGACTTATTAGCTTCTAAAATTTCCAGGTAACAATCAAGGTAGCATTTTAATTTTGTGCTATGTAGTTTGCATAGTCATCTTAAATAGTTCAACAAAGGAGAGTGTTAACTTTTGAAAATAGCTTGTTTCATTGAAGAAAACTGTACCTAAAGAAAAAAGTGTATAGGTGATTTAGGAAGTTAAGGAAGAAGAAACGTTGTTAAAAGAAAAAGTCATCATTAAAACCGGACTTGGAGCATGGACAAGGAGGCAATCGCATAAAAGTAATATAAACCACTTAGACCCATTGAAAATTAGGTCCTAGTATTTCTGATTCTGATAATAAGTGACTTGTGACATTCTGACAAAGTAGACATTAAATTTAACATTTTCAAATTTAGATAGGTAAAGTTTAAATTTCAAAACATTTTAGGAACCAGTTTCCTGTACCCTGCTATAATCACAATCTGTAAGAATTTAGTTTAGTTTTATTATGGGTTTCTCATTTCTTAACCACTGCTATTATCATAAGCAGTTTACCTACATATACACTATAAATCAAATTTAGATGTAATTATACCAGTAAAGAATTTATGTCCAACTTAGTAAAGTTATTTTAATATAATTTATTTAGCCTCACTTTGATATTTTCAGTTTAAAAAAGTTAGTGCAGTGTGGGGTTGGCGGCAAAAGAAGTTTTTATACCACTTAAAAACTTTTTTATTGAGGTAACATTGGTGTATAACATTTTATGTTTCACGTGGACAACGTTACATTTCTGCTTCTGTACAGACTACAGCGTCCTCCCCACCAAAAATTTAGTTTCCCTCTGTCACCATACAGTTGATCCCCTTATTCATTTTGCCCTTTCCCAGTGCTTCTTCCTCTCTGGTAACCAATACTCTGTACTCTGTATCTATGTATGTTTTTGTTTGGTTTGTTTGTGTGTGTGTGTTTCTTAGTTTTTTGATATTCCACATATGAGTGAAATCATATGGTATTTGTATTCTCCATCTGACTTTTTTTTTTTTTTTTTTTGCGGTACGTGGGCCTCTCACTGCTGTGGCCTCTCCCGTTGCGGAGCACAGGCTCCGGACGCGCAGGCTCAGCGGCCATGGCTCACGGGCCCACACGCTCCGCGGCATGTGGGATCCTCCCGGACTGGGGCACGAACCTGTGTCCCCTGCATTGGCAGGCGGACTCTCAACCACTGCGCCACCAGGGAAGCCCTCCATCTGACTTTTTTTACTTAGCATAATACACTCTAAAGGTCCATCCATATTATCATAAATGGCAAGATTTCATCTTTTTTTATGGCTGAGTGGTATTCCATTGTGTATAGATACCATATCGTCTCTACTCATTCGTTCATTGATGGACACTTAGTTTGTTTCCATATTTTGGCTATTGTGAATAATGCAGTGAACAGAGGGGTAAATTTATCTTTTCTAATTAGCGTTTTCATATTCTTTGGATAAATACCCAGAAGTGGTGTTACCAAACCCAGGTCTGGCTGCTTGCCGCTCAAAAGCTGATAATCCAAGGGGCAAGGGGCAATAGAAAGGAAAGGTGCGTTAATCAGGAAAGCCTGCAATCTGGGGAGAAGGCGGACTACTTGTCCTGAGACCAACTCTAAATATTCTGCTCAGTCATGACAGTTTTTAAAGGGGAAAAAGGGGGAAGAATCTCGGTGAATCGTTGAGGCAGAAGGTTGGATTCTGCATCATTCTCCCTTGTGTGCAGACTGTCTGACAGTCTTCAGATGTGTGATCTGCCTGCAGGATTGTGGCAGGTAGAGAGCTACTCATTTTTTAACTGCTTAATTTTTCATTGTTTTTATCCACAAAAAGAATCAACAGGCATAGTGTGCATGTAGGAGAGCATAAGTCAGGAGTTAGGTTAAATTGCCTACTGATCTCATTCCTATACTAAGGTTCTCTTAAAGTGAGAGGGGAACAGAAATGGGCAAACAGGAAACGGGCAGAAGAGCTGCTTTCAATGGGATAATTGGAGCATACGGTAGTTCTGTTAACTTTTTGTTGACTCTCCATGCTGTTTTCCATAGTGGCTGCACCCACTTTCATTTCCACCAAGAGGTATGAGAATTCCCTTTTCTCCACATCCGGCCAACAATGTTGTTTCTTGCCTTTTTGATAATAACCATTCTAACAGGTGTGAGGTAATAACTCATTGTGGTTTTGATTTGCATTTCCCTAGTATTTGGTGAGCTTGAACATCTTTTTATGTGCTTATTTGGACATCTGTATATCTTCTTGGGAGAAATGTCTATTCAGCTTCTCTGCCCATTTTTAAATTGGGCTGTTTTATAATATTGAGTTGTATGCATTCTTTATATATTTTGGATATTAACCACTTATTGGATATATGATTTGTAAATATCTTCCACCATTCAGTAGCTTGTGTTTCATTTTGATGATTTTCCTTTATTGTGCAGGAGATTTTTAGTTTGATGTAGTCCAATTTGCTTATTTATCCTCTTGTTTCTAGATATGTCTCCTCAGGCAAGGGAAAGATATTGCTATGACTAATGTCAGTGTTTTGCTTATGTTTTCTCTTAGGATTTTTATGGTTTCAGGTCTTACATTCAAGCCTTGAATCCACTATGAGTTGATTTTTGTGTGTGGTGTGAGACAGTGGTCTAGTTTCTTTTTTTGTACATGGCTATTCACTTTTCCTAGTACAATTTGAAGAGACTATCTTTTCTCCATTGTATATTCTCTGCTCATCATAAATTGTGTCCATATACAGGTGGATTTATTTCTGGGCTCTCAGTTCTCTTCCATTGATCTATGTATCTGTTTTTCTGCCAGCACCATGCTGTTTTGATTACTATGGTGCTGCAGTAGTTTGAAATCAGGAAGTGTGATAACTTAAGCTTTGTTCTTTATTCTCAGGGTTGCTATGGCTATTCGGGGTCTTCTTTGGTTCCATGTTAATTTTAGAATTTTTGTTTGATTTCTGTGAAATGTCTTGGGATTTTGATAGGGATCACATTGAATCTGTAGATTGCTTCAGATTATAGGGACATTTTAACAATGTTAACTTTTCCAATTCATGAACACAGAATATGTTTACCTTTGTGTCTTCAATTTTTCTTTTAACCTCTTTGGTTAAATTTATTCCTAGGTATATTCTTTTGTTACCTTCCATGGGATTGTTAATTTCTTTCTGCTAGCTCATTGTTAGCACACACAAGTACAGCAGATTTTTATGTTTTTGTACCCTACAATCGTATTGTATTTGTTTATTCCTAACTTTTTTTGCGGAGTCTTTAGGGTTTTCTGTATATAAAAATCATGTCACACACAAATAGTGACAGTTTCACTTCTTCCTTTCTAGTTTGGATGTGTTTTATTTGTCTTGCCTAATCACTCTGGCTAGATTCAGTAATATGTTGAATAAGAGTTAAAATAGGCATCGTTGGCTTATTCTTGATTTTAGAAGGATAGCTTTCAGTTTTTCACCATTGACTGCAATGTTAGCCATGGGTTTGTCATGTATGGCCTTGATTATGTTGAAGTATCTCTTTCTTCTATAACCACTTTATTGAAAGTTTTTTATCATAAATGTGTATTGAATTTTGTCAAATGCTTTTTCTGCATGTATTGAGATGATATGGCTTTTATCCTTTTGTTAATGTACTGTATCATATTAGGTTTTTTGGGGTTTTTTGGTTGTCTTTAGTGGACGTTAAACTACATTTCTGGAATAAATCCCACTTGATCATTGTGTGTAATCGTTTTAATGTATTATTGTATTTGGTTTGCTAATATTTTGTTGAGGATTTTTACATCTATGTTCATTGGAGATATTGGCCTGTAACTTTCTTTTTATGTGTCTGATTTTGATATCATTTGGTAAGATGAGTTAGCATGCATTCCTTTCTCTTCAATGTTTTGGAAGAGTTTGAGAAGGATGAGCATTAAATCTAAATCTTTGGTAGAATTCAGGTGTGAAGCTGTATAGCCCTGGGCTTTTGTTTTCTGGGAGGTTTCTGATTAGTTTCAACTTGTGCACTGGTTGTATGATTTGAAGAATGTGTCCTTTTATTCTCGGTCGTCCTCTGTATTTCTGTGGTATCTGTTATCATTTCTTCTTTTCTGATTGTATTTATCAGGGCCTTGCTTTTTTCTCAGTGGATCTAGATTTGTAAATTTTGTTTTTCAAAGAACCAGCTCTTAGTCTGAATCTTTTGTATTGTCTTTTTAGTCTCTATTTCATTTATTTTCACTCTATTTCCTTCCTTCCTTCCTTCCACTGATTTGGGGCTTCATTTGTTCTTTTTCTAGTTCCTTTAGGTATAAGATTAGATTGTTTATTTGAGTTTTTTCCTGTTTCTTGAGGAAAGCCTGTCTTGCTATAAACTTCCCTCTTAGTACCACTTTTGCTGCATCTCATAGGTTTTGGCATGTTGTTTTCATTTTCATTTGCCTTCAGGTATTTTTTTTTTAATTTATCCTTTGATTTCTTCATTGACCCAATAGTTGTAGCATGTTGTTCAGTCTTCACTTATTTGTGACTTTTCCAGATTTCTTGTAATTGATTTTTAGTTTCATAGCATTATGATTGGAAAAGATGCTTGATATGATTTCAGTATTCTAAATTTATTGACCTGTGTCTGAACATACGGTCTTTCCTTGAAGGTTCCACGTATAGTTGAAGAATGTGTATTCTGCATTTGGATGGAACATTCTGTACAAATCTATCAAATCCAATTAGTCTAACATTTCATTTAAGGCTGTTGTTTCCTTGTTGACTGGATGATCTATCCATTCATGTGAGTGGGGTGTTTAAAGTCCCCTACTATTATTGTATTGCTGTAAATTTCTCTCTTTAGGTCTGTTTAGAATTGTTTTATATATTTTGATGCTCACATGTTAAGTACATATATATTAATAACTTACATCTTCTTGATGAATTATGTACTTTATGATTATGTACTGTCCATCTTTCTCATTACCCTTTTTGTCTTGAAGTCTGTTTTGTCTGAGTGTGGCTATACTTTCTTTTGGCTGCCATTTGCTTGGAGTATCATCTTTGATCCTTTCAGTTTGAGCCTATGTTTGTCTTTAGAGCTGAGATGTTGCCTGGAGGCAGCATATACTTGGATCTTGTTTTTTAATCTATCCACTCCCTTTTGATGAGTTCAGTTTATTTACATTTAGGGTGATTATTGATGAGGACTTAATACTGCCATTTATCTTTTGTTTTCTGGTTGCTCTATATCTCCATTGTTTCCCTTGTGTTTCTGTAGGACATTTTAGTTTGATGGTTTTCTATGATGTTTTTCTCCATTTTCTTTTGTTTCATGTCTCTGCTCTAGATTTATGTTTTGTAGTTACCAAGAGGTTTGTATAAAATATCTCATAGATAGAACAGTCCTTTTTTCTGCTAATACCATCTTCATTTGCCTATGCAGGTTCCATTCTTTTCCTCTTCCCCTTTTCTGCTTTTGTTGTCTCAAATTATCCTTTTTTATGTTGTGAGTTTGTTACCAAATTAAAGTAGCTATGTTTTTTCCACCCTTTTAACATTTATGCTATAATAAAGTATTAAAAACCTATTCTGATAGAGTTGCAGTTTTCTGATTCTATCACCTTACTCAAAGTTGTGTGTGTTTTGTCATCTTGTTTGTGGTAGAAGAGCTCCTTTTGACAGTTATTATAAGACAGGTTTAGTGGTGAACTCCCTCAGCTTTTGTCTGGGAAGGTCTTTTAATTCTCTTTTGTATCTGAATGAATGATAAATTTTCTAGATAGAATGTTCTTGGCTGACAGTTTTTATCTTTCAGTATTGAGTATGTCATTCCACTCCCTCCTAGCCTGTGGAGTTTCTGCTGAGAAGTCTGCTGATAACCTAATGTGGGTACCTTTGTAAGGAACCTTTTTCCCTTTATTCCCTGACTGCCTTTAAAATTCTTTGTCATTGACTTCTGACAGTTTTAATATAATGTCTTGGAAAAGGTCTTTTTTGCACTGAGGTAATTAGGTGACCTCTTAGCTTCATGGGCTTGTACATTCAGTTCCTTCACCACGTTTGGAAAGTCCTTAGCTATTATTTCTTTAAACTCTGCTCTCTTCTTCTCCTTCTGGGATACCCATTATCCTAATATTTTCCCTTCCTAATAGAGTCAGCACTTATAGAATTTGCTCATTTAAAAAAAACTTAATTCTTTCCTCTTCTACTTGTATCATTTCTAGATATCTATCTTCAAGCTTGTGAATACTCTCCTCCAGATGGCCTGTTCTATTTCCAGTACTTTCTAATGCATTCTTCATCTCAGTTATTGAATTCTTCTGCTCCAGAATTCATCTGGTTATTTCTGAGTTTCAGTCTCTTTAGTAAAGTATTCCTTCTCTTCATTAATTTTCTTCCTGAGCCCATTGAACTGCCTTTCTGAGTTTTTTTCTTATGGCTCATTGAGTTCCTTCCTGAAAGCTATTCTGAATTCAATCAATTAGATTACAGTATTCCATGTCTTTAAGTTTGGTTTCTGTAGAATTGTCACTTTGATTTTTGTTATACAGTGTTACTGTGGTTCTTCAAGGAGCTTGAGTTCTTACCATGCCAGCACTTCTGTAGTAGCAGACACCTTTCTTTAGGTAAAGCTGGTTTTTGGTTTTTTTAAAAATTGATTCTAATGATTCAACAGGTTAGAAATTAGAGGCCTTTCCTATTTTTCAGTAAGCGGCACTAGAGCACAAGCTGCTTTGGTTTCTGTTACCCGAGCTGCCTCTGGTTATCTATGAGAATGGGTACTTACACCCTCCACCATGTTTGTCAGAAGTGTCACCCAGTGACCTCAGTATTACTTGCGTCTCTGCGGGCATTGCTACCTTGCTGTTGCGGTGCTACTGGTGCCAATATCTGGGGCACTGGGGTGGTGGGCTCTTCTGTTGAGTCTGAATCACAGGCTCTGATGCCTCATGGGGAGGAGGTGAGTTGGGGGAAGAGCCCAGGTCACATGGGTGCCTCTGTCATGTCTGGTATCGTCAGGCTCGGGGCTCTGCTGCTGTGGGCAGGGGGTTGGGAGGCCAGAGTCATGGGCACTTCTCTGGCTAAAGGGATGGGGTGCCATCCTTGCTGCTACTGCCCAGTTACCTGTGGTGACTGGCGCCACTGGGGCCAGGAGGACGGAGTCTTGTCCCCTGTCTCCCCTACTGCTACCAGCTTCTCTGGGGCTGTGGGCTCAGGCACCATCTCCACTGTTCCCCGGGTCCCGCCGCCTCTGTGTTCCAGACCACCCACCTTTAGGTGTACAGATGTGTGTAATTATCTGGCCTCCTGTTTTTGTTGGGCAGAGGTACGTTTTGAGTTATGGGTGTTTTACTGACTGTAGATTAAAGGGAAGAGACCAAAAAAAACTTGCTTCATCACAATGATGACGTTACTCCAAAAGAGATGTTTTTAAAGGCAAGATCTTTGGTTACTTTTTTGTCTTATAGAGCAGGGTTCCTCAACACCACTGTTGACATTTGGGTCAGATTGTGCTTTATAACTGGTCCTGTACAATGTCAGATACTTAGCAGCATGCCTGACCTCTCCCCTCTAGATGTCAGTAGTACCCTCCAGGCAATGCCAAATGTCCCTGGAGGCAGATTTGCCCCAGTTGAAAACCATTGCTTTAGGCGTATATTATACTACAGTCCCCAGTTAGATGTTGATGCAATATCATACAATTTATCTGTTGGTACTCAGTAAAAAGTTCTGCAGAAGGGCTGGATCTCTCTTTTACTATCACATAAATAGCTATTTGAATGCTCTTTTAGTCCACTAGTGCTGCCAAAACAAAATACCATAGACTGGGTAGCTTAAACAGAAATTTATTTTCTCACAGTCCTGGAAGCTAGAAGTCCAAGATCAGAGTGCCAGCATGATTGGGTGCTGGTGAAAGCTCTTTTTGGCTTACGGATGGCTTCTAGCTGTGTGCTCTTGTGGTTTCTGCTGAGTGCATGTGCATGGAGATGGAGAGGGGGGAAAGGGGATGTAAGTTTTGTTTCTTCTTATAAGGGCACTAATCCCATCATGAGGACCCAGCCCTCAGGACCTCGTCTAAGCTCGCACATCTCCCAAAGACCCCTATCTCCAAATACCATCGCATTGGGTGTTAGGGCTTCACCATATAAACTTGGGAGAGATGCCATTTAGTCCATAGCACATACTGTTCATGTTCATTTCTGTTTAATATTAGCAAGTAAAAATGTGGACAAAAGTCTATTATTTTTCAAGCATTAAATGTGCATTTCAAACCATCATTTTTTCTCTACTGTATGACCTGAGAATTATTACCTTGGTTCTTTTTTTCTTGCTGGGTAGGTGGACTTTACAAAGCACAAATATACTTAGAAACTCAATTTTTATTTTAGATTATATATTGATATTTGAGCAAATTATCTACATTACTAACGGAATTTATAACATGAGTGTATTTGGTAGTCATACTTCCAGTTTATCCCTCTCTATTCTTTTTAAAAATAAAACATAGTGGTTTGCATCTTGGATGTTTGAAATTATTATACCTGAAATTTGTGTGTATCACTTACATCAGTGAGATTTACTGAGTTTTTTTTAAACAGATGATCATTTGTACATTTTAGGATGTCTAAAGGGATATAAATATTAGAATATCAGAGTGTTCTAGGGTTGTATATTTGGTGGGGCAAGTAATTGGAGAAAACGAGGGATATAGTCTTTAGGCAAGAGTTTTTGGCATGATAAACAGGAAGGAAACAGTTCTTAAATGGGACATTTACTCTCAACTGCTTTGTAATAGAACAAAATCTCCTGCACTGCTATGAGGTAATGTGAAGGGCACTTGCTAGCCATATCTATGTGACATGGGCTATATAAATAGTATTTTTTATTTTGTTAATTATACCTTGTATTGGTTTTACAAAATGTGTCCAAAAAAATTTGGAATAACTCAAACAACATTTGAAATTATCTCCTCAACTTTAAGACCTCTTTCCCATTAGATCTTTAAAATGATTTTACTTCTCTTCCCTCCCTTAGAAACTTATATGAATTTTACTGAGCTTGTTGAGGACTTAATGATTTTAGTACTTTTAGCTGGTTTTCTCTTTCAAAAGAATTATTTGTGACTTATATTTGTAAATACATAGTGACAATATTTTCTTTTAGATTTAAATTATGTATAGTATAAGATTTATTATTACAGATCACTGTTTCCACCCCTCTTGATCTTTCTCCATTTTATGGACTCTTCTGATTCTTTTATGGCTTGGTTAGAATCCTTTCCCAAGTATTAAGATGGGGTATTAAAGATGTAGTCTCTAAATCTTTGAATATCTCTTTACCTTGAAAGATGAAGGATACTGCTGCTATAGATTGAATTGTGTCCCCCCAAATTCACATGTTGAAGTGCTACTCTCCAATGTGACTGTGTTTGGAGTATGCTTTTAGGAGGTCATTAGGTTAAATGAAGTCATAAGGGTAAAGTCCTAATTCAGTAGCATTAGTGGCCTTGTGAGAAGAAAAGAGAGAAATCTCTTTCCATGCATGGGTGCTGAGGAGAGTCCATATGAGCATACAGCAAGAAGGCAGTCATCTACAAGCCAGGAAGAACTCTTGCTAAAACCTGACCATGCTGACACCTTGGTTTTTTGTTGTTCACATGTCATTGTGTCATATAACATTTCTATTGCACATGAAGTGACCTGTCCTTCATGTTTTGCTTCCTAAGGTCTTTGTTCCTCTTAAGATCCACTGTTATTTTCTTTTGCTTATTTCTCAGTACTAGGATAAAAGTTATGAAAAATGTAACCCTCAAATAGTTAGAGGCCCACTAGAACCTGCTTCTGCTGGCTGGTGACAACAAACAAATTTGAAGGATATTGGACATAGTTTTTCTTCTGTAACACTCTCAGGTTTCCTCAGTTACAAATGGTAGAACACTGTTGGCCAATCTGGGTGGCTGCTCTGCAGTTTTCCCAGCCAAAGATATTCTGTAGATGCTCCTAGAATAAGAAATCAATAAAGTATCACCCTTCTGGCAAGGTTGGGTATTTTCCATCAGTACTGTTCTCTCCAGAACCTTTTGATTTCTCATTCTTGCCCAGGCACATTAACTACTAGTCTCATTGGCTCCAGTTAAGCCCAGAAGATAACAAAGTCTTGAGCCTGCTCTCTTCTCCCAACACTCATCAGAACCTGAATTCTTGCACATGTGCCTCAGTGAGCTTTACTTTCCTGCCCCAGTCACTGCTTCACCTCGGGAGTAGTGTCAACTTGGGAGAAGATGGTGTCAGAAAACTGTGTTCAGGATACCATCTTCTCTTGAGACTTTCTTCATGCATCCTCTAAACAAACCCAAAATGGTAACTGTATTATGCAGTCTCCCCCTCCACACTTTACTTCTTAGCAAAAGTTCAGTGACAGCCACATTACATGAAGCCCCAAGGCATGTACCAGGTTTGTTCAACTTTATTTTGTGTTAGAAAATTAAAAAAAAATAGAGAAAAGGAGGAATTTCTTCAATTCCTCTGTCTGTAACCTTAACTTTCTTTAACTTGAAGAGGAAAGTGAGCCAATACAGTGATATTAAATATCAGGATACAAGTATCTAGCCTCAGTGACTATGTAACTGGATGTAGCTATTCTTTTCTTTTTCTGGCCTCAACTTTTCAGTTGTCAACTAATACCATAATATTAAAAATAGAAACTGACTATTCACCAAAGGTGAATTTGGTAAATAATGTATTTATATAGCTTCAGTATATACTATAATGTATATTTACATGGCTATATATTTATAAAATTAAGTGGTGGGAACTGTGTATGGTATGAATATGATATAAAAATATAGGTGCAAAGAAAGTGTGTAATTTCTTTAGGTAATGTGAGTCTTCAGTTTCTATTATGAAATTTGATAGAGCTTCATTTTAATAACATATATATTTTACAACCAGAAAAAATCAGACATATCTGTTTGGAAAAGAAGAATTTGAATAGAGTTTAGTGGTTTTCAACCTGTGGTTTTTGTGGGTTGGAATGTCTTAGTCTGTTCAGGCTGCTATAACAAAATATCATAAACTAAGTGGCTTAAACAACAGACACTTATTACAGTCCCAGTAGCTGGAAGTCCAAGGTCAAGGTGCTGTAGACTCAGTGGTGAGGGTTTCCTTCCTGCTTATGTCTTCACAAGCCTTTCCTTGGTGCATGCACAGAGAGCAAGAGAGGGTATAGGTTGGGGAGGGCAGAGAGACCTTGTGACTCTTCCTCTTTTTGTAAAAAGCACTAATCCCATCATGAGGGACTCAAGTTTATGACCTAACCTAAGGCTAATAACTTCGCAAAGCCTCCACCTTCAAGTACCATCACTTGAGGGTTAGGACTTTAGCATATGAATTTGCGGGGACATATATGTTTAGTTTGTAAGAGGGAAACATGAGTATCAGTGAGGTCTTATGGAATTCAGCTCTCCATCAGCCACTTAATGACAGCAATTATAAATGTACTGTGTTTTTAATATCATAATTCTCTATCAGATTCTAGTTAACAAAATGTCACATCTGAGAATAAAGCTCAACCAAACCCAGTAACCCAGACAAGATGACTGCTAAGGGCTACAGTGAATTATTACATCAGAGTAGGAAATGAAATGAAATGGTGTGACATACACTTCACTGAGAATTTTTCAACACATTGACTGGGCAGGATATTAATTGAAAGCATGGAAAAGAACCAACATTCAGAGTCAGAAATGAGTTTTTCTTTTAAATATAATTAAAAATTTGGATATATATTTAAATATGTTTATTATGTAGAATATATTGACCTTTTTAATATTAGAAGTACCTCTCCCACTAAGCTCAAAGATCTGGGGATTTCATAAATTGACATTTTAAGATATTTGATATATAGGTATAGGTTTAGACCAAAAACCTAAACATATGGCTAAAGTAGGAATACTTAATCAGAATCAATTATAAGAGCAGTTTAAAATAATTGCGTATTAACCTTAAGTTTAACTTCAAGTATATTATTTAATGATGCAGAGCAGAGAAATATTTTTCTCACTGAAGAGTAAGTTTGATTTTTTAAGCTGTTTAGTGAAGGTCACGTTGAAGAATACATTGTAATTTTATTGTTAGTATGAAACTGAGGAACACTGTAAATATTACCTTCATGTGCCTAAAATAAATCAGAGAGATCATAAACATTGATGGTGAAGTGTACCCTTGTGTCTTGTGGGAACAGATTTTCTTAAATTATTAATCTTGTAAATGGTTTGAGAAACCTTATAAATGGTTTTTACACTATGGCTGAAAAGTGTGCCCCATATATCAGAAATTGAAGAAAGTCTATTTGGTATTTATGGATTGATTCAAAATACTTTTAAATGAGTTGAACCTACGAATAAAAAAGTTGGCCCTAAGACTGAAGAGTGAATTTTAATTGTCCTAATTAGAATCAGTATACCATGCTACAGATTTCCCGTTTTGTTTTGCAAGTAATTTGGATGCCTATTACTCCATCAGATATTAAATGAAGTCATACGTAATTAGAGAAGTAAATTACCTGTAATTCATGACTCTAAATTTTTATAACCTACCTTCCAGACTCTTCTCTCTCAAAACTTTTATTCATTTTCTAACTGATTCAGAATAGAAAGCTGATTCAAAATAGAAGCATCCGATGTAACTTTTATACAGTATGTTTCTTTAAGACCATATATTTCTATTAAAAAGGCCAATTTAAATGGGTCATCCAAAAGCAAAAAGTTTTCTGGGCAGAAAGGTTTCAGCCTTGTCTAAGAATATACTTTAATACTGTCCTCATTAAAACAACAAAAAGTAAAGTAAAGCAAAACAAAAATACTTCCCACGTTTGCTTTCATAATCTTCCTCTGTTTACCAACTCAGCTTTCATTGTCTTCTGATGAGTATTGACTGTTGTCAGTTGCCTTAACCACATCATGTTTCTAGGCCAGTCAGTAAGGGAGTGCATTGAGTGTGGGATACTTAAAACAATAATAAAACTAAGTCATCTGTATTTACTATGACCATAGGCCAACAATTCTAAAAGTGTCGGTAATAAGACTACTGTCTGAAAAGATATTATAGATCTGAATTCTAGTTTAGTAGCTCCAAGTTATGATTGAGTTTTACATTTTACACACACGCAGTTTAAAATTTTTCAGTTATTACATTTCTATTACTCATCCTTTGATAAACATTGTATTTTTAAAAGAAAGTTAATTGGGAGAATTTTTAGTTATAGCGTTGAAACACATACCAAGATTAACAGTTCAGAATCACCCAAGCTTTAAGCTCAGTGTTTCTAACCCCTCTGGTACTACATATTCATGTATTCAACAATAAATTCAAAACAAGCAATGAGAGCATAGTTACTGTAAAGATGAAAGAATGGACCTTGAGTTACTTCAATTCTGACATTTGATGTAACCATTTGGTAGTTTTATTTAAGACTTAAATAGAATGAGAACTGTGAGGTATATATTTTGGGGGGAAATACTTGTGAATTTTAGTTCATACATTAAATATTTTACTGAATTTTAATACCTGAACTTTTTAATTCTAAACTTTATTTTTTTAATTGCACGTGTCATTTTAATGTTTTTAAAACTAATGCTAATAAGGTACATCAGGGCATAATTTAGTAGTTACCTAAATTGTATCTTTGCAGACTCTTATTAAACAGTATTATGTTTCTTAAAACTTAAACATCATGTTTTCAATTCAACAGTTTTAACTAGCTGCATTTTTTTATGGTCATTACTAATACTCGTTTTATATCATGATCATTACATAAAGTTAAGTTTTACTTAGTGAAGAGGCTTTTAAAAATGTGTTCCAGGTATCCAGTATAGTAGTGCTGACCTAAAACAAATAGATTGCCAGTTTTTTATCCAGGAAAAATGTGTTTATTCGAGATCAGCAAAGAATTACCACTCAGGGTCTGCAATAGTGGCGAGCCAAGTGCAAGTATCCCCCAGCAAGGAGAGAACTTTTAGAGAGGGAGAGGAGGAAGCTGGGGGGGCTGTATTAAGCACTGAGAGTTCATAGGCTGAATTGGTAGTCTCTCTCTGGCTGAGCCCTTCCCAGGAAAGAAGAGGAAGTCTTTCTGTTGGGTTCTGCTGTGGTTGTAGAGCCCCTCCTTCTTGCCTCCCAATTCTATTTCAGTTGAGGTTTCTGTTAATTATTTTTTTTAGTAGGTACACTCCTGAGTTTAACACTTCTTCCTCCTGCAAGGTAAAGACTAACTCAAAAGCCAGATCACTTAAAAAGTTATAAAAAGTGAGATCCCTTTTTATTACACCTTCTTTGTTCTAGTGGAAAGCAAATATTGAAAATTATGTTTTTACTTAGTGTAAGTAAACATAAACAGTCATTTATCTCCAGTCTTTTAAAACTCCATTAACTTTATTTAAATGTAAGCCAAGCTCTCAGCTCATTCGTTAACATTTAAATACCAAAGTATGGGGCTTCATAAAGGCCCTTGTAGAAATGATGAATTTTGAAAAATGGAAGGCAATTGAACTGAAAGTGTAGCATTATATATAATCAGTTTACTATGCCTAATGAAAAGGGGGACTAAAAATAAAAGACTAGGGCTTCCCTGGTGGTTAAGCGGTTAAGATCTGCCTGCCAATGCAGGGGACACAGGTTTGATCCCTGGTCTAGGAAGATCCCACATGCCGCTGAGCAACTAAGCCCTGTCACAACTGTCACAACTACTGAACCTGCGCTCTAGAGCCTGTGAACCACAACTACTGAGCCCGTGTGCCACAACTACTGAAGCCCATGAACCTAGAGCCCATGCTCCACAACAAGAGAAGCCACTGCAATGATAAGCCTGTGCACCGCAACGAAGAGTAGCCCCCGCTCGCCGCAACTAGGGAAAGCCCGTGCGCAGCAGCAAAGACCCAATGAGGCCAAAAATAAATAATAAAATAAATTTATTTTTAAATTTTTTAAAAATTAAATAAAAGACCAAGAAATACATATAGCTAAATAGCACTTCATCAAGAATCTGCAGAGAAGAGTAATTCTGATGAGGTTTAAAAACATATTTCAGAGCTCAAATTGAATAAAATTTTATGCTCTTAAACTTTAATAACAGAGTAATTCCTACTTGATAAGAGAAACACTCTTTTTGCATGAAAATCTTATCCTGAATTCGTCTTAAAAGTAATTCCCCACTTGCTCTACATTCTATTGTAATCTATGGTATTATTTCATGCCAGTAATTTTAAGATAGAATTTTATAGGCCCATGGATGATTTCCATAAGAACAGACAGCTGTAAGGACTTTTAAATCCTCTTTCTTGCTCATATTTAGGAAACATTAGGAGCAGAAAAGAAATAGATTAGGTATACTTAAACATTATTAAAATGTCAGGCTACTTTCCCTTTTTCAGGCGAATTAATTGCATATATTCCAGAAAAGGCTTATCTCAGCAGTAATTACTCTCCTCGTCAGGTCTGTGAGACAGATGTACAGTGTGAATATGACAATATCCTGTGATACATAATGGGGATTATCCTCGAGTTCCTTACACACTGCAGTACCCTGATGAAGACCTGCCAAAAAAGAGTCTTTAATATTCTACTGCACTTGCCTTGGCAATCTTACATATTTGTTTAAGCCTTTATCATGAAATGTTGTCATATTATAGTTTGGTATGGATATGGGGAAATAATTGTGGTATAATTTAAATGCCAATATGAAGGTATTTTACCTTAAAGACATATGTAAATTTTAAAAGAAACATGAAGCCATGTTATGGCCAAATTAGGCATGTAGCTGAAATTTATATATAAAGTTGTTATATATTTTTAGACTTTTATAATTTATTCTATAAGGGATGTCATACAACTCAGTCTTCTCTTCATTCTTTTATTCTTTTATTATACCAATTGCTTAAAGTAATTTACCATGTAAAATATGTAAGTAGTCAATGGGATATAAAGATAGCCAAAGACTTAGGGGGGAAAATATATAAATCATGCTCCCAAATTCCTGAAGGAGTTAATACTAGGCAAAATAATAGTGTGTCTGCATGTATGTTGTATTTGTGTGTAAATACGTGTATATAAATGTAAATAAATTACATATGTAAAACGTTTATGTAACATATGTAATATTCTACTTCATGGTAGTGTCTGTAAACATTTGAAAGCCAGTCTGAGCGAGGGTCTTTGCAGCAGGTGTTAAACAGATAAAGAAGTTGAGTGGTCTCTCTCGAGGAGCCAAGGTTCAAATAAGGGAGACAGGCATAAACAAATCATTTCAGTTAAAATAGCCGTAATTTACTGAGGTCCTACTCTTTGACACACGCTCTGAATGCTTTAGGTTAATTATTGACTTGAGTTTTTAATAATAAAATTGAGAAGTACTGATCTCAGGTGGCCTCAGCCTGCAGTGGCTTGAAGCAGGATTTCAGTTCCCAGCCTGAGATTGAGTTCGGGCTGCTGCAGTGAGAGCGCTGAATCCTGGCCACCAGGCCAGTAGGGACCAGGGACCAGTGGCCAGTGACAAGGCTCTGGCCTGTCACCTGTGTAGCAGTGAATTTTCACATAGAGACGGAAAGTAGTGAAACAAGTGAAGTGTCTATTAGGAGGAAAAAGAGTATGTGTGGATAGACACACAGGTGGGCTCAGAGAGAGTTGCACCCTCATGGTCATCTGAATCACATTTATCGGGCATGTCTTCTGGGTTTCCTTTGGCCAATCATCTTGCTTTGCCTGGTTCTAAGTCCGTAATTGGTACATCTCAGGGTCCTCCACTGTGTGCGTGTGCATCTCTTAGTCAAGATGGAATCTAGTGAAGAGGCCTATGCGTAGTTGACATCACTTACTATGTGGCGGTGCCCCCTCCTTTTTTGACCTTCAAGGAGCCTTTCTGCACAAGTATCATCAGAAAGGTCTCCTTGACCTCAAGAATGAGAAATATGTGGTCTCCATCTTTTATCTGGGCAGGGCTTAGCTTCTTTTCTCACTCTTCATCTTGGAGTATCTCTCCACTGGGAACAAACTCCAGCTGCTCAGCCTGGGGCCCATCTATTTCCTGCCTCAGTACCTGTTGTCACGTGGAGTTCATCTAGATTAAAACTGAACTTCAGAGGGATTAAGTCATTTGTTCAAGTCTGCATAATAAGTGATAGGATTTGAAGCAAAATCAGACTCCATAACCACTTTTTCCCCACTACATGTAATAGGTTTATGAATTACAAAACAGTGAGGTTAGTGCTATACAACAGGATACCATCGTTTTCCTTTGCTACTTATCCATACCGTAATAAAAACAATAGCTCCAGTTCATTGGTTACTTAGTCTGGTAATAGCAGTCAGACTTCCGTCAGGGCACCAAGGGTGTGATATGAAACAGGCAGACTTAGAGCAGTTACCTATGGTACTTCTCACAGCCTTGGAGCATGTGAGAAGTATGGTGGCTTTCCTCAAAGGACAAGGGACATCACGGGCACATCATTTCTGTTACCATGTTCTTTTTCATGGATACTTCTTGCATCTGAGTAAGGACACTTAATGAAATCCATTTTTAAAATGTTCTTGTGAAACAGAATATAAATGCAAACTAGGTGCCACAGTAAACAGTGATGATAAAACATAAGAAGAAAACAGAACTTATAAAATCATGTCAAGAATAAGAATCAAGAGAAACTCTAGGGCTTCCCTGGTGGCGCAGTGGTTGAGAGTCCGCCTGCCGATGCAGGGGACATGGGTTCTTGCCCCGGTCCGGGAAGATCCCACATGGCGCGGAGCGGCTGGGCCCGTGAGCCATGGCCTCTGAGCCTGCGCGTCCGGGGCCTGTGCTCCGCAACGGGAGAAGCCACAACAGTGAGAGGCCTGCATACCGAAAAAAAAAAAAAAAAAAAATGATAGAAGCAAAAAGGAAAGGCCAAAGTCAAAATTGATTCTTATCTAAAATATTCTAGAAATCAAAGAAACAGGGAAAAGCATTCAACGAAACAATGAAGCAATGTTCAAAAATTTAGGTAGTGCTAATGTAATCTGCTTCTCATTTTCAAAAGAAAACCATTTGAAATAATAGTTTGGCAGTTGTCAAACTAATTTTTTTTTGCAATAAATGGTCTATAATGTGACCATTCAAACATATAACCTACATTTGTAAAAATACAAAAAAACTGAGGTATATGAAGCAATTAAGTGCCCATACCATGTGTCACTATTACACTAGGCAATTTGCTTATGTATCTCACCCTCAGTCATACTTTTTCTTCATACTCGAGGAAGTTGAGGCTTAAACATGTTAAATTGCTCAAAGTTATAGAACTACACGATGTCATTTAAAGAATATGTGTGTATGTAATTTAATTTGACTATGTGTGCTATGGAGAAGGTAAAGGTATTTCACTGTATGTTCCTTAGATCATTTCTCACTGTTCGCAGCATGCACAGATTGAAGTATCAGGTTGATATAGAAAATAGAAATATAGAATAGAAAATAGAAACCAGGTAAAGTCAGAGGTTACGGGGATTTCTGAACCACTGAAGTTCATGGAATTTGGTTGCTTTGGAATGAGAGCCCCTTAAAGTTCTTATAATTTCCCAGACACAATTGCCAATTTTCCTTTAATAAAACTCTCAACTCCTAGTACATTTTCACAGCCCTTGGTTCATTCCACAGCCAGTGCAGATTAACTTGACTGAGTGTTTAAAGGCTCCTAGGGTTTGAAGCTGCTGTACCTACCATTTTTTTTCCTTTCAATTACATAACTTTTGTCAATTGTCCTTTCTCTGTGAGGAAACTAGTTTGGTAGCAACATTAAATTACTTTTCTTTTTTTTAAATTTATTTATTTTTGGCTGAGTTGGGTCTTTGTTGCTGCGCGGGCTTTCTCGAGTTGCGGTGAGTGGGGGCTACTTTTCATTGTGGTGCGCGGGCTTCTCATTGCAGTGGCTTCTCATTGCGGAGCACGGGCTCTAGGCGTGCGGGCTTCAGTAGTTGTGGCTTGCAGGCTCAGTAGTTGTGGTGCATGGGCTCAGTAGTTATGGCTCGTGGGCTCTAGAGTGCAGGCTCAGTACTTGTGGTGCACTGGCTTAGTTGCTCTGCGGCACATGGGATCTTCCTAGGCTAGGGCTTGAACCCGTGTCCCCAGCATTGGCAGGCAGATTTTTAACCACTGCGCCACCAAGGAATCCCCAAATTACTATTCTAAAAAGCGACTGAACTTTAATTAGAAAAAGCTGAGAAGTAAAACACATCTAACACCAATATAGTAGATGACCCATCCATGTAAGCTTCTCTTCCCGTTGTCCTTTGTTTTAGTTTTATCCATTTACTCATCTTGTATTCCGTTTACTTTTCCCAACTACTCAGAATTGTCAGTTTTATCATTCTCGCTGAGTTGCAAACAGGGAAACTAAAGTTCACAACTAATGAACCTTCCCATTAGCTAATGAGCCACAGATGAGAGCCTGAAGGGTGCTTTAGGGCAGTGCAACCCTGCCTTTGCTTAAGACGGACTTCCTGCTGGATAAGCAAAGAGATGCCACATTTTGGAAGAGAGGGTGTTAGGATAGAATCAATTAAAAAAATATTTGTTTATTGACTTGCTTCCTAGCTATCTGAATTTTTAACTAAAAATAGGTACTATCCCTACTTTTCTCTCATTCTGTATTGAGATCTTGGACTAAATAGCTATCTTGTTTTTCATCTAAGAAATATATAACATCTGTATATTTTTCATAGAGGAAAGTATATTTTTTTCCTCTTCTGAACTCTGTCAAAATAGGCATATTTGTTTTAGCAAGAATAGCCAAGCTGCTAGACAGATGACACTATGCCTATTACAGTACTCAAGATTGGCTACATAATTTGAGTTATCTCCAATATGTTGCAAAAGGCAGGCACCTGGCAAGTTGAATGTCATCCATCTGACGTAATTGAACTTAAGGTTGGATGAGTAACAGCTTATTTCATCCTTAAAACATCATGGACACAGATGTCATTATATCAACAACAAATGCTGCTGTTTAAGTCTCACTATTTGCATATTGTAATGGAGGGTATTTTTGCATAAAGTAGTCTTAACTATTAAGTAAAACTTCACTCTATTTTTGATTATTGATGAAAGTTATCTAAGTGGCAGAAGAGAAGAAATATGCTGTCCATTATTCCACTACCACAACTCGATTCTTCCGGATATATTCGGGTCTTTTGCCTCCCTTTTTTATATAGTGGAAACATTAATAACTAAATATTTTGTACTGATTTTTAAAAAAATTATATATCAAATACATTCTGTGTCTAGTTTCTTAAAATTCTCAAAAGTAACATTACTGGAGTAAAGGACAAGACATTCTTTTTCACAAGCTTTAGGTATTACTACTTAAATAGTTAACTTTTTAAAAATTTAGTGGTATAAGTCCATATTTATTAATAATTTTGGCCAATTGTATATTAAAATAAACATAAATGGGTCCTTTTCTGAAACAAAATGAAATTTCAATGACTGTTTTCTTTCCCATTGGAAATGTATGCAAATGAATAGAAAATTGATTTTAGTTGCATATATTCAGTTAGACCAGAGATAGATACATATAAACATTTGATAATATAACCAAAACTATGAATTTTTTCTGAGCTGTAGCAAATGGGCAAACTATGTAAAAAAATGAAGCTTCACTGTTTAATGTATTAAAGTGTCTAATTTTTAGAAAACTATGTAACTTAAGCATGTTAACTGTTTTGAGTTGACTGTTTTCCCCCTTTGAGTCTTCTCTTACTAAGTAGGCAGAAGTATGGTTACCAAAGTACATTATCTTAGAGATCCGTAAATAATGTACTGCTTTCAGGAAACCTGTTATGTCTGTTATTAGGCAAGTGAACACTATTCCTTTTGTCAGTTCCAAAATATGTAAACACTTTCCGTATTCGTATTTTACTCAGAAGTGTTTAACTACTAAAAATTCACACCAAAGGATACTGACAAGACCAATCTTCCCCAGAACTTTACAGATTTATCTTTTGAGAACTAAAGAGTGTGTATTTGGAAAAAAAAAAAAAAATTATTGAACAATCAAATTTGCAACTTACAATAGTCTTCTGTAGATAATATGCTAAACTTTTTGAAAAGAATACATTTCTTGTGTTTAAATGCCAAACCTACTGATAAACTAAGTGCACTTTATCCTATTCCTACTCCATCTTTGAGGAGACAGGAAGATACGCACTTATTATAGCTTTAAAGACAACCAGTCTTCCATTATTGAGTGCTTTTTCAATAACCTAAGGGGCTGACTTTTCTCTCACAAGGACAGTGTAAAGTAAGTAGACTCTGAAGTTATGGAGACAACTACGGGGCTTTTTTCTTAGCAATAAGAAAGACTTATGATAAGGGATTTGTGTCTCTATAAAGACATTTCATTTGCTCACTGCCACCCAGTCCCCAGTATTAAGAACCAGTGCATGACCCATAAGCACTCAAATATTTATTTAATGAATAAATGAATATGTTATTCTAAATAGGCAAAATATATTCCTAATTCCCTAAATGAAATAAGCTCTTCCGTGTGTTATATATACAACTCTAAATGAATTTTCCTGTATTTTCAGTTTAAGGGAAGTTCTTATAAGATTGCTGTCAGTTGACCCTCACAGAAGTCACAAACCTATTTCCCTTCCTAGTATTCACAAGGTGATTAACTCTAAAGTGAATATTTTATTTCTTGGTAACAATCAACTTTAAATCATTAGGATTTCATGCATCATTCTCAAAGGGTAAGTTGAATATTAGTACCTCAGTAAGCTGAATGAATTATTGATACTAGACACCACAATGATGTTAGATGCTACTTGAATTTAATAGTTTCAATACAACCTTTCTTTTACCATTAAGTTTCCTTGACTAATTACAGTACAGAAGAAAAAAGTTAACTCTATTCTAGGAGTATTAAAGGATAGTTTTGAGGTGTTTGTTACTAATGCAAATTAAGAACTATATCTCTATCAAACATGTCATTTTCAACTGATTCTAATATTTAAAAATACCTTTTTCATTTGTGTCTACTAACATTTTTTCTTAGAATTTTAATTTTACCTTTTCCCAAACTAGTGCAACCAATTACAGCTTCAGATTTAGACTTCTAAATGCAATGACATTAGACATATTTTGCCACTGCATATTTAAGGCCACTTTTATGGTGTGAAATATTTATTACCTGGGAGCCATGAGATCACCCTGCAGGGCTATAATCCCAATTCAGTGATATGGTTAGAATCACTGTGTTGATAGATAGGACTCACCCCCGAGCATATTTTATTTAAATTGAGTTGAAAAACTTTATATTCCTTCTCGATACATCCTTGATAACATCTAATGCTCTGTCAGCAGTGCCTGGAACTGTCATCAGAGATGACAGCTTAGGAAAACTGGATTTTCCCAGAGAGAGATATCCAATGAGAATATAGTTTTAATTTTGTCAACTTGAAATAGATTATACCAAATTGTTTTAATTGTATGCAAGACATCTGGGAGAATTTTGCTGCAGTCTAGAGAATCATATGCCATTGTGAAATGTTTGCCTTATTACAGGCAACACAAGGTCTGGGGCATAGTGGTGTTATGTTTTCTAATTTTCTAGTGACTTCACTCTACTGAATTAAGCCTAGAATGCAACGATGGAGACTCTGCCGTTATAAGCATTAATATCACATATACTTTCTTAAGCTTATAGCACCAAAAAACATCAGTTCATCAAACATGTATATGAACATACATTTAAATAGAGCAAGTTTAAATAAAGTGTGAGTGTACTTTTTATACAGCTTCCAACTACAGGTTCTGAAACAGCTGAAATCTAAACATGAGATAAGGCAAGGACCTGTGTCCTCCATATGTCTCTGATCTGGTTTGGGCTGCTAGAACACAATACCATAGACTGGGTGGCTTAAACAATAAGCATGTATTTCTTACAGTTCTGAAGGCTGGAAGTATGAGATCAGGGTGCCAGCATGGTTGGGTTCTGGTAAGGGCTTTCTTCCACGTTGCAACTATCAGTTTGTAGACGTATCCTCACATGGCAAGAAGAGAACAAGCTAGCTCTCTGGTCCCTTACTATAAGGGCATTAATCCCATTCCTGAGAGCTCCATCCTCAAGACCTAATCACCTTGCAAAGACCCCACCTCCCAATACCATCACTGGGGATTCAACTTCATATATGAGCTTTGGGGGAATAGAAGCATTCAATCTATAACAGATCTGTAGAATTATTACATGCTTACCAAACTTGCTGCAAGCTCATTGCTGCATCACATCTATGGTCCCAAAAGTGGGACTACAAAGAGACATGATTTATTTCTAGAAGGCAGTTCATAAGCCCTGGTCCACGTATGTTTACATGGAAGGAGGAACAAGAGGAGAATCCCACATCAGCAGATCAAATTATCTCAAAAGAGACCCTGGGAAAGGCTGAGCTCCCTGTATTCCATTCTTTCACCCAATCTCACCAGTTAGATAGGACAGTTGTCTTCTATTGTTGAAGCATAGGTTAGGAATAGAACAAAGACTGGAAATCCTTCTCCCATTCTTCATAAAGGGTAGAAGTTCATACTTAAAAACTAATAGGGGGCTTCCCTGGTGGCACAGTGGTTGAGAGTCCGCCTGCCGATGCAGGGGACACGGGTTCGTGGCCCGGTCCGGGAAGATCCCACATGCTGCAGAGCGGCTGGGCCCGTGAGCCATGGCCGCTGAGCCTGCGCGTCCGGAGCCTGTGCTCGGCAACGGGAGAGGCCACAACAGTGAGAGGCCCGCGTACTGAAAAAAAAAAAAAAAAAATAGGAACACTGAAGGAAAAGAAAATGTTTTTCTCCAAAGGGAAGTGTAAATAAAAGACTGATCCATAAATTGTCCGTTTATTCTTCTGTAGTCATTAACTAATACTCTGGTCTTTGAAATAGTGGCTTGGATTGAAATTATAATATAATTATCTAATAAAACAAAATTGTAAAAATGTAATACAACATACATATGAAATGTTCTATAAAGTATCCTTTTGATCTCTGCTGTTTTAGTAACTTGAGATTTATTATTTTACTATAATAAGTCTGCCATTAAAATGAGCATCATTTACTTAGTAGAAGAGAGGATCCTTTATTTTACTGGAGATTAAAAAAAATCTTAATCAGTTCCACCAAATTCTAATATTAAATGTGTGTGGGTGGAGAAGAATGAGGAAAAAGGATGTATGTTAATTCAGAAATAGAAAGGAGACAAAATAACCATTTTCTATTAAAAAGAGGTTGACTCTCTGGCATTCATTTCACCATAGGAAATCTGTAATCTTCGTTTTAGAGAAATTAATTGGTAGTAGTACTATTTATGAAGTGCTGTGTGCTCAGATCCTTGAACTTTTCTACATTGTGATTAGCCTCAGATGTCTAGCCTGGAGTGTTTCACACACTTTTTTAGCTTTGTGATTCCATCCTCCCACTAGGTATCTGATGAACTGAAGTAGATAGCTCTGAATTTCAGCAAACTCAGGAATAAGGTTTTATGAGTAGTATTAAAAAATAATTTAAAATGTCAATATTCAAAATGTCTCATACTTCATATACGTTATGTCTTCACTGACTACAGTGGCTGTGTATAAGGCTTAAAGGAGATCAGCAAAGGGACAATATATAACAAAAAGAAGCATCCTCATCCCTGAAAGCTATAACACCTCTCAATTCTGTTTTGTTTTTGTCTTTCAGTGGTCATAACCTTGTCTGCCAGTCACTTAGTTTCCATGGCAATTCTGGCACTTCTCATCAGAGAGTAAATTCTTTTTTCATTTGGCAGAATAGCATCTGATTAAGAGGTTGAAAAAAAATGTTTTCTTAAAAAAAACTTTAAAAAATGACAGTGAGTACCATGCTACCATGTAATAATTAGGTAAGTTAGGCAGATTACCTGATTCCTTACAGCTCTAAAATACTTTGCCTATGACATGTCCCTATTGAGAGTTTTACCTGTATCTTAGATATACTGAGTCAGCACCTAGAGTCAGCTCTCACTAAATGTTTTTCCTCCACTTTGGAAAATAAGATCAGTGTCTAAAAAACCTCTGTAGTAATGTAGAAACAAGAATGGCACATGCCTCTTCAAAAGTAGCCTTTATTATCAAAATACTAGTTTGGGTCTTAGATGACTCATTCCTAAGATAAGAAATCAGGAATGTGTTTGGGGACAAGGATTGGAATAAACAATAAAAAAAATCAATGCTTGGGCTTCCCTGGTGGTGCAGTGGCTGAGAGTCCGCCTGCCGATGCAAGGGACACGGGTTCGTGCCCCTGTCTGGGAAGATCCCACATGCTGCGGAGCGGCTGGGCCTGTGAGCCATGGCCGCTGAGCCTGCGCGTCCGGAGCCTGTGCTCCGCAACGGGAGAGGCCACAACAGTGAGAGGCCTGCGTACCGCAAAACAAAACAAAACAAAAAACAAAAACCACTGATGTAGTGGAATAAGTTGTTAAGTACTTAATTTTAATGAATTAGTATCTTTTGTTTGACGTCAGAGAAGATACAAAAAATTAACCATTTAATTAATCAAGTGCCAGTAAGAAACATACAATGAAACATTTTTACAGTTATCACAGTTGGATTAACTTCCAATTTACAATAATAATCATTTTACTTTGAATATTTTAAATTTCTAATGCACCTTGTGAAATACCATGTCTCATTTGACCCTCACAAAATATGTGAGATAGGGCACATAGCTATCATTCCTCAATTTTTACCAATGAGGAAAGAGTGAGATTGTAATAAGTCATCTAACTATGCAATCTTAGATTTAAAGCCATGGTGAAAACCACAGTTACAGTAGTGTTGATTGAGCAGTGGTGTTGGTGGGATGCGAGAAGGGTGGGATGATGGGGGACTAATAATCAAGAATAATGACCCGATTAAAAAATAGACGGGGAGCCGGTAGTTCAGAATCAGGGAAAAAAATTTAAATATAAATGACCTACTTAACAATTATTAGACGCATTTCTGAGCACATTGCCTTATTTCTGTGAAGTACAATTTAGCTTTTAAGAGAGACTAAAGAGGTTCTCGGCGTAAAAATATATACTATCAATTAGACTGTTAACCATATGTACTTAAAAAGTGTCTGGGCTGCTGCTATGTCCCCAAGACTAATAAATAATTATGTAAGTTAGAAACGACATACCATATGGTCCCTCTTCTCAAATGAAAGTCAGTTACTCTCTAATGAAGCATTTCAGTCAAGCATGTTGGCTGTTGCCCCAATAAATCAGAACTCATTTCTTCTTGGGAATGACAACTGATCTAATGGTAGCCCTGATTTTTGATGCTCCCTCTCATACCTTACGTGATTCTAAATCTAATTCTACACTTTTAAGACAACAGAATATCCCAGTACAGTGCTGTTAGCTCGTTCTACCAAGCATGAAACATCCCTTATTGTCTCAGGATCATGTGATAGCACTTATACCTTATTGCAAGCATCGAGGCATTCCCCAATCTGATCCTACCTTCAAAGTGGAAATCAGACAACATTCCATGAGGACATAAAAGCTGTTCTTCCACAACTAATGTTGCAGGATAGAGATGAGCCTCAATTCTGTGTTATGCAGCTGGGCTCCAAGAAGGTACAATTAGTATTCATCATATCTATGTTCTCAATAAGCGGGTCTGGTTTGGAATGGAGGCCACTGTTTGCCACATCAGTATCTCCTCTTTCCCTTTTATTATTAAACTGTAGATTTAGCGGACAGAAACCTGACATCTTATTTCCCAACCCTTATTACTGGAGTACAATATTTTTGCTTTTTAGGGATTACCTGGAAGTAAAACTTGCCCTTATTTAATTTACCCTAGAAATTATTTTATTAACTTATTTTTTCTTGTGAGGTGCAGTTAGTGAGTTCCTGAAATGTTTAAGCATATATTATTCACAGAAATCATTGTCTTCTCATGCCTCACTGGTTCAATAGCTATTTTCTTTTTCAATCAAATTATACTTCGACATATCACATCTCATTAACTATTTATAAGAATAAATGTGATCATGTATATTCCTCTTTTACATCCTTTTTCCTTCCCTTATCCCTCATTTATCTTTGCATTTCTTGTTTTTCAACCAAGTTCTTTACTTAGTCATTTTTAACAATTTAGTGTAATTGTAATTTTTGTTAAATATTAGCTACTGTAACTACCATAAATAATGCTATACATTTGAGGGTTGTAACATACCCAATCAGAAAAAAAGAAAGAGTGAAAAAGAAAGGAAGGGAGGAAGGGGATAAAAACTACTATATAAACTTTCATTTCCTGAAACTTGATATATATATTTCGCTTACTCTGAGTAGCAGAATTGTAGCTCCATGTAACAATCCTTTGTAATTAAAGCACCAGTGAATGCCCTTTTGCACTTAGGTGACCAAGAGAATCTCATCTGGACCAGGCTGCTTCTTGTCTTGTTCACCTCTGTTTATCACTGTCTAGTGAAATCTTCTCTCCCGCAGTGATCTATGTGGGGATATCACTTTCTTGTATCAGGGATCTTAGTCTTCTTTTTCTACTTGTAAACTTGCTTCTAGTTCACCCCACTAGTTTTCACAGGCTTGCTTCCTCCCATTTTTCCCACAGACTTGTTTGCTTACCGTATTTCCTCCTTTGCCTTGATTTCAGTGTGTTTGCTTAATGCCGCCCTTCTGTTTGCTAACTGGAGTGTCCTGTACTTGTGTACTATATGCTCCTGTGATAAACAGATTCTTTTATTCTGTAATTTTTGTCAGAAAAAGAAAAATTTGATTTGGGTTCCAAGTGAAAACCGATCTATAGATGCAGTAACACTGAAAATCTGTGAGAGCGGTGGTATTTTTTTCCTGATCATTGCTGTTCCCACAACCAAGGCACAGTATCTGTCCCAGTAAATGCTTGGGTCTAATCTGTGACAGGTCAGATGGGATACCTGTTCATGGCATGTCCAACACTCTTGTAGGCTACAAATATCACTGATATCATCACATAGACCATATTACAAAAAACTTGTAATTGATGACACATTTCTATGACCTAGGCTAGGTATTGTCAAAAAGATTTGTCTGTTAAATACTAAGAGATACGTTTTTCCGTATGCCACAAAACACTTTGAAGTTTTAAGACCCTAGGTTTTATTGTTTTATTTTTAATCTAAGCAACACTTTCTCATTTCGATGATTCCAATATATTCTTTTCTTTGTGAAGTCCTGTAAAATAGATGTTATTTTGTTGACATGGTAATCATAATACAGACAAGTCAGTTGCCCAAGTTCATAGAAGTATACCAGCAGGAATAGGCTAGACTGTCTTGCTACTCACTGAAAAACCAAATGCCTTTGCTATAGTTATGATTAAAGACACAGAATAAGGAAGATAGTATCAAAAATTCTCTTTAGAATTTCCTTTAAGGTTATTTCATTTCAATTTGACATAGTTTTATTTGGTCGGAGCTGACGTTTGGAGTGGTGGAAAGATAATTTCACCTCCAATCGAACATTGATTTATACTAATTACAGGTTAGGAAGTCATGTGACTGCAACAGCTGGACAAACATCACGCATCTAAGGAGATTTTAAAATGTGTACCTTCATACTCCGATGTGTCTGATATCTTTACCGGCAGTTCGCTGTCAGTGTCTGTCTAGTTAGCTAGTAGACATGGTACATCAATAGTAGAGTGATTCAACTTCTCTCTCTAGCTTCATACCCACCTCTTTTTATTGTTTTTTTGCCTCTCTACACAGCTCTCATTTGAGTATGAAAGACACTGCAAGCCATACATTTAATGAAACTTCTAGAGGACAATTAAAAAAACATTAATGCAACTTTATCTTACTTTTCTTTATGTCCTCATTTTCCCTCCACACACACACTACCTTCTTCTTTCCCCATTGTTAGCCCCTCCCTTGCCTTTGCTTCTTGCCAATGGCTAGTGATGCTACCCTTACGAAACTGTGGGTAATTGGGAATCATTTGCTAACGTGATTAATTAGCTTGGAGAAAATATTTGAGCATGTTATAAATGAGTTGGTAGTTGAAGCAAGGAAGCAAATTACAAAGGTAAAGAGGCATTAATCTTATTTTACAAAAGGTCTTTATGCTCCCTTTCCAGAATAGGGTGTCTGCATATGAAAGAAAATTAACATAAAAGAGCAGTGAGGTTGTTTGTACAGGTAATAGCCAAAATCTGCACCCACAATTTGGAATCAAATCATTGATCCCCTCCCACCTTTTCAAATACCTTTTGTTTTTCTTCAGACAACCCATCAAATGTATACTTGTTGCCTAGAAAGTTGAATCTGCTACATAAGAAATTACCTAATAGGTGGAAAGGCTATAGACGTGCAGTTTCTTAAGATGCCATGTAGCTAATCAGAGTTTACATAGGATGAATACCATTCTCACTTCCTCGTTTTTTTCTCACCTGGTACACTCAGTTAGCTGGGCTTCTTCCATTTACACACGATTCCACTTCCACTGAATTCTATTCAGTATAGTTTATCCCATCTACAATACTTTTGATGGCTTACTATTGCCCATATGTGAGAGACTTAACAGGCAATTCATAACCAAATCTCTGAATACCTCAGTAGTATTATACCCCTACGGTAACAAGCCCACAATAAGGAACAAAGAAACTGAATTAAGTGTACAGCTAATCACCTTTGAAATGTTTATAAATACTTAACTTCTTTTAATAAATTTATTAACTATGGATTTTATTACTGTAACCTTTAGGAATATAAAAAGTTTGTATTCCAAATACCCAATCAAAATTAATTTTCTTAATTTTTGAAAACTAAAGTTTCTAAGTTTATATTCATATTTCGTATGTCACTTTTAATTGACCCATTTTTAAAATTTTTATATTTAAATAGACCTAATTTTCAGATATCTTTATTGACTTGATTTTTAAATATTGGGTTATAGTTGCTTTACAATGTTGTTTCTGTTGTACAACAAAGTGAATCAGCTATATGTATACATATATCACCTCCCTCTTGGACCTCCTTCTCAGCCACCCCCACATCCCACCCATCTAGGTCACCACAGAGCACCAAGCTGAGCTCTCTGCACTATACAGCAGGTTCCCACTAAGCTACCTGTTTTACACATGGCAGTGCACACATGTCAATCCCAGTCTCACAGTTCATCCCACCCAACCCCCCCGTGTTCACATGTCCATTCCCTATGTCTGAGTCTCTATTCCTGCCCTGAAAATAGGTTCATCTGTACCATTTTTCTAGATTCCACATATATGTTAATATATGGTATGTTTTTCTCTTTCTGACTGACTTCCCTCTGTATGACAGACTTTAGGTCCATCCCTGTCTCTATAAATGACCCAATTTCATTCCTTTTTATGGCTGAGTAATATTCCATTGTATTTATTATTTTTATTCCACAGCCTCTTGTAACTCAAGGAGGCGTTTTTGGCTGGATTAACACCAGCCTCCCAGATAGTGATGAAATAATTATTGGTCTTTATTGGAAGGTAAAGTGTGTGTGTTTGAGTTTTAATGAGTAAGTATAGACATGAAACTTCATATGGTAAATTAATAGCAAAGAATAGAAAGTTAGACTTAAGCAAATTTGTACACTGAGATTTTCGTGTCAGTGTAAGAGAGATGGTGGGTGAAGGTGCTTAACTGAGCATGTCACTTCATTTGGAAATGGCTGAAATTTTAACAATGTATATATATGTGTGTGTGTGTGTGTATATATATATATGTGTATATATATATATATATATATATATATATACTTCCAAACAGACTCAGGAATACTGAGAATTTTCTTCAAGAAAAAGAATCAAGTTACTATTTTATATATCAATTTCTGTGATTTCATGTTGTATTAATGGATTAAAAAGTTTGATCAGTATGATCCAGTTTCTATAAAACCTTAAGTGATTATTGCAGCCTTCATTGGTCTTTCTCTCCTATAATTTAGCAACTAATTTTATGGTTGTATAGTATACTATCATTATTGTATCATATGTTAATTTTTACCTCTTTAAATGGCACATCTCTGAAGTATATATTCTTTTGTCTTTCCCACAGGGCTTAAATAAATCCTCTGCACATAATACTCATTCAATAATTTCTTCTTAATTCAAACTGTAAACAACAGCTCTTGATTATAAACTTCTTTGTAACTAGATCCTTACTGTAGCTCTTTTGTGTAATATAGTTAGTCTAAAATTTTGACAAAAACTGAAACGAAGTATCTATTAAGTATTTGTTGTGATTTCCAAATTCTCTAGGACTCAGATTTCCTTAAAAGCTTTCAATTGGTGTTTCTGATTTTCATTTTTAGTGTTTAAATTCTTGTTAATACCAAATCAAAACCTTTAAAATGATATTTACCTTTAATATCCCATGCAGATCTCTAATGGCAAAAAACTAATATTCTGATGCTCAGATCATTTTTTAATACACCTTGCATGATTTATTATTCCCTTTGATCAATAATGTTGAACATGCACAGACAATATTAGGTACTAAGGCTATCTAAATAAAATGAACAGTACATGCCAAAGTGTAGACATGTGAATACATTTTTTGGAAAAGAAAAATATGGCAATGGAACTGTTATAGCAAACGTTTGCCATCAAATAACAAATGTTAAGCTAAAAATTGGAGCACCTTGACCTTCTTATACTGGATCTATTATTCTTTCAGCCCGTAATAGTGATAGATGTCATTCAGAGTTTCAGTGGGCTATTGCCATATCTCAGATTTATCAAGATGTATTATTTAATAATTGGCTTTATTTCAATTCTATTTTCAAAAATGTAAGAAAACAATTACAGTGCTATGCTACTAAGTACGTTAATAACTGAGTTTTCAAACTTCTTTAATTTGTTTTAAAGGTGAAAGTGAATGCTGGTATAGTGAAAAGTGAATGATTCCTTCACACTTGACTTTCCTTCTATCTTCAACTTAAAAGTTAACTATGTACCTAGTCAGAGGTATTGAATAATGTGTTTCCTTCTCCCTTAAGTTGCTGTTGAAGCATTTTTTCCTCCTATACTTCCACTTATCTCTAGACACAGCTTCAGGTAGTATATTTAAAGTTACAAAAACATTTTCTTACAATATGATTACATAAATTCTTTATCTAGAAATACAGCTCATTCAAGGGTTTGTATTTGAAGTTTTTAAAATAAGCATATAAAGCTAGTGGCTGTGTAGCAAACCTATAAAATTATTTTAAATGTTCCCTTTTTTCTTTATATTTATAAAAATATTTTGTGTCTCAAACTAGAAGAAGATTTTCTTTCTATAAAGAAATCTCACCATGGTATTTTGATTCTAGTCTTGTAGATTGAGGCATTTGGCCAGGTCATCAAATGAACTAGGTCTTACCATCTGCTACCACCCTCAGAGAACTTGAGAAAGTCACTTCTTTAAGTACCTATTAATATCGTTATCTAAAAATGCCATAAAAATCAACAAATGCTTATAGCTGACTTTAGTTTCATCTGTTGATATTCTTTAAAGAAAATACCTTATCGTTTTTTTCCTTTGCTCATCATATTTAGGCACTTCGAATACCCAATGCCCCCCTCCCCACCAAAAGCTATGTGTGTTTGTGTGTGTGTGTGCACGTGCACGTGTCTATATATAGTGTTTTTCAAGATCTTGAGTTCTCTAATGATCTATGGCATGGAGCAGCCTATATCAGCTGAGCCACTTGAGCAATTGTGCTGTAAGGCTGTCAAACAAAAGGGGACTTGATAAATGATTATCCTTTTGTCTTGGTGGTTATTAAATGCCTTCACTTTCATACAATGAGAAACTTGATAAACAGAATTGAGCCTCATGGTTAATGACATTTCCAAATTCTAGGATGTCTGTAAATAATGGAGGAACTTCATTATAAACAATGGTGGATAAAACAAAGAACCTCTCTTCTGACACATGAGAATAGATTACTTCACATCTCATCTGTTTAGAGAATGATGCAGAAGTCTATTCATTTATCCTCTAATATACATTTTTGGATAAAGGTGTTCTTTTTAAATCTGAAGTCCACATGGCTTAATACGGTAAAATATGTGACATTTTGTAGGCATTTTGTAGTACGTCTTACATGTCACTGTCGTGCAGTTACATACAATATCAATTATTCCCTAAGGTATTCTGTAGTTGTGGATCGTAAACTTTTTGCTTAAATTAAACATCACAGCTGGTTGCTTTAATTTGATGCATTATACCACAAATGTTTCAACAGCTTGATTAAAATGAGCCATACTGCAGATTCAGAAGAAGAGCGAAGGTCAATGCACATGAAGCCTAGTCATTTGCAAATTTTCTTTGGGCATATTAAAAAGCATCCTGTAGAATATAGTTTAATGGAATGTAACCAAACAAAATAAAACGGAGTAGACTATTGCAATAGTGTTTCACTTATGAAAAGCAATACTATAAATTCTTAATCTCATGACAGTGTTTACAATAGCACATTTAAAAACTCATGAATATTGTGCTTTGAGAGTGTTGTTTACTTCTTCTATTATGATAGCCTTGCCGGTTTCTTTTCAAACTTAAAGCATCATTAAATCTACAAAGGGAAGGCAATTAGTAGAAAAGAAAGACCAAAATCGTCGCCCTTGTTCTCACCTTCTACCCAGGAAGCTTTCCCCCTCTCCCCCGCCACCCCCCCACTCAATTAAAAGACCAGAAAAACTGTCTCTTCACTCATTCTATTTGTACTCCAAAAGTCTTTAGCTAAGAGAATTGATATAATACTAATAAGATTATCTTTCATTACAACAGAAACCCAATTGTAAAACTGTTGTAACTACAAAGGTGTTCTTCTAGCTCACAGCAATTAGCCCTAAATATTCTTGTCAAAACAAGCAATTAATAAACTAAAATAATTCCATCACTTATGATCAGAAAATAAAGTCTCTCAAATTTTGTGTTGGCAACAAAATACACATAAAATTAGTGCAATAGGTTAATACTATGATATTTCAAGATTTTAAAAAATGTACGGACTTCCCTGTTGATGCAGTAGTTAAGAATCTGCCTGCCAATGCAGGGGACACAGGTTCAATCCCTGGCCTGGGAGGATCCCACATGCCGTGGAGCAACTAAGCCTGTGAGCCACAGCTACTGAGCCAGTACACCACAACTATGGAAGCCCGCATGCTCTAGGGCCTGCATGCCACAACTACTGAGCCCGCATGCTGCAACTACTGAAGCCCGTGTGCCTAGAGCCCATGCTCTGCGACAAGAGAAGCCACTGCAATGAGAAGCCCGCGCACTGCAATGAAGAGTAGCCCCCGCTCGCCACAACTAGAGAAAGCCCACACACAGCAATGAAGACCCAACAGGACAAGAATTTAAAAAAAAAAAAATTTTTTTTAACTGTTACTTTCTTATTGATCATAAAATCGTAGAATTTTCAAGCTGAATGAGAACCAAAAGGTATCTAAGAGAATTTGTTCTCAGCATCATCTATCTAATCGTCATCTCTAGGTTCAGAAATATTAGTTGTCCCTAGTGTGTAACTCCCTTAGTATGACATTTGGAGCCCAGTCCAATCTCGTCCATGTGTCACTAAACTATACTCCATTACACACTCTGATCTAGCCTGTGTGTGTGTGTGTATGTATGTATGTGTATGTGTCTTAGACGATATTTTGAATACTCTTCTTCCTTTGAACACAGTTCCATTACTATCTCTTCCTAGAATTATCCTAAATTCTTTGTATCAAAATGAACTCTTTATTGGTATATCCACAGATGCCTCATGACATATAGATGAAGACCTTTCTCTGCTTAAAGTTACTGATTTAATCAGAGTTTGGAACTACCAGTTAGAAGTTGCTCAGTGCAGCCTTTATTGTCTTAAGGAGCTCAGGACATGTTCTCTGCTCCTAATCTCTGGTCTTTTCCCAACTCTCCTCTGGACCAGTATTTCTGGAGTTGATTTCAGCAGTAGCAGTAAATCTGCCTTACTTCACCTCATGTCACCTTGCCTGATACCTGGAAGAAAGTGTAATCAATTGAAAACAATATGACGTTTATAGTAGAGAAACCCAAGTCTTGTCATGCCTCCTGAGTTTGCATTTACGTTTTATTTTGGGGTTCCTCTTAGCCCCATGCCCTTAAATACATATTAAGAGCTCTTTCAAGATTACTCTTTCCTCTGTGGAGATGCGTATGTACTCTGGACGTGGGTATTATGGGTTTGAATCTCAGCTATGTCACTTAGTTCTGTGAACTTGAATAAGATAGTAAAGTCATCTGTACCTCAAATTTCTAATGTGAGAATTAGAATAATGCATAATAGTTGTGGGAATTAAGTAAATTAGTAATTGTGAAGCATTTAGAGTACCATATAGGTTTCACGAGCATTGGCATTTTCTTAGACCTGAAAGCCATTTCATTTCCTTTCAGACATAACCCAAAATGATGCTTTCAAAAAAAGTATTCTTCTTCCGTATATCCTCAATGGCATTACCTCCACAGGTTTTGCTTTCTGTATAACACTTTTTTGTCATGGTCATTCAGTGTGTTTGAGAACGTATCCTGTCACATAGTCACAGCCTAAAATCCTTCATTGGCATAGCAGGGCAAATTCCTAGGTGTGAAGGCATCCCAGTTAGAGAATTAAAATATTTTCTCATATTTCCATTTTAATGGACTCTTCATTGTCCAAATTAAATGACTAGCGTGGGAACTTCAGGCCTCGAAAAGGTGATCGTCAAAGGAGTTCTAGCAGTGGGCAGCGGACTTCCAGGTGACAGTATGTTGCCCAACATTGAGATAAGGTCTGGTCTTAGGTATGCAACAAAAGACACTAATAACACAGCTGAAGCCTCTGTGAGCTGTTAGCCAAGAAGGCTCTTGGCAAGGGCTGCTGGTAAGAGACCTTGATTTTAACAGCCATGATTTGCTTCTGGTTACCATCTTCTTTAAAGGGTTCCAAGTTTATTCCATTTTGTGTGGATTCAAATGTGTCTTTGGGAATAAATCGTACAAACATTTTAAAAGAAGTAATGGCATATTTCCAGAGGACACAGAGGATGTCTTAATGGTTTTGTTTTTATTTAAAATTAGACATTTTATAATCTTATACTTTATTGTGACTCAGTATATTGTTTCTGCAATGATATAAATCTGTGAGGGAACAATTGTTTAATTTACTAAATTTCACTGTTTAATTTTTCAGTTAGAACTCTTGGTTCAAGCTAAGCTGGTTTTTGACACCATTTACTGGCGATTTCTAATTCCAAGAATGAATAAATGGTTTAACATTATTTTTGCAATCAAAAAGTAAAGCTTCTGTGAGAAATTCAAATAAGTAATTAAACCATTAATTACAAAAAATTGAAACTATGAATTTACCTAATTAGAGTTACTATTACATATATAATTTCTATCAATGTTTGCTCTAAAATCTTTATTCCAGAAACTATTATTTAATGGTCTTTATTAGAGTCTTTACAAGACTTTTTTAAAATTGAAGTATAGTTGATTTACAATATTGTTAGTTTTAGATGTACAGCATAGTGATTCAGTATTTTTTTCAGATTATATTCCATTATAGGTTATTACAAGATAATTAGAAGATAATGATATAATGCTCTGTGCTTTACGGAAGTCCTTGTTGCTTATCTATTATATATATATAGTAGTTTGTAACTGTTAATCCCATACCCCTAATTTGTGCCTCCCCCTTTCCCTCTTCCCTTTGGTAATCACAAGTTTGTTTTCTATATCTGTGAGTCTGTTTGTATATACATGCATTTTTATTTATTTTTTAGATTCCACATGTAAGTGATGTCATAGCTCATGGCAGTTTTTCACTAATTTTTATGGCTGAGTAATATTCCATTGTGTATATGTATACCACACCTTCTTAATTCATTCATCTGTTGATGGACACTTGGGTTGCTTCCATGTCTTGGCTATTGTAAATAGTGCTCTGAGCACCGGGGTGTATGTATCTTTTCAAATTAGTGTTTTCATTTTTTCAGATATATACCTAGAAGTGGAATTGCTGGATCACATGGTAGTTCTATTTTTAGATTTTTTAAGGAACCTCCACACTGCTTTCCATAGCGACTGCACCAATTTTACATTTCCACCAAGAGTGTACGAGGGTTCCCTTTCTCCACATCCTCACCAACATTTGTCATTTGTAGACTTTTTGATGACGGCCATTCTGACAGGTGTGAGGTGATACCTCATTGTGGGTTTGATTTGCATTTCTCTAATAGTTATTAGTGTTGAGCATTTTTTCATGTGCCTGTTAGCCATCTGTATGTCTTCTTTGGAAAAATGTCTTTGTTTTAAAGTTATTTTTTTTATGAGTATTTCTATTCACCACTTTCTCATTATTTGTTTGCATCTGTTTCCATACCCTCACTTCCAGTCTGTGTGTGTCTTTCACCCTGCAGTGAGTCTCTTGTAGACAGCATATTGAAGGGTCTTTTTTTTTCTTTTAAATCCAATCAGCCATTCTTTCCATCAGAGCATGTAGTTCATTAACATTTAGTGTAATAAAAGTTAGCTATGTACTTATTGCCATGTTATTCCACACTTTTCAGTCGTTTTTGTAGTTAGTTTTTGTTCATGTCTCTTTTTTTCCCCATTGTAGTTTGATTTTCTTTTCTAGCATGCTTGGGTTCCTTTCTTTTGGGTTTTTGTGTATCTATTGTAGATTTTTGACTTGTGCTTACCATGGGGTTCATATATGTTGACCCATAACTATATCTACTTTAAACTGATAGTCATTTAAGTTTACGTTCTAAAAGATCTACATTTTTTACTCCACTCCCCCACATTTTGTGATTTTGATGTCATATTTTACATCAACATGCTTATTGCTTTCCTGTTTGTTGTAATTATAGTTCCTCTTACCATTTTTTTTTAATCTAAATACATACTGGCTTATTTAAGTGATCTTCAATTCTTATTATACATGTGCCTTTCCTATTTGGATTTTCCCTTTTGTATAGATTCCTGCTTCTTTTCCATTTAGAGGAGACCCTCAACATTTCTTTTAGGGTAAGTTTAGTATTGCTGAATTTTTTTCAGTTTTGCTTATCTGAGAAATTCTTATCTCTCCTTCTACTCTAAATAATAATCTTTCTGGGTAGAGTACCCTAGGTTGCAGGTGTTTTTCCCTTTAGGACTTTGAATATATCATGTTACTCTCTTCTGGCCTACAAAATTTCTGCAGAGAAATCAACTGATAGCCTTATAGGAGTTCCCTTGTATATGACTTTTTTCTTCTCTTGCTGCTTTTGAAATTAGTTTTACCTTTAATTTTTGTCATATTACTTATGGTATGTCTTAGTGTGGGTCTGTTTTGGTTCATCTTGTTTGGGACCCTCTGTGCTTCCTGTACTTTAGATATCTATTTCCTACTTTAGGTTTGGGAAGTTTTCAGTCATCATTTCTTCAAATACATTTTTGACCCATTTCTCTCTCTCTTCTTCTGGAACCCCTATAATGTGGATGTTGGCATATTTTATATCATCCCATAGATCTCCTATGTTACTTTCCTTTCTTTTTTTTTTTTAATTTGTCTTTCTGTCTACTGTTCTGATTGGATGATTTCCATTATTCTATCTTCAAGATCACTTATACATTCTTCTCTGTCACTTAGTCAGCTTTTCATTGCTTCTGTGGTGTTTTTGATCTCAGAAATTATCTATTTTGATTAGGTGTTCTTTATAGTTTCTAATTCCTTTTTACCACGATCTATGTTTAGATCAATTCTCTTTAATTCAGGCAGCACTTTTCTTACCAACTTTTTGAACTTGGTGTCTGGTAAACTGATTATCTCTGTTTCATTTATTAATTTTTTCAGGAGTTTTCTCTTGCTCTTTCAACTGGGAGTAGTTCCTCTGCCTTTTCATATTATTTAACTTTCTCTGTCTCTGTGAATTAAGGTGAAACAGTTATCCATTGCAGGCTTGAAGGGGTGCTTTTCTGTGGGAGTGTCCCTTTATAGACTGCATGTGTCCATTGTCTTTGGTGGGAGGGCTGGATTTGACATGGACATTAGCTGTGACTTTCCTCACTAGCCACTATCACCTTGATAGTGGGTGTGGCTGGTGTTGGAGGAACTAGAGACTGCACATGGTGTGAGATGGGACTTCCTCTCTGCTCAGTGGTAGTGGCCACCCTGTCACGGGTTGGGTCTTCTCCCAAGTTGTTGAAGTGGAAGCCCTGAGGGTTGGGCTTGAGCTGGCTCTGTTTCCTTTAAGGGTGTGATTTTGCTTTTTGCCATATTCTGGGCCCTTGCCCTAAAGGAGGGGAGTGCTGAAATAAGTGAGGCTCATGTTCTTACAGAGGTCTGATGCACTACCTATGTTAGCATCTGTGGTTCTGCTCAGACACACCCCAATATCGTGTCTTTTTCCCTGTTGTGGTCCTCCCAGATCTAGTGCAAGATTTGTCATGGAGTGGGTGACTTGGAGCATTTACTCATCTGGGACTGGGAGTCAGGGCTCAGGGTGTTCTGGTTGTGGGGACTGAAACATACACGCTGCCGTCAGGGGTCTGAGCTGCTTCTGTGGTGCGATTTGAGTAAGTGCCAGAAGTGGCCACCACTGCCCCACCTGGACCACACCCTAGGCCCCCGGGCCATCTGTGTCCATAGACGGAGGCTTTTCCCAGTACCTGTCTGCCCTACATCCAGTGCCAAGCTGTAGTGTGGAGTGAGAGGGGCCAGGGTGTTTGCCCAGCTCAGACTGGGGTGTGTGGTGAGACACAGTCTAGGCTTCTCCAGCCTTTCTGTCTGTCCCAGTGGTTCTTCAAGCAGCCAAGGGTGCTTGTCTCCTTCACATAAGGCCTCAGGACAGGGACACCCAGTCTGTGGCTCGACCTGCTTACTCCCCAGGGCAAGTGTCTGCCTGTGTGGCCTTCCTTTCTTCTTGGTCCCTCCCAGAGTCACAGGTCCCCACCAGATGCTTTTTTTCCCCTTTCTACCCGATTACATGGGAATTCTTTGCATTTATCTAATAATTAGCAATAATTATCTTTTCATGTGCCTCTTAGCCATCTATATCGCTTCTTTAAAGAAATATCTATTTAGATCTTCTGCCCACTTTTTGATTGGGTTGTTTGTTTTTTTAATATGGAACTATGTGAGCTGTTTGCATATTTTGGAAATTAAGTCCTTGTTGGTTGCATTATATGCAAGTATTTTCTCCCATTTCATAGGTTCTCTTTTCATTTTGTTTACGGTTTCCTGCACTGTGCTTATTTTTGTTTTTATTTCCATTACTCTAGGAGACGGATCCAAAAAAGTATTTCTGTGATGTATGTCAAAGAGTGCTCTGCCTGTTTTCCTCTAGGAGTTTTATAGTATCTGGTCTTACATGTTGACCTTTAATCCATTTTGAGTTTATTTTTGTATATGGTGTTAGAGAATGTTCGAATTTCATTTTTTTACATGTAGCTGTCCAGTTTTCCCACCACCACTTACTGAAGAGACTGTCTTTTCCCCATTATATATTCTTGCCTCTTTTGTCATAGTCTGTTGACCATAAGTGCCTGGGTTTATTTCTGGGCTTTCTATCCTGCTCCATTGATCTATATGCCCGTTTTTATTCCAGCACCATAGTCTTTTGATTACTGTAGCTTTGTAGTATAGTCTGAGGCCAGGGAGCATGATTTCTTCAGCTCCATTCTTTCTCAAGATTGTTTTGGCTATTTGGGGTCTTTTGTGTTTCCATACAGATTTTTAAAATTTTTGTTCCAGTTCTGTGAAAAATGTTACTGGTGATTTGATAGGGATTGCATTGAACCTGTAGATTGCCTTGGGCAGTATGGTCATTTTAACAATATTATTCCAATCCAAGTACATGGCATATCTTTTCCTCTGTGTCGTATTCAGTTTCTTTCATCAGTATCTTATACTTTTCGGAGTACAGGTCTTTTGGCTCCTCAGGTAGGTTTACTCCTAGGCATTTGGTGCTATGGTAAGTGGGATTGTTTCCTTAATTTCTCTTAGTTCATTGTTAGGGTACAGAAATGCAACAGATTTCTGTTAATTGACATTTGGTTCTGCAGTTTTACCGAATTCATTGTTGAGTTCCAGTAGTTTTCTAGAGTGGCGTCTTTAGGATTTTCTGTGTATAGGATCATGTCATCTGCAAACAGTGACAGTTTTACATCTTCCTTTCCAATCTGGATTCCTTTTGTTTTTCTTCCCTGATTGCTGTGGCTAGGGCTTCCAAAAATATGTTGAATAAAAGTTGCAAGAGTGGACATCTTTGTCTTGTTCCGGATCTCAGAGGGAATGCTTTCAGCTTTTCACATTTGAGTATGATTTGGCCGTGGGTTTGTCATATATGTCCTTTATTATGTTGAGGTATGTTCCCTTTATTCCCATTTTCTGGAGAGTTTTTATCATAAATCAGTGTGAATTTTATCAGAAGCTTTTTCTGCATCTATTGAGATGAGCATATCTTTTTATTCTTCAGTTTGTTAGTGTGGCATAACACATTGATTTGTGAATATTGAAAAATCCTTGCATCCCTGGGTAAATCCCACTTGGTCATGGTTTATGATCCTTTTTTTTTTTTTTTTTTTTTTGTGGTATGCGGGCCTCTCGCTGTTGTGGCCTCTCCCGTTGCGGAGCACAGGCTCCGGACGCGCAGGCTCAGCGGCCATGGCTCATGGGCCCAGCCGCTCCGCAGCATGTGGGATCTTCCCAGACCGGGGCACGAACCCGTGTCCCCTGCATCGGCAGGCGGACTCTCAACCACTGCGCCACCAGGGAAGCCCTATCATCCTTTTAATGTATTGTTAAAGTAACTTTACTATTAAAGTGAGTTTGCAGTAGTAAATCTTTAAACATTTAAATATTTCTTTTTTGCCCAAGTATGATTTCTTAATCTCTTAATTTCTTAAACAGAGGAAGCCCTTTAAAATTCTTGAAAATAAGAAAACATTGTGTTTCTCAATTTCTAAGGTTTAAATTTAAAACCTTAAAATGTATAATTTCAATACAAAATCTTACTCATTTAAATATCAATCCCAATCTTATTTCTATAATGCAGTGTTTATCATCTTAAAATACTTTCAAAGTATGAATACACATACTTGGGTTAGGAGGAGAAAGAGAGAATGAGAATGAACTTAAAACTGGACTAAAAAGAAGTAACATGTTTTTAATTTGGGAGAAAAAAAGAAAAACAGTTTTGACATGACACCAAAACCTTTTATCCTTATCCTTATCCTCAATTTAAAAAAAAAATGACACCTAGAGTGGCCTTCACCTATATTTCCTTACCCTTCTTTCTATGCCACCCTCAAAATGCAACTCAACTGCTTGGGGAAAAGTAATCTAAATGTATCTTATTGTGGTATTTTTGCAATGGAAAATTCCCAAATTCTATGCAATTGCTCTTGGCATAAAAAATAAGTACTACATTAAACTTCTTGAAATATATTAATTTCAAATATATTAATATATTAATTGGCTAAATCAGAAATTTAGCCAATAGTGCTACAATATAATTGGACAATTTTAATATTTAATGGTTTTCTTTCAAATATGAAGGTTGCATTTATTACATAATATTGCCTAGTTACATTATTGTCTTTCACAGTCATTTTTTTTTTTCTGTAACAGCCAAGCAAAATGTCTGAGTATGTCATATATAATCCCTTGTCATGATAAGGAGTTAATGTCATGGACACAAATCTACCAAAGGATGTGGACATATATGTCTTCTTGTGTAATGTGCTCATATCTGCCTGTGTAACGTGCTCACACAGGAACACACATATAGTGCCATTCAGAAACCATAGACAAAGCATAAAATTGTGAATATAAAGATTGATATTTAGGAGAATATGGAAATTCTAGATACATTTAAATTGTTTCCTATATGTTTTATATTGGGCATTTTTATGTATTTAAAGAAAAATTATTTATAATAGTAATATAATGACTGACCTTCCTATGTCACAGAACTTCTTTGAGAATTAAATGAGCTAATATCTGAAATTCTTTACAAACTAGAAATTTAGAAGAAATTGAAAAGGTTTATTTAAAGAATTAATGTTGAAAGAGCCAACCAATGCTTTTGTAACTTGATCTCTAATCATTAAAGAATGAATGCTTCTTATTTTACTCATTTATGCTATGCCATAGAAAGCACTGAATTACTTTTTCTAATTCATTCTAAAATTCAAGCCTAATGTTAATAATGACAATAACAAAGACAGTCCTCCCCTAGAAAATGAATAGAACACTTTGACTTAGGAATAGGATATGTGATTTCTCAGTGAAGTATTAGGAAATAAAGTCTAGCCATGAGTTAAAAAAGAGTAACACAAATAGTATACAGTGTTTATCAAGTGCTTACATAATCTCAGTTCTTATTTATAAAAACTCTGTATAGCAGTACCTTAGTTCCTATTATCATCCCAACTTAACTGATGAGAAAACTGAGGCCTTGAAAGAGAAAGTAATTTTCTCATCACACAAATGTATTAAGTACTAAAGTTAGAATCGTAAACCCTGAAATCTGACTCCTGAACTCATGGTCCTAGCATCATACTACCCTGTTTTTCTGACCATGTAAAGATAGTTCAATTTTTAATAAATTTATCAGTATAATTCTTGACAACAGTAAGTTATTGGAGATGAATATAAATTGTTTCTGTATGTCAGTAGAGATATTATCAATGACAATGAACTTTTTATTAGAAAACTCCATAAAACTTTATTTCCAAAATAAGCGTGGTCACTGAAGACAGTACATTTAAATCAGTTCAGTTCTCACTAATGTGGATTTGGACACCTACAGTATACCAGGAATAGTGTACTTGGGTTGCATAAAGAGTTATAAGACAGGGGAAAACAGGAATTCTGCCTACACTAAGAACAAAGGCTCCCTGAAGGATAAATAAAAGACAAGTGAAAGTCTGAGGGTTTTTTCAGACAGAGTGAATTGCAAATCTGCGTTGTTCTAAAATAGCCAGCTATACATGGGGAACTAAAAATAAGTCAGTGTTAATGGAAAGAAGTGTGAGGTGGAGAGTGGCAGAGATGAAGTTGGGAAAGAGGCAGGTGCCAGTTAGCAGAAAGCCTTCTGTCATCCTGTCATGCTGAAGTGTTTTAATTTCATGCTATGGAAACTATTTGAAGCCATTTCCTCTTTCAGGTGGGTTATATCTGAAGGCTATAGGGTGAAATTAAACACATAAAGAGAGAGAAATAATGCAGAAAGTTGGCGAGAGCCTTAACAGGACAGTTGGAGAGTAGGAGATGCATTTAAGAATTGTTGAAGAGTTAAAATCATCAGAGATTGGTGACTACTTGGAGAGGGATATAAGGTGACCTCTAATATCTAAAGTGTCTGGGTGACACATGAAGCCATTTCTGATACTCAGAAATGAAGAGGCAGAGCCAGTAAGAGACTGGAGGAGGCTGATGTGTTCATCATGTTTATTTTTAAGTGTCTAGGAGACCTCTGGGTAGCTATATCCAAATGCAGACAGACAGATGACTGCAGCCCAGGGGAGAGGTCAGCACGATGGTCTTGGAAGTTGTACACGCACAGGTGGTACTGAAACAATGCAAAGAACATTAAAAAGGATTTTGCATGGCAAAGTGTTTGGCATATAGTAAGTTCTCCAAAATTATTTATTGACAAATTAGGTAGAGAGGGAAGCCAGTTGGACAGCTGTACAGAGGACTTCAACAGTACCTCTATTTCTATTAAAAGCAAAAACAAAAAACTAAAGAAACAGGGAAACACTAAAATCTGACAAAGCTGCTTAGTGAGTTCATAAGTATATTCTAAATTTATGCTTGAAGTAGTTTCTGATCACTTTTACTAAAGAACGACTGGAAAATGTGAGCAGAGTAAGTGTGAACTACACTTTGTAAAAATTGAGCTTGAAAGATGAAGAGGGAGTGAGGGTGGACTCAAGACCAGGAGAATTAAAAAAAAAAAAATAGATTTCAGCATTTTATATATTGAAGACAAGGGCAGATAAAGAAGGACATGTTTTGAAGCATAGTTTGAGATGTAGAGGATGTCTGAACAATGTAGTTGTGAAATCAAAAATGAAAGAATTTATATCATCCTCTATACATCCTCCTGTATGTTTGTCCTTCAGATTCCATTACAATAGAGCTAGAACTTTTATATTTTTCATATGTGCCTTAGCGTACTAAAAGCATAAACTCATTTTGTCTAGTTCTGCATTATAATCAAGAACTAAGGGGATTAATATACTTCTTAGATGACATCATTCGAGAAATTAGTGAGACAGTCACATCTTTTTCTCAGAAGAAATTAGTGACCATGAGACTTTCACAGATTGCAATGTATTTGTACTTTACTGCAACCATGTGATGATGCGTTAATCTCACTAATATAGTATCACCACCAAAACAAACTGGAAGAGAGCACCTGCTGAAAGAAATGAGAAGGAAGATGTGTTAGCCAGCATATAATTTTATATTTCTGAACATTGAGGGCTGTTGAAAATATAATTGAAGTTAAAGAAATGTCACAGGATGGTAAGAGTTAACTTATTTATAATTATTAATAAGATTGCCTTTGACCTGCCCTGTATAAAGCATCTATTGTGATTCTGTGAGTCAGAAATTCTTTTAGGATTTTGGACAGTTTAGTTGCCAAGTACGTTGTATTTTTGCCAAATTCATCTCACATTTGGTGATGTTTTTCATTTCTTAGAGAGTATTAAATATTTTCCTGAGAAGCATTTTTAGCTCCAAGGGCACTGTTTAGTGTGTTGGAACAATAATGGAGTTGATGAAAAGATGACAGTGATAGGAGACTTGAGAAAAAATATGATCAGTGGCAAAAGATGGCATTACAGCCACCTCCTGAGTGACAAAATGTCTCTTAATGAAATGCCACATTTATTGAATGCCTAAATCACATTATCAAGTGTCAGGGCAAATCGGCCAAATGAGAGAGAATTCAGCTGCCATTAATACTAATCCCATTACCACAAATCCCTGTTCCTTACCCTTTTCATCTTTAGTGTCTCTCCCTGATCCTTCTACTAATTTTCTTTTTCCGCAATCCTATCACTGATACCTCTGTATCTTGGTATTAGTTCATCATCTTGGGCAAGCTGCCTTGAACTCCCTGACCCCCAACGGCTGCTCTCCATTGCTATTTTCCAATGACCTCTGCCCCTCTGTGTTAGCTGGGGTCTCGTGTGAGCTGGACAGTCTTCCTAGTCAGACAGTCAGTCTTGAAAGTGCTGGCTGCACTGGGATTCAAATTTCAAGCGTATGTGTTCTCTTCACCTTTTGAGAATATAAACTGGAGCTGTCCTTGGGAGAATTATCAGCTAGGCAGAAATAACCATGGTACCTCCCAGCTTGCAGATGTGGGCTCCTTTTTAATCCTCTTATCTCTTCCTTCATTGTCTCTTTTAATTCCATCTTTCAAGCATATGTTTTCCGATTCAACTTCAGTCTGACTTGCCCTGGAAGAAATTCATCTCATGTTCTCAAATACAGTAATGACTAGTCTAAGGAAGCTACCTCTCTCCCAGATGCCTGTCAGTTTTAGTGAAGAATTTTAAACATAATGGGGGAACACTTTTTATTTGGCAGATTTTTATATATTTCTGAAATGATAAAGACAGTTGTGTATTGATGTAATTTGTAAGATCTTAATCTCTTAATTATCTTTGAGATTGGTGATAATAATAATATTATTATTATTTTTTTAGATGTTGGGGGTAGGAGTTTAGTAATTTATTTATTTTTGCTGTCTTGGGTCTTCATTTCTGTGCGAGGGTTTTCTCTAGTTGTGGCAAGCGGGGGCCTCTCACTATCGCGGCCTCTCTTGTTGCAGAGCACGGGCTCCAGACGCGCAGGCTCAGTAGTTGAGACTCATGGGCCTAGTTGCTCCACGGCATGTGGGATCCTCCCAGACCAGGGCTCGAACCCATGTCCCCTGCATTAGCAGGCAGATTCTCAACCACTGCGCCACCAGGGAAGCCCAGTAATAATTATTAATTATTGGTAAGAATGGTAATAATAACATTGGAAGTTGATCGTGTACCAGGTTTTCTTATTTAATCTTCAGAACAATTCTATAATGCAACGTATGATTGTCCTCATTTTACTGATCAAAAAGTTGAGATGAAAACAGGTTTAGGGCTTCCCTGGTGGTGCAGTGGTTGAGAGTCCACCTGCCGATGCAGGGGACGTGGGCTTGTGCCCCGGTCTGGGAAGATCCCACATGCCGTGGAGCGGCTGGGCCCGTGAGGCATGGCCTCTGAGCCTGCACGTCAGGAGACTGTGCTCCACAACGGGAGAGGCCACAACAGTGAAAGGCCCACGTACTGCAAAAAAAAAAAACAGGTTTATAAATTTCCCCAAAGTCACCTGACAAAGAATAGTGCTTCAGAGCTCTTGTTCTTATTTATAATGACTCTACCATTATAAACAGTAGTCCTTAAAACTACTATGTCTACTGAGTTGAAAAAAATCAGGGCTGTACTGAACTCATTGTAATGCCATGGGGTCAGAAACTTCTAAGCATTCTCTAGCTAAATTATTGCTTCTGCTTTTAGATATCCAACAAGTATCACCCACATTGAAAGTACTCAGAAGAAATGAGACTAATACACCTACCAAATGAAAACATTTAAATAAGGAGGTTAGAAAGAGGAGTTATATACATACAGATATAAATATCCCTGAATGATGAAGGATATAAATCTTACAGAAGTGGTAACACAGTGTAGGATATAAAACTTAACAGAAGTGGTTACACAGTGCAGGACACAACACAGATGCTCCCAGATGGAGTTAGGACTTCCTAGATGCAGGCCACCAAGTGGTTGAGGATACTGCCATCATTGAATGATGATTCTACAAGGAGTAGAAACTTGCCTTTGTCATTCTTAAGAAGTGAAATAAGTCAGAAAGAGAAAAACAAATACCGTATGCTAACACATATATATGGAATCTAAAAAAAAAAAAAAATGGTTCTGAAGAACCCAGCGGCAGGACAGGAATAAAGATGCAGACGTAGAGAATGGACTTGAGGACACGGGGAGGGGGAAGGGTAAGCTGGGACGAAGTGAGAGAGTGGCATGGACATATATACACTACCAAACGTAAAATAGCTAGTGGGAAGCAGCTGCATAGCACAGGGAGATTAGCTTGGTGCTTTGTGACCACCTTAGAGGGGTGGGTTAGGGAGGGTGGGAAGGAGACACAAGAGGGAGGATATATGGGGATATACGTATAGCTGATTCACTTTTTTATAAAGCAGAAACTAACACACCATTGTAAAACAATTATACTCCAATAAAGATGTTAAAATATATATATAAAAAAGCAAAAGTAATAAATACTCAAAATTCAAAATAAATAAGAGCATGGAGAAAGAGACAGACAGAGATAGAGACTGATAGACACACACAGAAGTAGACACAGACACAGAGACAAGCATAAAGAGAGAGACAGGGAGGGGGAGAGAGAGAGACGGGGAGGGGGACACACAGACAGAAGGAGAGACACACAGAGAGACACAGAGACAGACACACACACACACAGAAGCAGACAGGCAAAGAGACAGAGACAGACAGATGGAGAGAGAGACAGACAGATGGAGAGAGAAACAGACACACAGAGAGACAAAGACACACAGAGACATGACAGGGTGGGGAGGGAGTGTGAGAGGGAGGGAGGGAGATTGTGCAAGAAGCTGTGCAAAATGACTCCACTGCCTTCTTGTAACTGCGTGAATTGAAGGTTAACTTCGTGGGCCTTCTTTGCAGAGATTAAGCCAGTTTAAAGTTGGTTCTCACACCACTTCTCTCTATTCTGAAAAATTATAAATTTACACATTCAGGAACCTCTTAGAATATTCCAGATTTTTAGAGTATCCAGAAGAGGTATCAAGTTTAATTTGGGAGTGGGGGGAGACATACCAACTAGGAATCAACAGTGACAGAGACTAACACAGCCCTTCAAGGGACCTTTGGATTTTACAACAATAAGAAAAGCAGAAATACAGTGTGGGCAGCAGAGAATTAGAAAGAGCCAATGTAAAAACCAAATGTGAAGGCAAATTAAGTAAGAGTAAATTGAGATCATATAGTTACAGGGCCTGGAGTATACATAATTATATTGATGATACTTAATATACAACTACCCTTATTTTTAATTTTCTTTATTGTCTTGAAAAGAATTTAATCCAGCTGTGTATTAAGCAATTACTGAATTACATTTGAATTCACAAAGTTCAACTGTAATAGCAATATAAAACTACCACCTATACATTACATGCGATACATTTAAAAATTAAAGAGGAAAACAATTTTACATCCCCAATTCATCACATTATTTTATTACTGATTTATTCTACCCTTTGCACTTTTATATGAAGTGCCCTTGATTTAGATATACTTTGTAAGGGCAAGAATAGAAAGAATAATAAATAAAAAGGCAATAAAAAGAAATTCAGAGCAACAATACTATCTTTCTATTTTCTGAAAATATAATGGAGACTTAGCTCTGGCCCAGAGCTTTGTTCTGTGTTTTACCATTTGATGATCTCTGTTGCTTACCACAAGAATTGGGATCTGGCACTATTTTTAAATGAGTAAAGTAAAACTTTTGATGTTTCTATTTTAACTAATTAAACTGGAAAAAATCACTTGTGAGTTTCAGGAATACTTCAACATTTCTATATTCTTTCTTTCAAAATTAAGCTCTTCAAAAATGAGCTTGAGAATCCCAAGTGGAAAAATTGCGAGTTTGAGATGAAAGTGTCCTAGAACAGATGTTCTCAATTTTCTATTCAGTACAGTACCTCTTCATTACTATAGCATTAGTAAATACTTATAACTCCACTTTGTGCGATTGTTTAATCCTCCTTTTCAGGATCAATAGTTATCAAAATTCGGATATATTTTCATTTGACTAGTAATTTTTTTACGTGAAATATTAGAAATATTTCAAAAAATCAAATTGTGATTAGTGTTACATAGCAGTGTTGCACATTTTAATAAGTAAATATATACATGTGTATATATTTGTGCAAATATAATCTTACACTTTTCTTGAAAAACCCGGTCCCCCCAGATTAGCTTTCCCTTATTTGAAATGAATAGTTCAGGGTGTAGATAGCATAAATAAAATATGAAAGTACATTAGCTCAAAAATGGACATGTAAACAACTTAAATTTATTAATGATGAAGGAGAGTACATATTGCAATATGAAGAAACCCATTATAATAGTTTCCTTTTTGCTCAATAGGAAACTTTTAATTTTCTTAGAATTAAAAAAGTCAAAATTACCTCTGAGTATTCTGTGGAGAAATACTGTTAAATAATCCACAAAAATAGGACTTCTAAAAAAAAGTTAGGTCATTAATGTAAAGCATTGTCAGTGAAAGTGACTTGATGTGAAGGAGTGGAGACCTGGATTCCATATTTTGTTTGCCACTTACTAGGTTTGTGACTCTGGGAAATGTATTTCACTTCTCTGGGCTTCAGATGCCTAACATCTTACTTGAAGAATTAGACTCTAAAGTCTTTTCCAGATAAACTGTAGCAGGTGCTGCCAGTGCTCTGCCCACATCCCTTTAGTTTCCTTTACTATATGTGTGTGTGCATGCACACAGGTGCCCAGGAGCTCCAGGTGAATGTTTGCTCTCAAGAGCCACAACTGACTGTCTTTGTCATTGAGCTGTTGTTCTTAGCTTTGAGAACCTGAGGCCCACTTTGCTTGCAAAGCAAACCTCCCTTAACCAATGACTGATCTGTGTGGCAGGGACCACACCCCAGCTCCATATCACTAATTCCTTTGACCTTGGAGAGAGACAGTTTTGAGATGAGACTCCTCTTTCCAGCTCTTTCTTGTGAGATGGAGCCAGTCACCCTCTGAGATCTTGAAGCTGCTCTTTTGGATGCACTTCTTCCCTTCCCTTTCCACTTTCTCACTTGACTACTATCTTTCCTGGGAGCATTTCCTAATAAATTGGTTTCAGAGGAATTCTCAAGAGTGCATTTCTAGATATCCTGAGCAACAATAATCTTTTTTAAAAATTAAGATATGATTGACATGTAACATTACAAACTATAATATTCTGATTCATTTTGTTTCGGTTTGGCATTGCTTTATGTCAGCTATAATGCCTGGCATTACATAATGCTCATCATCTCAGAAAAATATTGCAAGAGCTACTGTACTACAACCTGTGCCTGAAACAAGTTAGTATAAATATTATATAAATACAAATATAGCAAGATAATATAGTTGCTTTACATAATAAACTATGATACATGCTTTTGATATTATCAATCATTATTTGGAAATTTGGGGGTGTCCTTGCCATCTGTGAACCACTAACACTCATATAAATCAGATATTTCCCAAGTGAATTTAAAAACTTACCAAAGAATGTAATTTATTTTGAGAGTGAAATGGAAAAAGCAAAAATAAAATGCAGATAAAGAATCAGGTCTTTAATCCATTTTGAGTTTATTTTTGTGTATGGTGTTAGGGAGTGTTCTAATTTCATTCTTTTACATGTAGCTGTCCAGTTTTCCCAGCACCACTTATTGAAGAGGCTGTCTTTTCTACATTGTATATTCTTGCCTCCTTTGTCATAGATTAGGTGACCATATGTGCGTGGGTTTATCTCTGGGCTTTCTATCCTGTTCCATTGATTTGTATGTCTGTTTTTGTGCCAGTACCATACTGTCTTGATTACTGTAGTGTTGTAGTATGGTCTGAAAACAGGGAGCCTGATTCCTCCAGCTGCATTTTTCTTTCTCAAGATGGCTTTAGCTATTTTGCTATTTGTTTTTTCATACAGATTGTAAAACTTTCTGTTCTAGTTCTGTGAAAAATGCCATTGGTAATTTGATAGGGATTGCATTGTAGACTGCTTTGGGTAGTATAGTCATTTTCACAATATTGATTCTTCCAGTCCAAGAACATGGTATATCTCTCCATCTGTTTGTGCCGTCTTTGATTTCTTTCAACTAAAATAAGTAAAAACCAAGTGAGCTGGGCAATCTAACACATGCAATTAAAAATATAGAATTAAAATAGTATACTGAGATTTATTTTTACATAAAAATATATTAAATGATTAATCAAACATATGTATATAATTCCAATGGCAAGTAAACTCAAAGATTGATTCTATTCTGTGTTTTTATTTACTTTTAAAGTCAGAGTAATACTTTAAAAATACTACTTATATAGTACTGATAATAATGTATAATTTTTCAAAGTTATTTACAGAGCTTTAAAAATACTGGTGTGGAAGCACATGCATTATTTAACGACAGAAGAAATTACCTTTGATAAAGACTAATTGTGGTTTTAATCAGATAAGTTTAATATAAAGTCTTTTGCAGATTAAAAATATTTCTGAGAGAAAGGACTACTTTGCTATATGCCAATATATCAAAATATTTTATTTCTCCTAACTGGCAAGTAAAATAAGAAAAATCAGCACAGTGGCTAAACTTGACATTTATTTTCTCTATTTCATAGTCATTTTCCTTGAATTCAACCTGAAAATGAGGCTTTAGTCTGAGAAAAAATAGTTTAATGTTAACAACACATTCACTCTTATTTTCCTTCTCAGTGATTTCAAATACTGCGCTAAAGTTTCACAGTTTGGCATATATCATTTTGACTGATCCTTGTTAAATGCCGCCTGAAGATTTAATATCTCCAGGCAGCATTTAAGTACCATACTACACTGTACTACAAAATCTGTACTGCACTGCTCCACAGACTTAATTCTTTTAATGGCAAAGTATCTTCTTTACCTTCTTCATCTGATTCCAAGTAACTTGCTTTGTGAATGTGTATCACCTAGCAAACAAATGAAAAATGACTTGTTTTTATCTTATTAAATGCACTGTCTTAGATTTTAAATAAAACCATCTGAAAAAATATTATTGTCTTCATGTAATCTGAAGATGAGAACTAATACACAGGGTAGTTTCCATTGTAATTAGGCTAAAGTAAGTGTGATTGTCCCCTTATCATTTTACTGGCAGCAGAATTTTAATTATAAATTTCTCATCTTGCATTACTTGCTAGCTACCTCCTCTTTTATTATTTCTTTTCTTTTCCTTTTTCTTTTTTTTAACTTTGACGGAATCAGGGCTGTATTCAAATCACCTGTAAAGTCACATAAAGCTGCAAAACAAAAGGAGGATTTTGTTTGTTTACTTGCTCTTCAGAAATTAAGATTGCTACTCCAGCTTTCTCTTGGTTTATATTTATGGGCTCTAGGTTTGCTATATGTTTGCAAACCTTTTATTTTAATCTGTCTTTTTGTTTTTACATACAACATATTGTTGAATTTTATTTTCATTCAATTTGTGGGCCTTTGTCTTTTATTTGATTATTAGTTCAATACACCTTCATTTGTTTTAAATTCTTTCTAACTAGGATTTAATTTGGCCATCTTGTTTCATGTTTTTCATTTCCTGTACTTTATGCACTCTTTTAAATGAAATTCCATAAAATTCTGTGGTGTTTAAAAATTATATAGGCTGGTTTTATTATTTTTCTAAAGAAACATTTATGGAGTAACTTCTATTTCTTAAATGTGTCAATGACTATGTTTTCCATCTTACAAAAGAAGCACATTAATACACCGCATGTCTGTTGTTTTGTCCACTTCCCATTGTATTACTAATGCCTGGAATATTATTTTTGGTAACACAGAGGAACTTTCTGTTTCTTCTCTCCCTCCTTCTCCCTCCCTTCCTTCCTTCCTTCCTTCCATGTATTACAATATATTTATTTAAAATTATTCAGTTTTCTATATTAATACTATACTTCAGAAAGCACTTATTTTGTCCAATTCATCGTTTATCTGTGAGGTATGGGCAACCTCAGGAGTCTAGTTTATTTGGTCTGGGATGGAATATTGACTCTTTGATCTTGGAGAAAGGCCATAGGCCAGACCATAGTCTAGGCTAGTTCAAGATGTGTAGATGTGGGGCTGGTAAGATATGGGGCATTCAGGCACCACCAACCAAAGTTAATACTTCATTTTGCAGCAACTCAACAAGGAACAAGTGTCAGGATTTCACCCCCAGTTCCTCAAGGAGTATAGTATAGGGAGAAGGCAATTTTACAAGATCCTACTCCACAGACCCTGGGGGTTGGATTGGGAGCAGTAAAGGACTTAATGCCCACTTACTTTCACCTCATTCAATGATATTCTTGCCCACATAGATACCCATAGCAGTGGTTTGAGGGAAGGGGATAGGCAATGATTGTCCAAAGGTAAAGAAGTGAGGGAGGGTGGGGTGAAGAGAGATGAACAGAATTTAAATTGTCCTTCCATTGTTGCCTCTAGTTTTGTTCTGCCCTAAGCTGTAACTACACACTCCTCACACAGAGAAGTATAAAATACTGCTGCTGCTGTTGTCAGATATTGGATTTTGTCTTTCCTTATTGTCCTCTCATCATCATGTTTAGAAGTGGTAACTAGCAACTCATGCAAGTTGTACATCTTGTTGAACACATGAATTTTTATGGGGGGGGATGGTGAATTTGTGTATGCATTCAATATGCATTGCTTATGTGAATCTTTCTATTCAATGGTTTACAATTTTTCCTATAATTCATTTTCCTCATTTAAATTGTTCACTTATTTTTTTTATTTTGTTATTTTATGATTTTACATATATAGACTTCATAGCTAAACAATACTGTAGAGTTGCAAATCTGTTTATTTAACAATGAGAAAATCTCCATTTACAATGAGAATAGATATTCTGAAATCTGACCTTATAAAATAGTCCTTTGAAAAGACACTTAAATGAAGTGTGAAAATGTCAAGCATTAGCTAGTAAATCTTTGAAGTGTTCTCTTTATGTGCAATTTTTAAATGCATGGATAATTCACAAATATAAAACTTAGAATAAATAACATATGGTGAGACTTCTGCAATCTCATCCAAAACTTTGTTCTTTTGTGAATACAATTGAATGCTGCTAAATATTACCTCTTTTATAGCCTAAGTAATCTCCACACGTTATTTTAGTGGATTAAACCCCCTTATCATCTTTTTCAAACTAAAGCAATATACCAAAGGAAAATTGGTGTGTTTGTTTCTACGCACATTCTTGTTTACATGAAAACATCAGTATAAGTACGTGGCCTTATGTTAGAAGCGCCAAGGCAGCAAAGTCTTTAAGACAACTAATTACTTGTTTAAATTCCAGTTAATTTTATTGATTCCCTGAACCATCCCCCTCCAAGAAAGCAAGTTGCTTTGTTCTAAGAAACACTGGCTGTACTGTCCATTGGCTCCATTTCTCTCTGTGCCCCTTTTGCACCCTACCTCCCCTTTATTCTCTTCTTCCTTCTCAACCTGCTTTTCCTTTTTGTTTTTGCCATTTCTTCCACCATCTGTTTCCTTCTTTTTTCTCATACTTTTCCCTCTTTCTTTCTCTTTTGTTATCAAGTAGTAGTGGTACCATTTCTCAAACAAGTACCAATGATGGTTGTATCCAATATTCATTCATTAAATACTTTCCATGCGTTGGGATTCTACTATGTTCTGAATGTTTTTGTCCTCCCAAAATTTATATATTAAATCCTAATCCCCCAGGTGATAGTATTGGGTGGTGGGCCCTTTGGGAAGTGATAAGGTCCTGAGGGCAGAGCCCTCATGAATAGGATTAGTACCCTTATAAAAGAGACACCAGAGAGATCTCTTGCCCCTTCCATCATGTGAGGACACTGGGGGAAAGCACCATCTGGTGAGGAAGCAGGCCCTCATCAGACACTAAATCTGCTGGCACCTTCATCTTAGACTTTGCAGCCTCTGGAACTATGAGAAATAAACTGCTATTGTTTATAAGCCACCCTGTCTATGATATTTTGTTATAGCAGCTCCAACAAACTAAGACAGATTTGACAGAAATTGGCTTGCAATTCCCTTAAAATTATGCTGACAACTTTGAAATTAGATTAAAATGAATAGACTAAGGATTTTAGATTAATAAAGGTAGATTTAAAAACTCTAGAGTTTGGGCTCCCCTGGTGGTGCAGTGGTTGGGAGTACGCCTGCCGATGCAGGGGACGTGGGTTCGTGCCCCAGTCCGGGAAGATCCCACATGCCGCGGAGCGGCTGGGCCCGTGAGCCATGGCCGGTGAGCCTGTGCGTCCGGAGCCTGTTCTCCGCAACGGGAGAAGCCACAACAGTGAGAGGCCCGCGTACCGCAAAAAAACAAAACAAAAAAACTCTAGAGTTGTGTATGTATACTTGGAATAAAGTGTATAGTCTATGTATACTTTGTTCCTATGTTGATTTAGGTGTTTTACTAAAAATGGAGCAAGTATACAATAGTGCAATTTTAAGTATTTAAAAGAGAATTGAAAATGAAATAACATTAAAATTGTCCGTAAACTTCTTTAATGAATTGTTACTCTTTAAATATTCTGGCTGTATTCCTTCCTTTGCATTAGAACACCAACCGAAAAATGTATGGTACTTCATAATAAACTCAGTAGATCTTGTCATATACAACAGGGACATTTAGAAGTACCTGAAAATTGTCTTTTTGGATTATTACATTCTGTATTAAATTGTTTTACAACAGATTAGTAACATTAGACTGACCTAAAGTAGGTTGATCTAAGAATAAATGGAAGTTGCAAAATTTGCTTTGCTCAGCATTTTCAAAAAGAATTAAAACATGTAAAATTTTTTGGACTATAATTTCCAGAATCAAATTGGAAATAGATTAAATTTCACTTTATAGATCCAAAAAGAAGTGAAATGTATAAAATCATTTACATTTTAAATCGCAAGAATCCTGGGCCAAGTGAAGAAAAAAGGTGAAGTGAACATACTTTTGGCTTTGGGTACAATATAACAAAAAACCAAAACACCTTAGAGAGCTTATAAGATTTCTTGAGCAGAAAGTAATTTTTTTTTTCCTGGAGTTTATAATGTCCTGGAGAATGGTAGACCAGACAAGTAGCCAGAGGTCAGATTATGAAGAACCAAATGAATAATGCTAAAAAGTTTTAAAGGTATCTTCAATTTGCAAGACCCAGTGAGACATGATCTGATTTTATTTTTAAAAGATCAGTTTGGCTGCAATATGGAGCATATATTAAGTGAAGCAAAACTGGAGGAGAGTGTACTATTAAAAGGTTATTGCAAGATTCTGGAGGAAAAAAAAAATGAGGGCCCGGAGTAAATACTGGCAGTTAATGGAGGAGAATAGACACATTTGAAGGTTATTTAGGAAGAGAATTTCTTGGACTTGTGATGGAAGAACTTGGGAAGCGAAGCATTCAGGATGACTCCTAGGGTTTTTATTGGGAGACTTATTAGATAATTATACCTTTTTCTGGTTTAAGGAATCCAAAGAGAAAGAAAAATTTTCAAAGATGACAAGTTTTGCTTAGAATATGGTGAGATTGTGATGCATGCGTCTATTTAAGTAGACGTGCCTAGTAGGTGATTTGACGTATGGGATAGACATTGTTCAAAGAAGTTGCATAATTTTTTACTAATGAAAGGAATGAAAAGGTTAGATGTGATATTACCTTTCATAATTTTGATTTGCTGTATCATAGCTTTTATTAATATTCAATTCCACTTCAGTTACGTATATCTAATATGTATATATGTCTCGTTAATAAGCAAATATTAACTTGAGATAACAATGTTCACTAATCTAGGCAGTATTTTTTTTAAATATAAATTCAATTCTGTGAACATTGCTAAAAAACTATCATACATGTTAATTTCTAGTGTCATTTTTCTGGTTATACCCTTTGGAATACAATTTAGCAATATGTAGCATGATCCATAAAGATATCCATACTATTTGATTAATTCTATTTCTACAATTTATCCTAAAAAATAATGCAAGATAAAAGAGATAGGTACAAAAATGTTCTGCATGCTTCTAAAATTAGTCTAAATATCCTCCAGTTTTAACAAATAATGAAATGTAAGCAAAATGTAATAATATGCCCATTAAAAATTTACATGAAAGAATGAAGAATGAAATTAAAAGAAGTTCCATTACACCTTGAATCTTAGATTTTTCTTTTTACTCAGAAAATTGTTCACCAACTGGATTTCATTTCCTTTTTCATGGGACTAATTATACAACTTGATTTAAACCCCCCCAAAATATTTACATATCAAAATCATAAACTTATTTATTTTTCCAATATTGATAGTAAACTTGTAGAAAAGAATGGATGACTTACTGTAATTGTGGAATAATGTAACTGTATCCAACAATGTAAATATTAATAATAAACAAAACTTGAAAATGGAATGAGAAGGAGAGGCAAAGGAAGGTTAGGCATACTAATGCATTCCTGATACCTTTCATGATATAGAACTACTAGATACTATCTAAATTTGACATGTCAAGAGATAGAGGTTTAGATGTACACTTAAAATATTAGTGAGAAGAATTAATTAAAAACAATGTTAATCATATAGCCAATGAAAATTGAAAGGTTAAAGAGAAAATAGAGGATAATGAAAGTATGTTAATTTCTCATAATTTTCATTGAGGGGTCAGTGGTGTCTATGTGTGATGAATCAAGAAATGGAGGAAATTACATTTTAAATTATTGTTGGAACCTCGAGAATAAATTTTAAAAAGAGTTAAGATTGTTCAAATCTGTGAGCTGGACCAGGGTGAGAGAAGAATATTTTCCCTTTTAATTTTATACACTTTTATATGCTTTGGGTGGGGACATTTGAAAACAGTACATTTATAATATATTGTCTAATGTTTTCAATAGTTGCTCTTAAAATTATTTGACATTGAAATATTTGTTGTATATAAGAAAACATGAGTACAAAATAATACATAGTCACTATGATTGAAAATAGATAAAATAGATATGCATAGCAGCCAACATGCAAGTAATACATATACACAGAAAGTAATTATATATCTTTTATTATTAAGATTTCATTTGATTTCTTAATTCTTAATATTTAAATGAAAACTTTAAATATACATTTTTAAAATAGTAAGCAAAACTGGACTTGAAGACTGCTACTTATGATCTTAACACTATTTATTGAGTTTTTGGAAATAATTTCTTTGGGATTAGTTTTCTCTTTTCCTTGACTTTTGATTTTGGCTTTCTCTTTTCCTTGACTAGGTCTCTTTTGAGTATAAATGTCAGAAAGACAATTTGGTCTACCGTAAACTAAAATGGGAATTTATTAAAGGACTACCAGGGTGGCTCATGAAACCAAAGTGAAGAATGAGGCTGGGCCCCAGGAGCAATTGTAATTACATTTCAGATGATAGTATCTTTCATTCTCTACACTCATCTTTGCTGTTCTTTGATTTTCTTCTTTTGTCTTCTTTTTTTTTTTTTCCACAGAACAACTTTTGTTATTTCTCCTGTCTGCACCACAATAAACTTGACCACTGCTAGCTCTCAAACCTTACTACTTTTGATCTAAGCAACACATGAAAGATTAACTCATTTTTCTTACTTCTTGTACCAAAATTGCTAGAGAAGGCAAATTGCCTTGCAAATCAGTGAACAATAACAGTGATCATATTGTGCTACTTGGTAGTTCTGGCAGTATCCATGTGAGGAGAGCAACAAGAAGTACTGGTTAGAAAAGATGGGTGTCTGCTACCATGTGCAAATTGAATGCATTCATGTAAAGATTCTTTGTGTCCTTTGCAGTTCCTAGCGCTATTTATAGCATTCAACAACCTAACCCTCTCTTACAACTCATATCACCCCACATACATGCTTGGATGTCTCAGTTGCCTCACTTTTTAGTGTGTTTAATGTGTCTGATTCACTCTTTCTCAATTTATCCTGCTTTGATCTCCCATTCAGTCCTTTTTTCCAATGGAACCCACTTCTTCTGCAGTGTTCCCCATATCGGAAATGCCACCACCATTCAGCCTCCCAGTGTGCTCAGAACAGAAACTTGGGAGTCATTCTTGACTTTTCTCTTTCCTTAACCTACCTATACAATAAATTGCTAGCTTTCAAATCTAGCTCTTATTTAGAGCCTGGAAAATATATAGGACACTATCCCTCTTGCCAAAACATTTCTTCTAGACTATTATATTCCAAATTCTCTTCTTCTCATATCTTCCCTACCATCCCCTTCCATTTTCTTCATATAGCAGCCAGACTAAGGTTGGCTAAGTACGACTGAATCATACTTAAAACATTTCTGTGGTTTTCCACTGAACTTAACATAAAAGCCAGTGCATAGTAGAGCCTACAATCATCTGATGATGAAAAGCCTCTTGCTCATTAAGTTCTAGGCACACAGTACTTCTTTGGTTTCTCTGAAAAAAAAAATGCATGTACTTCTCCCCATCACACACACACTCCTTAAGCTTTTTCCAATCTCTTTCTGAAGCAGTCCCCTACTTACTGACTGGATGTGTCCTTGTCCTGCAGGTTTAACCCAAAGTGCCATTTTTTCAGTAAGGTCCGCTATATCTTCACATGTTAAGTAAAGAGCATCCTTCATGTTATTCTCTCTAACAGTTCATTGCTTCCCTTTATATCACTTAGCAAAACCTGTAATTTTATACCTACTGGTATGTTTCCTTATTGAAGCCTGTCCTCCCTATGAACTATAAGCAGTGAAAGAGCATGGATAACAATGTTTTTTTACCACTCCCTCTGTAATGAGAAAATTGTGTTCAGTGCTCTGTACACACCACTCTTTTTCTAGCTTTCTCCTAATTTTACTTATTAAAGTAACATTGGTTTATAACATTATTTAAGTTTCACATGTACAATGATATAGTTTGACTTCTGTAAACACTATAATATGCTCACCACCAGAAGTTTGGTTTTCATCCGTCACCAGACAGTTGACCCCCTTTACCCATTTTGTCCTCCCCCACCCTTCTGATTTGGTAACCACTACTCTGTTCCCTGTGTCTACGTGTTTGTTTTTGATTGGTTTGATTTGTTGATTGGCTTATTTTTTATTGAAGTATATATATATTTTTTTATATCTATTCTTTTTTTTTTTTTTGGCGGTACATGGGCCTCTCACTGTTGTGGCCTCTCCCATTGCGGAGCACAGGCTCCGGACGCGCAGGCTCAGCGGCCGTGGCTCACGGGCCCAGCCGCTCCACGGCATGTGGGATCTTCCCGGACGGGGGCATGAACCCGTGTCCCCTGCATCGGCAGGCGGACTCTCAACCACTGCGCCACCAGGGAAGCCCTATATCTATTCTTTTTTATTCTTTTCCATTATAGGTTATTACAAGATATTGATTATAGTTCCCTATACTATATCGTAGGTCCTTGTTGTTTATCTATTTTACATATAGTAGTTTGTATCTGTTAATCCCAAATTCGCAATTTATCCGTCCCCCCTCTTTTCCCTTTGGTAACTTAAGTTTGTCTTCTATGTCTATGAATCTATTTCTGTTTTGGAAATAAGTTCTTTTGTATTCATTTTTTTAGACTTCTCATAAAAGTGATATTATGTGATATTTGTCTTTCTCTTTCTGACTTCAATTAGTATGATAATCTCTGGGTCTATCCATGTTGCTGCAAATGGCATTATTTCATTCTTTTTTATGGCTGAGTAATGTTCCATTGTATTTATATGCCACATTTTCTTTATTCATCTGTTGATGGACATTTGGTTGCTTCCATGTCTTGGCTATTGTAAATAGTGCTGCAATGAAAATTTGGGGTGCATGTATCTTTTTGAATTATGGTTTTCTCTGGATATATGCCCAGGAGTGGGATTGCTGAATCATATGGTAACTCTGTTCTTAGTTTTATGAGTAACCTCCATATTGTTCTCCATAGTGGCTGTACCTATTTACATTCCCACAAATGTAGGAGGGCTCCTTTTTCTCCACACCCTCTCCAGCATTTATTATTTGTAGATTTTTTGATGATGGTGATTCTGACTGGTATGAGATGGTATCTCTCTGTAGTTTCGATTTGCATTTCTCTAATAATTAGCAATATTGAGCATCTTTTCATGTGCCTATTGGTCATCTCTGTGTCTTCTTTGGAGAAATGTCTATTTAGGTCTTCTGCCCATTTTTTGATTGGGTTGTCTGTTTTTTTGATATGGAGCTGTATAAGCTGTATATTTTTAAATTCCTGGTTGGGCACATCAGTTGCAAGTATTTTATCCCGTTCCATAGGTTGTCTTTTCATTTTGTTTGTGGTTTCCTTTGCTGTGCAAAAGCTTTAGTTAGTTAGTAGAAGGAAAGATCATAAAGATCAGGGCAGAAATAAATGAAGAGTAGACTAAAAAAACAATAGAGAAGATCAATGTAACTTAAAGCTGGTTCTTTGAAAAGATAAACAAAATTGATAATGAGCCTTTAGCCAGACTCATCAAGAAAAAAAAGGGAGAGGGCCTAAATTAATAGTATCAGAAATGAAAAAGAAGTTACAGTGGACACCACAGAAATACAGAGGGTCATAAGAGACTACAAACAACTCTATGCCAATAAAATGGACAACCTAGAAGAAATGGAAAAATTCTTAAGTACAATCTCCCAAGACTAAACCAGGTAGAAACAGAAATATGAACAGACTAATTGCCAGTACTGAAATTGAATCAGTGATTTTAAAGCTCCCAACAAACAAAAGTTCAGGACCTGAATGGTTTCACAGGTGAATTCTATAAAAATATTTAGGGAAGACTTAACACCTGTCCTTCTGAAAATATTCTAAAATATTGCAGAGGAAGGAACACTTCTGAACTCATTGTATGAGGCCACTATCACCCTGATACCAAAACCAAAGATATCACAAAAAAAGATTAGTTCAGTGTCACTGATGAACGTAAATGCAAAAATCCTCACCAAAATACTAGCAAACTGAATCGAACAGTACATTAAAAGGATCATACACCATGATCAAGTAGGATTTATCCCAGGGAAGCAAGGATTTTTCAGTATTCGCAAGTCAATCAGTGTGATTCACCATGTTAACAAATTGAACATTAAAAACCATATGATCATCTCAACGATTCAGAAAAAGCTTTTGATTAAATTCATATCCATTTATGATAAAAATTCTCCATGATGTGGGCATAGAGGGAACATACCTCAATATAATAAAGGCATATATAATATATATGACAAATCCACAGCGAACATTATACTTAATGATGGAAAGCTGAAAGCATTCCCTGTGAGATCAGGAACAAGAGAAGGATGCCCACTCTTGCCACTTTTATTCAACATTGCCTTGGCTAGAACTTCCAAAACTATCAGAGAAGAAAAAGAAATAAAAGGATCCCAAATTGGAAAGGAAGAAGTAAAACTGTTTTGCAGGTGACATGATACTATACATAGCAAATCCTAAAGACACTACCAGAAAGCTACTAGACTTCATCAATGAATTCAGTAAAGTTGCAGGATACAAAATTAATATACAGAAATCTGTTGCATTTCTATATACTGACAGCAAAATATCAGAAAGAAAAATTAAGGAAACATTTCCATTTACCATCACATCAAAAAGAATAAAATACTTAGGAATACACCTACCTAAGGAGGCAAAAGACCTGTACTCTGAAAACTATAAGGTACTGATGAAAGAAACTGAAGATGACACAAACAGATGGAAAGATATAACATGTTATTGGATTGGAAGAATCAATACTGTCAAAATGACTATACTACACAAGGCATTCTACAGATCTAATGCAATCCCTATCACATTACCAACGGTATTTTTCACAGGACTACAAAAAAAAATTTTTTTAATTTGTTTGGAAAGACAAAAGGTCCTGAATAGCCAAAACAACCTTCAGAAAGAATAATGGAGCTGGAGGAATTGGGCTCCCTGATGTCAGACTATACTACGAAGCTATAGTATTCAAAAGAGTATAGTACTGGCACAAAAAAGACAGAAAGATCAGTGGACCAGTATAGAAAGCCCAGAAGTAAACCCAGGCACTTACAGTTAATTAATCTATCACAAAAGAGGCAAGAATATAGAATGGAGAAAAGACAGTCTCTTCAATAAGTTGTGCTGGGAAAACTGGACCAGCTACATGTAAAAGAATGAAATTTAAATGTTCTCGAATACCATATACAGAAATCAACTCAAAATGCATTAAAGACCAGATACTGTAAAACTCTTAGAGGAGAACATAGGTGGAACACTCTTTGACATAAATTGCAGTAATATTTTTTTGGACATGTCTCCTATTGTAATGGAAACATACTACTCTCAATAGAGCCCTCACCCCTTCCATCAGCTGTACAGCTAGCAAAGTGGTGTCTTACTCAGGAGCTGGGCTCTAAAATGGCTCATAGTGAACAATTAGCCAAAAATTTTTTAGAAATACTTTTATTTGTAAATATACAAAATGATACAATATATATTAAAATTCATTTTTTGTATCTCTAATTATAAAGAATTATATAGAAATTCTTTATATATATAGAGAGAGATATATCTCTCTATTTATATCTCTATATATAGAGAGAGAGATATAAATATCTCTAATTATAAAGAAAAAGAATGAACTCAGTTTAATTTGTATAGTTAAATATGCTATAATTACTGATGGATGAACTAATAAATTATAGATATTCATTAAATATTTGTTCAGATCAATTAAAGCCCACCTTTAAATGTCTTTGTGTACCGTTTCTGTTGACAAGATGAATAAACAGACATCCAAAGCAACTAAGCAGTTGGTGTAGTCACACATAATCCCTTCAGATTCTGTTTTGGTAGATTTTGCTGTTCACATATACATTTGTGGGATTATATTTTATTTTTACTTTTGCTTATGCGTGTGCTGAAGGCAATTTAAAGGACAACACATTTTATGGCATTCAGAATTTCTTGAGTTTGCCAGTAAAGTTTGATCTGTGTGTATCTGGTGAAGTTTGATTCATGACGTCTATTGTTTCTTAGCTGATTGTCAACCTGTAATGCTGTGCTGACTCTGCAAGTCCTTGGTGATCATTTTCTTGTCTCCCTTATGCTTGTCCTTCTGGAATGCTGTCATCAGCATATTGCTGTTAATGAATGACTACCTTGAGGAGTTTTGTGTCACTTCTCAGTTCATTATAAGAATTCTTATATACATTAAAATTAAAGCAATACCATAAAATAAAATGCTCAAAATCCCCTTTTTGAAGAAAAGTGACTCTTCTTCAAACCAGCAATCTGATTTTTAAACCATAATGATAAAATAGGCAGGGCATTATATCCTGACCTTCCTAAATAAAAATATCAAACCAGAAAAAGCTAGAGGAATCTTTGCCATGCTTTCAAAGATGTCAATCTCAATATTGCAGCCAGTCAGGTTTCTTTTTTTGATAGCTTTTCTTTTAATAGGAAAAATTTTCAAGGTTGTATTAAGGTTCTATGGTTGTCATATTGGTCAACACTATTAAAACTCTCCTAGAACTTCCCAGTAACTATATTAAAACTTCATTCTTACAGATTGATTCTGTGTGTGTGTGTGTGCGCATGTGTGAGAGGGAGGCTTAAAAGGGGCAATAAACAACATCCTTCTTTTCCCTCCTAAATTCAGAATTAATTGCAAAATAGAAGATTCAGAGAGACTGAATTATAATATTATACAATCCAAATCTGGCTTGGAATGCAGCCGTGTAAGCATCCAGTACATTCTTATCTGAACTGAAGTGCCCCACTGGAGTTGCTGACCAAAATGGAAAATTGCAGACCTGTCCCACAGGGCCAGAATCTGTAAGCTTATGTCTGGACAAGCTGAGATTTCATCCGGTGGACAGGCCATGCCAGTAAGAAGGAGAGCTTGTTTGTCTATCCCAAGGTCATCTACCAGTTTATGAATGCAAAGAAGTGAGTGAGAGGTAGGGAAAAGAAACCAGAAGAGTATTTCTATCCGAAGTGCCCTCATGCAGATGTGGGCTAGGGCAGTGTGGAGGGTCCCATGGCAATTAGAAAGTGGGTGTTACAGACTGGGATGTCATTAATGAGTGAATGTTTGGGACTTGAAGTATCAAAAATATTCTTCTGGGCCTGATTTCCTATAGAATACATTTCTACATTCATTAGTTTTTCCCTAATTTACCATTATTGGAGGAATCACCTCATTAATTTCTCACGCACAATATAAAATTCAGGCAAGAGTAAGGATGGAGTACATCAGGTTTTCTTGGAAAAAAAATCCTAATCTATTCACGAAAATATTTCTTACCTGATGTTGCAGCATCAAATCCTCAGACACATGTTTGATTTGTACCTATTCTTTCTTTTTTTTTTTTTTTGGCTACACCACGTGGCACACAGGATCTTAGCTCCCCAACCAGGGCTCGAACCTGCACCTCCTGCAGGGGAAGCACAGTGTCTTAACCACTGGACCACTAGGAAAGTCCTGTACCTATTCTTTAATGTCCTCAGTTTTGTCTTTCTGCTTCCTTTCCTCTTACCCCATTTATTTCTCTTAAGAAATTTATACAGCCTAGAAATACTAGAGTAACCCCTTAGTTCATCTATCATTTCCAATCTTTCCCCACTTAAATTTATATACCATGCAAATGCCAGAATTTTTACTGGACTTGTCATGTCATTAATATTAAATTTCCTATAGCAAGTGGTTCTGCAGTATGTCAAGCTCACCAGCTGGTCTCCGATGAATCCTCTCAAACCTCATGCCTCATCTCTCATTCACCTACTCCTTCATTTATTAAAAAAAGTATTGAACACCTAGAATGTGCCGAAAACTACATTAGACAGTGTGATGTCAATATGGCTCTAAATAGACATGATCCTTGCTATGAGGAACTTACATCCTAATGCAGAAGACAGACCCAAAACAGGCAAACAGCCAAATAAAAAGTAATTGAAATGAAAATTTAGTATATATTAAAAAAGAAAAGAGATTAAAAGCATTACATGGAGATGGGAGTCTACCTTAAATAGGATATCTCTAAGGCAGTAATAACACCTAATATAAAGAACATTCCAGGTGGAGGAAATAGCATGTTAAAAATTCAAGTGTGAAAAATCTTGGTTCACTCAAGCAACTGAAAGATGAGTATGAGTCACTTTTCAAGAAAACTGGTATGAGATGAAGTTAGAATAATAACTAAGGGCCAGGAGAGGCAGAAGCTGTACATCATGGTAAAGGTTTACTCTCTGTTATGTAGACCAGAACTGCTTGATAGAAATATAAAACATGCAACAAATGGTAATCATTTATATAATTTAATATTTCAAATACAGTTTGACTACTATGCTATTACTTGTAGATAAGATGGAGTGGAGAAAGTATGGGTGAAGACAGGAATACCAATTAGGAGGCTATATTAGTCTCCTTTGGCTGCTGTAACAAAGTACCATAAATTGCCTGACTTAAAACAAAAAAAACCCAATGAACAGAACTTTATTCTCTTTCAGTTTGTCTTAATATCAAGGTGTCAGCAAGACCATGTTTCCTCCGAAAGCTCTAGGGAAGAATACTTCCTCATCTCTTCTAGCTTCTAGTGATTGCTGGCAATCATTGTGTTTGCCTGGTTACAGATACATCATTCTGATCTCTGCATCTGTCTTCATATGGCTCTCTCTCCTGTGTCCAAATGTCTCTCTTCTTATAAGGGCACCAGTCACATTGTATTTATTACCCATCTTAATCCAGTACAATCTCATTTTAATTTGATTACATCTTCAAAGATCCTATTTCCAAAAAAGGTCACGTTCACAAGATCCAGGTAGACATGAATTTGGGGAGAACACTGTTCAACACAATACAGAGGCTAGAAGTAAAAGATAGTGGTGGCTTGTGCACACCTGGCACACATGTATGCTCTATTCCCTTGCTCATCCCCAGGTAGTGGCACTAAATATAAAAGGAAGAAGTGACTGTGAAATAAAATTTTAATTAACAGGTATCTTGAATGTGAAGGGGCCAAGCCCAAACAACCTGGGTGGTATTTCTCAGTCACAGCTTCTCTCATGTCTTTTCTGATCCATCACTAAATGCCTACTGTTTTAACAGAGGAAATTCATGCCCCTAGCTTCTAAAAGATCTAGCTCTAAGGCATCTCCTTCAAATCCCTTTTTATATGTCTTTTAAAATTAGCTCCACCTTACTGAGAAGAGTACGAAATCAGAAGAAATTGATTAGTCTGTTAAAAGCACCAAAGAAATGAAACATATATTTGTTTAATCTACCATTACTTAAACTATGCCGGTATTTATATATAGTATAATGTGCTTTTTGAAAAAAAAAATATGAAAACTGGAAGAGTATTGTTAGAATTGAAACAGAAAACATCATTCAGTTCTAGTTGAGAAGAAGAGTCTGTATGCTTTACATCTAGAATGTTGTGTGTAGTTAACTGGGTACAATATCTCCACCAATTTCAATTGCCAAAGTTGTAGAAATTCTCAATTTACATTTTTGATCCATCTATTTTTCTTGTGACCTAAACTCTTCTTAAATCTAGGTATATGTTCAGTTTGTACAATCTTTTATGGGTAATGAGCTCCATACATTTAAAATGTGCTGTGTAATGGTATGTCCTCTGATTTCTTTAAAAAAAATCACCTCCATTGCAGTTTGAAGTGGTGGGTTATGGAGATGTCAAGCAATTTCCAATGAGTCTGGTATCATAAAATAGGATGAAAATAAATGTGTTATCCAGGTGTTTGTTTTATTGCTTTACTGACATTTCCTCTGTTTGTCTTTATATTTTTGACCCATTTTTCAAATATTTAAACATGAAATAAACCCCTTAACCCTTTGCCCTTTTCTACAACTTTTTCAGACTTTTCCTGAGGTAGGGTAACCAAAAACCAGATGCATCTAGTAACAAGTCAACTGCTAACATTTGTGAGACTCAGGGCAAGAGCACAGAAGGGGAATCACAGCATGTAAATCTAAAGATTTAAGTTATAAATCAAGCTTTAAACACTGTTCAATAAAATATGTTCTAGCCTTGCGTCTTTTTTTAAAGATTTTTTTTGATGTGGATGATTTTTAAAGTCTATTGAATTTGTTACAGTATTGCTTCTGCTTTATATTTTGGTTTTTTTGGCTGCGAGGCATGTAGGATCTTAGCTTCCCGACCAGGGATCGAACCCACACCTCCTGCATTGGAAGGTGAAGTCTTAACCACTGGACTGCCAGGGAAGTCCCCCTAGCCTTGTGTCTTGATCAATATACTTTGCTAATGACTTGGAAAGCTGTGATCAAATTATAGATTTTTTTGGACTCCTTAGCATTTTGTGCAGGAACTTGGCAATGTGGAGAACCTGGCCCTTTACTACCCTAGATTGTGCCCCTTAGAGCCTCATGAACACATATGTGATGAACCCAGCTGTCCCATGGCCCTATCTCGGGTGACCCTCAGGAGGAATGACCTGGGTCATATCTTAAACCAGGCAATGAATTCCAGGGTTTTGGAGTATGGTTAGAAGGGAAAATGTGGCTTTGATTGTGGCATTTCCCTTATCCCTAGAGAATCCTCTCCTCATGGGCAGAGACATGGTGAGTGGATGGCCAGAATGGGTCCTGTAATACAAATGTCTCTTACGTAAGTTGAAGCACAATAGTGACCAGTGCAGCTGTTAAGTATACAGCTAATGCTATAACACTTTTAATTTAAATTCTAGTGTTTGTAGTTGAAACTGGGTAATGAGGGCATAGGGATTCTTTGTGTTACTGTCCATATGATTTGTTATATGTTAGCAATTTTCCATAACAAAAAAATGAGAAAATATTAATACATTTTAATATCTTCTTGACAGTTCCAAGAAATTTTATGTTCTATGTGAGGAGGTTTGATTTGCTTGGTCACTGTTGTACTTGTTTATAATTCTACTGATGTCTTTAGTGATATGCCCTCATTAATGGTGGGTGAAAATAATCAATGTGCTCTGTAATGTTGCTTTTTCTTTCTTGAGTTCATCCTTGGATTGGCACCATTAAGAACTTCCAATAATTTTCCCTTTGTTTTTATTCTTTATATTTAAATAATCTTATATTATTGACACTGAAGTCCTTTATAAGATGATGCTCAAATTCTTTTTCATCCACCCAATATCTAGTTGAAGCTTGACTCAGAACACTGAATTTTCTTGTGTTGAATTACACTGCTTTTAAATTTTAAAAGTTAACTTTTCTCCTCTTATAGAGCGTCAATCTTTCAATACTATTTCTTTCCATAAACTTAATCTTTAAATCCATGATTTAGAATCTAAATTTAGGATTATACTCTTTTAAGCAATCTTTGTATACTTTTTATATGTTTAAGGTATTCCTTTTTCTAATTCTAATCTGCTCTTTGCAAGACTTTTGCAAACTTCGGATAATAACAGCCTGAGGTATGTGTTCATATAGTGGTGCTGTATTTGAAATCCCACTCTTCAGGTGGGACTTGATCCCAGCCACAACTCAGAGTGGGACTTGAACCCAAAGTCTGGGTCTTGAACCCACCTGCACCTCAGATTGGGATTTGAACCCATGATCCCTGACTTAAGAGGGGACTTGACCCACTGTCTTTTAATTGAAACTTCTCACCTGGTGTCAGGATTTACTGAAGCTCCGGTTCTTTTGTCTCACCACAGAAAGAATTCAGTGTGAGGCAAAGCGGCAGGCAAAGAGTGAGCTTCTTAGCATAGGATGTTTGTGAGAGATGGAAGTGGGCTGGCAAGGGAGCACAGCAGCCCTGAGGACAAAGGGGGCTGCATTTTTACAATCAAAGGAAAAGTAGGTCGGGGCGAAGACTACTTTCTTCCTCATTCTTGGGCAGCCGTCAAGACTTAAACCCTTAGTTCTTCTTTGGTCTTATATGGTGTAACTGGGACTGTGGTGATGCTATTTAAATCATATGCATATTAGCAAAACGGAGGTAACATATACTAAAATATGGTAGGGTAGTTAATCAGGTTTTGGTATAATGTCCCATTTCACCTAGTTTTCTTCTTTCCACTTTCACCTATATTTCTGTCTTGGCTACATGCAGAAATGCTACTCTTCAAGCACTGTTAACTTTCTGACTTCATGTTACAAGATTCAGAACCCATATCTATTGTCTTGTGTTTCAACTGTCAGGATTTGTGGTTTGAGTGTGTCTGGTGCTTGAATGCACCTGGTCTTCCTTCAAGGTAGTGTGGATTGTTGCTAGGTTATGGTATTCTTTTCTTGAGTGGTCATTAGCTTACAACAGTTTCCCAAACTCCCTTAAAATTCCCTTTCTGTCCTTAGTCCCCTAGTAGGATTTCTAAACTGACTAATTATCCTACTCTATCCCTATCATAATCACTATTACATACATTTCTTATATCAACCTCTGTTAATTTTATTAATAAGAGTATATTTCCATTTTTCCCTATGTTAATTTATTTTTTTCTTAAATTTAATTTTTATTTTATATTGTAGTATAGTTGATTTACAATGTTGTGTAAGTTTCAGGTGTACAGCAAAGTGATTCAGTTATACACATACATATACCCGTTTTATTTCAGATTCTTTTCCCATATAGGTTATTACAGAATATTGAGTAGAGTTCCCTGTGCTGTACAGTAGGTCCTTGTTGATTATCTATTTTACGTATAGTAGTGGGTATATGTTAATCCCAACCTCCTAATTTATCCATCCTTCCTACTTTTCCCCTTTGGTAACCGTAAATTTTTTATTGAAGTCTGTGAGTCTGTTTCTGTTTTATAAAGAAGTTCATTTGTATCATTTTTTTTTAGATTCCACATATAAGTGATATCATATGATATTTGTCTTTCTCTGTCCGACTTATTTTACTTAGTATGATAATCCCTAGGTCCACCCATGTTGCTTCATTCTTTTTATGGCTGAGTAATATTACAGTGTGTGTGTGTGTGTGTGTGTGTGTGTGTGTACCGTGTCTTCTTTGTCTGTTTCTCAGTTGATGAACATTTAGGTTGCTTCCATGTCTTTGCTATTGTAAACAGTGCTGCAGTGAACATCATGGTGCATGGATATTTTCAAATTATGGTTTTCTCTGTATATGTGCCCAGGAATCAGATTGCTGGATCATATGGTAGTTCTATTTTTAGTTTTTTTAAGGAACCCCCATACCATTCTCCATAGTGGTTGTATCAATTTACATTCCCACCAACAGTGTAGGAGGGTTCCCTTTTCTCCACACCCTCTCCAGCCTTTACTGTTTGTAGACTTTTCGATGATGGCCAATCTGACCAGTGTGAAGTGATTCCTCATTGTAGTTTTGTTTTTTTTTTGTTTTTTTTTTTTTTGCGGTATGTGGGCCTCTCACTGTTGTGGCCTCTCCCGTTGCAGAGCACAGGCTCTGGACGTGCACGCTCAGCAGCCATGGCTCACGGGCCCAGCTGCTCTGCGGCATGTGGGATCTTCCTGGACCGGGGCATGAACCCTTGTCCCCTGCATCGGCAGGCGGACTCCCACCCACTGCGCCACCAGGGAAGCCCCTCATTGTAGTTTTAATTTGCATTTCTCTAATTATTCGAGATGATGAACATCTCTCTATATGCTTTTAGGCCATCTCTATATCTTCTTTGGAGAAATGCCTATTTAGATCTTCCACCCATTTTTTAATTGTATTGTTTGTTTATTTGATATTGAGGTACATGTACTGTTTGTAAATTTTGGAGATCCTTGTCAGTTGCATCATTTGCAAATATTTTCTACCATTCTGTGGGTTGTCTTTATGTTTTGCTTATAGTTTCCTTTACTGTGCAAAAGCTTTTCAGTTTAATTAGGTCCCATTTATTTATTTTCGTTTTTATTTTCATTAGGAGGTGAATCCAAAAAGATATTGCTGGAATTTATGTCAAAGCATGTCCTGCCTATGTTTTCCTTTAGGAGTTTTATAGTATCTTGTCTTACATTTAAGTCTTTAATCCATTTTGAGTTTATTTTTCTGTATGGTATTAGAGAATGCTCTAATTTCATCCTTTTACACATAGCTGTTCAGTTTTCCCAGCATCATTTATTGAAGAGACTGTCTTTTCTCCATTGTATATTCTTGCCTCCTTTGTCATAGATTAATTGGCCATATGTGTGTGAATTTATGGGCTTTCTATCCTGTTCCATTGAATGTATATTTCTGTTTTTGTGCTGGTACCATACTGTTCTGATTACTGTATCTTTGTAGTATACTCTGAAGTCAGGGAGCCTGATTCCCCCAGCTCTGTTCTTCTTTCTTTCGATTGCTTTAGCTATTCAGGATCTTTTGTGTTTCCATGCAAATTTTAATATTTTTTTGTTCCAGTTATGTTAAAAATGTCATTGGTAATTTGATAGGGATTGCATTTAATCTATAGATTGCCTTGGGTAGTATAGTCATTTTGACAATATTGATTCTTCCAATCTAAGGACATGTTCTATCTTTCCATCTGTTGGTGTCATCTTCAGTTTCTTTCATCAGTTCCTTATAGTTTTTGGAGTACAGGTCTTTTGCCTCCTTAGGTAGGTTTATTCCTAAGTATTTTATTCTTTTTGATGTGATGGTTAATGGGATTGTTTCCTTAATTTCTATTTCTGATCTTTCATTGTTAGTGTATAGAAATAAAACAGATTTCTGTGTATTAATTTTGTATCCTGCAACTTTACCAAATTCATTGACCAGCTCTAGTAGTTTTCTGGTGGCATATTTGGGATTTTCTATGTATAGTATCATGTCATGTGCAAACAATGACAGCTTTACTACTTCTTTTCCAGTTTGGATTCCTTTCATTTCTTTTTCTTCTCTGATTGCTGTGGCTAGGACTTCCAGAATTATGTTGAATAAAAGTGGTGAGAGTGAACATCCTTCTCTTTTTCCTGATCTCAGAGGGAATGCTTTCAGCTTTTCACCAATGAGTATGATGTTAGCTGTGGGTTTCTCATATATTGCTTTTATTATGTTGAGTTATATATCCACTATGCCCACTTTCTGGAGAGTTTTTTTTTTTTATCATAAATGGGTGTTGAATTTTATCAAAAGCTTTCTCTGGATCTATTGAGATGATCATATGTTTTTTCTTCAGTTTGTTAATCTGATGTATCACATTGATTGGTTTGCAGATATTGAAAAATCCTTGCATCCCTGGGATAAATCCCACTTGATCATGGTGTATGATCCTTCTAATGTATTGTTGGATTTGGTTTGCTAGTATTTTGTTGATGATTTTTGCATCTGTGTTTATCAGTGATGTTGGCATGTAAAATTGTGTGTGTGTGCGCATGTGTGGTATCTTTATCTGGTTTTGGTATCAGAGTGATGGTGGCCTCACAGAATGAGTTTGGGAGTGTTCCTTCCTTTGCAATCTTTTGGAATAATTTGAGAAGGATAGGTGTTAACTCTTCTCTAAATGTTTGATAGAATTTGCCTGTGAAGCCATTTGGTCCTGGACTTTTCTTTGTTGGAAATTTTTAAATCACTGATTCAATTTCAGTACTGGCAATTGGTCTGTTCATATATTCTTTTTCTTCCTGGTTCAATCTTGGGAATTTGTACCTTTCTAAGAATTTGTCCATTTTCTAGGTTGTGTATTTTATTGACATAGAATTGCTTGTAGTAATCTCTTACGTTCCTTTGTATTTCTGTGTTGTCTGTTTTAAATTCTCCTTTTTTCATTTCTAATTTTATGGATTTGAGCCCTCAACCTTTTTTTCTTGATGAGACTGGTTAAAGGGTTATCAATTTTATTTATCTTTTCAAAGAACCATCTTTTAGTTACATTGATTTTTTTCTATTGTTTTCTTCATCTCTATTTCATTTATTTCTGTTTTGGTCTTTATAATTTCTTTCCTTCTACTAACTTTGGATTTTGTTTGTTCTTCTTTCTCTAGTTGGTTTAGGTATAAGGTTAGGTTATTTGAGATTTTTCTTGTTTCCTGAGGTAAGAGTCTATTCATATAAACTTCCCTCTTAGAATTGCTTTTGCTGCATCCTGTAGGTTTTGGATCTTCATGCTTTCTTTTTCATTTGTCTCTAGGTATTTTTTGATTTCCTCCTGTATTTCTTCAGTGATCCATCCATTGGTTGTTTAGTAACATACTATTTAACCTCCACATGTTTTTGTTTTTTACAGTTTTTTTCCTGTAATTGATTTCTAATCTCATAGCACTGTGGTCAGAAAAGATGCTTGATATGATTTCAGTTTTCTTAAATTTACCAAGTATTCTGCTTTCAGATGGAAAATTCTATAAATATCAGTTAAGTCCATCTGTTCTAATCTGTCCTTCAAGTCCTGTGTTTTTTTATTCATTTTCTATCTGGATAATCTGTCCATTGATGTAAGTAGGGTGTTAAAGTCCCCTACTATTATTGTGTTACTGTCAGTTTCTTCTTTTATCACTATTAGCATCGCCTTATATATTGAGGTGCTCCTATGTTGGGTGCATACATATTTACAATTGTTATATCTTCTTCCTGGGTTGATCCCTTGATCATTATGTAGTGTCCTTCCTTGTCTCTTTTTACTGTCTTTAAAGTTTTTTTTTGTCGTATATGAGTAATCCTACTCCAGCTTTCTCTTGATTTCCATTTGCATGGAACACCCTTTTCCATCCCCTCACTTTCAGTCTGTATGTGTCTGTAGGTCTGAAGTGAGTCTCTTGTAGACAGCATATATACGGGTCTTTTGTATCCATTCAGCTGGTCTCTGTCTTTTGGTTGGAGCATTTAATCCATTTACATTTAAGTTAATTATTGATATGTATGTTCTTATTACCATTTTATTAATTGTTTTGGCTTTGTTTTTGTAGGTCTTTTTCTTCCCTTCCTCTTTTGTCCTCTTGTGATTTGATGACTATCTTTAGTGTTGTGTTCGGATTGCTTTTTCTTTTTTGTGTGTTTATCTATTGTAGATTTTTGGTTTGTGGTTCCCATGAGGTTTTGATATAGCAGTCTGTATATATACACAAAATTGTTTTAAGTTTCTGGTCTCGTAATTTCAAATGCATTTTCAGTATCCTGTATTTTTACTCTCCTCACAATTGCTGGTTTTGATATTATATTTCTTTGTGGATGATCTCCTACCTTTATTGTATGTTTGCCTTTACTGGTGAGCTTTCCTATTTGTAATTTTCTTGTTTCTAGTTGTGGCCTTTTTTTTTCCATCTAGAGAATTTCCTTTAGCGATTGTTGTAAAGCTGGTTTGGTGGTGCTGATTCTCTTAGCTTTGGCTTGTCTGTAAAGTGTTTTGATTTCTCTGTCAAATCTGAACTAGAGCCTTGCTGGGTAGAGTATTCTTGGTTGTAGGTTTTTCCTTTCATCCATTTAAATATATTGTACCACTCCCTTCTGGCCTGCCAAGTTTCTGCTGAAAAATCAGCTGATAACCTTATGGGGATTCCCTTGTATGCTAGTTTTTGCTTTTCTCTTGTTGCTTTTAATATTTTATCCTTGTGTTTAATTTTTTTCAGTTTGATTAATATGTGTCTCAGCATGTTCCTCCTTGGGTTCATCCTGTATGGGACTCTCTGAGCTTCCTAGGCCTGATTGTATGTTTCCTTTCCCATATAGGGAAGTTTTTTCCTATTAATCTCTTCAAATATTTTCCCAACCCCTTTCTCTCTTATCCTTTAGGACCCCTATAATGTGAATGTTGGTGAGTTTAATATTGTCCCAGAGACTCATGGACTGCCCTCATTTCTTTTCATTCTTTTTTCTTTATTGTGTTCTGCAGAATAAAGCAGTGATTTCCACCAATCTGTCTTCCAGCTCACTTATTTGTTCTTCTGCCTCATTTCTACTATTGATTCCTTCTACTGTGTTCTTCATTTCAGTTATTGTATTGTTCATCTCTGTTTGTTCTTTAAATCTTCTAGCTCTTTGTTAAACATTTCATGTATCTTCTTGGTCTGTGCCTCCAGTCTTTATCTGAAATCTGGGATTATCTTTACTATCATTACTCTGAATTCTTTTTCAGGAAGATTGCCTATCTCTACTTTACTTCATTGTTCTTGTGAGGTTTTATCTTTTTCCTTCGTCTGGAATGTATTTTTCTGCCATCTCGTTTTGTCAAACTTTCTCTGTTTGTGGCCTCCATTCCTCAGGCTGCAGGATTGTAGCTCCTCTCACTTTTGTTGCCTGCCCCCTGGTGGGTGAGGTTGGTCCAGGGGCTTGTGCAGGCTTCCTGGTGGGAGGAACTGTTGCCTGCCCAATGGTGGGTGGAGCTGGATCTTATCCCTCTGGTGGGTACAGCTATGTCAAGGGGTATGTTTGAGGCAGCTGTGGGATCAGAACAAATTTAGGCAGCCTGTCTGCTGAAGGGTGGAGCTGTGTTCCCACCCTGTTGGTTGTTTGGCCTCAGGCATACCAGCACTGGAGCCTGCAGACTGTTGGGTGAGGCCAGGTCTCAGTGCCAAAATGGTGACCTCCAGGAGAGTTCATGCCAATGAATATTCAGTGGGGCCTCTGCCACCAGTGCCCTTGCCCTCATGGTGAGTGGCAGTCGACCTTCACCTCCTCAGGAGACCCTTCAAGCCCTGCAGGTAGGTCTGGCCCAGGTCCTATGGAGTCACTGCTTTGCCCTGGGTCCCAGTGCACGTGAACCTTGTGTGCACCCTCCAAGAGTGGATTTTCTGTTTCCCCCAGCCCTCTGGAGCTCCTGCACTCAAGCCCCACTGGCCTTCAAAGCCAAATGCTCTGGGGGCTCCTCCTCCCAATGCCAGACCCCCAGGCTGGAGAGCCTGATGTGGGGCTTAGAATTCTCACTCCTGTGGGAGAACCTCTGCAATATAATTATTTTCCAGTTCCTGGGTTGCCCGCCCAGGGGGTATAGGATTTGATTATATCACGAAAGCACCTCTGCCACTGTTAGATCGTGGCTTCTTCTTTGTCTTTGGATGTAGAATATCTATTTTGGTAGATTCATGTCTTTTTTGTTGATGGTTGTTCAGTAGTTAGTTGTGATTTCGGTGTTTGGGTGAGAGGAAGTGAGCTCAAGTCCCTCTACTCCACCATCTTGTCTGTACCCTCAAGGGTATGTTTTCTCTTGTCATAGATTATAAATCTAACTACTGCAAGTAGGCCTGTTCTGTTTGTTAAAAAATTATCTGCTTTTTGTCTTGAATCTCACAAACTTCTTTATAGGTAATTAAAATAATTTAAAATAAACAAGTTATTTCTTAGGATTATTTAATATTTTCTTTTCAGCTTGTTTACTGCACTTCATTTGACATTCGTAGTTTTTTAAAAGCTCTAGGAAGTGATAGATGTTCATACCTAAGGTAAATGACATAGATTAATAAAATGGTAGAGTTTAAAATATTTATAATTTTTGTTAATCAATATGGTATCTAATAATGCAAATAAATACAAATAAATTCTAAAATAAAAGTAAATAACTTCCAGTTCCCTTAAGCTCCTTAGTCACTTGAGGCTTTATTTTAAAAGCCAGTTTTACTGGCTTTGTGATTATTTTGTCTTTTTTTAAAAACCACATTTCCTCCTCCTCAGTCCTTCCTCAATGACATGTGCTTGCATGTGCACACATGAAAGTACAAAAATGTACATATATCAGTGAAATACACATGATTGCCAGCTTTAGATGGTTTTATAGACATGTACACTTAAATGAGTAAATGATTACAACAGCATGAACTTTAATTATTTAGAAATACATTTCCACAGTTTATCAGACTCAAGAATGTAAGAGACTAGCTTTAGTTCTCTCAATCCCTTTTCTGCTCAGAAAATTTGACAATTTAAAATATACTTCCTTTTAAGTCTTAATCCTTATCAAGTGATACTTTGATGTGATATCACATTGTTATTATATTATGTTATTATATTATATCTTTGATCAGGCATTTAATAGATATGTATGTATGATTAATGAAATTTAAATTTAAGAAATTAGGAACTAGCCTTTTTATATTGACAACATGTATTGTAGAGGCAGTTTCTGTGACTGAACAGCACATAAAACACACACACACACGCACCAGAAATGATTCCAACAGCTTAAGCAGAAGGTACTTTTAGATTACTCTGCTTGAACTGATCCTATTGTTAAAGGATTTCATGCCTTTCAACATTTAGTTTTTATTTCAGTTTGCTTTTTTACATCTTTCAATTTTATGTTATAACTCTATATTAACTTTATCATTTTATTCCTGACTCATGCTCCAAAATGCTTTGCCGGTTATAGTAATGGATATTTTATGGGATTGTAGTTCTTACAGGAAATAAACTGATAAATCTTAAGTGTACTTAAATTGTTTTCACAGTAAAGCAGAATTACTTAGTAGAATTCATAAGAGAATATAGGCAGGATGAATACCAAGAGCAGTTTTATTATCGTACTAGCTGTATAGTAACTATGCATTTCGTAAGTGTCCTTGCATACATGAAGTGGGAGCAGCAGTACCACTTGTAAGCTTTTCCAGAGTCAGAATATCTTTATAGAAAGTACACCTGGGTTTGGAGACAGATAAAGTTTTCCAACTTGCCTGTTTCACTTAATAGCCTGTGTGACCTTTAGCAACTGATTTCAACTTCCTAAGTGCCAGTTTCCTGTGCTTTTGAAAAGGGACAGAAACAGACATAGTGCATTCTTGAGAGGATTCGTATAAATTACTTGGTAGGGTGCCTGGCATATAACTATATTCTGTTAATGACATCTATTATTGTTAGTAATAGTTGTAGTGGTAAAGATTACAGAGGTAGAGGGAAATGTGAATGTAAGTAACTACTCTTAGTAAGTTTGTAAACTATGCATGTTTTCTTTGGTTTATATGCACTCATTTATGGTAGCAGGCTTTTATTATACAGATGTTATATTACTCTTAATGTCAGATGAAATTATTTGGAAATTTAGAGAGAAAAATCATTATATATTTTTTAATTCATATAGCAGTATTATGTAAAATTCACATCTTCCACATATTCAAAAGTCAGATTGGTCAGCAGTGTAAAAACAGCAAATATAAATAATGAAATTCCTCTTTTTCATCCCATCTTGGTTACATTTTTCCACAGAATATGCTAGTTATTTTTCTTTTTGTTAATTCTAAGCATACATGTTTTATGAATCTGAAATAAGAAAAAAGGGTGTGTTTTGTTAAGAATTACTGATATTGTCATTGCTTGGAAAGGAAAATTTAAGCAATTAGATATTTTGTTTGGGGTATAGAATTATTTGTAAAGTGTATCTACCAAAAGTTGAGTTGTTTTAATACTCTTCTGTCTGTCTGAGAGGGATTAGAAGAAGGTATTGCAATGTTTGCTTACATAGGAAAATACTGAAAGAAAGCCACTTAAATCACATGTATGTGTAAATTTATTGATGGTCCAGAAAAATAAAGTTTCATGTACTTCAATTGTTCCTCTTTTCCAGGTTGCTTCCTTCTAATTTTGTCTTTTATACAAGGTGAAAAGAAGTATTTAAATAAGTTCTGTTGTAATTTAGTTAAAATATTCTTATGGCCTTTCACTGTAAAATAATATTTCAAAAATTAAGGTAACTCTAAAATCCTTTGATGTAGAAGTCTATCCTTTGTGGCATGGACTTGATTTACCACTCTGGTCTTATTTCGCACTATTGTCCCTTTCATTGTCTTTCCTTAGGCAAGTTTGAACTAGTAGCTGTTTATACATATCTTTGTCAGAGTCTCTCTGACTTTGAAATATTTGCAAATGTCATTGCCTGAGAAAGACCCCTATCCCTTCCACTCCAAGTGGCTAATAATAATTCATGTTTCTCATCTTAGTTGGGACGTCAGTAGCTTCTGCATTCTAGTTATTTAACTCTCCTATGTTTCCTCTCCAACACATACACATATCTCCAGCTTCTCTGTAGTACCTTTACCTTATATATTGAGTACTAATTGTCTTTGATTTCTCTATCTTTCCACACTGGAAGTTTTTTTTTTTTTTAATAAAAGAAGCTATATTTTTCCCCCTTCATGCCCCCTGTACCTTGAACAGCACCCATAATGTTCATTTAATAAAAATTATAGATGAATTAAGGTGTGCAAATACATTTGCATCAGAAAGGTGAAATGTCTATTTCTCTATACTGAAATAAATCAATTTTAATCAAAATGTTTATTGTGTCAAATCAGTGTGGAAATGAAAATATAATGATTTGTTTCTATTCCTCTATTATATATATAAATATATATATAGGCAATTAGTATATATTCATTTCTTACATAAGAAATAAAAATTATCTGCAGTTCCATCATCTAGTAATAGTTATTTTTGTTGTATATTTTCTATTTTATTATCTATAATACTCTTGTTATTATATATTAAATTTGTCGATCCATATATTTCCATCTGTCTTTCAGAAATTCAAAAGACTCATTAAGACTTATCTCCCAACAACTATATAGTCTTTAACTCTGTTATAGAAATTGTCATAAAGTTTCATAAATGTTCTTCCTACTAAATAAAATAAACTTACACTGAATTATTTAATTCTTAATTTTGTACACCTAAGTCAATTGGAAACATTTAATTTACTCTCCACATTTGAATATGGCATACAAGTGTATACATAATAAATAATTCAAATATGGTATATTTGTTGTGGAAATGCCTGCAAAAGGGAGTAGCAGTGAATTTTTCATTAGAAATGTCTGTGCTTTTTTCTTTTAAAACCTCTGAAGATAGCTATTCTTTATTTAGGGTTTATTTGTTTTGCTTTTATTAGGCTTTTGGTTAATGAAGCTTTTCGAGTTTTTCATTTATCTTGATTTAAATTTCCTTAGTCTTAAAACTCAGGCCAATGAACCAGAGTTTACCAGTCCTTTTCAACTCCTATCTTCAGAGTGGAAGCCCTTGAAAATAAAAAATGTGGGGAAAGCATAATGGGAGTATTTGCTATCTATTCTTTCCCATTGTATGCATTAGAGTGTAGTTTCTGATTCATATACAAACATTTATATACCTACAGATTTATAACTTATTTTTCTAATACTTAGGACTCCAACCCATTTCAAAAATTTTTGTAAACTACCATTCACTGAGAGCAAATGTTATTTGTTCCTTTACCTGCTACTACCTTTTTCTCTCTTCCCAGTTCCAAAAGAAGTCTAAATAAACACAACTTGTTATTTCTTGTTTTAAATTTATTTTGGAAAATGTGGCCACATTTTCACTTATCCTTTTCAAACAATTAAAACCTTCCCTTTTCACATTACATCTTCTTGAGTTATCTAGTCTCCATTTTCATTTTTGTCTGAATAGCAGCACTAGAAGTTTTGTAATAGGGAAGTTAGAAGGTTGGGACATTAATAGTTCATAAAATATTTCTTTTATACATTTCCAGTGTCAAATTATGTTTACCTAAATTATGTATGTACTTTGTTAAACAGCTTGGATAACTTGCATATCTCAGGAGGAATTTAAAGCAAAGAGAGGGTGAACGGAGAGGTGAAGGGAGGGGTGGCAGAGGGGAGGAGAGGAAACAAGTTTTGTATGTTGGTAGTGAGGTTTGTGATGACTACTGTCTCTCCCTCGAAGAAGTTAAATGATGAGTTAAATCAGTTTTTATCATTAAAATATTATACAACTATTTTATTGACCAAGTAAGGGAAACAAATTCTCCATTAAAGCAACTTAAGGCAAAAACAGAATCTAGTGGAATCACGTGAACTTCTTGGGAAACTTAAGTTACTTAAACTTTGTAAACTGTATTGTTCTCCTTCAAAATGGGTGGTAATAGTAGTAAAACTCTCAAGATGAGATGTGGTCATGTGAGTACAGCACTCCCAGCTGTGCCACACACACAATGAACACATTACAATAATTATGCTCACAATCTCCTTTTAAGTGTTACATTTAGTAATAAGAGGACCCCAGCCAGAGGCCCAGTCACATTAGTTAGTCAGAATTAGTGCATTTGCATTTGAATTATGAAATCCCAGACATCCTTCATGCATTATGTCCCTTAGTTATAACAGGATTGGAGTCATGTCAGATCCCTTAAACAACAGACTTCTAAATGCGTAGATTCCAGAAGGAGACAATTAAGAAGCAAAAAAATAAAGATAAAAAATATAAACATACTAAATGGAATACACTGGATGGTATTATTTATTGAAAATGTTTTGGATTTTAAATGTAAATGCTCTGAAAGGAGATCCGTAAAATCCTATCAATTTAATTTACCAAACCAAACAAAACACAACAGCTAACAAAAAACAGTATAATCATTTGATCTCACATTGTATAATCATTTGATCTCACATTTAAGCAAATCATGTCTCTAGCATTCAACCATGATCCTGACTCAGTGGTTCCTGTACTAAAAGAAAAGATGCCAAAGATGGAGTCATTATGACCTGAAATTTAAAGGTCTAAATGTTTAAGCTGATAAGTAAAGCACCGCCAGAATGAAGTATGCACACAAAGAATCATTAATTGTACAGTAACCAAATTTTAATTAGTGGGGAATATTAGTGTAGAAGCACATGACTCACCAACAATGTGTTTTTGGTTTTGCTTTTTTTTTTTTTTTTTTTTGCAGGACAAAGTTCAGCATTTACAGAAGGCTTTTGCTTCAAGAGTAGATAAATCCACACAAACTGAACTTCTAGGCTATGATGTAAGTAGCTATATAAAACCATTTTTATCTTTTTTATTGGTATTCAGACCTCCACAGCTTATTTACTTCTGCTGCTGCTGTGCCCATGCATTGATTTAATAGGATTTAGTGGTTCCCCATTCATCTTTTGCTCTTAAATAATCCCCAGATACCTTCTGGGACTGAAAAAGATAATTACAGGCACCGACTAGCGTACCAGTGTCTTATTAATTTCTTTAAACCAACAACTCTAATACAGTCTTTTGAATTAGTGAATTTGCAGACATGTGGAAGAGACATATTAGAATACTAGGACAATTTATTTTGAAGAGAGTACTAACTTATTAACTGTTTGATAAAGTTATTATGTTTGCAATCACTAAGGGCCAAGCATATCGTTTTTACATTCTGGCACATAAAAGGAAACACAGGTTTGCAGAGAAATTTACAATACTATTTTAGCTTTTGGGCTTTGGTGCAGGTTGCAGAAAGTAATTTAATTGAAAGTTAGCATTTTGTTCTCAGTGTGAAATACTTGTTGAACTGTCAAAATAGGATTATAAAACATGTTTTAATACAAGATGGCTTCTAGTAACACTAAATGATTTTGGACAACTTTGATTCAAATACCTATCTTAAAGCAATGAAATTTTCACTTTGCCTAAGTTCATGACTTTAAATTTCCTTTTGATGGAAACATAAGGGAATTATCTTCCGTATCTTGTATCTAACATTTGTGAGAAATCTCTTCTTTTTAAAAAAAATGTCAATAAAGTGGTGAAAATAATACAAATATTAGTAGAAGAGAGAGAATTTTAAGTTTGATGAAGGGGTATAATGATAAAATGTATGTCTATCTGCATGTCCTTGTGTTTATAACATAAATATGATGTTACCATTGTGTTGCCTTTCAAAGTATATTAACATATTTAACATAAAGCTGTCTCTATGAGGATATAAACCAAAGTTTTCAATTCCAGAAAAAATTGTTTTCAGATATTTATGTACATTATTTTTTAATTTAAAAAACATTAAAAGCTATGCTTTTGTGTTATTCTCTTACATTCATTTAATGTTTATTCTAGATACCTAAATATTCTAGATATCAATATTCTGACTATAATACTTCTTGAATACCAGTGCTATGTTATTTAAATGATATTAATGTTTAATATTTTTTAAAATAAATGGTTTTTATTAAGTTCAAATGGATTTTACCACAATAATTCAATAGGGGAGGTAGCTAAGTTGTAGCTACTAGCAATTTCCTATGCATTTTAATGCATATCTATGACCCATACTTCTCTTGTTTTTACAAAATTTCTTATATCAATGCTATTTAGTTCTCCAGACATGTAAATAAAAATTTAAAAAGCCATGATCATAGTTAATTCTTCATCATTCGTAGCTTCTTTTCATATCTGACAGTGAGAGCTTAATGTATTTTACTGGTTAAAGAGTAATAATTTTTTGGTAGTGAGTCCTTAAAGGATCACCTTGTACAAGTTTCTGATATGATTTGGGTAGTCATTAACATAGAATGATATGTTCTAAAGATTTCATACTTTATACTTCCTGGTGATATATTGTAGGACAATCATCAGAATCAGCAAATTAATTACCAAAAATATGCATCTAGAACCCTATGCCAGTAACCAGATGTAAGTGTTGTAATAGAGTTTAGGGCAATTTGTATTGAAAAAACTGGGGAGGGAAATACTTTAAATAAACAAAACAGAAATAAGTAAAGCATTTTAAATGTGATAAATTGTGTGACTATTTGGAATATTATTCATCAATAGTGTAACTTTTTTCATGACTGAAATATATTTTCTATACTTTTCAATATCTATTTATAACTCAATTTTTACATTCTTATATTCAATAAGAATCATTATCCTTTGACTTATAACATTGTGCTCACATTTTCTCAGGAAATATAATTTGACATTTTAATTTTTCACAAATATATATATACCAACTGTATGCTATATTTATTTGTAATTTGCAATAGTATTTATCAGAAAAAATGAGAAATCTTGTAGAAATCATGCACATTATGGATGATTTTTTTGTCTCTTATTTTTTTTCTAAAACTCAATATTCGCCACAAATTGTTCTTTACAGATCATTATGGATCATGTTTCAGTGATATGAATGTCAGTATATAAGGGACTACAAGTATCTATTAATATAATTTCCTTGGGAAGACAGCTGTTACTACACATTTTGCTTAAGAAAGGAAATAGAATCCTCAGAAGATACTAATTATAATGAAAACTATTAAAAGAAATTTCCAAATATCCACTACAGTGAATAAGTTCAAAGGTTTGTACAATAAACAACTTCTAGCCTGTAACAGATTTATCAGGAGACTTGAAACTTATGTTAGAGTACAGTGTGCTCTGATTTCTAATGCACATGGCAAGAATTATTTAAAAGTAAATTCAGGGCTTCCCTGGTGGCACAGTGGTTGAGAGTCCACCTGCCGATGCAGGGGACACGGGTTCGTGCCCCGGTCCGGGAAGATCCCACATGCCGCGGAGCGGCTGGGCCCGTGAGCCGTGGCTGCTGAGCCTGCGCGTCCGGAGCCTGTGCTCCGCAACGGGAGAGGCCACAACAGTGAGAGGCCCGCGTACCGCAAAAAAAAAAAAAAAAAAAAAAAAAAAAAAGTAAATTCAGAGTATCTCAGCAAGGGCCTGTAAACACAATAGTTCTTGTGATGAGGGAGATTGTTAAATAAATGATGAATGTGTCTTAAATAATCAATGCCAGTTTAACCTCTTTGACCCTCCTGTCTTCACAGGCTTAGTTTATTGAAAGATCAAAGAATAATTTCTTAGGTGTCACTTGAGTTATTAAAACTGGAGAGAGTATGAATAGATTTTGTCAGGTAGCACTGTTGCCAATTACAAGATTACATTAAGAGGTAGGCAAGATTCTTCTCATTACATCAGTTGTATAAGTAGATGCTTCAACAAAGCACATATGCTGCCTATAAACACTTTATAGTTTGAACTACTGCAAATAACATTTTGGTTAGAGTAATTGAGCATGAACAACCAAAATGCTATATTCTGGCAGTGAGAAAATTCAGATCGTTTTGCTAATTTGACACCTTTATGGACAGTTTTTTAACTTCCTTTTGATGGTCTACAGAAGATTGTCATTTTAAATGTGGCTGATTGACTTTGGGTGTAAATTTTCCTTTCAGTTAGTGCCTGAACTTGACTCAGAACTGTCACAGGATCTCTAGATTACTCTTAGAGGCAGAAGCACTAAAGTTTTAAGAAGATCTTCCTTTCATTAGTATATGTTTTACACTTATATTTAAAAAGAAGTGTTTAGTTGAACTAGGAATGCTTTGTTCATATTTTCTTTAAGAGTTTTAAAGTTACCAGGTATTTCATCAAATACTAGTAATCACTGTTAGTCTAAATATCATTAATGGTTTTCATTTGACTATTTAAAATCAACCGAATTGTGACATCACACATTTTGTCTGTCATGTATGAGTGAAGCATAAATCAGTTTAGAAATGTACGCTCACAGCACTGTGTGTTCTCCAAATATTTTAACGCATTTTCCAAATGGTGGGATTTACTTTGTAAATGCAGCTTTCTACTTAAGTAGTTGCATTATGAATACACACTTTGAAAAACTCAAAACAATCACCTATGTATTCTCAATTTATGCTATTTTTCTTAGATTTAATTTTGGATCCCTCCCGGCACAGTTAGTAGTGTGCAGGGAGTTCTAACAAATATGAAATAGTTCATCATGTAAGGAATAAAAGTAATTAGTTTTTACTGTAATTGTTTTATTAGCTATTAGAGCAGGAGAATATTTTGTGTTATGCTAACACATTATGTCAGCTTATGGGTTAAGCCCAATGCTAAGAATTGAATAACTATCAGTTAGGCTCCCTCATCCAGCTGCTAATAAACTGTAGTTTCTTAAACCTATTTTGGATCCATTCGTTGCTATCATCTTTCTTAAATTCAGTGCTTATCCTGATCAAACTATCAGTGTGCCCCAGTGTTTAGTAGATGAGTACCTTTCCCCAATAGGCTTCATTCTTTAATATTTACTTATCTCAGGTATTTCTGTTAATTTTTACAAATTAAAAAAATCAGATTTCAAAACTGAATGATATATTCTAGATTTCCTTTTGAACTACAGTTTTTCATATTACATTAAGGGTAACTTTCATATAGGAACATTGATGAAAAACACTGGAAACATCGACTGCCACAGGTGCTTGTTAATATTTAATGGAGGAATCAGCTTATCTTTTGGTGAAATTCTAAGGGCATCACTTTTGAAGATTCATACATGCATCGTTCAACAAATATTACTAAGTGCTTACTGGAAGTCAGGCCTTGTTCTGGGTACTTGAGATACATCCTTTAACCAAACAACAAATAATCCCGCAGGGAGCTTGCACTTTATTATACTTAAAGTAAAAAATAAATAAGTAAAGTGTATGGTATGTTAGAAGCTACTAATGCAATGTAAAAGAGAAAAATAACACAGGGAAAAGATAATTGTGAATGTAGGGATGTGGTCAGGGCTACGATCCAAAAATTTTCAATAGAGTGACCTGGGCAGGTCTGAGGATGAAGTGTGAGATGTGAGACTTGAAGGAGGTGAGGTGAAAAATCACCTTTAGCCAGAAATCCTTTTGTGATGTGCTCCTTGCAACTCCTCAAAGACCCTCAGTCAGAACAAATTGCTGTTATCTTGGCTGCAGGCCTAGAATAAGAATAGTTTGCTTCATTTAGAGGCCCTGCAATATGAAAAAAAAAAATGCATTCTGGACAATTAAACCCTAGAATCAGACCCAGTGCATCAGGAAACTCACATTAGGGGAGCCCAGACCACCTGAGGGAACAGCCTGCTCAGCCTCTTCGATCATATTCACTTAGGGGCACTGAGAAGAAAACTGTCGAATCGACTATACTATGTCAATTACATTTGCTTTTCTTCTTTCTTTTTTTGCATGCATTCTCTCCATCCTCTTCTCTGTGTACCACTCTCCTTCCAGCCCAGGCAGAGCTGAATCTATAAACTTTAAATGTATAGTTACACTTCATTGTATATCGGCACATCCCATTTATTAGAGGTGTGCTACTAACAGTGAACAAATAAAGAAAGCACTCAGTAATTACTTGGTGAAAATTAAATGAATAGATTAAGACTCTAATGATAATTTTTTTAAAATAATTTTATAATCCTAAAATCAGTAACAAATCAGTATGCGTTGTTTTACTTTATTCACAAAAATCATACAGAAGTACATATTGCTATCCTACATTTTTATTCTATACTTCTTTGTTATATCTAACAAATATTTTGCAGTGACTACTTTGTGCCTTTTAGAAGACGTATTAAATGCAAGTCGGCATAGACAACCAGTGATTTTAAAACATGGGTGACAACGTGCAGTTGTCCTTAATAGTATTGCATTGAATGGTTCCTTTTAAAATTCTGAATCTTTATGTAGGAGCTAGATCATTCCTGGAATGTCTCCAGGTCTTTAATTCATTTCTGGCTACATAGAATTGGTGTTAGTTAACTGATAATTCTTTCCTTAAGTGAATTTGTGGTTGAAATTCTCATGGGGAAAATAGCCAGGCTTAGTGTTAACTATGAAAATTCTCATAATTGTAAAAATATTCATTAAAACAAAGCAAAAGAGCACACCCACAAATATTTTATATAGCTTAAATTATGTAGGGGAGGAAAAATAACTTTCCCTCTAACCTTCTTGGCTGAGGTCTGCCCGCCACGGTAATAGAGACAGAATAACTGTAGAAAACAAACAGAAGTTTAGTAGCGTGTATACTTCCTGTATAAGTGGGATATACCCAGGAAAAGAGTAATTCCCTGATATGGCCCAGACCACCACCTTAAATACCACCTCCAGCTGAAGGCAAAGAAAATGGGGGTAGGGAGGGCAGTAATGGGAGGTTACCAGTAAAAACATAGTAAACAAGGGTATGGTTGTTGTGCAGATTTAAGTTGGTGCCCTCTTAATTGATAGAATTTTCTAGAGATTGGGTCATTCTCTTCCTGGTACTGAGAGAGAGACGCCCTTACAATTGGAGGTTTGTCTTAAAAATGAATTCTTCTTACAAAGGGTAACTTCTCAATTTTTTAGAGCTTCTCCTGCTGTTTCTTAAAAATAACCAGCTCAAGATAATCCATTTGCCAAAGAGGCATGTTTTGTGCTAGTATATTTTGCTCCCTTTCACCTACTAATAGTGATGATCATATTTGCTTAAAATTATGTTGACTCTGTGATAGCATTGATAGGAGAGAAGAAAAGTAGGTATTTGTTGAAAAGAAAATTTCTCCCAACCCACTTCTACTTCCATCTCATAGATTGCCATTTCTATAGGAAATCTAACTTCAGAATTTCAAATATTTGCCTTAGAAAACTTTAGAAGTTATTTTAGTATTTTCCAGTGTGCTAAGTGGCATTGCATAATAGGGGGTCCCTTCTGAAGGAAGAAAACACAATGTATACGCTAATGGCATCTCTCAATATCTGTTTATGATGTACTATGCAGTTGTAGCTAATCATAATTTGTATTAATTTAAGCTCTAAGACTTTCTTCAAGTACTTGTTCAATGTAAATCTTTGGAGATTTATATTATTTCTAGGGAAAGCAATGGTTTCCTTTAATGTCTACAATCAGGAAAATCTGTAAAAGGAAATTTATTCTTTAAATATATATATATACACACGTATCTTTGCAATATAAATACAAAATAATTATATAGATAAATATATATATATACACCAAAACACATAGTCTCTCAATACACACAGAGAAACACCTGCATGATATAGGTATAAAAAATAATCTACTTTTATTTACTTATTATAGAAGGTAGGATTCGATGCAAATTTTTTTAAACTTTTGTATGTATATACTAAGAATTAACAAATTATACACTAATATGTTTTAAATGGCTATTTGAATTTTAGCATGATTAAACTGGATTCATACAAATATTGGCTGAGTATATTTGTGATCCAATTATATTATACTTTGTATAAATTAATATTTAAATGTTTTTAAAGGTAATAGTCACAATGACTCCCTAAAAACATTACTTTTTCAATATGCAGAAACCATCAAACCGTATATTCTAAATTGAAATGATAATGATGACAATTTTTTTCCTTAGCATAACGATGTGACAGTACTTTATTTTTTTCATTATACCAACTGATGGCTTTTCTATTTTGTCATGGTTGAGGCTTTGTTTAATCAGGCTATCAGATTTAATTAATTAAATTACTTCATTTTTCCCCCTTCAGTTTTCTTATGATATCTGCTGTTCTCTGACAATCTCCTACTTGTAACTTGATTTCAGCAGCACAAAATAGGATAATATCTGTCAAGATCATTAGCACTCATAATGGCCTTTCTCTATCAAGAAGTTTCTCAACTACTTAACTCATACTTTGGAACTTGAGAATACTTGTATAGAGGAAGAAAAATTATTTTCCCTCTACCCTTCTAGGTTCTTGGCTGAGACACCCTTATAATACAGAGTAACAAGACAAAAACATGTTTAGTAACATGTGTACATATGGTATAGATGGGAGATACACAGGAGAACTAGGTTAACACCCGAAATGTCCCAAGCTACCTTCTTAAATACTATCTCCAGCTAAAGACAAAAGAAAGATGTTGGGCAGCAGGGAGGCAAATTACAGAGGTTATCAGAAAAAGTAGAACAAACAGGGTATGGTTGTTTGGCATATTTAAGTTGGTGCCTTCTCCAATGATAAAAGTTTCTAGAGATTTAATCATTCTCTCTTCTGGGTATAGAGAGGGAGATACCCTTAAAAGTAGAGATTTCCCTTATAAATGTTAATGTCTCTTACAAAAGGGTAACTTTTATTTAGTTTTCAGAGCTTCTCCTGTGTCTGCAATTACTTAGAAATAATCAGCTTAAGATGATCCTTATGCCAAAGAGACATATTTTAGGGTGTCAAATTCTGCTCCCCTTAAGTCCTGCCTTTAAAACTTCCTCAAGAAGTCCCACAGTTCAGAAGCTGAGTTGATAAGTTGATCCATTATTTCACTGAACCAGTGTCTTAGTCCTGAGAATAGGTCAGTCTAGTTAAACTGTTGTGTCTCATCTCAGAAGTGGTCTTGCAAACGGGCTTCCAAGATTAGGTCTATACTGTGCTTGCAATCAGGTACTTAGTAAGAGGCATTTCTGTAGAGAAAGAAAGATAAAGATTAATGATGAGAACAAAGTATAACTCAGTTTCTGAATCCAGGCACAAGATTTCTATATGTCAGGCTCAAAGCATCTTTTTCAGTTTGATTGTCTCTGATATTATCAGGTGTTTAGGTAAACTTGGAGTGTCCCACATATCAACAAACATGGAAGATTGTCTATACATGAGCTGTTGTGGTGATTTCTCTGAAGTTTATATCAAGTTGTTCACATTCAGTTTGCAGAACTTTAGGAAAGGGCTTTTCTTTTCACCCATTCCAAGTTAGAAGGGTGGGAGAAAATTGGAAGTGAGTTTGAAGAGTTGTAGCAAGATATTTGAGGAAACTGAAAGTTTCCATTCCAGTTTGCAGGTAAAAAATAATAATAATAAAAAAATAATTAATAGGACTAGAATCTAATATCCACAAAGGTATGCTACTAAAACATGTCCCTCTATAATCACTCTCATTTTTACCAAAGACAATCACAGTAAGACTAAAACGTTTGCAAAATAGGTCTAGTCTCATTAAACTTGGCCTGATTATTTACATAAGTGCAGCAAGAATAGTGACTGTACAGGTTCTTTTTAAATCTGCTTTGCTAGAACTTTCATAAAGAATCACAGATTGAACCTTTAAAAGCCTCAAGGCTAGGAAGCCAAGCCAAAATGTTGCCATCAGACTTTGCCTGCAAAACCTATATATATATCTCTTCTCAAGGTATAAAAATATCTCGAGGTTCCTGTACCTGCCAGAAAGTTGAACTTCCTTATTCACCTGGGAAGGTTGCTGGGAACCCTGTAAGCCAGGTACCAGGCTATTTTTCTAAGGGACATTATTGGCTTCATAAAATCAAACTTAGTTTCTTAGAGTTACGTGGTCATCTGATTCTAGGCACATTCTCAAATATGACATTTCAGTCAAAGCCTTGGCAATATAGCCAGTGTTTCCAGTTTTGTCCTGTTATAAGAACAGAGTCTTATTGAATTTATGCAAATAAGTATAAAAATACTTACAGTTTCTGAATTATGGAGGGATCAGCTAGGGAGAAGAAGTAATTGTTTCATCTTTATTCACAAAGTCATACTTTGCCAAATTGCTTTAATTCATACTTAGGTCAAGAGAAAAGAAAAAGGTTTCCTTAAGTCTAGAAAAACAAAACATTAAAGAACCAGCAATGTTTCAAACAAAAAGTCATAAAGATTATATTCACCCTCATCACTTCATTCATTCCCATGTTACTAAATCTCACTCTTCATTAATCCAGTTCTTGGATTATTTCTGGTAATTCTTACCTAGTTGGGTTTCATGATCTTAAAGTTATCAGGAATTTGTATTCTAGAGTGCTTGTTAGAGTCCTTTTCATGAATTTCCTTGAAGATTAAGCACTTTGGCAAAAGCATGAAAGTGAAATAATAACTGTCTGTAAATGACAAATACTTAAAAATAGCTACTGTTAAAGATCGGGTGAGAGTGCATAACAATGCAGTTGACAAGGAAATTTGCTTATGTGTCTGACATACATTTTAAGATAATAAATAGAATTATTTTATACCAGTATAGATCAGATTTTTAGGAATTTCATACCTCATACATTTGCTTAGCCAAAAACACATCTTACTTTCCTTGCAGTTGTTTCCCTTACTGTTTCTACAGTTTTAATCACATTAATTAGAATTTTTAACCCTTATGAACTTTATAGTGAAAACTAAAAAGTAAGCAATTATAAACTGTATGTTACTACAGTTTTCTTTACATTGGCAAATTAATTATTAATACATTTTATAATTTAGGAAGCATGTGCTCCTTTTAATAGTAAAATCTTTCGACGTGGCACAAGAAATGTTTACTAACAAACCCAAATGTAATTAGTTCCTCTATAATAGGAAGCCAAAAGTAGATAAGCTTATGTTCAATAATTGATGTTTAATATTTTATCTTATTTGGAAATAATCTAGATACTTGATAAATTTCTGTCACTTAACTCAGCAAAATTCTAAGGATTGAAGTTACCAAAAGGATTTGGGAAACTATTTAAATAGATGTACCATAATACATAATTATTGCTGAAACATTCACCTAAAAACTCTTATCCTTTTTAAATCACTTGTTCTCAACAATTATGTTTAAACTACTCATGAAAACTTTGTGAGATATTTGACAAAGTCAGCCATCATCCTAAACTATTTTTCTTGTTTACAGATTTTGTTAACAGAGGTAATATGAACTTTCTTCAACTAGTAAACCGAAGTAGAATGAGAGTTGGATGTCTGCATTATATTTAATGACACTGAAGACATGTCTATTTTAATTAAACCAACAAACTTCAACTAGCTTTAACTGGAGATCATCCAAGATTCTGTGGGTTTTTTTTAATTGGATTAGTTTCTATGTTTCTGAGAGTTTTAGGAATACTTAATTTATAAAGCACGTATTTTAAGTCAATTAAATAGAACTCTTTTACAGATTAATTTTAGCAATAACATCTGGAGGTAGAAAAATACCACACATCTACAACATACATATATAGACATGTGTAAACATACAGATACAAATATATATCTTATAGCTTTCATTTTAAAATTTTAGCTATGAGTCAGGTACAATATTAGTACCTGACTAGTTTATAGTTTATAAGAGAACAGTTGGGTCCAAATTGTGTTTCTGGAAGTTTGTCCACTAAGATGGGTAAAGATTGTTTTTTCCTTTTTCCTACTAGTATTTGTGAAAGAAGAGACTTGGAATTTTTCATTTGCCCATTTTCCAAATAACTCCTTTTTTCTCTTTCTGATGAGAAACATCTCCCTAAAGTTTACATTGTAAGGATTGGTTCTTAGGTCCTAGAGAAGAATGGGTAGAAAATTTTTAAGATGGGGTAGAAAATTTACATTTCAAAAACACAGAAAGTATCCAAATTTTCTCCAAAATTGAGTTTTGGGGTAAATTTGCATATTATCGGAGGCCGGGAATAATTACTATTTAAACTTTCCTTATTTTTCTTAGGTGCAGTATAGTACTGTTTCCAATGTCCTGATCCTTTTGCAAGCATTTTGAGATGAATAGGGGACCTTTGGTGGCGTGGGTAAAAAGGATAGGTGGACTTTGAATTGTTTCTAGAGCTGCAACTCTGGTTTTGCAAAGATTTGAAAAACAAAGTTGTTTCTAATTCCTCAAAGAACTTGGTTGTAGCCTAAATCATATCAAGGGACTGACCTGCCCATTCAACTACATTATTTTCAATTTGCTTTATATCAGATAGAAGATTTCCAACTAAGCTGGAAATCAAGATTTCTATATTCTGGAGCTTTAGGGTTTAATGCAGTATGCCTTTTAAAAATCTATATAAAGCATTCAACAAAGGCTTTACAATGCTCTCCTTTTTTTTTTTTTCCTGAGTGTACAATTCAACCTTAAGGGGGAAAAGCCTCTGCTATTGTTTCAATCAGCACCTGAACATCAGCCTCCAGCTGATCCATTTCCTGATCATTTGTAGGAGGGCCTGGGAGAAATTCTGGTCATCTGTTTCTTCTGTGAGGGGGTTTTCCCAAGAGGCCATCTGGTTTATCTGATAAGTACAATACAATCATGGGTGGGAAGAACACCGTTTAGCTACCAATCAGGGTTCCGGTGAATGTGACTGTGGATGTTCACTGATCTTTCTAACTGTTCTCTAAATTTGATAGTATCTTCTGAAAGTTGTGGTTAATGAGGCTTTGTAACTTCATCTTGTCAAAGGGGTCTGTAAGGCAAACCGTTTCAATTCTTAGTGTCCTCTTTTCAATCTGGTCTGTCCATAGTACCAAAGAGACAGTTGTTAGAATGAGAGCTCTCTAAAAATCTTTCGAGTATAGAGGTTTTTCCAACTCAAAGGATTCATCATCTGGCCATTGACAAGTAGGATCTTATATATCTCAATAGCAACTCAAACCAATAAGGCGCTTTATGGCTTAACCATAGAGGCAAGAGGCATCCCAAAAGAGTGTACAAAAGCTGCAGCCATCACAAGATCCTGAAAATTCACTCCCAAAGTTAGCCTAAGAAAGCAAAGACCTTCATTGTCACAAGTGGTAAGAATGGTTTAGTGAAAATGGTGTCTCCGGTTTTCCGTGAGAACGTGTGATGCATTCAGTTACATACCCGCTAATCTGTGACACCAGGCAGGTGCTACTAGTGAATGGGACTTTTCCAGCATTAAAGAGACAATGAAATTTGAGATATCAAAGGCCCCCTGTGGACTGGGACCCTTATGACAAACTCCCCTGGCAGCTGGTGTGGTGGGGGGGACAATGAGAATGCTGCTATTGGGCTGTCCACTAGATGCATGCCGACACATGCATCTTCTGACTGGTGGATCCCAGGGAGAATATTCTCACTGGTTACAAGGCCAAGCTTTTAAGGCGTAGAATAGAATAGAAGGAAAACCTCTCTAGGCTATGGTTCTCCTCCTTATAACAAATGACAGAAAAGACAGAGATAAAAGCAAACAATCACTATCTCTCTGGGAGGAAAGTGGATCAATATAAAACAAGAGTACTCATAAAAAAAAATCTTTACCAAAGTTGCTATACCCAAGAAACTAATTCACGCAGGTATTTTCTCCCTTTAATCTAAATTTGAAAAGGAAGGGTCAAGAAATGCTTATCTTCCTCTTTGAACTAGGCACTATAGAGACAGATCCAGGAGATCTGCCTTTGGTAAGAATTATTACCCTTAGCCAGCTTCTGCCATTTTTCCAGAATCCCATCTGCAAACTCCAGAGCAAGTATGGTGCCTCAGCAAGCCCCATCACGGGTCTCCAAACTGTAGTGGTAGAAAAATAATTTTCCTGCTCTCTGTCTAGGTTCTTGACTGAGTCTCCACTGTAATGAAACACAGTAAGAGGAGAAAAACAAAAATTTAATACCACGTATATCTCCTGCATACATTAACTCCCTGAAATGGTCAAGCCAACACTATAAATACCATCTCCAGCTAGAGACAAAAGAAAGGTGTTGGGCAGTGGGGAAGCCAGTTATGGGAGGTTACCAGGAAAAACACAGTAAACAAGGGTAAGGTTGTTAGATTTAAGTCCGTGCCTTCTATACTGACGAGTTTCTAGAGACTTAGTCATCCGCTGCCTGGTGCAGAGAGGGAGACACTCTTACAAATGGAGAATGCCCTTACAAACGGAAATATCTCTTACAAAGGGTAACTTTAGTCACTTTTCAGAGCTTCTCCTGTGTCTGCAGTTTCTCAAAAATAATTAACTCAGTGTAATTTTTATTCCAAAGAGACATATTTGGGGGTGGCTAATTCTGTTTGCCTTCACTAGCTTATATCGTCTGCCAATAAAAGAAGTAGTAATCATTTTAGGGAAAAGACATTAAAATATTAGATTATTAGTGTTTCAAAATAAAGATGTAAAGTGTTTTAATAACATAAGTAACTGTAGAGAGGTAAAGAAAAAAAACTTCCATAAATGTTTGGCTTCATACCAAATAGGCAAAGGAATTGGAATTTTCAGAATAATGTGTTACAGAAAGTTTCCTTAAAAAGAGCCACATGTAGCATTAATGTCATGCTCTATAAAGTAAGAATATCAGAAAATTACACTCTTATGTGATGCCACATTTTTAAGATGGCAGTTAGAATTTTACATGTATGTAGCTGAATTACTATAGAGAAAATTTATACCAAAAAGAATGTAATTTGCAATTCAGAGTGCTTAAAGAGTCATAGTTCTTTACATATCAGAATTACTTGAGATTTGTCATTACTTTATGAGCTTTGTGCTTATAAGTGGACTCACAGATTTGGATTTACTCCATCAAATTAGAGGAAAATTTGTCTAAGGGTTAGTCTAATACAGAGTAATTTTCAAAAAGAAAAATACTCTAAACAGGTTCAGTATTTTCTTGAATTAGTAAAGTATAACCTAAAAATTGATGAATTTTTCTTTTTTTAGCCTAAGACTAGAATTAGAAATAATAGTGTTTTTCAAATTTTAAGACTATAAGAGACACTTCATATTGCTCCAAAAATGCTACTTAAAAGTCTTCTTAATTTATGGGAAAGTTGCTACAAACTCTAATTTAGTCTGAAAGGATTAATTTTTCTTCTCTGAGGGAGCATCAGTAATGACTCACTATTGGGACTTTTGTCACTATAAGACAAAAATTACTTGGTGTGAGTGTATATATTACTTTCTACTCTTTTAAAAGCTTTTCCCTCCATTTTGATTTTTATTATGTTAAAATAAACATACAAACACTGAATCTATAGTATATCTATAAATATATTACATGTATATAAACATACATGTGTTTACATATTTTGGGCATTTAAAATGGATATTGTGCTGTAATATTAATTTTTACTTCATAGTTTAAATGACTGAATATCATTCAATCATGTGACCTTTTAAACATTTTTTACTTTTCTCAAGAATTTTCCTTTTAAAGAATGGCATTGTCATATGCTATTACAATTTTGTATCGAGAGAAATTTTGAAAAATCTAACAAAATTGTACATGGTTTTATTCTCCATCTAGCAATACTATCTCTAGAAATTGACCCAGAACATACACATTCCTAGATACCAAATAGCATTTCTATAAGGTTTTCCTTTATGGGCATTATCTGTAATAGGTAAAGATGAAAACAACACAGAATTTCCACCAATAGGGGACTGTTTAGTACTAATGGCTCATTCACAAAATGGGGGCTGTAGAGCCCCCTCCCCCTGCAAAAAGAGGAAGCCTTAATGTTCTGGAATGGAATAATCTCTAGACTATATTAATAAGTGAAACAATGAAGGTGTAAAGCCATTACAATATCAATATCTCCAGAGTGGTTAATCATAAAAAAGTACCCTATTTTTCAAATTACTGTTGTCTCTACAGACTAGTTAAGGGGAACCATTTATTCTCATTAGTTGAGCTTTAATATTTCCTGGTAATTTCCCCTCCCCTGCTTCGTGTTATACTAGCTAAAAAGAACAGAGAAGTATTGGGGCTTTTCGTCCTCACTACATGACAAGTATTAGAGTATTATAAACTTTCATAGTGAGAGAAATGTTAGGATCGTATACTTTATGACATTTGTGTCTCTGAACATATTCAATCTAATATTTTATCCCCTTCATTTTTACTGACACTTTTAAAAATATTAAAAGGTGGATCTGTATTAGAGCTTTATTAAAAACATGAATGTCAGGGGTCATAAAATACACGGGAACACAGATTCTAGATTTCTGAAATTTATTTCCTCTGTGTTTTTACATTCATTCAACTAGCATTTGGGAAACAGGTAACCAAACACTGAGTATCTATTAAATGTTTGTTAGCCTTAATGATTCTGAAGGCTTTTTTTTAAAAAAAGAACGTGTTTGGTTGGCAAATATGTATGTGCTTCTGTGTACAACATACAAGTATAGCCCTGAGTTTCCTTTCATCTCAAGATATTTTTTCTCAAGATATTTTTTTCTCAAGATATATTTTCATTTATACAGTCATTTTTTAAATAAAAGTAAAGAAGGGTATTCCAGGCACTGAGATTGTAGCAGTGAACAAGAAATAGACAGGTTTTCTTTCTTCGTGAACCTCATATTCTAGTGGATGAGGACAGAAAATGAATTAGGAATGAAGAAATTGGTAAGAGAATTTCACACAGTGATGAGGGGTGATGTAAATAAGCAGAAAGATGAGATTAAGAGATGACGTCAGGTGAAGTAGGAATACTTGTGTCTAGAAAGGACTCATTATGGAAGACCTGAGGATGTTGCTTTTGAGCTGTAACCTGAGTGATGGGTCAGCTGTTCACAAAACTGGAACAAGCCTCTTAACAGGAAAAATCAGATTATGAAGAAGAGTCACCTTCCAGTACTGCTTGCTGCTTTAGGACTGACTCACATTAGTTTTGGTCTTGGCTTCCTACTTAAAGTCTCTACACATTCTAATCTATATATCTAATCTATATATGCACCACAGATAAATCTAAAAGAAATAAACACAAACACACAGCTTACACTGTGTTGTATTTCTACTTTAAAACTCTCTCTTAATGGCTCACTAAGGCTTAAAGGATAAAATCCACATTCCTCAAACCAGCGTCATAGCTGCTAAAATTACATCCTTTCCTACTTACGCAATTTTAGCTCTAACTGTTCCCAAACATAAACCTTTTATTCCACTTAAGCTGCTCCAACACAAATTGCTGTTTCTTGTCTCCGTTTTTGTTCAGTGTTTTGGTTCGTTTGTTTTGTTTTTAACTGTTTTATTTAGAATGCCCCTCCCCTATAATGTATCTCTCTTTTTAGGCCCAGCTCCACTCCCATTTGATTTGGCCACTCAAACTGGGAGTGATCTCTCTTTCTATAGAACAATTTCAGCAGTTACTGGTCCTATATAACCTATCCTGTAGTTGTCAGTACTAGATATTGTTATCAGTTCTATATATTGACATATATAGCTCCTATGTATTGACATAGAACTTACTGTCTTGTAGTATGGCTTATCTTTTCTATATTCATTTCTATCTCTCCAACCGAATTCTACATGCCTTGGAGGCAGCTGCCATATTCTATACTTCTTGGATCCTATATTTCTTTTTATACACATTACCTGGACAAGGAGTTCCTTTTTTTAAAGGTGAAGTATTTTGAAATGTTTTAATTTCCTATCACATAAAACTGCAATAAAGTATAGAGATTTCAAAATAATAATAATTGCAACAGATTGAAAATTCTTTTGGAGCTTTACAAAAAGGAGATTTACAAAAAGGAGAGCCAGATGGACTTACCTATTAATCATTTAGTTTTTTGGAAATGAAGAATACATTAAAAGGTGAGGAAAACTCGTTTTTTTACTCCACTTACAAAACCAGAGAAATAAAATTTTGCTAATTGGTCTTCACTCCTTCACCTTGCTTTTGGTAGTAAAGTATTTAATTGGAAGTTGGGAGCCTGGAAACATTACTAATACAAATATTTTTATTAAGTTTTAATAGCAATATTTACTTAGAAAGTCATAAGTAGAATAGGCTTATGTTGGTATGTTGGTCTGTGTTTTTTAATTTGTGTTTAAACATTTTACATCTTCATATTGAGTAAAATTTCCTTTCATTTTATTAATTTGATGTCATTCATTTGTTTATTTTTGTTTTCTTCTTTTCAAGGCCCTGTGGAATCCTACATGCACTGAAGTTTTATTTAAACCAGTACATATTTCAACCTAGGTTAAATCATTATTTGATAAGAAATGTATCACAAATCTGACATGCTAAATATGAAATCAGTTTTCCATTATTTCATGTGTTAGCTATTTCTTGGAGTATGTAATACAGAAATCTTTCCATTCCAGATATTTCACACTTTTTGCATTTGTACACAATTGCATAAAATATTAATGGATGTAGATTAAGCTAACATATTCCTACCTTATTGTATTTTTAAAACAAAAAATAGACTTATTTTTAAATTGTCTCTATATGCAGCTATTCTGAAGTGTAATATTCCACTTGGCAGGACATATTTTTTTGTTCAACCTTCTCATCCATGTCATTTGTCTCTCTGGTTATAGTCTGTTTAATTTCACCATATATTCTATGCACATTAAGTTTCAAAACAGTGCTTCTAGTTTCCCCCATCCTAGTGTGACAGGTCTTACCGAAGAACTAAGTTACCTCTGTTTTTCCCTTGCATTGAGATCAAAAGATGAAAACAGTATGTCTTCAAACGAAATAAATCATGAAGAGTCTTATTCTAACTGTAGAAAGTAAAAAAACTTACTTCTATCTCTAAATAAGTGAAGAAAGTTTTTTGGCTATTGACCTCATATTGAGGGAAGTTTGTTGAATGTGTCATTAAAAAAAACCTGTCTCCTGGACTTGGCATCACTGCCCGATTTCTGTGTGTCTTTGTTTATTACCTTTCTGTAATAGCTCACTTTAATTATCAAATGGCTGGGTAGCAACAAGGCACTCTTGAGTGTTGTAGTTTATTGCAAGGATAAGTGACAGAACCCAAAGGATGTCGCAGTGTTGTGGTGCAGGACAACAGAAGAGCCATAGAGCTAAGGAGAGGAAAGCAGGTTTTACTGAATTCCCTATATTTTTTAAACAGGAAATGAAATAATCATGGTTAATGATGGTAACATTTAGAAATATGCTATAAAATTTCTTAAATTATTTGAATTATTATGTAACATATAATATGCATGATCAAATGTTGGGTTTAAACCATGGTATTAAAACTGTAAATATATTTATTTACTTGAAAACATTGTATGTGTCCTTGTTGACTTTGCTGCTTAAAACATCCTTTTATGATTCAAGATGCGAAAACATTTTTGTTTCTCTAACAGTTTTCTAGAGTTTATTCTTTTATTCTGTTCTTATCTCTTTCTATTTATTGTCTTATTTTAACATTTGAAACCCATAAATGTAGATAATGTAAGAAATTCTATTACCTGCAATAAAGCACTCCTCTGATAAAGATTTTTATCAGCTTGAATGGTCAATATCATTTTGAAGAAGAAGAAAGAATTCAATTAAAGATATTTTGACTAGGATGCAAGGGAAAAAAGAAATGTATTAGCAAGTAGATTAAGTCAATAAAGAAAGGTACTTCTTTCCTCAAAAGCAATGTAGCAAAAATTGTCAATACAGACAAAAAAGCCACCTAACCTGAAAAGCTACCATTTTATGATTGCTCTTTAACACCAGTAAGACATTTCAGGCTGCTTCCTCAGAAACCCTTTTTTTTTTTCTTTCATGTAATTTTTCTTTTTTAATGGGATTGTGCTGAATATACATCAATGAACATGTTTCTAGGTTAATTTTACTTTCATGGTGAAATATATTCAGACTCTCCAGAAATGTTTATTATGTAGTTTGTCCATTTAACTATTAAAATGTTTTACATTTCTTCAATTACATTAAACGTGAATTAAAAATACGGATTAATGGCATGGTTAGTTTTTAGAAAAATGTGCAAGAACCATTATAATTACTGCACTGTATTCCAAGGTGTAACAAAACTGAGGTTGATGATTGTTTCTCAAAGAAGTAGCAAGAAGCATAATAGTATATCTGACAGCTGCAAATAGCGCAGCATCAGTATTTATTAGTGAAAGGAGCATTATGCTATACTATTATGCCTCCATATCTGTCTGAAATACCCTGACAATAATTAACTAAAAATAAGAGATGAACAAGCTTAATTATATTTATTTTCCAAATGAGTGAAGTGGAATTTGAAGAGGTTGGGTGACTTTCTCAAGTTCATGTAACTTTTCTAACAGACACTAAAAGTTCTAGATTGTGCTGTAGGTGTTTCAGATCAAAAGTCAGGATTTTGTTTTGTTTTCCTGATTTCAGAATACTGGTGAACTGCATTATTGCAAAATTCAGTACAAATTATACATGGATTACGTATGTGAATATATACACACTTGTATATTATACAGGCATTATATATTATTAAAGGTTGAGTTTATCTTAAATCTGCATTATAGTCTAGGCTTAATGGTGATGATATAGATTTACTATGTGAATACCTGTCTAAGATGAATAATATATGAGCTAAGGAATTTATTTTATAATATTAAGAATTATTTTTTCAAACATAAAGAAGTGCTTAGAAGGAAAACCAGGAAGAGTTTTGCTAGATGTTTTAACAGTTATTAACACATATTTTATTTATATCTTGAATCATTTTGAAAATTTAATTTTTCAGTCCCTGAAATGTATGCATGTTAAATGTTCTTATTTATAATATTTTAAAATATAAATCACTTATCATTCTTGGTTAGATTTATGACATATAGCTGTGTTTTAAATGATTTTTTAATGAAGACTCTAAAGTAAGTATATGTTCCTATGCACATGTGATTTTTATTATGGCACACATAAAAACTTCTTTGCTAAAGTTTTCAAAATTGCTATTTTTCATAATTACCTAAATTTGATATTGTTTTAAATATTTGTTTATTTAGAAAACAAAATGTACTTTTCCATATTTAACTTGCTGCTAGAGGCAGGAAAGTCCAAATTTAACAACGGGATGCTTTTCATGATTTTGTGTTTTGTGCCTATATGTTCACACAGGACTCTCTAAATGCAGTTCTATCATATCTTAATTTCTTACATCTAATCACTCTTTCTAAAAGAAATCTTTGTCTTGGTGGTTTTTGGGGCAACAGTAATCGCCATTATGATATGCTGGCACGTTTAAAGAAAAAACTAATATTAATATATATTTTCACACACATCAGTTTCATTTGATGTACGTACTTGACACAAGTCCACATGTCAATGATAGATAGACATACATATCCTCCATTGAAAAGAACTGTTACTCTTGATATTAATAAGCATTAAGAACTGTTAGAATTTCCCATGCCTTCCAAGTGATGTCTGTTGGATATCTAAATTTGCATAATACATTTATACTATTAATTACAATGGAGTAGAGTAGGATAGGCTGTAAAATGGAGAAAAAATGAGAGGTTAGCACTTTTCTTACTTTATTTTTTACTACAAACCAAACATCTTGAGTATATTCATTGGGTGTTCTTTTAACTCTATTTTGTGAAAGCTTTTCTCTTCTCCTCTTTGAATGCTGTACATTGATATACATATAGGAGGTTGATGAACAGGAGGATCAAATGATAATAAAATATTTTCTGGTAAATGTTCCTAATACCTGAAAACTATTTGTTGCATCCTTAATTTATACACATCATGGTCAGATTGTATATACATACACATATATGAAATAAGGAAACCCTTATTTTAAATTATCTTCTTACCAATTTCCTTTTTTAAAGAGGAGGAAATTTGATGAAGTAGCATTGAGTATTCCTAGGAAAGAAAGGGAAAGAGCAATGACAAATATAAATGCAAAACAGATTCTGACGAAGAAAAACAACAAAGCAAGGGTAAAATGATTGTTGCATACTTCCCCTTAAGATTTAGTTTAGATTTTCTTTTAAGCTTCCAATTTAAAAAATATATATAAAACTTAAAAGATGAAAGAAGTCTCCCCTCAGCTATAAAGTAGAAGAGCCAGTAGCTTAAACTTTGATAAATAGTCTGGAAGCCTTGTGTATTAATACATGTTGAATATAATGACCAGGGAGAGTGAATAAATGTCATGCCTTTTTACTCAGGCTCTTCATGGAAGATTTCTTCTTCATAAAGTTGGCAAGATTCTTGACCTGGAAAGAGATTTATGTGTATCTTTTTTTCCACTAAGAATACCAGAGTAAACTTGAAAGAACAAGTAACTTCATTTGGCAGTAAATATGCTACACGGATTTTAATTTTCTCTGCATCATGGTTTATGATGTTTAAGAAGTTACTGTGTTAATGTAGATTCAGTGTTTAATTTATATTACTAGTACAATTTTTATACAACTTTATGATTTTTTGGAGATCTTTTTATACAACTTTATGATTTTTTGGAGATCTTTATCATCATACTGCCATTTTGGTTGTAGCCACATGAATTTGAAGAATAGGATCCTGAAAATGAATGAGTAATCTCTGAAAACCTAACTTTTCTGTTTTAGTAATGCAAATACAACATAAGTAAAAAATTATATATGCATAAACCCATACTCTATATTGTTTTTCTAATGCTTTTTATCATAGTGTAACCTTTAGAAGCCCAAAATAACTTTAAATTAGTTTGATTTTTAAAAGTGAAAAGCATCTTGTAGTAGAATGTGATGTATACATTGGAAATTTATTGCTAGTTTTTAATGAAAAAGAATATGCAGTATCTGGTGAGCGAGCACAAAAGATCAGATGATCAAATAAGACTCATACAAATCATAGATCTTAGCCAATATCAAGCTTATACTAATCATTTCAAAGGTACTGGCCATCATGCTCCAGTGAAAGAGGAAAGAGGTCTGCCAGGTTGGGGACAGCTCTCCCAGTTCTTTTATCCCACTTTGGAATCCACTCTGATTCAAGCTAAGAGATCAGATTTCCAAGTGAGATTTTATGGAGTTACCTCACACAGCGGGAGAAATGTTTCATTGATGAAGTATCTTCATTTTATGTCCCAACAATATGAATTCTTCAGGGAGCCATGTTCATAAAGATTCTAAGTTTATTTACTCAAATCAATCCTTAACCAGCAGCATACTGTTATAATTTCCATTGATAAGGACCCTCCTTCCAGCAGCTATTACTAGTTTATTTTCCTGGAGATCTAGTTTTTATGTTGACAAGGTTAGAAGAGGTTACCTCCCTTCTTTTACTTCCCCTGGAGAAAAGCCAGTTGCTTTAACTCTCCCTTCTCACCTGCTCCATTTCCACAGTTCATTCTGAAAGTGATATTATATTGGAGTGGAATGAAGCCCAGTGTCCTGGATTTTTCATTTCTCTTTAATTGAAAGGAGAAGACCTTATAGAAAGTTTATCTGACCAAAATTGCACTTGTTTTGGGTTTCTTTTCTTTGTTTTCAATGTTTCAAAACAGTTTGAGGCAAGAGTTAGGAGATTGCTTTTCCTGGAGATTATGTTTCCCTTTATTTTTCACTTAAGGCAAGCTTTCATGAATTGCAGTTTTTGAAAGTCAAGAAATTTGTGATTCAATTGGGGGAAAAAATTAAAATTCCTTAAAATAAAGTTTTTGTTAATTGATGTATGCTGTAATATACCACATAAGAGACGGTCAGCTTATTTAAATTTATATGTCATATTTAAAGTTATAAATACTTGTTTTATTCTTTGTTTCCATTTGCTATTTATACAAAATTACTCCTGTTGGGACGATAATCCATTCAACTAATTGGAATAGAGTATATTCTTCATTTTCTTCTTTCAGTTATACTATATACCTCATTATGTATTTTATTGAATATAAAATGTCTAGTTTTAAGATATTTGGGATGGGGTTTATTTATGTAAAACCTCTGTTGTTTTGTATTTACATCCATTTGGTATATATAAAAAGTACACTAGAGAAATTCCCATAAGAGAAAACACATATAAGAAAAACTGAATCCAATATCTGCAGCCTGATTTATCTGTTCTGTTGCTGTTCCACAAACAGAGTGTGTTGTTTCTACCAAGTCTTAGTGCCTTTACTCACATCAGTCCCCTAACCTGTAGAGCTGTTTCTTTTCTCTCAACTTGTTCACATGAAGAGGAAACCGAGTTCCATATTCCCAGGATTCTCCAGGCATAATTAAATTCTACTCTAAATCATTCTGCCGCTTAATTATGGCTACCATTTTTTTATTTTGCTATGTGTCAAGTGCTGTTTTAAAGGCTTTACATGTTTTAAGTATTAATTCTTCACAAAAGCCTATGAGGGAGCTACTGTTACATGACACCATTTTGCAAGCAAGAAAGCTGAAATATAGAGAAGTTAAGAAATTTGCACCAAATTGCATTACTAGAAAGTTAGTGGGCTGTGTTTAAGCATAGGCCCTCTGGATCTAGAGCCTGCACTTTATTATTTTTTTTTATTTTTTTAACTTTTTAATTGAAGTATAGCTGATTTACAATGTTACCTTAGTTTGAAGTGTAAACCATACCGATTCAGTGCTTTACAGAATAACTCCATTTAAAATTACTGCCAAATATTGGCTGTATTCCCTGTCCTATACAATATATCCTTGTAGCTTACAAGCTATACGTAGTAGTTTGTAGCTTTTAATCCCTTACCCTTAGCTTGCACCTTCCCCTTCCCTCTCCCCACTGGTAACCACTAGTTTGTTCTCTGTATCTGTAAGTCTGTTTCTTTTTTGTTATATTCACTTGTTTTTTTTGAAGATTCCACATGTAAGTGATATCATATGGTATTTGTCTTTCTCTGTCTGACTTACTTCAGTGACATACACCCTCCAATTTCGTCCATGTTGTTGCAAATGATAAAATTTCATTTTTATAGCTGAGTAATATTCCATTGTGTGTATATATATATATATATATATATATGTATGTATCACATATTCTTTATTGATTCATCTGCTGATGGACACTTAGGTTGCTTCCATATCTTGGCTATTGTAAATAACGCTTCTGTGAACTTTGGGGTGTATGCATCTTTTTGAATAGTGTTTTCATTTTCTTTGGATATATACCCAGGTGTGGAATTGCTGTAAAATATGGTAGTTCTATTTTTAGTTTCTTGAGGAACCCCTGTACATCCATGTTGGCTGCACTAATTTACATTCCCACCCACAGTGTACTAGGGTTCCCTTTTCTCCACATCTCACCAACATTTGTTGTTCGTGGGTTTTTTGATGATGCCATTCTAGCTGGCATGAGGTGATAGCTCATTGTGGTTTTCATCTGCATTTCTCTGACGATTAGTAATGTTGAGCATTTTTCATTTTCATTGCCTATTGGTCATCTGTATGTCTTCTCTGTAAAAATGTCTATTCAGGTCTTCTGCCTATTTTTATGCAGTTTTGTTTGTTTTTTGTTATTAAGTTGTATGAGTAGCTTATGTATTTTTCATATTAATCCCTTGTTGGTCATCATTTGCAAGTATTTTCTCCCATTCAGTAGGTTGTCTTTCTATTTTGTCCATGGTTTCCTTTGCTATGCAAAACCTTTTTAATTTTAATTAGGCCCATTTGTGGGTTTTTTGGGGGGGTTTTTTGGGTTTTTTTGGTACGCGGGCCTCTCACTGTTGTGGCCTCTCCCATTGCGGAACACGGGCTCCGGATGCACAGGCTCAGCAGCCATGGCTCACGGGCCCAGCCGCTCTGTGGCATGTGGGATCTTCCCGGACCGGGGCACGAACCCGTGTCCCATGCATTGGCAGGCAGACTCTCAACCACTGTGCCGCCAGGGAAGCCCCATTTGTGTATTTTTGCTTTTGTTTCCTTTACTTTAGGAGACAGATCCAAGAAGATATTGCTGTGATTTATATCAAAGAGTGTTCTGCCTATGTTTTCTTTTAGGATTTTTATGATTTCTGGTTCATAGTTAGGTCTTTAATCCATTTTCAGTTTTTTTGTATATGGTATGAGAAAATGTTCTAATTTCGTTCTTTTACATGCAGCTGCCCAGTTTTCCCAGCATCACTTATTAGCAAGACTGTCTTTTCTCCATTGTGTACTTTTGCCTTCTTTGCTGTAAATTGACTGTAGGTGTGTGGGTTTATATCTGGGCTCTGTATTCTGTTCCATGGATCTATATGTCTGTTTCTTTGCCAGTACTATACTGTTTTGATTTCTGTAGCTCTGTAGTATAGTATGAAGTCCATGAGCATGATGCCTCCAGCTTTGTTCTTTTTTGTCAAGATTGCTTTTGTAGTTTGGGGTTATTTGTGGTTTCATATAAATTTTAGTATTATTTGTTCTAGTCCTGTGAAAAATGTCATGAATATTTTGATAGAGATTGCACTAATTCTGTATCTTGCTTTGGGTAGTATGGCTGTTTTAATAATATTAATCCTTCTAATTCATGAACATGGGATATATTTCCATTTCTTTACATCATCTTCAGTTTCCTTCATCAGTGTTTTAAGATTTACAAAGTATAGGTCCTTCACCTCCTTGGTTAAGTTTATTCCTAGGTATTTTGTTCTTTTTGATGCAGTTTTAAGCAGGATTGTTCTCTTGCTTTTTCTTTCTGATAGTTCATTATTAGTGTATAGAAAAGCAACAGATTTCTGTATATTAATCTTATATCCTGCAACTTTACTGAATTCAGTTGTTCTAATAGTTTTTCAGTGGAGACATTAGGGTTTTAGAAAACCCTAATGACATCATACAGTATGAGGCCATCTACAATTAGTGACAATTTTACTTCTTACCTTATAATTTGGTTGCCTCTTATTTATTTATTTTTTCCTTGTCCGATTGCTGTGGCTGGGAGTTTCAATACTATGTAAGTGAAAGTGGGAGGAGTGGGCATTTTTGTTTTGTTCCTGATTTTAAAGGAAAAACTTTGTTTTTCCCCATTAAGTATGATGTTAGCTGTGGGTTTGTCATATATGGCTTTTTTTATGTTGAGATATGTTCTCTCTGTACCAACTTTGATAAGAGTTTTTATCATGAATAAATGTTTAATGTTATCAATTTTTTATGCATCTATTGCAATGATCTTGTGATTTTTATTCTTCCTTTTTTAATGTAGTGTGTCACATTGATTGATTTTTGGATATTGAACTATCCTTGCATTCCGAGGGTAAATCCCACTTGATCATGGTGCATGATCCTTTTTATATATTGTTGAATTCAGTTTGCTAACAATTTTTTGAGGATTTTTGCATCTGTATTCATTAGAGATATTGGCCTATACTTTTCTTTTTTTTTTTTTAATGTTTGTCTGGTTTTGGTATCGGTTTGTTGTTTGGGTAATGGTCTCATGGAATGAATTTGGGAGTATTCCCTTATCTTCAGTTTTTTGGAATAATTTGAGAAGGATAGGTATTAGCTCTTGTTTATATGCTTGGTATAATTACCCTGTGAAAACATTCAGTCCTGGACTTTTACTTGTTGGGAGTTTTTTGATTACTTATTTAATTTCACTACTAATGATTTATCTGTTCAGATTAGCTACTTCTTCCTGATTCAGTCTTGGAAGATTGTATGTTTCTAGAAATTTATCCATTTCTTCTAGATTCCATAAACAAAGATCAGTACTTTAAAATCTGATAAACTTGCTGTTTAAAGCACTGGTCTTTGTTTATTTTTTTTCCAGAGCAATTATAATTATGAATAACCATACTAGTATTATAAACATAAGCAAATGAAAGGTACTGTAGTTCCTGGTGGAGAGAATAATGGCTAATGTTTATTAGGTGCTACTGTGTGCCAAGCAATATTCTAAATGCTTTATGTGTTGTCTCATGTAATCTTAAACAAAAACAAGATAGATTCTATTATTCTCATTTTACAGAGGAGGAGGATATTAAGGCACAGCAAGGTGATGTAAAATTCCCAAAGTGATATCATACGAGTGATGAGAGAGCTGCGTTATGAATCCAAGTGGTCTTGTTTCCAGAATTCACCCCCTAATCACTTCACTATGTGGTGCCCCCAATAGAATGCAATAACTGAATCCATGGTTATGCTGCAGAAACAATTCCAAATTTTAGTGACTTCAGTATCTTTTATTTGTTTCTTTATTGCTCCTGTCTATTGCTGGCCAACAGACAGCTCTCTGCCCTCACTGTAAGACTCAGGTTGGTGGAACAATCTTCATCTGTTATGTTGCAGCCTATGAGAGAAAGAGTGTCATAAATTGCACAATGGGTCTTAAACTTCCACTCAGAAATGTCATATGACACTTCTCACGTTTCATTGGTCAAAATAAATTAAGTTGTGTAGTCACAGCTAGTAAAATCCAAAGGGCAGGGAGGACAAATCAGTCATATGCCCAGAAGTGGGAAAACCGTGAAAAACTGGCACACAGCACCAATGACTACTATTACATCTTTCTACTTTTCTCTGAAATAAGCTGGTTTTAATTAAAATGTGAAAATTACTATTTGGTAAGTATGCTGACATAAACATCATTTGATTCCATCATAGTTTTCAGAAAAACCTAATTCAAAAATTTCTAATTCTGTAAGTGAATATCCCTCTGTAAAATATTGTGTGTATATAATGCTGTCTCAATTTTTGACATATGACATACATATATTACTTGTACCATATTCTTCAGATATATTTCAGTCATTTCACTAGATTTTGAAATATTTCTATTTTTAATAAAACATTTCTGTTTATAATCAACAATCTACTGAGTTGCCTAGCATTTGTTGATGTTACCACAGTAATATTCTAGCTTGTTTTAACTATTTTAAAATAAATGATCATACCCATATCTATAATAGAGAGTTTTTTTTCTGGGCTACTTGATTCTAAGTATCGTTAGTGTACTTGTCAGAATAATTCATAGTGACAGTGCTATTCCACCAACATTTTTTAGTCATTTACCTCCTTAAACCTTATCATTAAGCACATTTTTCCTCTGGAAGTATCTCTAGAGATTTTAAGTGACAAGTATAATATTTTAAATGTGTGAACAAAAATGACTTTCTTGTTCCCAAACAATACGCTATGCTTGATTCAGAAAGAGATAATTTGCATCAACTGAAACAAATAGGTTTCCTTTAATTTTTTCCCCTCTCATTTAATGTTAAAGCCTACCAAATTATCTCCTAAGTCATGTATTATATTTTCAACTTTTATGATGCAAACAACAATCACCTTCAATTCCCACAATACACAATATACATTTTTCTTTAATGAGAAAATTATCTATTGAAACTTTAATTTGTAAACAAATCAAGCTACATTGTTCTGCATGCCTTCTTTTTACTGTTTGAATATAAAGTGAAATCCTTAGTATTATTTCCTTCCAGTCTATAATTAATTTGTTGATTCCAATATACTAATTGAATCAAGGTATTTGTATTGTAAGTAAAGTAAGTCAACATTCATTATATCAGTATGGTAGTTTGCATTACCAAAGCTATCATTTACTTTAGCTTTAGTCTAAATATAATAATAATATATATTTGTATATATATGAAATTAGGATTCTCACTATTTTAGACTTATCTTTTCCAAATTCATATTCAGAATATAGAAAATAATTATGTAAGTTGAAAGAGGGCATTAATCAAAATGTTAGGAATATATATTTTGTATTCTCAATATTTTATTCACATTTATACTTGTTTATATTTGTATCATACAAGATGAAAAGAAAACTTGTAAATACTAGAAGTATGATTGTTCTATGTATTCCTGTCACAGTTTTGAATTGTATCAATAGAATTTTTAAATATACAAATTATGGAAAGATATTAATCCCTTATGGAAAGATACTAATCCCTAATGTTTGTCAGTAATTAATTTTCTAAGTTTTAAAATATAGGTTGACATTCTTAAGCAATTTTTATGCATTAGAAATATCAAAAAAGCAGAAATAGAAAAATGAAAACCACCAAATCATTGAGTATTTAGTAAGAGGTTATTGTGCATGTAAGAGCAATTTGCAAACTGGGTGCCTTCAAAATCTAAGACTAATATGAAGCTTAGGGGCATGATGTAACAGGTTGACTTAAAAGTGAAAGTGAGGACGTTGCCTACTGTTTATAATGATTGGTTATTACAATGGGTGCTTCTAGAAGGCAGGGATTGGTTAAATTGATTATCTCATACCACTTTTCGGAAGGTGACTTGTTTCTTTTATGATTGTTGGAGTCATTTACAGGAAATAACCCAAGTCGTTTTGATTACATTCATGAAATCAGCTAGATTTAGTTTGCTTATGTGACTTGAATGGTTTTGTCTGCTCAGGGAATTCTCAAGTCCGGTCTCCATTTTGTATCTGATTTAATAATTCCCCACTTTTGGCCATTATTTTAGTAGGCTGAGATTATGACCAGGTAGTATGGCGTGACTCTTGGTTACCACTATTGATGCCAGAAAATCATTTATTTGTTGTTTCCACCAGTTGAGTCATCAGGAAGGAAGGTCATTAGTTGCAGTTAACAACAATTGCATTATCATCATAGGCTTGGGTGGTAAGATCACTGAGCTCTTCAGGTTTTCTAATCCTGATGGATATCATTTGATATGGGAGTGGCTGCTGAAAGGCACTTAAAATCTTTGAGAGAACACAACGCACTAGAGAGGTTAATATGTTGGATATAAGGAAAATAACAGACAAGGATTAAAAAATTCCCCAGAGTAGAGAGTCCCAGAAGCCAGGGTATAATCAACTAAATAACCTAAATGAGTTATAATCAGATTCAAGTTTTACCATTTGAAGTCAATCTATTTTTATTTTTATTTTTTTTATAAATTTATTTTATTTATTTTTGGCTGCATTGGGTCTTCGTTAACTGCATGTGGACTTTCTCTAGTTGCTGCAAGTGGGGGCTACTCTTCATTGTGGTGCACGGGCTTCTCATTGCAATGGCTTCTCATTGTGGAGCATGGGCTCTAGGCACGTGGGCTTCAGTAGTTGTGGCACGTGGGCTCAGTAGTTGTGGCGCACGGGCTTAGTTGCTCCGTGGCCTGTGGGATCTTCCTGAACCAGGGATTGAACCCATGTCCCTTCTATTGGCAGGCCACTTCTTAACCACTGCGCCACCAGAGAAGTCCTACTTTTATTTATTTACTAAGGTGCTTGCTGTGTTAGCAATCACATATCCCCATTATTTAGGACAGGATGAACATGAGGAATTTTTTTTTAATTGAAGTTTAATTTACATACAACATTATATTAGTTTCAGGTGTAAAAACATAATGATTTGACATTTGTATACATTGTGAAGAGATCACCACAATACATCTAGTTACCATCTATCACCATACAAAGTTACGAATTTTTTTTCTTGTGATGAGAACTTTTAAGACTTACTTTCTTAACAGCTTTCAAATTCGCAATACAATGTCATTGATTGTAGTCAACATGATGTACCTTATGTCCCAATGACTTATTTATTTTATAACTAAAATTTGTATCCCTTGATCCCTTTCACCCATTTCTCCCACCCCCAACCACCCTCCCCTCTCACAACTATCAAACTATTGCCTTTATCTATGAGTTTTGTTCCTTTGTTTTCTTTTTCAGATTCCACATATAAGTGAAATCATATGGTACCTGTCTTTAACTTATTTCACTTAGCATAATACCCTCAAGGTCCCTCCGTGTCATCACAAATGGCAAGGTTTAATTCTTTTTTATGGCTGACTAGTATTCCATTGTATCTATATAACACATCTTTCTTACTTATCCATCAGCGAATCCTTAGGTTGTTTCCATATCTTGGCTATTCGAAACAATGCTGCAGTGAACATAGGGGTCCATATATCCTTTCAAATTAATGTTTTTGTTTTCTTTGAATAAGTACCCAGAAGTGGAATTGCTGGATCATGTAGTAGTTTTATTTTTAATTTTTGGGGGAACCTCCATACTGTTTTCCATAGTGGCTGTACCAATTTTCCTTCCCACCAACAGTGCATTAGGTTTCCCTTTAATCCACATCCTCAGCAACACTTGTTATATTTTGTCCTTTTCATAATAACCATTCTGACAGGTATGAGATGATATCACATTTTGTTTTGATTTGCATTACTCTGGTGATTAATGATGTTGAGCATCTTTTCATGTGTCTGTTGGCAATCTGTGTGGCATCTTTGGAAAAATGTCTGTTTGGATTCTCTGCCCATTTTGTAATCAGATTTGTTTGTTATTGAGTTGTATGAGTTCTTTTTATGTTTGGATATTAACCACTTATCAGGTACATGATTTTCAAATATCTTCTTTCATCAGGTAGGTTGCCTTTTTATTCTGTTGATGGTTTTGTTTGCTATGCAGAAGCTTTTCAGTTTGATGTAGTCCCATTTATTCATTTTTGCTTTTGTTTCCATTGTCTTTGGAGTCAGATTTTGTTTGAAATATCACCAGGAGTAGTGTCAAGAAGCTTACTGTCTATGTTTTCTCCTAGAAGTTTTATGATTTCTGGTTTTACATTCAAGTCTTTAATCCATTTTGAATTACGTTTGTGTATGGTTTAAGATAGTGGTCCAGTTTTATTATTTTGCATGTGGCTAGCCAGTTTTCCCTACACTATTTATTTATTTATTTTTAAAGATTGAATTTTATTTATTTTTGGCTGCATTGGGTCTTGGTTGCACACAAGCTTCTCTTGTTGCAGAGCACAGGCTCTAGGTGCACGGGCTTTGGTAGTTGTGGCATATGGGCTTAGATGCTCCGCAGCAAGTGGGATCTTCCCGGATCAGGAATCGAACCTGTGTCCCCTGCATTGGCTTGTGGATTCTTAACCACTACACCACCAGGGGAGTCCCAACCCCTACATCATTTATTTACAAGACTGCCCTTTCCTCATTGTATACACTTGTGTCTTTTGTTATAAATTAATTTACCATCCAGGCTTACGTATACTTCTCGGCTCTCTGTTCTATGTCACTGATCTGTGTCTGTTTTTATGCCAGTACCACACTGTTTTGATTATTATAGCTTTGTAATATGGTCTGAAATCAGGAAGAATGATGCCTCCAACTTCATTCTTCATTATTGGATTGCTTTGGCTATTTGGGAATTTTGTGGTTCGATAGAAATTTTAGGTTTGTTTGTACTGCTTCTATGAAAAATGCCATTGGAATTTTGATAGGAATTCCTTTGAGTAATATGGACATTTTTCAGTATTCTTCCAATCAGTGAGCATGGAATATCTCTCCATTTATGTGTATCCTCTTCAATTTCTTTCATTAATATCTTACAGTTTTCAAAGTGTAGATTTTTCACATCATTGGTTACATTTATTCCTAAGTATGTTATTATTTTTGATGCAATTGTAAGTGGGATTGTCTTCGTAATTTTTATTTCTGATAGTTTTTCGTTGGTACAGAAAAAATGCAAAGATTTTTGTATATTGATTTTTTTTCCCTGCAACTTTACAAAATTTGTTAGTTCTAACAGTTTTTTTGTGGAGTCTTTAGGGTTTTCTTTATATAAAAACATGTCTACAAACAGTGACAGTTTCACTTCTTCCTTTCCAATTCTGATGCCTATTTCTGTTTCCTTCCTAATGGGTCTGGCCATGATTTCCAATACTATGTTGAATAAAAGTGGTGGGAGTGGAATCCTTCTCTTTCGCCTGAATTTAAGAGTTACACATTTTTGTAGTAACCCATAAGGGAAAAGATCCTGAAAAAATAGATATATATGTATGTATAACTGAATCACTTTGCTGTACACCTGAAACTAACACAACATTGTAAATCAACTATACATCAATAAAAAAAAATAAGGGATAAACTGAGGGTTTTTGCCATTGAGTATGATGTTACCTGTGAGCTTGTCCTATATGGCCTTTATTACATTGAGGTGTGTCTCCTCTATAACCACTCTGTTGAGAGTTTTTATCAAAAATGTTTGTTGAATTTTGTCAAATGCTTTTTCTGCATCTGTTGAGGTAATTCCATGATTTTTATTCTTCATTTTGTTAATGGGGTGTATCACATTGATTGATTTGAGGATGTTGAACCATCCTTGCATCTCTAGAATAAATCCCACTTGATTGTGGTGTATGATCCTTTTAATGTATTGTCAAATTTGATTTGCTAATTTTCTTGAGGATTTTCACATCTTTGTTATATTAGCTATGTATTGTCCTGTAATTTTCTTTTTGTGTTATGCCCTTGTCTAGTTTTGGTATCAAGGTAATGCTGGCCTCATAAAATGAGTGTAGAAGTGTTTCTTCCTCTTCAAATATTTGAAATCATTTGAGAAGTGTGATTATTAACTCTTCTTTAAATGTTTTGTAGAATTCACCAGTGAAGCCATGTGGTCCTGGGCTTTTGTTTTGGGGGAACTTTTTGATTACTGACTCAATCTTCTTACTGGTAATCAGTCAGTTCACATTTTCTGTTCTTCATGATTTAGTCTTGGGAGATTATAAGTTTCTAGGAATTTATCCATTTCTTCTAGGTTGTCCAATTTGTTGGCACATAATTTTATGTAATAGCTTCTTATGATCTTTTCATTTCTTGGTTATCAGTGGTAATTTTTTCTCTTTAATTTCTGATTTAATTGATTTTAATGCGCTCAGTGGTTCTAGCTAAAGTTTTGACAACTTTGTTTATCTTTTCAAAGAACGAGCTCTTAGTTTCATTGATCTTTTCTATTGTCATTTTAGTCTTCATTTTATTTACGTACACTTAGATCTTTATTTCTTCTACTAACTTTGGGCTTTGTTTTTCTTTTTATAGTTCCTTTAGATATAAATTTATATTGTTTATTTGAGATTTTTCTTGTTTCTTGAGGTAGATTTGTATCACTATAAACTTCCCTCTTAGAACTGCATTTGCTGCATTTCATAGATTTTGGTATGTTGTATTTCCACTTTCACTTGTCTCAAGGTTTTTTGTTTTTTTTTCTCCTTTGAGTTCTTCATCAACCCATTGGTTTTTTAATTGCATGTTGTTCAATCTCCACATATTTGTGATTTTTCTAGTTTTCTACTTGTAATTAGCTTCTAGTTTCATATCATTGTGGCCAGAAAAGATGCTTGGTATGATTTCAGTATTCTTAAATTTATTGAGACTTGTTTTGTGGCCTAGCATATTATCTATCCTGGAGAATGCTCTATGTGCACTTGAGAAAAATGTGTATTCCACTGCTTTTGGATGGAATGTTCTATATATGTCTACTAAATCCATCAGTTCTAATGTGCCATTTATGACCAGTGATGCTTTGTTTTTCTGTCTAGGCCATCTATCCATTGTCATAAGTGGCATACTAAAGTCCCCTCCCGTTATTGCTGTCAGTTTTTCCCTTTGAGTCTTAATATTTGCTTTACATATTTAGGTGCTCCTATGTTGGCTTCATAAATAGTTTAAAATATTACATCTTCCTTTGGATTGACCCCTTTATCATTATGTAATGTCCACTTTTGTCTTTTACTGCAGTCTGTTTTAAAGTCTATTTTGTCTGATATAAGTATAGCTACCCCAGCTTTCTTTTGGTTTTCATTTGTGTGAAACATCTTTTTCCACTGTGTTGCTTTCAGTCTTTGTGTGTCCTTATATCTGATGTCATTCTCTTTTAGACAGCATAAAGATGGGTCTTGATATTGTATCCATTGAGCCACTCCATGTCATTTTTTTTTGGAGAATTTAGTCCCTTTATATTTAAAGTAATTATTGATAGTATGTACTTACTGCCATTTTGTTAATTGTTTTCTGACTGTTTTGTCTTTTCTGTTCCTTCTGTTCTTTTCTGTTCCTTTCTTCTAGTGCTTTCTTCCCTTGTGTTTTGATAACTTTCTCTAGTGTTATGCTTAAATTCATTTCTCATTATCTTTTTTGTATTTACTACAGGTTTTAACTTTGTGATTACCATGAGGCTTAGTCTGTTTTAAGTTAATAGCAAGTTACATTTGAATGCATTCTAAAACTCTCTGTTTTTACTTTGCCCCAACATTTTATGTTTTTAATGTCACATTTTACATCTTTTTGTGTATCCCTTAACTAATTTTTGTAATTTTAATTATTTTTACTAATTATGTCTTTTATTCTCTATAACTAGCTTTATAAATGATTAATCCACTTTCTTTACTATATATTTATTTTTCCCAGTGAGATTTTTACATTCATATGTTTTCTTACTAATTAATGCCCTTTCTTTTCAGCTTAAAGAAGTTGCTTTAACATTTCTCATAGGGCTGGTTTAGTGAGGATTAACTCTTTTAGCTTTTGCTTGTCTGGAAAACTTGTTATCTCCCCTTCAATTCAGAATGATAACCTTGCTGTGTAGAGTTATTCTTGCTTCACTGTTTGTTGTTGTTTCGTTTTGTTTTGTTTTTTCTTTGAGCACTTTGAATATATCACACCACTTCCTTTTGGCCTGGCATTGAACTCTTGAGCTGCCCACACAGCAATAGGCATGAAAGTTATCCATGTATAATCTGTCTGGCCATTTCTCTGAATTCTACTAGTTGATAACAAAGACTCAAAGCCAATTAATAAGATTAGAATCTGATAATGGATAAACTGTAGCTTTCTATCGAAACAGTATTTTCCATAGTCATCCCGTGTTTATCAAAAATATTTACAGTAAAACTGATTCATTTTGTAAAATAAGTCTTATTAAATTTGGATTCATTATTTACAGAAATGTAGTAAGAATATTAATTCTATGCATATATTGAAACATAACATTTCAGTCAAAGCTTTGGTAATATCCAAGGGGCTTTATTGGCTCCATAAAGTCAACCTTAGTTCTTTAAAATTGTCTGGTAATAAGGATTCTCGGATGAGATCTTTCAAGTATCTTTAGGCTATGAAGCCAGGCTCAGGACTTGTCTAAGTTTGTACTTACAGTGAGAACAGATTATTTAACTTATGTAAATGCATACATTATCACGAAAAATAAAACTATTTAATGAGTGTGTCTTAATTCTGGAGGGATCAGGTAGGAGGAAAAAGATAAATGTTTTAACTTTTGTTTACAAAACTACAAATTGCTGTAAGTTGTAAATAGCTTAAAAGAGAGGAGAAAAATGGGTTCTTTAAATCTGGAAAAGAAATCATTAAAGACCCAACATTGTTTTAAATGAAGTCATACAAATTATAATTATCAGTTCGTTGTCTCCTGTAATTAAATTTTGTTTGGCTTCATCTTGGATGAGAAGCTTATGAATCAATCAATTTTCCATTAGAGTTTTAGAAATTCTTACCCAGTTCAGTATTATTATCTTAACATTATCAGAAACCTGTATTTTAGGGTACTTGTCCAGGTGTTTTCCATGAATCCCTTTGAAGATGTATTTTTACCTGTAGTTGATTGTAAATACCCAGTATCACATCATACATCTCCACCAGGTACAGTGTTGAGTGATTATCTCTATCTGAGAGGTACAAAAAAGGCAGTGATACTTTTGTTTCATTGCAAAACAGATTGGGATAGAGGTGTGTATAAAGAATCACAGTTAGTTAATGCCAACTCTCTGACCCAGACTATATTCTAGCATCCCAGTTAAAATTATATTTTAATCAAAAGAGAAGGTAAAGTGAAAAGAAGAAAAAAAACCCCAAAAGGTAATAGGCAGTCTTGATAACATTTTGAATGTTATATTATGGATTAATGCTTTAGAGAATGAATGAGTTTGAATTTCATTTTATCATATTTCCTCTGAGCTGTCACCCTGAGGTCTTATAAATTTAATTTTTTTTTCTCTGAGACTAACTAAACTTGATGGAGACTGAAATGTATTTTTATTATCAACTACATCTGCTGGTGAAAATCCAAATAAACAAAGAACAAAACTGAATTATGGTGCTGCATTCTAATATCATCACCTACTAATCAAATATAGAAACTCTTAAAAAAGGAAAACATGTTGAATTAGCACAGCCTTAGCCATCTGGTTCAGAAAGGTAGGGTGGAAGTCATCTCTGCTTTCTGTACAGGCTTTTGTAGAACTGTGGATCCAGGAGGCATATTTATAGCCCTTTAACAAACATACATGGTAATTAAAAACAGCAAGGTTTCTGCCTGCATAGCTTGGTTATCTTGACTGTGGAGATAACCACTTTCAGCTGACCCCAGGGTACTCTTGAAAACAATGTGATTGCACTGTAGAGTCTCTATTTGTTTATCCTACATGTAATTGAAACAGAGCTGACATGCTACTCCGGTGCTCCCCTGCCATACACTCTTAGTGAACCATATGTTACATTTCCAAGTTTCACAGGTATGGTTTAGCATTGTTAATCCCAAACAAGTGTGAGATTTCTCATTTCATTGTTTTTCATTCAACAATTGTTTATTGGGTGTCTCCTAGGTACTCGGGATAGGCACTTTTGTAAGCACTGTTAGAGGGAGCATATGACTCGAAATTTCACTCACGATTGATAGAGATTAACAGAATAAATTACAAATTTCATCTTACTAACAAGTTCCTGAGTTTGATTTCTCAGGAACATAGACATTATGAACTCACACTTCACATCAAAGTGTTGATGAACTAATGTCACATCTCTCAATGGTTCTGGATTTGTGTACTTAGTAAAGTATAGAAGAAAATGGCACTGTACCCCTAACTCATAGCTGCTTTTCTTAGCACTCATGTCCAAGAAGAGGTAGTAAAACTTACTTTTGAAAAAAGTACTCAGTATCTGAATAGTTTGTCTAGGAACTCCATTCAAAAGATGAATCTTTGGGACGAAAGGGAAGAAAATGCTGTGAAGGGCATAACCACCTTTTCAATAGAGAATGTTTTAAAAAGTAGAGGAAAAAATGTTCAGTTGTCTTCTTCCTTTTGGTAAAACATTTCTTGAGAAAGAAGAGTACCGAAAGTGTGGGTAAAGCGTTCTTCTGTGCAAGTTCTCATGAAATCTATTGGCAGCATATTCTGTAGAAGGTTCACAAGGTTTGTTAGAAGTCCAATATGATAAAAGAAGAAAGAAATATATTTTGTAAATAGTAATGAAGACATGCTATAGAAAGCCATATTTGATTAACTCTTGGCGTGTCCTTCAAAGAGAAATAGACTTTGATGTCTGGTTTCCTGTAGACACATTTGAAGACTTTCAGTGAGCATGGATAGTTGTGATTTTTATTCTCAGTGCTTCTAAATGCCATATTCTGTTTTTTATTATTGCAAGTAGAAGATTTTCTAAGGAGGCAATATTGAGGTAATTATTACACATGAGCTCTAATATTTAGGCTAACATTTCCTGATCTAGGTATTTTTCTTTCAGCATCTTTGTTTTGAAAGATAAATAACTGGTTGACAGTTTTTGGTTTGACAGTTCGGTTTCACCTGGTTGAAATGCATGAATATTTCTTCCAGTTAGTGACATTATTGATGGCTTTATCAAGCTAACACATGACGATGATTTGTCCCAGGAGTTGGTTTCATATTTAGAAATACACTACATTGGAGGAGAAAGAGGCCCAGGGCCTGGAAGGTGCAGAGCTTTACTCACATTTCCCGTAGAACTTTGGAACATCTATCAACAGACATGTGACAATATACAAAAACAAACAACAGTGTAGCGGCTTTCACAATGCAATACAAAGCACAGATACAAATATGCATCCTAGTGTTTGGAAGCTGATACCTCTCTTACTGAAGGAAGAAATTTTAGTGAAAAAGAAGAAGTGTGATGTCAAAGAGACAAATCAGCAAGCAAAAAAAAAAAAGTATAATGTGAACAAAAGACTTGGAAGACAAGTGCTCAGATGCAACCCACAAAATGAAATCAGCTGTTTGCGCAGTGTTGCCATGAATCTATACACATTTTAAATGTATTCAAATATTTTGTGTTTTACAATAAAAAGTCTTTTTAATTTTGTTCATTTCTCATGTTTCATTATGTCCTTTTTAATGTACCTCTTTATTGTTCATTATTTTATCTTTTACGGTAAAATTGCCTTGCAGCCAACTAGTTACATGGCGAAAATGTTTGCAGCAAAGATGCTTGTGGCAAAGATGTCTATGAACCTGATACTTAAGATACTGAACATGAACTTTCCCAGTCATAGTAAGATAACTATCTAGTATTCTCTGAATGTTAATTTTATATATATGCATACACAAGCACACCTTTATTTTCTCATCTTACTATCATGAATAGGAACAAAACACTTGTCCATTTTTCATGGAATATTAAGAAAGAAAAACTAAACTTAAATCACATTGCAAGAAAATTTGCTGGTAAAGGAGCCTTTCATGGAGGCATAAATCAATCAGAGATGATTAAAGGCATTTTCTTTTTGTTGATTCAGTAGCAAAGTATTTATTAAAAGGTAGCAAAGTATTTTTTAAAAGGTGGCAAAGCAAATGCTTGAAAAGAAAATATTAAGTCTAATTGTAAGAGAGGAGAGCCAGAGGATGAAAATCTCTAGGTAACTTATGTTAATTCCTTTTTATTACCCTTCTTAGAGCAATGAAACTCAATCAGAAGCAATTTCCCATCCACCCCCTCACCCTCCCAGGGAGCATCTGGCAGTGTCTTGAGACTTTTTTTGGTTATGACAGTTGGGGAATGTTACTGGCATCTAGTGGGTAGAGGACAGGGATGCTCCTTAATATCCTACAATGCACAAGACAACTACCGACAGCAAAGAATTATCTATCCCAACATGTGAATATAGCCAAGGCAGGAAACATGCTTTAGATGTTAGCTGTGAACAATGATGAAATCTTTATTGATAACTAAGATGTTTTATAGCACTGGTCAGGAAAATAACAAAGGGCCTTGTTTACTATCTCACAGTGTTACTTTCTGCCTGGGAAAGCATGGTAATGTCATACTCCTAGACACATTGTTTCTCTAGTTTCCTTCTTACAACTGACTCAGAACTGAGTGTGTTTTAGCTCAAGGCAGACTATCATGTTCTCTGAGGTTACCTCTGAAGAGTTCTGTTTTCAGCCCATCACCTTCCCATGACAATGTTTGAGTCAAGGTATCTAGGGAAATAAATTTTAATTATAGATTGCTTTTACATGTGCTTCTACCTGCCTCCATCAAGCTCCGGAAGATCATATACATACTGTATCCTAGAAACACACTTGAGATCCACACAGACAGAAATCTAAAAATGCTTCTGAGTTTTAAACATTTTTTTCAAAACTCTAAATTTAGGGATGATAGGAAGAAATTATGTAGATCACTTCTTAAATATTTATTTACTTTTGGCTGCATTGGGTTTCTGTTGTGGCATGTGGGATCTTTCATTGCAGTGCATGGGCGCTTCCTTGCGGCATGTGGTCTTCTCTCTAGTTGTGGTGTGCGGGCCCAGTAGTTGCAGTGCACAGACAGTTGACCGTGGCATTTGGGATCTTAGTTCCCCAAACAGGGATCAAACCTGCGTCCCCTGCATTAGAAGGTGGATTCTTAACCATTCGACCACCAGGGAAGTCCCTATGTAGATCATTTCTGCTTTAATATTTGTCTTCTTCTATCTATCCTCTAATATAGTTTTGCATGTTATTTTTCTGTATAAATGATCTTCTTACATAATTTTTTTGAAATTGCCTATTGACATCCATATGTGTTACATTCATATATTTTATCATCTAATTAACTTTTGTTATAGTTACAAAACCAAAAATGGCTCTAGTATATTAGTGATAAACTTTTTATGTAAACCAGAAAGTTTAAAATATTGGAAATTAAGTTGATCATCTTAGAAAAATCAAGGAAAATATTTTTTCTAATTTAATTTTAGGAAATCGATTCTCACTTAAAATAGTGTTTTTATTTTATTTTGTTTTTATTGATTTTTTCATTTTAAAAAATAGAGATTTATAGAAACAAAAATGTTCTATTATATACAATAAAATTTTTCTTATTAGCAATAATCATTCAATATTTATTGATTAGTTACTATTGACACGGCATTGCATAAATTATCCACCCTAGAAATATTTTAGAATATATTAGTATTTAAATAATTGAAAGTTAAATAAGGTAAGGAGAGGAATAGACTTTATTTCACCTGCATCCATTTTGACACATATATGCTTATATACATACAAATATATATACTTTCATACATATATATGTTTAATAGTTACAGATAAATATTCCTTTATTTTTTCTTTTATGGATATGTGTTTGTGTTTACACTTAAGTATGTCTGTATTTTATAGATAAATTCATATTTTTATGTAGAGAATTGTGTATTGATTCATTTATTTTTGATCCTTTACCAAATAACTGGATCCATAGTATAGGTTTGTAGTGAGTTACTTTTATCTGTAAACCTTCAAATAAAAAGCAGCAGACTTTAAAAAAAAAAACTATCATCTTGTAAGTCCACATCAGTTTATTCAGTAATCTCCTGAGCAATGCACTAAAATAATGAAGCTCTGTAAAATTGTCATAACAGAAGAGGTTCTTATATTTTTCTTCAATTGTATTCCATGTTGCTTCTCAGCAAACAATGTATACCCTCTATTATGTTAGCCAGTTTGGTAAAAGTTTGTTGATTTTTATTGACAAATACTACCATTAAATCATTATTTTTGTTAACATTTTCCTTTAGAGATATATTTTATAGACCACATTTGAAAGCTATACTTTCTATAATAGTTTATTTATTTACTTATTTAGTATGTGACTACATGAAACCAAATATCCTGTATTTCCAGCATGAAATATATTTTTCCTGCTTCAAAATGAGAGGATTCTAGAGAACTGATAATAATGCATCAATATTTATTCTTTCTCTCAAAGCCATATTTTATTACAATAAGGACATTTTTATAGTTAAAATTTTAATTTTTATTGAATTTCAACAATAAATTAGCTACTTTTATCATTAAATTTATTGTTTTTAATTTATACTTAAAAAAATTTTATTGCAATATAGTTGATTTACAATGTTAGTTTCTGCCATACAACAAAATGAATCATTTATACATATACATTTATCCACTCTTTTTTAGATTTTTTTCCCATATAGGTCATTACAAAGTATTGAGCGGAGTTCCCTCTGCTATATAGTAGGTTCTTATTAGTTGTCTCTTTTATATATAGTAGTGTGGAAATGTCAGTCCTAATCTCCCAGTTTATCACCCCTCCTTTCTCCCTGGATAACCATAAGTTTTTCTACATCTGTGACTCTATTTCTGTTTTGTAAAAAAAAAAAAAAAAGTTCATTTGTACCATTTTTTTAGATTCCACATATAAGCGATATCATATGATATTTGTCTTTCTCTGACTTACTTCACTCGGTATGACAATTTCTAGGTCCATCCATGTTGCTGCAAATGCCATTATTTCATTCTTCGTTTAGGGCTGAGTAATATTCCATTGTATATATGTACCACATTGTCTGTAACAATTCCTCCATCGATGGACATTTAGGTTGCTTCCATGTACTGGCTGTTGTAAATAGTACTGCAGTGAACATTGGGGTGCATGTGTCTTTTTGAATTATGGTTTTCTCCAGATACGTGCCCAAGAGTGGGATTGCTGGATCATATGGTAGCTCTATTTTTAGTTTTTTAAGGAATCTCCATACTGTTCTCCATAGTGGCTGTACCAATTTATATTTCCACCAACAGTGTAGGAGGGTTCCCCTTTTCTCCACCCCCTCTCCAGAATTTATTGTTTGTAGATTTTTGATAATGGCTATTCTAACTAGTGTGAGATGACACCTCATTGAAGTTTGATTTGCATTTCTCTAATAATTAGTGATGTTGAGCATCTTTTCATGTGCTTTTTATCCATCTCTATGTCATCTTTGGAGAAGTGTCTCTTTAGGCCTTCTGCCCATTTTTTGATTGGGCGGTTTTTTTGGTATTGATCTGCATGAGTTGTTTGTATGTTTGGGGGATTAATCCCTTGTTGGTCACTTCGTTTGCAAATATTTTCTCCCCTTCTGTGGGCTTTTTGTTTTGTTTATGGTTTCCTTTTCTGTGCAAAAGCTTTTAAGTTTAATTAGGTCCCATTATTTATTTTTGTTTCTATTTTCACTACTCTAGGAGGTGGATCAAAAAAGAGCTTGCTGTATGTCAGAGAGTGTTCTGCCTATGTTTTCCTCTAAGACTTTTATAGTATCCAGTCTTACATTTGTCTTTAATCCATTTTGAGTTTATTTTTGTGTATGGTATTAGAGAAAGTTCTAATTTCATTCTTTTACATGTAGCTGTCCAGTTTTCCCAGCACCACTTACTGAAGAGACTGTCTTTTCTCCATTGTATCTTCTTGCCTCCTTTGTCATAGATTAGGTGACCATAGGTGCGTGGGTTTATCTCTGGGTTTTCTATCCTGTTCCATTGATGTATATTTCTGTTTTTGTGCCAGTACCATACTGGCCTTATTACTGTATCTTTGTAGTATAGTCTGAAGTCAGGGAGCCTGATTCCTCCAGCTGCATTTTTCTTTCTCAAGATTGCTTTGGCTATTCAGAGTTTTTTGTGTTTCCATACAAACTGTAAATTTTTTTCTTCTAATTCTGTGAAAAATACCATTGGTAATTTGATAGGGATTGCATTGAACCTGTAGGTTACTTTGGGTAATATAGTCATTTTCACAATATTGATTCTTCCAATCCAAGAATATAGTATGTCTCTCCATCTGTTTCTGTTATCTTTGATTTCTTTCATCAATATTCTATAGTTTTCTGAGTACAGGTCTTTTGTCTCCTTAGGTAGTTTATTCCTAGGTATTTTATTCTTTTTGTTACAGTGGTAAATGGGATTGTTTCCTTAATTTCTCTTTCTGATTTTTCATTGTTAGTGTGTAGGAAGCCAAGAGAGTTCTGTGTATTAATTTTATATCCTGCAACTTTACCAGATTTATTGATAAGCTCTAGTAGTTTTCTGGTGGCTTCTTTAGGATTTTCTATGTATAATGTCATGTCATCTGCAAACAGTCACAGTTTTACTTCTTCTTTTCCAATGTGTATTCCTTTTGTTTCTTTTTCTTCTCTGATTGCTGTGGGTAGGACTTCCAAAACTATGTTGAATAGTCGTGGTGAGAGTGGACATCCTTGTTTTCTTTCTGATCTTAGAGGAAATGCTTTCAGTTTTTCACCATTGAGAATGATGTTGGCTGTGGGTTTGTCATATATGACCTTTATTATGTTGAGGTAGTTTCCCTCTATGCCCACTTTCTGGAGAGTTTTTTTTTATCATAAATGGGTGTTGAATTTTGTCAAAAGCTTTCTTTGCATCTATTGAGATGATCATATGGTTTTTCTCCTTCAGTTTGTTAATGTGGTTGTCACATTGATTGATTTACATATATTGAAGAATCCTTGCATCTCTGGGATAAATCCCACTTGATCATGGTGTATGATCATTTTAATGTGTTGTCAGATTCAGTTTGCTAGTATTTTGTTGAGAATTTTTACTTCTATATTCATCAATAATATTGGCCTGTAATTTTCTTTTTTTGTGATATCTTTGTCTGGTTTTGGTATCAGAGTGGTGATGGCCTTGTAGAATGAGCTTGGGGGTGTTCCTGCCTCTTCAATTTTTTGGAATAGTTTGAAAAGGATAGGTATTAAATTCTCTCTAGATGTTTGACAGAATTCACTTGTAAAGCCATCTGGTCCTGGACTTTTGTTTTTTGGAAGATTTTTAATCACAGTTTCAATTTCAGTACTTGCGATTGGTCTGTTCATATTTTCTGTTTCTTCCTGGTTCAGTCTTGGAAACTGTACCTTTCTAAGAATTGTCCATTTCTTCTAGGTTGTCCATTTTATTGGCATATAGTTTTTTGGGGTTTTTTTGCGGTACACGGGCCTCTCCCTGCTGTGGCCTCTCCCATAGCAGAGCACAGCCTCTGGACATGCAGGCCCAGTGGCCACGGCTCACGGGCCCAGCTGCTTCGCGGCATGTGGGACCTTCCCAGACCGGGGCACGAACCAGCATCCCCTGCATTGGCAGGCGGACTCTCAACCACTGTGGCATATAGTTTTTTGTAGTGTTCTCTTATCATCCTTTGTATTTCTGTGGTGTCTGTTGTAACTTCTCCTTTTTAATTTGTAATTTTATTGATTTGAATTCTCTCACTTTTTTATCTTGATGAGTCTGGCTAAAGGTTTATCAATTTTGTTTATCTTCTCAGAGAAACAGGTTTTACTTTCACTGATCATTGCTATTGTTCTCTTTGTCTCTATTTCATTTGTTTCTGCTCTGATCTTTATGATTTCTTTCCTTCTACTAACTTTGGGTTTTTTGGTCTTCTTTAGTTTCTTTAGTTGTAAAGTTAGATTGTTTGTTTGGAAATTTCCTGTTTCTTGATGTAGGATTGTATTGCTGTAATCTTCCCTCTTAGAACTGCTTTTGCTGTATTCCATAGGTTTGGATCATTGTGTTTTCATTGTCATTTGTCTCTAGGTATTTTTTGATTTCCTCTTGGATTTTCTCAGTGATCCATTGGTTATTTAGTAACATATTGTTTAGCCTCGATGCGTTTTTGTTTTTTTACAGGTTTTTTCTTCCTGTAACTGATTTCTAATTTCATAGTGTTGTGGTTGGAAAAGATGCTTGATATGATTTCAGTTTTCTTAAGTTTACCGAGGCTTGATTTATGGCCCAAGATGTGATCTATCATGGAAAGTGTTCCCTGTGTACTTGAGGAGAAAGTGTATTCAGCTACTTTCAGATAGAATGTCCTTTAGATGTCTAATTAAGTCTATCTGGTCTAACGTGTGATTTAATGCTCGTGTTTCCTTATTAATTTTCTGTCTGGATGATCTGTCAGTTGGTGTAAGTGGGACATTAAAGACAATATTGTCTTACTGTCAATTTCCGCTTTTATGGCTGTTAGCATTTGCCTTATGTATTGAGGTGCTCCTATGTTGGGTGCATATATATTTGCAGTTGTTATATCTTCTTCTTGGTTTCATGCCTTTATCATTATGCCATATCATTTTATCTGATATGAGTATTGCTACTCCAGCTTTCTTTTGATTTCCATTTACATGGAATATCTTTTTCCAGTCCGTTAACTTTCAGTCTGTATATGTCCCTAGGTCTGAAGTGTGTCTCTTGTAGACAGTATATATATGGGTCTTGTTTTTGTATCCATTCAGCCAGTCTACGTATTTTGGTTGGAGCATTTAATTCATTTACATTTAAGGTAATTATCGATATGCATGTTCCTATTGCCATTTTCTTAATTGTTTTGGGTTTGTGTTTATAGGTCTTTTTTCTTCTCTTCCCCTTTTGTTCTCTTCTCTTCTGGTTTGATGATCATTTTTATTGTTGTGTTTGGGTTGCTTTTTCTTTTTTGTGTGCGTATCTACTGTAGTTTAGGGGTTTACTGTTCCCATGAGGTTTTGTTATAGCAGTCTGTATAGCTACAAGGTTGTTTTAAGTTGCTGGTATCTTTCCCACCTAGAGAAGTTCCTGTAGTATTTGTTGTAAAGATGGTTTGGTGGTGCTGAGTTCTCTTAGCTTTTGCTTGTCTGTAAACTTTTGATTTCTCCATCATATCTGAAAGAGAGCCTTGCTGGGTAGAATATTCTTGGTTGTAGGTTTTTCTCTTTCATCACTTGAAATGTATTGTTCCACTGCCTTCTGGCCATTCAGAGTTTCTGCTGAAAAATCAGCTGATAACCTTATGGGGATTCCCTTGTATGTTATTTGTGGCTTTTCCCTTGTTGCTTTTAATATTTTTTCTGTCTTTAACTTTTGTCAGTTTGATTAATATGTGTCTCAGCATGTTCCTACTTGGGTTCATCCTGTATGGTACTCTCTGCGCTTACTGGACTTGAATGAGTGTTTCCTTTCTCATGTTAGGGAAGTTTTCAGCTATAATATCTTCAAATATTTTCTCAGGCTCATTTACTCAATATTTCACTAGCCATTTATCTTATGAAAAATGATTGGATCAGTACATCACAAAAAGTCGAAAGAATTATTTTTTTATATAAAATTTTTTTAATTTATTTTTGGCTGTGATGGGTCTTCTTTGCTGTGCGTGGGCTTACTCTCATTGTAGCAAGTGGGGGCTACACTTCGTTGTGGTGCATGGGCTTCTCGTTGCAGTGGCTTCTTTTGTTGCAGAGCACGGGCTCTAGGTGTGCAGGCTTCAGTAGTTGTGGCATGCACGCTCAGTAGTTGTGGTGCACAGGCTTAGTTGCTCTGCAGCATGTGGGATCTTCCCGGACCAGGGCTCAAATGCGTGTCCCCTGCATTGCTAGGTGGATTCTTAACCACTGTGCCACCAGGGAAGTCCCAAAAGAATTCTTAATATAGTTCTAATCCTGGGTCTGTCAAAAAATTGATAATGTTAGCTTAATATTTTTCCTCTTAGTTCACACAAATAGTGCTTTCAGCTTCCACTTAGTGTGGGACTGAATGAAAATATGTACCAAGTGAAAAACAAATGTAATGCATAGGTGGTCTGCATCTCTTTGTGAATTATTCTTTGTAAATCCTAGTGAAGCAAGTTTCACCTACTGAAATGTGAAAAAATTTAAAATCTATTATCATAGCTTTGAAATTCATTCTTCTGTATAGATGGCAAGCAGTTTATTTATTAAAAAATAAAGAAGAATGACCACAAAGTGATAAAATGATTGATTTTCATCAAAACTCCTATTCTGTAGAGTTGACCAGTGACTGAAATAGCAATACCATGCAGAATAAACACTTCTCTGAAGGCATATTTAGTATGAGTACCTAAAGTGAAGAGCTCAAAACACACACTCAGACACACACACACACACACACACACACAGAGATGGGAGTAGAGAGAGAGAAAAGGCTGAAAAGACCAATATTTTTCTGTATCAAGGTGTTTGTTTTGAGACTATGTGATTTATCTGCCCTTTTTACTTATGGCTACTAATATTTTCCTATAACGAACACATATGTTTTATGATAAGGGAGTGAGATTTATTTTTTAAATATATGAGGGAGACCACATTTGATAACATACAAAGCTAACAGCCAGAGGGCTGATGCTCAAAATCCTCCAGTGACTTCTAACCTCACTGTGGGTGCAACTTGAAGTCCTTACACAGCTTATGCCCACCCCATTCACCTCTTCAACTTCCATCTCCACCCATAGGACTTTGCTGTTACTACACTGCCTTTGTTTCTTCTCTGCGCACGTATCTCCAGCCTTGGGGATTTTGCTCCTCTGATCCTTCTGCCTGGTATTATCTTCTGCCGGATACCATCATGCTCAGTGCCTCACCTCTTAGAGTCTTCCATGGCCTAAATAATATTGTAAATATTCAGCTCACATTCCCTGTTTCCCTTTCTTGCTTAGTTTTTCTCCTTAGCCCTTGTCACCATCTAACATGTTAATATTTTATGTATGTATTCCCTGTCTCCCTATTTGGGTACAAACTCAAGGAAGGCAGGGATTTTAGTCTTTTTTTTTCAGTACTATACCTCTGCACTTAGTAGAGCAGCTGGTCACAAGCAGACACTCAGTAAGTATCCTATGAATGAAGAATGCCAGGGTCCTGCAAAGCACAAGGCAGCTGTCGCTTTTCAGGAGTGCCATGTTTATTTGGTTTTCATCCCGGATACAAGATATGGAAAATCACTCCCAAGAGACTGCAGCAGGCAAACATTAGCTCACAGAATAAGGCAAATTGACTGAAGGAAATTAAACCAACAAGCATAGATCAAAGTCCCAACAGTCCCAACAGTAAACACTCCCTCGAAGTGCTTCTCAAACTTTTCATATTGTGTTACCTATAGAAAATGATAATATTTGAATAGCATATTGGGGTAAATGGACAAAGTTGCTTGTGTCCAGAAGATACTGCCGCAAGATATTCCACTCCGACAGGCATCTCATTACCCTTATAATAATATCTAAAATCCTTAATCTGGTTTATAACCTTATGTGATCTGATTCTTGATTTTATTTTATTATTTTTGTATTTTTATTTTTATTGAAGTATAGTTGATTTACAATGATATGGTAATTTCTGCTGTATGGAAATTTCTCCAAAGAAGAAATACAAATGGCCAATAGGCACATGAAAAGATGCTCAACATTTCTAATTATTAGAGAAATGCAAATCAAAACTACAATGAGGTACCATGTCACACCAGTCAGAATGGCCATCATTAAAAACTCTACAAATAACCAGTACTGGAGAGGGTATGGAGAAAAGGGAACCCTCCTGTACTGTTGGTGGGTACGTAAATTGGTACAGCCACTCTGATTCCCGATTTTAAACTGACAATGTCCCCGGGTGGAGAACCTTTGAGTCTCTTCAAATATTTAGGTAACATCCAGCCTAACAGATCATTGCATGTTGACATACAAAATGATCAAGAACTAGGACATCTGCTTTGGCTTCTGAAAATAATAAATTAATTTAAATTTGCATCTGCAAGGAACTTGAAAAAGTTATTTTCCCAGTTGGGAGAAATAGAGAATAATGCCTTAGAGTTTGAAGAGGCACTTTGAGCTACTGGAGAGAGCCTCTAAATTAGCTAGGGGGCATACAAATTCCAGTACCTAATTAAGAGCACCTGTTGGACACATTTGTAGAATCCTTTTGGGGCTATTTTTGAAAATGTGTTTATGGTGTACATCAAGTTTTATTTAATGTTTAAGGCTCGTGAATTTTCTCTGTATTAGAAATAATCCTTATTTTATGATCGCTCACAATCCAAATGTAAAGTACATGGGGAAAGCAACTACACATTAAGGTAACTGTCGCTCTCTGCCACACCAGCTTGTTGTGATAAGATTTGTAAGTAACCAGTCCTCTGCTAGTTTCCCTATCTCCTTTCTAAATTCTCTAGGAACTGAAAAACAGCAACAGCAACAAAAACCCAGCAGGGTAACATGGCTCAGCTCTTGTCCTCAAAGCGCTGTGGCTATTGGTTATATCCCATGTGGTTTTCCTATCTACCCCTTGGGTAAGGCCTGTCTAGGAACATTAGATGACATGTCTGTGATTGAGTTCATAGTAAACTTTTTTGTTTCCTTGCACTAGAGCTCTGGGGCAGGGCATGTGTTATAGGGGAAGGGATGCTTCACTGTAATTCAGCCAGGTGGCCGAGGCCTACTTGCCAACCTTAAAGGCTGGCCTCCATCCTTCTGTCCCTGTTTGTGTTTACATTATTAAAGTATAAGTTTCAAAAAGTTAAAAACATACTTCATACAACTATAAAATGAGTGTCTGTCAAAGATTTTGTTCAATACAGTAATTAGGTTATCAATGAGATGTTAAAATTGTTTCAAATTGCATTTGAGTAACTAGAAATTTATAGGCAATGAAGAATGTTAGAATAAGATTGCTGGGGTTTTCTGTTCATCAGACAGAAATTATTTGCATCTCTACTGTAAATTCTATATGGTTACATCTGCTCCTACAGAATTATAAAATAGCCTCATCAATAGGAAAGTCAGTGCACCATGCACAGCGCTGCACGGAAAGAACACCCAGTAATCTCTTAACTTGTTTCCAACATCTGTACCCTATTATATCTCTGAGGTCACGTCCTCAAACAGCTCCCTAAAATTGTTTTTGAAGAATGTGGACTATTAGATTTTTAGCTCCTTGTTTGGAATTGATTGTTAACGTTTGAAAACCTCTTTGTTATTGCTGTTATTGCTTATTTCTCGATAGTATGCCTTGAGTTAGTTCTTCTTAATGCCTCACTATCTTAGGTGCTAGTCCTGACAATAACAAATACAAACCTCAGACCCAAATGGCCATCCCTGATGGCCTCAACCAGATATACAGTATGTGCTCAGAGAAATTCTGAGAAATACACAGCACCATCCATCCTTACTTGAATGTTTTATTAGTGTTTTTATTAGGCATTTTATTCATCTTCTTGCTGCAATAATAATGCATTCTAAACTTCGCCCAAACCCAATGGCAGCAAACACTCATTTCTTTGTTCATGGGACTATGGTTTGGCTATGGCTATGTTGGGTTCTACTGTGATTAACTGGGCTTGATTCCAGGCTGAGGCTCCACCTGCTTCCTCATTTTTCTAGAACTGGGGGCCATTCAGGGCATATACTACTTGTGCTAGATTGCCAAAGGGCAGAACCATATCAAGTTGCATGATTATTGCATCACGTTTCATAGGATCCCCTTAACCAAAGTGAGTTTCTGAGCAAAGCCCACGTCCATAGAGCAGGAAGTATTCTCTGTCCACAGAGGGAGCAGGCGGAAGCTTAATGTTAGATTAACAAAAATCCAAACTATCACAGACATGTATTTTAGGAATAAACCAATTCCTAGGTAATGTAGCTTAGCTAAGATAAGCACTCCCTGGGGTGAATTGCACACAAGGAATCTTTTAGAATTCTAGCTGGATATACAGAAGTTAATAGTAATGATATTTCTATTTCTTGAACACTTACTTCTGCTAAGTGCCAGGCACTTGGTCAGATGTTAGGACCCATTTTCTCTGATACTAAAAATAAAGCACCAGGTAAATTTTTATAGATAAACAAACTGAGGCTCACAGAGGGTAAAATTGTCCAGAGTTCACACCATTAGTAAGTGGCAGAGCTGACTTTTTCTTTTACTTATAACTTACTCATGTCAGGCGTTGTACTAAATGTTTAGAGGTCTTGCACCATTTAATTCTGAAAATAACCATAGTAGGTACCTCCACTTTTTAATGAGAAAACTACGCTTAATAAGATTAACTTACATGCCAAAGATAAATCAGACACTCTTACCTGGGACTTCAGTATATAATCCATGATCAGATGAAAGAATAGAAATCAAATTCTTAATGAAGTTCTGCTTCTGGGGCTTTTCTTTTTTTCTCCTCTGATAGCAATCTACCTCTCTTCCTCAGTCAATCTGTATCTTGACCTTAAATCACGGCACCTCTCTTCTTCTTGCCTGTGACCTCTGAGCTGTTTGCCTTAATTTTGCCTTTTGATGCAGACCCTTTGTACTCTGGATCTCCCATTTTAGACTAATAAGCCAGTTCAGTCTATTGATCATACTGTTTGCTTCAGCATTAGGTTGGCCTGTGCTTCTCCCTGAATTGTGCTCCAGCATTACAGCTCAGCAAAAATGCCTAAATTCCATCCCTTGAAGATAAAGAAATAGATTTTCTTTGTAATAATTGGACACAATGCTATGAGTTAGAATGGAAAGATACCTGAAATTGTATTTTTCAGGGCATGTCTATTCACATTGTTTTCATTAATCATTCATTCTTTTTTAAAAAAAGATTTCATGTAATGCTTTTATATGCAAAACACTGAGAAGCACAGTTCAGGGTTATAGAGATGAAAATTAGACATTACTCAGAAATGGATTCCGCCATTAAGAAAATTATACTCACTAGAGAAACTACATAGCAAAATAAAACACCCGGTTTCTAACCTTTGCATCTCCCCTTTCCCCACAGTAGTGACATTTGATCCCTCACCCACATTCTGGTATTTTGTCAGTCTTTATCCGTTGCCCCTATTCCTCTTCCACCCGGTCTGCATTGTTAGGCTCAGTGATACCTCCTACCTGAAAGCTTAATTGCAACTCGATCCTAAGCCAGTCTGGACTGAACTAGGAAACAGATTTGTCTGATCTGCACCCCTCTCAGCCTGTCCCCAGTCTAGATGAATTTAGTATTGTCTTCCTCCTTTCTATTTTTCTGTGAACTCATGCCTCACTGCCGACCAGTGGGCTCTCATTTTGTGTCAAAGCTTCAATTGCTTGCACCTCAGAGTTCTTATTGGAGTAATGGAACCACTGTACCTGGAGTCCTGACTCTCGATCCTTGTTACAAGAGCTGGAACTATGCTCCTATTCTTAACTATTAGACTAGACTGGGTCGAGGAGTTTCTATGAAGTTATGAAATAACTTCAGAACCTTAAGGTAGCTAGGCACTGCTCTGAGTGCTTTACAAATACTACAGGGGAGGTAGCATTGTTGTCCCCATTTTGTAGGTGAGGTAACTAAGGGATAGAGAGGTGAAGTAACCCAGGCAGACTGGCTTGGTGTTCATGCACTTAACCACCATGCAACCTGCTTCTCAAGTTACATGTTCCACTTACAGCTGTGTTTTCATTGCCAGCCCCTCCAGCTCTAACATTGTCTGAAGTGCCTATGTCCTCATAGGAAACAGAGCCAATGTTGACTTTGGACCTTCCGTGTCATCTCTGTTGGCCATGGTGCATTGACAAACTGAGTTTTCCCATTAGTACCTACCTCTAGGCTCTACTTTATCCCATTCTTTTTGTTATGTTTCTCAATCTCCCACATTCAATTGTTAACCTACCACCATTTTCTTCCTAGTCAGAGTTCACCTTCCCAGTAGCTACATTCTGATCTTCCTCTATCTATCCAGCTTCTGTCAAATGATTCTACCTAATTCCAGTATAGACCTTCTAGCTTGCCCCTTTCTCCTACTCATATATACATATTTAAACATACGCATCATGAGGTTAACAACTGTCGATCAATACAACAACCAAAAAAGATCAACTATTATGTCATTTGATCCATCTTTCAGCTTTTTACCTTATAAATGGGAGAAGTAGGTACGTCTATACCTATATTAGATGTGTTAATAAGTGTATATGTTTGAAACTTACAGAAAATGGAACCATGTGTCCAAAGCAAAAAAAAACCAAAAAACAACCGTTTCAAGTGAATATTTGAATATTAATAGAAGGTTTTATGCCTTAAGTACTGACAACTTAAGAATGGATTAGAGATCATTGACAGATTATACAAATTTGACTTCAAAACAGGATTTATTAAATTGTCCATTTATACTGTAAGTTAAAATGTTGACATTCATAAATATAAAAATCAAACGTACATGTGTTGAATTACTACTCAGCATAGTAAAAAGCATTGCAATTACAAAAGATTAGAATATACATAATAGGCTTTAGTATGGGCATAGTATCAATATGATATACAGTTATCTTAAACAGTTCATTTGATCTGAAAGTTGACAATTGATGTCTGAAATTAATTAATTTAGATTGATCCTCTTCTCCATTTGCCTCATGGCACTAACAGGAAAAATAAGTAAGATCAGAAGAGTCAATACTCACAAAGATTAGGTAATCTCATTTCAGGAAATAAAACGTTGTTTAAAGTCCTTATTCACTGAGCACGTTTTCTCTGCTAATGGGAATTCTCATTCAGTTCTCACAGCGTATGAGAAAAGTGTTGTCCCCATTTGAGAAGAAGCTGCGATTTAGAGTGGTTCAGTAATTTGTCCATGGTAACATGGCTGGTAAGTAGTGGAGCCAGGAATAAGCCCCAAGTTTTGTTAAATCACTGAGCATTCTGCAACATTTACATTCTCTCAGCCTCTCAATTATGATGCAATGTTTAAAAAAACGGTCTTCTCCCATGATAAAAAATAGTGAGATATGTATGAGCATGAGAAATGGAAGAGGGCAAAATTATTGATTTCTCCTTTGTTATAAAGCTGAAATGATGGCTTTTGCCAAATCACAGACAAAACCATGAATAAAAAACTCATTACTTCTGTATTTAATGTACTATTTAAACACATGAAAGAATATTATTTTGATTGCATTGGCTTAATTTTTAATAGGAATATCTTTAATCTAAATTCAATTTGACAGTAAATTAAAGGAGTAGTTGAAATTCTGAATATTTATATTCTTGTTTAATTTGTTTCCCAGAATGTACCTCAGTGGGCCACATAGCTAATATTTTTAACTGAATATAATAACCACATTACATCTGGGATAAATGTAGGGCTTGGTAACAGGCATTTGAAATGTATAATGTTTAAGCAAGCAATGTATCAGAATGTACATATAGATGACAGAACATTAAGTAACGGCGAAGACAAGATATCTTGGGGTCCTACCTTCCAATTTCTAGGTAGTATTACAGGCATGAAAGGATTGTTTTTCTACACTTCGTGTAGCCAGAGTGTGCATGTTTTTAATATAAGGCTATTTTATAATTCATTTATTCACTTTTGGATAATGAAAAATTCCACGAGTCACTGAAGGCAGTCTATTAGCATTAGTGATAATACAGCCAGAGTAGCATGAAAGGAACAAATTAGAACATGAATTTAGGTAATTACATTTTATTCTATTTTAGAGAAATAAAAATCATTTAAAAAATCTGAATGCTATTATTTTTTAGTAAAATGATAATCATACTGGATTTTAATATATTGTTAATTGATCAGATTTTTAATTTTAAATATATATATTTAATGAGTAATTATTATTGGACATTTGTAGTTTATTGAAAATCTCTTACCAATATATTTTCACATATTGGTCTGTGTGAAGGCATTTGTGAAAACTAACGTTGGCTTTAAAATTATGAAATAAACTTGATCTGAAGATCTGTTTAGTAGCATCTTGAATCTCTGAGGATGCGATCTAATGCAACCCTGGAACTAGGTTTCCTAAGTACCAGGCTTTTCAGAGTCTGTGATTATGGAAATTGGTATAAATGATAGATAAATATATATAGACATAGATATAATTTTTTAGTATCTGTTATGGAAGGTATTGTGTCCCCCCAAAATTTGTATTTTGGAGTCCTAACCCCCAGTGCCTTAGAATGTGATATTTGGAGGTTGGGCCATTAAAGAGGTAATTAAGGGCAAATAAGTCACTTAATGAGGGTGGCCCCTCATCCGATATGACCAGTATCCTTATAAGAAGAGGGAGAGATGCCAGGGGTGCTCGTGCACAGAGAAAAGACCATGAGAGGACACAGCCAGAAGGCAGCCATCTGCACACCAAGGAGAGAGGCCTCAGGGGAAACTAAACCAACTGACACCTTGATCTTGGACTTCTAGCCTCCAGCACTGTGAGAAAATAATTAGTGTCATTTAAGCAACCCAGTAGTATTTGGTTTTGGAGACCTAGCAAACTAATACAGTATCTTACCATCTACTGAAAGATTCAAATAAAAGTATTCTGTAGAACTTGAAAAGTTAGGAGTTATTTTCACATAGTTTTTCTCCTTCTCTTGTTCTTTAGATAGAGATCTAATTCTGCCATATATTAACTATGTGACCTTAAATATCTCATTTAACTTCCCTTGTATGGGGAACTTCATTTTAAAAAGTCAGAGGTTTATCTCTGAAATTGGTTCAGTTTGCTCTCAAATTTTCCGTTTTTAGTATTGCAAATATAATAAGTGTATAAAAGGCAACTAACCTGAGGAAAATACTTGCCACTGATTATGGCACAGAGTTAATATCTTAGTTTGTATTAAAAAGCAATATTCATTATTAAAAAAGGTACTGAGAATCAAAATAATAAATTGGAAAAGGTAATGAATGTATAACATAAGAAAAACAAATTTAAATATGACTGATGAAGAAACAAAGTGAAAACATTGCTCAGGCATCGAAATGCAAATAAAACAATGTTTCATTTTTCCTATACAAAATTTGAAGGCTTCGAAATTACACTAATTTAGTTATAGCGCATATGACATATTTACTATTTACTATTGTACGAGTAATTAGCAATAATTTGTTGTCAAGTAATTGACAGAATCAAGATTAAAAAAATATTCAGGGCTTCCCTGGTGGCGCAGTGGTTGAGAGTCCGCCTGCCGATGCAGGGGACACGGGTTCGTTCCCTGGTCTGGGAAGATCCCACATGCCGCGGAGCAGCTGGGCCCGTGAGCCATGGCTGCTGAGCCTGCGCAGCCTGTGCTCTGCAACGGGAGAGGCCGCAACAGTGAGAGGCCTGTGTACCACAAAAAAATAAATAAATAAAAAGATAAAAAATATTCAGAGCCTTCAACCCAGTAATTCTCTTTCTGGAGATCTATCTTAAAATATAAACTAAAGTAGTACAAACACTTTAAGATTAATGATTGTAGCATTATTTATGATAGTAAAAACTAGAAAAACTCCAGGGATGCAGTGCGTGAATATTTAAATAAAGCATGTTATGGTAACTTTGAACATAAACAAAAATAAAGCAGATGCAGCAAGGAAAATATTGTTGGAGAATACAAGCTTTTATGTTATCAGCAGTTGTAGGTGATAAAAATATGGGTGATTGTTTTCTCCATAAACTTTTAAACATTTTCAAGTTTTCTATTAGTATTTCTTATTATGACATACACAATTAATTTCCTATCCCAAGCCATTTTCCATTTCTTTCTTACTAACAAAACCGTATTTTAGATAAGCATTATGCTCAGCTAGAAATATTAACTTAGCGTCCCTTGAGGATAATGATGCCATCAGACAGTTGTGCTTAATGAAATATAAGCAGAAGAGATTGAATGAGGCATCCAAGAAATTTATTTAAAATGGGCAGCCACCTTTTGTTCTCTCTCCTTCCCCTTTTCATGCCCAGAATGAAAATACACCGCTGGAGGTGAAACAACTGACTTGTGACCACAAGACCACAAATATGAAGCTAAAACCCCATGCCAAGGAAGGCTTAGCAGAAAGACAGAAAGTATCTGTCTCTGATATCATTTTGGATACTGTTCCAGCCCTGAGCTATCTACCTCTAGACGTCTTAAGGGACAAAAATTAAATTCTTAATTTGTTTAAGCCATTGTTTACTTATGTTTTCTGATACTTGCAGCTAAAAGCAATCCCTGACACATTTATATAGGTATTACATATATAAATATATATACTAATTGTGTATATTGTATATATTTAAACTGATGGGCTTGTAAGTTTCTATATAATTGCAAATATGCATTTGCAATTATATATGTATAGATACATATATATGTGTGTGCATATATATATACATAAATGAATAGGAATAGACTGGACAGAGAAAGAACTACACACACACACACACACACACACACACACACCCCTATGGACAGAGAAAGAACTACATACATGTACCTGCACATATATGTATGCGGTTCTTTCTCTGTCCAGCATATATTTATTTGTATATATACAGGTGTGCATGTGTGTGTGAGTGTGTGTGTATATAATTCTTTCTCTCTCTAGTGTACTCTTACTTGTGCTTCAAGATTTAGCTCAAAGGTATTCCCCCTGGGAAGTACCCTCATTCTGCTTTCTCATATCTTGAATGTTCCTTTCTTGTAATATGTATGAACTTATATTGTAATAATTTATTTGTATATGTATCATCCCACTTCCTTTGATTATCGTTTGAGGGGCAGATATAGTTTCTCAATCATCATTGATATACATTTTAATGGTTGATAGATAGGTAAAAAATTGTAATGATTCACTTACATATTTTCTTTTTTTAATTTTAATTTTATTGGAGTATACTTGATTTACAGTGTGTTAGTTTCAAATGTACAGCAAAATGGTTCAATTATACATATACATATATTCATTCTTTTTTAGATTATTTTCTCATATAGCTTATCACAGAATATTGAGTGGAGTTCCCTGTTCTTTACAGTAGGTCCTTGTTGGTTATCTTATATATAGTAGTGTGTGATGTTCATCCCAAGCTCCTGATTTATCCCTACCCCGTACATTTCCCCTTTGGTAACTATAAGTTTGTTTTCGATATCTGTAAGTCTGTTTCTGTTTTGTAAATAAGTTCATTTGTATCAGTTTTTTAAAATTAGATTCCACGTATGAGTGATACCATATGATATCTGTCTTTCTCTGTCTGACTTACTTCACTTAGTATGATCGTCTCTAGGTCCATCCAGCACTTAGACATTTTCATTTTGATTGTTACCTCTTCAACTAGATAGTGTTCTGAATTCCTTCCCAGTGACCCATGTGCTATTATGTACAAAACAGCTATTCAGTGATATCATTAATTAACTGGTAATATATGCAATACAACATATCTATTAGGGTTTCTGATATCTGCAACTGGCACCTAAAACATGAAGCATTAGGCCTGATGTTCAATGTTCTAGCATCCAGATTCAAAGAATGAGAGGCTATTTTCAAATATTTACATAGGTGGCCTTATTCAAGGAATGCACCAACGACGGTGTTGCAAGTGGCCTAGCACCCAGGTTCTGAAACCACACTGTGTGGGTGTTGGCCTGAGCCCCACTAGTTACTAGCTCTGTAAATTCATGCAAGTCACTTAATCGTTTATATCTTAGATTCCTCATTGGTAATACAAGGATAATAATAGCATCTCCTTATATTCTTTTGGTGAGAATTTAAACACTTAAAACAATGTTAGGCATTTAGGAAGTTCTCGATAAATGCTATGTTTTATAAATAACGGTTTGCAGCCAACTTGAATAATAGATCCCAATCTGCCATTTTAAAAATACCTCTCAGGTGTTACCTTTCCAGAATATCTATTATTTTCTTTTTTCATTGCTTCATTAAATCCTCAGTTAAGTAATATATTTTATATTATAGTAATTTAGATTCAGGATATAATGCTGAATTTCCTAACATAGCTTCTCAATATGAAAATAATAAATAGTTCTTTAGTATGAACAAAAATGAATCAGAATGAGGTTGAAATTATCTCCAAATTAGTTTTGTGATGAGGATCTATAGATTGTAATTCAGTCTATTTCTTTATCTCTATTAGGTTAGAGATGTTCCCTGGGGAAACGTGAAGTTTACATATTTTGTATGCATGATTTGTAAAGATGCCATTGATGGGAGTTATGTGATAGTCTTTAGAAAGCTTGTGTGATAAATTTCAGTTCTTAAATGAATTTCCTTTCAAAACACTGTTCTCTGAATTTAGTTTCCCCTTTTATCAGAAAACTTTCACTGTCACAAAATACGTATTTAAATATTATGAATATCAAAAACAAAGTCAGTTGTCTCTATGATTACATTATGAATCCATTTTTTAAAAATTGAAGTATAGTTGATTTACAGTGTTGTGATAATTTCTGTTGTACAGCAAAGTGATTCAGTTATACATATATATACATTCTTTTTCACGTTTTTCATCATGGTTTATCACAGGATATTGAATATAGTTCCCTGTGCTAAACCGTAGGACCTTGTTTTTTATCCATTCTATATATAATAGTTTGCATCTGTGATTACATTAAACATTAAATTGAATCATAAATGTATTCTGGAAGAGAAAAAAACAAATTACTTTTAAGTATCCTAAAATAAACGTAATTTTTTCCATATTCCTAAGTTGTACTTTCCAATGTGAAATGACTAATTATAACTTGCTTTCTTAGTTATATATGTGTGTGTGTATTTAAACAGTTTGTGTGTATATATGTGTGTGTATGCGTAAATATTTTAAATTTCCATTTTTGAAAGCACAGCCAATTGGACACCTGTACATTCACCAAAATTATGCTATTTGTTTATTTATTCAATTCATTCCTTAAAGCTTTATTGAGAGCTTAACAGGTACTGAGCATTCTAGGTGCTAGGGAGGAGTAGAACAGATAAAGTCCTATTCTCATGGAGATTATTTACTATAATATTTTACATTTTAAATGTAATGTGTTTATTTATTACTAAATAGAAGTTAAGAATAATGTTTCCAGTTTTGTACATATGGTGTATGGCATATTCCAGTAGCTCATTTATTTGTTCATTCTGCAAATACTTATTGGTTATCTAATATGAGCTAAGTACTTGTGATAGTTATTAAGGCTATTTACAAAGACACTTGAGATTACAGTTTTCTGCTCTCTCCCATGTTACTTGCTTTGGAAAATAAAATGTAAATGGGAGTCATGACTTCTGTTACTTTGAATAGATTTAAAGGTCAAAGTGATCCTGGACAATGTGGCAAATGGGGGCTCCGTTTAGCCTGTGTGATTGAGTGACTGTGATGAACAGAGCTCCATTCCAGATTCACATTGCCCTGTAGACTGAGGTAAAAGATATGTCCACTGTGTGAAGGCATAAAATGTTGGAATTGGTTTTGTTAATTAGGCATAACTTAACGTATGCTGACTGATGTTGCACCATTCTAGGTGCTGAAGATCTGCCTATATAGAGCTTATATGTTCAAGCAGTGAAACCAAAATTTAAAAATAATAACGATAAATTGATACTTAATATTGTTACTGAGTCCAAGCTCATACTGCTCGCCATACACCAGGCCAATAAATTGAGAGACGAGTTTTTGGGGCAAGGAATATAGCAACTTTATTCAGAAAGCAGAGACCAAAAAGATGGTGGACTAGTGTCCCACAGAACCGTCTTACCCAAGTTAGAATTCAGGCTTCTTTTATACTAAAAGGGGCAAGGGTGTAGTTGATTGTTGCCGACTTCTTGATGCCAGAATCCTTTATTTTTGCAGCTTTCTTCCTAGGTCTTGTCACAATGTTTCCATAAATCTCTAACAAGACAAATATTATTTTTTATTCTACAACTTTTTATCTTTATATGAATGGAAAAGTATTATACTTTTACAGGTCAGAGCCTTGAGAGTGGGCTATCCTGTGTATTTCAGGCTTTAGGCAACATTCTTTTTTTTAGTGATTAATTTATAGCAAAAGCAATAGAATACAAAGGTTAAAGTAAAGGAAACAGATCCAATATGGAGTCAGATTTGTTCTTCCCTATTACAATATGAAGACAGATTGTGAAAAGTGCTATTAAAATAATAAAGAATGGCAGTGGATGCTATTTTAGATAGAATGTCAGGAGAGTCATTTCTGCAGAAATAACACTTGTTCAGAGCCCTGACTTGAAGAAGGACAAGAGCCAGGCTTCCCTGGTGGCGCAGTGGTTGAGAGTCCGCCTGCCGATGCAGGGAACACGGGTTCGTGCCCTGGTCCGGGAAGTTTCCACATGCCGCGGAGCGGCTGGGCCCGTGAGCCATGGCCGCTGAGCCTGCGCGTCCGGAGCCTGTGCTCTGCAACGGGAGAGGCCCGCTTACCTAAAAAAAAAAAAAAAAAAAAAATAGAAGGACAAGAGCCCCCAGGGAATGCACTAGCAACCATGTTGCAAAAGGCCCAGCACACAGGTTCTAAAAGCAAACTGTGTGGGTCCAGGCCATAGCCACCAGTCACTAGCTCTCATGAATATCTGGAGAAACAATAGGGAAATGTGGAGGCTCTGAGGAAAGAGAGGGCTCCATGTGCCCTAATGTGCCTGCGGGAGACTGAGCAAGAGGGAGACTTGTAGGAGGTAAGCACTTAAAGTTTGTGTGAGTACACAGATCAAGTAAGGCCTAGTAGACCTTGGTAATAAATTAGAGAAGAAAGTTTTGAACACAGGAATCGTAGGATATGACTTATGATTTTAAAAGATCACTTCGACTTCTTGGCAGAGAACCAACTAGAGGGGCAAGACTGGCAGCAAAGAGAGACCCTTAGGACAGCCTGGTAGCACCATGTAGTTGTGGTATAGGAAATACGAAGTGTCAAAGCAAGAGCCTTTGGAGATTGAGCCAACAGGATTTGCTCTGACATTGTGGTCATGAGATGCAGGGAAGAAGAGAAGAAGAAGAGAGCAGGGGATGTATGAATAGATTAGGGAGAGAGCTCGGAAACATGTACTAGAAGGAATGTCAGGATGAGGGTCTGGGACAAAAAGAATGAGAGGTTAGCTCTTACTCTGAATTCCACAGCAGATTTGACCTTGACCTATATTAAGGGGTTAATACTCTATCACGATTATTTCTTCCTTAAAAGGAGCATTCTCTTAAGATTCGTATAGTGCATACTCTTGGTATCCTGCCCATATCTCCTTGTAAGTTACCATTTTTGTGCTTGTAGGTCCAACTCCCAGTCAGCCAGCACCTTTGCCAGAGGGCTGTGCAGGTAGATGCAAAGTCCTAGGACATTATTTCTCTCTAGGGGAAGCCCTCAAACAATTACTTAGAGAAGTTGGGTAAATAACCTAGCTCCCTAACTTCTTGGGCAGAATAAGTCTGAGGTGTTCATTTCACACTGGCACCTCAAGCTTCCTGGTGGGATTAAGCTCCAATTGTCCAGTTTGGTAATAGGTTTGAAAATGCACACTATATATGTTTGTTTTTTTCTTCCGTCTCACCTCTCTACTCCCTGATGGTATTTCCTAGTATTAGCTCCCCCAACAAATTATTTACAGGTCTTTCTTGACTGACAATGGGTTACATCCCTATAAACCCATTGTAAATTGAATGTATCGTAAGTCAAAAATGCATTAAATACACCAAATCTACCGAATATCATAGGTTAGCCTAGCCTGCCTTAAACGTGCTCAGAACACTTACATTAGCCGATATATTGGCAAAATTATCTAACACACAGCCTATTTTATAATAAAGTATTGAATATCTCATGTAATTTATTGAATGCTGTGCTGAAAGTGAAAAACAGGATGGTTGTATGGCTACAGAACAGTTGTAAATGTATCGGTTGTTTACTTTCGTGATTGTGTAGCTGACCGGGAGCCATGGCTCACTGTTGCTGCCCAGCATCACCACATATCACTAGGTCAGGAAAAGATCAAAATTCAAAAATTGAAGTATTGTTTCTACTGAATGTACATTGCTTTCCCACCATTGTAAAGTCAAAAAATCATAAATCAAACCTTTGTAAGTCAGGGACTGTCAGTACTCAAATCCTTTTCTCAGGATCCGCTTCTAGGGAAACCAAATTAAGACAGTTCGTACACAGATAAAAATTTCTTGAAGTTGAATATTTTCTAAAAACCTATGGTTTTACATAGTGAGAGTGAGTCAACATTTACTGATGGTTTATAGGTACCGTATTGCAAAGATTATCACATTTAATTCTCAAAGCATATTTATAGAGTACATAGTAAATTTATATAGTGTATTTAGAAATAATATACTTGGGTTGCTAGAAAAGGAAGTGACTATTTAAATATAAGATTCAAACATGATAAGCAGGGGCTCTTTTTTTCTGTTTTATTTACTGATGGATCTCAAAGAAGAGTCCTTGTCATATATATGCACTCAAAGAGTATTTGAAAGAACACTTAAACTAAAAATAGTTTACCTCAATCTGGGAAGGATGTTTTTGATGGGAAACCCAGACTCAAAATGGTCCCTGGTTGAGCTATAAAGAAGAAAGGAGCTTTCAAGCAAGCCATAGAGATCAGCTGAAGCAATCACAGCAATCAGTGGGACAGCACATATAAGGTCCCCGTAACTTTGTGGCTGTTATAAATATGTTTTAGAGGTGCATTAACTAAGATTCAGAGAAGTAAAACAATTTATTCACAGTCCCCAAACTGATAAATTAAAGAGACTAGATTTGAACTCATATATCTGTCCCCCTTCACCTTCACTAATCTTTAGCTCCTCTTGAGAACTGGCCAAGGTTAGGCAGTTATGCTTTAGAGAGTGGATATCAGTCCCTATTTTTTATTTTTATTTTCCTATTTTTTAAAACAGAGACTTTGTTTTTTAACAAATGTATTAGTCAGCTGGTGCTGTTACAATAAAATATCATAAATTGGATGGCTAAAATAACACACACTTGTTTCTCATAGTTCTGGAGGTTAGGGAGAGCCTTCTTCCTGGTTTGCAGGCAGCAGACTTCTTACTGTATCTTTACATGATGGAGAGAGAGTTTGTCCTTTCATAGGGGAACCAATTCCATCATGGGAAGTCCACCCTCATGACCTCATCTAAACCTAATTACTGCCCAAAGGCCACACCTCCAAATACCATTACACTGGGGAGTAGGTCTTCAACCTATGAATTTATGGGAGAACACAAATGTGTTCAGTCTATAGCAATTAGCATAAATTTACAGTATGGTTTCAATATTACTTCTCAGGTGTAATTGGGGATTTTAATAAAGGCTTAATCTGGAACCAACATGGGAAATATAGAATTCTAGAATAAATCCAATGGGGCAATGGGAGGGGGAAGGCTGACACTTGCTCTTCCATATTGTAACAAGTAAACAGTAACACATAAACAAAAAGTCTTGCAAAATATGAAAAATTATAACATACTTAAATAAAAGTGCCTGAAATAAACAAACTGCCATCAGGAAAGAAGGTAAAATTCAACTAACAGGTGCTCCTGCAAAAGAGAAAAGAGAGTTTTTTCCCTTTGACCCTAAGAGGTTGAAAAGAGCAAGAAAAAAAATCTTCTCTAATAAGACTTCTAAACTAGGTTCCTGAGACTTGAGACCCTATGGCCAAAACAAAAACAAAGCAAAAAAAAAAATGGACAGAGTCCTTAGAAACAGACCAATGGACCCACACTCACTTGCACCCTTAGGCTGAGAACACAGTTCATACTCAGAAGTGCATCTAAGTGCATCCCCTTAGGTTTTCTGTGACCTCAATCAATCGCCTTCTCTTCAGTCCCTCTCATTTACCAGCCAGCAGCATGACTTATGTTATACATATTCATTCTACTCCCGCCTCCAGCACAGGGACCCACACATTCTTTCATGAATCATTATCATAACCTTTTAATAGTTGGGAGTATTTTAAAGTAAAAACAAGGAAGAAGTTGAGATTTTTAAATTCCTTTTCTGCCCTTGGGTGAAAGTTATCAGTTATTAAGTTATCAGATTTTTATAGAGGACATCTCATGTCATTTTTAAAAGATTATTTATGCAGCATTCTCTCTTTGTCTAAGAAACATGTTTCTATTACTCTCATTCCCAAAGTCTAACCTTACTTTTCTTCTCTTTACATACTAAGAAATTGTTTTTAATAACTCTACCTGTTATTTTGTGAAACTCACTGTAAATAATTTGAGTAGAGAGCTGGATATATAGCCTCCAAAGTCTCTTCTATCCCTGAAATTCTCTGATCCTTTGCCTAAATCTTTTTTGAACTCTTTCCAGAAGTGTTCATTATTAGAAATACCTGAAGAGTCCTGTCTTAACACTGTTTTCTGTTAATACAGAGCCTCAGGGACTCTAGTACAGCAAGGCTTTGGTGTATTCAAGCAAGACTAACAACCCCAAAGAATTTTTAAAAGAAATAACTTAGAAATATCACAAAACAAGAACTAAAGGGAAGGGAATAGGAGTTATGTATCTGGGCTGTTAGACATTCTTTTCTAACATACTTAGTTTTTACTATGTTAGTTAATACAATTTAACACCCAAGCATTTTTTCTAGAGTATACTGAATCTCACTGTGTACTATTTTTTCTTCTGTGGCTCATCTATGGTACTGATCTACCTAGGGTACCACATAGTTTGGCACCTGATCACACACTGTTTTTATGATTATTCAAATGCTTCTTTGGGAGATTACAAGTAATTAAATTCACTAAAGTACTGGTTTCTTTCTTTTTTATCAGCCCCAGTACTGAAGTAACCATTATTATATTTCTCAGTATAACCAACAGTCCTGGGCACAATGCCTTGTTCATAATACATTCCCTATTATTGGTTGAGTTAATGAATAAATGAATAAGTACTTGCTGAGTTGAATTAAAATTAAATGCATGCTGGAGAAGAATTACTGTTAGTAGGAATCATGGAAAGTGTTTTTGTTGTCTAAGCTGTTCACATGCCATGCATCCTTAGACATGAGAGAGTACTAGGTGCCCAGTACTGTTAAGTGCTTTACTTATATCATCTCACTTAATCCTCACAATAACCATAAGGAAACAATTAGTCATAAGTCCTTCATTTGCAACTGATAGAAAAATCAAATCAAATTGGATTAAACAACAAGAGGTTACAGCATAAACAGTGTGGGCTCACACGGGCAAGGATATGTCTCCTGGCTGTATATTATCTAGGCAGGTTCCTGGTAGTGTTAGGTTCTCCCTCTTGGTCGCCAGATTGTTGTAGTTACAGAGAAAACAACCTTATACCTTCAAAATATTGGAAATGCACAAAGGCTTCATTCCCAGAAGTCTCAGCAAATGTCTCTCCAGATGAGCTATGTATCTACCCATCCTGAACCAATAACTGTAACCAGTAGGGTAGAATATGCTACTGGTTTAAGCTAATCAGGATATCCAGAAATGGAGTGGTATCAAATCACTTGGTATCATGTAGACTGAGGGGGAAATAAATAGGTATATCACAGAATGTTCATTAAAGAATGTAGAAATGGACACTAGAATACAAAAAGAAAACCACCATATCCATTACCTCTGTTTTAAAGATAAGGAAACAAAGATGCAAAGGGTTTATGTCACTTTCCCAAGATCACACAGCTAATATTGGCAGAAATGCAACTCAAAATCAAGTCTGTCTCTAACACCAATATATTACAACCTCCCTTAAGTATTTATTCACTGTCCTTAGCTCTGCAGTTTGCCATCTCAAAAGTGCTTCTAAAATCTCCTGCCAATGAAAGACTATCAGTACTACCAATGAATATACTTTCTTTTTATAATACAACTTTATCTGAACGACATCTCTTCATTTCTATTTAACTGATAAAATAGTTTCATTCACTGCCTAATTTTTCTTCCCAAAGCTAATGTCCACCCACTTATATTTTAGAAACGTGCTGACTGAAGAAAAAAATGTAAAGAAAAGAAAAAAGGAATTACTTTTCTAATCAACAGTGACAGGAAATTGGTAGGAGCCATATTTATGATAGCAAAAATATTAGAGCATTAACCAAAGCATTCAGGGTAGGATTTATTTTTTATTCAATATATCTTTTTATGAGTTCACAGTGATAGTTTAAGATTCAGTTTAAGACTAAGGAAATCAGTCAGTTTCTTCTGGGTGAATATAATTTTTGCATTCTGATACCCTATAACAGAGAAATAAACTATTCACTAGCAGTTTAGCTGAGCACATGACATGAATTGACTAGTACATGTAAAGGAAAAACCTCATAAAACTTACTCAGTTTCATTTCAGACATTTAAATGTATCTTAATACTTATAATTTGAGGAGTGTATATTTAGGCCCTTTTCTCTAATAGAAGTTATATTTATTAAATCAGAAGGTGTTTCCTTTGTCCAATACTTTCTGCTAATTCCAAAGAGACTTTTTGAATCAAGTTTTGGTAACTCTTTGGAATCCTGCTTTCTCTTTTTCTCTTACCTTTTGCTGGAGGAAGGTTGCCTCGCTGATGTTTCATAACCACGATTAGATGGGCTAGTTTTAATCTTGGTGTTTTTCTAAACTTTATAGCTAATATTTATGAATATTTCTATTTTAAAGAAGAGTAAGTTCAAACAAATTAGTCTAAAAACCTGAATGTCCTCAATTTTACAGTAGAATTTAAAACACTGATTATTCCTAAAATAAAAATGTTAAAAATAGATTGTAATTATGAACCTGTATTTAAATTTTCATCTTCCTGGATCAGTTGGAGGGAGAATCCCTAAGTCAAGGAAGACTGCAGAGCCAAGGAGAGCCCAGAGGAGGCAGTGGAGGTCATCAGACCTAGAGAGTGGAGTCACCAAACCACATGGACTAAAACACACCATAAAATCTGAGGAACTGAGTTAACCAACCATCAAGTTTGGGTTGGTCTTGGATCAAAACTGACTGTAGGGGGACTAGCACTCTTTGATATGGGAAGTGTTATGGACTGAATGTTATATATTACCTCTATCAGACGGCAATTAACAAATACCTAAAATTATGGGAACAGCTTAGGAACTGAGCAAATGGGTGGAGCAGCTGGAGGAGTTTTGAGGTGCATGCTAGAAAGAGCCTAGACTGTTGTGAGGGGGCTGTTGATAGTGTGGAAGAAATATTAATAGTCAACCTGAGAAAGAAATAAAAAATTTTATTGTCAACCTGAGGATTATAACACTTCAGATGGTCTTTCAGAAAGCTCTGAGCACTGTTCTGCCTGTTAGAAGTCAAAGCACTGTGAAATACATTTTTGAGACAAAGAGTTATACGTCAGATGACTTACTGACAGTTGACACCATTGTGTCAGACATCGTGTACAGACAGATCGAGTAGTGGGTCATCACGACCCTGTATAGGATTAAGAAGGAATGTTATCTCCTAAGGAAGTCTGGTTAATTCTGATGCACAGTGCACACTAAGGGGAGAGAGAAGGCCCAAATATGCAGAGGAAAAATTTAAGTTTAAATAATTCTTTTCTTGCCATGAAATATGACTTATTTCATCAGTAGAAATAGGGATATTAAATGTGATTCTGGTGAAGGCTTGAAAAATAAAGAGAGCTGGAGAGAAAGCTGTGTCTACGTAGAATACATAAATAACCACGAACAAAATGTCGACAGAAATATGGACATTAAAGGCCATTCTGGCGAGGCCTCGGACAGAAATGAGGAATATACTACTGGACAATGGAGAGAAGGTAATCCATGTTATAAAGTGTCAAGAAATGTCGCTGAATTGTGTTTTCATGTTTTGTGGAAGGTAAAATGGTGAAGTTGGATATTTAGCTGAAGAGATTTCTAAGCAAGATGTTGAAGGTGCTGCCTGTGTTCTCTTAACTGCGTATAGTAAAGTGTGAGAGGAGAGAGATGAATTAAAGGAGGAATAGTGAAGGAAAAAAGGAACGGGAACTTAAAGATTTGAAAAATTCTCAGCTTCTCCTTGTTGCAAAAAATGAAAAAGCATGTTCTGAGAACACCAAAGCTCTGGCCGGACTATCACTTGATACAGAGATTATGGATTATACAAGTATAAACATTGCCAGTTTGAGCTGAAGGGGCAGGAGATGGACAAAATGGAGGAAGGCTGTCAGACTTCTTCGATTTTACAGGATGGGACAGTAGAGCTCTTTGGATGTGAACATGCTTCATCCTTCAAGAGAAGGGAAGAACAACCCCAAGGCAACTCAGCTATCTGCAGAACTGCCCTTTTTACCATGGGCCCGTGGGACAGGACTAGTTTCTACCAGTTTCAAAGGGTAGGGCATCTTCTGTTTTGGGGTGCCAGTATGTCACCACCCAGTGTCTCAGGGACAAGGCCAAAGCCCAGAGCCTAGCGGGTGGGCCACCCCACTGAACTGAAGAGACAGGGCCTTCCCCCAGAGCCATAGGGGTGATGCTGCCATTCCAGTAAGCTAGAGAGCTTAGCAAAGATGACTACTTTCAAGCCTCAGGATTTAATGCAGTTTGCATTGTTAAGTTTAAACTTACTTGAGACCATCACCCAATCTCTCCCCGTTTTGAATGGGAGTGTCTATCTTATGCTTGTCTCGCTATTGTATTTTGGAAGCACATAACTTGTCTGGTTTCACAGGTTCACAGCTGGAGAGGAATTTTGCCTCAACATGCTTCACCCATGTCTGATTTAGATGGGACTTTAGACTTAGAGTTGATGCTGGAATGAGTTAAGACTTTTGGGGCTGTTGGGATAGAACAAATATGTTACATGTGAGGACATGGATTTGGGGGAACCAGGGATAGAATGTCATGGACTGAATATATGTGTTCCTCCCAAATTCACATGTTAAAGCCCTAACCCCAAGTGCAACTATATTTGGAGTGAGAAAGTAATTAAGGTTAACTGAGGTCATAAAGGTGGGGCTCAGGTCCAATAAGATTAGCGTCCTTATAAGAGGAGATAACAGGGTACTGTGCTCTCTCTCCTGTGCCCTCTCCCTCCCTCCCTCCTCCCCTCCCTCTCCCCACCCTCTCTCCTTCTCTGTCTTTCTCTCTACCATGTGAGGACACTGCAAGCCAGGATTTATTAGACTTCCTGAGTTCTCACCAGAACCCCACCATGCTGGTACATGATCTTGGACATTCAGCCTTCAGAACTGTGAGAAAATAAATTTCTGTTGTTTAAGTTACCCAATCTGTGGTATTTGTTTATAGCAGCTTGTGCCAATTAATACAGGAAGGGTGGCTAAATTTAAATTGCAAGGGAAAAATCACAAGTCATTGGTGTAATTTTATGTACAGTTTTGATAACATTACAAGATATTTGTCAAAGCCCCAGTGCCAAGACCACAAGTCAAACCTGTGGATCACAGATCATATAAAGCTGCATGTATTAAACTTGCTGAGTAAGGGATAATACCCATCTTTACAGAGGGAAAGTTAAGGAAAAGTCAGAGAGAGTTTGTGGGGTTAGGTTTAGTCATAGGGTGCTTTCAGGACAGAGGTGGGCAAATGAGGTCTGGGCAAGGATTGGTCAGGATTTGTAAACTAGGATAGTTAGTGAAACTGTCTAGAGTGTTATATTTGGAACACATGAACCCATGCTCTCTATAGAGATAACAGTTAAATCAGTTTGTGGTGGTGTCCAGGGAAAAAAGAAGTATATATAGTTATACATATACGTGTGTGTGTGTGTGACTGAGCTGGTGTTAAAACAATTTAAGCTTTAAAGAGTTTGCCTGGCAGGACATGGTTGGTGCAGTTTACTGTCCTGCAAACAGGAGTAGCATTTTGTGGTTTCTCTTTCATCTCTCATCTAATACTCAGAATAGTGTCTTCCCGTCCCAATTTACTCTTTATCCGTAGCCCTTTCATAGCATTTAGGCTAGATCTTTTATTCTCTTGATTTAAATATTTTATAATTCACCTGAACGTCAAGCTAAGTCATTATATATTTTTCCAGTTTTATTGAGATGTAATTGACATATAACATTGTGTACCTTTAAGGTATTACAACATGTCGATTTGATAAACATATATTACAAAATGATCACTACCATAGCTTTAGCCAATGCCTTCAGCGTCTCACATAATTACCATTTTTTGTGTGTGGTGGGAATATATAAGATCTACTGTCTTAGCATCTTTCAAGTTAAGAATACAGTATTATTAACTATAATCACCATGCTGTACATTAGATTGCCAGAACTTGTTTGTCTTGTAAGTGGAAATTTGTGCCCTTTGACCAACGTCTCCCTATTTTTTCCACACCCTCGCCCCTGGGAACCACCATTCTACTGTTTCTGAGTTTCGCTCTTGAAGGTTATACAAATAAGTGATACCATATATTATTTTCTCTTTCTCTGACTTATTTCACTTAGCATAATGCCCTTAAAGTCCATCCATGTTGTTGCAAGTGGCAGGATTTCCTTCTTTCTCATGGTTGAATAATATTCCATTGTTAGGTGTATACCATATCTGTTTTATCCATTCATCCATCAACTGTCACTTAGGTTGTTTCCATATCTTGGCTTTTGTGAGTAATGCTGCAATAAACATGGGAGTGCAGCTATCTCTTCAAGATTCTGTTTTCATTTCTTTGGATATATACCCAGAAGTGGGGTTGCGGTATCATAAGGTAGTTCTATTTTTAATTTCTTAAGGAACCTCCGTACTGTTTTCCACAATTTATGTTCCCATCAATAGCACACAGTTTTCCTTTGCTCCACATTCTTGCAAACACTTGTTATCTTGTATTTTTGATGATAGCCATTCTAACAGGTGTGAGGTGATATCTCCTTGTGGTTTTGATTTGCATTTCCCTGATAATTAGTGATGTTGAACACCTTTTCATGTAGTTGTTGACCATCTGTATGTCTTATTTAGAAAAATGTCTGTACGCCACTATATTCTTTATCACATTTGCCTAGTGACTATTTTATCTTGTTCTGTTCTTACATTTTCCTATAGTTCTTAATTCTAAGAATTCTTTTTATCTGGTTAAAAATGTACAATAATATAATTTCTGAGTAAATCCTTCTGGGATGTAACTTCCCTCAATGCGTTGAGATTTTTGAGTATTGGCCAGTTTCTTAAATATATGCTTCTTATACCAAGGTACTAGTATTCAAGACTATTAAAATTGCTAGATAATTTGAGAGAAAAAGGCATTTAATTTTTATCCTTTTTTATTAAAGTTATGTTTTTTATAATGTAAAATTATTACTCTTTCTTTAGCACTAGACTTAACAATATGTTTGCTTGGATTACAGCAGCATGCTTTGTCCCATAGATCTCTGGGGGTGCAAATTCATTCTCTTTTACTATTAATTGTACTTTAGAGGAAAAGTTTGATAAGTACTGCTGTGGCAGAATCATTGTTATTAGAGTCTATTTAAATAAATTTTTTAAGGCTTTACTTTCTAATGTTTGAAATATTCATAGTTTTATGATTTTCACAGGTCAAGCCAATATTTTATTAGAAATTAGTGGAAAGAGAGTATCTGGCGTAAAATTAGAACTAAACTCCACATTTTGTTCGGTTGGAATGAAGAAAAACAGACTTAAAAAAGTCCTTGTCTTGACACTTTAATTAGTTAGTATGACACGATATTGACATTTTTTCCCCTATCATAACAGTTTAACTTGCTCTGGAGATATATCTTTCTGCAATTTCAGGAGGGAATTTTGATTATGTTAAAATAAACCAATTATTATTGGTGTTATTCACCATATTTTTATCTGAAAAAAAGAAAGTAATAAAGTGACATTTCTAAAATCATGTTACTGTGTTATCTGAGGGGTACCACTGATATTTCTACTTAATGTTTGTTTTAAGAAACGTAAACTATATTTATAATATATGATAAGTTTGATGAATAATTTGTTTCATTTTCATTGTTACAACTCTCAAATATATTCATTTGACCTTAACTAAAAATGTTAAACTTTGGCAAACTTCGGAAATTAGAAGCCACTACAATAAATAAATAACAAGGATATTCTCCTGATAGATTTGGAACATGTCAATAGCTTGTTTGTTTTGTTTTTCCTGAAAGCAAACTAATCAACAGCTGTGGCTAGACACAGTCCCTCTAAGTTAGAAAATGAAATATTGAACATTGGGATAAGCTATAGAATATATATTTTATAAATTTATTAAGGCTTCCATTTAGTAATTTATGATGTCAGAACTCAAATGTTCTAAACAGTTTGCTAAGGTTTTTAAAACATTTTAGGTTGACTGTTTTGAGGCAGATCCTGAAATTCTGAGGATATGAAATCAAGACATTTTTCTATTGTGGCAAGAGAGATTTTTACACCTGGTAACAGGGAAGAATCATGGAATCTGTGTGTGTGTGCATTGTCTCCCAGTCTCCTCTTGAATATTTTAGCAAAAGTAAACATAAACCTCCTCATTATGGAAGAGCTTGAATACCTTGAAAATATAATCAATATGGATATTTGTGAATCTTTGTTTCCCAATTCTGTGTCCTTCATCTAAATGATGAAACACATCTGGGGTATACTGTTTTGAAGGAAAGTAAAAAATATCTGTTCACCCCCACTCAAAATATGCTCCATCCGTCTCTGCCCAAGCATCTGAAAAGATGGGGAAGCTAAGCCATCTGGAAAAGTTGGTGAGAATTGTTTCATTTTGAATGGGTGAATTATTGCGGGGATTTCTAATCTAAAGGTAAAAGAAAGACTGACTTTAATGGAGAAGTATTTTCTTACAGTAAGATGAGTGAAGTTCCTTTTGAGGTGAAGCAGGAAGAATGACTAGGAATTTCAGATGCATAAGACTAAAAATAGAGATGTTTCCTTGTCTTAAATTTATGGGAATTGTTTTCAGTCTCTGTGCTGGTGCTTCAGATGTTTGCGGTGTTAAAATGTCCCCAGGTAATTCTAATTGCTAGCTCTATTGAAAACCACTAACCTGGCAAAGTTGGTCTTGTATTTTACAAGAGAGAGGAATAGAGATGAGATATGGAGATTAAGAAAAGAAAGGGATAGAGAGAGAGAGAAAGATTGGTGGGAGGGGGGTGATCTGGAAATATATAAAGCATTTATATCAGAAATCTTATGGTTCTAGCACTTAGTTTTTGATTCCTCAGGACTTTAAGTGGCCTAGGATACCCATAAAATGTCTTGTCCTAGAGTTTTCGCCCTGGATGAGGTCAACATAAATGGCCTTTAAGAGATTGTGAGATAATATGAAATCATTATCTCAAAGAGATAACTGTGTTCCCATGCTCATTATAGCATTGTTCACAGTAGCCAAGGTATGGAAACAACCTAGGTGTTCATTAATGGATGAATGGATCAAGAATTTGTAGTGTATATATACAATGGAATATTATTCAACATTAAGAGGGAAATCCTGACATTTATGACAACATGGATAAAACTGGAGGGCATTATGCGAAGTGAAATAAGCCAGACAGAGAAAGACAAATACTTCATGGTATCCCTTATGTGTGGAATTTAAAAAAAGTCAAACTTATAGAAACGGAAAGTAGAAAAGTGGTTGTCAGGAGTGTAGGAAATAGGGAGAGGTTGATAAAAGGTACAGACTTTCAGTTATAAGATGAAAAAGGTCTGAAGATCCAATGTATAACAAGGTGATTCAGAGTTGATAACACTAATACTGTACAATTGAAATTTGCTAAGAGCGTAGAATTTAAATGTTCTCACCAAAAATAAATACATACGTACATACATAAATAAATAAAAAAGATTGCGGGATATTATGAGATGGATCCTTAGTTGTCATATTTATCCCTGTTGCCAATTGAGTATGTTAATTATTACTTTTTAAAAATTAGTGGGAAAAATTGGGAGATTGGGATTGACATATATACACTAATATGTATATAATAGATAACTAATAAGAACCTGCTGTATAAAAAAAATGAAATAAATTTCAAAAATTAAAAAAAAAAAATTAAGCAATTCTCCGCAATATAGTTCAATGATTGCTTGCAGGTTGAGAGTAGAGAATAGTATTTCTCAAGTTTCTGGGAAACAGCTGCAGTTACCTGATAAAGGAACACCACCCTGGCAAGGACGTGAACCCTGTACCTTACAGGCCTCAATGATGTGAATTATACTCACAGTATCAAAATGTTTCACACAGTAACACATTCTTAAAATAGGTTATGCATAACCAAATACAGTATTTCAAGCTCCATTTGGCCATTGCAGGGAATAGAAACTTACCTTTCTTGACCTGGATATTGTATAGCTGCCAAAGATTTCATTAACATTTCTGGCTGCTTCAGACTATGTGATCATTTTAAGCTTGCAATGAATACTCCTTAGTCCTTGAGGAGTGTTTCTGGAAAGCATGTCCATGATGCTCCAACTTTAGAATCAGATGAAATTCTTCCTGAAGATTCAGATTCTTGGACCTAGACGTGCTAAATCAGAATCTCTGAGGGTAGATCCTAAGAATATACAAGTACAGTATATCCCTTAGGTCTTTCTAGTACACCACGTTTGAGAATGTCTTATGTTCCACTGGGAAAGTTAGAGGGACTCTTACCACCTACAAATATGTAGATTTGAGATAAATTTGGCTTTGATGGGGAACAACAAGAAAATTCATCAAAGGCAGACCTGTAGTTGAGTCTGAGACTAGATAGTGGAAGGGTTGGGGGTTAGAAAGAACAAAAGAAATAAAAGATTGAGAAGCTTTACGTAGAACCAGAAGAAGACTCCACTTTGGAAAACAAATATAAAGCAGTTATCATGTCATATAGAAGAGGAAAATAAGAAGTGATACTCAGAAAGTGATATTTAAAAGCAAGGAATTATTTCAAAATAGTGACTCTGCACTGCAACTGCTTTGTGCTGCTATAGAAAAATCACAATTGAAGACCATTATTTTCAGTAATTCATGCAACCCAGTCTCATCTGGTTCCTAATGCTTTACAAATTCTAATACAAATATTGGTCTCCATTCCCATAGTCTAGAGTTGCTATTTTAAATATTTTAATTCTAAATTTTCATGATTTACCTACATGCACTCTAGGTCAGTGCTTCATTTTTTTCTCCTATTTTATAATGTCACTTATTTTTTTTTACAGCAGGTTCTTATTAGTTATCTATTTTATATATATTAGTGTATATATGTCAATCTCAATCTCCCAATTCATCCCACCACCAACCCCCCCCCCACTTTCCCCCCTTGGTGTCCATACGTTTGTTCTCTACATCTGTGTCTATATTTCTGCCTGGCAAACCAGTTCATCTGTACCATTTTTCTAGATTCCACATATATGCGTTAATATAAGAGAGATTTGCTCTTTCTGTTTTGCTCTTTCTGACTTATTTCACTCTGTATGACAATCTCTAGATCTATCCATGTCTCTACAAATGACCCAATTTTGTTCCTTTCTATAGCTGAGTAATATTCCATTGTATACAGGTACCACATCTTCTGTATCCATTCGTTTGTTAATGGGCATTCAGATTGCTTCCATGACCTGGCTATTGTAAATAGTGCTGCAGTGAACATTGGGGTGCATGTGTCTTTTTGAATTGTAGTTTTCTCTCAGTATAAGCCCAGTAGTGGGATTGCTGGGTCATGTGGTAATTCTATTTTTAGTTTTTTAAGGAACCTCCATACTGTTGTCCACAGTGGCTGTATCAATTTACATTCCCACCAACAGTGCAAGAGGTTTCCCTTTTCTGCACACCCTCTCCAGCATTTCTTGTTTGTAGATTTTTCTGATGATGCCCATTCTAACCAGTGTGAGGTAATGCCTCATTGTAGTTTTGATTTGCATTTCTCTAATGTTAGTAATGTGGAGCAGCTTTTCTTGTGCCTCTTGGCCATCTGTATGTCTTCTTTGGAGAAATGTCTATTTAGGTCTTCTGCCCATTTTTTGATTGGGTTGTTTGTTTTTTTTTAATATTGAGCTGCATGCTGTTTATGTATTTTGGAGATTAATCCTTTGTCCATTGATTTGGTTGCAAATATTTTCTCCCATTCTGAGGTTGTTATTTTGTCTTGTTTATAGTTTCTTTTGCTGTGAAAAAGCTTTTAAGTATAATTAGGTCCCATTTGTTTATTTTTGTTTTTATTTCCATTACTCTACAAGGTGGGCCAAAAAAGATTTTGCTGTGATTTCTGTCAAAGAGTCTTCTTCCTATGTTTTCCTCTAAGAGCTTTAAAGTGTCCAGTCTTACATATGTCTTTAATCCATTTTGAGTTTATTTTTGTGTATGGTGTTAGAGAGTGTTCTAACTTCATTCTTTTACATGTAGCTGTCCAGTTTTCCCAGCACCACTTACTGAAGAGGCTGTCTTTTCTCCATTGTGTATCCTTGCCTCCTTTGTCATAGATTAGTTGACCATAGGTGCATGGGTTTATCTCTGGGTTTCTCTCCTGTTCCATTGCTCTATAATTCTATTTTTGTGCCAGTACCATATTGTCTTGATTACTGTAGCTTTGTAGTATAGTCTGAGGTCAGGGAGTCTTATTCCTCCAGCTCTGTTTTTTTCCCCCAAAATTGCTTTCACTATTTGGAGTCTTTTGTGTCTTCATACAGCTTTTAAGATTTTTTTGTTGTAGTTCTGTAAAAAATGCCATTGGTAATTTGATAGGGATTGCATTGAATCTGTAGATTGCTTGAGGTAGTATAGTCATTTACACAATATTGATTCTTCCAATCCAAGAACATCTTTCCATCTGTTTGTGTCATCTTTGAATCCACATCGAAGAACATGGTATATTTCCATCTGTTTGTGTCATCTTTGAACTCTTTCGGCAGTGTCTTATAGTTTTCTGTGTACAGGTCTTTTGCCTCCTTAGGTAGGTTTATTCCTAGGTATTTTATTCTTTTTGTTGCAGTGGTGAATGGGATTGTTTCCTTAATTTCTCTTTCTGATCTTTTGTTGTTAGTGTGTAGGAATGGAAGAGATTTCTGTGTATTAATTTTGTATCCTGCAACTTTACCAAATGTACTGATTAGCTCTGGTAGTTTTATGGTGGCATCGTTAAGATTATCTAGGTATAGTATCATGTCATCTGCAAACAGTGACAGTTTTACTTCTTTTCCTATTTGGATTCCTTTTATTTCTTTTTCTTCTCTGATTTCCGTGGCTAGGACTTCCAAAACTATGTTGAATAATAGTGGTGAGAGTGGACATCCTTGACTTGTTCCTGATCTTAGAGGAACTGCTTTCAGTTTTTCACCATTGAGAATGATGTTTGCTGTGGGTTTGTAATATATGGCCTTTATTAAGTTGAGGTAGGTTCCCTCTGTGCCCACTTTATGAAGAGTTTTTTTCATAAATTGGTTTTGAATTTTGTCAGAGGCTTTTTCTGCATCTATTGAGATGATCATATGGTTTTTATTCTTCAATTTGTTAATATGGTGTATCACATTGATTGATTTGCATATATTGAAGAATCCTTGCATCTCTGGGATAAATCCCACTTGATCATGGTGTATGATCTTTTTAATGTGTTGTTGGATTCTGCTTGCTAGTATTTTGTTGAGGAGTTTTGCATCTATATTCATCAGGGCTATTTTCTGTAATTTTCTTTTTTTGTACTATCTTTGTCTTGTTTTGGTATCAGGGTGATGGTGGCCTCATAGAATGAGTTTGGGAGTTTTCCTTCCTCTACAATTTTTTGGAAGAGTTTGAGAAGGATGGGTGTTAGCTCTTCTCTGAATGTTTGATACAATTCACTGGTGAAGCCAACTGATCCTGGACTTTTTTTTGTTGGAAGATTTTAATCACAGTTTCAATTTCATTACTTGTTATTGGTCTGTTCATATTTTCTGTTTCTTCCTGGATCTGTCTTGGAAGGTTATACCTTTCTAAGAATTTGTCCATTTCTTCCAGGTTGTCCATTTTATTGGCATAGAGTTGCTTGTAGTAGTCTCTTAGGATGCTTGGTATTTCTGCAATGTCTGTTGTAACTTCTTTTTCCTTTCTAATTTTATTGATTTGAGTCTTCTCCTTTTTTTTCTTGATGAGTCTGGGTAATGGTTTATCAATTTTGTTTATCTTCTCAAAGAACCAGCTTTTAGTTTTATTGATCTTTGCTAGTTTTCTTTGTTTCTATTTCATTTATTTCTGCTCTGATCTTTATGATTGCTTTCCTTCTGCTAACTTTGAGTTTTGTTTGTTCTTCTTTCTCTAGTTCCTTTAGGTGTAACGTTAGACTGTTTATTTGAGATTTTTCTTGTTTCTTGAGGTAGGCTTGTATAGCTATAAACTTTCCTCTTAGAACTGCTTTTGCAGCACCCCATAGGTTTGGATATCATGCTTTCATTGTCATTTGTCTGTAGGTATTTTTTGATTTCCTCTTTGATTTCTTCAGTGATCTCTTGCTTATTTAGTAATGTATTGTTTAGCCTCCATGTGTTTGTAATTTATGTATTTTTTCCCTATAATTCATTTCTAATCTCATAGGGTTGTGGTCAGAAAAGATGCATGATATGATTTCAATTTTCTTATATTTACTGAGGCTTGATTTGTGACCCAAGATGTGATCTATCCTGGAGAATATTCTGTGCACTCTTGAGAACAAAGTGTAATCTGTTGTTTTTGGATGGAATGTCCTATGAATATCAATTAAATCTATCTGGTCTATTGTGTCATTTAAAGCTTGTGTTTCCTTATTAATTTTCTGTTTGGATGATCTGTCCATTGGTGTAAGTGAGGTGTTAAAGTTCCCCACTGTTATTGCATTACTATCGATTTCCTCTTTTATGGATGTTAGCAGTTGCCTTATGTATTGAGGTGCTCCTATTTTGGGTGCATATATATTTATAATCGTTATATCTTCTTGGATTAATCCATTGATTATTATATAGTGTCCTTCCTTGTCTCTTGTAACATTCTTTATTTTAAAGTTTCTTTTATCTGATATGAATATTGCTACTCCAGCTTTCTTTTGATTTCCATTTGCATGGAATATCTTTTTCCATCCTCTCACTTTCAGTCTGTATGTATCCCTAGGTCTGAAGTGGGTCTCTTGTAGACAGCATATATATGGGTCTTGTTTTCGTATCCATTCAGCAAGCCTGTGTCTTTTGTTTGGAGCATTTAATCCATTCACGTTTAAGGTAATTATCAATATGTATGTTCCTGTGACCATTTTCTTAATTGTTTTTGGTCTGTTTTTTTAGGTCCTTTTCTTCTCTTGTGTTTCCCACTTAGAGAAGTTCCTTTAGCATTTGTTGTAGAGCTGGTTTGGTGGTGCTGAATTCTCTTAGCTTTTGCTTGTCTGTAAAGCTTTTGATTTCTCCATCGAATCTGAATGGGATCCTTGCCTGGTAGAGTAATCTTGGTTGTAGGTTCTTCCCTTTCATCACTTTAAATATATCATGCCACTCCCTTCTGGCTTGTAGTTTCTGCTGAGAAATCATCCATTAACTTTATTGGAGTTTCCTTGTATGTTATTTGTCATTTTTCCCTTGTTGCTTTTAATAATTTTTCTTTGTCTTTAATTTTTGTCAATTTGATTACTGTGTGTCTTGGTGTGTTTCTCCTTGGGTTTATCCTGCCTGGGACTCTCTGTGCTTCCTGAACTTGGGTGGCTCTTTCCTTTCCCATGTTAGAGAAATTTTAGACTATAATCTCTTCAAATATTTTCTCAGGTCCTTTCTCTTTTCTCCTTCTGGCACCCCTATAATGTGAATGTTGTTGCATTTAATGTTGTCCCAGAGGTCTCTTATTAGGCTGTCTTCATTTTTTTCATTCTTTTTTCTTTATTTTGTTCCATGGCAGTGAATTCCACCACTCTGTCTTCCAGGTCATTTATCTGTTCTTCTGCCTCACTCATTCTGCTATTGAGTCCTTCTAGTGTATTTTTCATTTCAGTTATTGTATTGTTCCTCTCTGTTTGTTTGTTCTTTAATTCTTCTGTGTGTTTGTTCTTTACTTCTTTTAGGTCTTTGTTAAACATTTCTTGCATCTTCTTGATCCTTGCCTCCATTCTTTTTCCGAGGCCTTGGATCATCTTTGCTATCATTATTCTGAATTCTTTCTCTGTAATGTTGCCTATCTCCATTTCATTTAGTTGTTTTTCTGGGGTTTTAACTTGTTCCTTCATCTGGTACATAGTCCTCTGTCTTTTCATTTTGTCTGTCTTTCTATGAATGTGGTTTTCATTCTGCAGGATTGTAATTCTTCTTCTTGCTTCTTCTTAGCACTTCGTTTTTTAATTAAAATTTTTATTGAGGTCTAGTTGACATACTACATTGTATTATTTTCAAGTGTACAACATACTGAGTCATTATTTGTATATATTGTGAAATGGTCACCATACTAAATCTAGTTAGCTTTCATCACCACACATATTTACAGAATTCTTTTTGTGATGAGAACTTTTAAGCTCTTTTAGAAACTTTCAATTATGCAATAATTGATAGTATTAGTAATTATAGTTGCCATGCTGTATATTACATCCCCAGGACTTATTTTATAACTGAAAGTTTGTACTTTTTGAATCCCTTTCCCCACCCTCCAACCATGGCAACCACCAATCTGTTCCCTGTATCTATGAGCTTAGGGTTTTTGTTTGTTTAGATTCTACATATAAGTAGATCAGTGTTTCTTAAACTTTAGTGTGATTAGATAACAATAATTGAAGAATCTCAGGCTCCACACTCAGGGACTAAAGTTTTAGGTGTTGTTTGGCAGGGTGGGGTGTGGGGCAGTAATTCACCTTCAGTCACTCAAGCGGTTTTGTGTGAAGTGATTTGTACGTAGAACATTCCTTTTGAGCCTTTCCTTTTTGTCTTTTCCGGGGTATTCCTCCTTTCAAGTTTTCCCCTTCTAATTGAATCTTCAACTTCTTTGCTACCTTGAATTCTTCTCCCAGTTTGAACAAATTTAAGATACTTACATTATAATATTGTTTCCCTTTAAACTTGTAGTAGCTTCCTAGAGCTGCAATAACAAATTACCCACAAACTTAGTTGCTTAAAACAACAGAAATTGATTGTCACACATTTCTGGAACGTAAAAGTCTGAAATTAAGACATCAGCAAGCCATGCTCTTTCTCAAGCCTCTAGAGAAGGATGCTTCCTTGCCTCTTCCAGCTTCTCATAGCCCCACGCATCTCTTGGATTACAGCAGCATAACTCCAGTCTCTGTGTCAGTCTTCATATGGCTGTCATCCCTCTGCATGTATATACCTCGTCTCTCTGTGTGTATATGCCTCTGTCTTCACATGGTCTTCTTCTCCCCGTGTTTTTACTTTCCTCTTCTAAGAACACAAGTCATTTTGGACTAGGGCCAACTCTAATGTAGTATTACCTTGTTCTAACCTGATTACATCTACAAAGATTCCATTCCAAATAAAGTCACATTTACAGCTACCAGGAGTTAGGACTTGAACATGTCTTTTGGGGGACACAAGTCAATCCATGACAAAACTGTATGTTACAGTCTAGCTGATTCCCCATCTCTCTCCTTTCTTCCTCAGCTAAGATTCTGGAACAAATAGTCTACACTCAGTATTATCACTTCTTTGTCTCCTACTGAAATCTGACTTTGGACCTCACTAGCCTACTAAAGCTGTGCTCACTAGAGTAATTATTGAAATTTTAATTGAAAAATCTGAAGAGCACTTGTTTGTTCTTAACTTACTTGATATCCTTACTGTCCTCCAAAGTATTAAGCATTCTTTTCTTGAAGCTCCTCCTATTTGAATGAACCTAAGACAACCCGGTTACATACAACTTTCAGTTTCATTTTGTTACATAAATATAGCCATGAAAGAAGTTATAATGGAAGCAAATCTTATATAAAATTATGCCACACATGCAGGTAATCTTAATTGAACTTTAGAAATAGTAGCACAGAAATAGTTCCTGAAAACTGTGCTATTAACTGGGGGAACTTACTGTTCTTTGTCCTTTCAGTGTTCCAACCATCACTTTTCATGTAAGGATTTCACAAAGCAGACACACCAAAAGGCAGAATTCTATTATTTTACATAAGTTCATGTATCATATCACATTACCTATATAATAGTATTTAAAATTTAATTATAGACACCATTATAATGTAGCTGTCACCTTATATTCTTTCTACATCCAGGAATACTGTTCCTTTCCCTTCAGTGATCCTCTTTACTCATTGTATTAATTATCTACTGATGAGTAATGACATTACAACTGTCTTAGTGACATAAACAATATACATTTATTATCTCAGTTTTTATGGGTCAGGAGTTTTTGTGGGTCAGGTATACCTTAGCTGTGTCTTTTTCTTAGAGATTCACAAGGTTTTGATCTCATGTGAGGCTTGACTGGGGAAGGATCCACTTACAAACTCAGATTACTGGCAGAACTCAACTCCTTTCAGTTTTACGGGTGAGGTTCTCAATTCCTTGCTGGCTCTTAGCTGGAGGCCACCCTCAGCAGCTAGACGTCATTTGTAATCCTTCAATACATGAAGTTCCCTAATGTGACCATTTTTTTCCTCAAGGCCAGTAAGAGAGAGCGACTCCAGCAAGATGAATGTATAATCTTATGTAGTCACACAATCATATATAGACAATCACATCTATTCCATCTATTGTTAAAAGCAAGTCACAGATCCTTCTCACACTCAAGGAGTGGGGCTCCCACACAGACATGAACACCAGGTGGTGAGCATTATGGGAGCCACCTTATATGTCTTCTGTCGCCTGACATTTAGTCTTTTAACCCTAAATATTCTGCTTAAGTAATCTCCTTCATATATGACTATAGCTATACACTATTGGTTCCAAAATCTATATCCCAGTAGAAATATCTCTCCAAAAACCTCAATCAATATAGTCAAGTCTCATGAGATATTGTTGTGTTAATGTAGACATTTCTATGTAGAAATCAACATCAACATTCTTCCTTTATCTCCAAATTGCTCCTCCCTCTTTTTGCCACCTTAGATGATGACACATTCTATGTCAAGTGCATGTGATCTCAAACCTGAGACTGTAATTTAATATTCTGGGGTAGAACCCAAACATCAGTATTTTAAAGAAGCTTTCCAAGTGATTCTAATTTGTAGCTGTGATTGATAACCTATGTATCTATAGCATTACTCTGCTTTGTCTGCTTCATAACATATCACAATCTGAAATTATTCTCCATTATTGCCTTATTCTTTTTCTGTCTCTCCCTTAGAATGTAAGCTCCTTGAAAAGTTGTTCACCATTATATCACCAATATCCATATATAACAATTTTTGGCATATAGTAGGTATTCAGTAACTTACTTATTGAATCATTAAATGTTAAATACCATTTATTATAAGTCAGCATTATGCTAAGTGTTTTATGTATATTATTAATCCTCACAAAACTCTTATGAGTCTATTTTTAATTCTATTATTCTCCTTTTATTAATTAGGTAAGTGTGGCAAAGTATTGATAATTTACCCAAGGTCACATGTGTAAAGTAGAACTAGGATTGAAACCACATGTGCATTACTACAGAGCTTATGGTTTTGACCAATATATTATACATATGCTTTCCAGCTATATTCATTTCTTGCTCAAATTGCTGTTCCTTTGAGTATGTTGTTTCTTTTGAAATAGCCTCTTCATCTGGTGATTTATTAATCCACTGTTGTAGGATTAGAAATCAAATCATCTATATCCACCAGAATATAGTTTCTTCATTTTGTTCACCATCCTTACATATTCCATTTTTTGATGGATGAATGCAGTTATTATCAAACAATACATGCTGCCTGTTCTTCAGCAGTTTTCTAGACACAGAGCAGGAGCATACCATCTGACATTCTCCCCATTCTTCACTTTGATCCATAACTTTGATCCACAAATTTCTCTGCATTTTACAATAACGAATTCCCCAAACATCCCTTGAGTTAAGTGAATATTTATTATCTTCATTTTACAGATGCATAAAGTTAGGGATAGAGTAATTAAATAAATTCTTCAAGGACAGACAATGAGTTGATTGGAAAATCAAGGTTAACATTGAAGATTCTGGATTCCTGCTTCTAAAAGGAATGGATGGTGTCTTAAGTTGGTTTCACTATACATAGTTGAAAATGTTTATTGTAAGCTTTCTCAATATATCCTCCATTAGTTTTTGGACATTGTCCAGAAGAATTCACAGTAAATTGATATTTAGCCCTTAGATATGTATGAAGTTTTTGTCTGTTGGATTCTGTGGGAGATGCAGAAAAGAAACTGAAGAAAGAATTTAGCCCATGGTAATTATATCTTCCTATAGAGATTCTGGTAATTATGTTTGGATATATTTTTACTGTATAATTTAAAGGTTTTTATTTTGTAGTGTAGTTCTAATTTACCATATAGAAGTAAGCAGGTAATTAAGCTGAGATTACTTTCTACTCCCAGCCAACACTTAGAACATAATCAGAGTTATTATTACAAAATTGTTTAAAGTTATATTACTATTTATGAATATGAACCCAAACCAAAATGCATTGCACAATAACATAATTAAGAAAGACTATATTATTTCACTGTGTTGCTATTCAAATAACCAAATTAAAACTATATATCCTCCATTTCACCAGCAGTAGGTTGTTAGACTCATAAAAGGTCCTTAGTTGATTTGCAACCTCTTATATTTGACTCTTAAACAAGATGATATATCTTTCTGGTTTTTTATTCTTACACTTTTAATGTAAAATTTATTTAAAAACATATGTATATAGCGCATCACCTCTGCATAATTTTTAATTTGTTCAGTTATTGAGATTTTGTTGAATCAAAATTTAATGCATGGTCAAAATTATTGTGATTAAAATGATCTTTTAGCAAGCCCAAGAAATAAGATACAAATCAGAAAAGGAAATTAATTTAAAAAATGGAATTTAAGTTTAAATAGGATTTTATTTTCATCTGCATGTGTCACTTAAATCACTAGTAAGAACAGTGTAGAGATTCCTTAAAAAACTAAAGACATAACTACCATATGACCCAGCAATCCCACTACTGGGCATATACCCTGAGAAAACCATAATTCAAGAAGTCACATGTACCCCAATGTTCATTGCAGCTCTATTTACAATAGCCAGGACATGGGAGCAACCTAAATGTCCATTGACAGATGAATGGATAAAGAAGATGTGGCACATATATACAATGGAATATTACTCAACCATAAAAAGGAGTGAAATAGGGTCATTTGTAGAGATGTGCATAGACCTAGAGTCTGTCATACAGAGTAAAGTAAGTTAGAGAAAAACAAATATTGTATATTAATGCATATATGTGGAATCTAGAAAAATGGTACAGATGAACCTATTTGCAGGGCAGGAATACAGATGCAAATGTAGAGAATGGAAGTGTGGACACAGTGGGGGAAGGGGAGAGTGGGATGAATTAGGAGATTAGGTTTGACATATATACACCACCATGTATAAAATAGATAGCTAGTGGGAACCTGCTATATAGCACAGGGAGCGCAGCTTGGTGCTCTGTGATGACCTAGATGGGTGGGATGGGTGGTGGGGAGGTCCAAGAGGGAGGAGGTATATGTTATACATATAGCTGATTCACTTTATTGTACAGTAGAAACTAACACAACATTGTAAAGCAATTATACTCCAATAAAAAAAGAATATGTGCTAATTTAAAATTTCCTGGTAACATGATAAATCTGTTCTGCAGATGTGTATCTTAGAAAGTTAGGCATTAGATATAAATCTTTGTAATGCATAATGTTGTTAATCAAGGGCTTTTCAATTTTCTATCCCTCAAACTCCTTAAGAGAATTGGTTTCAACCATTCCAGGGTATATTAACAAATTTACTGGGATATGCAATTTAAACATGAACTTCCTAAGATAGCTGCTTCATTAATAGTTAGGTGAACAGGTGATACTTCCATTTATTTCTTGTTTCTGAAAACTTTCCACTTATTTGCATGTACCAGAGGACCTTGTCTTGAAGAATAAAATAAAAACAGATAGAATCAGTACAACTGGCAGTGTGACTATTTTGGATTCTAATTGAGTAGGCAAGGGAGAATCATGACTTTCATCAGTTAGACTAAAACTTCAATCATTCTACCAGTAGAAGTCCTCTTACTGATTTACCAAAGTTCTCACCACCAAATTTCCCACCAACCTTCCTCCCCTCCTCTACCATCCCCAACCATTGGCAAACACTAATATGTTCTCCATTCTAAAATTTTGTCATTTCAAAATGTTATATAAATGGAACCATACACTATGTAATCTTTTGAAATATTTTTTCACTCAGAATAATCCCATGAAGAAAAATCCAAATTGTATGTGTCAATAGTCTGTTCCTTTTTATGGCAAAGTAGTATTCTATGGTATTTATTTACCACAGTTTCTTTAACCATTCACCCACTGAAGGATGTTTTGGCTGTCTCCAGTTTTTAAATATTATGAGTAAAACTTTTGTGAAATTTATGTACAGGTTTTTGTGTGAACTGATTTTATTTCTTTGGAATAAGTGTCCAAGAGTACAATCGCTAAGTTGTATTAAGTATTAGTTTCCTTTTGATACTATAACAAATTACCATAAATTTAGTGACTTAAACAATATAAAATTTGTTATTTTACAGTTATGGACGTTAGAAATCTCACTGGCCTACAATCAAAGCGACTGCAGGACTATGTTCCTTCTGGAAGCTCTGGCAAATAGTCTATTTCCCACTTTTCCAAATTCTAGAGGCCGTTTTCCTTGATCATGGCCCTTTCCTCCATCTTCAAAGCCAGCAGCATAACATCTTCAAATCTCTCTCTCCCACATCTGCTTCTCTAACTCTTACTGTTCATCTTCCCTCTTTCCCTTATAAGGACCTTTATGAACATATTAGGCTCATCTGGAAAATCCAACTTAATCTTTCCATCTAAAGATCCTTAATTTAATCACCTCTGCAAAGTCCCTTTGCCAAGTAAAGTGACATATTCACAGGTTTTGGAACTTAGGATGTGGATATATTCTATTGAAGGGAGAGCAGGTTGGCCTTGTCCTGCCTACCACATATGGTAAATGTATGTTTAATTTTATGAGAAACTTCCAAGCTTTTCCAGAGTGATGTTACCATTTGCATTCTTCATACCACCAGTATATGAATGATCCAGTTTCTCTGCATCTTCACCAGCATTGAGTATTGCCACTATTTTTTTATTTTATCTATTCTGATAAGTATATAGTGATATATCTCATTGTGCTTTTAATTTACATTTCCCTGATGGCTAATGTTGAACGTCTTATCGTGTTTATTTGCAGTTGGCATAACTTATTTGGTGAAATATCTGTTTATTTCTTTTGCCATTTCTAGCTGGATTATTTGGGGTTTTTTACAGTTGAATTTTGAGTCTTCTTTATATATTCTGGATAGTAGTTCTTAATCAGCTATGTAGTTTTCAAATCTTTTCTTCCAGTCTGTAGCTTGTCTTATCTCTTCACATGGTCTCTCACAGAGCAAAACTTGTTTATTCTTACGAGCCATAAAGCTTCTAATTTAGTAAATTATTCTTGCTAATTCTTAACACTATTGAAATTTTTAGGAAAGCTATTAAGGAAATTACAGGATAACTGACAAATCATATTTGTGAATAGCTACATTAAAATAAACAGGATCCCACATGTTAGTTTATTCTTGGGTACTGTTAAGTACGCTGTGACAGCTAGATTTTTCTGCAACTTTCATGTCACATATTAGGGTTATCTTAATTTCTCTTTATTAAACCAAAACATAACACTTTGGTAAATTTCCTTATGACACATGAAGGAAAATTTTACTAATCAGTTGCTAGAATAGATTAGTTTACTGAAAATTATGGGCTACATATATACTTTTCTTAATTTTCTTCTTGTCTATTATATAATTATACTTATTTTAAAAAAACAAGCAAATTGTGCTGCAAGAGCCTTTGGCAAAAAACAGCTTGTAGTAAAACATCATAAGACATATTTCTTTTTCTATAACAATATACCTGTGTATTCATTTATTTCCAAGTACATCCCAGTGTTTTGCAGTAAAGAAAATATATACAGTAAAGTAAATAAAATAGAAATAATAAACAAAGCCTTTGGAAATACCATGAGGTTAGTTAATATGATAAGATATCTTTTGTGACTTCTAGCTTCCTGGAATTCATCACACATACACACACACACACACACGCACACACTCACTCACTCAAATATATGTGGGGAATGTATACATAAAGTTGCACTGTTCTTAGCTAAATGCGGAAAGTACTCTTGATCCTGAAAAAAATCAAAGTTTTCCCTCTTGCTAAGCTGCTAAGGGAATTTCTCCCTTCGAAACTTTACAAAGGATACACTGAAAGAAAATAAGCAATAGTTTTATAGTGAACAGAGAAATGATTTTTTCACTTGGCTGTTTCTTATAATGATGCCTGATGAAAGTTGAGGAAATAATATTAAAGTATAGCTCTGAAAAGGCATTTCTGCTAATGTGGTCTTAGTATTCAGCTGAAAAGAATAGAATATGTTTAGTATAATTTCCCCAATTTAATATTTGTTTATTAAGTATTAAGAATAAAAACTTGCTTTGATTTTCTAAACGCTCAGTTCTCTTTTTTTTCCAGAATCACCCTTTTTCTTGATGCATATTAAAGATAAATGTTTTAAGATTTAAGTTGTATTGGTCTAAACATACCTGATTATTCTTATTAAGTGATTTTAAAGATCAAAATTATCTCACAATACAACTTCTACAAGTAATGTTAAAAATAAATAACATCGCTTAAAAAGAATGACATCAAGGATGAGATAAACTGGGTATAATTTTTAATAATTCCATTAAAGTAAGAAGTTATATGGATGGATTCTAATTTAGATAATTTCATTCTTGTCTTGAAATTGTTGAAGTCCTGACACTAAAATAATATGTGTTTTAGGATGTTTTCTTTGACACAGATCAAGAGGTTTTGGAAATTCTAGTATAATCCTTTTCAGTACAATAAATGCAATTTTGATTTAGTTTGCCATTTAACCCTATTGGCTCTGTTCTTATTCTGTCAATCTTGTGTATTTAGTACTGCAATCTTTTGAAGTATGAATGTGATCTCTATTATCACTCTAAAAAATTCTACAAACATGAATCCTTTGAATGGTTAGTTGTTAAAAGGATCAAATCTAAGAAAAATTCAAGATTAATTCTCAAGAGAAACCTAGTTGATTTTTCCTTAATTATAATGGTAGAGGGCAAATTCAGTTTAATCCAGAGGGGTGTGTTTGGATCCCACATTAACTTCTACCATTTAATGGACTAAAATGTATTCATTTGATACCAAGAATTCCATTTACTCAAATTATCCCTCCATTCCGGAATCAAAATCATACACACTGAATGAAAAGAACAGAAGGTAATTTTTAAATCAACAGTTCTGTGAACTTTCATCATCTCAAAAAAGGGATTTTACACTAAATTGTGTCCAATATTTACTTTAAATCATCAGTAAAAATTATAAAATTATATTTACTTTTTAACATTATACACTTTTTTAAAGGGATTCATGCTTTATTTTATACCAGTTAATCTAATTTGCAAATATATAAGTGATTAGTATATAATCCATAAAAATTTATTGTTAATTACTCTGAAAATAAACTATATTTTTATAAACAATGTTATTATTATATTTTAAAGCTTAAGTCAGCATGTCATAAAGTTGCATCCATAGATATAAATTTAGTGTTGCATAATATATTCTTTCCCTTCCACTCCCCCTCCTTTTTTTTGTGGGGAGGAGGCAAATTCTTACTTCTGTGTCTCAGCATTAAATTCTTCAGGGAGAACATCCTGCTCTAGAACAGTGCTTCCTGCAATATAGTGCTCGATAATACCACCGCCTCTAATAGCACCCTGCACTACCGTTATCATAGGACTTAAAATATTTTATTTTACTTAGATTTTTTTAAATTAATTTTTTATTGGAGTATAGTTGAGTTACAATTTTGGGTTTCTGCTGTACTGCAAATGAATCAGTTATATATTTATCCACTCTTTTTTAGGTACTTTTCCCATGTAGGTCATTACAGAGTACTGAGTAGAGTTCCTTGTGCTACACAGTAGGTTCTTATTAGTTATCTATTTTATATATGTAGTGTGTATTTGTCAATCTCAATCTCCCAATTTATTCCTCCCCCCCTTTCCCCTTTGGTAACCATAAGTTTGTTTTCTGTATCTGTGACTCTATTTCTGTTTTGTAGATAGGTTCATTTGTACCACTTTTTTTAGATTCCACATATAAGTGATATGATATTTGTCTTTCTCTGTCTAATTTATTACATCACTCAGTATGACACTCTCTAGGCCCATCCATGTTGCTGCAAGTGGCATTATTTCGTTCTTTTTTTGATAGCTGAGTAATATTCCACTGTGTGTATGTACTACATCTTCTTTATCCATTCCTCCATCAATGGACATTTAGGTTGCTTCCATGTCCTGGCTATTGTAAATAGTGCTGCAATGAATTCTGGAGTACATATATCTTTTCAAATTATGGTTTTCTCTGGATATATGTCCAGGAGTGGGATTGCTGGATCATATGGATTCCTGGATCATATGGTAGCTCTATATCTAGTTTTTTAAGGAACCTTCATACTGTTCTCCATAGTGGCTGTACCAGTTTACATTCTCACCAACAGTGTAGGAGGGTTCCCTTTTCTCCACATCCTCTCCAACATTTACTGTTTGTAGATTTTATGATGATGGCCATTCTGACAGGTGTGAAGTGATACCTCATTGTAGTTTTGATTTGCATTTCTCTAATTATTACTGATGTTGAGCATCTTTCCATGTGCCTCTTGGCCATCTGCATGTCTTCTTTGAAGAAATGTCTATTTAGATCTTCCACCCATTTTTTGATTGGGTTGGCTGTCTTTTTTGATATTGAGCTGCATGGACTGTTTGTGTATTTTGGAGATTAATCCCTTGTCAGTTGCTTCATTTGCAAATATTTTCTTCCATTCTGTGGGTTATCTTCTATTTTGTTGATGGTTTCCTTTGCTGTGCAAAAGCTTTTAAGTTTAATTAGGCCCGATTATTTATTTTGTTTTTATTTTCATTACTCTAGGAGGTGGATCAAAAAAGAGCTTACATCGATTTATGTCAGAGAGTGTTCTGCCTTTGTTTTCCTCCAGGAGTTTTATAGTGTCTGGTCTTACATTTAGGCCTTTAATCCATCTTGAGTTTTTTTGTGTGTGTATGGTGTTAGAGAATGTTCTAATTTCATTCTTTTACGTGTAGCTGTCCAGTTTTCCCAGCACCACTTATTGAAGAGACTGTCTTTTCTCCATTGTATCTTCTTCCTTTGTCATAGATGAGGTGATCATAGGTGCATAGATTTATTTCTGGACTTTCTATCCTGTTCCATTGATCTATATTTCTGCTTTGGTGACAGTACCATACCATTTTGATTATTGTAGCTTTGTAGTATAGTCTGAAGTCAGGGAGCCTGATTCTTCCAGCTCCATTTTTCTTTCTTAAGACCGCTTTGGCTATTCAGGGTCTTTTGTGTTTGTTTTACTTAGATTTTTAATATCTGTTTTGCATTTATGATTTGAGCTCTGTGATGGCTGAGTTGCAGTACACCATCTCCTCCTCTGTAGCTCAGGTCTTAGATCCAGAGAATGGCACATAATGGATATGCAATAAATATTTGTTGAATACATTCATGAATAAAACGGTCAGTTTTTAGTAAGAATGATTATGATAATGGCATTGGTATATGGTAGAAAAATAAAAGAAACTTTTTAAGAAGGTTCCTTCAAAAGCACATCTATAATCCATTTATTTTCTTATTCATTTTCCAGATATTTATTTTACTCCTAGATTTTCTTAAAACATTGCCGTAGCTAGTGGGCGTATCAAGATGAATAAAAGCCAATCTCTAACTTAAGAATATTAGCAGTCCATTATGGAGACAGACACCTGTCCAAATAACTATAGCACAGTCATAAATCCTGTAACAGAAACCTAAGCTTTGTGAAGAGAGCCCCACCTCACAGAGAAGGTGGTATAAAACTGAACATAGACCTGAAATACTTCTGTTACTTTTTTCTCCTCAGTCTAAGTATAGAGAGAGTGCCAAATATTCAGCTCCTGCCCATTGTTTCTATGGGATAATGTGGGACAAAATTTTCAGATCTCTAAGGGATCTTTATTATTGTAATTATTACTGATATCAAGTATGTTTAAACAGCAACAGTTACTATTCCTTCTCGTTTTCTTATGGCAACTCAAGTAATAGCTAAAGAAAGAAAAGTGAATAATATTTTCTTGGGATACTGGTTTCTCAAATTTTAATCTCTTTCCTTTCAGCAACTTATACCTTTAAACATGGTCAAATACCATCCACGTTTCTCTTGGCACTGGTTACAGACACAATTATGAAGGTACTAACAAACTAGATAAATTTCTTATAATATCTTTAGAGTTACCATCAGTCATTGCATATGTTGGTACTGGTGTCCTGCACAGCCCCAGAGAGATTTGCTTATACATGTGCCGTGTATAACCAATTAATGGTAGGCAGTGGTCCCTGGCACCATGGAACGATCCTAAAATCCTAAAAATAATATAACCAGAATCGTATGTACTGGTCATTTTGCTTTTGGCCTAAATTTAGCCTCAATACCTGAAATTCTTAATCTACCTTCTTTTATTTCCTATTGATTTTATTTAAAACAAATGATTCTTGTGGAATACTTACATCTGATATTACTGAATTGGCTGATAACCAATGCTACTGATTGCTATGATATAGGGAACAGAGATTATGGGTCCTGCTGAGAATTTAATTGAATAATAAATTTAGCTTGAGCCATTGAAATTTTTTTAAAACTGCTAGTATTTAAGAGTTCTGAGTTTCACACTTTTTTGATCAGTTAGTTTTTATATTTATAGGACTATACTTTTAACCTCAGAAAATTATCTCAAAAATAGCACCATATTGACAATGGTTTAGTATAGGAGTGATTTAGTGCAGAATAGATCTGTTGTCCCTATCAGGTGAAAAAAAAAATTTTTTTTTTTACATCTTTATTGGAGTAAAATTGCTTTACAGTGGTGTGTTAGTTTCTGCTTTATAACAAAGTGAATCAGTTATACATGTACATGTGTTCCCATATCTCTTCCCTCTTGCGTCTCCCTTCCTCCTACCCTCTCTCTATCGAACCCCTCTAGGTGGTCACAAAGCACCGAGCTGATCTCCCTGTGCTATGCGGCTGCTTCCCACTAGCTATCTATTTTACATTTGGTAGTGCATATATGTCCATGCCTCTCTCTTGCTTTGTCACAGCTTACCTTTCTCCCTCCCCATATCCTCAAGTCCATTCTCTAGTAGGTCTGTGTCTTTATTCCTGTCTTACCCCTACGTCCTTCATGACATTTTTTTTTCTTAAATTCCATATATATGTGTTAGCATACGGTATTGTCTTTCTCTTTCTGACTTACTTCACTCTGTATGACAGACTCCAGGTCCATCCACCTCATTGCAAATAGCTCAATTTCATTTCTTTATATGGCTGAGTAATATTCCATTGTATATATGTGCCACATCTTCTTTAGCCATTCATCCAATGATGGACACTTAGGTTGTTTCCATCTCAGGGTTATTGTAAATAGAGCAGCAATGAACATTTTGGTACATGACTCTTTTTGAATTATGCTTTTCTCAGGGTATATGCCCAGTAGTGGGATTGCTGGGTCATATGGTAGTTCTATTTGCAGTTTTTTAAGGAACTTCCATACTGTTCTCCATAGTGGCTGTACCAATTCACATTCCCACCAGCAGTGTAAGAGAATTTATTGTTTCTAGATTTTTTGATGATGGCCATTCTGACTGGTGTGACATGATATCTCATGGTAGTTTTGATTTGCATTTCTCTAATGATTAATGATGGTGAGCATTCTTTCATGTGTTTGTTGGCAGTCTGTATATCTTCTTTGGAGAAATGTCTGTATAGGTCTTCTGCCCATTTTTGGATTGGGTTTTTTGTTTTTTTGTTATTGAGCTGCATAAGCTGCTTATAAATTTTGGAGGTTAATCCTTTGTCAGTTGTTTCATTTGCAAATATTTTCTCCCATTCTGAGAGTTGTGTTTTGGTCTTGTTTATGGTTTCCTTTGCTGTGCAAAAGCTTTTAAGTTTCATTAGGTCCCATTTGTTGATTTTTGTTTTTATTTCCATTTCTCTAGGAGGTGGGTCAAAAAGAATCTTGCTGTGATTTATGTCAGAGTGTTGTGTCTATGTTTTCCTCTAAGAGTTTGGTAGTTTTGGCCTTACATTTAGGTCTTTAATCCATTTTGAGCTTATTTTTGTGTATGGTGTTAGAGAATGATCTAATCTCATACTTTTACATTTACCTGCCCAGTTTTCCCAGCACCACTTTTTGAAGGGGCTGTCCTTTCTCCACTGGGCATTCCTGCCTCCTTTATCAAAGATAAGGTGACCATATGTGCATGGGTTTATCTCTGGGCTTTCTATCCTGTTCCATTGATCTATCTTTCTGTTTTTGTGCCAGTACCATACTGTCTTGATTACTGTAGCTTTGTAGTATAGTCTGAAGTCAGGGACCCTGATTCCTCCAGCTCCGTTTTTCATTCTCAAGATTGCTTTGGCTATTCGGGGTCTTTTATGTTTCCATACAAATTGTTAAATTTTTTGTTCTAGTTCTGTGAAAAATGCCAGTGGTAGTTTGATAGGGATTGCATGGAATCTGTAGATTGCTTTGGGTAGTAGAATCATTTTCACAGTGTTGATTCTTCCGATCCAAGAACATGGTATATCTCTCCATCTGTTTGTATCATCTTTAATTTCTTTCATCAATGTCTTATAATTTTCTGCATACAGGTTTTCTGTCTCCTTAGGTAGGTTTATTCCTAGATATTTTATTCTTTTTGTTACAATGGTAAATGGGAGTGTTTTCTTGATTTCACTTTCAGATTATTCATCATTAGTGTATAGGAATGCCAGAGATTTCTGTGCATGAATTTTGTATCCTGCTACTTTACCAAATTCATTGATTAGCTCTAGTAGTTTTCTGGGAGCATCTTTAGGGTTCTCTTTGTATATAGTATCATGTCATCTGCAAACAGTGACAGATTTATGTCTTCTTTTCCGACTTGGATTCCTTTTATTTCCTTTTCTTCTCTGATTGCTGTGGCTAGAACTTCCAAAACTATGTTGAATAAGAGTGGTGAGAGTGGACAACCTTGTCTTGTTCCTGATCTTAGTGGAAATGCTTTCAGTTTTTCACCATTGAGGACAATTTTGGCTGTGGGTTTGTCATATATGGCCTTTATTATGTTAAGGAAAGTTCCCTCTGTGCCTACTTTCTGGAGGGTTTTTATCATAAATGGGTGTTGAATTTTGTCGAAAGCTTTCTCTGCATCTATTGAGATGATCATATGGTTTTTCTCCTTCAGTTTGTTAATATGGTGTATCACGTTGATTGATTTGTGTATATTGAAGAATCCTTGCATTCCTGGAATAAACCGCACTTAATCATGGTGTATGATCCTTTTAATGTGCTGTTGGATTCTGTTTGCTAGTATTTTGTTGAGGATTTTTGCATCCATGTACATCAGTGATATTGGCCTGTAGTTTTCTTTCTTTGTGACATCCTTGTCTGGTTTTGGTATCAGGGTAATGGTGGCCTCGTACAATGAGTCTGGGAGTGTTCCTCCCTCTGCTATATTTTGGAAGAGTTTGGGAAGGATAGGTGTTAGCTCTTCTCTAAATGTTTGATACAATTCGCCTGTGAAGCCATCTGGTCCTGGGCTTTTGTTTGTTGGAAGATCTTTAATCACAGCTTCAATTTCAATGTTTGTGATTGGTCTGTACATATTTTCTATTTCTTCCTGATTCAGTCTTGGCAGTTGTGCATTTCTAAGAATTTGTCCATTTCTTCCAGCTTGTCCATTTTATTGGCATAGAGTTGCTTGTAGTAATCTCTCATGATCTTTTGTATTACTGCAGTGTCATTTGTTACTTCTCCTTTTTCATTTCTAATTCTATTGATTTGAGTCTTCTCCCTTTTTTTCTTGATGAGTCTGGCTAATGGTTTATCAATTTTGTTTATCTTCTCAAAGAACCAGCTTTTAGTTTTATTGATCTTTGCTATCATTTCCTTCATTTCTTTTTCATTTATTTCTGATCTGATTTTTATGATTTCTTTCCTTCTGCTAACTTTGGGGGGTTTTTGTTCTTCTTTCTCTAATTGCTTTAGGTTGAAGGTTAGGTTGTTTATTCGAGATGTATCCTGTTTCTTAAAGTAGGATTGTATTGATATAAACTTCCCTCTTAGAACAGCTTTTGCTGCATCCCATAGATTTTGGGCCGTCGTGTCTCCATTGTCATTTGTTTCTAGGTATTTTAAAATTTCCTCTTTGACTTCTTCAGTGATCATTTCGTTATTAAGTAGTGTATTGTTTAGCCTCCATGTGTTTGTATTTTTTACAGATCTTTTCCTGTAATTGATATCTAGTCTCATAGCGTTGTGGTCAGAAAAAATACTTGATACAATTTCAATTTTCTTAAATTTACCAAGGCTTGATTTGTGACCCAAGATATAATCTATCCTGGAGAATGTTCCATGAGCACTTGAGAAAAATCTGTATTCTGTTGTTTTTGGATGGAATGTCCTATAAATATCAATTAAGTGCATGTTGTTTAATGTATCATTTAAAGCTTGTGTTTCCTTATTTATTTTCATTTTGGATGATCTGTCCATGGGTGAAAGTGGGGTGTTAAAGTCCCCTACTATGAATGTGTTACTGTCGATTTCCCCTTTATGGCTGTTAGTATTTGCCTTATGTATTGAGGTGCTCCTATGTTGGGTGCATAAATATTTACAATTGTTATATCTTCTTTTTAGATCGATCCCTTGATCATTATGTAGTGTCCTTCCTTGTCTCTTCTAATAGTCTTTATTTTAAAGTCTATTTCTTCTGTTACGAGAATTGCTACTCCAGCTTTCTTTTGCTTTCCATTTGCATGAAATATCTTTTTCCATCCTCTTACTTTCAGTCTGTATGTGTCTCTAGGTCTGAAGTGGATCTCTTGTAGACAGCATATATATGGGTCTTGTTTTTGTATCCATTCAGCCAATCTGTGTCTTTTGGTGGGAGCATTTAGTCCATTTACATTTAAGGTAATTATCGATATGTATGTTCCTATTCCCATTTGCTTAATTGTTTTGGGTTCGTTATTGTAGGTCTTTTCCTTCTCTTGTGTTTCTTGCCGAGAGAAGTTCCTTTAGCATTTGTTGGAAAGCTGGTTTGGTGGTGCTGAACTCTCTCAGCTTTTGCTTGTCTGTAAAGGTTTTAATTTCTCCATCAAATCTGAATGAGATCCTTGCTGGGTAGAGTAATCTTGGTTGCACGTTTTTCTCCTTCATCACTTTAAATGTGTCCTGCCAGTCCCTTCTAGCTCGCAGAGTTTCTGCTAAAAGATCAGCTGTTAACCCTATGGGTATTCCCTTGTGTGTTATTTGTTGTTTTTTCCTTGCTGCCTTTAATATGTTTTCTTTGTATTTAATTTTTGACAGTTTGATTAATATGTGTCTTGGGGTATTTCTCCTTGGATTTATCCTATATGGGACTTTCTGTGCTTCCTGGACTTGATTAACCCTTTCCTTTCCCATATTAGGGAAGTTTTCATCTATAATCTCTTCAAGTATTTTCTCAGTCCCTTTCTTTTTCTTTTCTTCTTCTGGAACAAGTATAATTCTAATGCTGGTGCATTTAATGTTTCCCAGAGGTCTCTGAGACTGTCTTCAGTTCTTTTCATTCTTTTTTCTTTATTCTGCTCTGCAGTAGTTATTTCCACTATTTTATCTTCCAGGTCACTTATCCGTTCTTCTGCCTCAGTTATTCTGCTATTGATCCCATCTAGAGTATTTTTAATTTCATTTATTGTGTTGTTCATCATTGCTTGTTTCATCTTTAGTTCTTCTAGGTCCTTGTTAAATGTTTTTTGCATTTTGTCTATTCTATTTCCAAGATTTTGCATCATCTTTACTATCATTATTCTGAATTCTTTTTCAGGTAGACTGCCTATTTCCTCTTCATTTGTTAGGTCTGGTGGGTTTTTATCTTGCTCCTTCATCTGCTGTGTGTTTTTCTGTTTCTCATTTTGCTTATCTTACTGTGTTTGGGGTCTCCTTTTGGCAGGCTGCAGGTTCGTAGTTCCCATTGTTTTTGGTGTCTGTCCCCAGTGGCTAAAGTTGGTTCAGTGGGTTGTGTAGGCTTCCTGGTGGAGGGGGCTAGTGCCTGTGTTCTGGTGGATGAGGCTGGATCTTGTCTTTCTGGTGGGCAGGTCCACGTCTGGTGGTGTGTTTTGGGGTGTCTGTGGACTTATTATGATTTTAGGCAGCCTCTCTGCTAATGAGGGAGGGGGTTGTGTTCCTGTCTTGCTAGTTGTTTGGCATGGGGTGTCCAGCACTGTAGCTTGCTGGTCGTTGAGTGAAGCTGCATGCTGCTGTTGAGTTGGAGATCTCTGGGAGATTTTTGCCGTTTGATATTACGTGAAGTTGGGAGGTCTCTTGTGGACCAGTGTCCTGAAGTTGGCTCTCCCACCTCAGAGGCACAGCCCTGACTCCTGGCTGCAGCACCAAGAGCCTTTCATCCGCACGGCTCAGAATAAAAGGGAGAAAAAGTAGAAAGAAAGGAAGAAAGAAAGAAAAGAAAGAAGGGAGGGAGGGAGGGAGAAAGGAAGGAAGGAAAGAAAGAAAGAAAATAAAGTAAAATAAAGTAAGGTAAAATAAAATAGTTATTAAAATAAAAAATAATTATTAAGAAAAAAAATTTTTTTTAAAGAAAAAACAGATAGAACCCTAGGACAAATGGTGGAAGTAAAGCTATACAGACAAAATCTCTCACAGAAGCATACACGTACACACTCACAAAAAGAGGAAAAGGGAAAAAAATAATAAATCTTGCTCTCAAGCCCACCTCCTCAATTTGGGATGATTCGTTGTCTATTCAGTTATTCCACACATGCAGGGTACATCAAGTTGATTGTGGAGGTTTAATCTGCTGCTCCTGAGGCTGCGGGGAGAGATTTCCCTTTCTCTTCTTTGTTCGCACAGCTCCCGCGGCTCAGTTTTGGATATGGCCCCACCTCTGCGTGTAGGTCGCCGGAGGGCGTCTGTTCTTCGCTCAGACAGGACGGGGTTAAAGGAGCAGCTGCTTCGGGGGCTCTGGCTCACTCAGGCCGGAGGGAGGGAGGGGCACGGATGCGGCGTGAGCCTGCGGCCGCAGAGGCCAGCGCGACGTTGCACCAGGCTGAGGTGCGCCGTGTGTTCTCCCGGGGAAGTTGTCCCTGGATCCCGGGACCCTGTCAGTGGCGGGCTGCACAGGCTCCCCGGAAGGGGGGTGTGGATAGTGACCTGTGCTCGCACACAGGCTTCTTGGTGGCGTCAGCAGCAGCCTTCGCGTCTCATGCCCGTCTCTGAGGTCCGCGCTTTTAGCCGTGGCTCGCGCCCGTCTCTGGAGCTCCTTTAAGCAGCGCTCTTAATCCCCTCTCCTCAGGCACCAGGAAACAAAGAGGGAAGAAAAAGTCTCTTGCCTCTTCGGCAGGTCCAGACTTTTCCCCGGACTCCTTCCCAGCCAGCCGTGGTGCACTAACCCCCTGCAGGCTGTGTTCACGCCGCCAACCCCAGTCCTCTCCCTGCGCTCCGACCGAAGCCCGAGCCTCAGCTCCCAGCCCCGCCCGCCCTGGTGGGTGAGCAGCCAAGCCTTTCCGGCTGGTGAGTGCAGGTCGGCCCTGATCCTCTGTGCGGGAATCTCTCCGCTTTGCCCCCCGCACCCCTGTTGCTGTGCTCTCTTCCGTGACCCTGAAGCTTTCCCTCTCTGCCACCCGCAGTCTCCGCCCACGAAGGGCTTCCTAGTGTGTGGAAACCTTTCCTCCTTCACAGCTCCCTCCCACTGGTGCAGGTCCTGTCCCTATTCTTTTGTTTCTGTTTATTCTCTTTTCTTTTGCCCTACCCAGGGACGTGGGGAGAGTCTTGCCTTTTGGGAGGTCTGAGGTCTTCTGCCAGCATTCAGTAGGTGTTCTGTAGGAGTTGTTCCACGTGTAGATGTATTTCTGATGCATTTGTGGGGAGGAAGGTGATCTGCACGTCTTACTCTTCCGCCATCTTCCCAGGTGAAAAAATTTTAAACCAAATTTCTTTAGGATAGTAGATCAGAAATATATAGATGATGGTATATTTGGAAGCCCATTAAAAATATGTAGTGGTAATATTTTGTTACTAAAAATTCAGGAGTATGATAATAGATTATTTCCTTTTTGTAGTCCTAATGATGCAAACATCTAATGTGTAGCTGGATTATCTTTTTTGTCTGTTTAATGTACTTCCCAACTTAATGACAGTTGACATCTTTTCAGTTTCTTAAACTCCCCAGTAATAACAATGATGAACTCTATTTAATAATCCTTTCCTCTTTCTCTCCATAAAGGTAGAAGGACAAGATGTTTGCATTGTATTTGCACATGTGATTCTCAGTCATATATGCCAGGAATATTTTCTGATAGTCTGAGAAATATGAATTCTGAATATGATATTTTCAAAAATCAATCTAATTATATAATGTAATACTTATTTACATTAATCTTTGGTTTTTATAAAGCTTACATAATATTAATCTTGTGGACACAATTCTGTCATTTTGCAAAATTTCAAGTCATTTTGCAGCTTTAACATGATGATGTTGAAACTCTGACTTTAAACTACTCTTTAAAAATAGCCTTTTATCAAAAAGGCAAAAATTAATAAGCAATAATGAGATCATTTTAACTTTCAAAATGAAATCAAGTGTGTATGCACAAAATTCTTTTGGTCGGTGTAATTGCTTCCTTAAGTTCTGTGTGCCTGTCAAATTAAAAATAATGTTGTATTAGACCAAAGAACCTTGTAAAAAGAGCATCTGAATGTTATTTCTTGTTTAACATTGAGCATCCAGGGTTACAGGTTTTAGACAAATAAAATCTTAATGAAAAAACTTTAGTAGTAGCTTTCAGACACTCAGAACCCCTACTTATGAAAGCTTCTCTAATATTCCTAGGTTTAATGTTTAAGCGCTGACTGATTGCTCATGAATAAAAAGCTCTTGTCTTTGGTGTTAACATTTCATGTATTTCTGAGTAATTTATTTATCCAGTAGTTAAGTATTATTTCTAAGTCCTTTACAACTTGATTCTGGTTGATGAAACAGGTCATGGAGGCACTGTTTCGGTTCTTGGCCTCCAAGACTTTGGCCTCTTGTTCTGTATTAGCACAGGTGGGAATGAATGGGGACACATTCCTGTTGTCTTTCACCTACTAGGAGAGGGACTTTAAGAGAGAAGTATAAAGTGAATAGGGAGAGCATTGTCCTGGGTACCTCTTTGTATATTCAGTCTGAACATTGTACATTCTGGGAGTGTCAGTGAGACTGCATCAACCAGGGATTTATCTAAGTGAAATCTGCCGTGTATTCTGTAATCTGACATTTGCTGTTTCCTAAGGCCAGCCCTAGCTTATTAAGTTTAATCCTATATATTAAAAATAATGGATTTGAGGATATGGGGAGGGGAAAGGGTAAGCTGTGACAAAGTGAGAGAGTGGCATGGACGTATATACACTACCAAACGTAAAATAGATAGCTAGTGGGAAGCAGACGCATAGCACAGGGAGATCAGCTCAGTGCTTTGTGACCACCTAGAGGGAGGGAGACGCAGGAGGGAAGAGATATGGGAACATATGTATATGTATAACTGATTCACTTTGTTATAAAGCAGAAACTAACACACCACTGTAAAGCAATTATACTCCAATAAAGATGTTTAAAAAAATAAAATAAATAAATGAACCCAGTTTCTTTAACTGGATAATCAATAAATCCTCAATTAATAAAAAAATAAAAAATAAATATATTCTGATCATACATATATTTATGTAGCCATGAAGAAGCAGTTCTGTTGTATAGTTTCTTAAGATTCTAGGTCACTAAGAATTGAGGAATTTGATAATATTTCATAGGAACATTTTAAAGAACTGTTATTATGATGATTTGATTCTAGATTTGGATGAGAAGGAGATGAAATAACTAGTTTCATTTATAAAGTCCCCAATACATAAAATATGTATAGCCATCAAATTACTGTGTTTTTTCCTTGGGCAATCTCATTTAAAAGCATGATTTTAGTTAAAAATTAATACTTCTCACAATTCTTTCATATTTCTCCTTAGCTCAGCCCTCTATCATATACTTCAGACTTGCTTTTCTCAATGCTCAGCATATCTTAAACTATACTCAAAGTCCCCAAAACAAAAGTGTATTTTCTCTAGTATTCCCTTTCACAATAAACAGTACCAGTAAAGCCAGAAATCCATGGTCCTCTCACTTCTTCATTCACTACTTCAAATCATTTATTAAGTCCTGTTGAATTTATCTCTAAATATTTGGGTCATCTTCATCTCTCATTTTGGACTATTGGCTTCCTAAATTATCTCTGTATCTTCAATCTCGCTGCCATTCGTCAGCCTCTTTGACTGATAGTCATCTTACTAAAACATGTAGTTGATAAGATTATTTCCTAGTCTAAAATCTTTAATGACTTTCCATTACCCTTGGGGTAAATAAGAATCTCTTCCTATTACATGCTTATCAAGCCCTCCATAACCTGGCATCTGCCCACGTCTTTTGCTCCATTTCTTGACACACTTCTAGAGTGTGCTAAACTCTTTCTCTCCTTCTTTCTCTTTCTCTCTCTCTTTCTTTCTCCATTTTTTAAAAAATTTTTTTAGTTCAGTACCACAGTGTTTCAGATATCTGTGTCTTTTCTTATACTGCCCCCTCTTCTGCCTGGTACATTACCTCCTAAGCCCTATCTTTGCCTGGCTCAATCCTTACTTACCCTACAGTTGTAAATTTAAATGTTACTTCCTTCAAGAGACCTCCTTGATTTCTGAGGCAATGGTGATGCCCTGCTCTGTGTTCTTATAGCATCCTGTGTTTCCCCTATCTTACGCTCACTCTTATTATTGTGATAATGACTTATTTATTTGACTGTTTACTTGATTTTTCCTCCCACACTACTCCATGTGACAGCACAGATCAAGTCCACCTACTTCATCTCCATCACGTAGTATACTGTCTGACACAACCTCTCAATAAATGGTTATTAGTGAATGAGTAGGATGCTCTGAGTTCAAATTTAATGTGATAGTGGATATTTTTATTTTTACTATTCAAAATTTCAGTTTATCGCTTAATGTGCTGTTTAAAAAAACTCCCTTTCAATATTTATTCTCATTTTTAGGACAAGGTCTTTACTTATGCCTCTATAAGTAAATCTATGTATAAATTGATTTATAAAATATGTATTTTGGACTGAAGTTCTCATTTAAAATGTTCTATATCGGCTACTGTCAAATTTCAAACTTAATTTTTATGGGTTTTATGTAAAACTATTCAGAATTTATTTTTTTAACTATTTAGTTTTCCATTACAAAAGCCATAATGATACTTTATTGAGTCTAAAAGCACAAATAATTTTAGCTTACTTTTTAAGAGAATTCCTCATTAGAGTTTGCCATAGTGACTGTGAAATTTGATTAATATCAAGAGCATAGAAAGGCAATATCATCAGCTTTGTGCTGGTTTTTGAAAGTCCACATGATGATTTAAAGAACAAGTAAGGCAAACCTATGCCTCCAGTCATGTTTAATCTTGCACACACCCAGAATTTCTTCTCTTCATAAGCACATTTGCATCTCTTGCTTACCACCAGAGAGAGCGATCAATAATGATGAATAATAATATTATGTAACTCACTCAGAAGAGGCATATTACATGCACTTTAGAAGTGATTTACATGAAAATCCCCCTTGAAATGCCACAGGAGTCATTGATAAACGGGATCCTTAGAGCACAGTACATGACAGACTAGCTTTGGACCGCATAATGGTTTTGCCCATAAGTAAATAAGTAAATCTTTGTCATCACATGCAGCTATTTCTTTAAGCTTCCTCTGCAATTATGGGCAACTGTGAATAGATATGGTGTGTTCACCTTATGGTCTCCGAAGAAGAAATAATTATATATAATTTCAAACTGATGATAGCTTACAAAAATAGAAATTGCTGCCAATTTTAATTGAAGAAAAGTTTATCAGAGCTACTGTTTATCAAGAATGAAAAATATAGTGTACCTGTAATCTCTTTGGGGAAAAAAAGGAATAAGAAAGTCAAGATTAAAACTTATTAGAAAAGATTTACTTTGAAAATAAATGCTTACTTAAGACAACATAGCTTTATTTGGAGTTCAAATTTAAATTTGCATGTAAAAACGAGAAGTAATACAGGCTTGATATCATGGATGTTGCTATAGACCCACAGCACTTGAAAAGGTGTATGTACTTAATTCTTGAATGATAGGTAGCTTTTTGATAACTATCCTCTAATTATTGATAAGTAACTTTAATAAACATTGTGTCACTCCTTAAAAGCATACACTTTGACAACTTTACAAGACCAGGAAAACACTAGGAAATCCGGAGTTTGTATATATAACCAAATATATTTGGTTTTAGATCATGTCTATTTCCCAATTTGCCATTATAAAGAAGTGTGAAAAGTACTTAATGTTTTCTTTGTTTCTGTTTTGTCTTATTTTTTTCCTATTTGGAAGCTAAGCCTCAGGGGCCTTGAGCCTTACATAAATGTGATCGATTATAAACTATATCATGTGGAAAACATAAATCACTTGTGATTATAATTAACTTGAACTGCTTGCTGCATTTCTTTACATGTTTAAAAAAGTGAGGTATTTTAAAGTTAATGTCTTAAAGAAATGTTCTCACAGGGAACACCTTTCCATTAAAAGATTATGTCAGTAAGAAACACCTGACTTTTGAAATTAAATTCCTATATGAATAAGTGGAAGAATTGGCAAGATTTGCTTTTGAATTCATAAGGCAGTTTTTAAATTTCTCATCACATTTTACCCAGATCTCTAGATCTGCCTTTTTTCTTTTTCTCTTTTTCTTTCTCCCTCAGTGACTTCTAAGTCATTGTTACAAGAAATTACAGCACATACTATGCCAAGAGCCTGAAAAGCTACTCTTTTCTTTTTCATTTTTAATATTTTTAAATGAAGTACAGTTGATTTACAGTGTTGTGTTAATTTCTGCTGTATAGCAAAGTGACTCACTTATAAGTATATATATATATATATATTTTAATATTCTCTTCCTTTATGGTTTATCACAGGGTATTGAATATAGTTCTCTGTGCTCTACAGTAGGACCTTGTTGTTTATCCATTCTCTATATAAAAGCTTACATCTGCTGACCGCAGCCTCCCACTCCATCCCTCCCCCAATGCCCCCCACCTTTGGCAACCACCAGTCAGTTCTCTATGTCTATTATTCTGTTTCTGTTTAATAGATAATTTCATTCGTGTCACACTTTAGATTCCACATATAAGTGATAGCATACGGTATTTGTCTTTCTCTTTCAGACTTCACTTAGATAATCTCTAGTTGGCATTATTTCATTCTTTTTATGACTGAGTAGTATTCCATTGTATATATGTACCACATCTTCTTTATCCATTCATCTGTCGATGGACATGTAGGTTGTTTCCATATCTTGGCTATTGTGAATAGTGCTAATATGAACACAGGGGTGCATGTATCTTTTGGAATTATAGTTTTCTCTAGATATGTGCCCAAGAGTGAAATTGCTGGATCATATGGTAATTCTATTTTTAATTCTGAAAAGTTACTTTCCATGAGATAGTATATGTGATAAAAACCAAAAACTATTTCCACAGATTATTTTTATACAGATGATATTAGAAATAACAAACAGAAAAGTCTTAGGCTGATTATATAAATCATAAACATTTCAAACTGATCTTTAGACAATAACTGTAATGAAAATAATTTACTAATTTGCAATGATAAAGTGTACATTTGCAATCTAATTGTTCAGTGTACATATAAGCATTATTACTCTTCCTTTTTTATTCAGAAACACATTTTTGTGTCTTCTTTTGCAGTAAAAACATTTTTTCATTTCCTCTCAGCTTAATGAAGCTTAGGTTGAATGATTCAGTTACTCACACTCAGGTATTGACTATTTACTATGTTCCAGAAACTGTAAAAGACACAGGAACAAATGATTGATGTACAATAAGTCTCCTCTGAATCAGTACTCACAGATTCAACATTATGAGACTCCCCAAGTGGAGGGAGAAATGACAATATTCTATAAGGTGAACTTCAAAGTTGACTGGGTTTTTAAAGAGCTAATGTGAGAGATTCATTTGGTTTCACTTACTATGAGTGAGCACAGACAAATACAGACAGAAATACAGCATATAGAGATAGGTATATTTCAAATGGTTAAATTTTTCTTCAGTATCTTATAATTGTGAGTACCCTCAAAACAATATATATTTGGTCATTTAAACCAGTGTTTCTTGAAGTGTGATCCACAAAAAAATTATTACTCATACAAAATAAGTACAGAAAATTATATCATAAGTATTAACAAACTTTTATAGTAATGTCTGTTGAGCCTATAGAAAAAAAGGGGCTTCCATTTTGTATACATTTTTAAAAATTCTATTTCTAGAATTGTATTTTGTTTTCCAAAACATTGGTCTGTAACAGATTGAAAAGTTAAAAAAAAAAAATTCTTCACCATAGATCATCTAAGAAGCACTGATTTATTTAAGTTGTAAATAAGAACTCTAATGAGAAATTAAAGTTTTGCCTTTTGATAATAAACTCCATAACATCTGTGAATATCAAAATCTTTTGTTTGTTAATCCCTGTCAAAATTTTCACAAATGGGGTTTCTTAATTCTTAAATATTATTCAGTGGGATGAGATAATGAACCTTAATCACCCCTAGGAAGAAAATAAAAGAGGTTATTTACATTTAGAACATAATGCAAACTTACCAACACTTGAAAATAGTATTTATGAGGAATTCTCTTTTATCTAAATTACCACACAATCATAAAAGAAAGCTCATGTTAAAAGAACAAACTTGTATTTTATTTCTCAGTGCAATATTTTACAAAGAAATCTGTCATATTTAACATATATTTAAGGGTGAACAAAAAATTTCAAGATGAAATGATACTGTCTAGCTGTTACAGCTTTATTAAAATGCCTTTGCAGAAACATGTGCATTCTAAAGATCTTATAGCCTCGATCAAATAGACACAAATATTTTTCAGAATATGTTTGCCTTATATAATTTATATTTTCTATGGCATTCAACCTGGGAATTTAAAAAAATAGAATGAATAATGGTTGAAGAAACAGTATTTTTCTAGCTGTCCCTCAGCAACTCTTATTGAACCTTCAACCTTTAAAGTTGCCTTCTTCTGAGAGTCTTCAGGGAAAATCTCATATGTGCTTAGACATACATGTAGCATTTTCCATTTTTATTTCATCATGCTCAGTTTCTTCTCTGCCACTTTGAGATGATGTTAGGTGTTGAAGCTTCAGAAACCCTGGAAAGCCAGGAATTCTTGTTAAGGTGCATATCTGTTCCCTCTCTTGCCGCTGCCACTGTTTTCGCTGCCACTGTGACTGGTGCCAATAGGATGTCCTGTCCATACTGACTGAAGTCGTTCTGAGGCGAAGCCTGAGCCTCTCCGAAACTTCTGTCCTCTTCTGAGAACTAGCACAGTTGTACCAAGGATGGCAGGGTGTTTTGCAGACATGATCGTTACAGCAGAAACAGTCAGTACTCTGAGCTTTCTGTTATACCGTTGCTGCAGTTGACCCCAGACTCTATACTTTACTCCTGGCAGCTCATTGTTTGTATTAAATCAGTTCCTTCAGTTTTTAAGTTTACTCTGTGTAAGTGTGTGTTTGGTTTGGGTTTTGATTTTGATTGCTTGCCTGTTTATTTTTAATTCAGAGCTTTTGTCTTTCTAGAGCCCAGCATGGGCTTATTGCAGATAGGGCTAGGAGAAGAGATATGAAGAATCTGTATAATAAGCATAACAGGATCTTTTGCTGGAGCAATTTCAGTGCACCAAGCTTGGGGTTTGACTTTCAGTGGTCTACTGTTTACCCTCATTTGGCCCTGGAAAGCCAATATATTCTGCATCTTACGTTGTTCACAGGTTAGGGTAGAGGTGGTTTGTTACATGAGCAAGCATTTCTTAGAGCATCATTTGCTAAATGGAATATGTTCACGAGCCTTAGCCTTGCTTTATACTTCACCATATGTACATATAAGATTATAGTTTATCATACTTTTTGCCATTGCTCTTTTTTTTTCTTCTATCTCCCTTTCATCTTCTTTCTATCCCACATGTCCATTGTTCAGGTTTCCTACTATGGTTTCTTCTTACTGAAGAATGATAAAGTAAGCTGAAATATTTGGCCTTAATGAATTAACAAAGGAACTAAAATTGAAAATCATGTTTTAAGTCATTTTTTAAAATTATCTTTACTGTTTGTCTAAGTGCCAGTGAATTTTCAACATTTCATGAAACTATTCTCTTGCTGTCCTGGTAATGTTCATCTCATAGCCCATCACTGTCCTAAGCTCACTTTGAAATTAGAAATGCACTTTAATCATGATATATTCCAAATCCCTGAGAACTTTTTTCTTTGTAATAAGAAAATAAAATCTTTGGTTTTACATACACAGAATAGTAGCTTGAAGTGATTTGATTATTCTTCAATTAAACTCCACTATGTACCATTTTAGTACTTCTTCTGTAAGTACTTCCTGAGTTAATAGCTCAGTGAAAGGTTAAAGAGCTGTTAGCAGATTTAAACAATCTTGTTTAAAGGAAGAAACCATGTTTTTGCACCCCATTAACTGAAAGGTATTAATGAAAGATATGGCTTATTAGGCAATACGGATAAAAACTGGAAGCTTTCACTTTGCCATGGAGTGTCTGAGGTTAGCATGAAGCTTGTGAGCAAATTAAAGTTTTAAAGTAAATTTAAAATTTTATGTTACTCTTACAATTTCTAAAACAAGATTATGAATGAGAGATTATTTTCTCTTAGTGATATTTCTAGAGGTATTTAAACAAATGCTAGTAGTAACCACACATGTAAATCTGTGGTAAGATTAGAGGGGACTGCCAGATAAAATAGAGAATGCCCGCATTAAATTTAATTTTCAGATAAACAATGAATACCTTTTTAGAATAAGTATGTCCCAAATATGCATGAGACAGTTATAAAACAAATTATTTATCTGAAACTCACATTTACTGGATGTCCTCTATTTTTTTTTTTTTTTTTGTGGTACGCGGGCCTCTCACTGTTGTGGCCTCTCCCACTGCGGAGCACAGGCTCCGGACGCGCAGACTCAGCGGCCATGGCTCACGGGCCCAGCCGCTCCGCGGCATGTGGGATCTTCCTGGACCGGGGCACGAACCCGTGTCCCCTGCATTGGCAGGCAGACTCTCAACCACTGCGCCACCAGGGAAGCCCTGTCCTCTATTTTTATTTGCTAAATCCATAACCCTAAGCTAGAAACCAAAGAAGACAATCACAAAAGTGATGACTAGTGAATCTAGTTAAATAGCTTAGTTAATTCTTAATTTTCTTCATTAAGAAAATAGGAATTATCTCCAAGATATTATAATAGGCCAGAAGGAAAAAATGCATGTTTAACCATTTCTTGCTCTAGTTATCTGTAGGTCAGTAAAGAAAGTATATCTCTTTGAAAAGAATCATTTGTGACTAACTGATGAAATGAGATGTCTTTTCTGGGTGTAATACATGTAGTTTGAGGTACCTGTCCTACTCACAGCCACCTTCTTTACCTTGAGAGTGGAATAAACTTACTTGGAAATGTTATAGCATTTATAACTCTTCCCTTTTTACCCTCCAAACACACCATTCTCATTTTGCCACTGCTTGTTGTTCAAGGTGCACATTAAATTTCAGCGGGAGCATATTGCTCTGTGAATTTCATACTTGGTTAATGTGAGCCAGAGCAAATTTTCTTTGAGGAGCAGAGCTTAGATTATGTTGAGTCCTGACAGGAGTGGTTAGCATATATGTCAAAACAACATATAAACCAGAATTGTGGCAAAGCAGAAACAGATGCATCATCATTGTGTCAATGAGAAATTCATTAGTTGATCTAAGAAAGAAATGGACAGTTTTCTGCGAGCCAAGTTTGAGGATTATAGCCTGGGAAGAGCATCTCAGAAAGCTTTGAGAACTGTTCTGCCGATTAGAAGTGAAGGCACAGTTATATAAGTTTTTTGTTTGTTTTACTTTTTGGCCACACCGCATGGCATGCAGGATCTTAGTTCCCCGACAAGGGATCGAACCCGTGCCCCCTGCAGTGGAAGTGCGGAGTCTTAACCACTGGACCCCCAGGGAAGTCCCAAGGTTTTTGAGACAGAGAAGTGTACATCAAATGACGCATTATTGACAGTTTACATGATCCAGATCTAAGCATTGTCATAGTAAGTCATGTGACCCATTACAAGACCAAGAAGGCACTCTATCATTTAAGGAGTTGTCTTGTTGGTGCTGGGAAAATGTTGCTCTCTGTGGTTGAGCAGGTGTTCCTGCCAATGGGGAGGTTTGGTCAATGCATAATGCAGATACGCAATGCATAGTGAGGGGAGAGGGGAGGCCAAAGGGCAGAGAAGAAATTTGTATGTTTAAATTTTTCTTGTCTTACCATAAAATACGAATTTTATTTCACAGTTGTTGCTTGAATATCTTTTACATAATTCTGCTGAATATATTCTAAGTTCTACTCATTCTAGTTAGAATATGAAGGAAAAAAGAAGGGTGGGTAAAGGAGGCTATTTTAGGTAACAGTTCAGATGGAGAACACTGTTGATTTGTTGGAGTGTATCCTATAACTGTAATTATAATAACTAACAGAAACATTCAACCTCCATGTTTATATAGCTACAATTTAATAATCATCTTATATCTTTGTAATTAAATAATTATTTGGTATGTTTATCAGGATGGAGTGCTTTTCTTCTCCATTAATCAGAAATAAAGTGTACTGGCTTTAGACTTCGTAGTCCTTAAGTTGGTTACAGCATGGATTTGATAATATGGAATTGTAAGTAGTATACACAAGTGTTGCCTTTGAAATGATGGAGTTTAAGGGGGAAAATATTGTGAGATCAGTACACTTTACTACTGGTGCAAAACTAACTCAGAGGACATATCATAATACCAGCACACCAGGCATTATTTGCTAACAAAAAAATAGAGTATTTTTCTAATCTGCACACAATGATATGTAATACTTACCAAGCATGCCGATAAATAACAATGCGAACAAAAGAGAGCATGAATATTAGCAGTACAATCTTATTGGGTCACATAATCCTCCACTAATACACAAAAGTAATCTACTTGTTTCTCTGGTGCTTGTTAACAGTTTCCTGATTATTCATGCGTCCCCAAAAAATTAATGCTTGAAGCCCTAAACCTGGTGAATATAATGAGCATGGCTCCCCATGGATCTGAAAAAATTAGATTGTTGGTTTGAGACAGATGCAGCTATAACCAGAGGGAATGCTTTTGCATTCACATCACAATGTAGCAGAAACATCATTTAGAAGCTTTAATACATATTAATACTCTGTTCAAGACAATTATAAGCTCCAGCAAAGAAAAAATAAAGATCCATGAAAAGGATGAAGTTACTCAATACTAGAAGCTCCACTAAAGACAGTTACAGACCTACGGTAATTCCACAATTAATTTTAGTACATGAGCTAGAATAAAGCCCTATGTAAATGCACTAGAAATACATTCAAAACAAGGTCAGAAAAAGGAGTACAGAGCAACACTCTTCACGGTGTAAAGCAAATGAAAGCACCATGAATCCACTAGTCATAGTTATCTTATTTCTTCATTAAATACATTCATATTTGTGCTCTCAGAAAGTAATTATTAGCTCAGAATTTTATTGTATCTATCCCACTAATTTTAGTAGAATATTTATCATATAGGTTTTTTTTTTTAGCAAAAATAGATATAAAAGTGCTGAAGATATTTGTTAAGGAAATCATATACCAAAGGTAAAACTTTGCTCCAAGAGACCCATAAACATTGTTTGAAAACAAGTAAGATATAGAGATAATTTACCCAGATACTTTGAGAAGCAAGGGGAAAGGGATCTCTATTTGTTGAGTACTTATGCAAGTACATGGCACTGCTGTGTTTTTAAGACCCTTATAGCAATCATCTAAATTATCATATCCATTTTAAAAACAGGTGTGTGGCCTTAAAGGGAATACATGACTTGTCCAAAGTCACAGAACTAATAATCATAAAAGGCAGGCTTAGAAACGCCCAAATACTACTTAATAGTTGTACAACTTACTTAAGATACTTAATCTCTGTGTGCCTGTTTCCTATTCTATAAAATAAGATAATAGTTGCCTATACAATGGGTTATTGTAATGAGTAAAGCAAGTAGTGAACATGGAGAACTTAGAACTGTAATAGCACATAGTAAATTCTATTCCTGTTTAAGTGGACAGTTCTCTAGCTCCATGTTTGTTTCACTGCACCATAGAAAAACTGGACTTTGAATTTACGTGGTTATCAATGTGCAAACATTTATAGCACTAAAACAGTATTGCTTTATATAGATTTAATTCATTGCCTGGTGCAAGACTGACGTATACCTGCATTTAATATTTCTTGGCTATTAACTTCATCAGTTGAAAAATAATAAATACATGAGTCATAAGTGGTGTATTAATTATTACTATTGCTCCCTGATTTTTTGAACACTTAAATGTAGGTCAGGAAGTGTGCATGCTAGAGAATACACAGGAAATGACAAATGAGTAATTGAGGCCTTTGAATTTTAAAAAAAGCCAGAAAGCTACATTATCCATATATGAAGAGAATCCAAAGAAATGGTTTCGAAATTAGTTGAAGAATTGAGATACCCATTGTGTCTAATTGAACATTTGGCAATAATGGAAATGCTCTATACCTACTCTCTCCAGTACAGGAGCCACAAACCATATGTAGCTATTGTGCACTGGAAATGTGGGTATTGTGACCGAGGGATGGTATTTTGTATCTTACTGTCTTTTAATTAATTTAAATTTAAATAACTACATGTGACTATTGGACAGCACAGCTCTAGACAGACAGCAAGGGAGAGCCGATGCCACTGCCACTTGGGGGTTGAGACAGCCATGGAAGCAGAATTCATGAGGCGGGTCCTTGGTCATTCATTTCTATGGGAAGGAAGTGACCTGAACCTAAGAAGGAAAGGGGATTAGCAGATCGGGCAAATGAAAACCAAAGTAGGAAGAATTTGCAGAGATCTCAAACTAATAGTCCCTGGTCCACACTGGGTGTATGAAATAGTAGAAAATTTACATAAAAGCCTCAACTTACAGCTCCTCTGAAAAAAATAGAAATATATGGAGCAAATTAATTAACCTCTCTGAGGCATATTTTCATTATTTGTGAAAAGTAAAAGATAGATGAAAAGACATTATTCCATCCCGAAAATGTACCCTATGATTATACATTATTCTGTTAGACTTTTCTGTTTTTATTCTATCTGTTTAGCGCAGTTGTCTATAGCAATTGTCTCATAACTCCAAGGTCATACCTTCTGTCCTCAGAAAGTTCAGTTAGTTTCAGACTATTGACTAGCCAGCTATCACATAAATATTTCTTTGCTTATGGAGAAAAGTGTGTTTCTGCTAAGAAGTGTTAAGTGTTTCTGCCGAGAAAAGTAAAGGTGCAGACTTCTTTCACTGTGGTTCATTATTGCAGTCTTCGCACAAACACAGTAGTACGCAACGTAAATTGGACTATTACAGATGCCACTGCCTGGATGAGCTTGACTTTTTCATAAAAAGTGTAATTAATTTTTCGAATAATTGATTACAACCCTAAGCTGTACAAAAAATTCTTCATCTGACACAGTGCCCTAGAACACTCTATTTGTCCTACATAGATGAGCACTTTATCCCTAAACAGTAGTCTCTATATACTGAGTCTACTGTAGTACCAGGAAGATATGTGTTTGACAATAAATATTTAGGTAGTAGATGTATTTTATTTTCAAAGTCTTTATTCCTTCTGGTTACTGATTTATAACAAAGTCTTGCAAATGTGTATTCAGTAAGAGCTCCCTGGAATTTAGAAATAACGCCTATAAAATGCATGATAAATGACAAACCTCTTACATTAAAAATGCCTAAGTTTCATGTTGTTCAGTTTGACTTTATTTTTCTGTGAGGTTTTAAAAATCTAGAGCTGTCAAAGTCTTTTTGACCACTTCTCTGTTTTGGATAAGTTCAGCCCTATTTTTTTTTTTTAAGATTGCTTGGTTTAGTGAGAATTAATTCTTCCTTTGAAGTTACATAAATCCTGTAAAGATTTAAAATACCACAGATTGTTTATAGCATTATTTTTAAATGATCACATTATAACACAGATACATTTTCGTAATGTATAGTATCAAGTAAAGGAAATGAATCATGGAAACATAACAAATCTATGCTCTAAAAATTTCTCTGCTACCACAAATTCATTCTTGTGTCACATAGATCTTTTTTTCCCTAACATTATTTAATCTTGATAAACGTTGCATTCTAAGTAGCACTGATTATTTCTGAACCATAAATATTACAGATGCTAAGTTATTTTGTCACCTCAGTCAGTTCTGACTTCATACTCCTACATCTAGAGATTATATTTTGGAGTAGTATTTTTCATAAAGTAATTGTCTAGCAAGAGAAACAAAGAAAATGTGCGCTACCTGTACGTAACTCCTTGTCTTGTTTTAGTACTATAATTTCATTAATTCCCTAGTCTGTCTTTATATTATTTACCTGTTATAAATTTCTTCAAAGAACTTTATCTTGTGAGTGAATATTTTAACATGGATACTCAAGTACTGATATCTTTGGTAGGTCAGACAATGCTAGAATAATGTCTGACCCATCTATAATCTATAATTCCAGAATAAAGAATTTAAGGAAAATTGAGGCATCATTTTTACTCTCAATAACGCTCTAGGGGAGGCTAGGAAAACAAAATGAAGACTAAGAACAGTAGGAAAAATAAAATTAAGCACATTATAGGCAGCACATAAGGCAGCACAAGCCATACACAAAAATACCAGAAAAAAAAAAAAAGATTCATTTTGCTTTTGAAAAGGAAGAAAGGTTTTGAGGGCAAGTGCAATTCATGTCAGACTTTGAGTAGCAAATAGGATTTTGATAGATAAGAAAGGGACATAGACCAAGAGGATAGGTTAGAGTTAACTTCTAGATGTTTTAAATAACAGCTGGATTTTATTGCAGGAAATTAGGAGATACTGAAGATTTTTAATTTACAGGGATATGGATGATGTTTAATTGTTATTCAGAGCCTACTTCTCAAACTTTATTATACAGCAGAATTACTTAAAGGCATTTTGAAACACAGATTACTTGACCTCACTCCAGTGTTTCTGATTCAGTAAACTTGAGTGGGGCCTGAGAATTTGCCTTTCTAACTAGTTCCCAGGTGATGCTCACACAGCGGGCTTGGAACCACTCTTGGTGAACCACTGATCAAGAGTAAAACTTTTCCCTCAGTGGTTCCCAGCCTCCCAGGTAAGGGAGTCATAATATTGAACTATATTTTTTATTAGCAGCTAACTTACAATGCATATTGAAGCTCTCTGAGAGGTAAATCCTGGAACAAAATGCATGCAAATACACAAAATTAAAGCCTCCGTTAATTGAGCGATAGTAACTAGAGTAAGGTGCTGGAAGCTATAATACTATTCTACCTGTATGAGTTAGGTTCCTGGGAGGAAACAGAATTCATGCAGATGGTTTAAATAAAGAGGGTTTAATGAAGAGATAGTTATGGAAATATTGACACAATTGACGCAGCTGGAAGCCAGTGGCATCCCAGGTGCTAAGGGGAAAGTGGAAATAGCGTTATCAGAATCCATGGAGAGCTGGAGCCATGATGCAGAGGCTGGTCCCTAGAAAGCTTTGGAGTTTTCTTAGAGGGATGCAGCTATGGTCAGAGAAGTAGTGAAGCAGGAAAAGAGGTAGAAAGAAACACCCCAGCACCTCTCTCCCTTTGTACTCCAGTCTCCTGCTTGTGCCTTCTTTTGGCTGAAATTCAACCTGAAGCCAGTATGTGAGGTACACCCAGGGGAAACAGCCAGTGTGACGCCAATATCCAAGGCACAGAGAAGTTCTCAGAAGACTGAGGATTATAAGTGAGGGAACTAGTTGTACTTTCTTCACTTGTGTTAATTTTAAGCCCTACTCCCAGTTCTATTTTATGACTTTGCATTTGGGCAGCAACAGGCTGAGCATGAAGCAGCATAGAAATGAGATAAGCAGTCTAAATGCTAACTTACTAGGGACTGACAAGTGTTTTTAGAGTTGCTTCATCAATTGGGCAAAAGTTCAAATACTCCTACTACAGCAAAACTTTAATCAGAAGCTCTCATAACTCAGAAATGCTGTTAAAAGCCTGTTGTTTGCTCTGACTATAAGAAGATAAATGAGTATCCAAGCTGTAGAGGGATGATTTGATCTTTCTTTAAGGCCTTGAGCCTGTTGTATAAATACCAAGAAGGCAGTAAGAGCTTAGTTGTCCCACCATCAAAGAGGAAGTACATTTTAGAGTTGGTTTGAAGACCTGAAGGTAGTTTGATGTGATAAATACCAGCACTATTTTATAATCCTCAGTCATAAACAAGAGAGTGGCTTTATTGTCTTAATTATTTTAGGATCCCTTCCTGTAGTCTCTCCAGAATTTCTGAAGCAAGAGCAGAAGCAGAATTCATTGCCTGGTGGTAGCAATAAGACATTACTTGACAGTCAAGACGATAGAAGGATCTCAATTGTCTTTTCAGCCTTAAGTCCTTTGACTTTTCTAAATGCATCTTATGTATAAAGCAAAGTAAGTAAATCATTTTCCACCCAAAATGCCACATGTTTAACTCATTCTACATTTTTGTTCATGCAATTTATTTTGCTAAAACCATCTTTTCTTATTCTATGTTTCCTTGTTAAAATATGTAAAGTTTCATCTCAAATATTTGTCTTTCCATGAATCCTTCTTTGATTCTTCCAGCAAGGAACTTGAATACTCAGAGCACAATATGTTACTTTTAAGCCACTTTTATCTTTCTTTATATTATAGTTAAAAATAACTAAACATTTTGTACCCTCAATTTGAAGCACACTTTACCTTTTGTTGCTGTGATTTATAGAGAAATATTTGTAGGAGGCTTTTGCGGGAAATATCTGAATAGCTATGAGTTTCTGTAAGTTATTTAATTTAAGGTCATTTTATCTCTCTACTCTCATCTGTAAAATGATTCCTATGTAATTTACCTCAAAGTGTTATAATGAGGTTCAAATGAACAAATGATGATGAAAATTAGCAAATGGAAGAGTAGACTATAAATGTAGTTCAATTACATGTTCTTTTTAGTGTCTTTTATATGGTAGGAAACCAGAAAGTTTGTATTAAATTGAACGAAATTGGAAGTTCACAGAAAACTGTACTGGAGTTACAAATCCTTAATTATCCTGGGTGTGTAAAGAAAAAGAGAGGGGAAAATATCTCAACATTTTCTTCGTGATTACGAAGGCAGAGCAAAACATATACCCATGTACATGTGTGTAAATATGTATGTGAGGCTTGTTTTGAAAAAGGTTTTAAAATATTTTATGAAGATGTATGAGAAGTATCAAGGTGTACCAACAGAATAGTAAGATGAAAGAGGTGAGGTACTAATGTTAAAAGTAAAATCAGGGATGGAAAATGAGATAAAACCAGGATTCCTATTAGTATACTGCATGTACGCCATTAGCGCCTCATCACTTGCTGAATTAGGCCAGGAGATTAGTTCTAAACATTCTAAGACCTGAAATAAAGTTTTATCTTAGATGTAGGAGCCTCCAAATAGTATGATGGTCAAACTTTTATCTTAGATGTAGGAGCCTCCAAATAGTATGATGGTCAAACAGAAGGAGAAAAAAAATGATGAACTGGTCAAGAGAAGCACAACTATTTCTGGGGCTGAGTCCAAAGAAAGAATTCATCCTTTAGCCTCTTTAAGATTATATATCGTAATGTGGTGAACAGTGACATTCTTGGAGTAAATATCCAGAGCTGTTGGATATTTCCCTGCATCAAAATGGAGGACACGGGCTTCCCTGGTGGCGTAGTGGTTGAGAGTCCGCCTGCCGATGCAGGGGACACGGGTTCGTGCCCCGGTCCGGGAAGATCCCACATGCCGCAGAGCGGCTGGGCCCGTGCGCCATGGCCGCTGAGCCTGTGCGTCCAGAGCCTGTGCTCCGCAACAGGAGAGGCCACAACAGTGAGAGGCCTGCGTACTGCCAAAAACAAAAAAACAAACAAACAAAAAAATGGAGGGCACCATGACAAAACATAGTTCTCTGAGCCTACACCACAGAGGGTCATTAATACTGAGATATGTGGTTTCCTCAGTGTGACAGTCAAAAGACACACTTTCATATACCCAAGAAAAAGAAGCTGTGTGTTTTTCAGAAAATCCACCATAAACTTCGTTGCTCTAAACTGAGGTCTTGATTACTACTGTCAGGTGGTTAATGTGATGGCAAATACCCTTTTTCTGATCTAAGGCCGTTTGATTTAACAGTTAGTCAAGTAGGGGCTACACTTGATAGGTTCTGACAGATGCCTAAATTAAAGGCCATTAAGTGGGAAGCTTGATCTCAGTACGGGTAAAGAAGGAATTCTGTAAGTATCTGGAAAAATGAACCTCAAACTTAACAGTTTTATCTCTGTTGTGTGAGATTGTTGGAAGGAGGGGACTATTGGGTGTTTTCTTTACTTACATATTTCATACTTTTAAAGATTTCTAAAGAATAATATATTGCCTTAATATTAAAAAAATATTTCAGAACCCCACCGCAAATCAAAACTAAAAATAAAGTAGTAACTGATTCTGGGTTCTCTGCACAACCACCTTAATGTCTGATTGAGGGCTTCATGTTCTCAGCCGTAAATGAGTGGTTCCCAACCCGCTGATCACAATTCACTGGTAGAATGCCACGAAATAGGTATTCAATGATAAATACAGTTTGGAAATGCAACCTTATGTCATCCTCTTGGTAATTCACAATACACGTGACTGTATTAAAAAATACCTTTGAAGTCTTGTATTAAAGAATCATTTTGGACTTGGTTTAACCTACAGGGGCTGGAAGTGGGCAGGACACCCCTTCTAAGGGACACCTGAAAATATGTGTGTGTGAAACGGACGGATGTTTGGTTGCCACAAGATTGGATGGACATGACTGATATTTACTTAGCTGGGGCCAGGGATGCTAAAAATGCTCTAATATATAAGCCTATTTCATAAAACAAAGATGTCAAAGTGCTTAAAATACCAAAAGTTCCCTCATTGAGAAATACTGTTTTTAACAAACTTATTTGACATGAAACGGTATTTTGTAGCATTCTTATCGCATACTGTAGAATGGTGATTATCCTGAAATTTATATTTTAGTGTAAAGCCATAGATTCCAATGTACACTTCCTTTCTTTCTTTTTGTTTTTTCTTGCGGTACGCGTGCCTCTCACTGTTGTGGCCTCTCCCGCTGTGGAGCACAGGCTCCGGACGCGCAGGTTCAGCGGCCATGGCTCACGGGCCCAGCCGCTCCGCGGCATGCGGGATCTTCCCGGACCGGGACACGAACCCGTGTCCCCTGCATCGGCAGGCGGACTCTCAACCACTGCGCCACCAGGGAAGCCCTACACTTCCTTTCTTGACCTTCCACTTGGTTGTCTTCAAAATGCCTCAGAGTTAATGTGTCTAAAAAAAGAACCACATATTTCCACTCCCCACCAAAATGTCCACTTCCCCAAATCAGAATATTTGTTATCTTGGTAAACAGAACTATCAGCCATTCATTTGCTCAAGACAGAAACAACGATCCTAAATTTTTGTTTATATCCCAGAGCTTCTTTACTCCATTCTACCTGCAAAGTATATTTTGACTCCTTATTTCTAAAACCACAAAAGGTAAAAACCTGAAGTTAGGTTATAATATAAAACATAAATATTAAAACATTAAAAATAGAGATGTTTTCCTTTAAGGAGGAGGAAAAATTAGAATAGAAATGAAAAATAAGTTTGAAAAATGGAGCACCAAATTTAAAGACATAGAGAGTGAACTAAAGTTGGAGATTAAACAGTTGGCTGAAATACTTGAATAGCCAGCCAAGTCATAGTGTCTCTGCATCCTCTTTCCAACCCATTCCCCAACTCTTCCACCTCTGTCCTCAACTCCCTCCCTAACCCACCTCCCATGCATACTCCTTTGCTCAGAGCCAGGCTACTGGCTTCACCTGTGATCTGCAGATTTGGGGTTGTCCTGGTGAGCAGGAATCATCAGAGAAGTTTTTCCCTTGCTCTGTTCAGAAATTTCTAAGAAATGTCAGATGTAGCCTGAACAAGCTAAGCTCTTGGGCCTAGAGGAGAAAGCCATCTATCTACTCATAGTTATTTTATTTATTTTTAATTGTGTTCCAATTTCACTATCATTTTAACACCAGTCTTCTTAATCAGTTACTTTGTTCTGTATTCCCACTTGTCCCTCTTCCTCCTGTCTGCTTTCCAATTTTCCTCTTTTTTTTTAAAACATATTTTAACACTTCTGTGATTCTTTGCTGTATTTCCTATGAAAATGAAAGGAAAGAGGACTCATAGAGCAAGATTTGTGTGCATAGAGCAAGATTTGTGTGCATATTTTAAAATGTGTGTATTTGTAAATACCTCGATATTTTCTTTACTATAAGTTATATTTGATGGAAATAAAAGTTACCATTTTCCCAACTTGAGATATAATTGACATATAACATTGTGCATTTTTAAGGTGTGCAATGTGTTGATTTGATATATTCATATGTTGCAAAATAATCACCATAATAGTATGAGCTAACACTTCCATCCCATCACACAAACACCATTTCTTTTTGGTAGTGATAACATAAAAGATCTACTCTCTTAGCAACTTTCCAGTTTATAATACAGTATTATTAGGTATAATCACCATGCTCTACAAATTAGCTCCTCAGAACTTGTTCATCTTACACTGGAAGTTTGTACCTTTTAACCAATATCTCTCCATTTCCTCCACCCCCCAACCCCTGGTAACCATCACTTTACTTTTTCTCTGAGTTTGCTTTTTTAGATTCTACATGTAAGTGATATCATGTAGTATTTGTTAAAAGTTACTATTTTTAATTTAATAAATAATTACTGAATATCTGTGTTTAATGGAAATTTTAGAATGTTATTTTTACAGTGATTCATTTTTGTATAGTATCTATACACACATACAAACAGCCATATCTCTGGAGAATCAAAATATGAAAAAAATTGCTTTCTTAAACCCTCTGTAGACGTATCACATTTACAATGAACATACGTTACTTTTATAATTAGGAAAATAAGCAAATATATTTCAGTGCTTCAGTTATATATATGGGGTCCTGACAACAATATCATACGGATAATGTCAGTTGAAAGGTACTCTGCCCGTAGGAAGTTTTTCAACCAGGCTAAGAGATCCAGCTGCAAGTATTGACACACAGAGAATTTATTGCTTCTGTGTGAGCAAAAAGTACAGATTGTCCTTGTTTAAATGCCTGAAGTTTACTGCTAATATAATAAATTTTCATTACATTTCATTTACAGTAAAGAAATATATAGTAAAGAAATGAAACATTGCTCGTTTGAATCTTCTATAAATGAAAGATGGCATACTATTTCCTGCAGTACTTGTAAAGAATGTGTAATGAAAGGAGATGGTGTTTTAAGTGAGAGGTTCAAAACAGTAGCTAATGTTCCTTAGTCAAGAATACAAGCATGCAATTAGCAGAAGGTTAAAAAGTACAAAGCAAAGCAAACAAACAAAAAAAAAGCAACTCATGTGAATAGAGTAAAATACTTAAAAATATACTTATGATTCCACATGTAGTTGAAATAATTTATTTTTCTCATTAAGCGGGATGAATAAAGAACAAAATATTATAAACAGCAATTAATTATAATGCAATAAAGGTGATCATGTATTCTTGACTTGATTTTCCAATCTAAGTATTTCTTTTAATCATGGATTAACTTTTGATTTGGCTAAAACATTGTTGGATTAGCAAACATAAGAGATTCGTCCTTGCGTATTTTCCCACTTTTTTGTTCGAGTTTGTTGTACAGATTCTATCTTATCTCTCTTTGTTAAAATAACACTGTGAAATGATAAATGTAGATGGCATGGGAGTAATGTTTCATAAGGGAGTAAAGGGAAAGATGGCATGTATGTATCTTTCTGTGGTCAGGAAGAGGACAGTGAGACCAAAACCAGTGTTGGCCAAAAGGCAGCTTGAAATGTTAGGTTGATCAGTGAACTGTAAACAGACAATTTAATTTTAGGAACACCTGTAGTTTTAAAAATGATAATTTCTTAGTCTCACATCAGAATCCTTTCCATATAGTTCAAGCACAGAATGGGATCCAGTTCTACAAAAAAATTTTACTAGTATATGACATTCTGTTTTTTCTTATTATGTGTTCTGGACATCTCGCCGATATCAGCGCATTAAGCCTAGCTCATTCTTTCTAATAGCTATGTAATGGTCCATTGTGTAGAAATGGTAAAATTATATCTTATTGTTCCATTCTTTTTGGGAATTTAGGATATTTCCATCAGTTACTTTCTTAAAAAAATGGTACAAAAATGTACATTTATGTATATTTACATATGCACATACACACACATATATATCTATACATACTGTGTATATATATAAATGTGTACATATATAATGTGTATATATACACTTGATTAATTGTATCTGTAAATAAAATTCTTAAACATAGAATTATAAACGTGTATTCATATGTACGTATAGTATGTATATTACGTATATATAATATATACATATAATATATAATATGCATAATTACATAATATGCATATTATATATATAATGTATGTTTATACACACCGTTGAGAAGTATATCTATAAGGATAATTATTAAAAGTAGAATTACTATATTGCAAGGTATGCATGCTTTAAATTTTGGATATATTTACATAGTCAAATTACTTTGTATTCTTTGTTGTCATGCACACAAAAGCCTGCTTCACTCCCAGATTAAACAAAACAAAACAAAAATTTCCAGTTTTCTTTTAGTATTTTATGGCTTCAGCTTTCATGTTTGATTTTTGATGCAGGTTGAATTTACTGTGGAGAAAGGAATGAGGGGAATACAAATGTGCAGTGACAAAATCAAAGCTTGAATAGTTAACCACTACTTGCTCATGGTCACGAGTCTACAGATATCTAGGACAATGGTAGACATAGACTGTGTGTGAGAATAAGAGCACAAAAATCATATTTAAAATATAATAGCATTAATACTTGCCATGTTTTAAGCATTTCAAATAGTCATTTATTTTAGTCCTTTAATCAAAAGAGACTTTGTAAAAAAAGAAGAGACTTTGTCTTTGGAGAGTTATTAGTTTTTGAGGGATAGCTAATACACTAATAGTCAAAAAATAATGTCCAATGAAGAGTCAAATAGAACTAATGATTTGACTCACCAGAAAGAGCACCAGTACAGCACACTCTGGATTTAATCCAAAACTATCTCTAAAATATTAGCAGAGTCTAGAATCCAGAGAAGGAAAAGTCATCCTAAGGAACCAGGAAGGTAATAAATAGTTTGAAACAAAAGAAGTGTGATACAGGCTGGGTTGGGGTTCCTTAGAGATAGCGACCTGATAGGTTAATCAAGTAGAATGAAAAAGCACACTTTTTTCACACTGAAGACAAAACATACCAGTCAGGGCAAACTGATATACCATGTTGGGAGATATAGAGGATTCATAGAAAGGATTAACATTGGGAACCCAGGATGGAGCCTGATCTGTGAGAGCTTTCACTGCTACTTTTGTGCTTTCTGGTGGGGAAACTCCTAAAGGTATTTGAGTAGGTGAGAGACATACTTTAAAAAAATATTATTTAGAGGAATTTCATTTGGTGTCAGAGTATCAGATGGACTAGGGGAGAGGGATCAAGAAAACAATGGAATTTGTTATGGAACTTTATTTTTCCATGACATAATTAATCCGTGCTCTGGGTCCAAGGCTCTCATCTCTACCTTAGAAAGTTTTCATGTCTATCATTTGAATTTCATTTAAAGTGTTGCTTGATCCTTTGTGTTCTACATATTATTCATTTTGGTCAGAGACAACTCAGCAGCTTTAGAAATAGTAAATTATGTGAGAAATTCTTGTTCTATATTTCTTTATATTACTTGAAAACAAAAACTAGTATTGCCTGTGGGTTACATTGGTGAAAGAAACTCTGAAAAAGGTTTTCTTCATTTCTGATACTTAGTGCAAACTCTAGAAGAGACGTGCATCATTTGGAGATAATTTAAAAGCAAAGAATCCCCATGACTTTGTGCAACAGATCCCCAGATATGGATAATGCCATCACTTGCAGTACTTGGGTTTGACATGACAGCTGCCAGGTGTTCCAGGCTTACTTGTTTTTAAAGTAAAAGGGGAAAAAATGTAAGTTCCTTCACAAATGAAGCAGAACAGGGTCTGCCAGCACAAAATACCTGGCTTACATATCCATAAAGTAAATTCCAGCTCTTTTAACTAAGGACTAAACAACTTGTTTCAGTACACATGGATTATTATGTTCCCAAACCCCTTTAGTTCTCAAAAATCACTCACATAAGCCTCTCAAATACATAAGGTATTTGAGAAGCAGTGTAGATTCTTGCCAAGCTCCTGAGGATGAGCAGACATTTTTTGACTGATTGAAATCGTCCCGTCTGAGGTCCACTCCATAGTTGTTTGTTAGGTGGATCTAACCTGATGTTATTCTTTATTGGACGCATCTAAATTGTGAGCAGGGAGACAGAGGGCTGGTGGTCTAGTAAAATCCCTGATTTAAATATTTTTAAAATAAATTTCACAGTTTAGCTGCTAAAACAGTTATTAATGTGAGATTAATGTGTAATTGAATATTACATAATTTAGAAAATAAAATTGCTTTTTGTTTGATATAACCCCAAGTGCTTAGAAAAAATTTGACAACCTTTTGTAGATCCATACATTTTAACAGCTGAGTCTCCCTTTTCAAAATAGAGATATTGCTTGCATATAAAAATTTTCAAAATCCCTTAAAAATATCACATCTATTTCATTTTTATTCATACAAAGTGTCAAATTGAAACTCCATTATTATGACAGTAGTGTGCATCTCTATTGTGAAATCCTCCATAGTATCCAAAATTAGAATGAGATTTTTTTGATAGATATATTTTCTTTAAAAAATCTGTTTCCATTATGCTCACATCTTTGGGGTATAATAAGACACTTGTGGAGATATGACTAGTCTATCTACACTTCTTTGTTTATTTTTAACTACTCTTAGGACTAATTGTAGTCCTAAGTTAATTTTGTCACTCTTGAGTATTTAAGTACTACAGACTCTAACTAAAATATAGCCTCTTAAAGGTATAAAATTTGATGTTCTGTGTATATGTTTTTCTATTTTTACAGATTTTTTACACTTTCTACTACTTTCTGAAATTAAGCTTTTACTTTTACTAATTACCAGACAGTAGATTTAAACATTTTAAGGTTTAATTATTTAATCAGAACTTTTTTTTTCTTTTCCTTTTAATTGATATCTTTTGAAACACCATTTATTTTTTGTCTTTTCTTTTTTTACTCAGTAAGATTCCAATCTAAAAATCATGTTCCTGAGCTCATACAGGAAAAGGCTCATTCCTCATTCCCACTAAGTCCAATATGTTTGAGACAGCTCTCCTCCATTTTGTAGCTATGACACTGGGACATGTAGTTTTCAAAGTTATATAGTACCAGAAGAGGCAGAGATACTATGCTTTTAAGGATAAAATTAGTTTCTATCACTTCTGTCCTAATCCTGTTGACCAGAACTCAGTCACATGGCCCCAACAAGCTGCACAGGGTGCTGGGAAGTGTGGGAAAGCAGAAGCCTTAATTATCTTGGGGCCCAATCTTGAGCAGTAAAGTATGAGTTGCAGTGAACTGATTTTTCGCTTTTAGTTTAATTTTTAAGTTCCAGTTTGATATTAAACAAGTCAATATTACTTCTACCTAGTTTCTAGCTCCCCCTTTTCAACACCTATTTATTTAATGATACATGTAAAAAGAAAAAAATAATTGAATGGGAAACACTGAGAAACAACACCCAGAATAACCAAGCCATATATCTTGACTCAGTTTGTTCAGTGTGGCACACACATACAATGGAATATTACTCAGCCATAAAAAGAAATGAAATTGAGTTATTTGTAGTGAGGTGGATGGACCTAGAGTCTGTCATACAGAGTGAAGTAAGTCAGAAAGAGAAAAACAAATACCATATGGTAACGCATATGTGTGGAATCTAAAAAAAAAAAAAAATGGTACTGATGAACCTAGTTGCAAGGCAGGAATAAAGACGTAGACAGAGAATGGACTTGAGGACATGGGGTGGGAGGGGGAAGCTGGGGCAAAGTTAGAGTAGCATCGACATATATACACTTACTAATGTAAAATAGTTAGCTAGTGGGAAGCAGCAGCATAGCAGAAGGCGATCAGCTCAGTGCTTTGCGATGACCTAGAGGGGTGGGATAGGGAGGGTGGGAGGGAGGCTCAAGAGAGAGAGGATATAGGGCCATGTGTGTGCATGTGGCTGATTCGCTTTGTTGTGCAACAGAAACTAACACAGTATTGTGAAGCAATTATACTCCAATGAAGATCTATTTTAAAAAAACCCAAAAAACAGTTACAAGCACAATTTGTATCAAATGGCCTGTACCCTTTCCCACTCATTTCTGACTTCGTACCAATCAGAGCCCATCTCTGCTCCTAATTCTTGGCTCTGTTTTCTGCCTATGACCCCACTCCTTCTCCTCCATAATTAGTATTGACATTTAGACTTCAGATTCCCCTCTGTGAATTTGAATTTGTTTCACTACTGAGACTGTGGGTGAGACTTCAACTTTGGATAGAAAATCACGATCTAATTTTAATCCTGCAGAGGACATTTTTAGATATATGTTGGTGTCCAGTGAAAGAGGTGTTTAGGCATCTAGTGTTCAGGTAGCCTAAATTTATTTAAGCCATACATTAATATTACCCAGAAAGTAAGCTCAAATCCTTAGGAATCTTAAAGTATCTTAAGGTAATGCATATCAAGTGTTCTCTTTTCATCTGAATCAAACTTTTAGCAAGCAATATTTATGTGCTAATTTCCACTAATAAATAAACACTAAGCCCTCATTTTTCCCCTTTTAGGGTAAATTTATTACTTTACAAGCTCCTGTCTCAAAATATTCCTTATAAAGAAATTCTATTATGCTACACTAATGACCTGAAGAACTAAAGTATCAGAACTGAATCACTGCAATGCAGAATGTCTATTCTGGGTACATGAAAAATAAGTTTTAATTTCATAAAATTTTATGAAATGTTTCTCTTAAAGATACAGGAAAAAGAAGCACTACTTCATTTGTAATTTAAGAAATATATTTCAATTCTATATTTATATCATAACTTGATGATTTTTAATAGTTAGAACATAGAATCAGATATCAGAAGCCTGGGGCATTGGCCTAGACTACGACTCATTTACTCTTTGACTATTCATAATAGTCGCCTCTCTGAACTTAAGTATCTGTCCTCCACTCTAAAATTAGTCTTTTAATCTCTGCCGTACCTACTTCAGGGGCTTGTTTTCACAATCAGGTGGGATAATTTATACACACATACGTGTGTCTGCTTGTTATGCTTCTATGTACACATACATATATATGTATATATAATTGAAAAAAAATACATGTACTAAACCATTTAACAACCTGCTACTGTTTCTTTATATAAATTAACTCCATTTAAAATAGTTCTGGGCTTCCCTGGTGGCGCAATGGTTGAGAGTCCGCCTGCCGATGCAGGGGACACGCGTTCGTGCCCCGGTCCGGGAAGATCCCACATGCCGTGGAGCGGCTGGGTCCGTGAGCCATGGCCGCTGAACCTGCGCGTCTAGAGCCTGTGATCCGCAATGGGAGAGGCCACAACAGTGAGAGGCCCGCGTACCGCAAAACAAACAAACAAAACAAACAAAATAAAAAAGTTCTTGCACTGAACTAATGCCTCTCACTGTCACAAACCCATTGATTAACAGTATAAATTTTGTACTTATGCAAATTAAGATTACAAAGACATATGCTTAACAAAGTTACTTTGCCAATCTAATTAGCTTTGCTTTCCATAGACTAGTAGAGCAGTACATTCTTTGGAAAGAAGCCTGAAGAACTACTGTGGAAAGTTAGAATGAAAGATAAAGCAGCAGAAGCTGGACCAGATACCAGCAAAACTTGTAATTTATCTTCTAAATCTCTGTGTATCCTTCTGAATTCCAGTTGGTTTCATAGCACAGATGACTGTTAGCCTTTTTTTTTTTTTTTTTTCCCTCAAAATTCTATGTCTCCTTTTTGGAACAGCTATCTCCTTGAAAACAAATAAATTTGAAATACCGCCTGCACTCTTACCATTTCATTCCTTTCTTACAATATTTTCAAACAGGAGGAAAAAGCACGAGCTTTTTCTTGACATAATATTCTAGCTCTCCCTTTTTTGAAATTTAATTCCAGATAGGGGTATTTCTTTATAGGGTACATGTTGAGTGCTAGATTTATAAGAAAAAACAGAAAAATATCAAGATTTAGGGGTGTTATTTCACACATTTTTGTTTTGAGAATAGAAATGCTTGGAAAAAAATTGAGACATAGAGGACAGACTGTAGGTTAATATTTATCATACGCAAAGAGCTCTTAACAAATGCCAAGAAGGAGACAGAGCACCCAATATAAATCATATCAAAAAACAAGTCAAAGGAAATACATTCAGTTGGAAAGTTAATATAAAAAGCTGTTCAAACTTACTAGTTGTCAGAATGTAACTTACATTTACAATGAGTTAACACTTTATATCCCTTAGACTTGCAAAAAAATTGAAAGACTTGTAATAGCAACTGCTGGCTGGGATGCAGGAAAAATGCTTATATTGCTGGTGGAAAGGTGAATCCCCTGCTACCCCATCTAGTTAATGAACACATTTATCACCTCACATAGTTATCTTTTTAAAGAACATTTAACATTTTGGTGAGAACAACCATTTTTAAAACATTCTGGTAACATCTGTTAAAATTAAAATATATGTACTCTTTGACCCAGCAGACTGCTTCTCAAAATCCATAATGCAGATCTGAAACCACCAGTGCTTGACTGTTTTAGTGGCAAGCTACTAAAACTGGGTTGACAGTCCATCAGTATGAGAATAGCTGGGTAAATTGTAGTGCATTCACACCATGGGATATAATGCAGCCTAGGAAGGAGGGAGGGACGGAGGGAGGGAGTGAAGAAGGAAGGAAGGAGGCAGTTTTCTGAGGAATCGACATTTTTCAATAAAAGATTATATACACTTCCAAGGTAGTATTGCTTGATTCATTCCATGTCCTAACTAAGTGAATATTTTGATTTGTGCATTATGTGATACATGTTGCTCCATCTTGTGCGAATATTAAAAGATCAGTTTTTACAAATCTAAGACAAAGTAAAACAATTGTTCATAGTAGTAATATTTTACAGAGATGCTATCTTCTAAATTAATATTACAGTTGGATAATCACATTTAAATATCTACCTCAAGAAGGGCATCAGTTCATAGCAAAAGACCTGAAATTCTATTTTCTTCATACTTCATCTGAAACTATAAAATCAGTTTCAAAAAGCTGTTTTCTGTGAGCAAATACAAGACAATTACTTGAAATAACTTTTTGATATAATTGTTATAGAAGGCTAGTTTGGGTTTTTTTGTGTGGAAAAAATAAAATTTTCTTTATATGATAGCAATTCTGAGAAATATATATATTAAATAGAACAAAAATATCTTTAATTTTAAAAATTTATATATAATCATTGTTATGAAATAAACATCTTGAAAGATTAACATGGCAGAATTGATTAAAAGAATAAATTTTTTTTTACCATTCTCCACCCAAATTATTGGATTCTCTTTAGAGGCTGGGTATAAGGAATTTCAAGACAAAAATTATATACTGAAGAAAAATTACTGTCTCATAAAATGAGAGCTTAAGTTCCTCACATTTTCCTGTAAAACCATTCTGGTGATATAGAGGTATGTTTTATAGTGTAAAAAATACATAATGAATGCTAAAATAAAGGAGATAGATATAAACTAAAATCCAAAGAAGAAAAAAATTTTAGCATTTAATTTAATACTCAAAGTTGCCATTTATATTGAATGCTGCAATTAAAATTTCACACACAATTATGACTCTTATAATTATAAACTATTTGGAAGTTATTTTCACGAAACATACTTTTCATGCTCCCAAAGCTAATTTTAAAGTCCTTTCTGTATTCTCTATGTACTTAAAAATTTTTTAATTATTTATTTTACTTTTTTATTGAAGTATAATTGCTTTACAATGTTGTGTTAGTTTCTGCTATAAAATGAAGTGAATCAGCTATATGTATACCTATATCCCCTCCCTCTTGGACCTCCCTCCCCCCCATCCCATCCATCTAGGTCATCACAGAGCACCCAGCTGAGTTCCCTGTGCTATACAACAGGTTCCCACTAGCTATCTATTTTACACACAGTAGTGTATTTATGTCAAACCTAATCTCCCAATTCATCCCACCCTCTCCTTCCCCATCATGTCCACTGTACATCCTCTACATCTGTGTTTCTATTCCTGCCCTGCAAATAGGTTCATCTGTACAACTTTTCTAGATTCCACATATATGCAATAATATACGATACTGGTCAGAATAGCCATCATCAAAAAATCTACAAATAATAAATACTGGAGAGGGTGTGGAGAAAAGGGAACCCTCTTGCACTGTTGGTGGGCATGAAACTTGATACAGCCACTGTGGAGAACAGTATGGAGCTTCCTTAAAAAACTAAAAACAGAACTACCATATGCCCCAGCAATCCCAATACTGGGCATATACCCTGAGAAAACCATAATTCAAAAAGAGACATGCATCCCAATGTTCATTGCAGCACTATTTACAATAGCCAGGACATGGAAACAATCTAAATGTCCATCAACAGATGAATGCATAAAGAAGATGTGGTACATATATACAATGGAATATTACTCAGCCATAAAAGGGAATGAAATTAGGTTGTTTCTAGAGATGTAGATGGACCTAGAGTATGTACTTCAAATTTTAATCAAGCACTCAATCAAATATTAGAATTTCATTTGTAATATGTGATTTTCTATTTCTAAAAACATTGAAAATAGCTTATAATAATGTCTTTTATAATCATATATGTTAAAGCTTATAAGTTAGAAATCAAGAAAGAGTAGATTTTTTTCTACTCTGCCCAGCCCTCAGTGTCCAGGATAAGCAGACTACTTATCCGAAAGAAAGACATGTTTTCAAGTGATTTATTCCTAAATCATCTAATTATATGGATGATAAACGTAAAAACAATGAATAAATACAGTCATACCCTTGTCATTACACCATTGACAATGCACCAGTTTCTGAAAATAATTAACAGTCTCCCATCACCACTTCCAGAACTTCCAGAACTTTAATCTTATATTTTATATCAACTTTAAAGATTAGAGATTAATCTTTAATCTTACATACTTATGTCAACTTTCATTTTAGAAAAAGGAAAAAAAAAGACTAAACAAATTGGTGAAATCATTTCTGCAAGAGTATGAGACCTAGATATATAATGCTTAAATGTAGCTTGATTCAAATAGAGAAATAATAAGAGCCAAAAGAGTAAATAGAAAGCATATTCTGTGGGATATTTTCCTTCATATAGTTTCTCTCAGCCAAAGTTTTAAAATGAGCTGGAAAGCAAATGAATCAAGGTTAAGGTCTTTAGTTACAGCCTTGCATATATATTTTGTGTCAACTTGGATACTTACACAAGCAGATGTTAGAAGGTAGGTATGGTAACCACAGAGGAGGGTCGTGCGACCCACCTCTCTCTGTGCTAGGGTAATTCAAGGCTCAACTCTGAACAACAAGGTGCCATCTTTCTAATATTAGCATGTCCTAAATTTTTAAAATGTAATTATTTATCTACATGACTAATACATGTAAGTTCCTTAGCTATTTCCCCCACGCCTCCAAAACAATGAACATTTTAAGTACAGATCTGCTTTTATCATTGGATAAACCTAGAAAACGTCTTAGGCTCATGACAGTTGCTAGGAAATCCATACTTAGTCTTTAATGGTAACTTCCATAAAGCTTTATTTGATTATCTGTGTGTGACCTAGAAGTTGAAACAAGGTGGCTCCCCATGCATACTTTGTTTCTTCTTGTTGACCACTTGAGAACCAGAAGTCATTTTCCTAGACACTTTGGTAGCAAGGATGCAGAAGATTCTAGAGAGAACATTTAAAGGAAAGGAACTTTTGTGCCATTTCACATAAATATATTTCTGTATCCATCTATCCATTAATCTATCTGTCTGCCTATAGATAGAGGCGGATAGATAACTAAGATGATATTGGCAAGGACAGCTCTTCATATTTTCCCCTTTCCATATAAATAAATGATAAAAAATCTTGATTTAATGTATTTATTTAAGTCAGTGTTAGAAGATATAATTTTGATTGCCAAGCCTTCAGTCCTCCTTTAAATGCATAAGAATACATCTTTACTATAATTGGTCATGATTTTTAAAAATCTGTGAAACTTAATAAGATGGAGATAGCTTGTTTACATATAAAACAAAGTATTTAAAAGTGTATTAAATTGGTGGTTGATCTCTGTAGGTGTTCTCCTCTGGCAAGGTTGCCTGGCATATATAAATCGTTAAAAGAATGGAAAATAACCCAAGCTCAAATAGAATAGGCATGACTATTTAACAAAATAGTTTTTAAAGTAGTTTGAGAATAAATTCGGGAAAAAATGCCCTTGAAGAAACCACAGTCTTTTGGAAAAAGCTTTTCTGAAATGTGCATGTGACTAAGAATTGTGAAGTCTTATAACTTATGATAGACTAAATTTCTCCACACACCCGCTGTTGCTACCAACGATAGGGCAGATTTCTCCAATTTAGCGTTGTTTGAATTAGAAACATGGAAGAGGAGTGAGAAGCAATTACAAAAGTTATCTTCCCAAACCTTGCTATCCCACTTTGAAATGAAAATTCACTGCAGCGATCATAGAATTTTGGCAAATGATGACAGGGAATGACATCACAAATCCAGATATTCCCCAAACCTAGGGATTTATGACTGGTCCTAGGATGAGGTCATGTTCATTTTTTCTTTCCTAAGACTAAGTCCTGGAGTTTTGATCCATTTACTTTTCTATTCATGGCTACCACCAACTACTTTTTAAGATGCGGTCCTGTGTTAACAGATCTTCAGAGAATACAGTATTCCTAACTTTCCTCTGCTCTTTTTAAATCAAGTGTTCTTATTGCTAGTAACATCAAGAGAACAGAAAGGCAGCTAACATAATTGGGAAGTTACAAAATTATAACGACAACAGCACTTGCAGCAATAGTTGTTTCTGGTCTTTGTGGAAAGGCAGATGAAGTTTGAAAGGCTCAAGGCTCTTCTTTGTATTTGTCTTTATTAACGTTTGTGTTGATAACTCTTGAGTTGTACAAGCTCACTTACTCTCTGCATTGTGATCTCACAGAGTTACATCAACTTTAAGGGCAGATAGATTCAGGTTGAGAATGACTATCAGTATGAAAGTGAGTACAAAATAACCATCATTTTATTCAGTATCACCCGATCATCACCACTTATCTGTGGGAATTTATTCATTTCTAATTTTTGTTTGGCTCTTCAGGGCTACCCTAGGTGGATAATTTAGTAGGTAAGATGAATGTCATACAGCCTACCTAAGTTTATCATTATCACCCATTAAATAAATGGCCAAGGTAGCATTCATGCGAAGTCTGTCTGACTGTAATATCCCCATCCCCTTTCTGCTTCATGTCAAATACCAGCTTCCTATAGTAAAATTCTCTGTCTTCACAAACGCAGGTGCTTTGTATTGTACTACTTTCATTATACAGCTATTATGGTCTGGTGTTGACACAGGGATCTCTCATTTTCAGATGAGTTTTTAATTTTTTTAATACATAACGATACTTGTTTTAGGTCTTCCAATCATGTGCTGTCATTCTTATTTACTCAAATATTACCTCTCACTCTTTTCCTCAGAAGTCTTGTCCTTCTAATATTATTCTCTTCTCTGGCCTGTTAGCTGTAGAAAGTACATTTTTCTCTATCCTTTCAGGTAGTCTCCTTTGCTCCAGGCCTTACAAGCCCTAAGCTTAACATATTAGTTTATGAAACACAGTTAAGTATGATTTTTTCTCATCTTGTAGATGAGGACACTGAAGCTTATAAAGTTTAAGAGACTTGCTCAGAGTTACATAGCTCTTAAGTGGAGGACCTGAGAATTGCACTAGGTCTGTATTTAACCAGTATGCAATGTTGCCTTCCCCCAGATGAGGAATTTAGAAGGTTGATTTATCATCATTTGTATCCTGCTCTATAATAATTCCTACAGTCATTTTTTCTCCCAATACAGGATACCAAATCTGTTCCCAATGCAAAAATAAGAAAAGCTTCCTCGTCACAGAAAGTGATATGTGGTCTTTAAAAGAAAAATATCACGGAATTTGAAAGAATATTATATATTACTTCGGTAATATTTTAAGATTGCCAAAGCACCACCCTTGGAAACACTTTTATTTTGTGTCATGTCGTGATTTGGTTTATATTCTCTCTATATTATTCATAGTTATTTCCTAAACCTCATCAGTTCTTGAATTTGCTTATACATAATGAAGAAAGATTTTTTTTGGAACCAAGTCACTTAGGGCAGAGTGTATGTGTGTGAATGTGTGTGTATGTGTGTGTAATGAAAGATTTGATTTGTATTCATTTATTAAGGTAATATGTAATATATATCTCTAAAATACCAATCCTAACTTTGAATACTGAATCTTTCCTACTGTGATAATGATTTAATAATAATTCTTAGTAGTTTAAATAAAAAGGTTTGAGTACAACGTGTGAATGATAAAATGGAAGTATATTCTTTATTTTTAAAAGAAAAGTAGCATAACAGGAATTCTATTAGCAAGATAGAGCAGTAAACTCAGAATTCAATAACTAAAACATGGCAACAAAAAACCAACCAAACAATTTATAATTTCATTTGAGGCACATCAGTGATTGTTTCATTATATGTGACTATTGTAGAAAAACTAACTCCACCTAGCGTGAGTCTATACTTGACAAGTTTTTCTTTTAGACATTTATAGAAGATATGACCAGTACTATAATAAAACATGTTTGTGTGCTTTAGGACAAGCATGTTTTTTTAAAAAGCCTCTATTACAGATCTCTAAAAAGCTCCTCATTAGTCTGAGTAGTGACAGGTTCACACAGACCTATCACTGCTGAAATGCCAACAAAAATAATAATTGCTTTTTTCTCTAGGATCAGTTTTCTTGCCATAGTTAAGGCTGCTTAACTATCATTCAATCAGTCTTTTAGTTGTGGTCCTTTAGCAAACTCCTTTTTATCCCCCATGGCTGGAATCAGTATTTGATTCAGGAGGATTTACTAACATTTTGATGGCTCTGGTAATTTTCTCCTTTTATCAAATATCTTTAAAATTGCTCATAAACTTTTATAATAGTAATAGAAAATATTCAACCAGCTATTACCATGCTGTTAAAACCAACATCCTTTCCTGCAATTTAGTTGAGGAGCATCAGGCATTACAAGTGTAGACAAGTAAAAGACAAACAAAAAGTATTTATAAGGAAACATTGAGAATTATGAGCCTTAATAAACAAAAACAATTGGCTAGTCCTTTTTCAAAGCATAATTCTGTTCTTTACCTGTGGCCAAATTGGGATAATTTAATAAGCAATATAAATAGAATGCACCTTAAAAGTAGAAGAATGTATTTTCAAAGCTACAAAGATAAAATGCAAACTTGACATTAGAATTTATGTATCCATTGGAAATTCTCTGAAGCAAGTTCTTTTAAAATGTCATTGAATGTTCTTAACCTCTCCAGATTTTTCCACTACTGAGTTGTTCTACTTCATTTATTCTTGCCTCTCATATCACATCCAAGCTTACTGTTCTTCAAGGTGGTTAGTTGTTTTCTTCTCTCAAGTTTGCTTTTCTGTACCCAATCTCAATGCTAAACTCTGTGTCCTCATCCAGATACTTAACATGTTTCCTAGTTTAACAATTTAAATGGTGTTGGTGATGATGATGTATGCTACCAGCTGGTGCGTTTTAACAGGATAATGTTCACCTTTATTTACTGACCATGTTTTTTCATAATTTTTCATATGTTCTGCCTCAGGGACTTTGTCTTCCTCTTGTGAAGTAAATGTGAAATGTTTTGAAAGACAAAATTTTCATAAATGTCCAGTTATGTTGTTGGTAGTTGCCATAAAAAAAAGTTCTTTCCTGAATTCTTCTATGTAAAAAAAAAAAAAATTTAGCATCTTTTTACCATTTTAGCTTGTATAGGCATGAGTCTTAGTAAGAATAAACTTAAATCTGATTAGTATTTTTTGCTCATACTCCAAAATGATGACTTTAAAATATATTTTAGTTTATAGATTGCAAGGCACAGTGACAAACATCATCTCATTAGGTATTCATTATAAGCCTCTAATATCTTTAGGACCCATATTATTAGTGAAAAAAATATTATAAGGTTAAATGACTTGTGCAAGGCTATATCAGTTTGGATATTTTCAACCACGGATAACAAAAAATCCAATTCAAACTCACATAAATAATAAAGAATATTATTATTCACGTAATAGAGAAGGCAAGTTTCGAGGCTGATTTAACACCGTGGCTCCAGCTCTAGAGCCACTTCTCTGGGGTTTTTTTCACCTTCTCCATCATGTTTTTTGTGTCCTTAGGCTGGGAATGAAATAGCTAAAGGAGATACTGGTTTCAGATTTCTCTGAGGAAACGTCCAGCAAGGAGAGAGACTTTCCGTGGCTACTTTAAGAATAAATTCAAATTTCCCTGAAGATATAGCAAGCTTCATTTTATCCTATGGCCTAAATTTGGTCTAATGCTCACTTCTGCTCTAATTCATGTTGACAGAGGTGTGTCATTCACTGATAAATCTCTTCTATTATTTCTCCTTCATGACAATTATTACAATTAAAATAGTAAACCAATATTTATGTGTGCAATTTACTGTTTAATTTCTCTCACCTGTGGTGGAACATGAGTGCCTCAGGGTAGGGTTTGTGTCTTTATTGTTTCTTACTGTAGCACAGCATGTCCAAGAACCTTGAACATAGCAGATAATTGATAAATATTTGGTTATTAAGTTAATAAAAGATTAAGAAAGTTCTTGTAATTACTTTTGTGTGACGGTTAGTATTTTACTTAGGTGGAGTGGGGACAGGAGGCCATCAACTCTTCCTGGGATAAAATTTACTTTAGGAAATATTTAAGCTGTTATCCTTGTCATGCAGGCTCTTAGTACATTCCTTCTCTTTCTCCCTCTCTCTCTTTTTTTCTCTCTTCCCCCCCCACTTCTCCTGCCTCTCTCTTCCTCTCCTTCTCTTTTTCTTTCTCCTCTCTCGTCTGTTTTCTTTAAGTTTTTAAAAATGTATTTATTTATTTTATTTTATTTAGTTTTGGCTGTGTTGGGTCTTTCTTGCTATGCGCGGGCTCTCTCTAGTTGCAGTGAGTGGGGGCTACTCTTCGTTGTGGTGCGCAGGCTTCTCATTGTGGTGCCTTCTCTTGTTGCAGAGTACAGGCTCTAGGCAAATGGACTTCAGTAGTTGTGGCTCGTGGGCTCAGTGGTTGTGGCACATGGGCTTAGTTGCTCCACAGCATGTGGGATCTTCCCGGAGCAGGGCTCGAACCCACGTTCCCTGCATTGGCAGGCGGATTCTTAACCACTGCGCCACGAGGGAAGCCCTCGCTCTAGTCTTTTACTGTCAATATAACAGATATAAATACACCATATTTACTCATTAACAAAATCAGGCTGCAAAAATGGTCTCATATCTCTTTCTCAAATTAACTGCAGTGAGCAGAAGTTCAATAACTCTGAGTTAAACTTTGCCTTCTCTATAATTATTCAGGTCTTCCAGAGCTGATAGCCCCAGATCATGATTTGCCTTGCTGATTTGGTTCATTGTACAGGCTCACTTTGTCCCTCCAGGATGGTGATACCCAACTTCAGAGCTCATCTCGGACAAAAGCTTCTCCGACTTTGTTTTCTAATATTGCAGCTCTTGGTACTAACCCACTTCAGTGCCTACACAGCCTTCTCTCTGGACTACGTATAAGAACATCCTATCTAAGCACTTTGCCCCGCTCATGAGCTGACACATATCTAAAGGTCAAGCAGATTATTATTGTCATCTTAGTTCTCAATACAAAGAATCCATATATAGCTGTTTGGTTCTAAGTTTGTTCATACAAGAGCAAACTGGACTCACAATTTAGAGACATTCTATCTTCGATAACTTTAAGATGATTCTTTTGTCATTTCTCTCACTAACGAAGAGAAAAAGATAATCACCAAGTATAATTTCTAGTAGGATTTCCCACACTACATGTTGGACTTTGTTTTTCTTTCTGGAAATGCACTGATTTATGTAGATTGGCCAGGGAAGCTTGAAGAGCAAAATCCCAGGAATAACCAAGGATTTCGTTAGATCCAGTTTAGTACTCTATTAGACTGTACTGAGATATCAAATAATATTCACATTTATATTATGAAAAACATGTTATTTTTGAAATGGAAAACTAGTATCTGGCTATGACATGAATAGTGACATTCAAGTAAAATAGAAAATTATGAAGTTTTCTGTACCAAACCAAAACAGAGGAATAGGAAAATGCTAAAGTATTTTTCAAGAGAAATTGTGTTACAACATGCCTCTATACCTACTCTGCCGAGTTCTCACTAGCCATGTGGACACAATGCAACACCGCAAAGTCTGCATAGCTTCATCCGCAAATCTGAGAGAATAATAATATCTAACCTCTCAGGTAGAACACAGAATTAAATAAGATAAGGAATGTGATGTATTTAGCTTAATGCCTACCTCACTATAAATACTAAAGGTTATTACTGTTATTATTCTTCCCTAATACATATATTTAGAAATGAAAATAAAGAGATCCTTACGTGGTAATTATTAAACTTTTTACTTGAATTAGATGCTTTCTGGAGGCTTCCTGGTACATTAAAAAAAAACCTAGAATTCATTTTCTTACTCTTGATCAGCTGCTATTTACCTTGATTCCTTTTCATTGCTCTGCTTCTTTCTTATTTTCCCCAAAGTGAATATACAGGCTTGCATGGAGAGATCAGAATTGAATGAACTACAACAGCTTCCTGATACTTTGCCCAGGTTTAAGCCAAAACTTAGAATTAGAGAGGAAGAAATCCTAACTAAATGTAAAAATGTTCAGCTGTATTTTACACAATTTAACTTATTTCATCTTCTCAGCATCCCTACAACAGTGGTAGGGAAGTTTTATTATCCCCTTTTACAATTCAGAATTAGTTCCTGATGAGGTTAAATGATTTCCCTAAGGTTTCATGTTTGGGAAGTAGCCAGATAGTAACTTGATTATAAAACTCAGTGCTGTTTTCTTTCTACTGCATTCTCTCTCTATTATCTTTCAAAACACAACTTAATCTTTTAAAAATACATTTTACTTATCTTTTCTTTCACTCTTCCATCTTTTAACTTGGCAAAGCCATGCTCAAACTATGCCATTGTTGTGAGCAAATAGGAATTGCTGATAGAAGAATGAAGTATTAGGAGATATAGAGGACAATTAATTTTTCTGTGTAACAGTTGGTTATTCATCTTTTGTAATGAGAGTATCCCAACAATTGGAAGAAGTTTGCCAAGAAAAGTAACAAGACAGTATTTAAATAGTTCCTTCCTGTTTCATGAGTTCCAAGAATATCTACATGTTGGTAATTCACCAGAAGGACTCACAGAACTCAGGCACAGTTGTACTCATGGCTAAGGTTAATATTACAGTGAAAGGATTCACAACAGGATTAAGGGAAAAGATTGGACAGAGTCTGGAGGAATCCATCCAAAGAATTTGGAAAGTCTTTCCTCTCGGGGTGCCACAGGGAATGTTAAATACAGGAACGCATCTGCAGTTTCTGCCCAGGAAAGCCTGCTAGAAACTCAGTCCATGGGCTTCAGTGGGAGCTGATCATACAGGCACTCTCTGCCCCTGTGTTCAGCCACAATGATAGAAATTCCAGATTCCCAGAAGGAAGGCAGAGTTCACCATAGGTCAGGCTGATACAGTGAATTCAGTACCTCAGTCAATCAAAAGAGCCTTAACAGTGTAGGGAAGATCAAAAGCCAAGCTCCCCGAAATCAGCCCAGGACCAGCTCTGCAAGTAGGTTCTTCTAAAGAGTGATATTGGACTGCTGTGTTAACTCTGTCCTCTACACTTTATAGTGCCAATATGTGGGGGGACAGTAGAATACAGCAGGATTTTGAATCAAAATATATAATTATAATATGAGAAAGAATACCAAATAATGGCAGTAGTCTTCTGTTATCAGTAGAAGAATCCTAATAGTATAAGTCCATGTTTCCAATATTTTCTGCAGAATTTCATCCACTTTGTAAAGACAGCACAAATCAGGATGGTTAACTATAACTCAGGAACACACATTTTTTATGGTCTGTTTGCGTGTTCTGTACAGCACACCCTAAACAAAATAAAAACCAAGTACAGTGCTTTTGTAAACCTAAGTCCTTAGTGGTTGAGAGAGATGAACATGGATATTTAACATATAGAGTAAACCATGGTAAATGATTTAATAAGTGTTCAAAAGATTAAGAAAGTGTAAGAAAAGGAAATATGAATGTTCTTTAAAAAGATTTAAGAAAGCCCCAGGAGGTAGTGACATTTAAGCTCTATCATCCTGAAAGATGTCTATGGAAAAGAGAGTAAAATGACATTTTTGCTAGAGGGAGCAAACACAGAGCACCCTGAATGTGCAAGATACTAGGAGCATTCATACAAGATATGAGTACGTTGATGTACACTGTAGTGGGACACAATAATATACATTATTATACAGTTAACATAATAATAAAAGTTATAATCATACATTATAATACATTATTATTAATTAATGTTAACCATACATTAACATTAATTATCTTAATATTAATTATAAAGAGGTCAGACAAGTGAACAGAGCCAAGGTTGCAAGGTTTTGAATTCCATATCAAAGGGATTGGTTTCCTCAATTTCTATCAGAAAAGTAGAGCTATTGGCTATTAAAAAGCAAATTATTTTCCACAATATCAGGAAATAATGTGATAGCATTTGCATTCATCTTTATCACTTAGGAAATTACAAAGTTTTTAACAGCTGTGTGCCAGGGAGAGAACCTTCAAGATGGTGGAGGACTAAGACATGGAGATCACCTTCCTCTCCACAAATACATCAAAAATACATCTAGGGCTTCCCTGATGGTGCAGTGGTTGAGAGTCCGCCTGCCGATGCAGGGGACACGGGTTCGTGCCCCAGTCCGGGAGGATCCCACATGCCCTGGAGCGGCTGGGCCCGTGAGCCATGGCTGCTGAGCCTGCACGTCCGGAGCCTGTGCTCCGCAATGGGAGAGGCCGCAACAGTGAGAGACCCACGTACCACAAAAAAAAAAAAAAAAAAAAAAAATCTACATGTGGAACAACTCCTACAGAATGCCTTACTGAACACTGGCAGAAAACCTCAGACTTCCCCAAAGGCAAGAAACTCCCCAGTACCTGGCTGTGTGGCTGCCAGGGTCTTGGTGCTCCAGCCGGGAGTCAGGCCTGAGCCTCTGAGGTGGGAGAGCTGAGTTCAGGGCATTGGTCCACCAGAGACCTCCTGGCCCCTTGTATTATCAATCAACGAGAGATCATCCAGAGATCTCCGTCTCAATGGTAAGACCCAGCTCCACTCAACAACCAACAAACTTCAGTTCTGGACACCCCATGCCAAACAACTAGCAAGACAGGAACACAACCCCACCCATTAGCAGAGAGGCTGCCTAAAATCATAGTAAGTTCACAGACAACCCAAAACACACCACCAGACACAGTCCTGCCCACCGGAAAACTAGATCCAGCCTCATCCACCAGAACACAGGCACCAGTCCCCTCCACCAGGAAGCCTACACAAGCCACTGAAGCAACTTTACCCACTGGGGGCAGACACCAAAAACAACAGGAACTACAAACCTGCAGCCTGTGAAAAGGAGACCCCAAACACAATAAAGTAAGCAAAATGAGAAGACAGAGAAATACACAGCAGATGAAGGTTAAAGGTAAAAACCCAAACAAATGAAGGGCAAATAGGCAATCTACCTGAAAAAGAATTCAGAGTAATGATACTAAAGATGATCCAAAATCTTGGAAATAGAATGCAGAAAATACAAGAAACGTTTAACAAGGACCTAGAAGAACTAAAGACCAAACAAACAATGATGAACAATGCAATAAATGAAATTTAAAATTCTCTAGAAGGAATCAATAGCAGAATAACTGAGGCAAAGAATGGATAAGTGACCTGGAAGATAAGAGTGGAAATAACTACCACAAAGCAGAATAAAGGAAAAAGAATGAAAAGAATTGAGGACAGTCTCTGAGACCACTGGGACAACATTAAATGCACCAACATTTGAATTATAGGGGTCCAGAAGAAGAGGAGAAAAAGAAAGGGACTGAGAAAATATTTGAAGAGATTATAGTTGAGAACGTCCCTATATGGGAGAGGAAATAATCAAATCCAGGAAGCACAGAGAGTCCCATACAGGATAAATCTAAGGAGAAATATGCCAAGACACATATTAATCAAGCTATCAAAAATTAAATACAAAGAAAAAATATTAAAAGCAGCAAGGGAAAAGCAACAAATAACATACAAGGGAATCCCCATAAGGTTAACAGCTGATCTTTCAGCAGAAGCTCTGCAAGCCAGAAGGGACTGGCAGGACATACTTAAAGTGATGAAAGGGAACAACCTACAACCAAGATTACTCTACCCAGCAAGGATCTCATTCAGATTCGATGGAGAAATTAAAACCTTTACAAACAAGCAAGGGTTAAGAGAATTCAGCACCACCAAACCAGCTTTACAACAAATGCTAAAGGAACTTCTCTAGGCAGGAAACACAAATGAAGGAAAAGACCTACAATAACAAACTCAAAACAATTAAGAAAATGGGAATAGGAACATACATATCGATAATTACCTTAAGTGCAAATGGATTAAATGCTCCAACCAAAAGACATAGACTGGCTGAATGGATACGTAAACAAGACCCATATATATTCTGTCTACAAGAGACCCACTTCAGACCTAGAGACACATACAGACTGAAAGTGACAGAATGGAAAAAGATATTCCATGCAAATGGAAATCAAAAGAAAGCTGGATTAGCAATTCTTATATCAGAATAAATAGACTTTAAAATAAAGACAATTACAAGAGACAAAGAAGCATAGTACATAATGATCAAGGGATCAATACAAGAAGAAGATATAACAATTGTAAATATTTATGCACCCAACATAGGAGCACCTCAATACATAAGACAAGTGCTAACAACCATAAAAGGGGAAATCGACAGTAACACATTCATAGTAGGGCACTTTAACACCCCACTTTCACCCATGGACAGATCATCCAAAATGAAAATAAATAAGGAAACCCAAGCTTTAAATGATATGTTAAACAAGATAGACTTAATTGATATTTATAGGACATTCCATTCAAACAACAGAATACACTTTCTTTCCAAGTGCTCATGGAACATTCTCCAGGATAGATCATATCTTGGGTCACAAACCAAGCCTTGGTAAATTTAAGAAAATTGAAATCGTATCAAGTATCTTTTCCGACCACAACGCTATGAGACTAGATATCAGTTACAGGAAAAAACTGTAAAATGTACAAACACATGGAGGCTAAACAATACACTACTAAATAGCCAAGAGATCACTGAAGAAATCAAAAATACTTAGAAACAAATGACAATGAAAACACAATGACCAAAAACCTATGGGATGCAGCAAAACACTTCTAAGAGGGAAGCTTATAGCAATAAAATCCTACCTCAAGAAACAAGAAAAATCTCAGCTAAACAGCCTAAACTTGCACCTAAATCAATTAGAGAAAGAAGAACAAAAAACCCCCCGAAGTTAGCAGAAGGAAAGATATCATAAGGATCAGATCAGAAATAAATGAAAAAGAAATGAAGGAAACGATAGCAAAGATCAATAAAAGTAAAAGCTGGTTCTTTGAGAATTCAACAAAATTGATAAACCATTAGCTAGACTCATCAAGAAAAAAACGGAAAAGACTCAGTAGAATTAAAAATGAAAAAGGAGAAGTAACAACTAATACTGCAGAAATACAAAGGATCATGAGAGATTACTACAAGCAACTATATGCCAATAAAATGGGCAATCTGGAAGAAATGGGCATTCTTAGAAAAGCACAACCTTCTGAGACTGAACCAGGAAGAAATAGAAAATATAAACAGAAAAATCACAAGCACTGAAATAGAAACTGTGATTTAAAATCTTCAAACAACAAAAGCCCAGGACCAGATGGCTTCACAGGCAGATTCTATCAAACATTTAGAGAAGAACTAACACCTGTCCTTCTCAAACTCTTCCAAAGTATAGTGGAGAAACACTCCCAAACTCATTTTATGAGGCCACTATCACCCTGATACCAAAACCAGACAAAGATGTCACAAAAAAAGAAAACAACAGGCCAATAACACTGATGAACATAGATGCAAAAAACTTCAACAGAATATTAGCAAACAGAATCCATCAGCACATTAAGAGGATCATACACCATGATCAAGTGGGGTTTATCTCAGGAATGCAAGGATTCTTCAGTATACGCAAATCAATCTATGTGGTAAACCATATTAACAAATTGAAGGGGAAAAACCATATGATCATCTCAATAGATGAAGAAAAAGCTTTTGACAAAATTCAGCATTCATCTATGGTAAAAACCGTCCAGAAAGTAGGCATAGAGGGAACTTACCTCAACATAATAAAGGCCATATATGACAAACCCACAGCCAACATCATTCTCAATGGTGAAAAACTGAAACCATTTCCACTAAGATCAGGAACAAGACAAGGTTGCCCACTCTCACCGTTCTTATTCAACATACTTTTGGAAGTTTTAGCCACAGCAATCAGAGATGAAAAAGAAATGAAAGGAATCCAAATTGGAAAAGAAGAGGTAAAACTGTCACTGCAGATGACATGATACTATACATAGAGAATCTTAAATATGCTACCAGAAAACTTCTAGAGCTAACCAATGAATTTGGTAAAGTAGAAGGATACAAAGTTAATGCACAGAAATCTCTTGCATTCCTATACACTAATGATGAAAAATCTGGAAGAGAAATTAAGGGAACAGTCCCATTTGCCATTGCAACGAACAGAATAAAATACCTAGGAATAAACCTACCTAAGGAGACAAAATACATCTATGCAGAAAACTATAAGACACTGATGAAAGAAGCCAAAGATGATACACACAGATGGAGAGATATACCATGTTCTTGGTTTGGAAGAATAAACATTGTGAAAATGACTATACTACCCGAAGCAATTTACAGATTCAGTGCAATCCCTATCAAACTACCAATGGCATTTTTCACAGAACTAGAACAAAAAACTTCAGTTTGTATGGAAACACAAAAGACCCTGAATAGCCAAAGCAATCTTGAGAAAGAAAAATGGAGATGGAGGAATCAGGCTCCCTGACTTCAAAATGTACTACAAAGCTACAGTAATCAAGACAGTATGGTACTGGCACAAAAACAGAAATATAGATCAATGGAACAGGATAGAAAGCCCAGAGATAAACCCATGCACATATGGTCACCTTATCTTTAATAAAGGAGGCAAGAATATGCAGTGAAAAGAAGACAGCCTCTTCAGTAAGTGGTGCTGGGAAAACTGGACAGCTGCATGTAAAAGAATGAAATTAGAACATTCCCTAACACCATACACAAAAATTAACTCCAAATGGATTAAAGACCTAAATGTAGTACCAGACGCTATAAAACTCTTAGAGGGAAACATAGGCAGAACACTCTATGACATAAATCACAGCAAGATCCTTTTCACCCACCTCCTAGAGAAAGGGAAATAAAAATGAAAATAAACAAATGGGTCCTAATGAAACTTAAAAGCTTTTGCACAGAAAAGGAAACCATAAATAAGACGAAAAGACAACCCTCAGAATGGGAGAAAATATTTGCAAACAAAACAGTGACAAAGGATTAATCTCCAAAATATACAAGCAGCTCATGCAGCTCAATATCCAAAAAATAAACAACCCAATCAAAAAATGGGCAGAAGACCTAAATAGCCATTTCTCCATAGAAGACATACACATTGCCAATGAACACATGAAAGGATACTCAACATCACTAACCATTAGAGAAATGCAAATCAAAACTACAATGAGATATCATCTCACACCGGTCAGAATGGCCATCATCAAAAAATCTACAAACAATAAATGCTGGAGACGGTGTGGAGAAAAGGGATCCCCCTTTTGCACTGTTGGTGGGAATGTAAATTGATACAGCCACCATGGAGAACAGTAGTTCTATTTTTAGTTTTTTAAGCAACTTCCATACGACCCAGCAATCCCAATACTGGGCATATACCCTGAGAAAACTTTAATTCAAAAAAGAGTCATGTACCAAAATGTTCATTGCAGCTCTATTTACAATAGCCAGGACATGGAAGCAACCTAAGTGTCCATCAACAGATGAATGGATAAAGAAGATGTGGCACATATATACAATGGAATATTACTCAGCCATAAAAAGGAATCAAACTGAGTTATTTGTAGTGAGGTGGATGGACCTAGAGACTGTCATACAGAGTGAAGTGAGTCAGAAAGAGAAAAACAAATACCGTATGCTAGCACATATATATGGAATCTAAAAAAAAAAAAAAAAAAAAAATTCTGAAAAACATAGGGGCAGGTCAGGAATAAAGATGCAGATGTAGAGGATGGACTTAAGGACACTGGGAAGGGGAAGGGTAAGCTGGGATGAAGTGAGAGAGTGGCATTGACATATATACACTACCAAATGTAAAATAGATAGCTAGTGGGAAGCAGCCACATGGCACAGGGAGATCAGCTTGGTGCTTTGTGACCACCTAGAGGAATGGGATAGGGAGCGGGGGGAGGGAGACGCAAGAGGGAAGGGATATGGGGATATATGTATACATATACCTGATACACTTTGTTGTATAGCAGAAACTAACACACCATTGTAAAGTAACTATACTCCAACAAAGATGTTTAAAAAAAAAAGCTGTGTGCCAAAAACTGTGAAGACCAAAATATACATATTTCTTATTATTAATCACGATATCACAACTTCTTTATTTTTTGATGTCCGTATAAATCTGATTTTTGACTTATTATGTATGCAATGAAGAACAATTTAAAAAGTTTAGGAAGACCTGATTGTTCTGTTTAAGCAAATTTCTTGAGGAATTATACTACATTTAATGAAGATTTCAACTTCATTGAGCTTAGATTATTATCTGATATACAAAATGTGTAGCAATTGTAAATAATTTCTTACCCAGTTATACTGAAAGTTTTATATTCATCTTTTTAGAACTCATAGTTAAATATGGCTTCCTACATTAATATGACTGAGTTAAAATGTTAAGGTTCAAAATGTAGTGATTTATTCTAAATATTAGGTGCTAAGTTTACTTATATCTATAAAAACTAAAATATATAAAGTGTGTAATTACTGTACTAAACATTATTCATTTACTTTAAAATTATCTTTTATTTGTTTTGTAGTATTTTATATTTTCCCATCCAGTTTTTTTGTTTCTTTGTTTCCCTTCAATTGGGACAAGATGTGCTTTGAATGGTATTAGAAATAATTCAGAAATAAGATGTAAGGAGACCACATTATTGAGGACATTATTCGTGTAAACTATTTTCTAAAATATCAAAGAGCCACCAAAATGGGTCACATTCTACAAATGATAGATTTGGGTTTTGGAACAAATGTTGCATACTTCCCTCCTTAAAAGTCATGCCACTCTGAGGAAGAACTAATTATCTTAAGGCTCTGAGTCAACTGTTGCCAAATGGTCTCACAGTTAGTAACAGAAGAGAAATGAAGCACAGTGCAGTAAACCTTGGGGATTCACCTGGCCTCCTTTGCAGCCAAGATTGTTCCTATGGTGTCAGGTAACAATTAAAGAACCTGAAATTGAAGGTGACTCAGAAAAGGGCAAACTGAAAAGTATAACTTTCTCAACCAGGTCACACAGTAAAATAATAAACAGAACGTAGTGAGAGGATAAGAGGCTAGGAACATTTTAAAAAACAGAGGTCCATAGGTAATTATCTTTAGAGATATCTAGAGAGGTAGATATCTAGATACTGGCATCATATATACTATGGTCACTAACTGTGTAATCTTGGGCAGTCATATTCCCTATCTATAGGCTGGCCTCAGTTTCCTCACAAATATTAATAAAATAAGGAAAAAGGGCTAAATGATTTCCTAAGCTTTTTTTTTCCCCAGTGGTAACATTCCATAAATCTTTATATAAATTACGTATCTATAATATAGTTTAAGGTAAGCACCAAAAGAAATATACCAAGTATATTGGCCTCTCTTGGCCCAATGCATAGACTAGGACCTGGCACATAGTAGGCACTCAGAACAATATTTGTTGGGTGAATAAATAAGCCAGAAAATAAAAGTGAGTGGTCAGTGGGTTAAATGGCCATCAGCAGATGGATAGCATATGTGAGGACAAACATTGCTGCACTAAGACGTTGTTTCTCCTCTCTCTTTAAGGTAAACTGCACCCTTGGTGATGGTGGGGCAGGGTGGGTAGGAAGGGAGACCCTAAGGTGTTTCAGAGTCTCTTACAGGTTTTCACATTCCTGATTGGAAAAGCTAAACACTGGTTTGAAGTCCTTAAGACTAAAAAATACCATTTCTGACCAGTTCTCTGTCATACAAATAACTCCAGACCTTCCCCTGGTCAGACTGCTATCTCATGAGGAACAGAGGCTAACACTTCCCTGGCTACACTTTCAAGCTGAATAAATGGGAGAACAGTATCATTAGAGTTAACATACAGTATTTAATTTCAGACTTCATCTTCCCAACTGGTACATCCTGGCTAATACTTGCCAAATGTAGCCATAGAATTTATTTAATTAGCTTCTTTTTACTATAATAAATCACTGGACTAGTTCGAATAGAAATCTGATGATTGCAATTTATATATTTAAAGCATCACCTGACTTTTGAAAGTTGTTATTTTATCAGATTGAGAGTACAAAAATATATCCCAAATAGTTGTAACATTTTCTTCCTAATGTTTATAGATTTCTAAGCGAGATCCAATTTCCAGAAATTCATGATGAAAATGCACTTAAATTAGAATAGATACTATAGGGAAATGGAAATTGTCATTTTATTTTCAGGTAGGTCTTTGGGTTTGAGAAGACATTAAATTACACTATGGAATGTTGATCTGTCAGGTGAAAATTTAAGCGATGGTGATTTTCTGACTTGCTGTCTGAGACTACACATTTATTTTTCTGGTCTGTTTAGCTGTTCCTAGAAATTAATAATGACAGAAATAAGCCCATGTAATAAACTAAGATTTCCAACAATGGATGTTGACACAATCTGATTTATTTGTTTAATACTGAGTCTTCAGTAGAGTTGTTCAGACAGTATAGAGTTATACATTATGAATACTATGTTTAAAAGTGGAAACAAAATGGATATGCTGGAAACTATGCCAATTTACAAGGTAGTAATTATTAAAAATATAAATTAATACAGCAAAGTTTAAAAAATGCACTTATGCTGGCACTGGTTACTTGTTTAATATTTTGAAGAGCTCTTAGAACAGTTGAGGGAGATTTTTAAAGAAAAGCACTGAGACAGGCAGAGGCCACAATTATTGATAAAATTCTTGAGTTGAAACTGATTAGATAACAAAGCTCAAATATTAAAATTGAGAGATTTAAAACAATTTTCTAAAAGAACAGAAAATTTCAGTGTTTTAGAGCTAAAAGAGATATTTAGGACTAGTCCAATTTCCTAATTTTCCTGAAAAAGAAATGTGATCTCTGAGGTTTAAGTAATATCCCAAGGTCAGTGAGAAAAACGAACAAGTGAATTTATTCAATTAATTTTTTTCTGAATGAATTTGAATTGCAAATATTAGTGTCTATATGTTAATACCATATTTACAAAAAAAGAGTAAATGAACATTTTATTTATTTATTTTTAAACATTTTTATTTTATGTTGGAGCATAGTTGATTAACAGTGTTGTGTTAGTTTCAGGTGTACAGCAAAGTGATTCAGTTATACATATATATGTATCTTTTTCAAATTATTTTCCCATTTAGGTTATTGCAGAATATTGAGCAGTGTTTCCTGGGCTATAGAATAGATCCTTGTTGGTTATTTATTTTTAAATATAGTAGTGGCAAGAAGGTAACCCTATAAACGTATGAAGATTGTGGGTGGAGATGATTACAAGAAGGTAACAGCTGGTATAAAATGTTGACAGCAGTAAAGATTCAGATTTTCAGAAAATGTTGAGAGCAAATTTCGAATTTGTGATCATAAATTTAAACACAACACTCTGTTTTTCTCCAGCAACACATAGTTAGTTATTAGGTGCAGTTATACCTTATAAAGATGATATCAGAGTTTAGCTTTGCTAGGGAAGTACAACAGAGAAAGAAAGGATCCAAAAAGTTGAAAGGTTTGTGTATCAGCCTGATGATAACCATGTTCCTTGGATGCTATGCTGAAAAAGAAGGAAATTAGAGGGAAACTGAATGAGAAAGTGGTAGGCTCAAGTGATTGAAGATCTTCATGAGTTCAAAGAATTTTTGGCTGAAAAGTTTAGATTAATAGTGAAAAGCTCCCAAAAGCATTTGAGCATTTTTGTTGGTTGTTATAAATAGCAACTCTAAATGTCATCTGCAAGACATCATTAGCAATAAAGATTCAAAGAAAGCTTTGGGAAAGATAATGAGCTATCTTTGAAAATGTATCAGTTATGTGCTTTAGATAATTCTTGTGGAAGGGTGGCACTTAAAGTGGAAAACCTGTACCCATAATATTTAATTAGGTATCTTTGGGCAGATTCTTTTGACTATATGAATTAATGGTATTCATTATAAGGATGGTGGTCCTTTTAATCCCTCAAATCCAATGTATTCAAGAGTCCTTTAAACTTCTTTTGCTAAAATGCCTGACATTACCCAGATCTCTTTGTGTGTAAGTGTGGGTGAACAAATGTGTTAGCACCAGACTTGGGGGGAGGGGAGATGGGATAGTTCTTTTAGAAGGTTCCTTGTAAGAAATGGCATAGCTAAAGAGAGTGAAAGGGAAAGAAGAATAAGAAAAACTATTCATTAATAAGATGGCCAGTTTAGAATATATAGCATTTAAACATAACTGTACCTGAAATCTCAAACTCTCCTGAAAGAGAGAGTTTCCTCCTGAAAGACTGAGTTGAAGAAAGCTTTTTATGAGCTGCATCAGTGGTAAAGAAATAGCCTTTGTATGACTACTAGAGAATAAAAGGATGATGGATGATTTGGTTTCAAATTATCTTAATAGCTAAAATAATTATTTTCCCTATATAATCAAAACATGCACACAAATGTTCCTGTACCTAGAAACCTTGGGAATTAGGAGTCTTAAGGTGTTTCTAGAACATTTTTTTGCTTAGCTAAAACAAACAAATAATATAAGATACAACCTATTCCTCTTAAAATGTATGAAAGCCACAGTACTCAAATTAATAGACATATTTAAAAGGCAAGTAATTAATAAGGGAAACACTTAACTCATTTTGTTGCTTTTGAAAGACAAAAAATGCAAGTGGATATCCTATTACTAATTAACTCCTAATTGCTCGCTTGAATTTTTATTTCATTGGAGTATAGTTGATTTGCAATTTTGTGTTAGTTTCAGGTATACAGCAAATTGATACAGTTATACAAATATATATATTCATTCTTTTCAGATTCTTTCAGATACTTTGCCCATATAGGTTATTATACAATATTGAGTATAGTTCCCTGTGCTATACAGTAGGTCCTTGTTGGTTATCTATTTTATGTATAGTAGTGTGTGTATGTTATCCCAAGCTCCTAATTTATCCTTCCTCCCCACATTTCCCCTTTGGTAACTATAGGTTTGTTTTTGAAATCTGTGAGTCTATTTCTTTTTTGTAAATAAGTTCATTTGTATCATTTTTTAAAATTAGATTCCACATATGAGTGATATTATATAATATTTGTCTTTCTCTGACTTCACTTAGTGTAATAATCTCTAGGTCCATCCATGTTGCTGCAAATGGCATTATTTCGTTCTTTTTTATGGCTGAATAATATTCCATTGTATATATGTACCACATCTTCTTTATTCCTCTGTTGATGGACATTTATTGCTCGACTTTTTTTAAAAGTGCCTCAAAATATGCCCAGGCAAAAATTTGGTAACACAAGGATCAAAGGAAGTAGTTAAAAATATCTCCATTCAGATCTTATTCTGGTACAAATAAGTTGAACTCTGTTATTACTCTCTGCACCCAAAATCTGATAGTGGAGGAAAAAATTATTTAAATATATTCTTGCCATGTAAATGGAAGCAGGAACCTAATGCACTATTTGCACTTATTCAACAAACATTTAAATACTTACTTAGCACTTACCATGCTCCAGGCACTGTTTGAACAATTGGGATAATTTAGAAAGCATAGCAGCAAAGATCTGAACCTTGTCTTTTTAGCCCTTAAATACTAATGTGGAAAGATATATAATATACTATAATAATAAAGGTATACAGTATATTAAAAGATTGTAAGTGTCCCTGGAAGTGAAGTAGGCAGTAGACTATAATATTAAATAGGAGGATAAAGTATACCTCACTGAGAAGGTAGGATGTAAGCAATAACTTGAGAAACTGTGGGATTTGGACATGCAGATATCTAGAGAGAGTTCCCGCTGGGATGAGCACCTGGTCCAAAAGTCTATGTTAGAAGAATGTTTGACGTGGACAGGGACTATCAAGAGCACCAGATTCTGTAAAAGAGTGATGGGAGGGCTTCCCTGATGGCGCAGTGGTTGAGAGTCCACCTGCCGATGCAGGGGACGCGGGTTCGTGCCCCGGCCCGGGAAGATCCCACATGCCGCGGAGCGGCTGCTCCCGTGAGCCATGGCCGCTGAGCCTGCGCATCCAGAGCCTGTGCTCTGCAACGGGAGGGGACACAGCAGTGAAAGGCCCGCGTACCACAAAAAAAAAAAAAAAAAAAAAAAAAGTGATTGGGTGGATTTGGATTTAGAAAGAGGTGGAGTCAGAAGTTATAGGCAGATAGATTGATAGATAAACATATTCTGTCTATTAGTCCTCTCTCTTGAACTACTTTAGTACATTCTGTCTTTTTATGTTCTGTAGTAAGAATATAAAAGACAGCTTACTAGACAGATTAATGATTCAATTAGCTTAGCCTAATCAAGGGATAAATTTTCAAATATTTCACGATGCCGCATCCCACACATTAGGTGCTAATCCTGTCCATATCTGTTTAAATTCACAGTTGGCCTGATGTTTACCACCACTAGGGGATTCTAAAGCAATACACCTTTCATTGGCAATATTTGGGATTACTTATTTTCTGAAACTATGTCTTTCACTTTCTATTTAAGAATTAGAATAAAAGATGGAGGTTGTCAGAAATAATATTACCTAAAAGCATAGTAGAAATTCTATGTTGTTGATTAGTCACATATTGGAAATGAAAAGACACCTTCATCACAAATGACCACCCAGCTATGAACATCAGAAATAGTGGGAATATTCTAGTTTCAGGGCAAATTTCATTGTATATAAGCTCATAAAAAATGAGAACCCAAGTCCCTGGAGCAGAAGAAATTTAACTTATGCAGTATACCAAGATGAGAACTTCTAGAAAACTGGAGGTGTAGAGGTACTATACTTGTTTAATATTTAAGATAGCCTAGAGCAATGATAATCACAGACAAACTCTATGAAATGTTATTTGTGCCCACATAGTTACATTAATTTTCTTTTAATCCTTGTCTGTCCCAGGAAATATTTCAGTTGAAATTTACATTTCTTTCCAAGAAATTAGGAACTCGGGAATCCAATCTCATATACTTTAACTTTTTTCTCACAGTTATTTCCAAATCCTAAATGAATTCAAAACCAAGAATTTATCTTGCATTTACTTCTTCAATATGTAAAAACAACTTGGTTTAGGTGAACTTTAATATAATTCTGGGATTAGGTTTACTCAACTAATGGGTTACTCATTCATTTATTAAACACATTGATCTAATTCATATTAGATATTCATCTCATACACACAAGACATAAAGTAATAGTTACTTTTTGAAGGTACTATGTGTAGTGGTTGCAAAAGGAGCTCTGTAATCAGATACTCTGGGTTCAGTAATTAACTCCACCTCCTTCTAGCTGTGTCTCTTTGGGCAAGTTAATTAACCTCTCTGCCTCAATGACCCGATGCCCAAAATAGGAATTAGTAGTGACATCTGCAACATAATTGTGAGGAATTAAAAAATAAGTCATGTAAAGTGCTCAGCATAATGCCTGTCATCTAGTAAAAATTCAACAAATGTATACCATTTTTGTAATATGTATATGTGTACATTTAAAAGTATCCTGTGATATAGTTACAACATTTATTTTACAAATATGGGATGATTTTCCATTTTTAAAATGTCAGAAGAATGGTGGAGTCCCTGAAAACAATGACATATCTTGGTTTTTAAAAAGAGAAATGAAGAGCAATTCAAAGTTTCCAGTGAATAGATTACAGATATTATGGTATAGAGTATCAAAGATGACTAGAATGACTAACTTCAAAAAGAAAAACAGAGTTTGATAAGTTTTTACATTTGGCTCTTGTTTTTGTCTTTGGATGGATTTTAGCTCAAATCCTGATGAACTGTAGAATTTTCAAACAGGCGAATACAAATCTCTCTGTGACATAATTTCAGTATAAGAAAAAAAGTTTTTCCAATATAATGGCTAAAAAAGAGATGAGACTCACAATGAATATTTAAACTATGTTCATTAACTTTAAAGGAAGACTGGAAATTATACATAAGAGTGAATTCTTGGAGTTTTTAAGTAGATTCAGCAGCCTTGGGAAAGTTTCTGAGTATATGAGTCTATTCTGTAAACCTATAACTAGTCACACATCTCAATACTATCACTTACAAAATCAATCCTAGATACAGCTAAGGTTAGAAATCCATATATACAACTAAAGATTTTTTATCAGCAATATAACTGAAACTTGACACTGAATTTAAAGTCTGTGCAGCAAGCTGATAGATGAAAAAGTAGATATCCAAATTAAGAAAACCAGGATTTAGGAACCGAGCAAGGTTGACAATAGGTTTATCAGGCTGTTTTCAAACTCATTGGGATTTCTTAACTTCTTGAATAGTTTCATCAGCCTCACCACGAAGCCGTGCAAGATAGAAAAATGCATAGCAAGAACCTGTAAGAGAACCAGATTGCTTGTCTTAAAAATTAAAACATAGCACAGATACTAGATTTTAAAGCTCTACAGGGATCATCCAGTACAGCCCTCTATATCCTTCCGCTCCCCCATCATTTTCTTGATAGGTGGACCAAAACCCAGAGTTGAACATTGTTCTCATCTTTCAAGACTGTGCTTTTCTTCCCAAAATGATACCATTGTTTAAGAAGAAATGTAGTGGTAAGAAGCAGGAAGGCCAGAAGTGTTTAACAACATTCTTGCCATTCTTTTGGGGGCCGTATACCATAGCTGCAATAACATGAATTATCATAAGGAATTAATGCAGGGAAGACACTTGGAGCAGTGCTTGACACACAGATCACCCCCGAAATACTAGTTATTTTTATAACTATGGTAATAATTAGTCCTAGATTTGGGACCCAATGACCAGAGTTCAAGCCCCAAGTCTGCCACTTGTAAGTTAAGTTCCCTGCTGCGAACCCCCTCATCTGTCAAATGAAGAGATTGAACTACATGTTATTTAAACTTCCTTCTAGTTCTTTCTAGTTCTCCAAAGTTGAAGCTAAATGTAAAAGCCATACAGTTATTTGAGGTCTTTTAAAAATTAATTTTGTTTTTTTCTAGTTAAATCATAACTACCTTCTACAGTTAAGAAAATTATCACAATGAAATCTCCAGAGTGCTAGAAATGAAATATCTATTCTATCTGCTCATTCTATAGTGGTCCATATTGGGAAAATAAAGCAAGCAAATCTAGGGGTACTGGATACTATATTTCTCACTTTTTGTTTATAGGGAAGCAGGGAAAATCTTTATGACATGATAGCAATTTGGGAAGAATTTGTAATCATTACAAAGGAGATCTCCCCCCTATGTATACTTTAGACAGAGATGACCTCATACCCTAGCATAGTTACTGGGGGTGTTCACACAGATGTCTGAATCCTGTTCTGCAAGAGAGATTTTGGTAGAAAATTCAATTTTATTCAGTTAATAGATTTTTCCCTTTAAGGCTTACTAAATTATCTTAATTTAGCACATTGCAGAATATTTGCTTTGGGGTAATTTTTTCTTCCTACAATTTATAACATTTTGGTTAGGTTTCATGGGCTTAATTTTGATCAACACAGAGAGTTTATACTCTCTAGTGACAATATATGTGTAATAAAGGAAATACATTTTCCTCAACTGTATTCCTTGGGTACTTTCAGATATGATTTTCTGAAGATATGATGAATAAATATTGTATTTGTGTTTAAGAGTAGTGAAGTGGGTTTTTATACCAATTAAAATTTTATAAATCTTGTATTAATTTTAAGAGTCAACCAGTGTACAGATATATTTATATGGACGTAGTAATTTTACTGTTCCTTGTCTACTTCAAGTCTTTCTAAGAGTCAGATTGTCTCAGTGAATAGAATTAAAACATTCATTTCTTTCTGAATTATTTCAATATATGCTTTAGTGGAGGTTACACAAAATTGGAAAATTCCAAGTACTTTTTAATTTTAAAATGAGAAAATTGTGTAGTATATGTGTAAGGGGCTGAAAAGGGGCTTTGTTTCCTTGAGATTAATATTTCTTTTGAAAAATTTCTGTAGTAAATGTTATTGCTTGTTTAATTAGGATGGTAATATGATTTGATCTTTCCAAGTAATTTGACCCATTTACTATCACTAAGAGACAGCAAAACTCAAGATTGCTGTAGTTTTCCTAGCAGAAGCTGGAAGTTAAGTTGATATTTCACCCTTAACAGCTTTCCCCACTCAAGCCACCTGAACTTCCAACTTGAAGGTTTAATGTTACTCTAGGATTCGTACTAATTCCTGCCATTAGTTAGGGCTTTATACCTCAAGAATTCTTAGTGAATCTTATTATACAGTAGACCATTTGACTTCTCCATTGAAACACCTTCTTGCCTGAAGCCCTGTTAGTATATGGAAATCCTCTTAGCTCATTATCCTCTGCCCATATGGGTCCCAAATTCTTGCCGTCAGATTCTCTGACTCAGTTCTTCAACCTCAAGATCGGTGTTTCAATAATTTGGTTCCTAAATTATGACCAAGTTTATAAAGTATATCATATCTATGCTGGCATGCTGACTGCCCAGCTCCTATTCCATCCACACAGGTATGTTTCTTCTTAAAGTTCTCCTCTTAATCACTGTGTTGCCTTGAAGAATCATCGTGACTCAGGCATGAGTTGCATGTTATGACAAATTTGTGTTCATAAGTATGTAAGACATTAAAGATTTTGACTGGTGTGAACTTAAAGAAACTTGACCAAGGAATGAATAAATGAACTTGGTATCTAGGCTCTTAATATATTGGTTTAAATTTTGCTTTTGTACTCACTAGCTCTGGTACTCAGACCACATAATTTAAATTTTGTAAGCTTCAACTTTCTCCTTTGAAAAAATAAGCTTAAAATATTTACCTTGAGTTCTGCTTCTATTCATGAAAGAATACTAGTTATAAGACTTACCCTCCTACTGTAATATTCAATAGTTAGAAGACTAGGCAAAACATATAAAACAACTCTCACACATTAAAAAAACAGACAGGGAAGTGCCATAATACCTGTGAAAAGGAAAACAGAGAGAGTCTTGCAATACCCGGATTTCTGCCTGGAGGCAGTTTTTGGACCATGGTACATGGAGGGACAGCCCAGTCAGAACTACAGGGTCTTTAAATTTTGTAGTTGAGGAGACAAAGATCTGAGTTTGGAGAGAACAAAGCAGCTTCGATTTGTAAGATTGATTACCAGAAAGGAGGGAAACATACAGAGAAGAACTCTAGAAATCTGCATAGGTGTTACTCTGAGAATTTTATTTCAATAACAGTCTTCACATATGTAGAGTGAAATTTGATAAGGCTAGGCAAAGAATAAGTGCTGGAAAAGAATAATTACAAGAGAACTTTAAGTAGAATTCCCAGAGCTTTCACAGGTCTGGGAGTCTTTTGAATTCCCATCAGCCAGAGTAGTGAACCCTCACTGAATACTTGGAATATTCAGTAGAGAGCACAAAAGGGTCAAGCTTTAGTAATAGAGATAAATAACTCTAAAGACTACTCTAGTCTCATCCTAAAAATGTTTTTAAAGCAAGCCTTGGGGGGGTTAGTCTGACCCACAAGTAACTTAACCATCTGCCAGAAACAATCCTAACCCCTTCTAAGGGAATAAACAAAATCTAGCACTACACAGAATAAAAATCACAATATCTGGCAATGAATGAAAACATTACTGGACATAAGAAAACATAGGAAAATGTGACTCATAACCAGAAAATAATTAAGTCAATAAAAACAGACTTGGAAATGACAGATGATAGAATTAACAGACGAGAAGTTCAAAACACCATTACAAGTATAAATATGTCAAGGAGTTAAAGCAAAGCATGATAGTTTGCATCCTTCAAATGAAAGGCACAGTATCAGGATATTTGCTCAAATTTATATTTAGGTGTGCTATGTAAGTATAATAATGATAAAAATTAGAATATGAAGAGGCGATAACAATTACTGTTTTGGGATATGCTGTGTCTGACCCTTTGCTAAGTGCTATACACATATTATCTAATTTAATCTTCATAGCAACCACATGACATAGTTACTATATTTATTATTAGTTTTCAACTAAAAAAATGATGAGGTTGAGAAATGTTATGTAATTTGTTAGAGAGAACACAAAAGAAGGTTACAAACTGAAGATTTAAGCCCACATCTGTCTAAATTCGGAAGCACATCATTACAGTTTCCCAAGTCCTAAAAGTTATGAGCAGGAATGCCACTGTAGAATTTTTTAGCCTACACTGCCAGGTTTAAGAAATGTTCTAAGATTTTGTTTTGTATCTTATTTCATGTGAAATTTAGGCTCTTCAAGATGTATCCTGTAAATGTAGATAATTTTCTAAACTCAGAAATCAGGCTGCCATTTATTTACAAGAATAACTGTTTGCCAGGTTGACTCTAGAGACTTTTCTAGAGTCAGTAGAGTAATAGTCTATTTTTTAAAGCAAAGTGGACTGAACGTTTTGTTGCCAGGGGGAGACAGTGGCAGGGAGGGATAGACTGGGAGTTTGGGATCAACATGTACACCCTGCTATATTTAAAATAGACAACCAACAAGGACCTACTGTATAGCCCAGGAAACTCTGCTCAATATTCTGTAATAACCTAAATGGGAAAAGAATGGATATATGCATATGAATAACTGAATCACTTTTGCTGTACACCCAAAACTAACGCAACATTGTTAATCGACTATACTCCAATATGAAATAAAAATTTAAAAAAAGATAAAGTGGACTCAGTTAATATTTTTGTTCATATGTTTCCATCTAAACAATTCAAGAAATGTTTTATATAGGAGGTAAAAATTTAAAAACCACTTGAAAACCTTTTAAGCATTAACACTCTGGTTTCTCTTCAGATCTTAATAATCTTTTGCCTTTTTAAGCATAAATGCTGTCACCAAATGAAAAAACCTTTATCTTATGAATATTTTCCTTATATTACACTCTAAATCTGCAGATTAATGTGACAACCAAAACCAGTTACAATCTTTTCTTAAATTCCAAAATATAAAGCTAGAAACACAATAAAGGCTAGTATATATGTCTTACAGGTCAATTTCTTACCCGATGTATTGTGATAATGTAGAATATGTTCTTAAGGTTATGTGCTATTTAGATTTTCATCAGAAATAGGAAAATACTTTAACTTAAGTCAAAATTATTCATAATAATATGAAAAATTGTTAAGGTTTCTAAAGCTCTGTCACGTAATTTAGAGGCAGATGAAAAAATTATGATAAAGATAAATCCCAATATTTATTTGTATTCTTTCCATTTTTCTTCTGATAGTGTTTCTAGGAAAAATAGAAAATAAGATGTAGGTTTAGACTAAATTATGAGAATATGTAAGTTCTCATATATGTCTGTCCTTGATATGTCATACCCACCGCCCCGTTTTCAAAGACTGCTATCGAAGAAAGCATTTGCTTAATTTTTGCGGTACGCGGGCCTCTCACTGTTGTGGCCTCTCCCGTTGCGGAGCGCAGGCTCAGCGGCCACGGCTCACGGGCCCAGCCGCTCCGCGGCATGTGGGATCTTCCCGGACCGGGGCACGAACCCGTGTCCCCTGCATCGGCAGGTGGATTCTCAACCACTGCGCCACCAGGGAAGCCCGAAACGCCTACTCTTGAAAGACTTCACAGTTCGGTCAACTCTTGGGCCTTATTTCCCCACTGCTCCTTTTTGCACAACTCACAGTATATGCCAACTAAACCACTTGCCTTTCCTAGACCTCTTAGTGCAGTGCTTCTCAAACTCTAACGTGCATGTTCATCACCTGGCAATTTTGTTAAAATACATGTCCTTGCTCAGCTGGTCTTGGGTGGAGTCAGCATTAGAAGTGAGTTCCCGGCTGATGGTTTGCTACAAGTCCAGTCACCATACATTGAGTCGTCAGGTGTTCCGACTGCTGCATGTTGCTCATCTTCAGCATTTCCTCTTCAGCCTTTACCACTGTTTACATGTGATCCTCCTCTGTGGTCCTTTGTGTGTTTGCCCATTCACAGGCTGAATGAGCCTCTTTCATCTTAGGCTCAGAGAGAGTTTTGTATACCTGACATCATTCTCCTGAAGTTTTACTTTCACTTTTGTGTGTCTAGTCAATGCTCTCCTAAACTTTGAGGACTATTTATGACTTATATCCCCAATATCTAGCATGGTGTCTGGCCCACAGTACATATACAATAAATATGTATTGTAAAGTAATTAAAGGACATGATAAGAGATAGAGGGAAAGAGAATAAAAGGTAACAAAAATGAAGGAAGGTAAAAATGAAGAATTGGGTACGGTGAGATCACATTTTATTGCAATTTTCATACAGTTCCTTCCACATATAAAACTACTACAGTATGGAAAATAACAGGAATTGAAACTTTTATCATGTTTAGAGGGGGGCAAAATTTTTTTCCCATTATTTTGCTTTCTCAATAGCAGTATTTCCAGGGAAGATAGATAGATGGACAGACAGACTCTTGTGCCACAAGCATATTTTGCAATAGGCCTGCTAAGAAAAAGATGAACTCTTCTACCATTTAATTATGCATAGTGTTTACTGGGGACTTAAGGTGAATTGCTCTCCTTTTAGTGTAGAAAGCAGTTATGATAATAGAAGATGAAGAAAGTCCTTTTCACGAGAAAAAATCCTGAATATTTCCTACGTAATCACCAGTGCTGCAATTATTTTTACTTATGGTCCTGGGATTTAGCAAAAAGTGCATTGGTACCACCTTTGGAGACTTACTCAGATATAGCTATTGTCATATGTGTGAGATATTCATGTACATTCAGATCTTCTTTGTTAAATGAATTCTTTTTCACTTCAAAATCTTTGCACTAGTACTAATTATTAGTTACTTCTCTTTGCCATCAATAATCTATTTTGAGATATATATATATATATTTCCTTTTTTTTTTTTTTTTTCTTTCAGGGTTTGAACCTGAAAAGACCAGAGTCAGTACAAGGAGCGAGAGAGGTAAGAAAGTCTAAAGGAGAGGGAGGGGGAAGAAGAGAAAATGGTTACAGTGTTGCGGTGATTTTGTTGATGTTGACTGATGCTGAGGATGTTAATGACAACGGGGATGTGTTGAGAGGATTTATGATAACATACATCTCATTTACTCTGGCCAAACCACATTTTATACATATTTGTGTAAATGTATTATTTGTGCTGCTCCTCTGAAACTGAAGAAAGTACCAGGTCTCTGGTTAGGCAAGTGTTGTTTCTGTTAAAATAGATTTTTATAGCAGTAGGGCCCTCTAGACAGGGCAGAAAAAACTTTTTTAAGCAAACGTTACATGCAATATTTAAAATGATTGATTGAGAAATTAGCATAATTCTAGCAACAGAAACACTTTATGTCATCTGGGATTCTTCACTCTTCTATCCAAGACAATTGGCAAATGCTACTAGGTGTGTGTGCAATTTTAGATGGTATGAAGTTGCCCTGGTAAGACTACTGATTCTAAAACTTCCTTTAATTATTATCCCAGATGCTTTATAAGGAAGGGAAACTTTTAATAGTACCAAACATAATACCATATCGTTTATGTGATGTATATTATTTTCTAATTCTAATGTACAGGCTTAACTTCACCTTGATTAAAATTCTTTCCAGGCTAAATGTGTAAATGCTCTATTTTACTTTGTGACTCAGGTTGTTGGGTGTAGGGGGATGGTGGGATATTTAATTCAGTAAATCAATATTTTCTTGTTGCCCAAAAGGTAATTTTATTTTTGGTGAGATTTATATAATTTGGGGGCAAAAGTGAAGATACTTTGTCTTATAAAATGAGAAAATAAACGTAACCCTCCTCCCTATCTGTGGCTTCGCTTTCTGTAGAAACATGTTTCTTCTGTATTTAATACATGGTGTTTGCCCCTTCTTTCCTTGCTCTTTTAATTTTCAGTTGTGTGTTTTTAGTATTTGACATTTTAGTTCCTTGTAAACCTGTCATTTAGGGTCTTTCTGCTTATTTGCTATTTTCCATCCAGAAGAATCTATTCTTTTTGAAGGATGCATAACAGTAGGCTCACACTGGCAAAAGAGCTGGAGAACGTGAAATATAGATAGATTTATCTATATTTGAGATTTTTCATGATGTAGGAGAGCAAGGTAAAAAGGACGTGGTCATCAGTAAAGGCAGAGTGGGAAAAATTATGTACTGTGTAAGGAAGACCTCAGAGCCATTTACAGGTTTTGTGAGGGTAAATACTTTCTCTCAGATGGGACTAAAATGGATCTACTTAGAGACTTAACTCATCACCTTCTAAGTGAAAGTTCACACCCAAGCAGGACTGCCACAATTTATTTCTGCTGATTCAGTGCCTTTGAGGACATTCAATTTGGGTTGTACTACTCAGCTTCTCACCCCTGTATCCTAGTCCAAGAGCAACTGTGTCTAAAGAGGGGAGACTTAAGTCCATGTACCCATGTGATGATGTTGCTAAATGGTAGCAAAAGTCATTTTTTAGATTAAGATTTTGTAGATTTTCATGTTATTTTTAAAAGCCTAATGACTGACCTTTATTGAAAAGAGTTGCTGTTAAATTTTATTGCTTAGTTTTTCATTTCCTCTTATTCTATTTTTATTACAAATGCACTTGTGGGTAAGGAACATGTCAATAATGTATATTAAATTAAAAAAACTTTTCTTGAAAGTATTTTATGGTTTGTGTGAAGGTCAAATTTTTAATGACCTACAATTTCACATATACATCTGTATAGAGGGGACAACCCTGATTTGGGCCTCCTCCCTGAGGTTAGTGGAATAATTGAGAAGGAGGTAAGATCATCCAGTTAATGATAGGCTGGTAGTGTCTTCACTTGAGACCCCCAATCCAGGAATAGAAAGTAAAAGTCAACTATTAAAATTCAAAACAACCACTTCATTTCCTGTGTGGGCAATACTGGGTTACATGGGCATATTTCTATCCAGCCTAACACTCACTTTAGTTTTCCCCATGATTGTAAAGTCTAATACATTCTGTGGTAAGAAACTTCAGAGAAGTATCAGACAATTAGGTGAACTATGTTGTGGACACTTCTGTCAAGTCTCAGTGGTAAGTGATCTGTAAACGAGAGTGTAATTCCTTCTTAAGAGCTTCCTGATCTGATCTCTTTTGCTTATGAATTGTGACAGGTATCTTTCTGATTCCTATTTGCTGTGTTCTGTTACATGCATGTGTTACAAAGATGTATAATATACTTCTGATTATGTTAAATTGAAGTGTGTGGATTTGGAAAACTCTTACTCAAAACATCCTCTTAGAATTTTTCATTCTAATGATATTGTGATTGATGAAGACTGAATGACAATGATTACTCATAAAATGAATCAATTTGTCTTAGTTCAAATGACAGATGTTCCCAGTAGGTGTTGACGGATGTGACACTAGGGCCTCTTACCAAATATTTATAAGAAGGTTTAAGAAGCGTCAATTAAAATGTCTGTTTACCATTTGAGATCATGACAACAGTTAGAATATGCATGGAAAATCGAAGCAGGCATTAATATGCTATTTAGCTAAGTGGTAAATATTATTAAAAGGCTCATTGCTAGACAGGAAGGCCAGATTTGAACACTACATGCCATATAAAACATAAATTAAGAAGAAGTGATTAAGATATAAATTACCTTCCGGAAGGAAATAGAGATGAACAGCACCTAAACTCCTTGTATTGTTGTGAAATATTTGAAAATAGGTATTAATTGTATAAAAAACTTCAGTTACATTAAGTTTTTGGTATATTTATGGTATATTTATTTTTTATTTTTATGGTATATTTATATATTTTTTGTATATTTATTTACCATGCATGTAAATTGAGGGGGCTGATCATAATAGATAATAACAAGGTTGTTTAAAAAGGGAGATTAGTGGAATGCTGCGTGAAATGTGATTATATAACTGATATTCCTTTCTGATTGTAAGTGAACTTCCTGCCTCTAGTGGGATCTTATAACTCATAGAAGAACCTCAATGAAATTTCACTGGATACGACACATAGACAAATCATATTTCTTTTAAGGAATTTCTGTTCTCCTAAATACAGTGCTTTTACTGTTAAATGTGGATAAAATCAGGTTACTATCAGTTTTCTTAAAAGATTGTATAACTTTGTTATTTTAAATAGTATTATATTTTCCAAAGTACGGTTTTTGTTAACTTATTAAAGATTCATCTGTGTGTGCATGTGTGCCTGTGTATGTACGTATGCATGTGTTTGTACACACTAATTTTGAATGGCAAGTTGTCTTTCTTTTCACCTTAGCTCAAAAATACTCGACCATCCATATTCTGGATATTTTATATCACAAGTCTAAATGCACATGATGTGGGACTTTATATCATGGATAAAGAAAACTATTATGGTTAGATATCTAAGTCAGGATCAAGCATTTAATTTCAGAAATTACACTTAATATGGCAAGCTAAGGTGAGAGACAGTGGTTACTGGAGCTTTTGGGTTATGGGTGTCGTTGGAAGTTAACAGAGATTCCAGAACCATTGATGCAATGGAAATAAAGTGCAAGCGTGTAATGATCAGGAATCACTTTTACATAATTGGCAGAGATCAGATCTCCTCAAAGTGATGAACAAAGTAAGTAGAGATTATGTTACCATTCTTCAGCTGGAATTCTGAAGAAAGATTAATATCGGTACACTTGAACATTTTAAATAACCAGTTTTGTATTCTTGTAAGACAGATATTGAAAATGCTCCGTAAACATCTGAGAGAAAATGAACATTTCTGATAATTTCTAGAAGCATTCTTTAGAAATGTGCCCCCAAAACGTTAGAGATGTATTCATCCCTTTACGAGAAAAATCCCCTGTTTTAGTGTGGAAATTTTTCAGTTAATTATGTTTGACTGTGCCAATGATATTTCTAAAAATTCTAATTTTACCTGGGAGATTGCAAGGATAAATAAATAGATTCTGATAGACACATAGGAAGAAGTGGACGTTTCAGACCATTAAAATAACTGATTTTTGAATGTGTAATTCTCAAGAAAATCATGGGCATTCCTTACAATCTGCCTACTTTGTAGTCGTCAGAATGCTTCACTAACTTTCTCTGTTGGACTACAGTATCCTCACTTTGCCAAAAAACATAAATGGGAAATTACAGATGATGTGAATTTCTGATACTTAAAGAAACATAATTAATCAGAGATATTTGAAAAAGGTAGATTGAAAATAAAATGTTTAGCTCAATGCTATTTCACCAAGCTGACTTTATATTTAAATGTATGAATCATTTAAAATAATAACTGGTGACTTGCTGTTTATGTAAAGTATCACTTGAGCATATAATATTCCTAAAGAAAGTGATTATTTTATTCAGATAAATAGTGGATTTTATGCCTTTGCTAGTACAGCTGGATAGACTTTGCATTGTTTATCCCTTGACAGATTACATGTTCCTACTTGAAGTTGAAAGTCATTTTAAAATTTGAGCACTAAAAGGGAGAAAACTCAAAGAATGTGATCAATGATATTCTGTATTTCAAAATAATTTGTCTCTACCTGGAATAGTAGCACAGGCATTATTACAAGTGGAACAAAATTAAAAATCACCATTGTTTTCTCTTTCCATTTTTAAATTAATTAGAATTATTAGGCAGATTATTTTGGATCTAAGTTATTGCTTAAGTTAAGAAAACTTGCTACTATTTCTCCCACATCCAGCAGACCACTGGAGAGAATTGTTTTCTAAAGAGAGAAAAGAAGAAAAATAAGTGAGTTTTAAGAATAGAACTAAAATCGAAGAAAGTGTGTTCTTGAAAATGAGTTAGCAAAAAGTGTTGAAGTGCCATTGTTCTCTTAAAATCTAATGTTTTACATAATTTGAAATTATAGAAAATAACAATATTTCTTTTATAGCTTGGTGAAAATCTTCACCGAGAAACAAATCATGATTACCAGTTATCTTTAGTAATTTTTCTGCAAAACTTACTTCCATTTGCATGAAGTCTTTATTGTTTAGCATTCAGAATAGACTGACTGTTTCCACTTCTGTTCAAATTTAGCTATCCCATTCTTGGTTGATGTAGAGTTTTGTAGAATAAGAGATTCTTTTATAACCTCCGTGATGACACAATTTGGGGGAGAAATATATATTGGCTAATATTATATTCTTCTTTGAGATATAAAAGCTGAGGCAAAAATAACTCTTCTTTTATAACTAGAATTATTCAGTGGTTCAGTGGCTATAATTTGCCACTAAGATGTATCTGATTTACAATTGGATTCTGAGATCAAGAGACCTTTTAAGGACTCAGTAAAAAATAAAATATCCTTATTTTTTTTCCTTTCTCGGAATTGACAGGCAGTAAAGGAACTGAAAAAATCTTTGTGCTTATGACCCAATATTTAATTGAAAGAAATACAATTTACAAGACCATAATAATTATTCCTGTTTCAAAAATGTTCTTAAAGGGTAAAATGAGTTAATATGTGTAAAGCTCTTTGAACAGTGCCTGACACATAGGAATCATGCAATAAATGACAAAAATTTTTATTACTATTATTTTCCATACCATTTGCTCTTCCTTTTATCTTTCCTTCTGTCAGAGACAATTGGAGTGTCATGTTGTTGGGAGATTTTACTGTTTACATGGACTGTCCTATAATCAGTGATATCTAAAGCCTAGTCTTAGATTTTACATTCTAAATTGGTTCTCAGATGACAAATTCCTGATAGGACAACAAACAAAATATACTTGGAATCTATCATTGAATCTCAAAAAATTCTTAATTCCATAGTTCATATTACAGATGAGAGAAAATTTTATTTACCTTTCACTTACAGCATTGTTTACAGAGAGCAGTGCCTAAGAACTACAGGTTTTATAAGCTGTTTTTCACATCCTGTATTTTCTGGGTGATCTTCAGATTGGATTTTGAAGATCTCTTCTATGCTTGTATACCACTGAAATTCCAAGGAACTATCCAAAAGAAACCTGTTGGTTAAGCAAAACTAAGATTATCAGCTCTACATCAGTAAGAAAGAACACATTCTTAGTAGTATTTCAAATAAGAAAATCAAAATCCGTAAGAAGTGCACACTATTCAATTTTCTAATCTTTCTTTTGGAAATGTTTGACAGATTATCTAGATTACACATTGTTAGAGTATGTACATAGTGACAGAACAATTTTTCCTAAGAGAAGCAGGGCAGAAAAGAGTGAGGGAAGGAGAGAAGTGACAAGGAGCCAGCATTGGACAGACATGAAACCATCACTGTGGAAGGACAAAAGAAGCCTTAGATATAGGAAACCTATTACACACACACACACACACACACACACACAGAGCCACACAAAAGAGTATTTACAACAGGTTTAAACAATAATTTGAACCCTAGTGAATTCCATCAAGCATCAATCTAGCAATCATGGTCCCCAAAATGGACTCTGCAATTTCAGATTGTACTCGATGGAATTGTATCAGTTAGAGATATAGGAACATGAGTTAAAACATAAAGCAATCAGGAATTTGACCTAGAGGGCCAAATAACTTGAAAAGACCACATGAAAATTTTGCTTCAGCAACCTCCTATCTTAAGAACTTGGCCTAAGACCTGATGAGGGAATTCAACTCTCTAACTCTGAGCAGAATGAAACTAATTGGAGTCAACAAAGGTAAGACTGAGGAAAAGCCTCACAAGGTTTTGAAAGAATACTCAGGTAAAGTTTGTCTAAAGGAAATCAGTCTAACAAAACCTAACTCCAAGCAGTCCAACCTCATGGGTACCTGGAGTTAGAGCTCTTCTTACTGACTCACAATGGAAAGTCATGAAAACAGACAGTCACGTTGTAAGTTACAAATCAGGTATTTTCATCTAGAATAAGAATTTTCAAAGTTGATTAGGTTATCAAAGGATTACTAAAATCATTCTCATTCCTAGGAGGCAGAAACTCTGCATTTGGTAGGTTGACAAAAAGAACTTAAAGTTTAGACCCAGTGCAGGGTGTATCTCACTGTTGCTCTCCGAGAGACTCCTGAATGGAGACTTTAGCGGCCTCAGAGGAACATATTTCAAGTAGAGGAGCTTAAGTGAGATTGCACAGGGGTTTCGCTGGGACCTCCCTTGTATCTCCACAATTTTTGACTCTTTGTCTGACAAATGATCACAAAGAGAAAAACTTTTCATCAAGCAAAACTGAGTTTGTTAGAACTACTGCAATAAAAAAAGAACACTACGTTGACAAAATTTTAGCAGGTCTCTAAATGGAGAGTTTAGGGGAGGATATTTAGAGGGTGTTAAGTTACAGGCAAGATGATTTAAAGGCAAGTCTTGTAATGTAGGTAATAGGTAGAGATTAGGCAGGTTAGGCAGAGTTTATCACACTCTAGCTTTACATTGATGTGCACAATAAGTGAAATGAATGGAGAGTCTGACCTCAGAGTTCTGAAACGCAATATATTTTCCTGATTTATGAGTCTTTTTTCAAAAATATTTGTATATAATTAAGAATTTGTAATTTTAAAGTGGATTTTACAAAGAGATGAGGACTGAGAAGGGTTACTGTAGAAAGAGTTTGACTTTCTAATCAATAAAAATTTAGATATCCATTCTTATAAGGCACACATATTATTTTTAGAATCAGTTAAACCCTGAAGATGTTTTCAGCTGAAAAGGCAAAAACAAATTATGATTTTTATTTCTCTGCCTTATATTTTTATTTGAAAGTGTAGTGTTAAACTCATAGGGATCTTTTTTGGCATTGTTGTTTTTATTTGTGTATACAACCTATGATGCAGTTATTTTTTGCCCTTTACCTATGTCAATTAATATAAAAGGAAAATACAACTCCATATGGTTGAATTGATTCAGCCCGTTTTCATCAGAGAAGTATTTATTCATATATAAATGAGAAGATCTCTTATGATTCCTTTCTTAATTACAAATAAAAGCCAATAGCCACCTCAAAAATATACAGAAGATAAACATCTTTATTATTTTGATATTTATCCATTACTTAGCAAGATAATTTCTTTTCTGTTTAGATTTATGTTTTCATATAGAACAAATAATCCCCATGTAAATATTCAATTACTGGCTTTGCTGACAGACATATTAAAATCCTGTAAACCTACAATGGGAACTAACTACTTTTCTCTGAAGAACTTTCCTGCTCTCCTACTCTCTACTTAGAAATAGATCCCCAAATCTCTTTCCACTTTTCCATCATCCGTCCAGCTGAGGACAGTTATTCAACATATGTCTATTTTCTGTTTACTTCCCGTCCTCACACCCACTTTGAGACAGTTTTTGGGACATCGATGCTCAGTCAGCCCAATGGAATAGCAACACTCCCAACTAGTTCCATTGCTGTCCTCCAGTTATATCACGGGACCCCGCAGTCCCTTGTCAGTGATCACCGCACTGTTGCCTAATATGTAACGTAAAACTTCTAAATAAGATTACCAGTAGGCGGAAAAATATTGTATTTATTATTATAAATATTATACTGTTGAATTATTATATAAACAATTGTTTTAATTATATTAAAAATGTTAGGATTAGAGAATTTCAGACTCACACAACAGTTATGTTCAAAATAATAGCTATAAGTAAAATTGCTGTTGCATACTATATTTGTTTGCTAAGGCTGTCATTACAAAGTACCATAGACTGGGTAGCTTTAACAATAGAAATTTATTTTCTCACAGTTCTGGGTCTAGAAGGCAAGATCAACGTGTCCATAGGTTTGGTTTCTTCTGAAGATTTTCTCTTTGGCTGGCTTTCAAATAGCTGCCTTCTCGTTGTGTCCTCACATGGTCTATTCTTTGGGTGTTCATATCCCCAGTGTGTCTTTGTGTGCCCAGATTTCCTCTTATAAGGACACCAGTCAGTGTGGTTGGGGCCCACCCTAGTGGCCTCATTTTACCTTAATTATCTCTTTAAAGGCCCTATCTCCAAATACCATCGCATTCTGAGGTATTGGGTGTTAGGACATCAACATATGAATTTGGGGGGACACGATTCAGTCTATAAAACACTCTAAAAGTAATACAACTGTACAAATCATTTCCCTCAAAATAGAAGCTTTCTCTTTGCCCTTTACCTATTTACTCGGGAGTGTCTTGTCTCTTCAATAACATTAAAATTTAGTTACGGGGCTTCCCTGGTGGCGCAGTGGTTGAGAGTCCGCCTGCCGATGCAGGGGACACGGGTACGTGCCCCAGTCTGGGAAGATCCCACATGCCGCAGAGCGGCTGGGCCCATGAGCCATGGCCGCTGAGCCTGCGCGTCCGGAGCCTGTGCACCGCAAAGGGAGAGGCCACAACAGTGAGAGGCCCACATACCGCAAAAAAAAAAAAAAAAAAAATTAGTTACATTTAAATTCCCAACAACAAATATAAACAGTAAATAGAAGAATAAAATAACACATGTAAATAATTTATCTGAAATTCTAATATCCCAAATGCTCTGAAAACTGATATCCCCTCCTCAAAGGGAGGCTCAAGCTCATTTGGTGGCCCAAACCTGGCCTGAACTAATATGAACCCATTTATAGTCTTTCTTTTTCCCACTTAGCATGAACCTGTATATGTTTTACTACAGAAATATCAATGTGTTTGTACAGAGCGCTGCTCCAAACCCTGCTGGGAATATTCTAAAGATATGGCATATGCTCTGTATTACTATTTTAAAATCAGGGTAATTCCAAATTACCAGATATATTTGACCTGAAGAATTTTGGATAAGGCATTGTAGATCTGATATAGGATACATTTCACTCTAAAACCCTAAAAAAATAGCATCCTTTCTTTTCACAATATAAAAAAAATTTGAATTACCCTTGGTAAGAGCTTTGCGTGTGCTTATTAGTTCTGTAAGCACTTTACATATAGTCACTCATCATAACAAACTTTTGAAATAGCCACTATTATCATTCTCAGTTCAAAGAAGAAAAAGCCAAACAAAAAGTGGCTTAAATAACTTGCCCAAGCGTTATAAGTGGGTGAAGCCAGGATTGAAACCTAGGGAATATGACTCCAGAGTAAAAATTCAACACTACACTGTGATTTATAAGAAGAGAAATTAATAGATTTACTACAACTGGATGTTCTGACTCTTGGCATTCCTCATGAGAATTATCTAAACTTGCTAAACAATCATATTCTCTGTCTCCCCCTCTCTCTCTCCTTGCCTACTTATTTGTTGCATATAGGTATTATCTCATCCAAGACCAAGACCACAACTACTCTCTTGTTTTCGTTAGGAACTATTTGACTACAAAGAATAGAAACCTACTTAAAACTTACATTAAATTGAATAGTGTCGGGTACATCCATTTGCAGGGAATATATCTTGATCTTCTGGAAAATGGATGATACTCAGCTCCTTTTCTCTGTTTCTCTGTTCTCTAATTCTACATCATTCTTCCTTCTGTGTAAATTAGGTCGCTTCTCTACCTTTTTTTTTTTTCCTTAACCTATACTTTGTCCCTCATGACTACCACCAAATGATGGGCTCAGCTATCTACTGTGTAGCTGGACAGTCACTTCTAATTATAGACAGTGTGGTCTAATTTCCCCTAGCTCATCCACACGGTTCAATCAAATAGATATACTTTAGCAACAGGAACTAGGATTAGAAAAATGAATTTTTTCTTTCTCTTTTTTTCTCTTTTCTTTCCTTTTATGATATTTAAATGATAAAAGCACCATTTAACTCATCTTTGGATTTTACCACTTGTACTGTGGCAGAAGAGTCTCATGATCTGAATGTTCTCTTTAAGATAATTGTGGTTAGGGAAGATATACTGGTAGTAACTCATGTGGAATGAATGTCGGGGTACCATTTTCATTTTCTTTTATTATTTTTAAATCAAGAGGGGATCAGTTAGGAAAATACAAAATTTACCTGAAACATGCAGTTTGTGCAATTTTCCCAGGCTCAGACTTCTTAACCAGGTTCTGATCATCATCTCAAAGTTAGCTTCTCAATCACCCCTGTCTAAATCTATTACATCTTGGGGGGGGGGATTAGCTTTCACTGATTAAAAATACCATATCCTATGAAGAAAGATAAATGTTGACAATATGGTAAATTAAAACAGTTCTCTATCCGGATTTATTTATCCAATGTATATCTAATCCATTGTATTTATTAAACCAGATCATTGCTGGTATGTGAATCCTGAACATTAGTGTGACCTGTACTTCTCTTCTGTGTACTAAAGGGAGTGGGATCAGACAATATTCCACATGGGAAAATTCACAGTGCACTTGCTTGACCATTTCTGTATGGTTTAGGGGTAGACAATCACAAATAGGACCTAGAGGAATATCTTATAAAACAGTTGAGAGAAAATATAAGGGTTATTTGAATCTGTATTTGTAAATACTCAAAAATGTTAAATTCAAAATGGGTAAGTTAATGATATTTAGCAATTTTAACTCATCCACCTATTTATAACTGATGCCATTGTCAAACCAGATCATGAGTATTGTCCTACACTTGGATATGTTAAAGTTAATTAAAATATAGATTTACTTAATATTCTAGAAGTCTGGAATTTTAGAAATTAAACACAGTTGTTGAAACATGTGGAATCAAAAACTGGAAAAATGGTTCTTTGTACCTTTCTTGCTTCCAATTATAGCCTATCAAAGATGTGATGTTGCTTTCTCCTCTAACAAGTTACATTTGATAATATATTAGCTCTGGTTTACTTTCTGGAAGTAAAGGTCACAAAGAATATTGAGAGTAAGTAGTACCTAGTACAAAAATGTCAAAAGTGTACAGAGGTCAGAAGCACCAGGGGAAACAAATGATCTTCCAATTTTGCCTTGAAAAAGATTTTACTCATCTTAGTGAGTAACTTTGGATGGATAAAAGAGGTGAAAGCCATCAGTTCCAGAATTGGCAACAGGAAAGTGAACATGAAAAGCATATTTAAGAAGCTAGCAAGTGAAAGTAATTCAAAAGAACAATGAGGTGCTGCCTGGAGAACCTAGTAACTTCAGTATTAATTTCTTGAGAATGGAGTAATTCATAGATGTTTTTGTGTAGCACTCAGACAATTTGAGGTCAAAGAAAACGGCAAATGATTTAGGTATTACTGGAGCCATTGACTTCAATGGGATCATAGAAAAATTTGTAAGAATTTTATCAGACGGAGGCATCTGTGGTACAAAAATTGATTAAATTTTCCCTAAATAGGAAATGACTGCATAATAAGAGGCAGTGCGGCATAGTGGGATTTGTAGAGGGCGTATATTTTGGAGCTTTTATTACCAGTTCTGCTCTTTGCTCAGCAACGTGATGTTGAGCAAGTTGCATAACCTATGTCACTGAGGTACATAATCTGTACCTCAATTTCTTCATTTAAAAGTTTAAATCCATAGTTGCACCTTACCCCATAGGATTGTTACGAATAGAGAAAATGAGATCGTATATCAAAAATAGTGATCTCAATGTAAGGTACCAATAAAAATACCCCATATGGAAGTTTTAAATGCTGTTACTGTTTATTGTTACTGTTACCTTGAATTAATAAAAGACAGTAGACATCCTAGTGTCTAGACAGTAGACAGTAGACATCTGAGTGTAAAGCCACTTACTCAGCACCACATCTCAGATTGAATATTGAAAAATTCCCCAGGGATTCCTACTTGCAAAAATAGTACTTGATGCTTGGTTCTACTGTGTTATTATGTTTGTCATATTGTATTGTGAGTCTTTTTGTTTGTCTCCACCATTCTATCACTTAGACTGAGTTCCTGGAGAACAGAGTCTTACTCTGTTTCCATCCATAAAACTTGGCATAGTTCCTAATATAAAGTAAGCACCCAACAAATGTTTGTTGTGTTAAATCTTGTTCCTTTTTAGAATCAGCAAGAGTTGGGTTTAGAACACCTATGTTAATTAATTAATATATTTTGGCTTCACTTATAATTAAATATTAAAGTTAATAAGCATATTTAATTTTTTCTCTTTAGCCTACTTAAAGAGATAGATGCTGGTCATGGTTGTTCACATTTTAGGTGAATTTGAGATATACAACTTTAAAATGGTGAGAAAAATATTTATAAATCTCCAATTGTGGGGAAATTTTTAATATAGTTGAATTTTTAAAAATTTGTCAAGTTTCATAATTTCAAATCTGATGATCCAAGTGAATTTTTAACTTGTATGATGGGGCTAATTCAACTGTTTGAATTACCCATTATTCTTTGTCAGGATTAAATTATGCAAGGTTTTCAGGCACTCATCATGTTCATCTCATAAAACCACCCTGAACTGTGATTCCCTTTTGGACAGATAAGGCTGAATCAGGTGCAGAGGGGATCAGCTGATTGCCCAAAGTTAATCAATGTATGTAAATTGAGTACAGAGATTTTGAAATGATATAGTTAAATGGTATTTAAACTAATCTGTGATAATTAAGGAAAGACGCTCTTTAGAATGACACATGAAGTGATATATGAATTTGAGGACCAAGAGACTGAGCATTAGCATATAGAAAATATTAGGCATGGGGCGATAAAATTAATCGACAGACCAGGTTGTTTTGTGTTTTTTTTTAGTATCTACAAACATGATAAGAGATGAAAAACTAAGAGAATTTGAATTTTAAAAATAAAATAGAGATTATATATATATTGTAGGAGGCCATAAATTGAATAGCTATTCTTTTCAACCCGACAACACTGAAAGTATAGAGTTAATATCCTAAGTTCGTAAAGTAGTCTATAATAAAAAACAAAACAAAAAACCAAAAACATTAAACCAACTGGGCTCTTAGCCCAGAAAATCACTGAAGCAAGAAATACTTGTATCAGGAGAGAGGAAAAGGGGAAGAGAGAAAGAAGAAGACAATAAAAGAAAAAATGGAAAGAAACCTAGCTGGCCAAATTTAATGAGAGAAGTGGAAAAGTTGTTCATTTTATAGACGGTCAAATGAAATTTCCCCTCCGACCTAGGAAGGACTACACTCAAAGCATAAAGCAGAGTTTTCAGTTATGAGAGGAAAATTCAAATACAACTTATTTCATGAAAACTGTGGGGAACTTTATAGCTTTGCTTTTATACCTTAAATTTAGCTTAAGTGTATTTTTTTTTTTACATCTTTATTGGAGTGTAATTGCTTTACAATGGTGTGTTCGTTTCTGCTTTATAACAAAGTGAATCAGTTATACATATACATATGTTCCCATATCCCCTCCCTCTTGTGTCTCCCTCCCACCCTCCCTATCCCACCCCTCCAGTTGGTCACCAAGCACCGAGCTGATCTCCCTGTGCTATGCAGCTGCTTCCCACTAGCTATCTGTTTTATGTTTGGTAGTGTATATATGTCCATGCCTCTCTCTCACTTTGTCACAGCTTACCCTTCCCCCTCCCCATATCCTCAAGTCCATTCTCTAGTAGGTCTGTGTCTTTATTCCTGTCCTACCCCTAGGTTCTTCATGACATTTTTTTTCTTAGATTCCATATATATATGTTAGCATACGGTATTTGTCTTTCTCTTTCTGACTTACTTCACTCTGTATGACAGACTCTAGGTCCATCCACCTCACTACAAATAACTCAATTTCATTTCTTTTTATGGCTGAGTAATATTCCATTGTATATATGTGCCACATCTTCTCTATCCATTCATCCGGTGATGGACACTTAGGTTGTTTCCATCTCCTGGCTATTGTAAATAGAGCTGCAGTGAACATTTTGGTACATGACTCTTTTTGAATTATGGTTTTCTCAGGGCATGCTGGGTCATATGGTAGTTCTATCTGTAGTTTTTTAAGGAACCTCCATACTGTTCTCCATAGTGGCTGTACCAATTCACATTCCCACCAGCAGTGCAAGAGGGTTCCCTTTTCTCCACACCCTCTCCAGCATTTATTGTTTCTAGGTTTTTTGATGATGGCCATTCTGACTGGTGTGAGATGATATCTCATTGTAGTTTTGATTTGCATTTCTCTAATGATTAATGATGTTCAGTATTCTTTCATGTGTTTGTTGGCAATCTGTATATCTTCTTAAGAGAAATGTCTATTTAGGTCTTCTGCCCATTTTTGGATTGGGTTGTTTGTTTCTTTGTTATTGAGCTGCATGAGCTGCTTGTAAAGTTTGGAGATTAATCCTTTGTCAGTTGCTTCATTTGCAAATATTTTCTCCCATTAGTGTATTTTTAAAAGTTATGTTTTGGTTAGTTGAGATATTCCTATTACCAACCTATTTCCAAAGTCATTTTGTTGTCTATATTTAGAACTTACTAAGGGACTGTTCTGAACAAATTAAGGGTGACTCCAGTTCTTATTTAGGGCTTACTAATTAAGTTATGGTGTCCCCTAAGGTCCTGACCCTGTCTCTTCGCACTTCCTCTTTTGACACATTTTTTCCCTAGGTCATCTTATCCGCCCTGGTGGCTGTAACGTTGGCTACCTGCTGATGTTCCTAAGTCTCCATCTCCATCCAGATCTCTTTCCAGACCTATGTCTATTCACTTATCAGACATTTCTATTAAATATTATTTAAATTTTAAAGATATGTAGATAGACAATTCGTAATCTTCATGTTCTTCCCTCCCCCAAACACCAATTTCTTTTCTGTTTTTTAAAATTTCTTTTAATGACATTACTTCTTAACAGTCCATTCCGGAAAACACAGAATCAACCTCATTTCTTCCTGCTCCTGTAATGTTCCCACTCATCACAGTCATTACAGTCTCCACTCTACTTCAGATGTCTCAGTTACATTTCCTCCTGTCTATCCCTTTTCCACTGAATGAATTTGGATCTTCATTACCTCCGAAGGGAAAAATTAAAACCTTTTAATGGGTTCTCCAGCTTCTCTTCTTTCCCATCTCCAATCTACCCTCCACACTGTTGCCCGAGTATAATTATGAGCCTTCCTCACTAAAGGTGTTACTGTCTTCCTGTCACACAAAGAGAAGGGCTAAACTCCTTAGCACATCAACCAAAACTTTAGCAAATAGGCCTTAACTTATTACCATTTTAGAAATCTCTAAATTTCCCCATTTCTCCTTCAGTTAAACTATAATGGGGGGATTTTATTTATTCTTTAAGACCCAGGCCAAATGGCATATCGTTTGGCAGAGTGAGTTGCCCATTCTGTAGTATATTTGTACTTTTTCTTACTGCTATTGTAGACATAATTACATTTTTTATAGTAATTAGCTAACGTGTCTGGTGGGCTACAGCCAGAGCTTCTCTAGGGTATGTATTGTGTTTTTTACATCTTTGCAATCCTCAAAACTTGATTTAAGAGCCTAGAACACAGGAGATATTTAATAAACGTTTGCTGATGGAATGAATGCGTGACTTGGGAAGCTCTGTGAGTTTCTAAGGTGGCCTTCTTGAGGTTTGCAGGAATTACCACTAGATGTCACTAGCACATTTCCAATAGCAATACACCTGAGGCAGGGCGAACTAACCTTTACTGAGCACCTACTGTGTGCCAGGCCCTTTTTAATAATTCTGTGAAGTAGGTATTATTATCAGAAACCTACCTTGGAAGCAGATGCTAGGAATGATTAATAGGTCATACAGCTAGTATGATGTAAAGGTAGGATTAAAATCTACAGGTGTCTGTATCAAAACCTATGGTTTTCCACAGTGGCAGCCACATTCTGTTTCTTTTCTGATAGTTGAGCCTCCGGCCTCCACATGATAAATAGCATTTGCCACATTTTCTAACAAATTAAATCTTTACTGACAAAATAAGCTGTTATTGGGTTAGGCACTCTTATTTAAGACCTTTCGAGTTAAAAGTCAGAGACTTGGCTTCTCTAATAAGCTTTTCCTGAATAGTTTGAAAACAGACTACCATTCAAAGAAAGCTTTTTAATTAAACGTGAGAATGTAAGTTTTGAACACGAGCAGTTAGATTTCTATATTATTACTAGTTTTTTTTTTCAATTACCATTTGAAAATGGAGGTCTACTGTTTATAAGGTGATAGATTTAGTAATTAGGGCTGAATACATGAATAAAATACAGTCCTTACCTTCAACGGCTTGTTAAACTATGATATCTCCTTGATGCAAAGTCAGGAACATCATGATATTTTTACTGTGGAGGGTATTTAATCTGAGACTCTCAAGTTTAAATAGCATTTAGAGATACTAATCCGTTTGATAATGTGACCCTCTATTCTTGGACCTTAAATACTTAGAAGCACATACTTGAGCATGGTGAAAGTGCACTAGCTCCTGCCTACTCACTCAAAATGTCATGTTTTACTTTTAGACCCAACTCTGCCTATACAGAGTCCCAAGCAAGACCCAGAACTTGAGGAGATATACATTTGTAGAAGTTCCAATCAGAGAACGGTTATAAGAAAGTATGATGAGATGGTGCTTAGACTTGAATGCTTGACTTGCACTTGGATGGACCCAATCATCATATTTTCCAGCCCTGAGCACATGGTGGCACCAAGGCAGTCAGCCATTATACAAATGAAAGAGAGATGAGAGAGAGGGAGGTGGCTCATGCCTCCCCATAAATTTTACAGCTTCTCTTTAGTTTAGTCAACTTCTGTATCATATCAGACTCTCTAAACTTTCTGCCAAATTCAGTAGTCGTTGTTAATGTTTTTGCTTTTGCTATTGTTAATTATTTAAAGACGTTAAACCAACAACTAATTTTAAGTTGTACATTTATATACAACATGATAAAGTTCTCCACAGATTTTTTTAAAGATAAGGAATTAATGCAGTCATGGAAACAGTTTATCTCCCTCACTTAATGTTTTATGTTGGTGAGCTTGAATTTTATGTGAAATTAAATTATGCGGTTTGAAAGTTATCAATATAAAAGGATAATACATCTTCAGTTTATTCCAAAAATTAGAAGTAATGTCAAACCCCTATATTAAAAATGCATAAAGAAAAGCATAATGTCAAAGTTAAAGGGCCAACTGAATAATAAATTGTGTTTATGTTATTTGTACAGAAAGATATCTCTTTAGAAAAGAAACAAAAATACCCATCAACCTTGATCAGTATTTGCATTGAATTAAGAGAGTTTTAAATTATGTGAGGTTATTAGCAACATGTTTCTCAAATAAAATGTGCCCAGTTGGTTCTCCTTTCTTATCAGAAAACAGCAACAGCTTATGGGGTTTTTTTTGTTGTTTTTGCGGTACATGGGCCTCTCCCTGCTGTGGCGTCTCCCGTTGCGGAGCACAGGCTCCGGAAGCGCAGGCTCAGTGGCCATGGCTCACGGGCCCAGCCGCTCCGCGGCATGTGGGATTTTCCCGGACCGGGGCACGAACCCGTGTCCCCTGCATCGGCAGGCGGACTCTCAACCACTGAGCCACCAGGGAAGCCCAGCTTATGCTTTTTAAAAACTTATACATCTAGAGAAATGCTCGGTGTATACACATCTTCCATCTTTTACTTTCTACTTTTGCCTGGCATAGTGTACATACTCAAAACATTTATTTATTGAGATGTTGAATCCATAAATAAATGAATGGTTGGGTTAATCAAGAAAGTTAGAGGAAGATTTGGTGGATCCTTCAGTGCCTTCCTTCTCTTGCTCCCTTGCCATCCCTCCTATTTTGCACTGAAAACACAAAAAATATCACTATGGAAGCTCTAGGAATCCCTAGTGTATAGATTGCACACACTGAGAGACAAGACAGCTTAGTGATGCGAATGACCTGGAGCAAATCCCAGCTGTGTCACTTACTAGCTCTTGTGAAAACAATAGCAAAGCATTAGAAATTGTGCTTCAGTTTTCTTATCCTTAAAATGGGAGGTAATAACAATATCTACCTCATGGGGTTATTGTGAAGATGAAGTGAGCTTGAATATGCAAAGCCATTTGAACAATAGATATCATTAATGTTTTAAAGGTGATGTTGTAGTTAAAGTGCAGAATCAGAAAGGTTAAGGACAAACTATCCAATAGATTTCCTGGTTTTTTTTTTTTTTCTCAAGTGATAAGCAAAACACAGAGGTCCTTTTTATTATTACAATTAACTAGATTCACTGAGTCGGAAGCTTTGGAAGTTTAGTTTAGTTTTGTTTTTAATAATTCCAAGAGAAAAAATATGAGTTAAAAATGATTTTACCTAACCATAAATGAGAGATTAGTGATTTTAATAGTTTATTATATTTATTGAGCTATTTTAATATAGTCAAGTTTTTATGTTTCTTTGCTCTAAAGAAAAAATGAGTAAAAACTCTATTTGTGAGGCTGTCAATGAATCATACCTAAAGAAACCTTCTGCATTCAGGTCATGAGCCATAAAAAGGTACCACCTGATGGCAGAATGTTCTGATTGCAGGTAAAAAGCTAAACAAAAACAAGCAGCTTTTAGTGCTAAGCTGACAAACTGAAACAATAAAGTAGTACCGTGCATTCCCACAACATCCATTTATTTATGTAAATCTTGGTTTCCTATAAATGAGCCTTGAGGCTTAGCAGTACTAGAAAACAGTTAGAGATTGTGAATACAGCCACTGAAGTGAGTTTCCAGAGGTGGGTTCGAATTCTGACTTCACCTCTTAGCTGTTGATTTGACTTTAAGCAAGATAGTCAACTTATTCATGGCTCAGACTCCTTGCTTAGTACCTACCTCGGAGTTATTGTGAACTAAATAGCTTATTTTTATAAGGTTCTTAGAATAGTATCTAATGCAGAGTAAGTGCCATATAGAATGCTTATTAAGTAGATAGAAGTACTATATTGCATATTCATTTCAGTGGGGTTTATGAGACCAAAACTGTCTTTTAAAGATATATTAGTGGTTTCTCAGGTGTTTCATACAGGGTTACAAAGTCCAAGCTCTGAAAGGTACTTCGCTTTTGTAACCTTGTATTGTAAGAAGGAATTTTATGTAGTGCTAATCAACCAACACCGTAAGGTAGAAAAAAAATTACTAAGGGCATCAGTTTTTTGTGGCGTTAACCACACTTAAAAAATCTTGGCTTTGCTACTCATCACTTACATGGCCTTTGGAAAGTTATTTATTTTCTTAAAACCTATTTTCTTATTTTAGTTCAATAGTAAGAAAAGGAAAAATATTATATGTAATTTGTATCATACTTTACTTTCTAGCAAAATTCAATGGCTCCTTCTCTATCACCCAAGTGATTAAGACTTGCCATCTTTGATATATCAAAATACACACCCAAAATCTGTTATAAGTCATTTTATATTTATATGGTTCTAAATTTTATTGTATATTAGATAGCAAAACATTTACATTATGTATGTCCAACAGATATTTGATTTTCTTGTTGATATATCTGAGACTGAATATTTTCTTCCAATCATTAGTACTATGCTAAGGAAAGATGCATGTAATTGTATGTATGGGTATTCCAAAAATAAAAGGAGAAATTTTAGAAAATTCTAGTGAACATTATATCTGTTTTTCTTCTCCATTGTGGTTCTCTGTTTATGGAAGAAGTAACAACTGTAGTTACAGAGATTAATCTTCAAGTTTCTTCTAGACTAGATAACTTCATAGGAAGCTAAAGCACTGAATGGAAAATAAACTTTTATGGATAAACACCTTTATATATTTCCCCAAAGAAAGCCGTCTGTTTATATGAACAAAGGCTTCATTCATAATTATACTCCAGTACTCTTTCTGTTTTGCATAATACCTAACTTGCAACTTTCTCGTTGATATAGGTGTTAGACTATGTGGTTTTGAAGATGAGTAATATGATCAACTCTTTCCAACATTTTTTTGTAGAAGAGGCTTTCTGTAGTGAAATTTAGACAAATTGTTCAAATTTTGAAACCTTGATAATATAGCCTCATTCCATTCACAGGCAGTCTAGGTAAGGAAAATATGCTCTAGGATTCTCAGCGAATGTGCCAGTCAGTGTTTAAAAGATAACTTAAATTTCCTTCTTTAACAGAGTTGGGAAAAGTGAGTTCTTGAAGTTGCAATCTGCAGTTTTGATATTCATGTATAAAAGGGGGCAGATGTTCTTTTCTGCTAAATCATTCCCATAATACACTTTCCTTGTATTCAGAGATGAATATGCTTACTGTCAAGCCTTGGCAGAAGGTTTCAGGAAAACATTGATTAAACTCCATAGGTGAACAAAGGAGAGAAGAAGATTAGCCATTTAAAATGTAATGCTCTTTCAACCTTTTCTTAACCTCTCTCCTCTTACACATTTTCTTTGATTCATACTATTAAGCCTAAAATCAACTATCATTTTTAATGTATTTTCACACAATTTAATTTATATATATATATAATATATATGTGGTCAGTATCTATATGTGGTCAGTATCAAATCCCTGAGAACATTGCTAGACCACCTTTTTAACATTTATCTTCACTCATATTTATAGAATTTGTGTAGCTTTTAAATATATCTCAGAGATGTTAAAAAGAGGATAAAAAATAGTTCATTAACAGATTCAAAATATGTTTTCTATAATCAAAATAAATGATTGGGTAAGTTCGTGAAATCAGTATTTCAAACCAGAGATAACTCTAGATGCTGGCTAACAAGTATTTTGTACAGGTTATATATGTATAAATAGAAAAAAATCAACAAATATATGAATATTTATTATTACACAGTAGATTAATAGAACTAAGTTTATAGAGGTACATGGATAAATAAAATAATTGGTATATGGTAGGTAAGTAGACAGATAAATAGCTGTATCTATACATAAGTTATAGTATGTAATTTATGTTTATAAATATGTGTGAGTATAGTATGTTTTTATAAAAGAATTCCTAGTTAGTGAATTATGAAGAAAATTAGGAGGATATATCAGGGACTGGGAAGTTTAGAAAAATGGAGAATTTCAAACTTCATGGTGTTTTATAAACTGTCTAGTTTCACCTCCATAATTTCAAAATATACTGACTTGTGCAACTGAATTTACATGATGACTAAAATAGTTTAAGCTTGGTTTAAATATAACGGATATTACTTATAAGATATTCATCCAAATGGGGGGAGGTATTTACATTTTAATAACAATTTACATGATAATTTGCATATAGTATTCAAGGATCAATGACTATACCAGTTTTAATCCTTTAATTCAGTATTTATTAAATTCTTGCTATTATCAAAGAACTCAGAGTTAAATAAATTTTTGAACATGATTCTTGACCACAACAAAGTACAGTTGGAACAAAATTTGTGTATTGTTTATGGAAGTAATTGCATGAGACATAGGCTTCAGAGAGAGAGCGTTTTACTATGTAATTGTATCAACATGGTAATGACAAAAACTGAAAGACAGTGAGAACAGAGTGAATATGAAGGATGATTTGACCCATCTTAGATACTAATTCGGTGTTACCTGAAAGGAAGAAACACAGATGATTGCAAAGTTTTAAGTGTGATAGGGCTAATCATGTGACAAATAAAAGGAACTCAGAGGAAAGCTAAAATGTGGGTGATAGTTTAGTTTTAAACATTTTTAAAAGATAGAGTGAGTACTTGTGAAAATTCTCACTGTTTAGTTCATGAGAGGAATCTGTCAGAAGATAGAACAATTCTGGGAAGGCATCTTCAAACAGGAGATAGTTGAATCAAGGAGAGAAATTGAGATCTTCAGTGTGTAAGAAAAATAACCAGATCAAAAATAACCAGGATACTTTACTGTATTTACATGTCCAGTATGATTAGGGGAAGGAACCTGAGATGGAGATAGAAAAATAATCAGAAACAAACAAAATAAAATCAAGATGGTGTCAGTAATCAAGGGGAGGGTTTGAAGAGGAAAGAATGAAACCTCAGAAACATCTGTTCTCTTTTCTGTGTTCTAAATAGATAAAAATCTCTCGCTCTCTCTGTCTCTGTCTCTCTCCCTCCCTCCCTCTCCCCACCTCCCCCCTCCCCCTCTCCCTTCCCCTTCCCCCCACCCCTAGCCCACCCCCTGCCTCTCTCCTATTCTGATTTGGAAAAGGGTCATAAAAAAATGGGTGTTTAAAGTGTTTTGATGTTTTAATTTGCATATTTGGGCTTTCTTAACTAAGTTCTGCATCTTTTGTCCTCAGGTGAGGACTTTAAATACTTCTCCCAGGGAGATCCAAGAGGGAGGAGATGTGGGGATATATGTATATGTATAGCTGATTCACTTTGTTATAAAGCAGAAACTAACACACCATTGTAAAGCAGTTATACTCCAATAAAGATGTTTAAATAAATAAATAAATAAATAAATATTTGTCCCTCCTACTCCCCATTGGAGATTTATGTTATATTATCAAGCTCAGTGATACAAATGATCTCTTGTAACCTTTTTCCTACTATTACCAATTTGATGATTAGATTCATGATGGCAAAATAATAATGAAAAATGACTTGTTTCTGTTCCTATTTCATATTCTTGAATATTAATCGTTCTACTAATATAGATCAAAAGATTTTTCAAAGCTCTGACACTTCCAACACAGTCTAGCATTAAGAATCTATCTGCTCCATCAACCTGAAGAAGCTGTTAGCTAAGAGGAAATGCTCCATATTTTCTCCCTGTTATAGTAGAAGAATATGACTGTTAATTAGTTTTACCATTTTAAAGACAGGTGACACTATATATAAAGAAATTAAAAATATTTCACTTGGGCTCTGTGCTGTGTCTCCATCAACTGAATGAAAATATCTTTCCCAGGTTTTCAGAATATACATTATTAATTTTAGCATCTAATCATAAATAGGGATTTTGAGTGAAAATACACTTACTTTTTTAACTTTTAAATTATTTATACCAAAAAATATTGTTTAAAAATACAACCCTTAAAAAAAAATACAACCCTTTACTTTGAAAAGGAAAGTACTTTTCAAAAAATAATTCATGCTAGCAATACAATTGCTCTCAATCATTGAGAAAATTTTGGTTATAGTGTCTATTTATCACAGATACATTCCTTCTTTCCCAAAACAATCACTCAAGTTAGACATTTAAAAAAATTTATTCTAACGTTCTTTCTGGGCACAAGTAATTCCTTCAAAGAAGAAAAACCATATGCAGTTCATTTCTAGGTCACAAACCTTGCATCTAGAGGAGTTCAAAAAGTTAATGAATAACCAAACTTTTTTTTTTTCCATTTTGCACTTTAAAGGATAACACAACCCACAAGTATTTTATTTTTTAAAATAGGATAGAACATAGACTTTTAGAATAGAATGTAGACTTATTACATATACTGCTTCTATATTTTACCTGCTAGAAGCAGCTGTATTTGAAATTTGAAATGTTCCCAAACTTACTTTTAGTTAAAACTAAAATACATGTACAATTGTTTTTGCTTAATATATATTTAAAGCTATATTAAAGAGAAAATATAGCTTTACTATATTTTACTCTTTACTTTTATTCCTAGCTTTTTATAATCTTGATGTATTCCTGTTTTGTTTTTTTTTTTCTCATTTAAATATGGATTATCCTTTCTACTCAAAACTATTGGAGAGCCTTATTTGGAAATTAATTTAAGACTACCCCCCTAAAATAATTTCTAGTGGATTTATTCTGACATCCACAAATAGTTAACTTCTAATTTCATCATATGTATAACTGATTCACTTTGCTGTACACCTAAAACTAACACAACATTGTAAATCAACTATACTCCAATAAAAATTTTTTTAAAAAGTCAACATACAGAAAAGAGATGATTCATTATATATGATACTTATCACTCCAGTCCATTTTACATGTGAAAGATCATTTTGGGCAGAAGATTCTAACTTATTTCAGAGAGAATGAAGAAGAAAATACTTGTGTGGTTTGTTTCTCCCTAAAAGTTAAGAATTTTGAAATTATTTTTTAACATTTTATAAACATATCCCACTTTGTTACTTGGGATGAAATTTGGATTCCGAGGAACTAATTCTATTTCAGGAATATGTGCATGTCTTTAAAAGTTAGTATAACAAATGAGGCCTGATTGGCTATGGTTTGGGTAAAAAAGTCAATAGTAAATACTAATGGACCACTTGATACTATCACCAAGTCTTAACCTGAGCTCTATTAACTTTGCAGACTCGTAGATACGGAAGTAATTATTGACCAAACTTAAGATAGTTTACTGCTGACTCTCATTTGTTGAGTTTAATGATCAACATTTCCATGAAGGTATATAATTCATTACTAATGTATAACATATTTCAGCAACTTGACAGTTTTTTTCTGACTTTTCCACATATTTTGGTGCCTCAGTAATGTACAACTTGAAAAACCGTATGCAAGTATCAAACATGTTTTCTATTAGTTGAACATGAATCTTAAAAGATTCCTGTTTTTAAAATGATGCAAACAACCAAAACTAGGAGAAACTCTATCAAATATAATCTGAGGCAAGTGATAACCACTGCCCATCACTATAAATATGGATCTTATTCCTTTGGGAGAGTTTTTTGCTTTCTTATTCCAAAGAGATAACAGTACGTTTAACTAATTACCAAGAAGGTCAAAGGCAAATAATATTTTTCTGTGTCCCTGCCCCTGACTTAGCATGTTAGGAAGGAGCATTTATATTAAAAAAAAAAAGATGAGAATCTGACACAATATCCTTCCCTCCTGAAAGCACACAGTCACTAAATAGGACAGCAAGTCTTACCTTGAAGGAAGGTGGTAGTGTTGATTGACATCTTAGAATGAACAATTTTAAGCTCTGCATCAAGGCTATTTCATTAGTTCAAATGACTTTATCTAAATCTGAGCAGAAAATTCATGGGACCTGGCCAAATTCTTATACAGGTCAGATTTCTACTCTATTGAATAAATATTGGAAGAACAGTAGGATAAAATTATAGCTGGACCTTTATTGTGCTACAATCATGCTTGTTCAATGGTATCTTTTTATGAAAACCAAGTATATTTCATTTCAGCTCTTTTACTATATCTGTTCCAATGAACATACCCATGAATTTTATGAACAAATTGATTTTCCTTCAAAGAGCATAGTTTTCATTAAGTATTTCACGTTTTGTCTCATTACTCACTTTGGAGTTTGATTAGTTAGATTCATTACAGCACTGCAACATAAAAACATTTTTCATTCAAGGAATTGCTTGTGATAAAAAATACAAAAGAATCAGTAAATTATTTATCAGAATACTTTAATTCTTTGTTGTAATCTAAATGCTTTTATAGGAATCAGAATTTTGACATGAGTATAGTCGTTTAACTAATGTAGGAAGTTATTTAATATAAAATGAGATAATCACCTTTGTATTTAATTAAGTAATTAGGACATTTAAATGTCCCATGTTATAACAAGGAGTTAGGAAACCTGGAGTCTGACATGAGGTCCGGCCCAGACTAGGCGCCTACTGAATATTCCTTAATTTTGTAAATCCTGAGTTTGAGCAAGTTGCTTAATCTCTCCGTTTCCTTATAATTAAATGCATTGTGTGATACTCTTTCAGAATAACTATGCACTATCCCTGATTCTATTCCCTTACAGTTGCTTCTGTACTAGTTGAAGGGAGTTAAAATTCAGTTGTTTAATTTTGCCACTATAACAATTTATAAAAGGAGAGTACCTTAGAATTTGCTGTATGTAACTGAGACAGATTTATGTATCTATGAAATTACAGTCAGTGTTTTGGAGCTAACATTGATATAGTGTCAACCTAATTTAATTAAACCCAGAACTAGTAGGCTGGCACTGCCTCAATATTTTCTGCTGTCCATTCTTTTGTTTATCTAATTATATACCATTATAAAGAGTTCATATTTACTGTGAGCAGAACACACTGGCACAGATTAAGTGCAGTAATAGAATTGCTTTGAATGATGACATCTATCTTTTCCATGACTCCTATGGATTTCATTGCTAGAATATGTTACTAAAATATAATATTTACCTTACTCTAAAGTAAAATCAATGCATCCTTTCCTGATGCACACACTGTATACTAATTGTTAATATATTTTTCCATTCTAAATGTTATTAAACTGTAGTAGAGTATTACTGCCTTAAATATTTTAGTTATTGTCATTAATCCTCTTCAGAAGGGAGATACATCCATGCAACTGAAAATAATATAAATATAACAGCATGAGAAATCCTGCATTGTTTATTTTAAAACTATGGCTGGCTTTAAAAATTAGAGATGCATATTTTTCCTTTGAGACTCATCTTACTGAACCGAGTACATAATTTCTCGTACCTGCATGCCTTTACACATGCAGCTGTCATCTCTGCTCAAGATACAGTTCGATGTCCTCTTCACCCCGTTGACGTTTTCCATCTGGCGAGCTCTGAGGAGCCCTTGAAGACTTGACTCAAACATTCACCCCACTCAGACTGACCTAGCAGCTGCTCATCTGTGCTCCCGCTCTAGGATATTCTTGCCTCAATTACGGTGCATAGTACAATGTATAAATGTACCTGATTGACTCATTATCATTTCACAATTTGATAAACTCTTTGAATATAAGAACTATGTCTTATTATTTTTTAAATGTATTTCATTGAAGTATATTTATTTATGCTGCTGTGTTAATTTCTGCTGCACAGCACAGCATTTCAGTTATACATATATATACATTCTTTTTCATATGCTTTTCCATTATAATTTTCCACAGGATATTGAATATAGTCTCCTGGGCTATATAGCAGAACCTTGTTGTTTATTTGTTCTATATATAATAGTTTGCCTCTGCTAATCCCAAACTCCTAATCCACCCCCCACCCACCCCCTCTCCCCCTTGGCAACCACAAGTCTGTTCTCTTTGTCTGTGAGTTGTCTTATTTTTATATCTTAGCACCTAGAACAATCTCTGCCATAGAAGTAAACACTCATTTAATGTGTATGAATGGATGAACAATTGAATCAACAAAGATTTTCATGTTTGGTTTGCTAAGTCTCAGTAACCAGAGTTGGGAAGAGTTGCATGAAGTTAAGCATCACGAACTGAGAGTCAAAGTCTTTTTCCTAGATGGATTTACATTTTATGATATCAAAGCTTGATCCACTTTAAAATTCTTTCTGACATATCTTGAACAAGAGAAAAGCCTTCTTTTATGCTTTAACCTGATTCTGTTATCCTTCTTTGAACTACCTTTCTATCTCTACATGCTACTCGTTTTTAAGGGAAAGCAAGGTTAATGTATTTTAAAAACTTCATGGAAAGTAAGCCCTACGTGGGTTGCAAATGCAAATAGAAATATTGAATTTGAGCTAAATTCTCTCTATAAACTTATAATTTTATTTCTTTTATAGTTTAAAGCTATTACATGAGATTAAACCTGGCTTCTATTTCAATAAATATATCAAATTAGTACCTATTTTAAATGTACAATTTCTATTATACGTTTAAATTAGTATAATTTTTCAAAATGCATTGTATCAGGAGTTACGAAATAATTACTACTTTTTTTAAAGTAGTATATAATATACTGTATTTTAACTTGTATATTATTTACATGAAACATTATGTGTAATAATGTATATCTGAGGACTGAACTCTCGTTAAAACTAATTTATATATAGAAGCTTGCTTTGCAGTAAAATCTAACATTATTTCTACTAAAAAACATATCTCAGCAATTTTATTGTTATTAGTGTTATAAACATTGCATATCAATAGGTCCTATAATAAATAGTATAGTTTATGCAGCAGTAGAGATCCATATGTACCCTGTGTTGGTAATACAAAGTATATGAACGTTCATGTTTGTAAAGCAGATTACTTAAGAAGTATTTGCTTTACCAGAGGATTTTTTACTTTTGAATCTATTTCTTACCTATCTTGCTTCCCTAGTGCCTTTACAAAATACTCAGATTTAAGAAAAATGCCTTACATAAAAATTTCAGAAATTCATTTTTTACGTCCCACAGATACGTGTAGTTAGATGTATATAGCCCAGGGGATTCATCCAGAATGAATTTATTTTATAGTTTACAAATAAATATGAATAAGAAAAATGGTAGATATTTTGCATTTTAACCTAGAGAAATGAGAACTTCTGTACATCATTGTAAAATTTTAAAAACTACCTATATAGATTTTTTTTAAAAGTCTACTTAACCCAGGCAAGAGAATTAGCTCTTGTTAAAACTTATTTCAAATTCAGTGCCCCAATAAATCACAAGAGGCCTAATAAAAGTCTGAGTTTAAGCCCAGAATATATTAAGTGTATATTCTCCTTCTTAAAAATTTTTGCTTTCATGGACATTTTAGATAGTAAATTGACTGAAACTATATTCCAATATATAGGCACTTGATATCTATCCATTTATTTTGATAATAAGAGAAAAAAACCTAAAGATAAATCAGAGTGAGATCTATGAATAGTTTCTATCTAAAAGTAAATTTTCCATATATACTGTTTTAAAACAATTTTTTTCTAATAATAAAGGTAATGCAACTTCACTGTCACAAGTGTAAGAAATATGTATAAAAAATGAATAAAATAAATCTATCTGTAAATTCAACATCCAAAGATACCTCTGTTAACACTCCAACAAGTAGGAGATTATTCGTATTTTCCATGTCTACTTACACAAGAAAATTTAGAGGAAGAAACATACCATAACTCCAACACACTGTCCATCTTTCAGCATTTTTTCTTTTACTTATTTTCCTATTTCTCTATTTTTCTATATGTGTATGTAGTATAGGCTCATATTTGTATTTTTATACTTTACAGTGATAAGAATTTCCAAACATTTGTCAGGTTCCACATTAGCAAAACTTTTTCTGTGGCTTAATACCATAAATTAACTTAAATAATCGTAAAAGAAAAATAAGGGAAGGTTTCAAACATGAAATTATATGGCCCTAAAATAAGACAAAATATGTCATTTTATTCATTAGGAGATAGTCATAATTTAGAACGATAAAGTACTTAAAAATTTTCACATATTTATTGAATAGACAAGATGAGAAGGAATATTTCATATGAATTTTCATAAAGGATGGCAGACAATTGAGATAAGAGCAACTATTCTGTCACAAATTTTGGATTATCAATTATGCTATGCCTGTTACCATGTAGCACTATGTACCTCACAGCAAAGTACTCAACACAATTACGGATGATAATAAAGTAAAAAGTAAATCTGAGATTGAAGATGTAGTACCTGTATGCGAAAACTTGAAGTAGACAAGATAGGTTTTTCAGGACATATTTTTGTTATCATTCAGGAGGAAAATAGAGTCACAAAAGCAAAAATGTCTAGGAAGATGCCTATGACAAAGACCATTTATCCTGAGTTTGGAAACAGCTCTTCGTAATTGATTCAGTCCCTGCTCCTTCATCATCCCCTGGAGAGCAACAAGCTGAACCATGTGTCATCTCATACAAAGTACAATCAGAGAGGTGGTTGCCAGAAAACTACTGTGCTTTCACCTTTGAACCTGCAAATAATCTACAAACCCTCATGCTTCCTCTCTGAAATTACCAAGGGGACCATATGGAAAAATAAGTTCATGCAATATGAGAGAGAATTGAGAGATCCTGAAAAAATATGAATTTAATCAGTTTTACTATTCAGGAGACTGTGCTCCTTCTATTTCAAAACAGGTTCTTGTAACCATACTGTCCATGTGCCAAATAATCAGCCTCCCCTCGTTTGTCATTCTGCTGCAGGTGCATTTCCTCAGAAAGGCCATGAGCTTAAGTATTATCATTCACACAGAAATCAATTTCTTTTGACGGCAAAGTGTTGCAGGCACAAATTTGCATTTGTGGTGTGGTAATTTGAAAAAATTCTACAAATTGGAGATTTTGAATGCCCTTGCTACTTCTTTTCTATCTTTTATACATTTTGCTGCTGGGAAAAAAGAAAACTCTCAGTTCTTTTATGGAGTGTTATATAGTTGTATTTATTTTGTAAAATTATTTTGAAGTTAATAAAATACTTCCCAGCTCAGGGTCGTTCTGTCTCCTGTGTAATGACCAAAAAAGATGTATTCACTGGTCATGGTTAATCAAAGAATTAGAAAAATGTATTTGGTTCAATCAAGCAAATAGTTCTTGGATACCTACTAGGTATAACGTATTGTTATAGATGCAATGGAATATTGATGTGCCTCAGATGTCAAAAATCATATTGCTTTTGGACACGTATACGGTCACATTAACATAAATGCTCAAATTCCCATTGTACTTACAATACTCCTGAGCCCTTAGACCTTTTGAAAAGTGCTCTGATAAAATATTTATGGCAGGCCCCAGAGAATCTGAAGTGTTGAGTTTAATCCTGTTAGTCCTGTGGTTGCTCTCCCACATGAAACCAAGGGCTTTTGCCGCGTCCGTCATCCAGGCTCTGCTGTGAGGATGCTACTCGACGTCATCTTCCACTAAAATCTGCTTTGACCCAGTTTCACACGCTTCCTCCTCCATCAGTCCCTTCAGTCTGCCTATCTAACCCCTCCCTGTCAGGCCAACAAAAAAACCCAAATCCATGACGTTCTTTTATAAACCTTAGCAGTTTCTTCATTTTGTGAGGCTCTTATATTCAATTGTATTTTCTCCTTCAACTTAAAAAAATTAATTTGCACATTTTACAAAGATAAATAGATATAAACTTCAATAATTTATCAGGAACTTCCTGAATTTTCTTCAGGCTCAACCAAAGCCTCTCCCACTAAACAAAAAGAATTTCAACTCCAGTGGCCTAATTGGGGGGAGTTACAAGATGCAATCATGATGTGATTACTAAGCTAAAACGTAAGTAACTTGTTTTGGAGATTAAAAAAAAAAATAAACAAGAAATGTTTGGTTCTAATTCTAAGGGTCAGATAAGGCTTGGCATTGGAGATAGCATTGAAATGAGCATGGAAGAATGAGTCATATTTTGAATTAATTTGGAGAGAGGAAAGTGGAGGGACAGGCATTGTTATACCCAGTTGCAATACAAAAGACACAGAGACATTTAGGTTGCTTCCATGTCCTGGCTATTGTAAATAGTGCTGCAGTGAACATTAGTGTCCATGTATCTCTTTGAATTATGGTTTTCTCTGGCTATATGTCCAGGAGTGGGATTGCTGGATCATATGGTAGCTCTATTTTTGCTTTTTCAAGGAACCTCCATACTGTTCTCCATAGTGGCTGTACAATTTACATTCCCACCAACAGTGTAGGAGGGTTCCTTTTTCTCTACACCCTCTCCAGCGTTTATTATTTATAGACTTTTTGATGATGGCCATTCTGACCAGTGCGAGGTGGTAACTCATTATAGTTTTGATTTGCAGCCCTCTAATAATTAGTGATCTTGAGCATCTTTTCATGTGCTTTTTGGCCATCTCTCTGTCTTCTTTGGAGAAGGGAAAGGGCCTATAACTCCAAATTTCTAAATGTTCTCTGGATAGCAGGCTAAGTGGAAAGTAATTGTGTGAAAACAGTTAGACTAGAGCTAGATTGTGATGATTTAAGATGCTTTGGATTCTACACCGAAAAACTAGGACATTTCTTAGTTCATGTAACAAGAAGGTGTAGAGATAAGGCGGGTTCAGGGATAGTGAACTGAATCATACAGTGAAAGCATGCCTTCAGCTCCACTTCTCTGCAGTTCTTTCCCCTCTTTATTTCTATATGGCTGAATTAATTTCAAGCATCACATTCACAGTCAACAGTGTCCAAAGGTAGGGGCTAAAGCTTTTTTTATGTTTTTTATTAAGAATTTTGCCTTGAAATTTTACCCAGTAGACCCTTCCTCCTGTGTCAATGGCTAAAATCCTTCCATAAATCTATTCAGAAAATGATCAGTGATATGGGAATGGAATTGCCAATTCCTAGATGAATTGATTCCCAGATTCCCCCAAAGAAGAGGCCACCTGATATGTGCACAAAATCAGGTTTGTGTTAGCAAGAAGGAAATTGGGGAAAGTATAGATAACCAGATAAGTCTGACTGAGAAATAACAGGATGAGAGCTGCATTTTAGAGCATAACTATGGAAATAGTTTGGGATAAGTTAGAGGGTGTACAAACAAGAAGCAAAGAGATCATAAGAGGTTAATGCAATAATGGTGTAAGAGACAGTGAAAATTTAAACTAAGGCATGGAACCAAAGTAAGAGTGAGCAGAGGGATAGCTAAGAGAAGATTTTCAAATGAAGCACAGACATCACCAATGGTCTCTTGGACATGAAAAGTGAGGGAAAAGATGGGTAACCCCAGGGTTGAAAATGGAAATTCAGCAATATCATTAACTGAGTTGATAAAGACAGGAGTAGAATAGGGAAAAATGGTTACAGTGTGCACAATGATATGAGGATTATCACCTTGAGAAAATGATGAGTCCCTTCTCTTTCATCTACATTGAGAAACTTAACTAGAAACTGTATTGATTAGGAACTTTGAAATTCTAGACGTGAAGTTTTCCCTTAGAATTGAATTTATTCTTTATTTGTGTGTCATCTTTTTCCAGTACTTCATGAAATTCATTTCAAGAAATGTCTTATTAATCATTATTTTAATAAATGTTACTGACTATATAAACAGAGCCCTAAAATCCTCTCAGGTATATAGTTTTAACATACATTTTTTGAATACTTGTTAAGAAAAATCAAGCAGCACAGTATAAAAAGGGGGTACTATAGCTATGTCCATGATATTTACATTCAATTTCAATTGATTTTAAAAATTATCAGATCCTATGTCAGCAGATTTGGAGAACTTTTTTTTTTTTGATAAAGAACAAAATCCAAATTGCTGAGTTCTGGCAGAGAGCGTGGTGAGAAGCAGATCGCTGCCTTCCACCCCGGGGCAGGTGAACGCGGGGAGGGGGGAGGGGGAGGGGTGCCCGGGACAGGCCATCAGGGACGTGGTGCCTCTGGGCATCGGGCATGGCAGGGTGAGAAGCATGGCGGCCACTGGAACGCCGTGGAGGGCCCTGAGAGCCTCGAGGGCCCGGGAAGGCAGGGCTACGTGGACACCAGCTCGGCCACCCTTAGGCCTTGGAGCCCGCGAGGATACGGGACCTGAGGTGACGTCTCTGTCCCTGTTTGACGAGACCTCACAACGTCCGGTCAACGATGGACAAAGGCCTGAATGGGCCGGAAGGTGAGCGGAGCTCCGGTCGTCGACGGGTGGAACGGAATGGTAGCGGGTCATCAGGCACTTGGTCGTCGTTCTACCAAGACCTCGACGTCGGAAGATAGAAATGGTAGAAAAACGTACCACATGCGGCCAATAGGAAGTGCCCGCCACCCTTTGGGAAGATTTACTGGCCGTTTATAGAAGGCCTGTGTATATAACATGAAAAAGCTGCTCTCAACTTTCCCCCCAACCTTTCAAAAGAAAACTTTCGCCACATCTAGGCCTTCTAGATGTGAAGAGGTTGCCGCCCTATGATAGAGTCAGAAAGTCACATGTCTTGTAAATGCCCATCTGTTTAAAAAAAAAAAAAAAAAAACCGTAAAAAAGAAATGTCTTCTGGAAATGACTTTTCGAAATGGAGTTGTTTGACCACCTCTAGAAGCGACATCAGGAGCCACGGAGGTCCACCTTTGTTCAGTGGGTTAGAGGACATGGGATGGAAGACGCTGGGGGGGGCGGGGAAAGAAGGTTTTATGCCAGAATGGTCACACTTAGAAGACATTTGCATATTAGAACCAGTGTGCTTTGTACTCCTCACTGCTGTATATATAGTTGACAGTAAATACTTTTTTGAAATATCTAGGCTTTCTAGGTGTTTTGAAGTGCTGCATATATGTGCAAAGTAGGGGTAAGTAAAAACACATCGTGTAAGTGTCTTTTTGTTAAAATTCATATGAAATGTTTTGGGATGGGAGCAGGTTGGCCAAGACACCTGTCTGAACAGTATGCGCTGAGTTCAAGGTCAGGGAGGGTAAGGAAGTGCAAAGAGCTCTGTGCCAGTATATGACAAAGTAGTTAGTAAAATTAGCACATTTTGTACACTTTGTGTTGAAATTCATAGGAAAGCTTGTTTTCTGTAAATGACTTTTGGATATGAATTTGTTCAGCCACCTCTAAGCATTACACATGCTTGAACTTGTCCACTGGATTGGTGGTGGAGAGAAGGAAGTGAGGGAGGGAATGGGTCAGGCCAAAATGGTCATATTTAGAAGATACCTCTCATTATAACCATTGTTACATGTGTGCAATTGCATTTAACAGTGCTGTGTACGTAGTGGACAAGTAAGTTCTTATATGAAATATCTAGTCTTTCTAGATGTTTAGAAGTGCCTGATGTATTTAAAAGTAGAAGCAGTAGAATAACGCTTCTTCTAAATAGCTTTTAAAAACTGATGGGGAATAACTGTCTTTGGAAATGGAATTGTTAAACCTCCTCTCTGAACAGTATACTCTGTGCTTGTTCATTGGGTAGAGGGAGGTGGGAAGGAAGATTGCAAAAGATGATTTGCTAGTGTGTACTAGAACATTTCAGCTTATCCATTGCTCTAAATGTTACATGCATTTTGTTTAACTTTATATATTATGTATATACTGGACAAATGGGTCCCAATTTTATAATATCTAGTCTCTAGATATTAAGGAGGTCGCCAAAGTATGACAGAAGTAGCGTTAGTAAACTAACAAATTTTGTACGCTTTGTGTTAAAATTCATTGAAAGGCCATCTTCTGAAAAGGACCTTTGGAAGTGAAATTGTAAATTGCATCTAGGTGACACATGTGCTTATACTTGCCCACTGTTGGATGGATGGCGGAAAGGAGGTACTGGGAGAAATGAAGGGTTCTAGACTAGAATGTTCCTATGTAGAAGACACTTTCAGATATAACCATTGTTACATGTGTGTAGATTATTCAACACTACTGTGTATATACTGGAGAAACTTAAGTCCTTATTTGAAACATCTAGTCTTTCTAGATGTTTAGAAGTGCGCAAAATATGTTAAAAGTAGAGGTAGTGAAATAACATATTTTGTAGGTGTACCCTTTTGTTAAAATTCATATGAAATACGGTCTTTTAGAAATGGAATGATCAAAATGATCAAACCCCCTTTCTGATCAGTACACATTATTTTACTTGTGCTGGTTCAGGAAGAAAGAAGAAAGTGCAAAGGGCTTTATACCAAGACTAATCGTTGTCTGGTATGTCTCTGCATTTTGTTTTACTTTGCTGTGTACATAGTGTACATAAAGGACAAACGTCCAAATGTACAACATCTAGTCTTCCTAGATGTTAAAGAGGTTGTCAGTGTATGACAAAAATAGCTGATAAATACATTGTGTACACTTTGTGTTAAAATTCACAGGAAAGACTTCTGAAAACAACTGGAGGAAGTGAAATTGTTAAAATCCCCTCTAAGCATTACAGATGCTTATTACTCTTGTCCACTGGGTTGATAGAGATGAGAAGGGGAAGGGTTCTAGGCCACGGTGTTCCTGTTTAGGAGACGCTTTGCGATTATAGCCTTCGTGTACAGTTTATTCGCTGCTACTACATGTATATATAGTGGACAAACTTTGATCTGTATTTGAAACATCTCGTCTTTCTAGATGTGTAAAAGTGCACAACGTATGTTGCAAGTAGAGAGTTTAACACCTTTTAAGTTTTTTTCTGTTAATTCATAGGAATGGTTGTATTTGGGGAGTGGAAATTGTTAAACTTGAGTTTTGGAGAGTGAGCTGACTGTTCACTGGGTGGTGGGGAGGGCAGCGGACAGGGAAGGAAGTGCAGAGAAGAGTTCTGTGCCCATGAGTCTTTAGACAGCTCAGACTGTCTAACGATCGTTTTATTTGTGCGTTTTAGTTTAAAAATATTGCTGTGTATTAAAGAATAAGTAAGTCCTAATGCCCAAGGTATATTAAAAGTAGAGGTAGTAAAATAATCCCTTAATAAATGCCCTTTTGTTAGTTTTTAGGAAGGGGCTGTGTCTTCTGGGAGCGTCTAAGTTAATCCACCTCTAGAAGCTAGATGTAGTCCTGTACTTAGTCGCTGATATGCTGGAGGAGGGGTAAGAGGAAGGGTGAAGGGAAGGGCTCTTGGCTAATATCTCCATATCTAGAAGACAGTTTTAGATTATAACCATAGGTCTAAATGTGCATTTTTGTAAAGTACCAATGTTTATTATGGACAAGGGTCATTCATTATTTTGCAACATCTAGGCTTTTTAGGTGTCCTGAGGTGACAACATATGATAAAAAGTAGAGCTAGTGAATTAACCAGTTTGTAAATATGTTTGTTATAATTGATAAAAAAGCAGCATCTTGGACATGGAATTGTTAAACCAGCTTTGAGAAATGTACGTCAGGACTTGTTCATTAGGTTGGCAGCAGGGGGACAGAGGAGTATAAAAGGGAGGGGTGTATGTGGATGTGTTCATATTTTTACTTTGATGATAACCATTGATGTGTGTGCATCTCTTAGCTGTACTATAGGAATACACTGTTAAGTAATTCAATGGAAACAGACCTCCTTGCTAATACTTTAATAGTTTAGATCGGATAATGAATCCGCTTAAAAGCATTACACGTTTGTGTACTCTGTTGCTTTATGTCTCATTTTTAATTGAACATTAAGGGAATGTAGTATTTTAAGCATAACTCTGCCATTATCTTTATCTGGAGGCCTGTTGCCATTTTTGTCTTTCCTGGAATTTTTGTCTCCAAGAAAGGATTCCATTTTTTTTTTTCCTTTCCGATTGGGTTGGTGTTGGTATTCTTGGTTACCAAAATACTCATAGCTTTGGGACTTTGAAATGGTAAATATTCATGATGTGTGAAAAAGCATGATATATAACTGTATGATCTTAATTACATAAAAATGGATGCTTAGTTGTGTTTAAATACACAAACGAGACCTAGAAGGACACATCAAATGGTAAACTGCTTGTGATGATGGATGACTTTGTTTTTTGCTTCTTGTGTTCTTTGGTTTCCTATTATGCACATGTTAACTTTTAAGCAATAAATGTTATTTTTAAAACCTTAAAAAAATCCAAATTGCTTATTTCTATTTGTTTTAAATACATAAATTAATATTCACTGTTTCAATCTAGCCTTTATAACTGTAATTAACCAACACTCACAGTATACTCCTACTTGAACGTTTGTAGACCTTCCAACTTATATCTGAATTTCATAATATTCCCCACTGTGACTAGATAATAAAGGAAATTGTTTTATACCTGAAAAGGTTCTTTTCAGTCCTAAAGATTTGTCATGGTGATCTGCTTTTTTGCTGTTCTTTGTAGTTTCTCCCTTTCTTGGTCTTCATGGTCATTTCTGTCTCTCTCTCGCTCTCTTTCTCGCTCTCATATAGCCTTTCATCTTTACATTGTAAAATATTTTGTATAATTAAAATATATGTACCTAAAATGCTATGATAAAGTAAATTTTATATGTTTAACAGTCTCAACTCATACCTCACTGATCCTTTCAAAGGCTTACTTGGTATATGAGTGAGCAGCTGACAAAAAAAAGCCTTGTATATTGCAAGAGAAGCAATTAACTGTTTTCCCACTGTGGGAAAGGAAATAGCTAATTGTCTTACATAAATTGCTAATATTAGTAATGACTAGTTAAAGATCTGAACATAAGGCAAAGTTTGGGAAATTAAATTGTTCTCGTTTATTTTTTATTAGACATACTGTTTCCGTTAAAACATTTTATATACATCATTTTCTTTCCACAGCTCTATGTACAACTTTGATGCATCATGAATAGACATAAAATAGATATTCACATACTGTATACACAAAAAGAATAAAAACACAATTTTTGTGGCTCTGTATATGTGCGTATGTATATTAGAGAAAACAAACATACAATTATTTTGGATCTGAATATGTACACATGCATTTTGTAGAAAGCAGTGCTTTAGAGACACTTATTTTTTGTTCTGAAAAGCAATGGAGTGAATAATGGAATAGTATCATCTAATATGCCACCCATATTCACATTTTCTCAACTGTCCTCAAAATTCACAGCTATTTTTATTTTATTTTTTCAGCATAGGATCCAATTAAGCTATTTTTATTCATAGCTATTTTTATTTTATTTTTTCATAGCTATTTTTATTTTATTTCTTCATAGCTATTTTTATTTTATTTTTTCAGCATAGGATCCAATTAAGACTCATGCACTGTATTTAGTTTTCATGGTACTTTAATCTCCCTTCATCTGAATAGTCCTTCCCTCCTTTTTTGGTGTCTTTTGATATTAGTATTTGTGAAGATTCCAACTATAATGTTGTATAGAACGCTTCTCAATCTGGCTTTGTCTGATAGTTTCCTCATTGTTTGATTCAGGTTATTTGTGGCAAGAATATTGTATAGGCGATATGTATACAAGCAGCATATAATGTCCTTGTTTTTCATAGATACACACTGAATTATTTAAGCATCAAGTATCCTGGTATATGCAACTACTTGCAAATGGTTCAGCAAAAGAAAAGAAAACTGTGTGTGTGTATATCTGTCTGTATCTATCTACAGAGAGCATGAGAAAAAGAGTCAGATACAGAGCAAGGGACAAAGCAAGTGGTAACAACTGGTGAATCTAGGTGAAGAGTTTACCAATCATCATTGAACTAATCTTTCAACTTTTAAAGATAGGTTTGAAACATTTGAAAATAAAACATTATTTATTTTTATTTTGAAATTGAAACATTTCAAAATAAAAAGCTGGAGAAACAATGAGTGGGACAGTGAAAGGCATTTGATATAGAATTGATAAACTGAGGTAGAGCAGCCATTCAGCCGCTTGCTGGCTCTGTGATTTTGGATAAATCATTGAAATATCTAAACTCATATACCTCAATTTCAAAATGAAGATGAAAATACTGAATTTATATGCCATTTTAAAGATTAAAAATGATAACAGACACCAAAGCTCTTCACACAGTACAACTGGATATAGAATACCAAACAACTGCAGATTCTTCTCAAACTGGAAGCCCAGTGCATTCTATTATCTTACAGAAAGACCTGGCAAATGAATAAGGAATATATTCATCATTTAAAAAAGTGATGGAAGTTTAAATTGGTTTGTTGTTCTATTAGAGAAATGAATTTTGTGTGGTTCAGATGACCTTGGTGACTAAATATAATGAAGTTCAAGGGTGACTAGTGTATAGCTTATTAATTTAGGAAGTCAGTAAAAAAAAACCATACAAATATAAGATGAATAAGGATTCTTATAGTGTACAAAAGGTCATAGAGGGCATTAATATAAGAATGTGAACAATTCAGGGCTGAATCTAAATTAGGAAACTGACACGAGGATATTTAAAGCTAATGTTATAGCAGTAGAGAACTCCCTCTAACTTCAGATTGATTTCACAATTGCCCTGAAACTAGAATGGGGTCTGAAGAATTGATTCATTCATTCTGTGGGTAGATATTTATTGAGCACCTTTTTTTTTTTCTTCTAAGCCCTCTGTTAGTGTTACAGTATAAAAATGAATGACAAGAACATCCCTGCCATCAAGAGGTTCACAGTCAAGTGGAGCAGACATATATAGGCAGTTAAATTTATGTCTTCCCTTGGGGTAACTACTATATTTGGGTGCTCATTTCAAAGCAGCATCTAAACATTTCTTGGAGTATTGGGACAGTTTTGTGAAAGTACTTACATTTGACATAGAACTTTTGGTTTAGAACAGATGATTTCACATGTAAAAGGGGGAAAAAGTAACTACTCCTGATCTTAAAATATAAGACATTTTAGAGACTTAAGACTCCTTTACCCTTAGATTGTATAAATTCTAGGTCAACAATTAATAAGAAAATATATACTGAAATAAGTTTTTTCTATGTAGACTTTAGATTTGCATTTCTTCAGGATAGAATTTTTGCTGCCTGATTTGGTTGGGGCTTTATCTATGTATGAAACAAACTCACTAGCATATTGAAGCTAAACTCTAAATTTTCAAATAGTATTTAAAAGATGGAAGTGTCCTGGATGTCGTTATCCAAGTGAAAGCTTTTGCTGTCATTCTTCCTCTTTCTTATCTTCTATTCGTCTTTCTTTTCTTTAAAAGAAATATTAATTGGTTTTGTTCTCTTTTCTTCTTCCCTCTGATCTCTTTCCTCCTTTCTCTTTCCCTTTCCTTCCAGTCTTTAGAAGTAAGGTCTGATGAGCCAGGAACAAAGAGAATTCAGGGTTCAAGAGGCGTCACAATCATCGGTGGGTCTGAGGACTCATTGGGGTGGGGGATCAGGTAATAGAGTCAGACGCTGGTTACACAGGGAATGTGCAAGCAAATAATTATACTAATGATAATGGACATTGACTTCTCACTGTTAGAGAAGAGATTTACAAATATGGAAGTAGTGAAGGCAGATTGACATCTGTGGTGTTGGGTTGGACTTGGAGGCATTAACATGAACTTTTGATTTTTAGTAGGAAAAAATATTGATGTAGATAGATGTCTGTATGTGTGTATGCTTATCTGTACACATATTTCCTAGCTTTGTCTTTTGAGAGGGCCAAGAAGCAATGACATGCAGAAGCAATGTTTTCACCAAGCACCCAGATCTTAAATATGCCTCTCTACTCCGAGACACCAGAGTTCTTGGAGTAATGATTGGTTACAGGGGTGGGGCAGTAAAAGTCCAGGATGAGCCTGCACACAACCCTATTTTACAAACCAGTACTCACAAGATGATGGGTTGTTGTCCAAAAAAAAAAAAAAGAAAAAAAATTGAGCTGGCCTAAGGAATCTTCACTAAGCAAATGTAGGACAATTTGAGCATCAAAATAAATACTGATAATAAGATTATTACCTATGGGATAAACTAGAAACCCTTGAGTCCCTACTGACATAAAAATAAATATTAATTAAACAAATGGGGAGAAGGGAAAGTTCTTCCTTACAATAGAATGCCAACTAATAAATGTAGATGAATGGTGAATTAGAAAATCAGATAACCAACATAACAATAATTGATTTAGATAAGAATTGTCGATGGGTGCTAACTAGACAGTGAAAATTTGGAGAATAGAATAATTTCAGAGTCTTGAAATAGCACCTCCCCAAATACTTATTAATTGCAAAGGGGAAAATGGTAACTTTGCAGTTGTGGTTGAAGCCATCATCTTAACTAAAGCGTCACTGGTAATGGAACAATTGACATCATTTTTGTAATATACCTCATAAAATTCAGAATCTGAAACTAATCATAAAGAAATGTCAGATAAGCTAAAACTGAGAGGCATTCTATAAACGAACTGGTCATACTCTTAAAATGTATGAAGTTCACAAAAGTAAAGGTAAGATTTAGGAGCAGTTCCAGATCGAAGGAGACTAAAGGGATATGACCAAAAAATACAACATATATTCTTGGATTGGATCCTAGACCAGGAGGAAAAGATATCTGAAAAGGGAATTATTGGGACCATTGTCAAAATTTGAATGGGATTTGTGTGTTAAATGGTAGTCTAGATGGCGGTATTGTCTTCAGTGTTAATTTACTGACTTAGATGGTTGTACTCAGGTTTTATAGAGTACCCTTTTAACTTAGAAAAGTCACACTAAAATTTTTAGAGTTTATAGGGAATCCTATCTACAACTTATATTCGATTAAGTAAGAATGCAATAAAAATATTACACACACATATATACACGAGAGAGAGAGAGAGAGAGAGAGAGAGAGAAGCAGGAGAGAGTGGAAGGGAAGGAGGAAGAGAGGGAGGGGGGAAGGAGAAGCAAAAGTAGTAAGATATTCACAAGTAGGGGCCCTGGGTGCTGGATGAAAGCAGTTATTTATGTTATTTTTCCTCTTGTTAGTAACCAACTATAGATTAATATCTCCTATGTTTGCTTATAAAACCCTTCTCACCACCTTCATGGAGATCTGATGTGTTCCAGATGTTGAATTATAGGCAAGGAGATTCCTTTCCCTTTTAAAATTATTAATGGAATTTAACCAAGCTGTCTTTTTCCTTTATCTCTCTCTCTCTCTCATTTCTCCCTTCCTTCCTCCTCTTTTTCTCATTTTCTTTTCCTTCTCTTCTTACTTCCTTTCATTTTTCTTCTCATCTTCCTTTATTTTAAAATTTTTACTGTTACTATTTTAGGTCTTTTATGCCACTTTATCCCCTGTTTGACATGAATAGAAGTAATAGAGATACATTTAAAAAAATCAAATAAAATGCAAGGCTCTTTTCATTGCTAATTTCTAAATCCTTTTTTAAACGTGTGGGTACGTGTGTGTATTTGGGTATATTCTTATATGTTCACTATCTTATGTGATTTGAGGAAATTGAGATTTTGTTCTTTTGAATGATTTCCTACAAGTTATTTGTATTCTCCATATCTTTCTAAAATTTCAGAATATAACTAATGAAATCTGATTCTTTTTCAAAAAATAGTCTTATTTATTACATTGATGACAATGAACTTATAAAATATAGCCTGTTTTGATTGTGCACAGCAGTCATCAGTTCATTATAAATGAACAAGATTAGAAAAGTATAATATTGGAAATCACAAGTACCAAATAGTTGATAATCCCTGTAGTAGTCATGAGTTCAGATTTCACAGAGACCTCCAAAACTTCAAAGCCAAGAGCATCGGTATTTTATGTGTTCATTAAATTCTTTCCCATGTTAAATTGCCAATTAATGGAAGTGGTACCCAGACAAACTCACCATGTCCGAAATTCAGTAGCAGATATCTGATTAGGTCTCTTCCTCTTTCTCAACCAATTTACAAGGATCTGTTAAAAAAAGTGTTTCACTACCTTGTTAAATAAGTTAAATTTAATTAAATTAAAATTGTCATAGTGGAGTGACAAGTATTTTTACCTTGTACTCTGAATCTATTCAAATATATTTTATTGTAAATTTATTCTGATTAGTTTTAAGATAGTTTGAAGCACTTTCTAGGATACAAATGTAAAATTTCATTTATGTTAAAATCCACATGTTAAATCCCAAGTGATCCTACTCCTTTTTTAAAAAAACCTTTTATTTTACTGTAAAGCAATACGATAAAGCAATAGTTTGGGTAAAGAAAGTAACTGGGAGAGGTAGTGGTAGGTAAAAGAATACTGTTAAAGAAGGGTCTTTGTAAGCCTCTTGCAAATCTACCATTATGTGGAGATCTTAGGGAAATGGCCAGAAATGCAGATAAAACTGCTAGATTTGGGGATTTAACCACATAGGGAAAATGATCCGAGCACTATTTATTAATTGTCTATTTTGTGCTAAGCATCGTGCTATTTACTTTCCTCAGAACAGCTGTTTGAGAAGGATTTATTTCTTTAATTTGTAGAAGAAGCAAGTTGGAGTGAGAGACTTTGAGTAATACTTCTAAGTGCTCTGTCTGAGATTTGCATTTTTATTTTAACATATATTGAACAGAAAGAGAAAAAAGGTAAGAGGTAGGAGGATCCAGGAAAGGGTATAAATGTATTCACTGTAAGGGGGATCTTAGGAGCGGAGTATTGGAGTCCCGAAGTGTTCTTGATTAATAAAAGCTATCTTTCAACACCACCAGCAAAATGCATTAAAAATATTGCAAATATCTGAGGCAACATTTAAGAGCAGAGTTGGTAAGTATAACCTAAAAAATCAAATTTAGGAAATTATGTTAAACTAGACAGTTACCTAATGTCTAATATGGATTTGTGGTAGGCAGGAAGAACAGTGATTAAAACTAAGGGCAACACAATTGATTTCCTAAAACGCTTTTATATAAATGTGCCAGCTACTATTTTTTAGCTTGTCCATTAAGACTAGTTTCCTTTACAGGTTCTTGTTTTGAAAAAGGAGAAAATTTCTTGTTCATGAGCAAAGTTATCTGAGGAGAAATTACATGTGCCCTGGGGATAAGTAAAATATTTCTTATGAATTTGTAAGATGAAATGATTCTTATTAAATAGGTCTTTGATGGATGCACAGAAATAATGAAAAATTATGCTTTATTCCTAATAATTAGTGTATATGAAATAATTATTTTAAAATTTAGACATCAGGTTCTTTTTGCGAATTAGACAAATTGTTTTCTTCCTTTTGATGCTCTGAGACTCAACTGCATTGTGTGTGTAGGAGGGACAGTTTCCCTTACAACACTAAGCAATTCTCAGACACCAGAAGATAGAATCAGCTCCCACAGGTAAAGGGTTCATTCCCACAAGACCACCCTCTCCTTCAGATGCCAGTTGCAAACCGAGGTTGTTACCTGTGCTTCTGCAGACTGGCTACAAATTGAAGGTTCCAGTAAACCCCTCCAACTCAGGATACCAATGGCAAGTCCAGGTTGTTACCTGTACTTCTGACTGGCTATAAATCAAAGGTTCCCACCTCCCTCTCCTTGGGTTCAATTAATTTGCTAGAAGAGCTCATGGAATTCAGGAAAACCTGTTTACTCACTAGATTACCAATTTATTACAAAGGATATTAAAGGATATGAATCAACAGCCAGATGAAGAGATACATAGGGCGAAGTCCCAGCCTAAGGGACTTCTGTCCTTGTGGCTTTTGGGTCCTGGCATGGTGACATGTGGAAATGTTCTAGTTCTCCAATGTGGAAGCTCCTTGAACCCCTTCCTTTTGGACTTTTGTGGAGGCTTCATTATGTAGGCATGGTTGATTAACTCATTGGCCATTGGTGATTGATTCAAACTTAGCCCCTCTACCCTCCCTGGAAATCAGGGTCTGGGACTGAAAATTCCAACCCTCTATTCACAGTTGGTGCCCCTGGCAACCAGCCAGCCTTAGGTGCTTTGCAGATGCATCTTTGTTAATATAAATCCAGTTGTGGTGGGAAGGGCTTGTCATGAATAGCAAGACATCTCTTTCACATTTATGGCTCTGGAACTCTGAAGCATTTTCAGGAACTGAAGACAAGAGCCCAATATTATAACAAAAGATAGTCCCATGGCTCTTATCACTCAGGAAATTCCAAGGGTTTTGGGAGCTGGAATTGTGGATGAAAACCAAATATATATGAGAAGTATATTTTGGTCATCTGAATATATATATATATATATATATATATATATGAATATATATATAAATATATTTCTTATAAATCACAATATTCCACCCCTCATACTGTACTATATGATATTTAAAAATATTGTATAGTGATGAGGAAAAGATAATAGAGAAGCAGGAAATTAATAGATTAATTCATTTTGGAGTATTTGTTATAGCTTTATAAATAATATTCAAAATATTAAATACATTTGACCTAAAATATTAACTTAGTGGTATTATTTAATAATGGTCTTTTAGGACTGTGATAATAAAATTATTTTTTAAGCTTTTATTTCGATTTTCAGATTCAGAATAATAATTTTTAGAAGCTATGCGTTGTGAGTTACCCTGTATTTTTGGTATTAGAATTATTTACATTCCCCTTGTCTGAGTCAATCTAAAAAATAAAATAATTTCTACCTTTGGGAATTTAAATAAGTATTAGTCTATCAGGCTTGATTAAGGAGTGGATTTTGAACATTCCATATACGCTTCATCTTCCTCCAAGTGAAAATTAATTATTCAATTGAAGTGAAACCATCTGTGGTAATAAAAGTTAGAGACTGCAGACCGCATTTTTACATCGATTGCCCTTGGTGACTACAGTCCATTCCTACATGATGTTCTAATGTCGCCTGTTGTTGAGGACGCCATCTAGTTAAGTCCTGTGGCAACCCTGTGTTGAGCAAGTCTATTGGCACCATTTTTACCACAGCATTTGCTCACTTTGTGTCTTCGTGTCACATTTTGGTAATTCTCACGTTTCAAACTTTCCACCAGCAAAAAGATGATGACTTACCGAAGGCTCAGATGATGGTTAACATTTTTTATCAGTGAAGTATTTTAAATTAAGGTATGAATATTATTTTTTTAGACATAAGGTATTGCACACTTAATAGACTACAATATAGTGTAAGCATAACTTTTATGTGCACTGAGAAACCAAAATATTTGTGTGACTAGCTTTATTGGGTTATTCAATTTCTTGTGGCCTAGAACTGAAGCCACATTATCTCCATGGTATACCTGTATTACTCTTCTGTTTACTCTTTAATCTTTGATTTGCAAATCTTTGATTTGCCTTTAGTTTCAATGTTTTATTATAGTGGACTTTCACAAGGGAGGATGCTAGGATCTGTTACTTGTCCTGCCGTCCCTCCTTTCTCTTCCAGGCAAACCTAATCTGTATGCCAACTACTTGCAAATGTTCATTTCCAGGTTAAATTTGTCTTCTGGAGCACTCATTGGGTAGCTCTTGTTTCCTAAAAGCTAACTTGATAGACAATGAAATCTTGGCCTTTGCCCTTAAGCCTGGTCCTTTTATAGGTTGTTTTATATGCCATTCACTATTTACAGTAACCAGATAGGTTTCTAATTATGAAAAATTGGTTTTGTTTCTTACTTATTTAATATTTCTATTCATACAGTTGTTCTTAGAAGAAAATAAAATAACGCTATACTTTAAAAATAACTTTTTAGTTTAAAGTTATTTATGTCTTTAATCCAGAGAGTGTCGAGTCTTTGAGAAGAAATATGGACCGATCTTAAAATTTTTAGTGTCAAAATGATGCTCTACCATATAATACCTGAATATTTACCTAAGAAATAATACCTGAATATAGTTTTTGTCATTATGTTTTTAAGATAATTTAGCTAATTTCAATTTAATTTTTATAAATTACTTTTACTGGATTTATAGATGTACTTAAGGGTAAAAAGTACCCCACATATCTGATTTCCTAATCTTAAAAACGTTATATAGGTATATTTTTTCCAAGTCATCATTACATAGATATAAAATTACAGAGATAAAAAATCATCAATACTAACAAATACCTATATGCTGCTTGCTATACTAGATACTCTTCCATTTACATATATTACTTCGTTTAATCCTCATACAACCCCTTGAGGTAGGTAAAATCCCTAATCTGTAGATTAGGAAACTGGGACATGTGGCTTAAATAACTTTCCCCCAGAAGTGGTAGGGCAAAATTGAAGCCTTGTAGTGAGACTCTAAATTCTCTGTATAAACTGCCTCTCACAGTAGGATTATGATGATGACTGTTATTATTTCCATCATCTTTATTATTTCATATGTTCCTGGTAATTTAATTTCTTTACCACTTTTTCATATATTCTTTCACTGGGTCAAGGTCTCCAGTTCTTTACACCGCTAATTTTATTCTAGTACGTTAGCTCCCATCTACTTTCATTCAGCAACCTGTATGTCTTGACTAAATACTTCTTTAATACTTAGCTTTCCCATGTTGTTTCCTTTTATTTCCTGTGAGACTATGTACTAGAAAATTTCTTATTAAATGTACTTATTCCTGTCCCTGGACTGGGATATGCTGGTGCTCATAGGGCCTCTGTAGAGGATGATAGTGGAAGGTCATTTATTAGGAAATCAGGAAGCATATTTGATCTAGAACAGTGTTCAGCAAAATACAGCCAGTGGGGCAAATGTAGCTTGCTGCTTATTTTTGTATGGCTTGCGATTAAGAATACATTTTCTGTTTTTCAGTGGTTGAAATAAATAAGTAAAATATTTTATAACACACAAAACTGTATAAAATTCAAATTTTAGCATCCATAAATAAAGTGTAATGGAACACAGACCTGCCCATTTGTTTATGCGTTGCCTACTTTCACACTACAGTGATAGAGGTTGAGTAGTTGGGGAAAGCCCTGTGGCCCACACAGGCTAACATACTTACTCTGATTCTTCACAGATAAAGTTTGTCAACCCCCAGTCTAGAACCTTTATGTTCTAATGTGTTCGCTCCTTCCTGACTTGAAGAGTTCAGTCTCTGCCAGATAGTGTTACCCAGTTCACCTGCCACCAGCTCAGACCTCATGCATTTTCAATCTTGCTCTAATTCTTATATAACTTTGCCTTATGGAAAAACAAACTATTTTAGGCAGAATGATCCCATATTTATCTATCCTTGTTAATATCCTTAAGCAGTTAAAACTTTTATTGTTGTTGTTCAAAACTAGACTTGTTTTGCGGAACTGAAGTACTAGTAGTCATTTTTAAGAAAATATATAGAAAGAAAATGCTTAATACTGTAAGTTAAAATTAATAAGTAATAAAACACTTTTGGTTTTCCTTTTTCACAATTCCAGCAGCTTTATAAGGCATTTCTCGTTGTCTAATTATGTATTATTGTATTTATCAGTGTTATCATCTTTCTAATAGTGATTCTTATTTTCTTTTAGGATTTAAATATGTTACTTGGCATATAATGATAACAGATACTTTCTCTTTGTACTTTCTTTTTGTACTTTGATGTTCAATGTGCAGAAATCTTAAACTGTCTGAACATCAAATACAATTCAACAAGTGATAACATGCTTCATTTATATGTATATCTCCATCTATATGGTAATGTCACAGACAGCACTTAGGGAACCTACTACCACTTGGCTGGGTCTTGTCTTTCCAGCATTTGTAACTTTTATTGCAAATGGAATGTCAAACTTAATGGCCTAAATATGACACCCAATCTGAGATCCCTATCTCCCTGCCATAGGCATGTTCTTTACAGGTAGCATAAGAATCACTCAAACATCTTTTTGATTGTTCATGTTCCTTTTCAAAGTCTTCCTATATTTAGCAGAGAATAAGGCAAAGCAGATCTCCAAAAGTTATTAGATTGAAGCATTTTTCAGGAAATAGGAGGATCCTATTCTTCACTTAAACTTGAATTTGTACTAAGTTATAGAACAAGGTTAAAAGTAATATATTCCACTTCTCAGAAAGCAATATTTGGTAAAATGCCATGTTGATTCTGATATTTACATCTACTCAGCCTACTGTCTTTGTGAAACAAGAGAAAGATTGTATTAGATCAGATAAAATTACAGTGTTAGATTCAGGGGCACCAGTATTGAATGCGTCTCACTCAGCGAAGCAAAGGAGCAGTATTTTGTACTTTCAAACTATTTAAGTATCCATCCGTTAATATTAAGTATGATATTTGAAGTTTAAAATACACTGAGTGCCATCTTATGCGCTCCCTTGTGTAAACATATTTTTATTCTATGAGGGTTACCCTTGTTGGCACAGAAGCACCCTGCAAGGCAGAATTGTTTTGCAGTTCAGGAAGAGGAATGGTATTAGTTTTGGTCCCTTTTCAAAAAAGTCAGCAATCAGCTTTGCTCCAGAACTCTTGTCGTCAAATTTATTCACTGTCTCCCAACTTCGTAAACTTTTTTCCCCTTTTATCCTTAGAGGAAATTCTGCTCTAATGTCATAGTATTATATACTATGTCATTTCTACTGTATGGCACGTAGAAAATCTTTGTGTCAGTTTACCAAAATTTTCCTGTGAAATATAATGGGAAAATCTTGGAATTTAGAAAATCTCTCTCTCTTTCTCACGCACATACACATGCACACACGCGTGCGTGCACACACACACACACACAATTTTTCAAGACTTTAGTTTTGCTAGGGTCTCAGTAGTTGCTATTTGAATCTTGGAGTTGCATAGTGACTCCTTTTATTCCTGGCTCGCTGCTGTGATTTCCCACAAAGTAATAAGTACCATTGAAACAATTAATGGGAGAGTCACAAGACATGTGAGACCTAGGAGTTACTGGGAACAAAAACACATTGCTTTACTATCTCAAAAATATCTCCCCTTTAAACTTCTTGCCAGGACTGTAACTTCTAACTCTCATCATGACCCCCTCTTCCTCTCATTCCAGGCCTTCATGCAATTTAAGCTTCCTACAGTACAGCTCAGATCATATTTCTCCCCTTCTCAGACTCTCAGTGATTTCCCACTGCCTGTTAAATTAAGTACTTAGCTGAGTTTTAGCATTTGAGAGGTTACTAATATGCCCTGACTAGCTTTAAATTTGTCTTTCCTCTTATACATTCCCTGGGCTTCAGCAACCAGAACTTTCCCACTGATTAGAATGTGCCCTCTTATAGCTCTGCCTGTCTACACATGACTGGCCTAAATTCACAATTTTATTAAGTCAATATGCCCAATTAAAAATGTCATATCTCAGCCTCTCTTGCAAGTAGTATTGAGCATGTCTCACTGTTAGGATCAATGTTGGTTAAATACAAGTTGAAACGTCTTTAAAAATTAGGCAGATTCGATTGGCCTGTGCCTTTTTGACTTTGACATGTTCATCTACTTTCTGCATGAAATGTAGACATAAAGGTTGAAGCTGTAGGGCCCATCTTGAAACTTGAAAAAGCTAAGAGGACCTAAAACACCTGTACCCTGACATCTTGGGACATTGTATTAGACCTGAATGCCTACTTCTTGGCTTAAGGTTGCATCAGAGAAAACATACCCTTATTATTTGAAATACTCTGTTATTTGGATATTTTGTTACATCAAGGCAAACTCAATCCTTAAATGTTGTGGATATTTACAGGTGCTTGGTGGATCCTGCATTGTATACAAATCCAATAAAAAAAGGGCAAGGAAAGTATATACCAAAAGATCAAAAAAGTGCAGAGACAAACACGTGTGAAAGAACTTGTACCTCCGCCTGGAAACATACAACTGTGATATTTGTTAGTGAAATAAGCAGAAGGGTGGGTAACACCCAAAAAGAAATAAGGAGATAACTCACATATCTCATACTTTGGGTGTGAATTTTTTTGTGTACGATAGCACCTGATTCAAGGCAGCTCTAGGTTTAAACCATTTTTAACAGTTTATTTAGATTGATATTTTAGAGTTTATTATTCATGTTTTCTCCCTGCAAATAAAAACTCAAAACCATTTTTTCCTAATGAATTTTTAGTAAATAATCCCTATAAAGAATGTATACCCACGCTGTTTCCCATAACTGATCTTCCTTGGTGAGTTGGGGGAAATTCATAGTATTGAACTGCTCTGTGCTTTTACAATGCAAGCCTGGAACATACAACCTGCAAGCAGTCCACCATGTTCTGGTCCGGGAAGTGAATGGCCATTTTCTAAGGCAGCTGCCAGTTCCATATAGTTCACTGGGCATGATAAAGTTATATGATCTTTAACCAACTTCCTAGGCACAACCCAGCCTGGGCACACTGTGCCTGAGCAAGGAATGAGGACCTGCTGACCACATGGTCCTCCCGATTCACAAATGGTTTCGGAGAGCTGCCTACAAAATATGCACGTTGTAGTCTTTGCAACAGTGTTGCAAATCTGTCTAACTCTAGGACAAATTTTTTTTCCATAATAGACAGAATAGAAACATCTTTGCAAAGTAATCAGTATAATAGCTTATTATCACATCCCAAACAGGACTCTGAAGATTATAACTAGAAAGAAACTCGGAAAAAGGACATATATTGTATTAAACACATTTCATTCCTAAATATTTGCCCCTTCATCCGATAGGAGAATATAGCTGGAAATTTAAACTACAGAATTACGCCTAGAGACCTAAAAGTCTAAGTTATTGTTTACACAAGTTCAACTAATTGCTTGATGTAAATAATTACTTAGCAGATAATATCAGTAGACATCTGCTTGCTTAATTGTAGAGAGGTTTCTCTTGAGTAGCCTAGCTTCATAAATTAATGCTGAAACTTGGCTGAGTCACAAAGTAAGCAAAACAAACATTGATTGTAGTCAGAAGCCACAGAAATATTGAAAGTCACAGAAATATTTCTGAAATAGACTTTTAACAAATTGTCAGCTTAACTTATTTTCCACCTACTCAATTTACGAACATACATAGTATCCTGGAATTTCCATTTTCAGAGTTTTGTCTCAACTATCATAGTACCCCAAGCCTCAAATAATTTGATTCCCCTGAGCTCAATTTTTCATTTCCAGGAATGTGACACTTCTCTGTACTGTTTTTTACCTAAATTATATATCTCATATAAAAGAGTGGAATATCTAGGCCAAATTTAAATGCGATATTCACCTGACAATTCGATGTAATAAAATAATCTAATATACATAATAATTTTGTTAAGCTATGAATCATAAAACTGTCACCATGAAGAAGAATAATTTTGGATAGGACAAGTTTAATGCATTCTAATATTATTTATTTGTTATGTCACTCCATTTAAGGTTTTATGATGCTCTCCTTGAGAAATTCAGAGTTAACCTTTGCTACCTGATACATGTTTTTTCCTCTAAAGATATTCATTCTTCCTTACATTCAATAAAATAAAAATTTCTAGGTTCTGATGTATTTTACAAGGCAAATTACATTTTTTAACCTAAGTTTTATAATGGTCCAATGATATAAATTGATATTTTTAAATGTTATATGAAATGCAGAAGCAATATTAAAAATACCATGACCCTCACAATGTCGTATTATATATTATTAATAGCTTTGAGTTTAGAAACAGGAACTCTAGATTCTATTGTCTGATTTCACTGTTTAGTGACTTAAAAAGTCAAAATAATCCAGCATATTAGAAATACGTAAATATGCATATGTTTAAAAAGGAATTTTGCTAATCTATACAAATGGATAAAAACATATTAAACATTGATATTCAAAAATAGATATCAATACTTTAAAAGTTTTTTTAAAAATATATTTATTTAACTCTGGCTTCAGAATACATTTTGCATATTTTAATAACATTTTACTTAATATTTTTTCATATTCTAGTAATAAATTTAGGTTATTGAAGAAAACTAATTATTGAGTAAAAAAAGTGTATCTGACCTACATTTACCTTTTGGCCTTGCTCATCTGCGAAATGAAATGCTCGTGGAACAACCATATGTTTATTGTCTAGTGACTATATTTAAAGAGCTCTGCTAAGTAAGTAGACATGAGGCTAAAATGAAGATTTTGATACATTTATTATTTGTGACTTTAAAGCGATTGAATGAATGTTTGGCCAGATCACTTTGGTCTCCTAGGAAATAGAAATTAGTCAAGGAAAATCTCATAAATAAATATATAAAAGTGATAATGGGCTTTCAGAGGCATTCGCAGTCCTTGCTACGCTCCAGGAAAAGACTCCAGTGTGTGTCACTGCTCTCTTCAGGGAGCCTGGAATAGAGCTGCTTTATGTCTCTGTTCCTGACTACAGGGCAGGTTATTTATTCTGCTTCAACTTCCTATTTTCCTTCTTCACTCAAAAGGACAAAAAGAGAAAGGACGAGTGGGAGAAAATAATTTAACAGACAGCTAATCAGTAAGCAGCAATGTGTTGTATTGTCATTTCTCCAAAAAACCTTAAATGAATTGAAATAAATTAGAGAAAAAAGTCAAGCTAAATGTATATTTGATTTTGTTAGTTGTTCAATAGTCTTAAAATTGCAGAGTTTTTATTTATATATTTGAACAGAATTTATTTTCATAATTACACTTATTTATTGAAAATAAATTAGAAAATAAGAATAGGCAGGAAGAAATCACCTCTAGTGTCAAATATATCCTTAGATAACTGAAAGGCTTTTGATGTTTAAGAATTTGAAAGAAGTAAGTATTAATGAGAATTCTGATCATTAAAGTCACATCACTTTGAAAAACAGTTTTAATTAAAGGGTTAAATCAACCAACTCCATAAATAATATATTCTAATTTGGGTGATACTCTCTCCTTTTCTTTTTGTTTTTTAAACATAGTCTAAAAATTTTGCTCTTCATACTTTAGGACATTTATCTTATATTATCATCATTATATTCATTTAGTATATACTTTTAATTCCTCAGTATGGTATTATTGATTTGTGATCCATATTTCTCTTATTGAAAGAAAATAATTATAACCCATTCCCAAGAATCAAGAGAGAGATTTTGATAAAAGAAAAATTTTGCCAAGCTACTATACTTTTATTTCCATAATTTAAACTAAAAAGTATGAGTGTTTTAAAATTATTATCTCCCTATATGTTTAAATATTGTCATGCGATTGATAAAATCAGATCATCCAAAGTAATTCATTTTGTGGTTCTTCAAGTTTTCACTTATTGCAAATATTTATTGAGCACCTCCTATAGGACGGGCCGCATGCTAGTTTTCTTATCTAACACGTGTGTCAGATGATTTTTTACCTGTGTATTATTTATTAATCATAGACTTTTAAATCTGGAGGGGATTTACAAAATTGTAGTGTAAATTAGATTTCTCATTTTGAATATTAAAAATATAACAAAATAACAATAAAGCTCCAGAGAATTTAAACGACTTCCCCAGGTGGTTGATAAACCAACTCTCTGAAATAAGATTAAATTATGAACATAGATGTTAAGAAATTTGGCTGTTACTATAAAATCAAACTAAAATGCATTAGAGTTGGCAAGGGAAGGAAAATTTTACTTATAGAGATTGTTTCTACTCAGGAGAATAGGTTTTTCCCTAATTTGTTTAAGGTTGCCATAATGGTTATCCTCAAAATTTCCCAATAGAATTATCTTAATATAGTTACAATAGTTTCAAAGAGTAAGAGATTAAAAAAATTGTTTTACCCAAGTTTAGGAAAGGAACAAATATAAATGATCCTTATAAAAATTCATAAATATAAAGAATACCCATCATAATTCCTTACCTGTAGCTATCAACTAGAGTTGGTTTTGCATAAAACCCATCACTTGGGAGAACTCTTTTTGTTTATAGTTTAAATAAATTGAATGAATTTTAAAAATAAATATGAAGTTGTACATAAAAAAGTCTACACAGGTCTGGAAATAAAATTAGGATTAGTTAAAGTTGCAAATAATATCAAGTAAGGATTAGGGGCAAAGTTTTCAAATGTTTATGTCTTTAAATTTTGCTCTGTTGTTTTTAAATGTAACATTCCTTTATGATACCTTTTCAGTTGATTTTATAGAAATAATATATAATTTGTATCATTGCCCATTTTATCTCTGTGTTAGAATGAATGCTTAATTTCTTTCTGAAGAGAATGTTGCCCTGCCAAATGGACCTCTTACTGGAATTAAGTATGAAACAAAGATTGCAAACAAGTAAATCCATCCCACCCTTGCTCCGCAGTGAACTGGCTAACAGGCTAACAGAACCTCTTCCTCTCAGTATCCATAAACTTGAACTCACTGTTGCTCAAAGCCTTTTACAGATTTTGCCTGAGGGAACATGCTCAGTTCTTCCATTTCTTGACCCTATCTAAGAACCTGATAAAGGCTAATAGTGCTATCTAGCAGCTTCCTAGAGAAACACACACCTATAGCGTAATACCATGCTCCCCAATACACACAATTGTCCAGAGGTTCATAGACTTCTCTGATGTACAAACCCCTGCCGTGGTATTCTAAGCTCCTCTTGGATTAGGGCAGACTACCATACAGCTTGCACCGGACTGCATCTTATTAATGCTCCGTGAAATTCCTTTTATTGAATTATGTTCTGGTAAGAAGCTATCAACCTTTATTGAACTGCATTGTAACAAAGAGCCCCATAAAATCCATCACAGTGTTTACTGTCAGGATGGTTTTAGAGGGTTGTTTATTACGTTAAGCAGTAACTTTCTGTGAGGACCCACAGAAGAATCTTCTCCATGGTGTCAACATCAGGAATGACTTAGGCAACTGGTTTGTTTTACCTAATGAACACTGCAGTTGATCCCTTTTCCCTTTTCTAGAAAGCTCTGTGACCCTACTTTAAGCCAGGCATAAGAACTTTAGAGGGTATGTTTTATGCTAATTTAATTCCTGACCCCATTGTATTTTCCTATTATTATTTTCACATTGCATCATTTTTAAATTTTAATTTATTTCTCGGTGCTGTATTTTGCTTTGGAGGCTGCCTTAACTCTGTTTTAGACATGGAGGGCTATGAATAAATAAAATATTCTGGGCTTATTTTTTCTTTCTTTAACTTTTTTTCTTTTTTTGGGGAGAGGAAGGGGGTCTGGAAAATTTTTATGGTTCTAATAATTCTCTCCATTAACAACACTTAGAAGTGAAGAGGATTAGGTCATATGCTTATGACCTACATATAAAATCCTGGGAAAAGAACTGTTAAAAAATAAAACAAAAAATAAATATAATATTATGTAAACATCACATAGGACTAATATAAAAATGTTAACCAACCAAATAATTCATCATTTTTGATATTAAAACCAGAGGAAATGGGCTTTGATTGCAGGAAGAAAAACATAAATTGTACATACAGACAGATTATTCACTTAATAAACATATTGAGTGCCACTGCAAAACAGAGCGCTGGACTGCATGAGCACAGAGGTAGATAAGACACCATCTCTGTCCTCAGCAGACTTATGTGACCAGGCAGTAATGCAGCATGGTATGTATGAGGAGGGCGAAGATAGCCTGTCTGGATTTGAAACCAGGGTCTGCAACATATTAGCTGTATAACACCTCTAAGCTTCTTTCTCATAGTTGTGAAGACAAATTACACCTGTGATGTGCTTAGGAGGCAGTTGTTATTTATCAAGTCCTAGATTACTGAAACTAAGAAGCAACACAACATCACTAGAAGCTGGAGGGAAGTGACACACACACACAAAAAAGACCAAAAAAAATAAAAACCCAAAACAATTCTGAAGTGCTACATGTGTTAGAGAGACCATGGAACCTCAGAACTGGTGCAAAGAACTATTAGATTGGCCAATTTGGTACAGGGCTGAAGAGTTTACAAAGTGCTTTCACATACAGACTGTTCTATTTGTTTCTCACACAGTCCCATCTTCAGGAAGACAAAACTGAGCTTCAGGGAATCTTAGTACCTTTAATACTTCATATTGCATGGCTGTTAGATCTTCTGGCTGGAAATGTAGTGCTTTTTATACTCCAGAAGGAGAGCTTAGAGAACATTTAGCAAGACATCTCACTTTAAAAGATTTGCTTATTATGTGGATCAGATCAACCTCAGATCGAAACACAGCCAGTGAAATATAATTCCATACCACAAAAGTCTCCTGAAACAGCCATTTTAGACAACTGAGGCAGATATTAGTATACTCCCCCTTAATACCTGTATGACTGCAAAAAAAAAAAAGAAAAAAAGAAAAAGAGGGCTTCCTTGGTGGCACAGTGGTTGAGAATCTGCCTGCCAGTGCAGGGTACACGGGTTCGAGCCCTGATCTCGGAAGATCCCACATGCCGCAGAGCAACTGGGCCCGTGAGCCACGACTACTGAGCCTGCGCATCTGGAGCCTGTGTTCCACAACAAGAGAGGCCGCGACAGTGAGAGGCCCACGCATCGCGAAGAGTGGCCCCTGCTGCTGCAACTAGAGAAAGCCCTCGCACAGAAACGAAGACCCAACACAGCCAAAAATAAATAAATAAATTTATTAAAAAAGAAAGAAAAGAAAACCCAAAACTCATCATTTGGCTCCTATAGAAGTGCTTTGTAAAGCTTGAGAAAGTTCTTGTTTTAATAGTACAATTATAGTGCTTACAAATATTTATTTTCTTCTCAGTTTCTAGAAAACACTGTCTATAACAGTACTATAACAGGTTTATTATTCATAATAATTTTTCAGTGTTGAAGTAATGGTGTTTTGGTTTTCTTGGAAAATTGTATCCTAGTTATATTCTAAACTAAGTTGTCCAAAGCCTTGTACTACTTTGCTTATTTTATTTTGCTAAATATTCTGAAAGCTGAATGAAGATCTTGTTCAGAGGTCTTGGGGGCAAATACAATAAGGTTGACCTGTTCCAAGTATTACATATTTATAGGAATAGCTAATGCTTAATAAATTGCTATTATCATGCTTTTTATAATTGCTGATAAATCTTTTTTAAAACCTTTTATTGTACCCTGTACTTAGAGTAGCAGCAGGGACTTACTTAATCTCATTTCTGGTATAGCTTAGAACATCACCTAACATTAAGTAGGTATTCTGTAAATGTTCAATCAATATCACCTGAATGAATGATCTAATTATTCATTTGCCTAAAGTGTTTATGATTTAAGCATTAGACCCCACAAAATATTACCTGGGTTGTGTGCCTATCAGAAGAGTCATAATGTACCTATCGTTGTTAACATTGTGATAGATTGAGCATACCTATCTATATGTGCTCCAGAAAGGGAGATCTGTCACTCTTACTATGACAGAGAAAACAAAACAAAAGAAAATGCTAGGAATTACCAGAGTAATAGTAAGAGTAAAGAAGTTATAGATAGAACATCTAGGCATATAATCTGTAAGAATTTCAATTTTCTAGAAGTTATCTGAAAACCTCCCAAAATGTATACCTGATGATTTTAGATCTATTCATGGGGTCTGTAGAGTCACTTAATAGACTAAAAAAATAGACATTGATACATAGTGGATAAATGTAGCTCCTAAAACTTGTCATAGCCTTAGTTTGATAGGTCATTACATTCTTGTCTTTATCAAGTAAAACAGTTTATAACTGTTTTCTATTCTTCATTTGATATAGGTAGAATCCAAGTTTTCCAAGAGGTATCGTGCCCTGGATTTAAAATCAGGTTTAGAGCACATAGATGTCTTATTTTGATGCCAATGTATTCATTCTTAATTAGGACAGGAGATGCTGAAAATTTATTTAGTGATAAAGTTAATACTTCTCTCCCTGTAGCATCTGGTCTCCAGTGGCCTGGAGTCATTGTCTAACCTGAATTTAAGAATAGTTGAGAAAATTGTTCTATATGACCTTGTTTGAATTATTGTCATTGATGTAGTAAGTCTCTTTAATTCATCTGGAAATTGCCTGAATATCCTGGTGTCCTTGGACCAATATTTCTGTGAATCCAAATGAAGTATCTGAGAACCTCAGAGAAATACAATTTGATTAGCGCTGTTGTTTTTTTTTTTAATTTCAACTTGTATTTGTTCCTTCCCAAAAGATTATATACACATATATACAAGCATATGATTTACAGGCATATGGATTTTTAACAATGATGTAAAACATAAACTGAGCATTTATTATTTGAATTTTAAAGTTTTGATTAGTAATTTATTAACATCTGAATTTAAGTGAGTGATTTTACTTCTTTTTATCTTAAATTTTTAATATTATTAGAAGTATTTTAAATATTTAGAAATATCAGGTCCAGGATAACTGAATAATCTAGACTTTATGTGCAGTTATATTCTAGATACAAAACACCTGGAGATATAAAAATTTGAAGTGATAAATGCAAAAATTTTATGTTCTAGATGGTTTGTTTTGAGAACAAGAAGATATCATTTAGAAAACTTTAACTATTTAACATCTGTTATATGTTGAAATTAACTACAAAGCTTGAATTCATTTAAAATGAATGAAAAAAAAGGGATGAATTTTCTTCTAGGCTTTAAGTGCCTTTTGGAAGCAGTTTCTTTTTCCCCATTCAGGGTTAAGTGACCAACTAATTCACCTAGTAACTGCTTTAAATCTCTATTCTCCTTGGCCTCTCATATCAATCACAGTCCTTTTCAGTGTCAACTATTAACTTTACCAACTGAAAGCTAAGGATATGTGACATAAATTATCTTAATTTTTGCTCCTATCATCTCACATTTTCTGTTATTATTCACTCGTTGAATCTCCTTTCCTTTACTTCCCTTTATTTATCCTAGGATATTGTCTGGGAGTCCCCTTGTAGCAGCAGAAGAATCTGGCACAAGTGTGGTCCTCTTCTGTCCTGCGGGCAGGTCGCTGAGTAGCCCATGCAGATATCTGCTGGGCACTGCAGTGCCTGTCTAGTCGTGTGGACAGCTCCTCAGCACCCACTGTTGAAATCTATGAATCTTGCCATAGCTTTGCTTTTCTAAGGTGCCTGAATTCCATTCCATGGTTTCCTTATCCTAAGCCTAGTCTTCTTCAGGCCCGTTGGTTTATGGAGGGCATCTGTTTCCTTCTCAAAGATCTCTTAGGGTAAACAGGAGGAACAATCTCAGGGAAACTTCTCTAGTCATGTACAGTACTAGATGCATTTTATTGGGTTTTACTCTCTCCAATTATCAGGTTTCTTCTGAGAGTTTTAGTAACCTCAGAGACTCTAGCATCATCTAATCCCTACTCTGATCTCTTCCAAATCTCTGCAAGCTCCTTCGAACACCAGAGTGGCTTTTCCTCTTCTCATATGGCAAGAACTTATCTTCTTATATATCATTTCCTCTATCCTTGGTGTACCGTGTCTTATAGCAAAACTGCTATTGCAGACATGTAAGCCTTGCCGTTGATATGTAAAGGGAATTTTTTGAAGCCTTACTTTCAAGACTATGTCTTTTAAGGACTTGAAAAACAGATTCTAAATAGAAACTCAGAGCTAAGTAATGACCTCTCTGAAACTGGAATCACATACGCTCCTTACAGAGATGAGTATCAAGGAGTTAAAGGAGGGGGCGCTGTAAGCCAGTATGACTTACAGAGAGTAAAAAGTACATTTCTTTCATGGTCTCAAAGTATTACCCCTTTTCAATGTGTATTACTTTACTTATTTTTATCCTTAAAAAAGTCTGGGAATTGGATAAAACTCAGTTTGAATCCTAACTTCATTGGAGTCTTAGTTTCCTCTTCTGTAAAATGTAACAACAGTGCCCACCTGGTTTTATCAGAACTAAATGAGTTAATTAGAATAATTTCTGAAAATAATAACGTGCTTTATAACCTGTGCTATTAACATTACTATCAGGGTAGTATTTAATATGTAGTAATTAGCTGTTGTTTGATGATTACAGGTAAAACTACAGGGAAATCACAATCACCATATTTAGCTTTTAGAAAGCTCTCTCCAGAAGTTAATTACTTTTCTCCAACTTTCCTTTCTTATTTCAAAGCCAACTCCCTTACCTCTGCTCTGAGTGACACGATTTCCTGCCTCCTAAACAGGCCTTCTGTCATTAAATATTTACTTCTGTATTCAGTTTCTCTAAACTGAATTGACTCTTTCTTCTCATGTTTATAAAGCCCTTCTGGTCTAAAAAAATATATATATATTGCTTCAAGCTTTCTTCTTTCTAGTACCAACTTTCTTGGATACATATTAGATATGTGTATTCTTGTGACTGCCCAGCCTTTGAACCTACTTACTAATATTGTAGAACTTCCTTACTTTATGATCTTAGTTAGGGATGGAGCATTTCTCACTAGAGTAGCTGAAAATGTCAGTTACTCACTTCTGTATCTTCCTTTACTGCTAGCATGGGGACACATGACCCAGGCTCCATTAACCTGGCATTCATATTCCAAAGACATAGTCATAGCTAGTCACTTTCAAGACAGTTTCCACAGTTTCATGGAGACTGAGAGCCTAGGACAGTAGTTAAATTGGTATTAATGGTACCATCCTTCGTCCAGAGCTGGCTGACTTGATAGTGCAAACTTTACTCTCTGGTACTGAGATGTGATGGCAGTGTGCCTTTGTTGGATTCTGACTGTGATGTGCATGGCCCTGAACTTGGTTACCCAGCCTTTCTTTTAGTTCTGATAACTACTCAATATCATTTCAATAAATAACTTTTCTGCCTCACTCAGCCAGAGTTGGTTTCTGTTGCTTGCTACCAAGAACCCTGACTGAAATGAAAGAGTAGCCTACTTTCGCTGCTTCATCCCCTTTCCTTCTGTTCTGCCTTTAACTCACTGCCAACCAGATTTCGTCTGCACTGAAGCTGGTCTCTTCTAGGGCAAAGTGACCTAACTGTTGCCAAATAAAAAAGCCTCACTCCTAATCCTGCAGAGACGCACCATACCACAGGACAACATTGATCTCCCTTTCCTGTGAAACATTATCTTCTTCTGATTCTTTTCCTACCCTTGACTCCTGCCTTCCAGTATTATACCTTGTCTCCTTTCCATGGACTTGAGTTTTAATTGTGGCTGTGTTTTGTCATACTCCTATAATTTCTCCATAGGAGAAATTTTCTACCTCTACAACTTCAGTTTCTCTTTGAGACTTCCAACTTCAAATCACAAGCCACATTTTTTTGTTCGTGGGTTTTTTTTCCAAATTTTATTGGATGTCATACCCAATATCAAGCCCAGATTTCAAAATGTTTGCTGGATAATGTCTACACCATATGCACCTCAGACTCAATATGTCCTATATTTAACTTTTCCACCAAACCTGCTCCACATAGGAAATTCTCTATTTTAGTTAATGGCACGATCTCAGTTACTGAGAGTTGGCAAATATTCCGTTTTCATTTCCTTTTTGCCCCTACTTCTCATTAGCAACACAACTTGTTTCTGTCCCTGAAATCTCTTACATCACTTTTTTTTTTTGCCCACCCCCTTGACAGAACCTTGGTTCGGCTCTCATTATATTTTAATTGCCTTCTGTTGTCTTTGATTCTGTCTTCTTTGAATCTATTCCGCATTTTTGGCAGCATTATCCTCCTAAAATACAGCTGTGATAATGTTTCTTTGCTAGTCCAAAAAAATCTTTTTTACAAAACCGTGTCTAAATTATTCTTAAATTTCTAACAATTTAATAATGTCTACTGTGGACAGTGTCCTAGGTATATTGGTAACATTTATACTCATAAAAATGGACTTTCTAGCCCACTTTTAAAAAATTGAGTTGTAATTAACATACAATATTATATTAGTTTCAGGTGTACAACATACTGATTCAACACTTATTGCAGTGAAATGATCACTGCAGTAAGACCAGTTACCTTGGCTATTTGGGGTCTTTTGTATTTCCATATGAATTGTAAAATTTTTTGTTCTAATTCTGTGAAGAATGCCATTGGGAGTTTGATAGGGATTGCATTGAATCTGTAGGTTGCTCAAAACTACAATGAGATATCACCTCACACCGGTCAGAATGGCCATTATCAAAGAATCTAGAAACAATAAATGCTGGAAAGGGTGTGGTGAAAAGGGAACCCTCCTGTGCTTTGGTGGGAATGTAAATTGATACAACCACTGTGGAAAACAGTATGGAGGTTCCTTAAAAAACTAAAAATAGAACTACCATATGACCCAGCAATCCCACTCCTGGGCATATACCCTGAGAAAACCATAATTTAAAAAGAGACGTGTACCACAATGTTCATTGCAGCACTATTTACAATAGCCAGGACATGGAACCAACCTAAATGTCCATCGACAGATGAATGGATAAAGATGTGTCACGTATATACAATGGAATATTACTCAGCCATAAATAGAAATGAAATTGAGTTATTTGTAGTGAGGTGGCTGGACCTAGAGTCTGTCATACACATTGAGGTAAGTTAGAAAGAGAAAAACAAATACCATATACTAACACCTATATATGGGATCTAAAAAAAAAAAAATAGTACTGATGAACCTAGTTGCAAGACAGAATAAAGATGTAGACATAGAGAATGGACTTGAGGACGCGGGGTGGGAGGGGGAAGCCGGAGTGAAGTTCAAGTATCATCGACATATATATGCTACCAAATGTAAAATAGTTAGCTAGTGGGAAGCAGCCACATAGCACAGGGAGATCAGCTCGGTGCTTTGCGATGACTTAGAGGGGTGGGATAGGGAGGATGGGAGGGGGGCTCAAGAGGGAGGGGATATCGGGGACATATGTATGCATATGGCTGATTCGCTTTGGTGTACAACAGAAACTAACACAGTATTGTGAAGCAATTATACTCCAATAAAGATCTATTAAAAAAATAATAAGACCAGTTACCATCCGTCACCATACGGAGTTGCTATATTGTTGAGACTATACTCCCTGTGTGTACATTACATTGCTGTGACTTATTTATTTTATAGCTGAAAGTTTGTACCTCTTACTCCCCTCCCCTTCACCTACTTTGTCTGTCCTTCTGAGCTCCATCAATCACCCCTATCCCTGCCCACAACCACCAGTTTGTTTTTCGTATCTATGAGTCTACTTGTGTTCTGTTGTGTCCATTTGTTTGTTTTTTAGATTCCATATATAAATGAAATCATATGGCATTTTTTTCTCTGATTTATTTCAATTAGCATAATACCCTCCAGGTTCCTCCATGTTGCCACAAATGGCAAGTTTTCATATTTTTATGGCTGAGTAATATTCCATTGTATACATACTACATTTTGTTTATCTATTCATCTATGGGTGGACACTTAGGTGGTTTCTATATCTTGGCTATTATAAATAGTGCTGTAATGATCATTGGGGTATATATATATCTTTTTGAATTAGTGTTTTTGTTTTCTTTGGATAAATACCCAGAAGCAGAATTGCTGGATCATATAGTAGTTCTATTTTAAGTTTTCTGAGGAACCTCCATACTCTTTTCCATGATGACTGTACCAATTTACAATCCCACCAACCATAAACGAAGGTTCTCTTTTCTCTATATCCTCACCAACACTTGTTTTTTGTTTTTTGATAATAGCCATGATGACAGGTGTGAGGTGGTATTTCACTGTGGTTTCAATTTACATTTCCCTATTAGCGATGTTCAGCACCATTTTGTTTGCCTGCTGGCCAACTGTATATCATCTTTGGAAAAAAGTCTATTCAGGTCATCTGCCCATTTTTTAATTGGGTTGTTTGTTTTTTGATATTGAGTTCCATGAGATTTTTATATATTTTAGATACCAGCCCTTATTGGATATATTGTTTGCAAAGTATCTTCTGCCATTCAGTAGGTTACCTTTTCATTTTGTTGGTGGTTTCCTTCACTGTACAAAAGGTTTATAGGTTAATATAGTCCCATTTATTTATTTTGGCTTTTGTTGCCCTTCCCTGAGGAGACATATCTGAAAAAATATAGCTAATACTGATGTCAGAGAGGTTATTGCCTATGTTTTCTTCTGGGAGTTTTATGATTTAAGGTCTTTCGTTGAAGTCTGTAATCCATTTATAATTAATTTTTGTATATGGTGTAAAAAAGTGGTCCCAATTCCTTCTTTTGCATGTAGCTGTCCAGTTTTCCCAACATCATTTACTGAAGAGGCTGTCTTTTCCCCATGATATATTCTTGCCTCCTTTTCCTAGATTAATTGATCAAATGAGCATGGGTTTATTTCTGATTCTCTTATTCTATACCATCAATTTGTGTGTCTGTTTTTTGCTAGCACCATAATGTTTTAATTACTGTAGCTTTGTAGTATGGTTTGAAATCAGGGGACCAGGAAATCTCTGGTTTTGTTCTTCTTTATCAAGATTATTCTGGCTATTCAGGGTCTTTTGTGGTTTCATACAAATTTTTAGGATTATTTGTTCTACTTCTGTGAAAAGTGCCATTGGTATTTGACCAGGATTGCATTGAATCAGTTGATGCTTTGGGTTATATGAACATTTTAGCAGTATTGATTCTTCCAGTTCATGAGCATGGTGTATCTTACCATTTATTTGTGTCATCTTCAATTTCTTTCACCAGTGTCTTACAGTTTTTAGATTACAGGTCTTTCACCTCCTTGGTTAAACTTATTCCTAGGTGTTTTATTCTTTTTGATGTAATTGTAAATGTATTGTTTTCTTCATTTCTTTTTCTGAGAGTTTATTATTAGTGCATAGAAATCCAAGAGATTTCTGTATATTAATTTTGTATCCTGCAACTTTACTGAGTTCATTTATTAGTTCTAATAGTTTTTGGTGGTGTCTTCAGGGTTTTCTATATACAGTATCATGTCATCTGCAAATAGTGACCATTTTACTTCTTTCTTCCAATTTGGATGCCTTTTATTTCTTTTTCTTGCCTAATTGCTGTGGCTAGAACTTCCAGTACTGTGTTGAATAAAAGTGGGGAAAGTGGACACCCTTGTCTTGTTCCTGATCTTAGAGGAAAACTTTGCAGATTTTCACCATTGAGTATGATGATAGGTGTGGGTTTGTCATATATGGGCTTTATTATATTGAGTTATATTGTCGCTGTACCCACTTTATTGAAAGCTTTTTTTTTTTTAACATAAATGGAGGCTGAATTTTGTCAAATGCTTTTTCTGCATCTATTGAGATGATCATATTTTTATCCTTCATTTTCTTCATGTGGTGTTATCACATTGATTGGTTTTCAGATGTTAAACTATCCGTCCTTCTATCCTTGGAATGAATCCCACCTCATCATGGTGTATGATCCTTTTAATGTGTTGTCAAATTCAGTTTGCTAATATTGTGTTGAGGATTTTTGCTTCTATGTTCATCAGGGATATTGGTCTGTAATTTTCTTTTTGTGTGGTGTCCTTGTCTGGTTTGGTATCAGGGTAATGCTCACCTCATAAAGTGAGTTTGGAAGTGTTTCTTACTCTTAATTTTTTTTGCAGTAATTTGAGAAGGATAGGTACTAACTCTTCTTTAAATGTTTAGTAGAATTCACTTGTGAATCCATCTGGACCTTGACTTTTGTTTGGGGAGTGTTTTTTGATTACTGATTCAATTTCATTACTAGTATTTGATCTATTCAGATTTTTTATTTATTCCTGATTCATTCCTAGAAGACTGCATGTTTCTGGGAGTTTATCCATTTCTTCAAGCTTGTCCAATTTATTGATGTATAATTGCTCACAGTAGTCTCTTATGATTCTTTGTATTACTGTAGTATCAGTTGTAACTTTCCTCTTTTATTTCTGATTTTATTTATTTGGGCTCTCTCTGTCCTTTTGTACTGAGGAGTTTGGCTAAAGGTTTATTAATTTTGTTTATCTCTACAAAGAACTGGCTCTTCATTTCATTGATGTTTTCTATTGGTCTTTTAGTCTCTGCTTTATTTATTTCCACTGTGATCTTTATTATTTTCTTTCTTCTACTAACTTTAAAATTTGCTTGTTCTTTTCTAGTTTCTTTAATGTACATTTAGATTGTTTATTTAAGATTTTTTTTTGTTTTTTGAGGTAGTCCCGTATCACTGTGAACATCCCTCTTAGTACTGCTTTTGCTGCATTCCATAGATTTGGAACATTTCTGTTTTGATTTTCATTTGTATCAAGGTATTTTTAAAATTTGCTCTTTTTTTTTTTTTCTCAACTCACTGGTTGTTTAGTAGCATGTTGTTTATTCTTCACTTTTTCTTTTTTTTCAGTTTTCTTATTGTAGTTCATTTCTAGTTTTTTACCATTTTTGTTGGAAAAAATGCTTGATATGATTTACGTCTTCTTAAATTTATTGAGACTTATTTTGTTGGCCTAACATGTGATCTATCCCAGAGAATGTTTCCTCTGTACTTAAAAGGAATGTGTATTCTGATGCTTTGGGATGGAATACTCTTTCTATATCTATTAAGTCCATGTGGTCTAATGTGTTGTTTAAGGCCAGTGTTTCTTATTGATTTTTTTTCCTGTGGATGATATATTCATTGATGTAAGTGGGGTGTTAAAGTCCCCTCCTATTACTGTATTGCTGTCTATTTCTCCCTTTATTTCTGTTAATATTTGCTTTATATATTTAGATTCTCCTATATTGGAGGTATATATATTTATAAATGTTACCTCTTCTTGCTGGATTGACCCCTTTATCATTATGCAGTGTTGTTCCTTGTCTTTTGTGACAGTCTTTGTTTTAAAGTCTGTTTTGTTTTATATGAGCATTGCTACCCCAACTTTCTTTTCCTTTTCATTTGCATGGAAAATCTTTTCCATTCCTTCACTCTCAGTCTGTGACTATGTGTATCTTTAGAGCTGAGGTGAATTTCATTTAGGCAGGGTCTAGATGGTCTTTTTTTTTTTTTAATCCATTCAGTACCTTGTGTCTTTTGATTGAAGCATTTAGTCCATTCACATTTAAAGTATTTATAGATAGGTATGTACTTATTGCCATTTTGTTAATTGTTTTCTGGTTGCTTTTGTAGTTCTTCTCTGATCCTGTTATCTTTTCTTTGTTTCTTCCCTTGTGGTTTGAAGTATTCCTTCAGTGTTATGTTTGGATTTCTTTTTCTTTATTTTTTGTGTATCCATTGGATGTTTTTGGTTTGTGATTACCATAAGATTCATATACATCCACCTGTATATAGAGCCATCTATTTTAAGCTGATAGATGCTTAAGTTGAAATGTATTCTAAAAACACTATGTTTTTACCCCCCCACACACCCACACACACACATTTTATGTTTTTGATATCATAGCTTACTTTTTTTATTTTGTATATCCCTTATCTATTTATTGCAGTAATAGTTGATTGTACTACTTTTGTCTTTTAACCTTAATACTAACTTTTTAAGTGGCTGATTCCCTGCCCTTACTACATATTTGCCTTTACCAGTGAGATTTTTCTTTTTATATATCTTCTTAGTCCTAGCTGTGGCCTTTTCTTTACCACTTAAAGAAGGAAGAACCTTTTAGATTTCTTGTAAGGCCAGTTTAGTGGTAATGAACTCCTATAGTTTTTGCTTGTCTGAGAAACTGTTTATCTCTCCTTTAATTCCTTGCCCAATAAAGTATTCTAGGTTGTAAGGTTTTTCCTTTCAGCATTTTAATTATAACCTGCCACTCCCTTCTGGCCTGTGAAGTTTCTGTTTAAAAAATTAGCTGATAGTCAATGAAGTTCCCCTTATTTGTGATTAGTTGGTTTTCTCTTGCTACATTTAAGATTTTCTCTTTATTTTAAACTTTTGCCATTTTAATTATATCTTGTGGCTCTCTCTGAGTTTGTTTTTTTTTAAAATATTTTATTTGGTTGCTCCAGGTCTTAGTTGCAGCAGGCAGGCTCCTTAGTTGTGGCATGCAAACTCTTAGTTGCAGCATGCATGTGGGATCTAGTTCCCTGACCAGGGATTGAACCCTGGGCACCCCTTGCACTGGGAGTGTGGAGTCTTATACATTGCACCACCAGGGAAGTCCCTCTGAGTTCATCTTGTTTGGGATTATCTGTATTTCCTGTACCTGGATATATTTTCCTGCCCCAGATTAAGGAGGTTTTCAGTCATTGTTTCTTCAAATACATTTTCTGTCCCTTTCCCTCTCTCTTATCCATCTGATAACCCTGTAATATAAATGTTAGTACACTTGATGTTGTCCCAGAGGTTCCTTAAACTCGTCATTTAAAGAAATTCTTTCTTTTTGCTGTTAGGATTATGTGATTTCTACTCTTCTATCATCCAGATTGCTTTCTGTTCTTCTGTGTTATCTAATCTGCTCTTCATTCCCTCTAGTGTATTTTTTAATTTCAGTTATTATATTGTTCAGTTCTGATTGGTTTTTTCTTATATTTTCTAAGTCTTTGTGGACCTTCTTACTGAAACCTGCCATTCTTCTCCCAAGTTTGGTGAGCATTCTTATGACTGTTTCTTTGACACTTAATCAGGTAAGTTACTTATCTTCATTTCATTTGGGTTTTTTTTCTGTGTTTTTATTCTGTTTTTCATCTGGAACATATTCATCTCTCTCCTCATTTTGTTGGACTTTCATTTTTTGTTTCTGTGATCAGGTGAAACAGCTACATCTCATGGTCTTGAAGGAGTGGCCTTGTATTGGAGTTTCCCTTATGTAGACAGCTTGCACCTGGTGGCTTTGGCGGGCCAGCTGGCATGGGCATGGGCCAGCGGCAGTCCCTGGGGAGTGCTGTACCCAAGGGCACCTTGGCAGGGTGACGGGCTGGCGCAGGCCCTGCCAAGGGGCTGTCCTTGAGCCAAGGCCACCTTGGTGGTCTATGCCACCTCTTTTGGTCAAGCCTTTTTTTTTTCTGACTGAAATGTTATTTTCCTCATATCAACCTTTCATAGCCTTATACATCTCTAAAAGCTTAGTTGACTTCCTACTTTTTCTAGGAGACTTCCCCAAATTATACATGTAGGATTTATATTGCTTTTTCTTATAGTCTCATGGAATTTGTTATCAATATTTGCATCTTTTTCCTAACATGGTACATCTTATCGTTATCTTTTCTATAATAACTAGACATAGCGTTTCTGTCAGTGTCATTTGGTTGTTTGAATATAAGTAAATTTCTATCCAGAGAAGCATATACAGTGACCCTTGAACAGCATGGGGGTTGGGGAACCAACTCACTGCACAGTTGAAAATTCACATATAACTTTACAGTTGTCCCTCTGTATCTGCGATTCCACATCCCCAGAGTCAACCAACCTAGAACTGGATGGTACTACAGTACATATTTACTGAAAAAATCTGCATATAAGCGAACCCACACAGTTCAAACCTGTGTTGCTCAGGGGTCAACTCTACCTCCTTTCTCTGTGTACCCTGTCTTTGCAAAGTAATTGAATCCATGGCAGACATCTCCCATAATGATCCAGTTCTGTGATCATTGCATTTTCCTTGAAATAATGGAAGTAGAACCCAGGTTCCATATCAGTTATTCATTGGAAATTAAAAATCAACTATGTTTCTGTTCTTAATATTGTGAATATCATAAAGTCTGATAAGGAAAACCATCAAAAAAGAACTCCTCTCTCCAGTATAGAAAGAACCCTGACCTAGTTCTAGCTCTACACTGGTTTAACCTCAGATAAATTATTTAATCTCCCCAAGCCTAAATTTGTTTACAATACTAATGGGGCAAATGTAGTAGAATTACTGTAAATTTCCAAAAAAATAAGCAAAAGCACTATGAAAGCTGTAAAAATGTTATTTGTATATGAAATGCTACACTTATTGTGGTTATTATTGTTCAGCATTGCCACTGCAACCAATCAAATCTTGTTGATGTGCTGCCATCTAAGACCCTGTGTTGAACTCAGTGTCACTTATAGGATATCCTGACCCTTGTATGAGGAACAATGCCCTCTTGCTTTTATATTTTCATTTTTACTTTAGAATTATCTTCCTGCTTGTTTAGTGTTTTGTTTTGTTTTGTTTTGTTTTGTTTTTTTCCCCACAGGCTCCTGGCCTGATTCCCCTTATTGTTGCTATGTTTTTGGTAGTAAGGTTTTTACAGTTGTGTTTTAGTCTGATGCAATTCTTGACTTACTCAACAAGAACCCAAACTATGAATCCTATTCTGATTTTAAAAGAATGTTGACTCTAAATCAATTTAGCCAGTATATATATTAAAATGAACAATGTAAAAGGTTCTAATATGATATTATAGATGACAGCTCCTTATAAGAGTGAGGGGTAAGTCAAGCCAAAATAAAATTGCTGTACAAAGAAGAATTTAGTAAATGCCTGTAAGATGTAAAAATAAAATTCTACAAGAATTCAGAATAGAAGGAGATCAAATCAGAGACAATACTAACAGTCATAAAAGTCTTTGTATAAAAGAGGTGACATTTGGGATGAATCTCAAAAATTGAGAAAAATTTTATTGATTGTCACAGACATTCTTAGCACAGCAAGTCACATCACATAAATATGAAAAAGGAATATTTTCATCAACATTCATTAACAAAAGTATGTAGTAGAAAACACACACATACACCCACACATACGCAGATAATAGTTATCTGCACGTGGACTGGAATTTCACTGGAGTAATTTATGATGCATCTTATTATGAGTTTTCACCATATTCATCAGAAATAAGGTCAAATATGCAATCCACATCCTCTGTAAAGACCGTGGCTTACTTGTACGCTTGGAATTCATTGGAGTCTTTACCATAGGAAAATCTCAAATTAATTTTGTTGCCTTGTAAAATAGCTCACATGCCCTATCTACAAAAAATAATTAGGTTATCTGAGAACTTACCCTTGAATATCATTAAATAAAGGAAGAAATTTATACTGAAGCTGTTAAATTTATTTCTTCATGTTCCTAACTATAAAACTTAAAATATTTAAAATAAATTATTAGGTGTTGAAGTCAGTGTTTTTGAGCCCCAGTAAATAGTAGTTTCAGTGATTTTCACTAACATATCTATATTAAGGGAGTTATTAACACTCAACCCTGATACATGTTTCAGCCATTCAGAACACTGCAATGCCAATTAGTAAAAATAGAGATCAAAAATATTTGTTAAAATGTGTGTGGACAGGTGACTGTTGTTGGATGTGCTCCGTCATAGCCAATATGGCCAGTATTAAAATGTTTTTACATGTTTGAGATATCCCCTTGGGCTTCCCCAAGTATTGGTATTTCTACTTGCATAGAAGTCAAATACATAAAGTACCGGTATTTCATCAGGCACACTGCTATTTTCGAGACCTGCTAGGGGTTTGCTAACTTTTTGGGAAATTTTGGGGTACAGTGTTACAAGTAACACTACAGATCTTCCTTACGGTCTACTGGAGAATATTAATATAACCCATGAGTAACAGATGGAAGAAATTGATTTCATGAGAAGCTATATTTTAAAATCAGATGTCTTAGATTCTTATATCTACTGTGATTTACCCATGTGCTCTGCTGCCCAAGATTTTTGTAATGCATCCTTTTTAGTTATTTTCATTATTACTCACTAGTATAAAAACACTAATACTTTTATCTTCATACTTAATGTAAGAAAATATATTCAAAGATGTATCTCCTATCCATCTCTTAGATCTATCTACGTGGACTACTGGGAGCCATAGCCCACCCAGAGTCTTTAAACTCTGTTGATTTCCCACCATACTTGTTTACAACTCTACAGTTATTCACAATGTTTCTCTTACAATTCTGCAATGACTTCTTGTTCCTAAGACAGAGTTCCTATTCTTTAAATGGACCACCAAAAGTTCCAGTATTTCTCTTCTCCCTTGCTTCTTGCCCAATAAGGCCAATGCAGCTGCAGGACGAACCTATCTATTTTCTAAATTCCCTAAATTTGTTAATTTACTCAAAACAGAAGTACTCTTCTTGATTATAGTTAACTATGGAAGTAAGTAACTAAGATTATAGTTAACTATTCAACATGGAAGAATGAAAAAACATGTTCAACTGAAAAACCTAAGGGTCAGAGATTAGATTTGTCTCTTAAAAAAACTCTTTTTATTAATACATTATTTGTTTTAAAAGTCTTCTTGAATATAATCATAAATATATTTTCCTAATGAACAGATCTCAAATCTTAGTATTTAAAGAATCATTTATATTGGGTTGGCCCCAGAGCCCTGCTTTTTAAGATTTTTTTCCCTTTTTAAAATTAATTAATTAATTTTATTTTTGGCTGTGCTGGGTCTTTGTTGCTGCGTGCAGGCTTTCTCTAGTTGTGGCAAGAGGGAGCTACTCTTCATTGCAGTGTGCGGGCTTCTCATTGCGGTGGCTTCTTTTGTTGCGGAGCACGGGGTCTAGGTGTGCAGGCTTCAGTAGCTGTGGCATGTGGGCTCAGTAGTTGTTATCTCACGGGCTCTGTTTTAACTAGAGGAAATTAGAGAAGAGAGAAGCACCCTGTGCTATTGTAAAGAAACAGCACGGCCTTGGCGGCTGATGCCAGAATAAGGAGAGTCTTAAGTGGCTGAGTGAGAGATTGTGGGAATACAGACAGGGAGGACAGAGGCAGAGTATGGAGGGTCGTGACAACCCACCTGTCTATACTCTACTAATCCATGTAGGCGTTACTGTAATTTTTATTAATTACTATAAGAAACAAGATATTGGTAAATATATAAATTTGATGAATTGTTCCTGTGGAAAATTGTTGCTTTTAGTGAATTGCCCATTTTGTGAAGTGGCTTTCAGTGCATTGAGCCATCTATTTTAAGGCAACCTCACCCTTCCCCCTTATTATTCTAATCATACTCACTTTCTTTGGGCTGCTCCAGTTGCATTCCCTCTACTTAGCAGCATTTCTAAATATTTCCTGTTGTCCAAAATCCACTTCTTACTATTCTTCAGAATAAACTCTGTTACCCTTCAGATACAGGCTTATAAGTCAGTTCTCTGGGATTCTTCCTTGGTTCCTATATCGATCACAGGTCCTAGTTCAGAAAAGAAATCTACTCTAACAGTTCTACACACAAATGGATTTATTAGAGTAGTGCTAACTCTTGAAAATGAAGAATTGGCTGAAGTAGCAGGCTGTAGGCTGACCCTTTAAGAACAGTCCTGAAACCATACCAAAGAAATGCACTGCCAAAGGAGCTGTGTCCTCTGTCAAGATCAAGAAGCTTCATTACCAGAAAGTTGCCACCAAAGCTCCTGACCCCAGAACCACACAACCCCTACCATGATTCACGTAGGCAAAACACCTGCCAGCTGCCCTTACTTTCTCCTTATTTTGATTGGCAGGGCCTATCCTAGCTTCTGGGGAGACTTGGGAATAGAATTGGAAGCTTTCCACCCTCTGTTTGACAGGTAGGCATTCTGAAAGGGGGTTGAGAGAGTCAATTCAAAGAATTCCCTAAATTTGCCCTCTACTGATTCCCAGCAACACGTGGCTCTTGAGCCCTTGAAATGTGACTAATGTACCTGAGGAACTGAATTCCTTACATTATTCAATTTTAATTTATTTAAATAATTTAAAAATTGAAGCAGTGCAGTATATTTTTCTGTTCAACATAACTTTATTGTTTGGGGAAGACTGTTTCACTTCAGCCATTGCACTGAATAAGATATTGCTGCTTAATCCTGGTGTGTATTTATATTTTATTTTTTTAAATTGTGGTTACCAGAAATTTTTAAATTAGATATGCGCCTTACATTATATTTCCACTGGATGTTGCTACTCTAACCCCCTAGATAGGGCTAGGTCTCACTGTGTGTCCACAGAGTACCCCATATTTCCCTAATTTTGACATTCACATTTTTTATAATAATTGCTTCTGTATATGTCTTATCCCTTGGCTTGTAAAAGTAATGGGAAGAAATACTGTCTCTTCTTGTCCCCATTATTTTCCCTAGCACAATGCCCACAAAAAATGAACAATAAAATTATACCAAATGAATGAGTGTGAATAGAATAGACATTAAGAAAAAGAGCTAGGGACCCATGAAGCTTAAGGTAAACCTTCTGTTAAGATTTTATTATTTTTTTAAATCACTGAAAGCCATTACTTTTAAATAAGTTGTTGAGATTAACCATTAATTTTCATAGTTGAAAATTAATTCATAAAGTATTAAGTCAAATTCCAAATGGCTGATAATTGAACATATATTTTCTTTATACATCATATTAATTTTTTTATTAGTTTTCTTTTTTAAAGGAGAGAGAGAGAGAAAAGAAAAAGAGCTTTCTGGGATTTTTCATTAGAGATGCCACACCAGCACTGTAATTTAAAAAATAGATTCACATATAGATTCAACAATGTGGCATAACCCAATGCTACCCACAGAGTGTCTCAAGGAGTATAAAATCATATTTTTCTGTTTCAATATGAGAGGAAATTTATAGTGTTAATTTTCATACAAGTGAGAGATTAAAACAGTTATTTCGACAGTGTCATAAAACATAAAGAGGAAAAATATTTAATAGGAAGGTATTTTTTTTAATGAGGAAGCCCTTTGGAAAATAATGTTTCAAAATTCTCATGCTTTAAAGACAATGGGGGAGGAGACTATTTCTTAGAACCTTAGGAGAGTAGTAATAGTGAAAGTAGAATCTATGCCATCATGTATATTATATAAACATAGAAATGCATGAGCCACAGGATGAAGGTGGGAGTGTCAGATGTCATGGGATAAATATGGTACTAAAAGGAGTATCAATTTTTTTCAAAAAATTTTTTGAAGAAATTGGGGCACAAAATTTTTTTGTAAGAAGGTCTCATCAGAAAATAAGACCAGATTTAAAAGAATCTACTTTAAATGTATCAGTTTAAAGGAACTTTCAGTCTAAAGGAACTTCGGGAGTTTAAGCAAGAGAGTATTTATTAGCTGATGTAATGACAAAATATTTCTAATCATTGAATTGTCTTCTACATTCTAAAATTAACTGAAGAAACATTTTAAAAACTATGTTGCATTAAGTGATCCTAAGTTGATTCAGTAGTAGTAAGGATTTTATGTTCCAGCAAACAAAACATCAATGCTCCTAAAGGCAGAGTTACTTAATTCTTTGGGTCCGTACACATTTTTCTTCCTCAAGGATATGTTTTCAAAATGTTTTGACAATATATATGATTAATCTACTTATTGTTTAATTTCTTGACATTCTTTATGTTCTGTGTCTTTTTTTTTTTTTGGTAATCTTAAATTTGCAAAAGAAATTATATTTTCACATTATTTTGTATTTAACTGAGGAAGTTCCATATCACTGACTATTTAAAGTAACTAAATATTTCTTCAAGATTTTTTTGAAAGACCTTTTGGATGATATATTTTTATGAAGCTAATAAAACATTTCAGAAATGTCCATATGGAGTAAAAATAGATCAGTTAAACAGCAATGACATTGCATTTAGGGTGAGTCATTTATAAATGATAAATAAATTAATCAAATAATACAATGCTTTTTAGTAAGCGTACTGTGCAGTGGCAGGGATGGGAAAAATAATGTGTGATTTGGGCACATCTTCAAGGAGAGCACAATCTAGAAGCATCTCCCTTTCCATCCATAGCCATGTCCATCTTTAAATGTCTCCCAAATCTAGGTGGCAGGAATAAGTAAAAGCAGACTTGGAGGAGACCCATACCTTTGGACCCTTCAGCATTCTCATGAACTTGTAACTCAATAGAAGCATTAAAAGCTAGAGTTATATTTTTAAATTGTTGCTGAAAACTTTGTATTTTAATACCTAAAAACTGACCAGTTATAGAAAAGTTAAAATTTTTTTATTTTGCAACCAGCATATAATCTATCATAAACAATTTTATTAGCCTGACATGAAACAAGTAGAGTGGATGATTTGTATCAATTTGGAACACAGGCAAGGAATAAACATTTCACAAAATCAAATGGCAATGAAAAGGTAGTCTGTGTAGAGAACATTAAATTCTCTTTAAGACAGATTTATATTACAGTTACATATGTACATTAATTTTACTCACAGGTATGTTTGATTATTTTAATTGTTAATATGTTGTTAATAAACAATAAGTTAAAGTATATTTCATAAGGTTGTATCAGTTATTAACCAACTACTATTGTGATATTTATAAGATCTAGTTTTAAAAAGACCCTCAGGTTTTTAAAAAGTATCCAGTTGGCCAAATGGAGCAGAAAAGTATTAACAAGAAAATTTATAAGCAGCATTTACTGAAAGTTTACTGTGCACCTGACACTGTGTTAAATACTTTATGTGAACCTGTCTTAATGAATCTTTACAACAGCCCAATGATATACCTACTTTTCAGCATCCTCATATATAATGCTGCTCCCTAAATAACTATTTCTCTTTGGACATGCCACGCATTGTAAGAATTACATTAATTTTTTTTCTAGGGAGCTGCTAACCAAATCACTGTTTGACAGTGATGTGGCAGGTTGGCTCAAGCCCGCATCTTGATCAAAGCAGAGTGAGAATGGATCTTCCACTTTATATGTAGAAATAACCTATAAGCTCAGCCTCTATGAATAAATGAATGAATGATTCCTATTACCACACTGAAGTATATAGGATCCAGGACTCAGTCACAAAACCTACAACTATTTCAGTTGTAGATGAGAGAGATGAATTAAATGAAATACCTGTTGCACATGGAAATACAAGCTGTCATCAATGTGAAGGTTTATACGAGTCTTAAACTCATATTTAAATTCATAGATTGTACTAGGGAGGCAAACCTTGCAATATCAGGCAAACTTCGATTTTTTTTTTTTTACACTGGATAAAATATATCAGTTTTTCCTATTAGTTGAACTATTGTTTTAAACTCCTGGCTGCTGATATCACAGGATGACAGATTTGACTACCTATGAATATTCTTAATGTATTGGTCAGTGACATATATGTGGGGAGGTGGTGGTATTCTTGAATGTGGTCGTAAGTGCTCTGCTGCAAAAATTTTACTCTTTCCTTCCCAAGTGACCTCAGTAGATGAAGTATTTTTTAAGATAAATTGCACTGTAGTTATCATATCGAAACAGCTTAAATATAAAAATAATAAGAGATCAGGTATGATATGATTATTAATAGGTTATTACAGTTTGTCAAATTGTGAATTCACAATTTTTTCCCTTGTGATGAGAACTCTTAGGATTTACCCTCAACAGCTTTCCTATGCTTCACACAGCAGTGGTAACTATAGGCCCCCTGTTGTAATTACATCCCTAGTAGTTATTTATCTTCACAATTCTTAATGAGGCATAATACCCTGCTAAGGTAGATGAAGTTGCTCTTCATAACTCATGTTTCAGATTGCCCACTTTACTTCTTTTGGTTCATCAGGGCTGAAATTCCATTATATACCAATCTCATCTTATTTTTAGCACGTTTTATCTCATAAGTGCCATGACTAGAAATATGCCCAACATAGATATCGATCTCTATTGGTGCCCTGCTTATATTAGCTAGGATGTTAGTTTGGCTGTTGTGACAGAGATCCAAAACAACTGTCCAAAAAAACACACACAAAAAAGACCAAAATGGTAGGAAGAGTCTGTCCTACAGAGTATGGATTCAGGAATTAAAAGAAATTGAGACTATGTTTAAAATATACTTCCTTGGTTTTCCCCTTTCCCCTATGTAAGCTGTAAGACACCTGAGGTCATTAGGGATCCACAGGAAACAAGTGAATATCACTGAAATAAAAGTCAAAGAAAACTGGGAGTTCATGCGAGAGAGAGAGAGAGAGAGAGAGATCCGTAGTTTTAATCTATCTATGGAGATAAAATTTTCTTGGAAAGAATGTTGATAAAGAATAATGGTTTTGTCCCTAATATTAGGATACTGTGTTAACAGTAGGTAGTAGCTTCAATTATAACTCTATAAAAGGCATTGAAAATGAGGCACATCCACAAATCTTGCTGTATAATCTTGGAATGATTGAGGCTTAAGGATCCTTGAGTTGGACATTGCATGAGAAATTATTTTCAATCAGTGGTTCTTACACTGGGACAACATTGCTCCCCGAGTGACATCTGGCGATATCTGGAGACGCTTTTGGTTGCCACAATTGAGAGAGGGCAGCTGTACATCTAATGGGTAGAGAATGCAAGGGGGCTGCTTTATATCCAGAAATTTCCACAGTAGCCTCCACAGAAAAGAATTATCCATCTCAAAATGTCAGTAGTGCCTTTGTTGAGAAATCCTTGTCTAAATCACACAACAATGTGAACTTGCTCTCAGCATGGGAAAAAAACCCAAAAACCTACATTCTTTGGTCACATGTAATCCATTGACCTGCTATGTCTGTAGAGAGACTTCAAAATGTATTTGTTAGAAAGTGGTTGTTAAGAAAAGAATCCTGTTGGATTTGAAAAAGGGCGTGTGATTATCTGACAATTGTGTTTTAAAATAGTTACTTAGGTTTAACCATTTCAATATTCGTGAATAACTACCAAGTACACTGGTTAGTTTTGAAATAAATCAGTGTCAACTTTTGATCCTGGTAATAGCTAGCAAAGTTGTATATATTAAAGCAGTATAAATGTGTATGCTTCTCTTTCAATTTGCTACACTTTGCTATAGCTACAGATTACTTTAATAAGGAGATAATTTTATCAAATAAAGTTTTTTATAAGTGTTTCTGAGACAAAGCCCCATTTGAAAAAAAATTTAATTGTATTGTAACTTATATTTATTCATTCAACAAATACACATTGATTGCCTAGTACTGTTCTTTCATTCCAGGTATTGGAGCTGTAGCAGTAAAATAACTGTCCTCATAGAGTTGGATAATAAGCACACACACTCATAAATATACACCTATACCCCTACATACATCTATATGTATATAAGACATACACATGGATAAAAGTATATCTGTGTGTGCATGAATATATGCATATGTGTGTGCTGTGTTAAAATATGTGTGTTTATATTCTGTGCTATGTTAAAAAAAATAGGATAAGTGGAAAACCCAGTGTTCATGTAGGAGAATAAAGACCTCTGTGACAAAATAATAACTGAGAAAATATAAACACACTGATCAAGTAGCAGATTTGATTGGTACTTGGTTATTTCTTTAAAGTCTATACCTTTTTGATCATAGTGATTACTGTCTGTTGAATCTGAAATGCACCAGATATGAGTTTAATAGTGATTAGTGATAAAAAATTACTGTCTAACTGTAGAAAATAATGTTTTGAGTAATAGAATTTGATAATTCTAAAATAGGTAGTAAGCCTTATGAACATTTTATAATAATATATGATTAGTGCCTCTAGATGTCAAATTATTGACTGGGATATAATTTTAATAACGATGATTAAATAACTAAAGATTTTAATAAGAAATAATATGGTTGTCAAGGCAAGCTTATTATTACTGCAATTTATAATGTGAGACAATCTAGTCATTTGTCCTTTATAAATGTAAAGCCTAGGATTGGTCTCTGTCCTCAAGAGGGCGACTTTAAGAAAAAGTACACTAAAGGATCTCATAGAGCACAGTGTAGACACAGAGTGGAGAATTATCTCCACCTGGGGGAAGTGAGGAAAGACCTTTGAACTGACTTTTAAGCTCATCAACAAGCTTGCGTAAATGGTGAATGAGATTGATTTAAACCACAGAAGACTATAAAACCTTTAACTTCAGCCTGCTTTGCTACAACAGTCCTGAGGGTCTCATTTAGATGTAGTATATCAGCAAATCCCTCCCCAGCAAACGTGTGTGTGTGCGTGTGCGTGTATATTACAGTACTTTTAACTTTCTTTATATTTGAAACAGAATATAAAAATTTCAATTGGTATATAAAGGATCTACTTTGGTTAATTTCTTGTAAATAAGTCCCTTAAATCTTCCTGCCAGATTCGAATATTTGCTTTATATGAGGATTTTCTACAAGTAAATTAACTAAAAAAAACAACAACAAAGCACTGTTATTTTAATCATTAACACATTCCCATAAATTAAGGCATCATGCTTTCTATAGAATGTGTTAATATCTTTCTTTCAATACATGAACATCTTGAACAATACGCATTCTCCTAAAATGTACAGTATTGGTTGCTGGAAATATTTTTTTTAATAAAAATTAGTATGGGGTGTTATTTTTGACATAAATCATAACTGAAGAAAAATACTGAAATTGCACTGTTATTAATATTTATTTTTGAAAATAAAGTAGAACATTTTTATGATTTTTAAAAATGAAAGGCAGCATGTAAAGACTCTTCTGTAAGGACATAATGTCCTTATATTCCTTAATTTAGCATTTTTAATCTATTGTCTCCCACACAGATAAATCAAAACAATATTCTTTATTGTATGTAAAAATATTTTTAAATTGCCTGTGATTTACAAGACCACTTATTTTGAAATTGAATGTGTAGTTAAATATTTACTTATAGTAAAATTTGAAGGCACTCTTAAGTTATTGAGATATTCTGAATATACTTGAGATGATTTGGTAATTAAATTTTCCCTTTAATTTAAAATTAAAATCTTGAGCTGACAGTTTTGCTCATTAAAAAGCACTTGGGCCGATTACTGTCTATAGAATATACACACACATTGTTTCAGGAGGAAATACATGACCTCAATTATTATTAATATCACTTTATTTGATATATCTCAAGCCTCGTTAGGAACACTTAAAAGTATTATCTTCAATTACAGACATTTCATGCCTCTTTAACCTGGGTTCAGTAAAAATTAAGTACATTATATATTAGTGATGTTGAAAACAACTAGTGGCAAGAATTCTTAGCATTTCCATGCAAACTGACAGTGGGAAATAGAGGGCAATCTAGTTTTACTCCTAAATTTTCACTGACATTTTTCTTATGCCAAAATCTGTACCTTGATTTGTAATTTCTCCCTCTCTCTGTCTCTCTCTCTGTCTCTGTCTCTCTCTTTTAATCGGTTCCTCTTAGGTTTTCTTTATTTCTCATTTTTGTCATTGCTAGGCTCTGGATTCGCAGGATTATTAGGCATTTTACTCCTTTATTCAACAAACAGTTATTGAGCACAGCTCTGTACCAGGCACTGTAAAAAGTACTGGGAATAGAGCAAAGAATGTGATAACATGAGCCCTAGCAGAAAAGACAGTCTTTAAATAAAGTTTAAAGCCAAAACTTACTCCTAGGACCTCAACTCATATAGGGATGTTTGTTTCTTTTCAAAACATATTTCTTGAATACAGCCACAACAGTACAGACAAGGCCTTGTTCCCTTGGAACTGAAGTTCTAATGGAAAAACAGTGTAGGGAGACAGGTGAACTGGAGACAAAGAGGGGTGACTTTGACAGATCAAGTGAGAGGCCCTCTAAAGAAGCTTAGCTCCTGTTTAAGTAATACGGCCATCGACCACCGATACAGATGTGCCTATTTTATGGTATTGAGGAAGGAAAAATACCTCTCATTCTTTCAAATCCCTTTGATTGACCCCTTGTTTCAAAACAAGGAGCTCAAAACACAAACTAGTATGTCAATAAATTATCCTGCCAAAATAATATAGTTGCAAAATCATGAGACACTCAAATAAAATGCATACACCAAGAAATGACTTAGTTTAATTGTTTGTATACTAGGAGTCTTCTAAGCTAAACTAGTTTATACTCTGACCACATCACCTAACTGGCACTCTAAGAAGCAGAATGGGGGAAAATTCTAGTAGAGCAAGATGAGTTTTAAAAAGATTATCAGTACCACGTTCACACCTTTGGGTCTAAATGATATGAAATGTATGAAGGAGTAAAGTAAAAAGGCAAGAATGTCACCTTTATGTAGTCATGGTCTCTTAGGAAGAGAGAGGAAAGGGAGAAAGGAGGCCAGGAGCTACTCCTGTACAAAGAGACAGACATCAGAAGTGGGGCAGGAGAATTTTGTCATAACAACTGTAATGAGGTTTTAGTAAATGTTAACTGATTGTTTTGGCATTAATTTGAGGACAAAGTGACCATCTGAGAGAATGAAGTCATGTTTAAGTATATTGTAAGGTTTTTGATGTATGTTAATCTTTCTGTTTCTGACAAATACTTCAGTGGAGTGCATAAATGAGAAAATGGAAATTTTCTAAACAAAATATTGGAATAAAAGAATATTAGAAAGAAAATGAAGGAAGACACACATAGAAATGATTTGGCATTATCTGTTCTAAGACAAATACAGTAGTTGAACTCATTAGCTCCATGAGGACGAAAATGAGGGTTAGGCTGTCCAAGGACAGACCATTTAGGTGCTTCCAGAATCTAAAGTCTAGTAACTTAGGTCAGCCAAGCAGGCCTGAGCAGACTCAGATATAATGGCAGAACAAAGAAAAACTAGCAGCTATAAATTAATAGAAAAATGAGATGGATGAACATAGGCACAAGACAGGGTTCAAAGATGCAAAACCTTTGATGGGCAGAGCCAGGGGCTGAGTTTCCATCTATCACTTATTTATTTAAACAGTGTATTGAAGAAGAACGTATTTTGAACCAAACCTCTTCTAGGCACTGAGAATACAAACACTGAATAAAACAAAGAAAATCCTTGTTCTTATGGAGCTTACATTTCAGTTCAAGGGAACAGACAATAAATAAATTAGTAATACATAATGTGATATAATATAAATAATATGTGGAAGGGAAAAGTGTAACAATTCAAACAAATCAGATTAAGCTAATGTAGAGTGATTGTGTTTGGGTGGGGTGGGAGTGGAGCTGAAAGGCATCTTGGGGAAATGTGTTCTAGGTACAAGTAATAACAATTACAAAGATCTGAGGCAAGATTCTGCTCGGTGTGTTCAAAGAACAGCAAGAGGGCTTCCCTGGTGGTGCAGTGGTTGAGAGTCCGCCTGCCGATGCAGGGGACACGGGTTCGTGCCCCGGTCTGGGAAGATCCCACATGCTGCGGAGCGGCTAGGCCCGTGAGCCATGGCCGCTGAGCCTGCGCGTCCGGAGCCTGTGCTCCGCAATGGGAGAGGCCACAGCGGGGAGAGGCCCGCGTACCGCAAAAAAAAAAAAAAGAAAAAAAAAAGAACAACAAGAAGTGCTTTGAGGCCAGAGTGAGAGGAAAAGTAAGTGATGATGTTGGAAGTTAGATATTGTCCAGAGTTTGGAGGACTCTGTAGGTCCAAGTAAGACTGTTGTCTTTTATTCAAGTTGCTATCTGAAGTTCTTCCTCTTCATTCTTTCCTGAATATTTTAGTCCTAAAGCCATTATGTGGGACACAGTGAGGTAGGCATACACACCTGGAGGAGTAGGCGGTGGTGGATCAGTGCAGGTGTAGGAGCTTAAACAAGGTCAAGAGAGTGTCCTCATAGATGTCCTGAATAACATGAGGCATTAGAGTCCCACATGAGAGGGACTGACATGTGGTGAGGAATCCAAAGTAATGAGGAGGGTTTCCATGTGGAACAATGGCCCAGTGTGGGATGTCAGAGCCTGAAGTTGTGCAGAGGTTGAAGGCAGATTTGTTTCAAAGGTGAGGCTTGATAAAATGAGTAGGTATATTAAGGATAATGAGAATCAGATTTCTGTCTACTAGAATTAGGGATGTAGGTGTGAATGCGTGCCCGTACACGCGTGCGCGCACGCACACACATACACACACACACACACATAGAGAGCGTGTGTGTATGTATCTGTGTATATACATAAAAATATCTACATACATATATTTTCTATTTCTATCCACTGAGAATGCCTGGGAGCAACAGGACCTCAATAGCAATGATCACACCTAGCACCCACATATTAGCTTCTAAATACTATTCTCCACCAAAAGTAACCAGGACTCATTGGAGAAATGGTTGATTCTAGAGCTTAGTCAGAAAAAGTACAAAATAAATCCAGAATGATGTATTGTGCCAGAAAGCAAAGGAATGCTCCAAGGATAATGGTGACATATCAAAATGACACAGAAACTTCCTTGAAAGGCCTGCCATTTGCCAAATATGGAGCAAATTAAGTACCGAGGAAATGGTAATTATTCATCATAACTCATTGAATAAATAGGAAACCATGAACCCATATAGCTATATATAAAAGAGATAAATTGAAATTTGATGAGGGATGGCTCATTTAAATAGTTTCAATGTATCTCCCCATAAAATACTTAATAAATGAAAAGAGAAAAGAGTAAATTTCCTTGAAGAAGCTAATCAAATAACCAAAGTTGACATCACTGGTAATGGGACAAATCAAAATTGTATGTTATGGGATAGGACACAGTGACCACACACTGTCACTTCTATAGTATTCCTCCCAAATAAGCATAATCTGAATACAAGAAAGAATAATTCAGTCCCAAATAAAGGGACATTTACAAAATAACTTTGAAACGTTCAATAGTGTTGAGGACATGAAAGTCAAGAAAAAATTGAGTACAGTAAACTGAAGGAGATAAGAGTCGTGACAAATGCAATACATTTTCCTGAACTGAATCTGTTTGCTATGAAGTACATTATTTAGACAATTGGTGACACTTGAATGAGGTCTGAGCATTAGTAATGTCAAGGTCAAATAAGTTCCTGAAACTGATGACTGTACTGAGGTTACATAGAAGAAGGCCCTTTTCTGTGTGGAAAATGTACACTAAGTCTTCAGGTGTGATGGGGCATTAGGTTGGCAACTTATTCTAAAATGGTTTAGAAAAATGTTCTTAGTATTGAACATTTTATATATATAACATCTTATTGGACATTCTATATAAATTTAAGGTTGCTAAAATTTGAGTAAAATGGGACAAATTGTGATGGGAAGCCATTGGCAATTTTGTCTAGGGGGTGAAATGATCTTCTTTATGTTTGAAAAGAAACATCATGGCTTCTGTGTAGACAAGATCTTTGGGATAAGGATGGAGAATGGGCAAGTGTCAAAAAAGAGAGACAAATTGAGATGCTGTTGCAATAATTCAGAGAAAGATGGTGGCAGGTTGAACTAGGGATATAAGGGAAGAGGTGATGAGCATCCATTGGATTTATTATATTTTGAAACGATATCCTACAAAACTTGCTGGATGTGGAGTATGTAGGAAAGACAAAAAGTATAGGATGATTTCAAGATTAGACAAAGGTACTTAGACCCAGAGGCTTTGATTACTGCAGCTGCCTTTAATCTGTACATTTTCCGTTTCACTACTACTGCTCCCATATCTTAAAGGTGTGATAATACTGCAACAATACTCTGAAAATAGTTTAAGTTATTGAGAAATAAAATAAGTCATGAGTTACAGAACTGTGCCATTTTCAAAAGCCTCGACAAAGATATTACTGTTTATATTCCATCAACAAGAGTGTGCAAAGCAATGTAGCATAGTGATTGGAGTTAAGTCCTATGCTACTAGAAAAAAAAAAGGTTTTAGGTTCTAGCTCAGCCAACTATAATTTTGGACAATTTGCTTAAACTCTAGAAACTCAGTATCCTCATATGTAAAATGAGGGATAATAATATCTACTTTATAGAATTGTATAAGGTCTAATTGATAATGTAAAGCAGTTAGCATTGAGCTAAATATTATTGTTGTGTCACTAGTATTAGTAGTAATTGTAGGGGTAGAAGTAGCATTGTGTGATATCTCCAAAGACTTTTAATAGATTCTTTTTAGTTTGAAGTATTTATTAGTTTTAAAAAATGTGTGAGATAAAAAGGTGGAAACATAGCAGTTGCTATCAAGCATTATCTTTGAAATTTGTGACAACGGTTAATTGCTTTTAAATATCTTAAATTATGCACATTTCCCATAGTTTGCTTATATTCAAAGGATGACAAAAATACTTGAAAGATTTAATAATACATTAGTCCAGGAAAATTGTCTTAAACTATATCAGTATTTCTAATATTTTAGATACACGCATTTGGTACAATATTCACTCCAGACAGGTGAATGTTCTTATTGCTTAGAATAGAACATACTTCCTTCGACGTCTTCCTTCCTAATCCAATTTTATATTCTCTATTTACTATGCCTAATCATTATGCTAAGTCTCGTTTGGAAAGAGTTGTTCATAATTGTAAAATTGAACTGTGCCCCATTAAGCTCTTGCCTAGCTGCTTTTGAGATCCTTGGTGGTTTGGAATGTGGGGATGCATCCACATTCTCTCTGTGTCAGTTCTTTTTACCTTTTCTCTCTAATGCTGTCCCTTCAGTGTTTCAGCTGTTAAGTAGTTCTAGCGTACGTCTGATATAATTTTCTGATGACTGATGCATTGTTATCACTACTTATTATATGTCAGCAGGAAATGCCACCTGTGTCTGAGAATTTGGGGCCAATAGGATTGTATATTTTACCAAAGCAAGACAGTAAATATAGAATGAAATAGAAGAAACCATTCTGTCCATTAACTTCTGAGATTTAATTTTATACCAACTATAACTTTAAAAAGATAAGCAATGGAAATTACATCAGCTTTATAGTTAAGCCACAAAGAGTTTTAAAATCTTTTTGACTGTTTTTAAAAATGGCAGTATTTCAACCTTTTATATGGATGTATGTACCTTTATTTATGCACTATTTGCGGATGCCTACTTTGTGCCAAGCACTTGTCTGGATGCTGGGGAGAATGTAGATATAGTCTCACTCCCGTAGATTCTGGAGTCTACTTTACAGAAAACAGTTCTGCTGTATTAGGTGTCTCAGTGTCAAAGATACAAGTTTTTCTATTGCGACATATTAGAAAGAATTAGTGTTACATACAACCATATTAAAACTGGGTGAAATTCTTGCTACCTACATAACCTTTGTAAATTACTTAACCATTGTGAGTTTCACGTATGACAAATATAAAATGAAGTATGCTGGTCTCCCCTATAAAATGTACTCTGCATTCTAGGCAGGCATCTAGACATGCACAAGGCTTTTATGAAAAGTCCTGTGAATAAATTTGATCCAGAAATCAGCCTGCACAATCAAGGTAGTGTGAAGCTTATAGGCTGGATTTACGGCTTGGGTTCACAGAACTCAATTTGACACCAAAATCATTGCACAATGGGAGCATATCTTTCTTTAATTAAGTCAGGAATGCAAGTTTCTAAACCTGATGTTGGACTTTACACTAATTCTGTTTGTTGCTGTCAGGTTGGTATATCATAGCATCCCTGCCCTCAGACCAACCACATTGTTGCAGATTCTTCCATGGAGAAGCCCTGTTGGTTTACCACTCTGTTGTCTCACATAGCGGCCTTCCTATTTCCATGGTGATGCTGGAGAGGGTTTGTCTGTTTGAGTTATAGACAAGGCTTTTCCAAAATTTAGAGAACTAGATCTTGGATGTAGGTTTGCTGGGGATCTTTGGGGTTAGAAAAGAGAACATAAATTTTACTCTTGTGTCGTTTGTCGTTATTTTTCTACTTATTTATCATTCATCTTTCTCTACCAATTTTCTCTAGAACAGAAGCTTTTTTACTTTCTTGCCCACATTGAAACAACTGTGATTAGGATGGTACCTAAAAGACCGCATACTCGCTATTTTAAATGAATAAAAATGTCAGTCTCCTTTAAATGAAATGAAATTATCTGTTCTAAAAGTGATTGTTTTTAAAAGAAAACAAGAAATCGCTTCACCTACCACTTGCTATAAGAAGGATTTATTAGAATATATCACAAAAGAATTATTTAATTAATTTTAAAGTAAATTTCTGTTTTCATTTTAGTTAACTCCTCCCTTATTTAAGATTCCATTAACCAAGGCATTCAGTTAACTGGAACTTCATATATATAATGTAATGGTAATTTAAATTCACAATGAAAGTACTGAGAAATCATAAGACCCTGAAATATTTTCCTCTACAGAAAATGAAAATTTATTTTATAAAGTTTTAGAGGATAAGGGAACTATTTAAATTTCTTTCTTGATTATAAGTAATGCATTTATATATAAAGGGTCCTAAGTGTCCTTTAATTAGAATATTTAATTAGTCCATCCCATTTATTTTGATACAGTATACCATAGGAACTTATACTTGGTGAGCCTTGTTAAAAATTACTGAATTTATAAAATTATTGTTAAACACTAAAAAATAGGACCACTTTGAACTAAATAGTAACAACTGATTGTGTTTGAATTTCTCTTGAAAATCTCCATTGGCAGCAATAAAGGAAATGTGACCCTAAAGAAAATATTATATGTTAATTAAGTATGTTAATTCTGGAGAGCCCCATAGAAATCTATGCAATTATTAAAATCCTCAGATAAATAAAAAATCGTAGGGGTTTTTATTGTTCTATGGATTTCTGAGATGGGAGAACTCTCCAAGAACTTGGAAACTACTTAATTTTTCCACCACTAAACTTTTATGACTTCATCTGCTCTGTTCCTCTCATTCCCTTTTATAACAAAATGGTCTGTGTTCTGAATCCTAGCCTCTGTCTCCTTCTAAATAATTTTGCATCTTGAATTAGCAACCTTCTCTTGATTCCTCAAATAATTCATTGACTTTCTGCTCAAACATTTCAAATAAGATATCTACACCCAAGCTGCTTAATTGGTATGATTCTTCAGTCCTACAGCTGGTCAAGAGGCCTGCAGGCCTGCCTCTGGCTATTGGCTCTTTTGTCACTTTATCCCAGAATGCACATAAATGTTATATATTTTCCCTGAGTAACATGATGTGATTTAGTCGGGAAACACAAATCTTTGCATGCTATCTTGACTTTTTGACATCCTATTGTCGTTCCTTACGTTTCAGAGAGGTTTTACCTTAGCACTCCTCCCTGTGCACAGGACACATTCTTTCCTATGTTATTTTACCTTGTTGCTTTTTCATAGTACTCACTGTACATGTTAATTAAATATTGATGTGTTAGTTTACTCGTCTGTTTCACCAATGAATGAATGAATGAGGCAGATACACAATACAATATGCTTGTATCTCATCTCTTTTTTCATCCCCTTGTTATCATTCAGAATGCAAATAATATTATTATGAAAGAGAAGAAAAGAAGATAGAAATAGAGGAAGCCAGGGTTTAAGAGGAGTGACTAAAAGTTGATAAACTTTTTATAAAATCTTAATATATGAGAACTTACTGATACCTATCAGTGTTACGCTTTGAAGGAATTTCATTGAGTTATTGGGTACGTCTGTTGTTTCTGTATATTTAGCATTGCTCCCCCTTGTTCTGAAGACAAACCATTCTCTCCCTTTGGGACACTACACTTTCCCCTCCAGATAAGAATGTGAGTTATATTGTCTCACCTCTATTACCATAAATGACCAAGTCTGGCGCGTCAGGTTACCAAATACCCCTGGGAATTGTGATTGATCCACAGCTTACAGATACATCAAACAGGGCGGTTAGAATACTTTTCTTAATGATTGACATAGTATCAGCACTAAATACCTTGAAAACCTAAGGCTACTATGACCATTTTGTCAACTCAAAGAGAAGACCAGATTAAGAATTTAGCAAACATAGAGGGCAAAGACATGGAATGTGGAAGGAGAAAAGAGTTCCCATGACCTCCCTCCATCTCCAGGATCAGGTCAAGCCTAAGTACTCCTAGACTTTTCAGGCATATGAATCAAATCTTATTAGCTTCATATGATTTGAGTTGATGTAATACAATACAAAGTTTCTTAAATTTGTTCCAATAATTGCTCAAAACACATCTCAAAATCCATTTTCAAATATAATTGTTATCAAATCCAGTACACATCCCACCTCTCAGATGATCTTTACATTGGCCAATTTTCTTTGGGCAATTAAACACAAATTGTAAATGTTTAAACATTGGCTTTAAATAATGATATTTATTTTATCTAAGTTTTTGATGGAAGAGAGAGATACGAGTGATCCATGAGAACTTTCCATTAGCTACATCAGCTTAGGGCAAGAGACCTCTGTTGGTAACATGTTATTTTTATCAGGACCGCTGCTTCTAAAATAGTACAATTTATTTATAAAAATCTTGGAGAATATACATTTGTACCAACCTGAATCCGCTAATTTTAGTCCCAAGCCTATGCTTGCTAGCATTAGTATCTGTCATTCATATCTGTCTTACAGGAAGAAATTCATATGGGTAAAAATTCGTATGAAGAGCAATTCTCAGACTTTTGCTTGACCAGTGTTTTTTTCACTTTTTATTAATTTAATTTTTTAAACCAAAACATGTTTCTTAACAAGTAAACTTACCCAAAAGTTCATATATAATTTCTTAATATAAATTATTATTCCCCTGAAGCCTGGAATTGTTCTGATTGAGGTGAGAGTGGGAGGGCCACAGTCTGGACTTTTTGACCACTTCACTCCTGTGTCACTTTTGGTGGGAGGATAGGGCTTAATGAAGCTATTTGAAATCCACTGGGATTTTAAAAATATGGATCAAAGTGAAAGATGACAGGTAGATTAGGACCACACCCAGGTGGTATATTTTTATGATCATATCATTTGTTAGATACTGCCTTTTTAAATGTTACAAATTGAGAAGCAAGTTTTTGTTCTATTTTGTTTTTCTAGTAACAGCTAGCTGCCTCTGGAAATGTATGCTAGTTCCTTGCATGCTGGTCTGTTCACTGAAAAGGTGGCAGATATGACAAGGAATTTATTTTGCCTGAGCGATCACACGGTTAATGGAATGTTAAAAAAGTTGATTCTTATGATTAGTTGATTAACGAGAGCAATTTGTTACGCTCTACCACGGAGCATAAATTTAGAAAATACTGTTTGTTAAAAGCAGGAATACAATGGAATTTGGAAGAGTTGCCTTATACGTCAAAACCGAGTAATTATTCAGAAACATCTAAAATAATAGAAGTGGATTAGAGGGAATTGACATATGAAATTTTCTTTTGGTAAGTAGTTCACTGGTCAGTAAGCAACTTACCAGTTCCACAACCGCAGCAGCTTCTCTGTCTTTTATATTTTTGGCCTACTTCGCATGACTCCACAAGCAGTTTCCCTAAAGGATGTGCTGGAAATAAAAAGACATTGAAGAAATTACATTTTAGGTAAGACTGTTCACTGCTGGGAGGCTAGAGGTCTGCTAGTGGCCCTGATCAATGACACAAGAGGTGCTAATCTGGCAGAAGCTTCATTATCTGACCCCCTTGACTCCATTAATCTGTTTAGTGCCTGATATACTTTAGATTTGTTTCTTCCACAGTCTACGTCTCTCATTCTTTCTTAATGATCAGCACGTACAGTTATTAAGCACCTGAGTGCTGAGTATCATAAATGCTAATTAGGGAAGCCTTCACTCCTCCATCATAAACCAAGTTCCCACATAAGCATAGGTCACTTTCTGGGCTCTTTGTTCTGTTTCATTGACCCCTCTGTCTATCCCTGCAGTAATACCAGAGTGTTTGAGTTATTATAAAACAGGTGAAATAAATGAATACAGCCATGTGTCAACCTGAAAAACCTCAAAAAATTGCATAATGATTTATACAGCACAGTACCATTTAAGTAAATTTAATTTTATGCAAATAAATTTACATATTATTTATAAATGAATGCATATATAATTAAAGCAATAGTTCTCAAGGTATGGTCCAAAATTCCTAAGGCCATTGAACTCCATTTAGTAGGTCTGAGAAATTCTTTTCCCATCTACATATCTGTGCCAGACCAGATTTTCTCTTTATAGTTCAGATAAAACCACATATCACAATAAATTTAATGTAGAAGCAGATATGAGAGTCCTGCTTTCTTCTATTTAGACAAACATAAAAATGCTTTCAAAAATAGATTTAAAAAAATCTATGCTTAGCACTATTTTCTTCTTTTGTAAAATTTAGTCATTTTTCATAAAAATGCTATTTATAATAATATGCCATGGCCTTATTACTTTATTTAAAATAAATTAATAAGTACATTTTCTCAATTTTAATTGCTACAGATAAACATAAATAAACAACGTAAAGTAAAACTCTTTGGGATCCTTAATAATTTTAAGTGAGTAAAGGGGTCCTATGAACAAAATGTTTGAGAACTGCTGAGTTAAAGATATAGACAGGAAGGAAGGATACACACCAAATTTCTGATAATGATTTTTTTTTTTTAGAGAAAGGAGCGAATTACTGGTACTGGGGAGGAAAATAAAAGGGAAATTCAATTTTATCAGTTATGTTCTATTTCTTTATGAAAACATTGAAGAGGCAATGGCAAATACAAATATTTGCTATTCCAACTACTTTAGGGGGAGGGACAGCATTTGCTATATTATTTGCTTGACTTGACTGTTAAAATTTTCTTTTGTGTAATTGGTGTGAGGCATAGTTCTTTTACCTAACTCGTATGGTATATATATCCTTGTAAAACTTTATTTTGCTCAAACACTCTAAAAACAATCCACATGTTCCTGATTCACACATGTCTGGGAGGAGATGGTCCAGGTGATCATAGCACTACAGTCAAAGGTAATCAATGATGATCTGTGCTCACAAGTCAACATGGACTCTTTCCTGCTTTCTTCTTTAGGACTACTCTATTTTAAACTGAGAAACCACTAGCAATATTCGATATTAAAATAACATAAAATACTTTTCAAATAAGAATCACATTTCAGTTTCTGGTGCAATACTCTCAAAAGACTTGAACAAAGTTGATTTTTAGTGGCCTAGCAATAGTACATCAGTTTGAGTTAGATGATTTTTATCTAAGGTATTATCCATATCTCAGGCACAAAAGTAGTATCAGGAATCAAACTTATATGTGTTTTTCTTTTTTTTTGCCAGTGTCTTCATGAATGTATTTTTGTCCCTGCTTCAAAGAATACATTTATTGTCTTTTTCTTACTTGCTTTCATTTTCATGTGCTGAATGTTCTTAACATTTTTTTTACATAACAGTTTACTGAGGTCTTAGCAAGTTCATTTCACAAATCTAATCTCTATGGAAAAGCTGTTAGTTTATTCCTTTTTTTTTAAACATCTTGCAAGTTTATTTATTTATTTTTCACACACACACACACACACACACACACACACACACACACACTGTATTTTAGTTTTACAAGAGATAAATAAACTGACACCAAGCATTGTAAATGGATGACCACAACAAAAGCAACAATGATTGCAATTACCAAGCACGAAACACACTCATACTATGTCATAATATTGACATTCAGTCCAGTAATCCTCCACTGTAACAGCTCCTTTACTTTGCAGTGAAAATTGATTTGTATATTTTTTGCCTCTGAGTCCTTGTGGACTTTTTTTATTTTTTATTCAAACAGAAAGTCACAAGAATTATAATCATCCTCATCAGTTCACTCAGTGCCATGTAATTAATTTTTTTATCTTGATCTTTTGTTAGCACTTTTATGAGTTCATCAGTTTTCCATTAGAGTTCTGAACATGCTTATTCATTCAGTTCAGCAGTAGAGTCAGTTACCAGAAACCTGTACTTGTCAGTCTTTTCCATTCGTTCCTTGATGATGAAACCCTTTTATAGGAACATTTTTGCGAAAGCATCAGAGTACATCCAGAACTGTCTGTAAATGACAAAAGACTTAAAAATGACCACGGTTAAAGATTTGATGAAAGTTCATAATAATGCAATTGACAAGGAAATTTAGTTATTTCTGAGATATACATTTTAAAGTAATAACTACAATTATTACTTATAACATTATACCAGAACATATAAGATTTTTAGAAATTTCATGTAATGTCTGAAACATTTATATCAACATATTTCCATACAAATAACCCAAAGAAAGTTTAGTATTAGTTGGGTTTTTTTTGTTTTTTTTTTATACTGCAGGTTCTTATTAGTCATCAATTTTATACACATCAGTGTATACATGTCAATCCCAATCGCCCAATTCAGCACACCACCATCCCCACCCCACTGCAGTTCTCCCCCCTTGGTATCCATACGTTTGTTCTCTACATCTGTGTCTCAACTTCTGCCCTGCAAACCGGTTCATCTGTACCATTTTTCTAGGTTCCACATACATGCGTTAATATACGATATTTGTTTTTCTCTTTCTGACTTACTTCACTCTGTATGACAGTCTCTAGATCCATTCATGTCTCAACAAATGACTCAATTTCTTTCTTTTTTATGGCTGAGTAATATTCCATTGTATATATGTACCACAACTTCTTTGTGCATTCGTCTGTCGATGGGCATTTAGGTTGCTTCCATGACCTGGCTATTGTAAACAGTGCTGCAGTGAACATTGAGATGCATGTGTCTTTTTGAATTATGGTTTTCTCAGGGTATATGCCCAGTAGTGGGATTGCTGGATCATATGGTAATTCTGTTTTTAGTTTTTTAAGGAACCTCCATACTGTTCTCCATAGTGGCTATATCAATTTACATTCCCACCAACAGTGCAAGAGGGTTCCCTTTTCTCCACACCCTCTCCAGCATTTGTTGTTTGTAGAATTTCTGATGATGCCCATTCTAACTGGTGTGAGGTGATACCTCATTGTAGTTTTGATTTGCATTTCTCTAATAATTAGTGATGTTGAGCAGCTTTTCATGTGCTTCTTGGCCATCTGTATGTCTTCTTTGGAGAAATGTCTATTTAGGTCTTCTGCCCATTTTTGGATTGGGTTGTTTGTTTCTTTAATATTGAGCTGCATGAGTTGTTTATATATTTTGGAGATTAATCCTTTGTCCACTGATTTGTTTGCAAATATTTTCTCCCATTCTGAGGTTGTCTTTTGGTCTTGCTTATGGTTTCCTTTTCTGTGCAAAAGCTTTGAAGTTTCATTAGGTCCCATTTGTTTATTTTTGTTCATGAATGTATTTTTATTAAGCTTATGATACTGTCTCATTCTGAGGTTTTCCAGAGTTAGGAATCTGTCATATAATATCCATTGTTTTGTATCATAGAGAAAAAAAGTTCTAGCCAAGAGCATGGTAACATGGAGAGAGCCCAGGCTGGGGGTATGAAAACATAAGTTCTTTTCTCAGGTTTTCCCCTAATGAGAAGACATTGTTTGCCAAATCTCTTAAAATGGAAAAATCACAAAACCACTTTAGCTCATAGCACAAGGATCTTTTAGTAAAGATCCAACAGAATGTCTCAGGGACTAATACAAACAGAAAATGAGGCAGGGTTCATGGAACCAGGAACTAGAATTGGAAATTTAAAAAATAGGAAGCTAGGTATATTATTCTTTCTAGAGATTGCTCTTTCTTTTGGCCTCTACATCTTTCTGTGCCTGATCCATTTTTCTCTCTAAGGACCATCTTCCCTTACTTGTTCAGATCATGAATCTTTTTGTTAACATATTGCTTTGGTATACATTTTACTCACTGTAGCCTTGACCAGATGTGTTTTATTCATTTAAGAATAACCTGAGGTCACTGGGATGGTTAGGTGGCTTCTGTTCTCACCATGAATCATCAACTTAGAAAACAATCCATCACCAAAATCATTGGCATACAATATAGATAACAATGGAGACGGTGATATTCCACTCTACACAGCTAAACTTAGTCAAAATTTCTTACTAGATACTATAATTCTCTCTCCACAGTCCTCAACCATCTAATTCTGGGATTCTTTTTTTTTTCCCCCTTCTGTCACCCAAACAGCTTCTAATATTCTCTCTATTGTTCAGATCTCAGCATGGCACAAATCTTCTGTTTCCTTCATACCAGCATAACACACACACACCCATATAATAAAATTAGTATTGACCATGTATGTTCTTCAAACAATGTCACCTGAGGGTGGGGGTCAAAAGGCTGATCTTGTTTTAATTTGACAGTTATATTCACAGAAAATATGTGTCTATGTAGTCATTTAATTCCAACTATTGAAGAGGTAGTAATTTGAGATGAATTTAGGCTACGAATGAGTTTTCTTGCTAAAACAGGTGCTCAGTCTTGGGTCACTCAGTATATAAGGCACATAGGAGAAATTTAGTGTGGCTGAAAATTAACTGACATAGTCAGTACAGGTATATGTAGCTAAGTAAGTAAATTAACATCTCTAAGGGATTAAGCTACCCCTATGATTACTTAGAATCCTAAAATTCTGAGATAAAAATATATAAAGATATGGAATGACATGATGTTATTTTATGTTGTACCTTACATAATCTGTCAAGTTGATGTCAGCCTGTTAGTAATTACTTTAACAGTTCTTGTTTCTATTTTAAATTATTTTCCCATCATAACACAATTGATTTCTTCCAGCATCTCAGTAATCACAACATGTCAATTCATTTTTATTATGTATAAGAAGTAAGCTTGTGCTATTTTAGTATCAATATAAAATTTCTTGAAGTAAATGTTCATGAGTTTCTTTGCTGAAAACCGTCATAGTATTGAGGTGCAAGTTCTTTGTTTGGCTGAGCATGATCTGTAACTCAGAATTTCTTCTGTCTCCATTCCTAGAATACATAGACAGTATTGATCAAACCACACATACTTATTGAACAGATCTATAGTACTAACAGCTCAAAATAAAAGGTTATGTGCATTTTCTGAATACAGTTAATACTTGTGTATTATCAATGAAATTAAAAATCCCTAGGCTTGAATTGGTAAGTAAATCTCAATAATATGTTTATCAGGTAATGGAATTGTAATAACTTTATTTTTTCCATATTATTACAACATTCTCTTAGGTCAAATACCTATAGTTTGAACTGATCTCTAAAGTAATTACTGTTTTTTATGAGATATTTCAGTCATAAATTTAAAATTAAGGTTAAAAGATGTTCACATTCATCACCAAGCATTGTGGATATGGGGATGAGCAAGTCATCCAGTCCTTGGAGTCAATGTACATATGCTGTAATGCTAGAAACTGACTATTAATAAACAGCTAGACTACAGTGTGATAAGTACATGCTCAGAGAAACACAGTGTACTGCAGATCATGATTTATAAGAGCAAATTTGGAATAAAACATATTGCCAGTTAGGGGAATTGTCAAATAAATTATAAATGAATTACTGTAGTTTACTGTAACTATTCTGGATCCTTTAAATATGATGTCTTCTAATATGTGTACTGTGAAAAAGATGTACACAATAAAGCTGTTATGAAGAAAAGCAGGAAGAATGTATGAATTCTATATTATCTCAGTTACACACACATATATAAAAAGGAAGAGAGAGAAATTGCAGGGGAGGGAAAGCATAGATGCTATTGTGGGCTGGTTGTTTAGATCTTGTGAGTGGAGAAGCAAAGGCAGCAGAAAGAAGGCAGCATGTCATGAAGGAGAGCAGAGCAGAGAGGAGTGTAGCTCCAGATTGAAAGAAACTCTGAGTAATAGCAGCCCTGGTTCCAAATACTTGATTCCAGTTCCTCTCAAGTGCAATAGTTGTAATTACTACCCATGAGTTTGGTAAAACCTCCTTGAATCTTTAATATGTTCCCATTTTACTTAAGTTACATTTATTTTCTGTTACTTGTAGTCAAAAGAGTTTTAGCTAAGACAGGGGAACTTTTTCAATGAATAGATAAAGAGTAAAAGTCACTACTCTTCAGGATCTTATATGTTCCTTATATTCTACCATTTGATGCCCAACAAGAGCTTGCAGATGTGTTTGCTTAGTAATCTCAAACAACTCTCCTATCATAACAGTTATTACCGTTCAAATGTAGGGTGTATGTTTCTAAATTTAACTTGAAACCCCAATTGCTACTTTTCAGTCTCTAAGAAGGCTGACCTTCTAGAGGGAACTCCCTTGAATTCCAAAACACATTCCTGGAGTACCACTGTCTAATAGAACTTTCTATGATCATGTAAAGGTTCATTTTGTGCTGTCCAGGATGGTGGTCACCAGACAAAGGTAACAATTGAGCACTTGAACTGTAGCTAGTGTGATTGGGGAACTAAATTTTTAACTTTAAAAAATTTTAATGACTCTAAAAACAAATAACTACATGTGTCTAGTGGCTACTATATTAGACAGCACAGGCTTAGCATGTATATATACCTAGGAAAAGTAGAGATATAATCAGTGCTACACTGTTGTTAAAAATCACAACTGTCTCTTATTTGCTTGTGTACATTGGATGTCTCCTGGTTTGTGAGATTTTAGCAGATACATCACAAATTGGATCTTTAAAATAATGTCATATATTCAAAAATATGGAAAACTTTAAAGAAATTTTGAGTAGGCTTCGTATCTCAAATAATATTAGTTCTACTAAAAAAAAGCAAAAGAAAAGGTAGGAAAAAAATCAAGCAAGCAGGAAAGAAAAAGCAAAAACATATCAAAGAGTAAGCAGTAAATAATGAGTTTTTACTCTCTTCTAGGGAAATACTGTTTGTTTAGAAAATCAAATAATATAAAATTAGAAGATCTGTCTGACAAGTCCATTGTAGTTAATAAACCACTATTGTCAAACACAACTTATAAACATTTTTAGACAGTTATTTCTGATCTCAAGTGTTGGTGAAAAAGGACTTAGAATAAATAAACTTAGAATAAATAAAACAAAAATCATAGCATATGATAGGAGGAAATGATTAATTTTTTAAAACTAGTAAGTGCTGTAATAATTCCAAAGAGGGAAAAATATCACTCTGGCACAGGTGGCCTAAAAAATCATAAATGAAATTTAGGAAGGACCTAGATAACCGGCAAGGTGAAAAAGAGGGTTTTTAGAAGGGAAAACATAGTAGAGGATGGATAGTGAGATTTGTAGGGCTATACATGTGCCAGTGGTGGAAAGGTTGGACAATAAAGATTGTAGACACACACTGGATTAATTCAGGAGCACTGAGGAGTTTATATTTCATTTCATAGACAATGTAAGTGTTAGAATTGACCAGTATACCTAGGGTTGACCATTTAACAGATGCAGACATGACTAGTATCTCTACTATGGGTTTCTTAAGAGTTCTTTCTGCAACTCAGTCAGACTTATTTTGTTTTATAAGTAATAATAAAGTTGATCCTTTCAAAAATAAAATATTTATTGAGTATAAAAAATGAATGCTAAGCTGCTTCTTTTTATAACTAAAGAAATGCTTTCCAAACAATTTTTGTATTTGGAAGGAAGTCTGCAATGCAGCTACTTCAGAAGTTGGTCAGAGTTTTGTTTTGTTTTGTTTCAAAGTTAGTGCTGTAACTGAGCTGTTCCTGAAAATAATTTTTGTGCCAAATGTGAGAGAAAAAGCAACAGAAACTTTATCTGGTTTGGAAACCAAATTAGCTAAAACGTTGTGAATTAACATTGCTTCAAATTCACTCACATTTATTACATACGGTGCTGCTTACATTTAATGAAACGGCAGTTTTGTGCAAAAGCATGCAGAAGTCCAACAAGAAAAGATAAAATAAAATTGAAATACACTGTAGGAGGCAAAGAGATAAGGTCCATGTTTTAATATTCAGTCTTAAATAAGTCTGTAACTAAATAGCAAAAACCAAGAGGTTTTTCTGCATTCTTAAAGGTGTGCAATAGAACTTTGTGTGATAGTTGAGGTACTTTGTGCCCATCAGTAGCTACTAGTTATATGTGACTAGTGAATATTTAAAATGTGACTACTGGGACTAACTGAATTTTTTATTTTATTTAACTTTAATGTAAATTTAAATAGAGTAAGTTATGTAATTTTATCTGTGTAGACAGCCAATTCATATCACATAGGCCAAATAGATCAATAATTAGGAAATCTGAAGGGCCAAGTTTAAGTCTTGAAATTAGTAGCATCATAGCATCTTCCCCTTTAAGTGTGTCTCATTTATGCTAAAAATAATTTGGGAATTATGTATAGAGAAAACTTCCTTTCCAATCTCCTATCCCTTCCGCTCATTGTAACTTTTTTTTTTTTAACAATAAATTAATTCCTTCAGACTGCGAAAAGACACTGTAAGGAGAAAGCAAATTTAACAATAGACTTAATGGTGACCCATAGGGACTAAGAATAAAGAATATGTGTGATAGATAATATTGGAAGTGGGGCTTCCCTGGTGGCGCAGTGGTTGAGAGTCCGCCTGCTGATGCAGGGGACACGGGTTTGTGCCCCGGTCCAGGAAGATCCCACAGCCGCGGAGCGGCTGGGCCCGTGAGCCATGGCCGCTGAGCCTGCGCATCCGGAGCCTGTGCTCCGCAACGGGAGAGGCCACAACAGTGAGAGGCCCGTGCACCACACAAAAAAAAAGTGGTAATATCAAGTATCTACAGAGTCGTCCATTGAATTCCCATTTAGGAACCAGTAGGTGGCTTCTTATGAAAATAATTTTTATGTGAAATCAGAATGTTTTAAAACACAAAAATTCTTAATTTTATTTGTAAAAATAACACTGTTTTTAGAAGTTCAAATCACAATGATAGAATTCATGAAACAAAATGGTATTGTGATAGGATTTTATTTTGAATAAGAAGATGTGAATATACATATATTTTGAAATCCAAGACTACACATTAAAATTCAGGTATATTCATGATGGATATATACCTACGTAATTTTTTTCTTTAAGAGTAGAAAAGAAAGGTAAAATATTCCTGGATGTCAAAGGGTAAATGAAATAACTCAGTTTTAAAAATATTTTCTGACATAGATAACTTTTAAACTAAATACTGGCACAAAAATCCCTAATAGATGACAGCAGATCTGTACCCTGTTTCTCTCTGCCATTGACGTGTGTGTGTGTGTGTTGTGGCTATACCCTCATGTGAATGTTCTGAATCTCTTGTGTATTTGTGTGCAGGTTTTATAGTCAGAGTTTGTTTCAACCCTAATCCTGATTCTTTTAATCTGTGTGACATTGGGTAAATTGTGTTACATTGTATACTCAGGGAAGATTTTGGGATGAGATTGGTAAGAGCCTGAAATATAGGTCATTCTTTCAGTAGAATCTAAGTATGTAACCTTCTGAGCTCATATACTGGTACTGCAAGCACAGAACACAAGGGAAGTAAGGTATGGATTAGGGAAGTGGAGATAATTTGTAAATTGACAAACAAAAAATATGAGCAGAACAAAATCCCTAAAATGAATAAAATAAAGGGGGAAAAGGGGTAATAAGACAATGAGAGATACATTAAAGAAGTGATTAAGGAAAGATGTAAGGCAGAAAATGATGGAGACTCAGATGTCACAAAATATATGGAGGGGTGTCTGTTGATATTTATTAAGTTTGAATTTCTGACATAGTGATTTGTATGACACAGCTATGTTAAGCCCTGGAATTTGCAAAAGAGAAAGAATTAAGAGTTCTGAAAATCTGAAACTAAGGAGAAGTTTGTGCCAGTCATTTAAATTAAAGGTTATCTTCTTAAACACAAATAGGTCAGAATGCTACATGGCTTACTATTTGGGGTGGGGGGAGGAGTGATGTGAGTGAATAGATCTAAGTACATCTGGGCTGGACTATGGAGAACTGTGCTTCTTAATGGGATCGTCAATGGTAAATCATTTTGTTGTGTAGATTAAGGGCATGGATGTTCATTGAAGTAAGACTGTGCAAAGATGACTTCAGCCCTTCCTGTCTATGTGATTTTGAACTGAGTTCAATATATTTTTTTATTCCTCTTTTTCTTGGTGTGAGGTTGTTGGATAGGTAAATCTCAGTACATTTGAATTCCACTTTGGAGCTTGCTTTTTAAATACAACTCATGTGGTCCAATGGTTTAGAACATTATATGCTCTAGATCAAGATTATTTCAGTTTGAATATTACTTCAACAGTTACTAGCCATATGACATTGACCAAATATATCTCAGCTCCAGTTGTATGATCTGTAATATAACCATAATAGATATAGTTAACACATGAATTTGAGGATTAAATGAAATGATTCACATAAAGCTTTTAACAAAGTGCCTGACATATCTGCATACTCCAAAATTACTCCCTATAACTTTATAAATATAACTTATAGATTATATAGTTACCCATTACTTTATCTTTGTAAATATGAATGTCATTACATAAGGTACCTGGACCCATTAATGAACTGTTTCTTACAATTTATTTTTAGTTATCTAAAACATGTAATACATGAATGCTGGGTTTATATAGTAGCTCACAAACAGTTTTTATACCTTAAAGGAGCTGAAAATAGCTACAATTTAAAACAAAAGACAATATTTAATAAGAATTATAGTAAATATGTGATTTCAGACTATTCAAATACATGGAGACTTTGTGGAGAAAAAATAATCTAGCTTATAAGGTTTTAGAGAGGAGAGGACGAGGTAAGTGAGAGATAGTTCATTTTTTATAGTCAAAATAAATAAATGAATAAATAAATATTTTTATAGATATAAGGTACAAACAGAAAAATTATATGCTCAGCTAACCAAATGGATGATGAGGTAAAATAGGGTAGAATAATTGGAAATACACTAACCCTAACTGGAAATATCCTGATTGCTTATTGCAGGAATTAAAAAATTATTTTTTAAGAAATGGCAAATTAATTATATTATATACTTGATATGTGACATCTGTTTGTTGTTGAGAGGACAAAAATCCACACAAAACAAAGCAAATCAACATAGCCCATAGGGTGAAAGATTACAAAATATTTTCTAAAACCATTCAGAATAAAAATATTATTACAAATTAAAGATCAAATGAATTTGTTATATAAATGAATAAAACCATTAATAAAAGGAAGATGATTCTTACTGGTTCACAAATTAAAACAAAAGACACAAAAGGGTGAGCAAATGATTACAAATCATGGTCAATGCCATTATTATTCAAAGAAAACAGATAAAATGAACAATGAAATTTTATATTATATCTATCAGATTGACAAAAATTCAAAAGAATCTTAATATCTGTTGCTGTTAGGGTGCAAAGAAAGTGATAAACTCATATTTCTGGTTAGAATATAAGTTGCTTTAGCCTTTTAGGAAAAATTGTGGCAACATCTAATAAAAGATATGACCTAGCAATCCTATTTTTGGAAAATTTTACCGTAGAATTAAAAATACACATACATAAGTATATATGTACAAGGGTATTTACTGTGTCATTAATCATATTGGCAAACATAAGATAAAATAGGAAACAAAGTGAATGGTCATGAAAAGGGATATGGTTGAATCCCTTAGTCAAAAGATAGCTTATCTGCAAATAGTAATATTACTCAATATTTAAAAAAAATTAATTTATAGGTATGTCAATTGAATCAGGTTTTTCCATGATATAATTATGGAATATATATTTCATATATATATGTGTGTGTATATATGTGTATATATACATATGAGTGGAGAGAAGGGTAGAGAGGCAGGCAAGGAATGAATATGCTTGAAAAATATGAAAGAAAATTCAGGATACATGTAAACTGTTCACTTGAGTGACTAGTGACCTAGTGGAGAAGGTGTTGTGGATGGAATTTATTGTGGAAAGAGGATAGGTGACAGGGGATGCAATATAAAAAAAAGGTGAAGATTACACCCCAAACACATCTTGCATGATACAATCCAAATTATGAAATCATCAGGTTATATATGTATAGGCATATCTGCATTTAAATGTTAATATCTGGATAGTCAACGTCATGCCAAGTAAATACAAACAAACAAAAAACCAGGGCTTTCAATCTCAGACACTCTTGAATTTAGAGAAAAAGCTTTGGGGACTTTAAAAATGGATCTTTAGTATGTCAAAAGTTGCACAATCACGATTAAAATTAAATGACAAATCTAGAGAAAAAATATAATTTTAGCTAAGATTATTGAACACTGAAAAGTTTGATAATTTACTGTTTGGCCAGAATATGGGAAATACTAGTGGAAGTTTGAGTTGGTAAAACTTCTCTAGAGGACAATTTAATAACATCTTTCAAAATTAGGGCTTCCCTGGTGGCGCAGTGGTTGAGAGTCCGCCTGCCGATGCAGGGGACACGGGTTCGCACCCTGGTCCGGGAGGATCCCGCATGCCGCGGAGCGGCTGGGCCCGTGAGCCATGGCCGCTGAGCCTGCGCGTCCGGAGTCTGTGCTCCGCAACGGGAGAGGCCACAACAGTGAGAGGCCTGCGTAACGCAAAAAAAAAAAAAAAAAAAAAAAAATTAAAATTGTACCACATTTCAACTCACCAGTTTCACTCCTAGTAATTCATACTTCAGGTATGAATTTATATATATATATATATATATATATATATATATATATAAAATAATGTTTAGTGTGGTGTTGTCTGCGATTGTAAAAGTTTGGAAACAATCTTAATGTCCACTGACAGGGGAATGTTTAAATAAATCACGTTAACATCTGTGCAGTAGAATGCTCTGCATTCTTGCAACAAGTCAGGTGGATCAAATGTATTGATATGGAACTATCCTTGGGATATATTAAGTGGGAAATGCACAGAATAGTGTGTATAATATGCTATCATTTTGACAGAAAGCAAATATGTAAAAAAATACAAATATGCTTGTAGTAACTGGTTGGTCTGGGTAAGAGAGTTGTGTGGCTAGAAAACAGGAGTAGGAAGGGAATCTATTTTTCATGATATACATTTTTACAACTATTGAATTTTGTATCATGAATAAGTATTAACTTATTCAGAACTTAAAGATAATTTATTGTTATAAATACATAATTTTGTTGCTCAAAATAAAATAGTGTATTTCTATGTATATCCCAATATTTAAGTGTTTCTCAAAGTTGTCCCTTTTAAGAAAGGATTGTTTTTACAGTGAATTTTTAGTATAACTGTTAAAAAATTGAGGCGGGTCTCTATTACCTAAAACAGAAAAAACTGAAGATACAGAAGAGTATGTGTAGTTTCATTCTGTGTAAAAATGTATACATACACATAGATGTACGTGTGTAAAAATTCCAAAAAGGGTACTCATGAAAGTATGAACAGTGGCAATTTCTGGGGAGTGGAACTCTTAACTATACTTGGGATTGAGAGGATTGGAGAGAGACATTTATTGATTACTTTATATCCTGTTCTGTTTGAATTTTAAATATGAGGCACGTCTTTCTTTTATGAAATAAGGGAGGGAGGATGGAAGGAAGGAAGCAAGGGAGGGAGGGAAGAAAGAAGGTTAAGGTCACAGAGAATTATCCTACTCCAAAACAATGAGCAAGTACCCTTCTCCAAGACACCAGACTTTTGAAAGTGACAAGTTTGTACTCAGTTGTTGATCAAGGTCTCTTAAGGAGTCTTTGTTAAAGAAAACAACATCCTTTTATTTGATTAAATATGTGTGTTAGAGATAACACCTTTGGAATATGAAAGACATAATGAAATAATGATTTGCTGATAAGTATCCTCACCAAAGGACACCTTGTTGGAATTCAAGAAGAGTTGCCGAGCAAGAATTTTATTTACATTATTGAATGGAATGCAGTCCTCAAGTCTCTGAAGCACAAAACCTAATGCCTAATTTAAAGGATAAGTTTGTGTAAAATGCTGATTAGGTCATTATCAGAATATACCATTAAAATACTATTAAGGGGGCTTCCCTGGTGGCACAATAGTTGGGAATCCTCCTGCCAATGCAGGGGACACGGGTTTGAGCCCTGGTCCAGGAAGATCCCACATGCCGCAGAGCAACTAAACCCGTGAGCCACAACTACTGAGTCTGCGTGCCACAACTACTGAAGACCGTGTGCCCTAGAGCCCGTGCTCCGCAACAAGAGAATCCACTGCAATAAGCCCACGCACTGCAACAAAGACTAGCCCCCGCTCTCCACAACTAGAGAAAGCCCGTGCACACAGCAATGAAGACCCAACGCAGCCAAAAATAAATAAATAAAATAAATAAATTTTTAAGAAGTGCTATTAAGGTTTTTCTCTTTGCTAACTTTCCCTTTTACTAACTTGAAACATGGAACAATACTGTCCCATAGAAATGTTTATAATTTGAACCCCAGCTTTTTACTCAAGTACTAAAATCAATTGGCAGCCTATAAACTAAAGAAAACCATAACTATATCTTTTGATCTCAACAGGTGGTCTATTTAGTCTATAAATTCATTTTAATGACCAACATACATCATTTAAAGTATACTTTAAGGGTTTTTTTTAACCTTCTTATGCAGATACAGCATTTAGTCTTCATAATTGAATAAAAATATATACATTGTCAAAAACAATTTGTAACTTAATGAAACTATTACTAATGCATTCAGGATAAACTTTGTCAATTACCTACATTTTGAGTTTTTCATTTTCTTCTGTCAGGTATTCAATGAACTTTTCTAGAAATGCACATGTTTTCTTATTTTCTATTCCTAAAACATATTTTCCAACAGTAGACAAAATGTACAAACATTGAAGGCACTAAATAAGAAGGCAATAGCAGAATAAAAATTCAAAATAAATTGGAAAATACCTTTAATTTTCAATTATGTAAAATCCACCTGTCAGAAGTGCCTTGAGAGTTTCAGCTTAGTATTCGTTTTCCAGTCAGGTCTCTGTGTTCACTGCAGTCTCATCCTTCTTCTTCCATTAGCTTTGATAAACAAGAATTATAAACCTTTAAAATTCAATCTCACCATTCAACATTTACTGATTCTAATTTAATTCTTTGAAGATACTCATCAGTTTGCTTTCGTTTTTTCTCTTATTCTGCCATTGCTCTAATAGATGTTTCAATTAAAAATAAATCCTGGGGTCTGAGCAGATAGCTCAATTAGAGGTTGACTAACAAAAACCAATACTCTTCACCCCACAGCAGAGATTGTAGTATGACCTAACAGCCAGAAATAGTTATATATTTCAAGATGTAGGAATGTAGGCTGGATTCTATCTAATTAGAAAATATAAGCTAAATTTGAATACTATAAAATAATTTATAGAATATGAGATTACACAGCTATGCAGGCATAACTTGTATTTGTGGCCATTTGTAAATCCAGATGGAATTTTGAGTTTATAGGAAGAAAATTAAAATATTTATTTTAGTGATATTATATTATTTTGAGTAAATCAAATCTCTCTTTCAGCACTCTTTCATTCAAATATGTGAAAACTTTAAACATTTCCCCCTGGCTATCTTCTCTTTTTAAAATCTGGTTATTTCCATTTCCTCTAATACTCAGTTGGCATAGTTTTTAGACTTTTCACCATTCATTTTTAGAAATTTTCATGTAATCAATGCTCCTGTTAAATTGGGGCACATGGGATTCACCAATCATTTGTGGTATGATTGGCCCACGGTATCATGGCATTAGTCTGTCCCTCTGAGAGACAAATAGAATAGTGGCTAAGAACGTAAACTCTGAGTCAGATTGACAGGCTTTGAATCTTGGTTCCGTCCTGTCTCAGCTGTGGTTTCTTAATCCACAAAATGGAAAAAACATAGTACCGTCTACATAGGGTGATGTGGAGACTGAGTGAGTTGACATAAACCAAGCACTTTGAATTGTATCGAATATACAACAAGCACTATATAAGCCCTTATTTTAATCCTGGATATTTTATCCCTAAAATCTAAGCTAAAAAAAAATTATTGTTGTTTGCCTCCTATTGGAAGGGAGGTACACATTCAAATTCTTATTGACTTATTATACGCCTATAATAAAAAAGCTAAAATTCTTTGCATATTTTTACATGAGTTACTGGTAAGCCAGGACTCCTTTTCCTCAAATGTATACAAGAATTCCTGAAAATACAATGAAATTGTGTATAATTCTTGATGTACTCAGAAGGAATGAAAAATTTCTGATCTGTGTTCACTTAGAGTCCTACTGGTGTTTTTGCTCCAGCCTTGGTTTGATGACTACACATTCTTTAAATTATAAAACAAATTATGTTTTATTTTATTTGATCTTATTTGTTTACCACTGTTCTAGCTTTGTGATAGGTCAAATTGGGAGAAAAATCAACAAATCTTTTTATAGTTTAAAATAAAGGTTCATGTCCTGTATTTTTCCAAAGTAGGGCGGCCTCATTTTTTATGAATAGGAGACACGCCTGGTGTAGAAACTGTAATGAAGTTATTAGGGAGAAATCAGGTCAAATAATAGGCATTCTTTTGAATTCTGCATGAATATTTGTTCATTTGTGATTTAGTAATATTTAAGTATAGGAAATATATGTAACTATGTTTTCTAGTGTCTGAAATATTGGAAGAGAGACTGTTTCAGGTGCTGCTGGATCAAGATGTAATTGCATTTTTATAATGGGTGAATCATAATTATTATTCATAGGATGATTACTGCTGTTGCCATGACGACAATTATCTTTAATTGAGGTAGGCACATTTTGAATGACATGTTAAACCAAGAATCAAAATTATTAAAGTGGGCTGGATAGTTTTTCTAAATAAAATGTAGAGGTGATGAGAATTGATGCAGATACTCCCAAAGTAACATGCAATCTTTCATGAATATCCACATGTAGAATTAGCAGATTTCTCCTAATTTCCACTTTGCCTAAGTGCCTTACTGTCACCAATCCCAGCCTCATCCTGTATACAAAACTAACATTAACCTAGTAACTCTGTGGGTAAATGTTAGCCTATATCTCGCCCTATGATTTCTCTTTCTGTCTTTTACCATTTTCACGTTTTTACTATTACCTTTTTTTTTCCTCCTATTTTATCATTCCCTGTTTAGTAAATTCTACCTCAGGAAATTTATTTTATATGTGAAGATAAAATCTGCTCAAGAGCTAAACTTTTCCTTTGTCAAAACCTTGAATTAGACCATGGCTTAAACATATGGATTGTTCTCAGTGAGGAAGCTAAAGTGATATAATTATCTAAAACAGAAATGTCAGTCTCTGGCATTCAGTACTAGACTTATTTTAAACATTGTGGTGTGCATAAAAATCACTTTAAGAGCAGGTTATAATCAAGACACAATAGATCCTACCCTATTTGACTTTGGTTCTACCAATTTGGGAGGATCTGTTAATCTTCATTTCAAACAAATCTCTAGTATATTGTTATATAGGTAGCTCTGGACACTTCTAAACAAAAATGATCTAAGAAAACGGAGCTCTGGAGTTAGCTCTGGCTTGATGATTGGGCTGTTACATAGAACGACAACTAGGGAAGTGTGGGGACTGACTGTGCCAGAGCAGGGCCTTTCCAGTTCTTTAAACTCTTGGTCCTTTCCTGACTACAGTTATTCAGCAGTTGATTCAGAAAGTTGAAACACTGAGGTAATTGTATTCCTGGAAATTGCTCGATATATTTCATAGACCCCTAGCCTGTTTGTACATAGAAAGTGCTGAGCGGTTTCCAATCTAAAGGGGCTGGGGTGATGCAAGTTTTCTTTCTTAATGTTACAAAAGTATTTCACTCTTAATAATAAGCTTGTTACACAATAGAAAAATGAAGCTTCTAAGGAACATATTCCAATCGATGAGTTTAGTGAAATCCCAAACATGTTCATTAACTGAGTTTCTTAGTTCATTTCCTGGCATGAAGCCTGGATGCCTCTTCAGCCATATACGTGACATACTTTCCCCAAATAGTTGGGCAATATAGACCATATAAGAATGTGCCTTTTAGGAAGCTGACATAAATTGCCATTGATGGTGAACCAATAATGAATCTAAAATACTTGTAATTTAGCCTGTAATCAAGTTCTTGCCAAAAGATAAAGGGATATAATGCTTTCTTGGAATTCTTTGTTGAGGCATACTCTTTCAGTCTGAAGATGCTTTCATCTGAGAAAGAGAATTAGGAAAGGGCTCATAAGCTGAAGATAAGAGGACCTCAGTCAAGAAGGTACTAGGACTCTATTAATCTGGGGTTAAAAGCAAGGCAATTACTAGCGTATCATAACAAAATAGGGACCTAAAATCAGGTATTTAAAAGTGAAGTAAAATAAAATCCAGAATCCTCCAAATCAGGTAGTCATTTTAAAACCAGTAGTTATAATACAGAAGGGAACCTAGTAACACGTGGTTTATCCAAAATATTCTTTGTATTTCTTGCCAACTTTAAAGACTAGTGATCAGATGTGCACACTTCAGGCCCTACTGTGTATGAAAGGAAATAATAACAGGATTTTGCAGAGTAAAAGACAGTGCTAATATTTGTGCTTTTATCCTTAGTAGGACAAGGGTAAGAGAGAATACGGAGGTTCTTCTGTAATATTTAAAGACGTAGAGTAGATCTGGATACTGAGAGATATGTCAAATTAAAACAGGTACATTTAGTGAAAATTAAAATACAGGAGAAAAGCAAAGCCTTACTTGGGGCAATTGCCTTAATGGAGTCTCATTGTCCAAGTTCAAATCCTAGTCTGTAAGTATTCTCAGAGAATTTTTTGGTGATTAATTGACGATAACAAAACTTACAGCAATTCTAAATCAGTAATAACTTACTGACTTAGAGAAATACTATTGCTAGGAAGAACAGAGCGCTTACAGGCTCTGTAGCAAATTGCTTTCTGTAGAAAAGTCTATAAAAGTGTATTTGGTGATAACTGAGTCACAATGAGGAGAAGTAACTGGATAAATTGGGTGAACTTAAAGGCTGGTGCATTGTGCTGTGAAACCTCATGACTCTATCTCCACTGCAGAAATATAATTGTAAAATAAACTAGAATCATCTTGTCAACTACCTCGGAGTCCTCCTGTGTCAACTGTATTCTCCTGAGATTTCCCTTTTTCTAGGTTCCAATCACACAATTATTGAAATCTTTTTTTTTTCAGATATGAACACATAATTGATATTTTTTTCTTTTACCTGGGTTAGGTTTTAATGAGATTAATAATATGAATCATTCTTTCAGCCGATGTTTAAGAGTCAACCCTTTTTCTAGGAGCTGGGCTTCTCAAATTTCAGATTCAGTTCACTGGGCAACTTGTTCCAGATCTGGGTGTTCTGTTGAGGGCACCAGAGGCAACATTCTGAGAAATGCTGCCCTAAGGAATCTGTAGATAATTAATCTCACCCACAGTGTGTGATTTCACAACTTGAAGTCTGAGATTTGTTAACATTACTCTGAAGGCTGTTTTGCTAGCGAAATTTTTTTTAAAAATGGCATTTACTCATGGATAAGAATATCTTTAATACAGAACTTTAAACGTGATTACGTTTGTCTCTAGACAAGTAAAAATCTCAAGTGAATCAACTACCTCTTCTCCTATTATGAACAGAGGGTAGTATTTAGTCCTCAGCCTGGAACTGTGTTAATATCATTGTCAGCTTTACAATTTGGGAACTAATCTTATAAACCATGGAGTTCAAAGTGGGTCTCTTATAGGAGAGGGAACTGGGTGATTTGCCCATAGTAACACAGTTATCAGAACTGGGTTTGAACCCAAATCTCATGATGTTTACTTTGGTCATTTTTTTTTTTTTTTTTTTTTTTTTTCTTTTTTTCGGTATGTGGCCTCTCCCGTTGTGGAGCACAGGCTCTGGACGTGCAGGCTCAGGGACCATGGCTCACGGGCTTAGCTGCTCCGCGGCATGTGGGATCTTCCTGGACCGGGACACGAACCCGTGTCCCCTGCATTGGCAGGTGGACTCTCAACCACTGCGCCACCAGGGAAGCAGGCCTACTTTGGTCATTTTTAAACCATGACATATTAAGGAGCCAGAGGGGAAAATGTATAAAATGCCAAACTACTGTCAAAGGTAAATGTAGTTTTAAACTGATACAACATCACAGCTTTTTGCATTGACCCAGGCTGTAAGAAAATTTCAGCATGGACAGTATCAAATGTATTTTAAGCCTACTTTTGAGTAAACATTTCCATAGAAACAATAATAATTTATTTCACTCAGGACAGAGAAATTTACAAAGATAAACAAATGGTAAAATGACTTAGGGGGACTAAAAGTTGTTATATATTAGACTGAATCATTTGAGTTTTCTAGAAATAAGCATATTTACTGTAATCGTATCTAAAAATTTGGAGAAATTAATCCAAAAGTTAATCTACATGTTGCTTATTTATCTATGATGTTTAATTAATTAAAATATTTCCTAAGTGTTTACAAAATATTATACTGTATGCTTTAGGATAGGTATGCTTTGAGCCCAAAGAAATTAGATAACGTATTTTAAATTTTATTCCTACCTAAAAAATGATGGCTCCTCGATATGTATTTCTTTTGTCAGGGCATATGTAAAATTGTAGAACACACTCCCTAGTTTTTAAGAGTTTATTCTATGAGTTATAAAGAGATACATAATGAGAGAAAACACATAGAAATTCATAAATTTAAAAAGTCAATATATGTTACTTTTTACTTCAGAAAGATAGATAATAGTTGATATAGAAGTTCAAAGAGTAATAAAAGACCTCCAACTTGCCAGGAATTAGGAAGGTTCTGAGAAAGCAGTGAGTACAGGCTAAATTGAAATCTAAATCTTTTATTGAAGAGGAGTGAGTAATCCAGTTAATCGGTGGTAACTTTGCAGTGTCACCAACGTGAGCCAGACCAGACACATTAGGATAAATTTTGTAGGACTTTGAATTCTGGGCTAAGGATTTTAACTTTCTTCTTGAATACTTTTATTTGGACCTGGACAGACTATTGAGTCATATAAAGTTGTAACTGAATCATTTTAAATTCAAAGTTTTCACTTTCTTTGCAGGTTATAAGTCCATCATATTTAGCGTAAAACTCATTGTTTTTATCACAACAAAATCAATGAATACCATGTGTCCTTTCTTCCCTGATTATTTTTATACCTGTCAATTCTTGTGCAAAACTCTATTTATGTTTTGATATAAATTAGAGTTCTTTTTTTCAGAGTTTAAGAAAAGGTATTTTGACAGCTATTATAATTAGTGAAGGAAATGCTACTGATTTCTTTCCATTTGATTTCTGAAAATCAACAGATTTGAGAAGGCATTACCAAAGATAAAATTTACCTTAATATAACTTGTACAAATAAACGTGGTTTTGTTTCCATTCCCCTACTTACCCCATCCCAGAAGAAAGACACAGCTTAAAAAGAATTAAGTGTTAAGATTCAAAGGACAGGCCTGTCATCCAGTAAGGAACTTGCTTATATTTTTTATATTAGACAAAAAAGGCCTGATTTGTTTTTAAATTGTGTCAAAATTATTTCATCCTTCGAAATGTATGTTGTATGTAGTGATCTCACTGACAAATACTTTTTATCTTATTTCACTTTAACTCATTCCTGTTATCCTTATTTGGGCTTTTGAAGGTAGGAACTAAGGTAGAGCAAATTGATTTGTTTGATAAAGATGCTCGAAGGGTCGGGGGAACTCTACAATGAGATGCCAAGTCCTGTTTTTGGAGGGTCAGGAAAAGGAACTGCCATTTATTCACATGAAATAAATTGACAGAGCTGGAAAGAAGAGAGAGGAGCGGGAGACAAGGAGTGGAAGAGAGGGGGAAGAGGGAAGGGAAGATTAGGAAAATGCAGTTCACTGTGAAGTGTGTAATATGAATGGTCTCTCCCTTCTCTCCTGTGGAATCTTTAGTAAATTCTGCTGTGCTGATCCATGCGTGCGTATGAGTAACTTTTTTGGGAACACTAAAAGCATTCACAAAGGGGCCAACTAACATTTGAGTAAATGTTCATACTCTCAGAAATATCTCTTGAATGTGTATTGTGTGTCAAGCAGTCTCTGGGGATTGAGAGGCAATTAAAATGGACAGAGCGCCTCTCTCACATAGTGTGGTAGGCAGGATTCAAAGACGACCCCAATGCAATGACCCAAGCCCTTATATTATTCCCTCCTCTTGTGTGTGGATGGGACTGTGAATATGATGGGATATCTGTCACTCCCGTGGTTGGGGTACCAATCAGTTGACTTTGAGGTAATCAAAATGAAGATTCTTCTGAATGGGCCTGACCCAGTGAGAAGGACCCTTTTAAGGCCCTTCCTACAAGAAGAGATTCAAAGCATGAGAAGGTCTGTGGAGGAGTCCACAGACCAAGAACCTGAGGGTGGCATTTAGGAGCTGAGAGTGGTGATGAAACAACAGAGAGTAAATACATGGGGACCTCAGTTACATGGCTGCAAGGAAATGCAGTTTTCCAAAAACCTGAAGGAGCTTGGATGCAGATGCATCGAGCTGCTGCCTCGCCTTTAGCCTTGTGAGCCGAGGATGAAGACTCCTGACCTGTGGAAATTGTGAGATAATAACTTTTTGTTTTTTAAGCTGCTAAAATTGTGGTAATTTGTTACCCAGAAATAGACATCTAATACATACTCTTGCTGCCTCCTCTCAGAGTCTTTCTGTTTCTCCGTAGTGTTATTATTATTATTAAAATTTAAAATTAAATTAAATCCTGAATATACATTAATGGGCCCCTCTAGCCCTGCCCTTGCAAATTCGGTGCACTGGTTAGGCAGACCAGACGGTTAACAATAACAGTTAGCATTTCCTGAATACTACTCATGCTAGATACTCTTTTAAGCATCTTCCATGTATTGACTCACCTAATCATCACAGACATTATAATTAACCTCCACTCGATGGATGAGGTAAGTGAGGTACAGAGAAGTTAAGTAATATGCCCAAGGTCACGCAGCTAGTAAGCTGCAAAACTACGGTTGGAAAATCCAGGCAGTCTGGTTTTAGAGTGTTTGAATTTAACCATCCTCCCTCTCCTGATGCACCTTTAGAGAATAATACCTGAATAACTCCTAGCCACATCTGGATGTATAATATTGAGAAGTCAGAAGCTTCCTAAGTTCTGTGGTAAGTTGCAGAGGTTGCCCTGTGAGGAATTATCTTGCTACTTAAGGAATATTTCATAACTGTCACCTTGATTAATAATTCTGAGAAGCTGTACCTACACCAAAAGTGACAGCTCTCAGAAGAGTTTCAGAGATGCAGATGAGAAGTTAGTGCTTCTGGAAATTTATGTTCATAAATTAGTATTATTAAAAATAATACTAATAAAGACCTTAAATTCTGAATGGCCATTTTCTAAAATGCCACATAGAGAGAAATTCTTCCTTCTGACAAGAAGAAAATTGTTAAGAATTCAAATATAATGGCATTTCACAAGATGTTCAATATTGGGAATTTTTGTCATAAATAAAATCTAATATTAATACATACGTGATTCATTGTAGCTCCTATTTTAGAACTTTCTAATCTGTCACTATGAGACATTATTATCTGTCTTGCTCCCATGGTATTCGATGCTGAAAGCATTTCACTAACTGTAGATTAATGAGTATAACAACAACAAAAAATCAATTTGTAAGTAGAGTCAAGACGCACAGAGAATAATTTTTATTAATATTATCCTCATGAAAACATATCAGTTTGATTAGAGTAAAGCAGTGTGGCCTTATCACTGAATTAGAAAATATTTGGGGAGTATTCATTTTTTCTCTCTTGGCTAATAGTTAACGCAGTGTACCCATTTTAGAATAGTAGAACGCACGTCTCTAATAATAAATACCTTTTATGTATTTTTGGTGTAATTACTCTCTTAACTATATATGTTTTCTCATTGGCTTTAATTGAACCTCCATAATATGCCTCCACATTTTGCTTTTTAAATTTTATTTACACATTAATGCTCCTTTACATTTTAAAATGGCATGCGAATTAACTCAAGTATTATATGGAAATTTATTGAACCTCTATGAAGTGTTTGGTGTGGTGCTAGGAAGTGGATACATTATAATAAAAATGGCATTATCCATAGCATCATAGAGATTTTAGCCTAGAAGAAAACTTTCTTTGTATATCTATGTTTCTGTATTATTTTATAAACACACACACACACAAAGTGTGTATATATGTATGCATGCAAGTGTATATCCTGATAAGTTATATAAAGGAAAAAAGTCAACTTGCTGAAAGATTAATATTAATAGAGGGAAAGTATTTTAGACTAAATGGTGGGTGATTAGGGTAAATCTCTAAGCAGAGGTAAAACTGAAGATGGAACAGGCATTTGAAAAGCAGGGAAATGTGTTTGAAACCTAAGAAATGGAATGTATCAAAATTCTGAGGTGAGAAGCCCTTGGCATTTAGAGTGGTGACTAGGGAGATGGAAGGATATTAGTGAGTAAGTCAGAGAATAGCAGGAAATCTATTTGGAGAAGTAGGCAAGTCCCATTCATAGAGAACTCCATGTACCTGTTATGGAATTTAAAGTTTTAGAGGTTTTCTTTTCAGTGTTGTGGAAGAACAAATACTAAAATAAATTCAAGTTGGTCTTCTTCTATCCAATATTTGCCTTCATCTGGTTTTGTGTTTAAAATTCAGTGTTATAGAGTCTTCTCCCCAGATCTTACACCTTTCACAAAGAGTAACTTGAAATGGATCATACATCTAAGTGCGACATAAAGAACTTTAAAACTTCTAGAAGAAAACAGATGAGAAAATCTACATGGTCTTAGGTTAGTTGCTTTTTTAAAAATTAAGGAATAATTGACATACACTATTACGTTGGTTTTAGGTGTACAACATAGTGATTTGACATATGTATACATTGTGAAGTGGTCATCAAAATAAGTCTAGATACCGTCTGTTACCTTACAAAGTTAACACAATGCTATTGACTATATTTCCTATGCTGGACATTACATCCCCATGACTTACTTATTTTATAACTGGAAGTTTGTACTTAATCCCTTAACTCCTTTTGCTACGCCCCCAACCCTACCCCCCTCTAGCAACCACCAATCTGTTCTCTTATCTGTTAGTCTGGATTTTGTTTTGATTTGTTTTTTCTGTTTTTTATATTCCACTTGTAAGTGAAATCATGTGGTATATTTCTTTCTCTGTCTGACTTATTTCACTTAGCATAATACCATCTAGGCCCATTATGTCCTTGAAAATGGCAAGAGTTCATTCTTTTTCATAGCTGAGTAGATTCTATTATATATGTATGCTGAGTAGTATTCGTTGTGAGTATTATATCCATATTTATCCATTCATTCATCAATGGACACATAGGTTGGTTCCATATCTTGGCTACTGTAAATCATGCATGCTGCAATGAACAGAGGGGAGCATGTATCTTTTTGAATTAGTGTTTTCATTTTCTTTGTAAGGATACCCAGTAGTAGAATTGCAAGATCATATGGTAGCTCTATTTTTAAGTTTTTGAGGAAACTCCATACTGTTTTCCACAGGGACTGCACCAATTTACTTTGCCACCAACAGTGCGGGATGGTTCCCTTTTCTCCACATCCTCGCCAAACTTGTTATTTCTTGTCTTTTTGAGAATAACTATTCTGACAGCTGTGAGGTGGTATCTCACTGTGGTCTTGATTTGCATTTCCCTGATAATTAATGATATTGAGCATCTTTTCACGTGTCTGTTTACCATCTGTTTACCATCTTCTCTGGTGTCTATTCAGGTCCTCTGCTCATTTAGTAATCTAGTTTTTTTTTTTTTTTATGTTGTGTTATGTGAGTTCTTTCTATATTGGGGTATTAACCACTTACCAGATATATCATTTGCAAATATCTTCTCCCATTCAGTAGGCAGCCGTTTTGTTTTGTTGCTAGTTTCCCTCACTGTACAACAGCTTTTTAGTTTGATGTTGTCCCACTTGTTTATTATTGCTTTTGTTTCCCATGCCTGTGCAGTCAGATCCAACCAAAAAAACATTGCTAAGTCTGATGTCAGGGAACTTACCGCCTGTGTTTTCTTTTTCGGAGTTTTTATGGCTTCAGATCTTACATTACAAGTATTTAATCCATTTTGAGTTAAATTTTGAATATGGTATAGGACAGTGATCCAGTTATTGTATTCTTCAGCTCTGTGATCTCTGGTACTTCCTTGTGTTTTCTCTTTGTTGAAGTTCTCACTGTTTTCTTTTATTCTTTGTTGTGGACAGCATTCATCTAGTTTTCAGATCTTTTTCAGAGGGAAATGATCCATATGTAGCTGTAGATTTGTTGGGCCTATGTGAGGAGGTGAGTTCAGAGTCTTCCTTAGTCTCCAACTTGGGCTTCTGGCGATGAGTTTTAGAAACAACACATGGTTCATGAAAGAAAAAAATGGATAAGTTGAATTTTGCTAAAACTGAGACTTCTTCTCAGCAAAGGACACTATTAAGATAATAAAAATACAAGTCACAGACTGGGAGAAAATATTTACAGGCACTTATTAAAGCATTTGTATCTAAAGTATACCAAAAAACTCTTAAAACTCAATAATAAGAAAACAAACAACCCAGTTGAAATTTTTCTGTAAATCCAAAACTACTCTAAAATATAAAACATTTATTTTAAAAAATTCATGATTGTAGATTCACTTTTTTTTTCCCCAAAATTTGAAGGTTTGGGTTGGTTGACATTTTAAGCCATTTCCACAATTTTAGGTGTCACATGTTTTAAAAGACTATGACAGTACTATTATTGTAGCCAAGGGAAAGAAAATGTCTTTTTTTCTTTTCGCAATGATTTAAGTTTTTCTCACTGAGGAGGGTTGTGGTTACAAAAAAAATATGTTCCCACTTTAATCTTAGAAAGTCTCAAATTATAAAAGTTGGTGGAACCCCAGAGCTCTAAGATTAACTTTCTATGACCATTTCTATTTAGAAGGCTGGCTTTTGGGGCCATCTGCTCCTCAATATTATCCTGCTTTCTGTCTCTAAAAGTGTATCAGATTTATTTTACCTGTACTTAACACTGTAGTAATACTGAGCAGATCAGGCAGAATAGTCTAGGTTTCATGTAACAGGCTTTTACTTAAGTTGTTTCTTCATTCTGGAAGTCTCTTCTTTCCTTTCCTCCCAAGACAGTTTTCATCCTTGCTAGAAGATCTTTTCTGGGCCCTGAGGTTGGACTATAGCTTTTTCTGTTGTCTTGATAGCTTCCATATAATCAATATTCATTAAGTAAGCAAATATGTATTGAGCTTCTACTGGGTATCAGATATTCGATATGCTGGGCATCTGTTCATGGCTTCTCAGCAGGAACTGTCAGCTCCTTGAGGGTAGAGAACGTGTCCTATTCATCTTAACCCTCAAGACTTGATAGAGTTCTTGGCATATACTATGTGTTCTGGGTTGCAGGGGTGGTGTATGTGGTCCTGAGTGAAGGACAGGTCTCTCAGAATGCAAGATTTTCAAAACCAAAACTCGTTTCATGGATTTACTCATGTCCATGCCTCCATGACACATCATTTTCTCTCAGGTTATGATTTTCCTTCAACCCCTTGTCATTAACAATGCCCTGCCTGTGTCTGCTCCTGAAGGCCCTTGAAATAAATTTGCCCCATATGATAGAAAAAAAATGGTTGCCCAAACCTTTCATATATATCTGAGAATTGATCTCAGATTCCTCCCATCATTTATTCAGATAGCTTGAGAAACAAAATGAAAATTCTTCCATCCCTTTATTAAATAGGTTGGATTTTTGTTTCCTAAAGGTAGTTTATAGCAAATACAACTCTGTGTTTTATTGTACAGAGCACTTCTATTTTGTGTGGATGTGTCTGTGTGTTCTTTGTTTATTGCTTTACACTCAGCAGTTTAAACAGAATTATGAAATAAAATTAAAATATAGGCAAAATATTATCTTGTTCATATTTTTGGTTAATTTTACAGATATTATAATTGTGTTTGTATGTGTATGTGTGTGTGCATCAAGAAGTGATTAGGCAAGTGACACTATTTCATTCATTTGAATTCTCCAAAATTCAGAAGTGTGTTTTAGGCAGGCATACAAGTTTAAAAACAATTCTTGATACTGTGTAGTCTGGCCTTGTAAAAGGTTACTTCCAATATATGGCAGTCTAGATATTGCTCACATTCTAGATATGTAAATGATATATTTTTTCTTATTGTTCAAGCCTTAATGTGTTTTCTTAAGTGATAAAATTGAACTTGAAGAAATAAAAAAAGCAATGAAACCTTTATTGGATTAATGGTATTGGAAATTGTTACTGTTTTTTTTCCTCCCAAATCCTTAGCAATTTTAGACCATTGTGGTTAAAGGTAAAAAAGAAGTATCAAGTGAAGCAACAGCAGAATACTCCAAAATTGCATTTATAATTGGGAAAAATCCAAAGGAAAATATGTAATATCTCATTACTAATAACGGCCCTGGTGACATGTATAGAGACCATGTGTTCTGGGCATAATGCTGAGCACTTTAGATAGATTTGCTCCTTACATTTTCCCAACAAATCTGTGAAGTAAGCAAACCCATTATCCTCATAGTGGAGAGAACACCAAAGCCCTGAAGCAAAGAGGATTTGTCAAAAGTCACACAGCTAAAATAATGAAGGCAAAATTCAGGGCTGGAAGTCGGCCCCGGAGCCCATCACCATGGACACAATGCTATACTTCCTCAAGGGATAAAAATAATCCTGTTAAGCATTATGTGATTTTAAGATAAATATGGCCCAATGTTTGGTATATCATTAAATAATTAAGTAATCTACTCAGTAGGTCCTGTGCCTGTACATTTGTGGGTTCTCACATAAATATTTGGCAGCATTCAAAATTACAAATTAAGTTCTGTTATTTAATTCAAGTGTGTTTGTACATAAAAGTTACTCAATTATATTGATTTAATTTAATTAAAATAATGTAATGTTACATATAATATGGTCATATGTACAATACAATGTTCAAACATAATGGTCATAATTTCAGTTGTAATTTATGAGAGATTTTAATATAATGGGTATTGTCACTCAGCATTTACTATCAATTCAGGTCTTCCTTCTGATTTGTTTTCCTATTAATGACAACATAATTTTTCAAGTCACCAAGGTCCAAATTTCAGAATTATCTTTGACCTCATCTTTTCTTTGCCATCAGATCAAGCCAGTCACAGAATCTTATCAATTCTATCTTCTTCATTTTACCTAAATATTCTCTTTCCTACTCCCACTCCTAAATTTCAGGTCCTTATACATAGGACTCATTTCAACTTTTCTTCTCAGCCTCATCTTCTCTTTCCTAATGCATACCCTACACTTCAGCCAAATATACCCCATTCCCCAAATATTCCTCTTCTCAGCATCCTGCCTTTGTTCATGATAAACCATCTCCTTTTCATTTATTTTTCTTACCAATTCTTGCACAAATCCTTCAAAATTTTGCCTGAATTACATTTTATAAAAAAAAAAATCGAACTTTGCTTTACAAGAAGAACTATAATAAGCCATTCTTAATCTGCTATTAATCCTTCAGCTAGATAAACTTTTCTCTAAACAATACCTGCAGGGTATACCTCACTTCACTAAGTTCTCTTCTCTTTCCTGACTATCCTACTTAATAGGTGAATACATCACTTATTTTCACATTATATGTTTGATCATTTTTGTTGTCTTTCTCCTGTCATTAGAATCCACAATAAAATCTATGAGCACATAGATTTTTTTCAGTTTACTGCTGAATCCCTAATCTTCCCAAACTGTGCCTGTCATAGAGAAGCACAGAAAGTGTGTTCAGTTAATAAATGTCCAGTCAGAAATAATCTCCTCTCTTATACCTTCTTACAGTACTTAACAAATCCTAGGTGTATTATTGTTATTTTTGCCGTTTTGTTATTTTGTTACTTTTGTTAATATTTTTTTAACTAGCTTAAAAGAGAAGATTTTCATAAACTTATTCATCACCTCTCACAGTGCATTATATGTAACAAGCCCACAGTAAGAATTTTTAGTATGTGTTGCCTAAATGAGCTGCTTTCATGTCATGGCAGTGATTAATAAATAGATATGTGATTTTAGTTTGATAAGTCCACATTTTCTATGTAACTCTTTTTAAGTGTAAGAGTAGGTGAGTACTTTGTTTTAAAAATACCATAGTATACTTTCTTGAATTTTCTCCATTGCCTTTAAAATGTTATAGGTCAGTTGTTCCAAAAATATTTAAAAATGTATTTCTATTTTCTAATAATTTCAATATTTTATTAGAATAGCATATTTTAGGATCTTTAGGACCCAGATACATTAGTAAATAATACAAAAATAATATCTTCATTCCTGTTTACGTTGTTATAAAACTGTATTTACCTTTATGGATTTTTTTTAAACCTCAAGGCAGAAATATAAAATAGGCAGTAATATCAATGTTTATATTAATAAGGCTTCTAGAATGTTAATGATCATATTAATAAGTACTCTAGAAGTACTCTGGCACATAGAAGTCAAGACCATACTTTCTAGAACCAGACCTCTGAGTTTAATGCCTTCTTCTACCACTGACTTTTCTAACTCAGTTTCTTCATATGGAAAAAAGGAATAATTAACTCAAAGGTCTATTATGACCATAGAATTTGTTAGTCTATGTAAAGAACTTAAAACAGTGTCTCACATGACAGACCTGCATAAGTGCCTGCTAATTTTATTATCATTATTGAGGGAATGTCACAGTTGATGGTGATTTTTCAGAAGTTCATGTATGGAATCATCAGACTATAGAATGCTAAATTCCTTTTTGCACTCCCAGGGCAGATCCATCACTCATAGGCAGACTCACAAAAACAATGAGTTCATGAGCCTGATGTATAAATTTATAAATTATAAATGTATAAATCACAATTCTAATTTATCCATGTACAGTAAGAATGCTAACAATACTAGGGAAGCAGATAAATTATTTAGCCTTGTCGCCATGTGGGTGGCCCAAAGGAAGCCAAATTATAATCAAAACGGCTTAGTGAGCATGTTAATTAAAGAAGGAATTGGTTGTTTGGTTTTGATACTAAGTGACATTATGCTAAAAATAAACCTGCCAGGCAGTATTCTTGGAGCTGAACATCCTCTCTGGGGAGGACATCATGTCTTCCCCCATGCTATGCTTCCTGGCCTAAACAAACTCCGTTCTGGGTGACATATTTTTTCATCAGGTATGTTAATATAGTCAATTGTGATATACTCCTAAAGGCCTAGAAATATTTTCTGACACTTTATGGAGAGTTTTCAATATTTCAGACTATCTCTACATTTTTAAAAATAAATTTATTTATTTATTTGGCTGCGTTGGGTCTTTGTTGCTGTGCGCAGCATTTCTCTAGTCGCGTTAAGCGGGGGCTATTCTTCATTGTGGTGCACGGGCTTCTCAGGGCTTGTCATTGGCGTGGCTTCTTTTGTTGTGGAGCACCAGCTCTAGGTACGCGGGCTTCAGTAGTTGTGACACATGGGCTCAGTAGTTGTGGCTTGCAGGCTATAGAGCGCAGGCTCAGTAGTTGTGGTGCACGGGCTTAGTTGCTCCGCGGCATGCGGGATCTTTCCAGACCAGGGCTCGAACCTGTGTCCCCTGCATTAGCAGTCAGATTCTTAATCACTGAACCACCAGGGAAGTCTTTCCTCTACATTTTAAGAGGGGATTCTTGTTTAAGTTCTTATGTGGGTAAAAGCATCCCTGTAGCCCCCAAACTATTACCATTTACTATGGATAAAATGGTGAATACAATTATTATTAAAAACACACAACAGAAAAGAAGTATTGGTTTATACTTTGGAATATTATGTTAGAGAAAACAATTAACCTTTTGTTCGCTCTTATTTTCTCTTAATAAATTTTGACGTGTCCCAAAATAGTCCACTGATGCACTGAAGTTAACAGAAGACACAATCAAATATTTGTTTCATTTTTTCAGAAAGAAAACTCATATAGTAATTAATCCTAAACTGTTTTAACATCAATCTGAGCTCAACATGAAAGATGCATTTTAATATTCGTGGTTCACCTTGCCAACTCTGTTTGTATCATGTGCATTCAATACAGTTTGAATACACACTCGCACACATACACATGCACACACACATATTTCTGAAAATCTAGAGCCATATCCCAATGTAAAGCAGGCAGCTAAGCATATTTATTCCAAAGTGGTTAAATGGTCTCTAAAAATAAAACAAAGAAACCGAAAGTTTTGAAAAAAGTATCTTATACAGAATAAAATACTTTCTCCAGACATCAACTATAAAACATTGTGCCTATAGTCAACAATTGTGTGATGTACACTTAAAATTTTTTAAGAAGTAGATCTCATGTTAAGTGTTTTTACCACAATAAATTAAAATTTTTAAAAATAAAAGAGAAAAAATAAAAAAGACTAAGGGCGCATAATAAAAATAACCATTTTTGTGCTGTAACCTCACAGTGTGCCTAAATTTAGGTTTGGATATTTGTGAAGAAAACATTCAACTCGTTCTGAATAGAATGGTTCTCCTTAGTATTAAACACCCACTGCAGAAAATGCAAACATTTCTTCTATATGAGCTGCAAATGTGCCAAGAGACCACAAGTAAAATATTTAGTGCTAACTTTAACATGGAAATATGTCTTCCTTACTGAGCTATAACTTTACTCTGAGAAATATTTCTGGAAAGAAAATGTTTATTTTAATATTTCTGATTTAACTGGAGCCTGTTCACGATTCATCATTTTGCTTTAGTGAGGCATCATTTTCTAAAAGAAAAAGAGGAAAGAAATAGGTGAGACTATCAGTGGGAAGTGAGACCTGGCACTCACTATTTTAAACTGTTTAACTCTCAATTATCGCTCTATTTTCTCGTGGGCAATGCTATGATTGCTTAGTTAATTTTACTACATTATGTGTCAGTTATTCAGAATTGGTGATCATTTGGAGTCAGTTGAGTAGAAATATATTTTCTCACAGGCAAAAGTAGACCATACGTAGAATTTGTAATGCACTAATATCTACTGATTTCTACACTGGAGATAACCCTTTTAAAAACTTTGAATAGCTAATGTTTGTGTACAGTAAAATGCAATAAAATATAATTTAAAACAATTTTTGTCAGCAGTATTTTCTAGCAGTATCCTTGGGACAAAACGTCCTCTCCCTGGAAGGACCTCATCTCTTTTGCAAGGATACGCTTCCTGGGTTAACTCTCTTCAGCCTGGCACATGAAAATACATTACAAATAAGTTGAGTTAATATCAATGTTTAATAATAATTTGCATTTCTAAAGCACTTAATTTTGTTTTAACTAATGTCTCATATTGCATTTGATGATGGTTGTATCAATCCTGTGATCAAAGTGGGTATTATAATCGTTCCATTTAAGGTGAGGTTATTGAACCTTGAAGAGACCGTGATTATTCAAAATGATACAGATAATTAGTTGTGCATATAAGTGACTGACCTCAGATTTCTTCATTGACAACTTATTATATATCAGGCCGTATGCCAATAGGCAGAAATAAATCCATCATGTTTCTTTATAGAGCCCTTACTAAATACCAGACAATATTCTAAGTGCTTTACAAATATAATTTATTTAACAATTTACAGGTGAGAAAATGAGGCAGCGAGAGATTAAGTAAGTGGTCTAGGGTCACTAATGTATTGAGAAATAGAGCCAGGAGAAGAACCCATGTATCCATAATTACAATACTACGATTCTTCCCTTACATAGGTCTAGGAACCTGAGAACTATTACTGAAAATGATTTTAAATTCTGAAAATAGGATGCAAATGAAATCTAAGTTACACTTGCTACAAAAATAATTATACATTGTAAATAAGAAAGAGGCTTGGGAAAATGAAAAAAATGTAAGAAATTAAAAAAATATATGAGGAGAATTGAAAAGGAAAACAGCATTATCAAAAAGTCTAGATGGAAGCAAGATTCAAAGCCATCATGAGGGAAATGAAATGTGCTATGAATGTTACCTTAAAGATACATATTCAAGAGACTTGGTGAATTCATTTGCATATGCCTTTATGTAAAAACAAAAATATGAGATAACTTCATCCACCAGAGGGCAGACAGCAGAAGGAAGAACTACAGTCCTGCAGCCTGTGGAACAAAAACCACATTCACAGAAAGACAAACAAGATGAAAAGGCAGGGGGCTATGTACCAGATAAAGGAACAAAATAAAACCCCAGAAAAACAACTAAATGAAATGGAGATAGGCAATCTTCCAGAAAAGGAATTCAGAATAATGATTGTGAAGATGATCCAGGACCTCAGAAGAAGAATGGAGGCAAAGATCTAGAAGATGCAAGAAATATTTAACAAAGATCTAGAAGAATTAAAGAACAAATTAAAGAATTAAAGAACAAACAGAGATAAACAACACAATAATTGAAATGAAAAATACACTAGAAGGAATCAATAGCAGAATAACTGAGCAGAAGAACGGATAAATGACCTGGAAGACAGAATGGTGGAATACAGTGCTGTGGAACAGAATAAAGAATAAAGAATGAAAAGAAATGAAGACAGCCTAAGAGACCTCTGGAACAATATTAAACGCAACAACATTCGCAGCATAGGGGTCCCAGAAGGAGAAGAGAGAAAGGACCCGAGAAAATATTTGAAGAGATTATAGTCAAAAACTTCCGTAACATGGGAAAGGAAATAGCCACCCAAGTCTAGGAAGTGCAGACAGTCCCATACAGGATAAACCCAAGGAGAAACATGCCAAGACACATAGTAATCATATTGGCAAAAATTAAAGAAAAAGAAAAATTATTGAAAGCAGCAAGGGAATAATGACAAATAACATACAAGGGAACTCCCATAAGGTTAAGAGCTGATTTCTCAGCAGAAACTCTACAAGCTAGAAGGGAGTGGTATGATATACTTAAAGTGATGAAAGGGAAGAACCTACAACCAAGATTACTCTACCCAGCAAGGATCTCATTCAGATTCAATGGAGAAATCAAAAGCTTTACAGACAAGCAAGAGCTAAGAGAATTCAGCACCACCAAACCAGCTCTACAACAAATGCTAAAAGAACTTCTCTAAGTGGGAAACACAAGAGAAGAAAAGGATGTACACAAACAAACCCAAAACAGTTAAGAAAATGGTCATAGGAACATACATATCGATAGTTACCTTAAACGTGAATGGATTAAATGCTCCAACCAAATGACACAGGCTCGCTGAATGGATACAAAAACAAGACCCATATATATGCTGTCTACAAGAGACCCCCTTCAGACCTAGGGACACATTCAGACTGAAAGTGAGGGGATGGAAAAAGATATTCTATGCAAATGGAAATCAAAAGAAAGCTGGAGTAGCAATACTCATATCAGATAAAATACACTTTAAAATAGAGAATGTTACAAGAGACAAAGAAGGACACTACATAATGATCAAGGGATCAATCCAAAAAGAAGATATAACAGTTATAAATATGTATGCACCCAACATAGGAGCATCTCAATACATAAGGCAACTGCTAACAGCTATAAAAGAGGAAATCTACAGTAACACAACAATAGTGGGGAACTTTAACACCTCACTTACACCAATGGACAGATCATCCAAACAGAAAATTAATAAGGAAACACAAGCTTTAAATGACACAATAGACCAGATAGTTTTAGTTGATATTATAGGACATTCCATCCAAAAAAGCAGATTACACTTTCTTCTCAAGTTGAAGATATGGAATTGATATGGAGAACAGTATGGAGGTTCCTTAAAAAACTAAAAATAGAACTACCATACGACTCAGCAATCCCACTACTGGGCACATACCCTGAGAAAACCATAATTCAAAAAGAGTCATGTGCCACGATGTTCATTGCAGCTCTGTTTACAATAGCCAGCACATGGAAGCAACCTAAATGCCCATCGACAGACGAATGCACAAAGAAGTTGTGGTGCATATATACAATGGAATGTTACTCAGCCATAAAAAGGAACAAAATTGAGTCTTTTGTAGAGACATGGGTGAATCTAGAGACTGTCATGCAGAGTGAAGTAAGTCAGAAAGAAAAACAAATATCGCATATTAACGCATATATGCGGAACCTAGAAAAATGGTACAGACGAACCGGTTTGCAGGGCAGAAATTGAGACACAGATGTAGACAACAAACATATGGACACCAAGGGGGGAAAGCAGCAGTGGGTAGGGATGGTGGTGGTGTGATGAGTTGGGAGATTGGGATTGACATGTATACACGGATTGTATAAAAAAAATATTAGTTTCATGATTTTAATTAAATATTTTGTATTGGAATTAAGTGGAATGCCTATTTGTTGTCAAAGCATTGATATGAGCCAGTCTTCTGACATTCATTTTCCTTATAGTCTTCAAAGAGGCTGTGATATTGACAAAAGAATATGATCAAGACCTTGGTATTCTAACAAAAGATAGTTTGTCCAACTTCGAAGTATTTGGGAAAGAGAGCAGTTGCAAAAAGATTAAAAACAAAGAGCAAGGAGAGTGGAGAGTTCAAATACGTTTATGCTTTCATGTACATTATTTGTCGGATTTACATGGGCACATACTTCAAAATTTATTCAATTCACAGCAGGATTAACTTCTAGAGTTGCTGTGGATATACAGCTGAGCTGTGACCTCAGATCTTATATTCTATTGCTTTTAATCACCTTGGTGTGTTTATAATTTCTCTTTAAAAATAACAGCAGAGGGCTTCCCTGGTGGCGCAGTGGTTGAGAGTCCGCCTGCCGATGCAGGGGACACGGGTTCGTGCCCCGGTCCGGGAAGATCCCACATGCCGCGGAGCGGCTGTGCCCGTGAGCCATGGCCGCTGAGCCTGCGCTCCGCGACGGGAGGGGCCACAGCAGTGAGAGGCCCGCGTACCGCAAAAAATAAAAAATAAAAATAAAAATAAAAAATAACAGCAGACTGAGTAAGAGTGAAGTGTGTGAAAACAGCGATAGAAAGCCGAGGAGAAAAAGGGGTCAGTCATTATCCAACAGCCTAACATGCTGTTCTCCCTACCCATCACTCCCCCAGTATATACAAATACTCCCACACATGAGCCTGGGGAGAGGAAAATATGGTTCTCTACCGTACTTTCTACCTCGCTGGAATGAATCATACAAGTAATAACTACTATTTTATAGATTTTGTGCTAGATCTTATATTAATCCTCTCAACTATCCCATAAGGGGAGACCAGCTAGTATCTCACTGTGTAGATGAAGCAACCAAGCCTTAAAGTGATTAGTTGACAGAGACAAGACTCGACTCTGTGTGGATCCAGATTTGCGCTCAAATTATTATGCTGTGGTAGAGGGTCCCTCGTTAAAAACCAGTTTTCAAAAGTGTTGTCTTTCATGGTCCTACTTCGTGGTTCATGGTTTGAGTCATCTTATGTCCTACAGACATTGTCCTAAAGACAATGATATCTCAAGAGTGATAGGACCTTTTCACATTTTGCTTAAACATTAAAAGCAGTTACCTGGGAAGTTTAAAAAATTCCCCATTCTTAGGTCACACCCCATACCAATTAAATCACAATTGTTGGAGGTGGTATCCAGGCATATCCAGATATTTTTGGTAATTTTCCAGTTAATTCCAAAATATAGTCATGCTTGAGAGCCAGTCTTCTAGGTACCTTGCTCCCTAACATTAGTGCTTGTACAGTCTTTCCCTCATACCAGCACAGTTATCCAGTCTCAACCCAAACATCCCTGGTAATAGCTTTTGACTGTCAAAACAGTTCTTAGGTTAATTCAAGATCTGTCACTCTTCACCCCTTGGTGTTAGTCCTGCCTCATTGGGATAATGCAATTTTTATACCTGTTTTACATGTGGCAATATATCGGAAGTCAGTTTTATAGTCCCCTGAATTTTCTCCAGGATAACCCATTTATTTCTTTTAACTGCTTCTCTTATGGCATGATTTCAAATCTTATTATCCTAGGAAATTTCTTTTGAATAGACTAGTTGGTAGTATGATACGTTGGAGAGAACTTGGATTTGAATCATAATGCCTTTAGTTTACATTCCATATCTGCTACTTACTAGTCTTGTGAACTTGAAAAAGTTATTGAATCTTCTCAGCTTCCCTTCTGACACAAATAATGCTACTTCATGCAACTTTTATAAGCATAAATGAGATATGGGGAGTAGGAGTGAGACTCTTAGAAGCTCTGAGCACTGAAAATTTAGTGATCTATCATGGTCCATTTCATCCCCCACATGTATAATTCAAATGAAAACAACACTGAACCAAACAATAAGAAGAAAGGAATCCAATTAATTTCTGTTTTCCCCCCCTTCATTGATAAGTTGTTTTTAAATCATTAAACACATGTGCCCATTTCTTTGTACCTTTATTTTGCTGGTGCTTGAAGATTATGTTTAACCTCCTCCTGAGTAATGTAGTACTAAACTACCCAAATGCAGCTCTGCTTGGTAGATTTGAGAATAGGGCAGACATATATGTCTTTAGGCAAGTCTTTTAACCTCTTCCACAAACTCGTTTCCTGAATTGTAAAATAAAGATAATATATGCCTTGAAGGATTATTGTAAAGATTGTGAAGCTCTCAGGGGGTTAAAATAAATGATGTATAAAAAGTGCTTATAAGTGATCACGAACAGTAGATACTGTATAGTAGCTAAGAACTTCAGCCCTGCAGCTATTTTGAGTTTAAATCTTAACTCAGAGTTTGCTGGCTCTGAAACCTCGGGCAAATTGTGAGATGTCTGTGTCTCAGTTTCCTGCTTGGAAAATGGGGATAAAAATATATCCACCTAGTAAGGTTTATGTAAGTTTTAAATAATTGACACTCAACATGTTTAGCACAAAATAAGATCTCAATACATGATTAGTATTGTCATTATTATTAAAATAACAATAATTCGTATTAGACATGAAAATATCTGGCACTTGGTAGACATTCAAAGTGTGGTGGCATGATTTATTTTCAAGTGAGGGGCCCATAATTGAACTCATTACTAACATTTAGAAAGGGCCGGCACATTGTAACTCTTCAGTGAATATATATTGAATGAATGAGTGAGTGAATAAATGAATGAATGTTATCTCACCACAAGGTATAGAAAGGGATTATAACTTTTATAGCTTTTCTCATTGTAAGTATAGATTCATAGTTCTAGTCAATATAACTTAAAATACATGTGTATTTCATTCTCTCCAAATAACCTAAATTCCAATTAATTTTTAAATTTTTAAAAATTAGAAAGCTATTTATTTTATTTATAAAATACATCTATTTCTATTATTTTTATTCATATCTTTTTTTTTTATTTCTAGTCACACTTATGGTGTGCTTTCTATGCCTGAATAGGACAATACTATAAGAAAAAACTTTCAAAAACATTTCTAACCTAACTCCACATTGTGTAACAGTATGATTGTTAAATTTCAATCCCTGTGATTCGAGCTTGAGGCTCTTATTACATGAAAAAAAAATATTGAGACTCTTAATTTCTCAGTTTAGCTCAGCTTAGTACAACCCAAATCCCTATACCTTCAAAATCACTTGCTCTAGTAATTATTGACACTTAGGCCTTCTCCAAGTCACTTATGCTCTCTGGGCCTTCGTATCATCATCTGTTAATGGGGATGATATTACCTAGCTCACGAGGATAGTCTAGGAAACAAATGAAGTGTCATATCTGAAAATACCTGAGATATGCAATATTCATACATATATGACAGCTACATGTATATGTGTGTTCAGAGAGACAGACAGACTTGCTGCTTGCTCAAGGATATCCTAGACAAAAGGTAATCAAAGTAGCTATGCCTGAAGTTCAGTGGTTTGCCTCGGTAATTTGAGAGCTCTGACACTGACTATTTTAGATGTTTATTTTGCTCAAAATATGACTTGTATGAGAATAAAGTGCTTGCATTTTCTACTTGCAACAGGTCAGAGGAGGTTAATTTTAATTATGATATTCTGCACTTAAATTTTTATAGCCTACTGCCAAATTTTAAAATTCAAGTTTATTCATTTTGCTCCATCTGCCTACAGTAAAATATAAAATTATTGATTTTCCTAAATAGATATCACTTGAAAGTTATATTACAATGTGACTGCAAAATATCTCAGAGGACACTGAGTTCTGTAAAGTAACTGACCCACATTTTCATAGCTATTATCCTAGTGTCCATCTCTGACAGAGTCCCTTAGCTATCTAACTTCGCTTCTACTACTTTTCTAGTTTATGAGCCAAGATGTCGTTTGATATATGTCGAAATAGTGCTAAATATTAGGCATTAGAAGATTCGTAAACTAATATCTGTAAAAAGAAAGGAGAAAACCCGGGGTACTTTGGTTTGAAAAGCAAAGTTTGAAAAAAAAAATGGTAATGAGCATTAAAATTGGAAAACCTTTTCAAAATTATATATAAATGCTGGAAAAATTCTCCTGGTTCCATATTAGGAGTTTCTAGAGATGAAAGCTACTTTTTTCTTAAACCTTAATATGTGTAAAATATAGACATGATATGTTTTTTAAAAATCTGTGCTCGTTGTCAAAATAAAAGGAGAACTGGATCCAATTCAATCCATTTCACAAGAATATTGCTTATTTCCAATATAGACTATATTTTTACTTTATAAAATGTGGACAAATGAGGGAAACAGGGAAATAATTATACTACCATGTACCAAAACCATAAATATGCTCCCTGCTTATTTTTAACAAACCACCAGGGTGAAAAACTAATGAAGGGTGATCAAGAGAGTGTCTGGTAATTTTCCTAAAGCACATTTATATGGCATTTATAGAAGGTCTTCCTCAGCAGAGCACAAATTATTTTTTTATTAACGAAGAGCTGTTAGGAAAAAGTGCTGCTTTTCTTATTTTTTGAGAATTTAAATGTTTCCCACAGTTTTATCATTTTAATACATAGTAGAAAAAAAAGAGTAGCTTGCGCAATAAATAAATTTTAGTTAACACATGTAGGTCATTTATAATCCTTCTAGTTTCTAGTATTTTAAAGGTATAGGGAATTTTCTCAATAATAAATAGCTTTGTCTTATTATTTATCTAAAATCATTCTAAAGTAGCTTATTCTTTAATAAACAGTTTTCTGAAAAGAATTATCTAACTGTTCTCTTACACTTAAAGTTTCCTTTATTCTCTGTTTTAAAAAGCACAATCCTTGATATTTTCCCTGTGAAAAACTCTCACACTGCAATTATGAGAACTATATTTTTAAAGCAAAAGAGACTTTTAAAATTTCATATTGCCATTGTTAGATTTAACTAGTTTGATCCCTGTTCATATCAGTGGCTACTGAGTGTAAAATCTCATGAATAGGAGGGTGAATCCTCTCTTCATAGAACATTTTACTGATGAATTACAAAGAGAATATAATGTTTGTTTGAATGGGTATATGTATTGTAACAGTCTTTTTCTACATTCATTTTTCTTTCTGCTGCTTGGCTAAAATGACCTAAAGCAAAATTAGCTTTAATAGTGTGTAAACTGATATTTCTGGATTTTGATCTTACTAAATCCTGTCGACTGAAAAAAAAAAGGACAACCTAAAAATTGAGAATTGTGTTTTGTTCGGGGACCCATAAGAAAGAAATATTAATGTAATTTAATGACATTTCCTTAGAGATCGCAGTAGAATTTTCGGTAGCTATTGACTTCAACTTTTCACCCATGAGTGAAATGATAGATTAATTTTATTTACCAGATGCTAAAATCTGATATTGGTCTTTAAAATTACTCTTTTGGAATTGTGATTAATTTAGAACTTTTTCAGTAAAAATAAATTACCTATTGAACATATTATTGAATGTAGAAGCAATTAGACTGAAAATTAAACTATTGAATAAACTATGATTTAGTATATAATCATTAATTTTTGTATATTTAAATGTACAAAAACCTCATTAACTTACTAACACAAGGATCTAAGATACTGTGAATTAGGAGAATTTTTCAGTTAATTGAAGATTATCATGTTAAGTGTCAGAAAATTGTTTTGATAGCACGTGCTCCTGTCAGACTTTCTGCCTATCTTAGAAAATGGTTATTGAGCATAATTCAACATTCATGTGATCATTCCAGATCGTTGGAGAACACCACTTCACCTACTCACTGAATTAATTTAAATGTCACATTTCTTCTGCAAAGCTGTGATGCTGATGCGTGTCTCTCCTATTGGCCAGCTCACTTCTTTTCTGTGAATTGTTTGCCCCTAAACCTGTTTATTTTAGTTGCAATTGTTATTTTAAATATTACTGTTATTAGGTAAACTAGTTAAAAGTTAGGTAAACAGATAAAACAGGCAAGTGAAAAGGATGAGCAAACCAAGTTGAGTGTTTTAGAAAGTCTTGAAAATACAAAAAATTTAGGAGAAATGAGTAAATTCTTAGAAAAAAATCAATATTCAGATTGCTTTGCAAGAAACTTTAAGCTCTAAGGCCACTTTAAATTAACTTCAACTGGAATTTGAGGAAGATGCATTCCTGTGTGACTGTGCACGAAAGAGGAAGGAGAGTGGCTTGAAGAATGCCCTCACTCGAAGGCCTCAGTCCTGTATTAGAGCATGGGTGAATGAATGTATTTCCATGTGTTTTAAGTTAAAATGTTTAACATATGGAAATACATTTTTTGTGATTCTTGGTTTATAGACTTTTCTCCAGTAGCTGATCAACTAGTCCTGATTTTGCAAATCAGAGGGCATTGATTTAATGTATTTTATTATATGTTGTAGCATAAGAAATGTTATATTCTTTGGCTATGAAATAGTGCTATGATACAATATCTTCCTTACTATTTATGGACCATTTTACTTTCAGGTTCACATTTCTCTCATGCTTCTGAATATTTTGCACACTTGATTACAGGTAGTTGGAGTGTTACTGTGCCTTCAGTATACAAACCTACTCAGGTGTAGTTCACATTTACCCAGTCAAGACATAAGCTTTACAGAATTATCTCCTTCCTCCCTGCATCCCACAGTCTACGTATATTTCAACTTTATGTTTTATTTAACAACCAGTCTGAATGTTAGTCAGGAAAATGAAAAGCAGATATAAAGGAGTAGGTGAATGTAAGCTTGTAGCAAACCTGAGAGTTAAGCAAAGGTTTTGTCATTGTTCTTGTTCTTGTTGTTTGGGGGTTTTTTGTTTGTTTTTTTTAAAATTCTGCCATCATTGGAGAAGCACTAGAAGTTTTTGATGAGTACTTGTATATGTCAGATACATGCTTTAGAATGATTAAATTATTCTCTTAGATGATTAATCTCTTAAATGAATCTGTTTTTCATTACTTTTCTGGATCCTCTTTTCTCTGTCTTTTTTCTGTAAAAAGCATAGGGTGTATCATAATTGGTATCTATGTGTCAAGCGAGAAAATAAGTTTAAAGAGCATGTTTATCTCTACCTCTATACAAACAAATTTTTAATAGGCTGCCCTTAGTATTAACTTATTTTCCCTACTTCTGTAGTGTGAAGAGTACTGACATTGAAAAGACTTTAATTTCTATTGATAATAAATGAACACACTGCCAGAAAGAGGATCTAAAATAATTAGAGGAATGCGTGTCAAGTCTTTCAGGCCCTCATATTAACACACAGTGCATGCTGCTTCTCATTTTTGCAAATGTCAACCATTTTAATGTATCTTTTGGGAAATGGTTCACTCTGTTTCAAAGGTGTATAATGAAAGAAAAGGGCTTAGGGCAATATTTAAGCAATGAAAGAAACACAGGACATTTATGACTAGCTGGGAGGAACTGATTGCCTTTGCCTGTGCCTTGGGAAATCCCCAGGAAATACAGTAAGTTGTGATTACTATTATAAGTTAAAATGACACAAAGCATAGAGAGGAATTTGTGTTTTCCTTATGGGTGACTGCATTTCATATTCTCAGTGTGCCATTAGAGTCCATACCCACCCCTGTGTTTCTTACTGTAGTACTAGCAGGAGATGTATTGTTGAAAATTGCAGAAGAGTAACTTTCTAGAGAATCAGTTTAAGAAAAGAGAATTTAAAGCTAAGCTCATGTAAGAAAGCATATATTATCACATACCTCAATTAAGTGTCTCTCATAAAACTAGTAGTATTTTAAATTAATGATATCAAAATTTGTACTGCCAATATTTGTTAAAGTATGTATGTTAAATTTATTATAATGTGTATAACTATGATAAATAGTGTTAGAGGTAGGTAAAAAAGAAAGGCGTAAATTTAATTTTCTCTGTGCATTTTCACTGTGGTTACTTCCTTAATAAAAATAGAAATGTTTAGATCTACTAGCATTATTTGGAGGCCATAAGAATTGTTCATCATCATGTTATAGATTTTCATTTCTGAGTTTCTACCAAGCTGTTGAGAACATACAGGAAAGTATCTCACAAATCCCTGTTATTTTTTTTTCTTTTATTTATTTAAAACTGATTCCTTTTCCCGTTTATGGTAGTTAAGGGGTCTAACACCAAATCCTACTTACTGCATTGTCTCAGCTTTATTGCACTATCTTCAAATTTAAAACATGGCAAAAGAATTATTCTTGAAATAGTTCTAAAATGCTAACAGTGGATATTCAATCTGATGATCACTATTTTGGGTCATGTAAAGAAAAACTGGGTACAAAAAGTGCAGTCTTTTTAAAGGCACTGTTGCCTTGTAAGTTCTGTATACTGCCTTGTTTCATCAGTGAACAAGTAACTTTATCACTGTATGTCATCCAAGGTGGGAGATCAAGGGCATGCCTTGGGTTGCTCTATGATACAAGAAGGATTTTTTTTTTTTTGCGGTACACGGGCCTCTCACTGTTGTGGCCTCTCCCGTTGCGGAGCACAGGCTCCGGACGCGCAGGCCCAGCGGCCATGGCTCATGGGCCCAGCAGCTCCGCGGCATGTGAGATCCTCCCGGACCGGGGCACGAACCCGTGTCCCCTGCATCGGCAGGCGGACTCTCAACCACTGCGCCACCAGGGAAGCCCCAAGAAGGATTTTAAAAGAGATAATATTTTAATATGTTCAACTTGGGTGTTTTAATGTAGGGTTAAAATAAATACCTAAATAAGAACAAAACTAGTAAAGTCATTTTTTGCGTAAGTTAGGTACCTAAAATACACACACACCTGAATAGTTTTCGATTTTAAGGAATTGCCAAGCACTTTACAATCTACATATTTCCTGAACTATTAACCCATCTCTGTTAATTAGTCATTAAAGATAGTTCTGAGTGTTTATAAACTTGAAACATGACTCTTATAAGTTAAAATAGAAATTCCACCAAAAAGCATGAAGGAATATAAAAATATTTCTGTGTTTATCAGAAATATTTGTTTTCATTGAAAATCACATTATTCCACAACATTTAAATGGTTATATTTACTAAATCCTACTGTTTCCACATGTATGTACTGCGATGGGACCAACGTCAAATTTTCCTTTTGTTCGTAATCATTCTAGAAGTTGAGTATTCTTCTGTATATGCAAGTCTTAAACAAATCTATTTTCTTGAACAACTAATTGTTTCTTAAACTATTTCATTATCAAGATAACTTTAACTTTATGAAGACCTAAGATAAAGCAACTAAAATTCTAATTTTCTAAAACTGTCATGCCCCCTTGGATTCTAATTATGTAATTTTAAATAATTTTATAGCTCTTTAATCTTTTATCTGCAATTTTGAGATCCCAAAAAACAAACAAGCAAACAAAATCCCCTGAAAACCTAAAGTCTTTCTATGACTTATTTGGTAATCAAATCTGGCCTGATCTAAATTGACAAGAGGCTGTTTATAATTTTCTAACTCATAGTGGGGTTATATTTTTGCTGTAGAAATATTAATGTCTTTGATTACTCCAGCCTTTGACTTAGCTAGGGGTATTATTTTGCATATTCTGAATAATTCTGAATTCTGAAAAACACTGGGCCCAAGGCTTTTGGTTAAAGGGTTATTTAAGAATTTTCTTACATTCAAATTTCCATTCCATGTCTAGCACTGTTTTGCTCTTTGGTGTGACTACCTGTGGCTAATGAGTAAATTCTGAATTTTTATTGAATTATAGTTGAGATATCATTTTAACATTTTTCTCAGGTAAAAATGGTGTTGACTCTCACCCCAATCAGATTGTATGTTCCTCTTTTTGATATCTGTGCTCTAGACTACGCCTAAAATCTGTATTTACTAAATACTTCCAGAGGAATAAGAAGGTTTTAAGGAAGTTCATGACATTTTGTGTGCGTATAGTCTTGCCTTTATGGATTTCTTTCTGGTTTTTAATTTTTTCCCTGTTCCAAATCTTGTGCTTATTTCAAGTCTTATTATAACTGAGGTGGTTTATAATGAAAATCACCATATCCACATAATTCACAGAACAGCCTCTAAGTGTGTGGCTCTGTCCTCATACCCACTTGATCACAGAGGCTTAGCAAGGGCTCAGTAAGCTCCTGGTTTGTGAGAGCCAAAGGGCTCAGTTCTGGGCCCGTCCCTGTCACATCCTGGTTTTGTAATGATTGAAATTCATTACTTCTCCCTCTCTCTTGTTTGTGGGAATGGGAAAGATATTATTATCATATAGGTATAATGTCATGTGCTTCAGATAATTTTGTCATTTATGATATAATGGTACATATGAAATAAGCATAGGGAGTGCTATAAAGCACTGTAAAAAATAATGGTATCCATGAACTATACTGTCTGTGTGAAAAAAAAGTCCAGGGGTGAAGTAGTTCTCTGCTGGATTTTCTAAGCTCCTGAAATTAAATTTAACACTGGCTTGCTCTTTAACACTGGCCTTAGATGAATAAACTCAATATTTTGATTTGGATGTATTATTACATTTAATTATTTTTAAGTATTGCTTCAATTCATAGTTTCAAATTATAGATGGAATTTTTAATCAATTTTTTAGAAATAAAAGGAGTTAGAATGAAAATGATGTTGGGTAAACTAGATAATGTAGGCTTAGTCATTGTGTCTCCCTAAATATTTGTTTTTAACTGGTCCTGAATTGTTTACTCTAAAGCAGTTTTCCTAAGCACAGTAACTTTTTGACAGTGCTTTGCTTTCCTCTGGTAATATCTGATCGTTTGTTACCCCAACTCAAGCGTTACTTGAAAAATAAAAAAATAAAATCTGGGGCTTCCCTGGTGGCGCAGTGGCTGAGAGTCCGCCTGCCGATGCAGGGGACACGGGTTTGTGCCCGGATCCGGGAGGATCCCACATGCCGCGGAGCGGCTGGGCCCGTGAGCCATGGCCGCTGGGCCTGTGCGTCCGGAGCCTGTGCTCTGCAATGGGAGAGGCCACAACAGTGAGAGGCCCGCGTACCACAAAAAAAAAAAAAAAAAATTAATATCTGTGACATTTTCTCTCCTTTGCTTTTAACAGATACACATATATTCGTTTCCAAAGCCTGGGTCCAATAAATAAAGACTTTGGAAATGTACTACATTGGATTTGGCATTTCATTAAAGATAATAAATGTATCCATATTTGGTCTTTATGATGACATATGATAGCATTTTTAATTGGAAAGGATTCTATTGAGGTACAGCCACTTTGGAAGGCAGTGTAGCAGTTTCTTACAAAGTGAAACATACTTTTACTATACAATCCAGCCTCCTTGGTATTTACCCAAATGAGGGGAAAACTTATGTCACATAAAAACCTGCACACAGATGTTTATAGCACTTTTATTTATAATTTCCAAAATTTAGAAGCAACCAAGATGCTCTTCAGTAGGTGAATTGTGGTACATCCAGACAATGGAGTATTATTCAGTGCTAAAAAGAAATGAGCTATCAAGCCATGAAAAGACATGGGGGAAACTTCAATGCACGTTACAAAGTAAAAGAAACCAATTTGAAAAGGCTACACACTGTATGATTCCAACTATATGACATTCTGGAAAAAGCAAAACTATGAGACAGTAAAAATATCAGTGGTTGCCAAGGGTTAGCAGGGAGGAAAGGATGAGTAAGCAGAGCATAGAAGATTTTTAGGAAAATTAAACTACTCTGTATGATACTATAATGGTAGATGCACATCATTATAAATTTGTCAAAATCCGTTGAATGCACAACACCAAGAGTGGACCCTAAGGTACACTGTGGACTCCGGGTGACTGTGATCTGTCAGTGCAGGTTCATCAGTTATAGCAAATGTACCATTGTGGTGACGGATGTGGATGATGGAAGAGGGTATGCGTGTCTTGGGGCGGGGGTTATAGGGGAACTCTGTAACTTCTATTCCGTTTTGCTGTGAACCTGAAACTGCTCTAAAAAATAAAGTCTATTTTTTAAAATGATTCCATCGAGCATAAACATATAACTAAATTAAATGACTCCAAGAAGTGTAATGAAAAATACAAATATACAAGTCACCTGTACAAAGTGCAATGAAAAGAAACTTGATGTAGAAATAGGCAAATTGAGGGGTGAATTGTGATCTGGGGAGACAACCAGAGAATGTATGTATAACACCTAATATCAAGTTTTTCATTGGAATTAAAGGAGAATCATACAATAAGTTGCTTGGAGCCAGTCAGATAAAAACTTAAAGCCACAGACTTCTTCTCCCTCAGAATTCTATTGAGTTACTCTGCCTTTAACCTAATCGTGACCCTCCCCATCAATTATCACAACTAGAAGTTTCAGAAATTAAGAGACTAGCTTCTCTACTCAGAGTATTATTAATATAGTACCTTCCCATATTCTACATTTTGTTTGCATGGTCTGTTCTTGAGTTATTATAAGGAGTAAATTTGAGTATCCATTTTCTCTAATTATACAGCTAATAAAGATGTGTCCTAACATACTATAAGCCCTGGACATATTTTTCTAGTATACAGGAAAATTAATGTGATTTTTTGTTTCTAATCTGAGATTCAATAATCCAGCTTTATAGGGAAAAAAATGAGGGTTTTTTTGTCACTTGGACTTGAGGCAGCTCATTAAAAATTCTAAAAGGTATAGAACAAAAACACAAAACATTTCTCACATGTGATGAATTTTTGCTACAAGCAATGATGGTTTTTTAAATCAACCTTTCATAGTGAATAATGATCTTGTGCTCTCGAGTCAAACCTATGTGTATATATCCTAGTTTAGGATCTGTGAGATTTAGGCAGATCTTAACTAGGATATATACACATATCCAGATCTTTCTTGGATTCCTTTCCTTTTGAATAACACAGAAATAACATTATTTCATCTCAAAATGCAAAACTGGAACAGTAGTTAGGAGATTCTGACTTGCATTGTTCAATACTTGGGAGCAAATGACTGTTGGGATTGGTGCTGACAGTTTACACTTGAGCCTCTATAGCAAGTTTCTGGAGTACTGTGCTTTCTCCTAAGTGGAGGTTGCAATCCTTTGATCAAATTAACTCACAAATCTCCATCCAGGCCAAAATTTATTTAAACCTACCCCAGGCCAATCCCAGTAGACCGTACGAAAAGATCATGCTTCTTCCTAGGTAGATCCAGAGATACAAACATATTCTTAGACAGAAAATTTAAGCAGGGGATTTGCCTGTCTTATTTATAATCCCACAATGCAAGCATACAGACACTTTACAAGATGGTTCCCTCTTTGGTATACCTTCATAGGAACCAAGTCTGTAATACTAGCATTTGCTATTTTCTTTAAAAGAAAAATTCATTAAATGTTAGCAACAGGGATTATTTTGTGAATCCTCCATTTTAATTACTCAACCAGCTTTATTTTTTTAATTTTTATTTTATATTGGAGCATAGTTGATTTACAATGTTGTGTTAGTTTCAGGTGTACAGCAAAGTGATTCCATTACACATATACATGAATCTATTCTTTTTCAAATTCTTTTTCCATTTAGGTTATTACAGAATATTGAGCAGAGTTCCTTGTGCTATACAGTAGCTCCTAGTTGGTTATCCATTTTAAATATAGCAGTGTGAGCTTTAAAAACTTATATAGCTCCTTAACTGCTTCTAAACTAAATCTAAAGTTAATTCTACAAAGAGTTTTCTCATCAGAAAAAATGGAAATAATAATAAAGGTAAAAAATTTTAACTACCTCAGGGTCTGTTATGGAACTGAGATAATGCTTTTCATATACTAAATATAGGAGCTTCAGAATAAATGTTCAATAAATATTAGTTAATCTTTTTCAAATATTCTTGTCATTTTTTATATTTATAATAAACTCTTTTTTTTTTTTTTTTTTTGCGGTACGCGAGCCTCTCCCTCTCACTGTTGTGGCCTTTCCCGTTGCGGAGCACAGGCTCCGGACGTGCAGGCTCAGCGGGCATGGCTCACGGGCCCAGCCGCTCCGCAGCATGTGGGATCTTCCCGGACCGGGGCACAAACCCGTGTCCCCTGCATTGGCAGGCGGACTGTCAACCACTGCGCCACCAGGGAAGCCCTATAATGAACTCTTGATTTTCACAGAGATCTATATTTACCTAATATTCTAAAACTTCTCTTTGAGTATATTATAATTTAATTTTGTGACGGAGATCAGTGCCAGGAATAAAAATATGCAACTTGAATTACAATACGTCTTTGTACAGAATTTTATCAACTGGAAGGATATAGCAAAGTTCTGACTTTGCTGTATATCATGCAGAATTAATATTTTTATTTAATAACTTTTTCTTTCCATTTGATTATGCTGTTTTTCAGTGATTAACTTTTATTGATGCACAAATTAGGGCCATTTTATTGAGGTCATTATTTTTCTATATAGTGTCTGAGGTAGAAAAAGGACAGAGCAAATACTAGTACACTGCTTAGTTTAAGACTTTGAGAAAATGTTTGCATCAGCTAAGGAATTGGTGCAAGGGAACCTACTTTTTAAGGAGGCCACTTCATAAATATCATGTGTGTTCTACTTTTCACAAAACCCCCTTCCTGTCAAATTTAGATGTTCCCATCTTTGATGGTAATTTTTATTTTACTTTTTTATTTTAGTGTATTACAAATTATTTTTAATTTCCTACAAATATTATTTTAATATATATGTCTGCCAAATGGAATAACTCAAAAGCCTTATTTAATAAAAGCCTCTTAAACCATCTTTATTTTGTGTTTCTTTTCATTTTCTTTACTCATTTCTACAACATTTTCTACTGTTACTAATGATCAGTTCCTCCAGAAAAAAAAAAAAAAAATGTGTTTTATTTACAGGGCACAGCTTATGGAAGTGCTCCTGTACCTTCTCGCAGGCAATTATGTGAGTCTCTTATATTCAGCTCTGTGTTGTAAACATGACGATGTGTTTCTGTGCTGTAGCATGGCATGCTGATTGAGATCAAATGCCCTAATGCAATCCCCAGTGTTGTATATTACCTACAATGTTTGTAGTAAATGGTTCCCTTTGCCTCTTCCTTACCTGTTTGTCATTATCCAGACCATTTAAGAAAACTGCACTGCGATGTGGCCAAGTGTGTTGAGGCTTCAAGAATGGCTCAAAGTCTGGGGCAAGGATAGAAGTGGCTCTTATTTAAGTTTATTTTCACTTAGCAACAATAATAGCACTTTCTTTGTTAACCAAATCAGTACGCTTTCTTAAATCCTAACTTCTTTTACAGACTTGTTCAAAGAGCCCTTGTATCATACACAGCTGTGTTTTAGTCACAGCTAATGAGACCTCTTTCCTTGAAAAGGAAAAATCCATTAAAAGGAATCCTACTTCTAGTGAATTTAAAGCAAACGTGACTTTCCAACCACTTCAGTTTATTTCTAAGTCGTCGTATTTAGAAAATTTGAAAATAATCTATAAATTTTTAGATAGAAATCCTGGATTTTACAACGTTGCTTAGCTGTATTATAAGTATACGCACCTCGCAGAGAGTCAGATATTTGCTCTTCAGCTCAGGAGATTTCTGTGACAGCTTGTCTGCTTTAACATGAACCTTTTGTCAATGAGAGATGTATATGTAAATTTAATATGTAGAATCTCCAGAGTGCCATCAGACTTTGAAAAAGAGCTATTTTCATCGCCATTTCCATCCATGACTTTTCTCTTCTCCCACACCAGCATCCGTCAGAAAATCATGGTTGTTTACCTCCATTATAGACTGCTACAACAATACACCACGTGATTCTAATTGTTGTGCCTAGCAATAAATGCCAAGTAGAATCATCTTAATATGGTTTTAAAGGTGATTCAAAGGTACAGTCCTGTTTGCATAATGCTTTTCTTCACTATTGGCAAAAGAAATATATGATTCGATGACGTTCACTGAGAAGGATCTGTGAATCAATTACAAAAGACAAACAAATAAACAAAAAAAACATTATAAAGATGCTTAAGGAACAAACAGAAATTTGCACTTTAGTACCTTCTTTTTCATGAAAGAGTGTTGCACGTTTGGATTCTTATGAATAAAGTGGTAGTGAAAAGAATTGCTAATGTGAATAGAAGATGGGATTTAGAAATATTAAATATTCCTCTAAAGTTAAATAATCATCAACTGGTCTCAAACTATCCCTTGCTGTTATTTCATTTTATCTATTTCTCTATCATCTAACTTTCTAAAATATACTAAAGGTATGGTTTCTTTTATGTACGTATTGGTGCAATATTATTACCAAACCAAACTTGAGGCCTCTAGCCCACGAGAGCAGTAAAACCAATCTACTGACACCAGCTTGTGGTGAAGGAAAGTACAACATTTATTGTAAGGCACTGTACAAGGAGTGCAGGGCAGCTAATGCTCAAAACACCCAAACTCCCTGATGGGTTTCAGGTAAGCATTTTCAAAGGCAAGGCGAGGGAAGGTAGTTACAGGGTGTGTGATCAGCTCGTGTACAGTTCTCTGGTTCATTGATGGTGAGGTAGCAGGGTGGTGTCACAGGGGTAAACCTTATCAATCCTCAGCCTCCAGTAGGTCTGGGGGCTAAGTGCTCATGGTCATCATGTAGTTAACTTCTTCCATTTGGTGGGGTTTTTAGCATCTGTAAGACGAGTCAGGAGTGTGCACCAGGCACTGCCATCTGTGTCCTTCAGGGAGGAACTAAAGATTCTGTGACTGCCACATGGCTGATTTACTGTTTAAATTCTTACCAATTCTCCTGGCCCAACTGCTATTTTTGTCACTACATGTTTACATCCTTTCACTCATTAATTCTTGAGCCAGGCTTATGTGACTCAGAGGAGAACTGGGAAACTATAGCTTTTCTACACATAAGAGGCAAGCAGAGGACATGGGGGTGGTGTGGGGTCTACCCTGGGAAGGCCCAATAGGGTCCCTGCTCAGTTACATTATTAACTGATAAAAATTGAAAACTATAGCCAGAACACCAGTGAGATAAAAAATATTCTTTTTTTTTATTTGCCTCTTTTTAAAGTAAAAATCATTATTGTGCTTATAAGTTAGATTGCCTTAAAGACAAAGAAATGTATATTGTTATGGAGATAGAGAAAATATTGTTGCTAGAAACTTTGGGGAATGTGAATTCATTATATATGCCATGATATCATGAGTGGAAATATAAAGATTATGGAAGTACAGTCTTCAATTTGGACTAAACATATTCCTCACTTTTACAAAATCAAAATGTATAATTTGAAAATAATACTGGATATTTGAGAGTTCAGATCATTGGTTCTAGTTAAATCAGAGTGAATCCTACAAAAAGCAAAGGGAAAAATAAAATGATGGATGGTTTCTCTAAGTTCTCTAAGTCTAAGGATCTAAAATTGAAATGTTTCCTGTGCCTCAATGGATAAGACCATAAAATGGGTATTACTCTCCTAAGCATGGGGACTTGGAAATAGTAAACTTATAAGACATAAATTTGGAATGCTACCTATCACATTTCTTTTTGGTCAAGTACAAGTCTTCGGATCTCTGAATTACCTATTAGTAGAGACTCCTTAAGTATTTGTAATTGTGGTGATTATTAAAGATACTACATCGAGAGCCTGAATGTTTTATTCTACACATGAACATCACAATGCTAATATTAAATGTCTTTATTCCTACCCTATTCCCTAAAATCAATACCTATATAGATATCTTACAGTTGATTCCCGATTCTAGTATTTTATATTTTTGACTATATCAAAAGTGGTAACTAATACTTTCTTGAAGTTACAATTAACCAAACTTTTATTCATTTTTTATTCAGTATTAAGGGCTTCCTTGTTTGATGGCTGTCACTTTATTTCAAAAACATATCCATTTTTAACAGTTCTCTTTTGTCATAACCCAAAACAGAATCTAGCAGCAAAGAGGGATTGCCTAGATGATGAGGTAATTGGAAAGGCTGTGATTCTACAATGAGAAGGTTCACATCTCCATCTCAGGAAACATTATGTGGCTTTTAATTAACAGGCCCACTCAAATATGTCTTTATTTGTTACTTAGTTGATCAGAATTAAATTGGAGAACTATTGTCTTGGTTAATACTTATCATTTTCAGAGAGATGCTTGCAGAATGATTAACAAACTTGGGGAAGAGGGAGTCTTGAAAAGTTTTTTGAATGCTAATAGTACATTTTTTATTATTAAATGCTTAAAAGGATACATCATCTATTCAAGTGATATTGCCTTCTTAATTTCCTACTGGTTTACATTTTAAAAGTTATAATCAACTTTAGTGAGTAAAGTGCTATCATATATTGGTAAAGACCAACTCTAAATTTGTATGCATTGAGATGTATAATATTTGAATAAATTTTTGCAAAGATTTGATCCATAAAATGCTATCCCAACAATTCAAAATACAGGAACTGATTTTACAATGGCTATTGCTTTCCATTTTACAGTAGTAACCATTTTAAGAGCTCCAAATTACAGGACCATGTATTTCTAACAGATGTGTCTTGTTATCTTTTTCAAGAGAATATTCTAAAATTTAATAAACTGATTCCAAAATTTACTAAGCCATAAATATAAAAACCGTGAACACAAAATTTCAAAATCCAAGCAACAGTTCAAAAATGACTTGTCTAAAATAATCGTGTGCTTTATTTTTGTATTTCGCAACATGGATTCATTGTTTCCCAATTTATGAAAGAAAGGGACATCAAATATTTACAAGTAGTCTATTCAATGGTAGTTACCTAATTTAGCTGACATTCTCCAGATAGTTGAATGTCAACCTAACTGAAATGACTACAAGTGATAATCATACTGCCTTCCTACTCAGAATCAGATAGCAGTTTCCTTTATAACACAAATAGAACTGAAACTATATATTTACAAGGGAGGTCATAAACATGAAAACATATGCTTTTTATTGTTTGAAAAGTAGTTGAAGAATTACCCTAAAAATAAAGGGAAATTATTTTTGCCACATGTGAACAAAAGATTAAATACTTCCATAGGCTTTTGCACATTATACATCAATAAATCCTTGAAAATATAAAAGTATTCTATGAACTAGTTACCATTTTTTATTCAATTTATCAAGAAAAATTTATACTCTCAATTTTCCAAAGTATGTTTTTCTCTCATTTGCTTTAATTTACCTCCCCTAATTTTCAATCAAGTTTCTTTTCCCTTCTTTTTAGAGCTAAATAGCATTTTTTAAATCCCAAGTTGATTTCATCAGCAAGTGATGAAAAACAACAAATTCAATAAGAAAGGAGAGCAGAGTATTCATTTACAATAATATAAATCTCAAAGTCAGAATGAATGGTCTTAAGATGCTGAGCTGGCTGTGTAAGAACAGATTTTTCAAACTATTGTTCTCACTGTGCCTTCTGATTTATTCCTTTCCTTCTTGGTTTATCAGTTTATTTGTTTTCATTTCCCTTTCTTTTGTCTCTCTCATCCCACACAATATCTTATCATCCTATTTTAGATGTAACTTCCGTTTTACTTGTTTTCTTCTTTCTTTGCTGTGCTTGGAAGCAATAAAGGAAGTGGTTTCAATAGTTGTGAGAACTAGCAGAAATTTCCTATCACTGTCTTTTTTTTCTTTTAATTAATTAATTAATTTATTTATTTATTTTTACATCTTTATTGGGGTATAATTGCTTTACAATGGTGTGTTAGTTTCTGCTTTATAACAAAGTGAATCAGCTATACATATACATATGTTCCCATGTCCCCTCCCTCTTGCGTCTCCCTCCCTCCCACCCTCCCTATCCCACCCCTCCAGGCGGTCACAAAGCACGGAGCTGATCTCCCTGTGCTATGCGGCTGCATCTCACTAGCTATCTACCTTACGTTTGGTAGTGTATATATGTCCATGCCTCTCTCTCGCTTTGTCACAGCTCACCCTTCCTCCTCCCCATATCCTCAAGTCCGTTCTCTAGTAGGTCTGTGTCTTTATTCCTCTTACCCATAGGTTCTTTATGACATTTTTTTTCTTAAATTCCATATATATGTGTTAGCATATGGTATTTGTCTTTCTCTTTCTGACTTACTTCACTCTGTATGACAGACTCTAGGTCCATCCACCTCATTACAAATAGCTCAATTTCGTTTCTTTTTATGGCTGAGTAATATTGCATTGTGTATATGTGCCACATCTTCTTTATCCACTCATCCGATGATGGACACTTAGGTTGTTTTCATCTCCGAGCTATTGTAAATAGAGCTGCCTTTGAAATACACCTTTGGAAGACATGTCTAGTAGGGTTGCTACAAACCTTACATGAGTAAAGCAATGCTTATCTGGTTCTGCATTCTTAGGGAACAAAGACAAATACACTGTGTTTATAAGTTCACATTTAAACACACATATATATCAGGGATTGAGGAAGTTCCCTTCTTTGGAAAAGAGGTTTCAGTCAGAAAGAAAACAGAAAGGAAAAGTTTTAAATGGCATGATGAAATTATGAATATACCACTAATAGAAGACAAGCTAATACAATAGATTGCTAGAAAGTGGGAAAGGTGCCAAAGAAAAATGTATATGTTGTAATCCTATAATTTACAAGGAAAATGTTAAATATTGTCTTTCCTTTGAGTCCAAAATAATGGTTTTACATTTAATTGAGGTTACAGTTTTGAGCTGCTAAAAAGTAAAAAGCTATGCTCAGTTACAATAAAAAGAAAGAAAAAGGCATTTCCTTTGATGTATACATAATTGTGATTATCATTCTAGGCTATTAAATTTGTCTGGATAATGAATATATGTTAAAACTGTACATAGGTGCTCTGGTTTCAACTTGAGATGTAGAATGCTGAAAAGAGCATTGTTCCTACCCTTACAATAATAACAGAAATCCTGGAGAGAATATAAATTCACGTTTCTTGAACCATCAGAGAGCTACAGTCACAGGGTAGTCAGTTAACCTAAGATAGACGTAAAGACAAGTACTTGGCAAGGAGAGACCATATGTAGCAGACACAGTCAGATAACAGTAAGAATTATGTTAAATTCTGGTCAACTAATTGGTAAGGGGGAAATGTAGCCTATGAAGAGAATATAAATATAATGAAAATTTACACCACTTACAGGATCTTCTCTACAGGCCTCACTAGATGCTCACATTACAATATTGGCAAGATTCCTGAGAAAGTGTCTCTTGAGCTAAAGATCAAAAGACAGGATCTGCAGCTACTATAGGAAAGGCACAAAACCATCCAGATGCTTCTTCCCTATTGTCCATATAGAACAAAAGCCTAAAATTCAGGGGGGAAAGCAATACACAGGTGAAAACCCATTGCGGCTTGGAGAAGGGAACAGAAAAACATCCTTTATTCCTGGGTCAGGGACAAGAATACATGATGGACCCAGAGCAGCTGGGGGAGAAGACAGACACCAGGAAGGCCACATCTGTGAGGCCCTGGGGCACAGTGTCTTCCTAAGATTTAGGCTCAATCAGAGGAGCAGAGAATGCCTCACTCTTTGTACCACAAACCAATAAGCAGTGAGTTATAAGTCATCAGAGAATATGGCTGGGAGTGTTACAAGAGTGCTGTAAAGCACCATGCAAAGGAGACACTAAAGGTGAAGGTGGACCATACATTTAAGAAAATCCCTGACACATCAGTTCCTACCCTAAATACCAGGTATCATTAGAGAAAGTTGAAGGCTCTGGGTAACCACAACAACAGCGACAAACTCAGTTCAGTTCTGCCTAGGTTGACACAAATGTCCATCCTAAAGCCTTAGCAGAAGGAATGGCATGCCCATTTCCAGACATAAAATTTATTTACCAATGTCTCTAATGTCCTACACAATATGTCTGGCTTTCCACAAAAATTTGACGGCACAAGGAAAAGCAAGAAAAAACAACACACTGCCTAGGGACAAAAGAATCAACAGAATCACATTCAGATATTATGCAGATGTTGGAAACATCAGAAAGGGGAATTAAAATAACAATAATATGTTAACAGTCTAATGGAAAAGTTTGATAACATGCAAGAACAGGAGTACAACTTCAGCAGAGAGATAGAACTCTAAGGATGAATCAAATAGAAATGCTAGATATTAAAAGCTCAATAACGGATGAAGAATGCCTGTGATGGTCTTACATGTATATTCAACATAGCCAAGGACACAGTCAATGAACTTGAAAGTAGGTGAATATAAACTACCCAAACTGAAACACAACAGGAAAGAAATGGCAAGGAGCACACACACAAAAAAAGGAATATTCAAGAGCTGTGGAACAATAACAAGTGGTCTGACTTATGTGTAACTGAAATCTTGGTGAGAAAAAGAACAGTACAAAAGAAAAATTTGAGAAATAAAGGCCACAGATTTTCTAAAATTAATGGCACACACCAAATTACAGCTCCAAGAAGCTTAATAAGCACCAAACAGATAAAGAAGAATAAAAAATACACCCAGGAATATCATATTCAAACTACTGAAAAACAAAGTCTGAACATAGCCAGAGGAAGAAAAAATATACATTACATACAGAGGAACAAAGATGAGAATACAGTAGACTTCTCATCAAGAACCCTGTAAGCCAGGAGACAATAAAGTGACATCTTTAAAGTTCTGAAAGGGAAAAACCAACTGGCAACACAGAATTCTATAGTTCAGTGAATATATCTTACAAAAATGAAAATAAAAAACTTTTTCAGAAAAACAAATACTGAGAAAATTCATTGCCAGCATACCTCCACTATAAGGAATGTTAAAGAAGTAAAAGAATAGCACTGGAAATGGAATAAATGGAACTAAAAACAAACTTTCCTTTAAAAATCACATAAAGATCTCTTCTGTATTCCTGTATGATTTATGAAATGTTATGATTTAATTTGTTAACCTTAAGTTAGATTAAATTATACTTACTACTAAGGTATTACAAAAATAATTATCATCTTAGTCTGTTCCAACTACTATAACAAAAATACCATAGATTGGGTGGCTTAAACAAACATTTATTTCTCACAGTTCTGGAGGCTGGGAAGTCCAAGATTAAGGAGCTAGCAAAGTTGGTGTCTGATGAGATCCCACTTCCTGGTTCACACTGGCTTCTCACTTCTCATGTGGCAGAAGGGGTGAGGGAACTCTCTGGTGTCTCTTTCATAAGGGCACTAATCCTATTCATGAGGACTCTGCCTCTCTAAGGCCTCACCTCCAAGTATCATCTCATTGAGGAAGAGGTTTCAACATACAAATTTTGAGGAAATACAAATATTCAGTCTATAGCAATCATAATTATAATATTTTGGTAGTTTATGCCTCCTACCTCTATAATAGTTATTTTGCAGGTATTTCTTTTTGTCTGTGTATGTATGCATTTTTATGTTAATACAGTTTTATAATGGGTATTTAAAGTTAATGATAAAGCAGAAACTGGGAATGCAATAAGATACAGAGGAGAGGCAGGAATCAATATTACTAAAATCTGAATGATCCAGTGATTCATTTGCTATTCCATATTTCTATACCTCAATGACTATAACATGTATTGTCGTGTGGTCACAGTCCACTCTTACAAAAGTTAGCATATTCTTGTTGTAATTAAAATATTAGAAATTATTCTAAAACACAGTGGCAACATTTAAGGATTGGAAGGGACTTCCCTGGTGGTGCAGTGGTTAAGAAGCTGCCTGCCAATGCAGGGGACACGGGTTCAATCCCTGGTCTGGGAAGATTCCCACATGACATGGAGCAACTAAGCCCATGAGCCGCAACTACTGAGCCTGCGCTTTAGACCCCATGAGCCACAACTACTGAAGCCCACGTGCCCTAGAGCCCACGTGCCGCAACTACTGGGCCCGCATGCTGCAACTACTGAAGCCCATGTGCCTAGAGCCCATGCTCCGCAACAAGAGAAGCCACAGCAATGAGAAGCGTGCACCACAACAAAGAGTAGCTCCCGCTCGCCACAACTTCATTGCATGCAGCAACAAAGACCCAGTGTGGCCAAAAATGAATTAAAAAATTTTTTAAAAACGGATTGGAAATTGAAGTTCAAAATTTAATAGGCAAGGAATATTTTGGGCTAATACTATAATGTAGAATAAAAGGAATATGAGCTTGCTTTCATATTTTCGTTTTAAATAAATAGTGAGCTAATTAAATGAATTAAGTTACTACCTTTAAGAATTAGGAATAATCAGAACACTCTTAGAACTTTGGAAGTTGTTTTGATCATTAACCAACATCTAATTATTAAAGGAGTAAAATTTTCTCTGTACTTGTTCATATATGTTATTTTATCAATTTTTTACCTTCTACCCCTATTAATAAATATCTGTCAGCACTCACAAGGTGCTGGATCCTAACTTTATTAAAGTTTACAGATAAGTGATAAGACCACTAATGACATAGAAATGAAAGCCTAGAATAAAGAAACATATTAAAGAAATATGTTAGAAAATATAATTTATATTTAGTAGTTGTGGTCAGTTGATATCATAGAGTTTAAGGGTGAATTTAATTTAAACTGTTACGAGTTTTCTTGAAGATGCAAATAGGTTCAAAGTTCCCAAGTAGGCAGAGAATATAAGAAATTGTCATAGGCTAATAACGTGGAATTATAAATTCCATAAGTCCTAGAGATTATCTATTCCAATCCATCCATATCACTAATAAATCCTTGAGAGATTAAGTGATTTACCAAAGTCCAGGTCTTACTGACAAAGCTGGGATTCTAACCCATTTTTCTTGTATCTTCTTTCAAGGTTCTTTTTCTTAAAATTTCTGTCAAGCTATCATCTTTTTTCTAAATTTTGTGGAAAGTTTTCCTCTTTCTATCAAACTAGGAGATGATACCCAATTAACTCGTAAAGGATGAATAAAAGTTAAGCAGGTAAACGATGTGAACAATAACAAGTCCAGGTAGATGGAGCAGCATGTGGAGAGGATGGCAGAGTCCAGAACACAGCTTCTTTGAGCGGTTGTGCATAGCTCACAGGGCTGAAGGGTTGGGTACTTGTGCAATTGAAGTATTGCCTTGCAGTGCTGGAAAGGGTCAGTTTCTCTGCTATAGGTCAAACTAAATTCACAGCAGCAAGTATTGCTATTATTTTAAATTGAGGTACAGTTGATTTACAATATTGTTCTAATTTCAAGTGTACAGCAAAGTGATTCAGATATATATATATATAATTTCTTTTTCAGATTATTTTCCATTAAGTTATCACAATATATTGAATATTGTTACCTGTGTTATACAGTAAATCTTTGTTGCTTATCTGTTTTCTATACAGTAGTGTGTATCTGTTAATCCCATACTCCTAATTTATCCCTCCCCCTGCTCCTTTCCCCTTTGGTAACCATAAGTTTGTTTTCTAAGCCTGTGAGTCTGTTTCCGTTCTGTAAATAGATTCATTTGTATTATATTTTTAGATTCCACATATGAGCGCTATCATATAATATTTGCCTTTCTCTGTCTGACTTCACTTAATATGATATTCTCTAGGGCCAGCCATGTTGCTGCAAATGCAATATTTCATTCTTTTTTATGGTTGAATAATATTCCTTTGTATAAATATAACACAACTTCTTTATGCATTTGTCTGTTGATGGACACTTTGGCTGTTTCCATGACTTGGCTGTTGTAAATAGCGCTGCTATGAACATAGGGGTGTGCGTATCTTTTTGAATTAGTGTTTTTGTTTTTTCTCATATATATACCCAGGAGTGGAACTGCTGGATCATATGATAGTTCTATTTTTAGTTTTTTGAGAGAACCTCCATACTGTTTTCCAAAGTGGCTGCACCAATTTATATTCCTACCAAGAGTGTAGGAGGGTTCCCTTTTCTCCACAACCTCTCCAGTATTTATTATTTGTAGACCTTTTGATTATAGCTATTCTGACTTATGTGAGGTGATACCTCATTGTGGTTTTGATTTGTATTTCTCTAAAAATTAACAATGTTGAGCACCTTTTCATGTGCCTGTTGGCCATCTGTATGTCTTCTTTGGAGAAATGTCTATTTAGGTCTTCTGCCCACTTTGTTGATTGGGTTTTTTGTTTTTCTTATATTGAGTTGTATGAACTGTTTGTATATTTTGGAAATTGATCCCATGTTAGGTGCACTGTTAGCAAATATTTTCTCCCATTTCATAGCTTGCCTTTTCATTTTGTTGATGATCTTCTTTGCTAAGCAAAAGCTTATAAGTTTGATTAGGTCCCATTTCTTTATTTTTGCTTTTATTTCTTTTGCCTTGGGAGACTTATCTAAGAAAAATCGCTGTGATTTTTGTCAGAGAATGTTTTGCCTATGTTCTCTTCTAATTGGCAAAAGACCCTGATTTTTTATTAAAATTTAGGGGGTTTTATTGTTTGCACAAGATTATGTTCAAATAAACATTGCTAGATCACTCACATAACCTGTAAACTATTTTAAGTCCATTTCTCAATTTGTTGTGAAATGAGGAACATATTACTTAGAATCTAATCTTTATGTCAAAGAATTAGAGATTATTGGATATGAATATAGATCAAAAATATTTTTTTTCTTCTTAAAAATTAGACCAGGAAATTCAACTCCTTTACCAGAAGTCAGTAAGTATCCATGTTAAGTCTTCCTTTGAGTGCTAAATGTACTATTTAGATCCTTAGGAAAATTTTTTTAAAGTCATTTTATAGAATTAATTACGTTACATAAAAATATTAGTATCACAATTTTTGATAATTTAAAGTATTAATTAAATAAAATGAGTTCATTTTGTTGTCACACATATAATCTCTGGGTGAGTGTTTGGTATTTTCAGTCCACTAAGAATCCTAATGTACAAACACTGCATTTGTCACAAATGGCTCCATGTTGGCCTAAAACAATTAATGTGTCAAATGTATCCCTTAATTTGTTCACTTGGAGACATGTGACTCATTTATTGTTCATAGCATGTTGATCTGGTACATTTCCCAGGCTTTAAAGTTAAAAATATACATCCTAAATAAATATATAATAAAGGATTTTCTAAGAGACATAAACATTTGAAATTATGATTGGCCTCAGGACTAAAATTGATACATAATATATCTGGGTCTTCATAAACAAATTCTCTTACGTTGGAAAAATCTGATATGACCCTTCAAATGTGGCTATATGAGACCTCAATATATTATGATATCTAAAGAATGCAGACGTCATCAATCTGAAGTAGTCATTACAACAAACCAAAGGAAAAAAAAAGAAAGAAAAAAACCCAGAAAAATAGTCAAAAGATCAAGCCTTCGAGTACTCCTTCATGAACAATCCAGGAAACACTTGAATTGTTGATCCCTATAGTAGGTATAATTTATTGTGGAAATGGGCATATTCATAAACTTAGCTCAATGCTCAAGCGTTTTCTTGTCTGTGTTATTCCATGCTCCATAGGCACACTTCTTATGATCTGTGATCGGCTTTCCCATGTAACATCTATAAAGTGGATATGAGGCTGGGGTCTGGGGGCCTTAAGCATCTGGTTTTCTTAGCAGTGACAATCTAATTGGAAATCAATAAATTGATGTTGAACCCTACACAACTTTCACGTGAACCTGTCCCTGAAAAAAATCAATTCATTCTTTGGCTGTTTTCACATCTGAAAGACAAAAGGTACAGTTTTGGGAGGCCAAAATGTGCCGAGGAAAGGTTTCCTGGGAGACTCCCACAGAACATTCTGTAGTGGCCCTTCTTATCACCACCCACCTCCTCGCAACCCTGGCTGTACTGCTAAGTCTCATTGAGAGCAATGTTGTGAACTTCTATAAATGGAATTTTTATATTCTTAACATCTTAACTTTCGTGGGATATATAGAATTGAGAAAGTTGGTAGACATAATAGATATATGGAACTCATTTGATCGAGAAATCTTTATTAGTAATCTCTACAATGAATTGAAGTAAATTCTTACATTAAGTCAAGAATCTTCTCAAAGTATCATTTTTATCTGTAAAATGTCAATTAGCATCTGAAATTAATGTCATTTTAATTTAATTTGGGGCCATTGTTTTTCTTTCAATTTACATGAGAAAGAACAAAAATCATTCCTTATAAATAAGTGTGCACTGGACATTGAGATTCTTTTATAAAAATTTGCTGGTCAGAATCCATTCAATATATGTTTTGTAGCCTCTGTCTGTTTAAAATTTTGGTTTCTGCAAGATATTATTTAAGTTAGAGACGGTGATATACAGTCAGCCTTTTTTGGGTCAGAATTTTATTTACAATTAGCAAGAGTATATTTCTTTGCTCTCATGCTGAGGAACAGACAAAAGAGGCAAAACATTAAAAATAATAACAAAGGTAATATGGAATCAGGCTGTCAAAATTAAAAGCTTTTTAAAATTGCATGATTTTTTTCAGTCTCTAAATATGTAAGAATATAATTATTCTTCAAGTTATGAGCTACAAAATGTCTCCTGCAACCCTTCATGATTTAAGCGTTTAGAGTCCTTTTTTTATCATTTCATTTTTCCATCTTCATTTCAATGTGAGTAGCTATGATGAAAGAGTCAAGAAGGCAGATGTTCAGGGAGTTAGACGAAAATTGTCTATCTGAGTTCCTGATATTACAAGAGATTCAAACGTGCTACAGAATTCTTTACTAACTAATATTCACTGCATTTAGTTAAATATTCTCATCATGCTGGTTTCTAAATCTTCACTAATATAAGAAATATACATGAAAACTACCTTTTAATGGATTGTAGTTTATATAAATGTATACAAATCATATTTATGCTCCTTGCTAAGACAAACATGTTTTAGATATGTTCCTTTGGGAAATCCTCTTAAAGACTGCTCCTAAATGGTTGTCAGGAAGGGAACCAATGTGTTTGAGCACTGCTGGATATCAGACACCCTGTTAAGTGGTTTAAGTTACCTCATTTAATTTTCTGGACAGATCTGAAAAGTGGGCCTTAGCCCCATTTTAAAATAAGAACTCTAACTCTCTTAGAGGCTGTAGTCCTGTATTAGTTTCCCAGGACTGCCCTAACAAATTATCACAAACTTGGTGGCTTAAAACAACAGAAATATATTCTCTCTCAGTTCTGGGGGTCAGCAGTTTGAAATCAAGATGTCAGTAGGGTTGGTTCCTTCTTGAGTCTCGAAGAAGAATCCATTCCAAGCCCATTGCCTCACAGCTGGTGGCTGCAGAAAATTCTTGGTAGTATTTCTTGGCTTAGGGACTCTTTACTCCAATCTCTGCCTCCATTTTCACAAAGCTTTCCCTCTGTGTGCCCCTCTGTCTTCTCCTTTTCTGTCTCATAAAGACGTTGGATTTAGGGCCACTCTAAATCCAAGATGATGTCATCTCATCTCAAGAGTGTTAACTTAATTACATCTGTAAATCCCTATTTCCAAATCAGGTCACATAATGAACTGGGGGTTATGAGTTGGAAATATATTTTGGGGGTGACTATTGAGCATCTACAATGTGCAGTGGCAGAGTCAGAATTTAAATTCTGTTTTTTGTCTTTGGAGTACAAATGCTTTTCATTGTTTTACACCAACTCAGTAAATATGACTCCATATTAGGCACAAAATGACACTCCTACAAGATGACTAAAAGACAGTCCCTACCTTTGAGGTGCTTACACACTAGTGAAACATGGCTGGCTCTTTAACTTCCAAAAACCTTACATTGTCATTTCACTGTAATTACAGAGAAAAACTATAATTTAAACTGCCTAATGAAATATATTACCATACACTACTCCTTTAAGTGTATTTTCTGTATTGCTAACCATTTAGAAATCAGCAAAATGAGAAAACTCAATTAGTATGGTGGACATTAAATGTTACAAGAATTAAATAGCACTTTAAAATTTCTTGTACCAGAAAGTTGGACAAAATTTAGAGAAAATTGAATTTTTAAAGAAAAGTAAGTTTTTAAAGGGAAAAATACAATATTAGCCATTATTAAATAAACTCCAAAAATACTATAAAGATTTTGAGTACAAAAACTTATTAGAAAGATATTCTATGATCTAAAAGGTTTTATGGTGTTTTGTTTCTGAAAGAAAAAATTTTAATATTTAATTATTGAAATCTGGAAAATTAAGTATTTTGAAATAGAATGCCAATTATATTATTTTGTCAAGATCACCACCAGTTATTTTGTAAAAAATAGTTTCCCAATAGTTATAAAAATGTATTTATACTCATAGATATTGCATACAATGAGAAATCTCTAGGTTTTTGTTGGCGATGATGATGGGTTTTTTCATCATTTTGGAGATGAGTAGCTCATAATTGGTAGAGCATCACAGTTACCCTGTCCTTTTGTGTTAAGTTTCATAGCATGAATCAGCCTGCCTGTATTTTTACATACATCACAGTAATTGGACATAAATAGCTTGCTTTAAAAGCCATTTGAATATGTTTCATATTAGGATATTTTACAGAAAAAATTCTAAATTAAAGCAAAAGACTTTAACCTAGTGGCTTTATAGTAACTAAATGAAGATTTATGTCTGCAAGTACAACATACTTTCAAAGTATTTGCAAGACAATGTGGCTTTTAAAAATAAACACTGAAGTAGTTCCTCAAAACCTTCATTCAAAATCAGGTTTGAAGTTACACAAATTCCCACAAACTTCAGAGATGTAAGGGTGACTGATTCTGAGAATAGATTACGTGTAGATTTTGAAAGAGGAGGATTAGGGGTAGAAATGGAGAATGAGGTTGGCAGCATAGGAAAGTAGGAGTCAATATCTGTAACTTTTTCCTTACTTTTACCACTCTAAAGATAAATGATTCCACTTTTCATTTTCCTTCCACATATCTGTTCATCTCCCTTCCTTCATATTCCTGCACTTTTTACTAACCTCCTTTTCATGGTCCCTATACCCTTTCTCCACATGGCATGATGATTCTTAGGTTTAGATTTGGAAGGCAATATGCATTAAATCACAGGCTTTTCTATAATTAATTCTTAGGATTTTTCAAGGTTTCCTTTCTTTCACAGATTAAAAACAAATCAGTCCAGCCAAGTTCTAATAGGTAATATATAGAATGAAAAATAAACTGATAACTAAATTTTTGAAAATCCTTATCTGATGGGGGTACAGAAATAGCTATTTTCTTCCTATTGTATTCCTATTTTTTTTTCAGCAATTAGAATCTGTACTGATTGAACTTACTGTCATTATCTCATTTGTTTGGTTATGAGACATTTGTCACTGCACCTGGGAATCACCTGGTCCAGTGAGGCTTGGAGATAAGTAAATTGGAAATATTGTCCTGCATATTCAGCTACAAAATAGAAATATAAATGGACTGAGATTGCAGTCAAATGGAGGGTCAGCTCATATGTCTGGGGCATTTGAGTGGTCTTTAAAAGGAAGAGATAATTGAGGTGCTTGAAAAATGATAGAAATGGCTCTTTTATCATTCACAAATTGTAGGGTTTTTTCCACACAATACATCTCATAAAAGAGAATGCAATAATCTTCATTTATACTTCTATCAATAGCTTTGATTCATTTATGAATAAATGAATTTTAAATAAATAAATGAATTTTAAAATTTATAACTCAGAATGTAATTAGCACTTAAGATTTAAATTGTTTTTTAACTTGATAAGTTGAAGAATTTAACAGGGCAATTTTGAATAAAATATATTAAGGGAATATAAAATTAGTAACTAATGAATCTATGTATTGATCTCTGCTTTCACATTTCTTACAAGTTAAATCTTTTACATACTATATCACTGTGATATAAATTTACCCTGTAATTAAAATGCCTCGACTTTAACATAATATTAAAAAAAACAGTATTGGTGAATTATATATACTTTAATTGTGACATTACTGGCTACATGGTTAATGCTCAATCAATTTATTTATTGTAATTATCTATAGACCTACTTTCTAAATAAGGAAAGAAACTAAAGAAATCACTGTTCCAAACTGGGAATTGAGGCATGTTATTTTGACCACTAAGCTATCTATTTAAAGAATAGGTAAAAAATAAAATTGAGTTTTGTCAGATATCACTGTAGACAGTAAAATTGAATAAGGTTTGCTTCTGATTCTCCATGTTTAGTTACCCTGATTCAATTCAATTCTATTTTTTATTTGATGTAACAAAAAAAGTAAGAGAATATGCAAAGCTAATCCAATTCTTTCAAATTATATATTTGAAAATAATTATATACTAAGAATATATATACATTTATTTTGTATAGCATATAATTATATTTTAATATTAAATTAAAATAAATTTAATTAAATTTTAAATTGATTTTACTATTCTAATAAATTATAGATAATATATGTTATATTAATTATAAATTATATACAATTATATATTAAAGTATATAAAATATATAATTACTAATGTTGACCTGCCAGATATTTCTCTAGCGGCATTGGGTTTATTCGGGGACAACAGAAAATTTCAGTTTGGGGTCTGAATCATGCGAGCCACATGCAAGTTCCTGCAGAGCAAAGGAAGGGGCATGCTTTTATAGAGAGGGCTATAGTAAACGAAGAGTCCATGGCTTTTCATTGGCTGAGTCCTTGCCAGGAAAGAGGAGAGTCCTTCTTCTTCCTGTTGAGCTCTGCTATTGTCGTCGGGCATGAGAGCTCTCCCTCTGATCTCCAAACAATATTTAATTGAGGTGTCTTTTTATTAATTTTTTACACTAAATAAATTATACTAAAAATATTTATTAGGATCTATAGCTGTTTCTACTTCTGAAAAGGGTAGGACTGGGCTTGTATAATTCCTAGTACAATCCTCATTTTTGCATGTGAGGAAATTAAGGTATAGAGAGGTCAACTAACTTACCTAAGGGCACATAGCCAGTTATTCATGGGGCTAACATTTGATCCCATGCAGTTCATCTCCAAGCAAGTATATAATGCCCCCTAAAATGAGGCACTCATAAGTCAAAAGTATGAAAAGTAAAGGTATAGATTTTTTAGAGGTATAATTGACATACATTATATTTGTTTCAGGTGTACAACATAATGATTCGATGTTTGTGTGAATTGCAAAATGATCACCCCAATAAGTCTAGTTAATATCTGTCACCACACATAGTTACAGAATGTTTTTTTCTTGTGATGAGAAACTTTCAGTATCTACTCCCTCAGCCACTTCAAATATGCAAACCAGTGTTATGAACTATAGTCACCATGCTATATACTGTATACCCAAGGCTTATTTATTTTATAACTAGAAGTTTGTCTCTTTTGTTATTGAGTTATATGAGTTCTTTACATATTTTAGATACCAATCACTTATCAAACATATGATTTGAAGATATTTTCTGCCACTCCATATATTCCTTTTTCATTTTGTTAATCATTCCCTTTTCTATGCAGAAGCTTTTTAGTTTTATGTAGTTTAGTGCAGTTTTCTTTTTAATTTATTTTTCTTTTTTTTTTTTGGTTTTCTTTTCTTTTTGTTCTGTTTTACTGCAGTTTTTAAAGAGGAAATTTTATCTGGTTTCTTATTCTAGTGACAATGAATATTGTATCTGTGTTTTTACAGTATAAATCAAGATATTGTTAAGATTCAGGGTCAGAAAAGGCCACAGGATAGGTTATTTCCTGGTGGACGTTAAAGAGGACAGATCTTTGCTCTAAAGATGAGGATACCCAGGCAGAAGGTGAAATAAAGCAGATAATGTAAATGGAATATTCAGGGAAGATGAGGTTTGGAAGGTAAGTCTGGTTTAGACTGTGAAGAGTCCTGGCTCAGGAGTGTGTATTTATTCTCTGAGAAATTTCCTAAAGGTTTATTTTATGTTTGTTTGTTTTTTGAATTTTATTTTCTATCTTTTTAATACAGCAAGTTCTTATCAGTTATCTATTTCATACATATTAGGGTATACATGTCAATCCCAATCTCCCAGTTCATCCCACTCCACACACCCCCCAACTTGGTGTCCATACGTTTGTCCTCTATGTGTCTTTATTTCTGCCTTGAAAACCAGTTCATCTGTACCATTTTTCTAGATTCCACATTTATGTGTTAATATATGATATTTGTTTTTCTCTTTCTGACTTACTTCACTCTGTATGGCAGTCTCTAGGTCCATCCACGTCTCTACAAATGACCCAATTTTGTTCCTTTTTATGGCTGAGTAATATTCCATTGTATATATGTATGACATCTTCCTTATCCATTCGTCTGTGGATGGGCATTAGATTGCTGCCATGTCCTGGCTATTGTAAATAGTGCTGCAATGAATGTTAGGGTGCATGTATCTTTTTGAATGAAAGTTTTCTCTGAGTATATGCCCAGTACTGGGATTTCTGGGTCATACGGTAATTCCATTTTTAGTTTTTTAAGGAACCTCCATACTGTTCTCCATAGTGGCTGTATCAATTTACATTCCCAACAACAGTGCAAGAGGGTTCCCTTTTCTCCACACCCTCTCCAGCATTTATTGATTGTAGATTTTCTGATGGTGCCCATTCTAACTTGTGTGAGGTAATACCTCATTGTAGTTTTGATTTGCATTTCTCTAATAATTAGTGATGTTGAGCAGCTTTTCATATGCCTCTTGGCCATCTGTATGTCTTCTTTGGAGAAATGTCTATTTAGGTCTTCTGCCCATTGTTTGACTGGGTTGTCTGTTTTTTTAATATTGAGCTGCATGAGCTGTTTATATACTTTGGAGATTAATCTTTGTCCATTAATTCATTTGCAAATATTTTCTCCTATTTGGAAGGTTGTCTTTTCATCTTGTTTATAATTTCATTTGTTTTGCAAAAGCTTTGAAGTTTCAGTAGGTCCCATTTGTTTATTTTTGTTTTTATTTCCATTACTCTAGGAGGTGGGTCAAAAAAAGATCTTGCTGTGATTTATGTCAAAGAGTGTTCTTCCTGTTTTCCTCTGAGAGTTTTATAGTGTCTGATCTTACATTTAGATCTTTAATCCATTTTGAGTTTATTTTTGTGTATGGTGTTAGGGAATATTCTAATTTCATTCTTTTACATGTAGCTGTCCAGTTTTCCCAGCACCACTTATTATGAGAGACTGTCTTTTCTCCAGTGTATATCCTTGCCTCCTTTGTCATAGAATAGTTGACCATGGGTGCTTGTGTTTATCTCTGGGCTTTCTATCCTGTTCCATTGATCTATATATCTGTTTTTGTGCTAGTACCACACTGTCTTGATTACTGTAGCTTTGTAGGATAGTCTGAAGTCAAGGAGTCTGATTCCTCCAGCTCCGTTTTTTTCCCTCAAGACTGCTTTGACTATTCAGGGTCTTTTATGTCTCCATACAAATTTTAAGTTTTTTTTCTAGTTCTGTAAAAAAATGCCATTGGTAATTTGATAGGAATTGCACTGAATCTGTAGATTTCTTGGGGTAGTATAGTCATTTTTACAATATTAATTCTTCCAATCCAATAACATGGTATTTCTATCCATCTGTTTGTGTCATCTTTGATTTCTTTCATGAGTGTCTTACAATTTTCTGAGTACAGGCCTTTTACCTCCTTAGGTAGGTTTATTCCTAGGTATTTTATTCTTTTTGTTGTAATGGTGAATGGGATTGTTTCCTTAATTTCTTTTTCTGATTGTTCATTGTTAGTGTATAGGAATGCAAGAGATTTCTGTGCATTAATTTTGTATCCTGCTACTTTACCAAATTCATTGATTAGCTCTCGTAGTTTTCTGGTGACATCTTTAGAAATATCTATGTACAGTATCATGTCATCTGCAAACAGTGACAGCTTTACTTCTTCTTTTCCGATTTGGATTCCTTTTATTTCTTTTTCTTCTCTGATTCCTGTGGCTAAGACTTCCAAAACTATGTTGGATAATAGTGGTGAGAGTGGACATCCTTGTCTTGTTCCTGATATTAGAGGAAATGCTTTCAGTTTTTCACCATTGAGAATGATGTTTGCTGTGGGTTTGTCATATATGGCCTTTATTATGTTGAGGTAGGTTTGCTCTATGCCCACTTTCTGGAGAGTTTTTATCATAATGGGTGTTGAATTTTGTTGAAAGCTTTTTCTGCATCTATTGAGATGATCATATGTTGTTTATTTTTCAATTTGTTACGATGGTGTATCACATTGATTGATTTGTGTATATTAAAGAATCCTTGCATCCCTGGGATAAATCCCACGTGATCACGGTGTATGATCCTTTTAATGTGTTGTTGGATTCTGTTTGCTAGTATTTTGTTGAGGATTATTGCATCTATATACATCAGTGTTATTGGCCTGTAATTTTCATTTTTTGTAGTATCTCTGTCTGGTTTTGGTATCAGGGTGATGGTGGGCTCATAGCATGAGTTTGGGAGTGTTCCTTCCTCTGAAATATTTTGGAATAGTTTGAGAAAGATGAGTGTTAGCTCTTCTCTAAATGTTTGATATAATTCACCTGTGAAGCCATCTGGTCTTGGACTTTGTTGGAAGATATTTAATCACAGTTTCAATTTCATTACTTGTGATTGGTCTATTCATATTTTTTACTTCATCCTGGTTCAGTCTTGGAAGGTTATGCCTTTGTAAGAATTTGTCCATTTTTTCCAGCTTGTCCATTTTATTGCCATAGATTTGCTTATAGTGGTCTTATGATGCTTTGTTTTTCTGTGGTGTCCATTGTAACGTCTCCTTTTCCATTTCTAATTTCATTGATTTGAGTCCTCTCCCTCTTTTTCTTGATGAGTCTGGCTAAAGGTTTATCAACTTTGTTTATCTTCTCAAAGAACCAGCTTTTAGTTTTATTGATCTTTGCTGTTGTTTTCTTTGTTTCTATTTCATTTATTTCTGCTTTGATCTTTATGATTTCTTTCCTTCTGCTAACTTTGGGTTTTGTCTGTTCTTCTTTCTCTAGTTCCTTTAGGTGTAAGGTTAGATTGTTTTTTTGAGATTTTTCTTTGTTCTTGAGGTAGGCTTGTATAGCTATAAACTTCCCTATTAGAACTGCTTTTGCTGCATCCCACAGGTTTTGGATCATCGTGTTTTCATTGTGCTTTGTCTCTAGGTATTTTTTGATTTCCTCTTTGATTTCTTCAGTGATCTCTTGGTTATTTAGTAGTGTGTTGTTTAGCCTCCATGTGTTTGTGTTTTTTACGTTTTTGCCCTGTAATTTGTTTCTAGTCTTATAGCATTGTGGTTGGAAAAGATGCTTGATATGATTTCAATTTTCTCAAATTTACCAAGGCTTGATTTGTGACCCAAGATGTGATCTGTCCTGGAGAATGTTCCGTGTGCACTTGAGAAGAAAGTGTAATCTGCTGTTTTTGGATGGAATGTCCTATAAATATCAATTAAATCTCTCTGGTCTATTGTGTCATTTAGAGCTTGTGTTTCCTTCTTAATTTTCTGTCTGTATGATCTGTCCATTGCTGTAAATGAGGTGTTAAAGTCCCCCACGTTGTGTTACTGTCAGTTTCCTCTTTTTTAGCTGTTAGCATTTGCCTTATGTATTGATGTGCTCCTAGGTTGTGTGCATATATGTTTATAATTGTTATATCTTCTTCTTGGATTGATCCTTGAATCATTATGTAATGTCCTTCCTTGCCTCCTGTAACATTCTTTATTTTAAAGTCCTTTTTGTCTGATATGAGTATTGCTACTCCAGCTTTCTTTTGATTTATATTTGCATGGAATATCTTTTTCCATCCCCTCACTTTCAATCTGTATGTGTCCCTAGGTCTGAAGTGGGTCTCTTGTAGACAGCATATAGATGGGTCTTGTTTTGGTATCCATTCAGTGAGCCTGTGTGTTTTGGTTAGAACATTTAATCCATTCACGTATAAGGTAATTATTGATATGTATGTTCCTATGACAATTTTCTTAATTGTTATGGGTCTGTTTTTGTAGGTCCTTTTCTTCTCTTGTGTTTCCCACTTAGAGAAGTTCCTTAGCATTTGTTATAGAGCTGGTTTGGTGGTACTGAATTCTCTTAGCTTTTGCTTGTCTGGAAAGCTTTTGATTGCTCTGTCAAATCTGAATGAGATCCTTGCTGGGTAGAGTAATCTTGGTTGTAGGTTCTTCCCTTTCATCACTTTAAATATATCTTGCCACTCCCTTCTGGCTTGTAGAGTGTCTGCTGAGAAATCAGCTGTTAACCTTATTGGAGTTCCCTCATATGTTATTTGTCATTTTTCCCTTGTTGCTTTTAATAATTTTTGTTTGTCTTTAATTTTTGAAAATTTGATTACTATGTGTCTTGGCATGTTTCTCCTTGGGTTTATCCTGTGTGGGATTCTGTGCACTTCCTGGACTTGGGTGGCTATTTCCTTTCCCACGTTAAGGAAGTTTTCCCATTTTTTTGTTTTTTTTTTTGCGGTACACAGGTTTCTCACTGTTGTGGCCTCTCCCGTTGTGGAGCACAGGCTCCAGACGCACAGGCTCAGCGGCCATGGCTCACAAGCCTAGCCACTCCACAGCATGTGGGATCTTCCAGGACCGGGGCATGAACCCATGTCCCCTGCATTGGCAGGCGGACTCTCAACCACTGTGCCACGAGGGAAGCCCCGGGAAGTTTTCAACTATAATCTCTTCAGATATTTTCTCGGGTCCTTTCTCTCTCTCTTCTCCTTCTGCGACCCCTATAATGTGACAGTTGGTGCATTTTATGTTGTTCCAGAGGTCTCTTAGGCTGTCTTCATTTCTTTTCTTTCTTTTTTCTTTATTCTTTTCCACAGCAGTGAATTCAACCATTCTGTCGTTCATCTCTGTTTGTTTGTTCTTTAATTCTTCTAGGTCTTTGTTAAACTTTTCTTGCATCTTCTTGATCTTTGCCTCCATTCTTTTTCCGAGGTCCTGGATCATCTTCACTATCTTTATTCTGAATTCTTTTTCTGGAAGGTTGTCTGTCTCCACTTCATTTAGTTGTTTTTCTGGGGTTTTATCATGTTCTTTCTTCTGGTACATAGTCCTCTGCCTTTTCATTTTGTCTATCTTTCTGTGAATGTGGTTTTTGTTCCACAGGCTGCAGGATTTTAGTTCTTCTTACTTCTGCTGTCTGCCCTCCTTTGGTTGAGACTATCTAAGAGGCTTGTGCAGGCTTCCTGATGGGAGGAACTTGTGGTGGGTAGAGCTGGGTGTTGCTCTGGTGGGCAGAGCTCAGTAAAACTTTAATCTGCTTGTCTGCTGATGGGTGGGGCTGAGTTCCCTCCCTGTTGGTTGTTTGGCCTGAGGCAACCCAGCACTGGAGCCTACAGGCTCTTTGGTGGGGCTAATGGCGGATGCCGGGTGGGCTCATGCCAAGGAGTACTTCCCAGAACTTCTGCTGCCAATGTCCTTGTCCCCACAGTGAGGCACAGCCACCCCCTGCCTCTGCAGGAGACCCTCCAACACTAGCAGGTAGGTTTGGTTCAGTCTGCTATGGGGTCACTGCTCCTTCCCCCTGGGTCCCAATGTGCACACTACTTTGTGTGTGCCCTCCAAGAGTGGAGTCTCTCTTTCTCCCAGTCCTGTTGAAGTCCTGCAATCAAATCCCACTAGCCTTCAAAGTGTGATTCTCTGGGAATTCCTCCTCCCCTTGCTGGACCCCACATTGGGAAGCCTGACGTGGAGCTCAGAACCTTCACTCCAGTGGGTGGACTTCTGTGGTCTAAGTGTTCTCCAGTTTGTGAGTCACCCACCCAGCAGTTATGGGACTTGATTTTATTGTGTTTGCACCCCTTCTGCCATCTCATTCCAGCTTCTCCTTTGTCTATGGATGTGGGGTATCTTTTTTGGTGAGTTCCAGTGTCTTCCTGTCGATGATTGTTCAGCAGTTAGTTGTGATTCTGGTGGTCTTACAAGAGGGAGTGAGCACACCTCATTCTACTCCTCCATCTTGAACGAATCTCCTATTTTACATTTTTCTTCACATCTCTTTCAGTGAGCATGTGTTACATTTAGGATACAGATAAGTACCTTTTAAAAACTGGGGATATGGAGAAAGTAGGAGCAGAAAAGCAGGAATTGAAGTTGCATTTTTTTTCTCAAAGACAAAAGTAAAAAGGCCAAAAGTATTCTGCTCACTTTGGGAGAATGAATGGTAATTTGCATGTGTTGTTGTGTGTGTTATATGTGTGTGTGTGTGTGTTATATGTGTGTGTGTGTTATATGTGTGTGTTTGTGTGTGTGTGTATGAGAAACAGGGAGAGGTCAGTGTGAGTGGTGTTTCAGGAATGAGTTTTCAGGTGTGGGTGAGAAGGAAGAGAAAATCTTTTAGTGTGTTTATTGGACTGAGATCATTGTATATGAAGTAAGAGAATTGGATTTCTGAATTTAATATTTTGAAGAAAAAGCAATTCCAGACAATGGCAAGGTCAAGGTTCCACACATATGCTTGGAAAACTGACTGAAAGAGGATCAAAAGACACTGAAGGGAAGAGTTCAAGGTTAGAAGAATAGAATGATAATAGAAGGTAAGATCACCTGGAATGAGAGCAGTAGTTGCCAAGGATCTGGAAACTTTTGATCAGGTGATAAAGTTCGCAACTGAAGCAAGTGTGTGAACAGACAGCAGACCAACAAACGTATATAGCAGAAAAAAACCTGTGTAGTAGACTTTCAAGGAAAATGGGGTATTTGAGAGAAGGTGATAAAAATATTTTAGAATAAACAGTTTGTAGGCACGATGATGTTTAATCCGAAACCTAACTCTGAGAAATCTGCATGTGAGTTGCATAGACGTGAAAATAGTGGATAAGAATCTATTGACATATTTAGGAAATTAAAGGATTACAGAAGGACTAATGGATATTGTTAAGATGGCAGAAATTCGACATAAAAAAGCATAATTAGGAAATTGACAAATAAAAATGGCACAGATGACAGCTAATAAGGAGTTATACTATTAGCTGTGAGTATGAGATACAGGGAAAAGGGGTAGGGAGAAGGAAAGAATGTTAGAGGGGTGTATCAGTCAGATCTCAGTGCAGATATCAAAAGCTATTTAAAATGTGGAATTACAGAATTGTTGGAAGACAACTGAATTGAAAATCAGTGATCATCTGTCATTGTCCATTCAGGACTCTGTGGTTGAGATGCAGCAGTCAGGATGCTGCAGGAAACCACTGCCAGTAATCATAGCTGCCCAGAGCTCTAAGTGACCACACAGGAGAACACAACTTTGTGTCTTGGAGCCTTGTCAGCCACCATCCCTGTCAGAGAAAATGTGCCCTCAGCCTCTCTTGTGACTTCCAAATTTTATATGTAGGCCTCTCATTGGCAGAGCCTAAAATAAATCCAGAACTCTGGAGGCAAGGGGAGGTGGGAAATGTAGTTTCTAGGATTTGGGCCCCTTAGATAAAGGGAAGAACACAGAAAGGGTAGGAATGGAGGCTGATAGACAAGCAAGAAATTGATGAAAATCTGAGGTGAAAATCATAGAACCAACAAGAATTGCAGTCTTAAATAAAACTTTGCTAACTCTTTTGCTGACCATGCAAGTATCCAGGCCCAGACGATTGTGGTAGTCCCCAAACACAGAACAGAATAAATGGCAAGACCTTGGACAAGCTTAGTTCCCTCAAATATTACCTGCCTTACACAAGCCATTGGCAAGTGCTGGGGAGAGTGCAATTCACGGCTTGTAGCAGCGACTCTATCATGCCCGAAACCCAGATGGGAAATTCAGTGACACATTTTAGAGCAGTGATTCTCCAGGTGTGGTACCCACACCAGCAAGAGTAGTAGCACCTGGGAACTGGTGAGAGAGGCAGTTTCTCAGGTTTTAACCCAAACCTACTAAATCAGAGACCTTGGAGATGGGTCCCAGAGTTCTCTGTTCTAACAAGCCCTCTAGGTAATTCTGATCCATGCTGAAGTTTGAGAACCACTGTTTTAGCTAAAAAGAACTGTGGTTATAGGCTTATAGTTAAATGTTGAAGTTCCATTATGCCCTTAAAAGTGAGGCATGCACCTAATTTGGTGATCTTACACTGAATTAAAGCATTTAATTTAATTAAAGCAATTACTGCATTTTTAAAGCATGTACAAATGTCATGTCTGTGGATTTTCTGATTACACTATGTTTTAAGAAGCACAAACAATATCACTGAAAAAATATTTCTTGACTTCATTTAAGAAAGGTCCATCTATACCTTTTGGTATTCAAAATAATAATAGTTGATCCTAAACAGCACTTAGTAAGGACCAAACATTGCTCTGAGCACCATACTTATACTAACTTAATATTCACCTATAGAGTAGCTGTCATTATCAGCACCTTTTTACAGATGAGGAAATGGAGAGATGTGCAGAGTAGAGCTCTCATATCTAACTAGACTCAAGGAACTAAAGTAATGTATGTTCATGGCAGTGTAAATGAAGCCACCATTAGTTCTGTTAGGGAAATAATGTATAAAACCATTAATTATTTTCAGAAACTGAGACATCCGTGCCTCAGGTAGATACTAATTTAACACTTGCTTCAAATATAATTATTCAAACACACAAAATAAATTACTCAAATATTTTTATAATAATGATTTCCCCCAGCCCATGTTTAGAAGAGTATTATTTTTTTTTTAAATTCAATTTTACTTATCACTGAAAATAGTGATATTTTCAAGGTATTTCCAAAAAAATTTAAGTACTAGTGACAGTGGAAAAGAAGGGAAAGTAAAGCTGTAACTGTTAAGCAGTAAACGTTCTTATTATTATAAGGAATGTTTATCACTAAGAAAGCTTTCAAAGTTCTACATCATGAATGATATATAATAGATTTGATAAGCTAGGTTAGCATAAAGGCTCTTTGAGTCACACCATGCCCCAGTGAGGATTTAGGATATATTTAGGAATATATTTAGGAATATATTTAGGAATTTATTTTTATCTTTGTATAGGTAATTTTTTTAGAGTTAAGTTTTCAGAAGGGTATTAAAAAGCATATAGTTTCTACTCTATCCCTATCTATCTATCTATCAAAATATAGCTTAAGGAATTGGCTCATGTAGTTATGGAGGCTGAGAAGTCCCATGATCTGAGGCAGCAAATTGGAGACACAGGAGAGCTGATGGCTTAGTTCTAGTTGAAGTCCAAGTCTGAAGATAGTCAGGCAGAGAGAGGGAATTCTTCCTTACTCAGCCTTTTGTTGTATTCAGGCCTTCACCAGATTAGATTAGGCCCACCCACTTTGGGGAGAAAAATCTGCTTTACTCAGTTTACAGATTCAAATGTTAATCTCATCTGGAAACACCCCTATAGACACAACCAAAATCATGTTTAACCAAATATCTGGGCACCCCATGCCCAGTGAAGTTGATGTATAAAATTAACCATCACAGCGACTATCTGGAAATTGTGAATTAAAATAAAATTGAAAATTTTATTGAAAGCTAGACCTTTTAAGCAAATCTAGTGAATAAGAATTTCTTTCAGCACAATGCATATCAGCACTATTGTATTATAATTACCTTGAATTGTTTTTTCCAAAATTTGTCCAATATATCAGTTAAGAAAAAGAAAAAAATTTTTTTTTAACTGAAATGGTGTGAGAGTAGAACAAGAATGTATTCTCTTATAATTTCAATTTATGTGGAAGAATTTTCTAAAATAACAGGTATTTCCTGAAAGGTATTCCTGAAAGGAAATACAATACAAGGTTTCTTTCTTTCTCTTTTCTTTTGTTTTCTTTTTTTTTTGCCTTGAGATTTCAAAATAATTGATAAAATACAGCTAGTTTAAAAGTGAAAATAACTACAAAAATAAATCTGTAATTTTAGTATTAAGGTTACTTATATTTAAAGGAAAGAAAGGTTCAATGGGATTAACATTTTGTTGAATAGGCATGCCAGACATTGCCTTCACCTTTCTAATTAACGTTTTTTTGATACACTGGCTAACTTTAACTTTGTCAGGCTAACTTAAAGTATTTGGCATAATATACATATCTACACTCTGTGAACCATATCTCTTGACTCATCATTTCATACACCCCAGATCATCAAAAACATCTTACCTTAGCAACCCAATATTAGTTCAAGGACTTAGTAATCTAGTTTAATTTTCATATTTTCACACATCACATACTTTTCTTTTCTGTAATGGAGGGCAGCCAGAATTTAATTAGATCACAGAGTTCACACCACAGGATATACAGTCTTTTAATTAGTAGCATATATTGTTTCAGATGTTTACCTAGACACACCATTAACACTATGAACAAATCACACAGAAGCCCAAAGTGTTACTGGAAGCATATTTATTTATTATTTCTTGTTTTCATTTATAAAAGAGCATTTACCTTCTAAATTATTGGGAGGCTATAAAAAGAATGTTATTTAAATTAAATGTCATCTAACACTAATACAGAAGTAGAAACCACAATTACCTGGTGAAATGTATGTGTTTCATAGGACTTGTTTCTCAACTTCAGAAAACAAGGCAAAATTGTCATTCTCTTCCTTTTAAGGTAGATTATTTTTCTTTGTTTCAATGAGGCATTATGTGTGCTTTATACTGAACAGCATATAAAACATCTGAAACTTCACACACACAGGAATAATTTGGATCTTTTTACTCTCCTTTCAAAAAATAAACAGAAAGATAGTTTGGGTTCAGTTAAAAATGTCTGTGCCATTATTACCTCAGTGAATGTATTGTCTGCCCATAATCTTCCTTCTTTTAATTTATTAGAATTAATATTTGTAGAATCATTCAAAAGTTTGTTTTTACATGTAGAGCAAAACTATCACGTTTAAATATTCCATTCATTTTATAAAAGGAAAAAAAATGCCTTGCAATTGGATCCCCTAAACCTTTCTATAACTTAAATAATATGAATATAACAGTAAATGGGATCCATTTGTGATGCAACGTATTTGTGGAAAAGTTCAAAAGGCACAATCTGCAATTGTAAGATGGAGAGATTTCTTTAATAAAATATTTTTTGCATGTTTCAACTTAGAATTAATTGTAAAACACTAATTGAATACAAATGATTTGAGAACAGTATTACAGAGGAAAGACTATACCAATGCAAGCAGTACTGGGGACATTGTGTAAAATGTTTCCCAATCTGTACTTGTTTATTTTTGTATTTTATAAATTTTTGGTCTACTGTTTATTAGTTATTTGAAAGTGGACCAATTGAATTGAATTTTTTTTTTTTTTAGAGGAGGTGGTAGAAAAATGTTTATAGAAAACAAAACAACAATAAAAAATTGAAGAAGCATCACTGCCAACCTTTCATATATGATTAGTATGATTCTTTTTCCTTTTTTGTTTTTGATAGAGAAATTTTTGAGAGCTATCAGTTCAAGTAATTTCCAGAGTACGTAAGCAAAAATGAAGGTATTAAAATTAAAATTCTCATATTTTTATTTATTGTATTTATTCAACTGCTTGGATCATATTTGAAGATTCAAAGCGGTTTACATTTTTGTTTTGGTTTGATTTGGTTTTCTTAAAAATAGAGATTTTTTAATGGAAAAGTGTTATTGCATGCTGCTTTTTTTTTTTTTAACTTTAATACATTTATAAATTTATTTATTTATTTATTTATTTTTGGCTGTGTTCGGTCTTCGTTTCTGTGCGAGGGCTTTCTCTAGTTGCAGTGAGCAGGGGCCACTCTTCATTGTGGCGTGCGGGCCTCTCACTGTCTCGGCCTCTCTTGTTGCGGAGCACAGGCTCCAGACGCGCAGGCTCAGTAGTTGTGGCTCACGGGCCTAGTTGCTCCGCGGCACGTGGGATCTTCCCAGACCAGGGCTCGAACCCGTGTCCCCTGCATTGGCAGGCAGATTCTCAACCACTGCACCACCAGGGAAGCCCCATGCTGCTTGGTTTTAAGTGTTTGCTTTCATTTAATATGTTTTTGAAAGCGCAGAGAAACTAAACAGCAAATTCATTCTTCAGTGATTCTTATAAGCCTCAAATTTGTCAGCTTTCCTATTACTAGACGATACCATTAATAAAAGCTTGCATGTGAAAGTAGCCCCGACCATTTTATTTTTTTCCAGCTTTCTTAAGGCATTGTAGATTGGCAAATAAAATTGTATACATTTAGGTTGTACAATGTGATTTTTAAAAGATATAGAATGCAATGATTTAATATACCTATACATTTTGAAGTCCAATCAAGTTAACACATCCATTACCTCACATAGTTACCTTTTTTGTTATTGTTATTTGCTTTTTTGGTGAGAACATCTAAGATCTCCTCTCTTAGCAAATTTCAAGTTGTATCAACTCAATAAAAACATCTCTGGGTTTTCCTAGAGTGTATCACCATATAACCTCTCTGTGTAGTAGTTTTCATGAAGAAATATTAGGAGACAGAATCAGGAGGGAAGCTGAACAGATCCAGTAGATAGCTAAGTCATTGTAACCCTATCTAGTTTCACTTCCTCCTACTTCCTTTCCCTTCAGACACCTTTTCTATAATGTCCTTTTCTGTTTGATCCCTAAAGCAGTGTGCTCTAGCCCATATGCCAAAGTTTAGCTGGGTATTTTTTTTTTTAAGCTGGGTATTTTTAACTCATCGGTGTTGTGCTATTAAATCGTAAGCAAGTTGTTAAATTTATTTGTGCTAGAACTGTGTATGCTTATACCATTACTTCGACCTTTCTCAAATGAAACATTTTGCCAAATGTGTTCTATGATGTGGTGAAAGCGTGGCACAGCTTTCAATGAGTAGGAGGAAAGCAGAAGAGCAATATTGTGTCTACTCGAATGTGAAGACTTTAGCCTTTAGAGAATAAAAAGAACAGTTCCTGCTGAAGGGTAACTAAGAGAAGGCTTGGATACTTAAATAGAAACCCAAGCATCACTGACAGTGTTCTACCTTTTAAATAGCCCTTTAGAGTACACTGTAATCCTGCATTTTCTTCATGATCTGAGGACTATGAAATGCTCTTAGCAAACAAAACTCAGAGCTTCTTACTGTTGAGCACTCTTCATTTGTAGACATTAACCCCTTCCATTGCTAAAGTTGTGGGCTTGGGTAATGATCATTTCTGCCCTAATCTGAGTTCACTGCACTCCCATTTCCAAAACTGTATTCTATTTGGGTGGGGATACAACGCACTTAAAAGTGTGTATGAACACAAAGAGTTTTTACACCACTGCACTGAATGTGTCTTGCAGTTTTTTGTTTATTGGGCTGTGGCCCCTCCATTTATATTTTGATAACCATTGCATCTCATAATGATTAACAAAGTGTGTATGAGTGACAGTGCTTACCCTGTCCTAAAGGCATAAAGGAAAAGTGTATCATTCTGGATATTAAAAGTTTTAGGGTACCTGGAAGTACTTTGAAGGAAATATTCCAGAAAGTAGAAAGTAAAGAGCCATACAATTAGGAGTCAGTAAAAGTATTTTGCCACTATAAAGGACATCAAAGATACAACCCTAGATTGGAGAGATTTGCAAACATTTTTGTGGGCGATATCTGGAAGCATTGCTGCTGAGGCATACTATAAACTCAGGGGATTTAGCAGAAAGCAGAGTATTTGCTAATGTGCTATGCCTGGTATGCCACACATTTTCATAGGGGCTATGCTTTAACAACTTATTTGTTCAGACATTCCAAGTTCCAAACAGTGCATCCCTGCTGTTGCATGAGCATGTGTGTATCTGACAGCGTGCATGAACAAAGAACTTGAGAATTAATAGCCTAGGGCATTCAGATTGTCATTAGCCTATTTTACAAGGAATGTTAATCAAACATTGAGTGGAATGGGATAAGGAGAATTAGCCAACAGTAACGTATACCTAGGTTAAAGGCATTAAAAATGCAAGAAAAATATTTTGAAAGCCTAAAGTTGTTTGTAAAATACGAGCAATCAAACATATAAAACATAATTTAGCAAAATGTTTTCTTAAGTCTAGAAATGGATTATTGAAAGCTTTTTGATAAAATGGAAAAACATTAATGGAAAATAATTTAGATCATTTGAATCCTGTTAGAAAATGGTAATTTCTGTGGGTACTGTCTCAAATCCTATGGAAAGGTAAGCAGCCCAGTTTTTTTAGGACACTTTATTTAGCTGTTTTCATTTCAGCCTGAGTTCTCAGATATTACTCTACAGCATGTTCTCCCCGGTTTTTTTGTTTTGTTTTGTTAATTGCAATATCTTTCTGAAATATGACAAGTGAAAAAATTTTTATCTCCTCCATCCTTTTGAACTGAGTGCTCTATTCTAATTCCACAACTACCTGTCCAGACATTGGAGTGCATGTAGGTATCTGGTTGGCTTGGTACTTCTTTTCTTTCTAATGGCAAGGCTGATACCAGTAAATATACCTATTTAAAACAAAGCAAACAGCAAGACAAGGAGGCTACTGGTGATTCTGTAGAAAACCCTGTGTGTGGGGGGTGTATATGTGTGTTCAAGTGGACTCCTAGACAGATTTGATTAAATAGAGAGGAAACAAAACAAAACAAAAACATGCAATACTTATCTGTTTGGTACTATATTGATGTTTGCAGAAAATCCTTATCAAAACTTAATGACCCTAAAGGTTGATATTGATTTTCCTTTCTCCTCAGACAATATTTCATTTGTGATATTGACTTGCCACAAATGAACCTTTGCTTAAAATACAATGTTACATGTAATAGAGTAATCCTGCACAAAAGGCTTGCAGCCCCTTGTACTCTACAAGGAGCAAAGCAGCTTATAGCTAGCAATGGAAGGTAAAACCAGAGCCAACCCCTCTTTCTCTCTTTCTTTTTTTTTTTAATATTTAGATTGGAACTTGATTTTTAAATTTTTTATTTATTTTAGATATGTGGGCTAGAGCTCTTAAGTGTCTTATCAGTATGAATATGGATTTAGAGCAGGAATATGTGTGAGTGTATTAGTTTCCTAGGGCTGCCATATAAAGTTCCACAAACTGGGTAGCTTAACCAAGAGATTTCACCATTCTGGGGGCTAGTTTGGGATCATGGTTTGGGCAGGACCATGTTCCCTCTGAAGGCTCCAGGGGAGGATGTATTCCAAACCTTTCTCCTTACTTCTGATGGTTCCTTGGCTTATGGCAGCATAAGTCTATCCTTACATGGTGTTGCCCTGTGTGCTTGTCTCTCTCCAGATTTCCATTTTTCATAAGGACACTATTCATAGTGCATTAGTGGCCCTAATCTACACTACTACAGTATGACTTCATTTTAACTTAGCTAATTACATCTGCATCAACCCTATTTCCAAACAAGGCCACATTCAGAGGTACTGGAGAGTAAGGACTTCAACATATGAATATCGCGGGGAAACTATTTAACAGTTTAACACGTATATTGGACATTCACTACCTTTCTTATTTTATTGAATTGGTTCTTCTTTCGAACATAATTCAACAGAGGTAGGTTTTTTGTTTTTTTTTTTGTTTTGGGGGGCATTGTTTTGTTTTTTTGTTTGTTCATTTGTTTGTTTTAGCATGTCCCATTTGTGCTAGACACTGAGGGGGTACTAAAATAAAGACTTAGTCTTTCTTTTTCAGTGTGTATAATCTAGTGGAAGATACACATGTCTTGAGAATGCCAACATAAAAAAGACATTTTTGCATCAGAGGAGGTACAAAGCAGAATGAAAGTGTGGAGACCTAATGAAATTATTGACTGAGGCAAAAATTATCAACTTTGTTAAGAGTGTTTGGTGTAACTTTGATGAAGAATTAGACATTTTGTATTCGCAAAGCAACAAAGATTATTTTTTAAGTTATAAGGAAGAAAGTACAACTGTGTAATGGAATGATTATTACCTGAATCCAAAGGTCATTCTTATTATCACTAAGCATAGGTCGAGAAATTATGTGTCTCTCCACCTGATATACTATGAAATGCGTAACATCACCTCAGGTTTAGTTATAAAATATTTAATTTCAATCATCAAACCTTTAGAACTATCAGTTTGTAGGAAATATGGGGAATAGGGAAACAAACTAATCCACATCATGAAGACTCAACCAAAATTCAGAAGGTACAATATTCCATGGAACAATGGCCAATCTATTGAAAAATCATATCATAAAAGAGTTGTGCAATGCTAGACTAGAAGAGACATGAGAGCTACAACCATTAGATGATTTAATGGTCCTGGATTATATTCAGTTTAGATAGCTGCAAAGAACATATCTGTGACACTTAAGGACAATTTGAATATAAATTGAATATTAGATAAAATAAAAGCTTATTTTTTTCTTCCAGTTTTACTGAGATATAATTGACTGTATATGTATATGTTTAAGGTGTACAGAATAATGATGCAACTTACATACATCACAGAATGATTACTACAATAAGTTTAGTGAAGATTCATCATCTCATAGAGATACAAAATAACAGAAAAAGGAAAAAAAAATTCCTGGTGATGAGAACTCTTAGGTTTTACTCTCTTAACCACTTTCATATATTTATATAACATACAGCAGTGTTAATTATATTTATCATGTTGTACATTACATCCCTAGTACTTATTTGTCTTATAATTGGAAGTTTGTACCTTTTGACCACCTTCACCCAATCCCCCCCACCATCCACTTCCCACCTCTGGTAACCACAGTTTAATTTCTTTTTCTTTCTATGAGTTTGTTTACCAAAGTATAATTGACCTACAACGCTGTTAGGTCCTGGTGCATAACACAGTGATTCGGGTTTTTTCTATACATTACAAAATGATCACCATGATAAGTCTAGTTACCATCTGTCACCACACAAATTTATGACATTATTGTTGACTGTATTCCCCATGCTGTACATTTCATCTCCATGACTCATTTATTTTGCAACTGGAAGTTTGTCCTCCTTAATCTCATTCAACTATTTCACTCATCCCCCCACATCCCTCCCCTCTGGCAATACAAAAACTTATTGGTATGGAAAAGTTACATTTGTAATTGAAAAAAAATTAATTGAAAAATCAGTTCATATAAAATAATGTACAATATGATCTCACTTTGGTGAAAAATATAAATATTATATACACAGAAAGTTATCTGGAAAGATATACCCTAAGGTATAAGTAAAGTCTTTGGATAATAAGAAAATTGTGTTTTTATTTCTATATTTTTGTTTACCTGGTTTTTTTGTGTCTATAATGAGATCTTTTAAGGTTGAAGTATTATTTTAACAAAAAAAATCACAATAAAAATAAATTGGGACAAGGATAAACAGAAGCGTAGAGCACTTTATAGGGTCAGTCTTATTGTTTTCATAACCATTCAGCCTCCCAAATCTTGCATCCTTTTAATTCACCCCCACCTGTTATCACACGATCAGTATGTATAAGCCTAGCCCTATCCTAGACTCTGGACTAGTTCTATCTTTAGTTGAGAAAAGTCATACTTCAGTAGTTTGATGTTAATTATATTAATAATATTATTATCAAATGATACTTTCTGCTTATTTTACTCTTAATTTGGGATCTCCTTCAACCTGGGACAGGATAAATTAGTGCCATGATTCCTTGATTTCATAATTTGCATCAGGCTCAAGTATAGAGCTGTACTTAAGTGTCTCTTTCTTTTTGGAGTTGGGGAGAATTTCATCACATCCTTGTGTCCCACTCTGCAATGCAAGTTTTACACTAACTACCTAGAGGTAAGTCAAATTTCATAGGTTAAGGGCACAGTCCTCCAAAACACTACCCTCATTTTAGACACCACCTTCAAGCTCAGAGGTTCTGAGGCCACCTACACTTCTGATGAACTGGCTACAAACTGGGGGTTCCTACTACCCTTCAGATTTGATAATTTGATAGAACAACTCACAAAATCCAGGAAAGTGCCATATTTACAATTGCAGTTTTATTATAAAGAATAAATTAGGACTAACCAAAATAAAAGACCCATAGTGTAATGTGTGAGAGGGTGCTAAATAAAGAGCTTCTGTGTCTTCCTTGTGGAGTTAGGACATTTCCCTTTTCCAGATAACAGTATGTATCACTAACCAGGACTTCACTTGAGTTTTGAGTCCATGCCAGTGGGATTTTGTTATATTGGCATGATTGATTGAATCATTAACCATGTGATTAAATTTCAGTCTCTCACTCTCTTTCCTAGGAGCTTGGGCTGATATTAACGATCTCAAATTCCCATCCCTCCAGTCACATGGTTGGTCTTTCCAGCATGGCCAGCCCCCATCCTGAAACTATCTCAGGGCCTGCCAGGAATCACCTCACTAGCATAAACTCAGGTGTGATCCAAGGGACCAACCTATCATGAATAATAGAGACACTTCTATCTGCTAATCCGATCTAAGCCCTTTTAACTACAACATTGTCTTATCTGCTGCCATTTATTAGCATTGTCTCAACGACTGTGCTTAACCTGCCCTACTGTGCTTTCTCTCATCACCGCCAGCAGGGTCTTCCTTCTGGTGAATGTGGCCATCCTGAAGGGAGTGACCATCTCAGATTCTCTTCTTTCTTGCTCTGGTCTATCCCACCTCCTTCTGAATTCTAAGCTTCAATTCTGGTATTAGTGTCAGAGAGCATTGCTTTTTTGGTCTCTATCAAAATGGAGTTCAATTAGCTAAGTGCTCATGTTCTTTTGACTCAATGGACTCATAAACCCCTTTTTTTGTTCAGGTAGCTGCCGTAAGGTGATAGTATTGTCCTGGAATAAAATGCTAATCCATTATCACATAGGAAGGATGACTTTTGAAACAGATCTGTTTATGAGTAATAATTTCTGACCAAACTATTACTTGAATGTAACTACTGCTTTCCTTACTACAGCTACTGTTTTCACATAGCTATTACATAATTTTTCAAAATCATCCATTATTTACAGAAGAAGCCTAGATTCAATCTGACCCTTGTTAAAATCTTGCGTTAAACATGTGCCCACATGTAGCTTTGGTTATTCTCCAGTCTCTAGCTTTCAGGACCTTAAATATGTGCTAAAAGCTATCTATAATGCCTACTCTATTCAACGAAGTGGTCTGAAAGCTTAAGCATCAATCCTGAAGTTATCTAGAGTAGTATTCTACTGCTATCAAAAAGCGCTATCAGAAATACAATATTTTTCTCCTGCCAGAAACGTGCTAGAAACTTTGTTGTTCTTGTTGCTAAATGAGGATATTTTAAAATAGATACTTTTCCTAACAGTAAACAATGTTAGGGCAGCATTTTCGACAACAGCAGCAACATCAACAAAAAGTTCAGTTTACTTATTTCATTCTTTCATTAAGCTTATGTTTATAGCAGATGTGCAATTATTTTCAGAATTTTGTGGTTGGAAGTGAATATAATGTTGATATCTTTACCTTTGAATTCATTTCTTTTACCCAAAGTAACCATCGAAATTTATGGTAAATATTATTAAAATTTAATCTATAAAACCATGAACTTACATCCAAACAGTGAGACTGACTGGCGTGCGGGTCTTAAAACCAGTGCCACATGTTCATGTAGTATTTAGCATATGTATTAGTGGCACTTTATAAAAAGAAATACTGGTTACTGTTTGATTATAATAAACGCGGAAATACAGATGGACATCCGTCCAATAAATTTGCCTTTTAATAATAATGAAGAAAACATTTTTTTTCCTGAAAGCATGAGTTGTCATTCAACAGTGTATATATTCACTATCTTCTCATTGTCAACTGTTAATAATTCTTATGAATAGCCCTTGAGTAAGAGAACTGATGATCAAATTTTGTAGGAATGAAAGTGAAGGAAAATGATTTTGATTTTTAAAACATAGAAAAACTAAAAGACATGAAACATACGAAGACTTCAAAAACTGCAACAGTTTGGGCTTAGGTAGCAGAATTCAGCTTATAAAAGTTATGCAAATTGATATTGCCCAACATTTTCTAGGTGTACAACTTCATCTCTAAAAATGGTAATAGTAATAAAAGGCTAATGACAGTGTTAGTAAAATGATAAGTATATTACAAGAGTCATAAACTATAGGACGGTACTAAATGCCACAGGCAGCACTGATTTATCTAGCAGGACCTACAGGGTTAGAAGGGCATCAAGGAGAAGGAGGCAAAGATTTAATGTGTGCTGAGAGTCACGGGAGATGTGTTACTCTGCTTGGAAGTTAGCTAAGTGAATAATTTAAACTACAGACGTCCTACATTATCTGTGATAGTCTAGGCTCTGCACAAGTTGTTGGGATTGCTGGTAAACAAAAATAAGCCCCATTCCTGATTCCATGAAACACACAAATTACTGGGGGAGATTACTGTTATTCAAATACATAAAAAGGAATTCATGAATACAAACTAAAATAAATGCTCTTAAGGAAAAAAAAAAAAAACACAACATAAAATATACAATACAGACCAGTCAGTTCCAAACTTCCACTCCATATGCCCAATAGAATTTTGAAAAATTACGTACCTCCTCACACATGTTTAACTTGACACTTGAATTTATTTATCTTAAATTTTATATAGTTGCAAAAGTTGTTTCCAACCTATGGGAAATCTTGACTAATAACATATTGTATCACTCTTTTAAGTATATTTAATGGAATCAAAAAATGATAACCTGATACACTTTTCCAACATTCAAACAATTCAAATCAGCTCTTCTTTAACACTTGAAAGATGTATTCCTTTTTTTTCTTACTATTTGAACTGATATTTCCATTCCATGACATTTAAATATCTTTATCAAAGTATAACACATTTTTATGCTTATCATACTTATCTACAAATACATACATATGAAAAATTTTAAATCTTTGATGTTCACGAGATGCTAAATATTTTAAAATATTTTCTATGCTGACTAATCAATTCAATTAGTATTTTTATGCAATTAGTTATATTATAAATTTAGAAAAAGACTTGTAAGTTAAAATTTTATTTGAAATACATCTCATGAGATTAAGCATGATCACACTTTTCCTATATATTTAGTGACAGAGAAAACTATGTAAAGCTAAAAATGAATTGACCAGATAGCTAGCAAATTATTTATTATTATTAAATGGAGAAAAGTATATTAAATATTTTTTTTGATTAAATAATATAAATATTGACTCAAATTAGAGTATTTTATATGAAATTGGTTTGAGTAGACTTGAAAAATACTTCATTGTATAAGAAGTCCTAAATCTGAAAAAAACATAAAAGTTTTGTAGGTGGACTTCATCTGATAATCTTGATAAATTTTCTATTCTTGGAAAACATTCTGGCAGTATTTAAAAGATTTCATATTATTAATCTACACTTCTGGATTTTCTGTGGTAAATCCCCCCCAACCACACCCATTTCATGACAAACTCTAGAGACAAGTATTGAGGATTGCCACAATGATTTATTTTTATTTAATTACATCAAAAAAAAATGTTCAGTAGTCCTTACCTATTTTTTACCTCTTCAATATTTCTGGTCTCTTGGCTTTGCACTCTGTTGTGATTCTCTCTCAAGGACAATGCATTTTTTGATGATGTAGGGTAGAGAGAGAGAGAGGGAATGGAAGAATCTAAATAGGTAATGAAGAGTTATTTGGCAGGCTCAGACCACCAAGTCTTTTATATCTGCATTTCTAATATAAAAATAGTACAAAATACCAAAGTTCAATGCCAGATTTTACCCTCAACAGAAATATTTATTGCAAGAAAGTTCAGGAAGGTCAAAAGTTTCCATACCTATTAGAGGAGCTTCCTCCCCTTTTATTTCGCACCCAGGAGGTTTTCAACCCCAGGGCAGTGCAACACAGCAAGAGTTGAGGGGTGTGTGTGTGTGTGCGTGTGTGTGTGTGTGCACGCGCACACGCATGCATGTGCACCTGCTGTGTGCATGTCCACAAGGTGGTTGGAGAGAGGTAGGGGGTTGGGGGGTGGTCAGTTTTAGAAAGTTGGTAGAATCTATTTAGGTACTGCTTTCTTATTACTATCCTAACATAGTTTACTTATGAAGTTGAGGATCCACAAATGGATATCCCTGAAAGTATCCATGTTCAAATGTTTTTTGGAAAGTGCCCAAGTTTGAAGATCACTGACCTAGGCAGAAAGTGATACCTGATCTGAGGTCTAAAGAATGGTATAAAATTATCCAAAAATAAAATAATTTGTTAGTCTTTCCTGTGTTACTACATAACCTGAACAGACTGATTTGATATAACTGCTTACGTAATGATGATGTGATCATTATAGTTGTTTTTTATTAAATTAGTTGTTATCAGTCGAAATTTGATTATGTCATTTAACTCTGAAATGGTACATCATGGTTAATTTTTGTAACCCTCATTCAAATTGCAAAATCCGTTCTGACATTGTCATTCAGAAAATTAAGGTTAAACTTGGGATATTCCTTTTGCCATGAATCACCATAGATAGTAGTGTCTGGAGGCTACCAGGAAAAAATATGTATTGTCCAGGATTTGGAAATGGGCAAAAAAAGATTACTGGGTGTTCTTTCAGTGCCCAGCATTTCTACAGAAGTCTCCTGGGATTACACGGTGAGAATGAGGATTGGGGAGGGAGTTGTATTTTTCATTGTCTTTCTATAGAGTAGGCTATTTTACAACTCTGTAGAGATAGAAGCCAGTTTGTAGAAAACTGTAAATAATGCAATGATTCTCACTCATGGTAATACAAATGAATCATCTGTAGTAGGGGTACATTCATTTCTGCCTTATAGAAAAGTTCACCCCAACACAAAGATTTATTTGCCTTATGAAATACTAACTGGTTTGCATCTATTAACAATTTCATTTCCACATTCCTGATGGCCCACACATACAAATTCTTTGAACTTGTCCTAACGTCTGTTTTTAGTCGACTTGGGCTGCCATAATAAATACCATAGACTGGGTGACTTAAACAACAAATATTTATTTCTTATGGTTCTGGAAGCTGGAAGTCCAAGATCAGGGTGCCAGTAGGGTTGGGTTCTTGGTGAGGGCTCTCTTTCTGGTTTTGTCCTCACAAGGCCTTTTCTTATTGTATGCGTGGAGAGAGAGAGACAGAAAGAGAGAAAGGAAATATCTCATATCTCTTTTTCTTAAGGGCATTAATCCCATAATGGGGGCTCTACCCTTACAACCTCATCTAACTCTAATTACCTCCCAAAGGCCCTACCTCCAAATACCGTTACATTGAGATTAGGGCTTCAGCATATAAATTTGGCCAGGGCCCAAACATTTAGTGCATAGCAACATCTTACTGGTTACTTCATTAATTAATGTGTCAAATGAAATATTTGATACCTTTGACATTTTACATTAGCGTTAGAGTCATTTTTTAGTTTTTTGAAAATTTGACGCAGAGGAATATTAGGGGAAGCGAGCATGGATTAGTATGCTGTGGAATTATTTATCAAAATATTAACAATGAGGTCTTAAAATGTATTAATCATAGACTATTATTCTTCTCACAAAGCAATTACAGCCAGCTTACTAAGTAGCCTCAATTAGGGTTATATACATTCTTCCACTACCCTTCCTTGCTGCATTTCCATTTATGGTCCTATATCCTTCTACCTTTTATAAACTAACTTGATAAAATAACAAACAGATATTCACACCCAATTATTCTTCATGCCACCACAATCAGGTTTCTATCTCTACCCACCACTGCATCACTGTACCCACTTTGGCAAAGGCCACTAATGTCTTTCTAATTGCCAAATCTAATTAATTTTTGGTTTTACTATTATTAAATACTAACTACCTCTGAGTTTTTTTGATGCTTTTAAGTACTCCTTTCTTCTTGAGAGAATTTTCATCCTGGCTTTCTTGACCCCTCTCTCTCTTTTGCATTCTTTCTATAACTTGTCTCTGAATCTCTTATTGGTTCCCAATCCCCTTGCTCACTTGGCTTCAGTACCTATAAGCCTGTACATCCAAGATTTGAAAACCATTCTGGACTTGTCTGTTATAACAATGGCACCTGCTGAATCACACGTTTCTCCGAATCTCTGATGTGCCTTTGCCGTGTAACCTTGTTGCTTCATCACCCCCTTCAGTCCTGCTGGCCTTGTGATTTACTTAGACAAGTAAAGGATGGCAGATGTGATATTGCACAGAATATTAAGAGACATTGCAGCTCCCACTCTTGCCTCTTCACACATAAGGAAGCTGGTGTGAAAGATGCAAAGCCACACGGAAGAGATAAACCAGTCCAAGTCCCCAGATCTCTGACTGAAGCCATTTTGTAGCTTCCAGTTCAGCCAGACTATCAACTGGCAGCTATACGCAACTACACACACGAGTGAGTCCAGGTGAGACAAGTGGAAGAACTGCTTAGCCAACCTACAGAACTATGAGAAATAATAAATCATTGCTGTGTTAAGCCACTGTGTTTGAAGTAGTTACACAGCCATAGATGTTTGGTACATAGTTATATCATGAAATCCCCAAATCTCTCTCTTTTCCCCACGTGCAGTTGTCTACTGGAAAAATCCCAGATGTCCTAGAGGTATTTCAGTGTCAACGTCTTCACCACTGAATTAAGTATCTTGTAGCTTCTCCCTTCTGCTCATTAAATCAATGCCTATTTCCCCTATGATTTCTCCCATGTTAGTGAATGACACTTCCACATATCCAGGTATCAGAGAAAGCAATAGAGAAGTTTTCCATGTTGTTTTCTCTTCCCATGTTCTGTCTTCTCGCCAGGTGACCAAGGCCATTTGATTTTACCTCCCTAACTTCTCCTTAATCTCTATTGTCTTCTCCACTTTCATTTCTTTGACTTAGTTCCTGCTTTCTTCATGTCTTCCTTGGACTTTCACTGCTCTTCTGATGGGTTCTCTTGCTGTTACCTATGGAAACAAATCACTCTTTTTTGTACTCTGCAAGATTAACTTTTCTACAATGCAAACTGCATATGGTCATTTAACTTAATTGATTTGACTTAACGACTCACCATTGCCTACACAGTTAAGTCTAACCTCTTCATCAAGACAAAGAAGGTTCTGTCTGATCTATCTCAGACTAACTCTCTAGCTTCCTGCCTCTACTACATACTCTGTTGCAGCTGTGCTGAACTTCTGAACGTACTGATACAGACTTTCTCACTCTGTATCTACTCAAGTTTCAAGCTTTTGCTAAGGTACTCTCTCCTCTCTTCACTGCCTTCAGAAATTCTCAGGATGACTTGACATTTCTTCTTCTGTTTCTTTTTTTTAATCTGCACTGTACCCACTATCGATGTCCATTACAGGATTAAAAGTTTTGCCTGTTTTTCATATGTATGTACACATCTGTTTCCCTGTATTTTAGTTAAAATTCCCCCAGGAGCAAGGACCCCGGAAGACAGTGATTCACATGCAATTAAGTGATGTGGTTGATGAACCCAGAACACTGCTGTAGAGAAGGGGGAAGGTGAGACAGTGAAGAACAGCCAGTAGAGAATGAATATCAGGCCAGATACCACTGTGGGCCACTGGAGCTTAATCTTATAGGAAACTTCTGAAAGATGGTAGAACATAAGCCTCGGAATTCTCTCTCCTAACAAGTGAGGAAACTACAGAATTTATATACCAACTTCCATCATTAGATATGGATTACTGTTAGATGGGACTGTGTGTGTGTGTGTGTGTGTGTGTGTGCGTGTGTGTAATTGTTCCTCTGGCCTGTCCTGAGGAAATGGTAAGGGAGTCTTCTAAGACTGTTGATACGGCCCTCAGGAAAAGGGATGCAGATGAAAAGTAACCCCATACATTGAAATGGTATGGCCCCACAGATAACAGAAAATGCTATACCCTGTTATAAACTCCTTTCAGGCAGAAATAATGCCATATTTGTCATTTTACTTCCAGTGCCTAACCCAGTCAATTCCTGGTGGTATATTGGGACCACATATACATTTTGAATGAATAAGTTATAAAGTAAAAACTCAGTGGTACCACAGTAGCTTACACTAGCATTTACTGAGTATTTTTCATATGCCAGGAACTACTCTATGTTTTTTATTGGCTCTGTGTTCTTTATCAATGCATTGAACTGAAATGAAGCAAGAATAAACAATTTAGACATTTTTGCTTGTGGAAACCTGAAAAAAAAATCAGTTAACCAATCAACTTGATCAGTAAGAATTAATTTTCAAATAGTAGAGCTCAATTAACCTTTCATTGAGCACTACAATAAGCCTAGGCATTTTCAGTTATTGCAACTCATAGTGTAGCACAGAGGTTCAGAGATGGACTCAGTGCCAGACTGTCTCTATTCAGTTGTTAGTTTCACCACTTGTCAACCTGTGACCTTGGGCAAGTTATCTTAAATCTCTGTTCTGTGAAAAAAGCATAATAATAGTTTTTAAATCACAGTGTTCTTAAGGTCCTATAAATTAACAAATCAAAGAACATTGAACAGTGCCTGGTGCATTGTAAGCGCTCTGTAAGCGCTATTACTCCCAATGTTTCTTAGGGGAGAATGAACTCATTTTCAAAGACTCTAGGGCTATAGTTCTGTATCCAACCACAAGCAAGAACTGTGTTTGTTTATCTGTAAAATTCCTACAACATTTTTCATACATTACTTATGATAGACTACAAATGACTATAATGTAGCATATACTATCAATATGTTTATTCTGTGAGATCAAATGGACATGTCTTCTTAGGTATGCATACTCAACTTGTGCATACCAGCAGCACGAGATATCATAAATATTGAGAATAACAGGGTAATTGCTTTGGGGTTTCTATAAATAGCTATACATCAAAAGGCAGTCTTCATATTAGGAAAAAAGACCTTTATCTGTGTTATATTTTTCTGCTATAATTACACACAATCATGCCTAATTAAAGCAGTGGCCTGGGCCATATACTTCTCAGTGTTCCAATCCTGCAGTGCCTAGTGGGAAGTTAGAGCATAAGGGAAGTAGCTGGCAGGTGGGTAGACAAATGAGCTTCTGCAACCCAGTGCTAGAGAAACCTGAGAAACACATAGCAAGACCTGAAAACTAAGTGGGAGAAGGGGAATCAAGGATTGGGTTTCATAGATCAGTGTTTCTTATTGCTCCTTTATGACATGTCTCCTTTACTTCCTTTTCCAAAAGGAATGATACCTTTTATATTTGAGCCAATTTCTTCTTTATAAAAATGTTCCAGGAGGGAATGTCAAAGTTGGTTAACTGTATAGTCCTGGCTAGACCTTCACACATAATGAACATCATTGTCTTTTGTTTGGAAACAATAGCACATGTGGACTGGTAATAGACTTTTGATGAACACAGAGGTTTCCGTTCATAAATTTGTCTTCAAATCCTAGAACTCAGTAGTTCATTCCGCTTCTAGAAGATAAGCCCATTATTCTCTTGAGAGTATAGCTAAATCAATCTGAGAATAATGACAAAAGCAGCTTACATTTTGTTTTTAACTTATTCTGCCTCCAAGGTGGTATTCTATTCTCTGTAGCATTCTGCACTTAAACATTATGCATTATCTGATTTTATTTTTCCACTTTAGAAAAATTTGTTCAGAAGCCAGTCTCTTCTGTTGTAATGTTCCATAGTAAAAACAAGTTCACGAGATGATTGAAAATGTGACTGGCAGAATCCTAGAGTCATCTTCCTGAAAGTCATGAAATTTCTGAAAAGCATCTGCTACCTGCACGGCATATCCCCTCTGGCCAAGACCATGCATGACAGCGCCTCATCTTTCTCTCTCTCTCTCTCTGAGTTTGTTTTAAATTGAAAATAAAATACTTCAGGGGCAATATGCACAATCTGAAAGTTGAGAAGGCAGAGATTCCAAATGTAGAGCAGAGCCTGAAACATAGTAAGGACTCAAGAACCTAGTAAATGGTAGAAGAATACCACTAATGTGTTTGGATTTTTGGACATAAACGTCACTCAAGAAAATTATGCCATGGAGAACAGCAAAGATCCTCAGTATCACTTACTCTGTTTCTTCTCTAAAGAAGCGACATACACAGTTCTAAGGAAGAAAACTAATTATTGAGTTCCCGTGAGACACTGGAGCCTTCGCTTAAGTTCCCATCTGATCCTCACAACTATCTTATTTGGTTAGTATTACCTGCATTTTACTCATAATTGAGTATCTGGAAGACTCTTTCTCTCCCCCCGGTCATACTATCGGTAACTGGCAGAATCACAACTTAAACCTAGGAATTGCCCCCAAACTAAAGCTTTTCCCAATATCTTGTTATCTCTTCTGATCCAGTAGGTAATTAAGAAATTGTCATGATAGTGTTCTGAATATTTTTTAATGAAAAAAGATTAGAAAACAGTTAAACTTTACAGAGTTTTACGAATTATTTTCTTTTATCCTGAGATTAGAATGCGAAATATAAATATCCTCAGACAGTTTGAGGACAAAACAATTCCCTACTGAGGTATCAGGAGTTCTTTCTTTGTTTCCTATATGTATTGCAGCTATGGCTGTGGTCTCACATCAGTCTCCAAGGATCTTCCTACAGAAGGCCCTATAAATGCTCCCAGGGGGTGGGCCGCATGTGATGACCAGTGACTCAGCAGTGGTGGACTTTGAAGGTACCGGTAGGACAGCTGTACAGGTGTTTAACTGTCTGTCTATAGACATTCTGCCTCTTTAAAAATACTGCCAACCATTCTCCTGTGGAATGAAGACTGTCTCATTTGGATTCAAAACATCCAGCCCCAGTCCAAAAGGAGCAAAGCCCTGTAGGTGCACTGGTTGCTTTCACCCAAGGTTTCATTAACCACTCCCACCTGCCCTTGTATATTATCATTTTTAGTAAGCCTCCAGTTATTTCACTCATATGACTAAAGTCTCCTTCTCAAGCCTGTGATTAAAATATGCTGCTGGTCTTTTTAGGCCACTGCTCTGCACAAAACATTTGCTTCTTAGGGATCTCAATGCTTCTAAATATTGCTCTCGCCCTGTTCTGGGAATGGTTGAGGTTCCTTCAGAGGGTTGCAAGGTACCAAGGCCAACATTTTCTCAAAAGTCTTTCACCAGTTTTTTTCCATTAGAAGATTTGCTTTCCTTATGAGCTTTAGTTAGTGCTCAGATTTGATATGTACACACTCTTATGCTCTTACATACTTTGTTTACAAATGTTTATTGAGCATCAAAAGTATGTTCCAGGCCCTTTTCTAGGCAAACCTGAGAAACTTCCCTGAACAAAGCCGAGAACCCCACCCTCCTGAAGTTATATTGGTTGGAAAAAAGAGTAGAAAATAAACAATAGTTGTGATAGACAAGATTAGGGCAAAGTAAAGGAGAGCCAGAGGGTGTGGCTTGCAATTTTAAACAGGGCAATTACCCTGGGATAATTGGGAAAGTGACATTTGAATGAAGACTTGAAAGAGGTGAGAAAAATTAGCCCTGAGGTATCTTAAGGGAAAAAATACAAAGGCTCAGAGGAGGGATGTGCTGGAGAATTAGCGAATAAGCCTGTCTGGCTGAAGCTTTGAGGATTGTGGTAGGAAAGGATTTCAGAGATGACTGGGGCTGGGTCCTGAAGAGTCTTGTTTTTACACTGAGGCAAGAAGAGAGACTTTGAAAAGTTTTAGGCAGAGGAGGGGCATGATATGCCTTACATGTTAAAAGGATCACTCTGACTATTGTGTTGATGATAGACTGTGGGAGGACATGGGCAAAAAGACTATTTTACTAACTGAGGGTTAACTCCTCCCCAGGATATGGCAATCTGTCCCCACGACTGATTGGATATTAGAGAAATAGAGGAGTGAAGAATAACTTCAAGATGTTGGCTTGCGCAACTGAGAGGAAAACTGCCATTAATTGGTTACAGATGGAGCCAGTTTTGGAGTGGAGATAGGTTTAATTTTGGATACATTAATTCTGAAATATCGATTATGAATGGAAGTAATTAGTCATTCAGCCCAAGTAGGCAGTTGAATATATATAAAAGTCTGGAGTCAGGACAGAGGTCTGGCCTGGAGATCTATGTTTGGGACATATCACTAGAATGATGATATTTAAATCCAGTCTTTCTCTCTGCTTAACTGTTTTTCTTCTCCTACTTATGGCTATTAAAATAGATCATACTATCTTGATAAGAGTAGCTAAAATACTATATATTTTACTTTTTCCTTTTGCATTTTTGTCTCCTTCTGTCTGCCAGAATAGAATATCCAGGTGATGATTTTTCTGTTTTATTCTCTGCTATATCCTCAGAGCCTAGAAGAGTGTATGGCACGTAGTTGCTGCCAATAAATCTTGTTTCCAGCCATAGTCAGATACCCCTTAAATTGCTAGGACTGAAATTCTTAGACAGGTTTCTATGTGTTTGTCCTTCCACCTACATTCTCTGGGATCCTGATCCAGAGGTATTTTCATTTGGGTCTTCTCTGACCTCATTTTCCTGGGGTTCAGATGCAGGATGATTCCTTGGCATGAACAACTTTCTTCCAGTTCCATTTTCTACCATACACCCTCTGAATTTAAAATGCAATCATTTGTGGTCCTCTCATTATTTTTTAGTTATGGATTTAGTCTTTTGAAAAGCGATGGGAAAATACATCTCTATACACAATTATTATAGATCATCTAGACTTGTTTAAATTATCTAAAATTAAGAAGAGCTGTATTACTAAGGCAGAGAGGTGAAAAAAAATTTCTTTTGTACTGTCTCTTCCTTTCAAACAGCTTGCTAAGAAGCCTGTTCATCTCTGGCTCGCTAGAGTACAGTATTTGTTTAAACAAATTGTAAATGAACACTTTGTATACACCAGCTGACAGGCAATGACTTGTAAAAATGGAGGAATTTTCACATTTACCAATGAATTACTTGTAATAAAACCAAGAAAGCACAGTTTTTCCATTCCTACCTCTAGCCCACCTTTCCAGTACAATTGATTTCTATTGCTTAGTAAATTTGTCTTTTAGAAGGATAATAGTTAACCTCAGTCTATACTAAAATCAAGGTCAATTTTCCACTATTAATACTCAGGAAAGCAAAAGGTTGAACTGTTGTGTAGTCATGGATTTTAGAAACTGGATAGACTGAAAACAAAACAGAGATAGAGTCTGAAAAAGCAAGCTTTGGAATTGTGATTTTTTTTTTTTTTTTACCTTGTCTTATATTTCAGAATTAGTTTCAGTCCTAACCTCTTCCTTTGTTATTTTATAGGTCAGTCCCTGAAAAGTTAATTAATTCAATCTGGGACACTGAACTAGTTAGTAGCAGTGGCTGCGCTTGATTTCTGTTCCATAAATGTTTCTACTCTAAACAGTCTTTTTCACTCTAGGTCCAAATAGGAATGTATGACAATAACAGCTTAACACTTTTTCTTGGTAATTTTATTCTGATTTCTGTTTTGGTGAATTAAGTCATTATTCATATTAATCATGAATGAGAGAGGGTCTGTAATTTGAAATCATTTGAGAACTTTATAGCTTTAGTAATCAGATTTTATTTCGTGACCAGCATTTGATAAAAGAAACTCCTTTTAGAGGCTCAATGCCCCTACCATGTGAGAGGTAGAAATTACAAGAAAGGTGCTGACTACAGCTTGACCTAAGCAATCAGGGATTTCTTAAAAAGCAAGTGTGCTCGGTAGCAGCAGTTTTGCTTTATTATTTGTAGTTGTTCTATTTGAAGTCAGTTTAACTTATTTTCTATATTGTTCATGAAATACTTCCCTTTCTAAATCTTTATTTTTATTGGGAAATAGATCCATTTAACTGTCCGCTGCAGGTTGGTTTTTCTTTTTCTGTATTTTTAAAAAAAGAAACCATGCCTTGTACTTATTTTTCAAGCATGTATCTTCCTTCCGGGAGTAGACAGAATCCCTGAGCACAAGTGCTTTCCCAGCTGCCTTATCTCACAGACTTCAGATCTCAACATGTTCATCACTTCCTCTGAGAAGCCTTCCAAGATCTCCCTGAACAATCCAATTCCCATTTTACTCTCTTATCACATCATATATTCCCATAGTGAATATTTCATTTTACAAGTACGACATTTTTTGTTATTTGATTAATGTCAGTCTCCCTCTCAAAAATGGAATTTCCCTAAGACAGAAAACATGGACTTTTACTCACTATTTTATCTTTAGCATTATGGGGTAAATCCTTTAGGAGGATTCAAAATAGGCACTGAATGAATATTGGATGAATGAATGAATTATTCAAAATACTGCCGAATACAGAATCATTTATAGCAAACACAATGCTTTCCCAAAGTTGTTTTGCTTTTAGCAGGGTTACAAACCTACTGAACTCTACTGATATGAGCAAAGAAAAATGTACCTTTTCTTTTTATTTTTCTTATAAATAATTTGATATTCTTCAGGAATTTCTTATCTCACAGATTTACCCCTGGGTTGACATGGGTGGTTCAATTTAATTCTTTCTTGTAAACTCACTCCAATTCAATAATTTTAGATATCTGAGTCTGCGTAGATTTCAGCTCTTCCCCATATCCTCCATAAGCTGGAGTCCAGGTGTTTGTTATAAGTTAATATGACCTGAAAAAGAACATAGGAAATTTTGTGAAGAATTTATTAATAAAATTATTATTTCCAAAACAATTTCTATATAAATTTTACTCTAAGCTCCTAAAGGGCAGGGGGGGCATTTGAATGAAATGAAAATAAGTTTTCATTTTTGTTTCTCTATGACCTAACACAGTGGCTAGCACATAGTTGCTCAAAAAAAACTTCTTTATATGAATGAATCAAAAACATATTAATCAAAAGAAAGGGAAACGTGAATATTTTTAAGTATCTGCTGAAAATTATATGTGTAGCCATTATTCAGAGTATGTTTTCTGTATATATTTCTGCTTTGATTTAGTAAATAGTTCTGAAGACATTTCTGATAGCTTGAGTATATATGGGGCCTAATAAACATGCCAAATGAATCTTTAAAAAGTCAAGTTAATAGCTCAGATTGCAAATCTCATTTTATTTTACAAAAAATAAAGAGCTCCTTGATCAGTTAAACTGTAAAGATAGAAACATAAATAGGGGTAGTGAAGAAGTTAAATCTAAAACAGCCTTTTAGCATGTTATCAGAGAAAAAAAATGGCAGCAAAACAAGGGTCTGTTTTCTCTTTTAAGACGCAGAGACATCCAGATAGAGAGCAAATATTAGAATCTAGTGGGAAAACTGGGTTTAGTACCAATAGTTAATGGCCAAAACTGTAAAAGATGAATGCCCATTAGACTTGAGTAGGCAGAAGAGGGCTAGACCCAGCTGTAATCAACAGGAAGAAATCCAACAAGGATGGAAGGGCAAGGTATCTGGCCACCATGCGGACAAGTGTTTGGTGACAGTCCAGGTTGCCCTTTCAGTACAGATAAGGAGATGGTCTCTGTTATGAATAAGTGAGGAGCAGTGGTTCTTAAACTTTAGTGTACATCACCCAAAAAGCTTATTAAAAATGCAGATTCACAGGTCTCATACTTAGAGATTATGATTACATGGGTTTCGGTAGGACTCTATTTTTAGCTGGCACCAGAGGAAGTTCTGATGCCCCAAGCACTCTTTCAAAAACACTCAAGGTCTAAGAAACATTAGTCTTTTTTTACGTAAATTGAACATTTACTAATGAATGATTACCTAATGTAAATATAAATATAATGATATTGTTGGGAAGGGGGAAATTTCCCCCTTCTACCACTCCTTAGTTCTTGTGGCTGGACTAATAGTAAAATTGACACAAGACAGATTAACAGGAGAAAAAGAAACAAATTTTAGTTCTCACACGTGGAGATCTCACAGAAATGAGACCTAAGAAGTGGCCAGAGCAAGCAGCTTTTATGCCTTTTAGACAAAGAAATAATACATTTGTGAGGAATTAACAGGACAAAGAAACGTTTTGCGTGCACAATTAGTGAAAAATCTAAACAGTGTTTGGGCATGGGGTAGTAAATTAAGGAAGTAACAAGGCTTGTTTATATAGTGTCAAGTGAAAAAAATGCACACCATGAGGGTTGTGAGTTAAGTTTTACTGGGGGCAAAATGACGACTGTAGCCTGGGAGAGAGCCTCTCAGATATCTCTAAGGAACTGCTCTGAAAAGGTAGGGAGAAAGGTCAGGGTTATATATGATTTTAGTGAAGATGGAGTCGTGCAGTCAAGCATACATTTTGGCAGAAGGTAGCTGCTAGTCTCGAGGAGCAGATGTCACCATTAATGATTTTAGTGCTTTGCTGGATATGAGAAGATGCAAGAAATTGGCCTCATAAAATCTTCTCCTGAAAATATCTATCTGAAGGCCTGTTCGGCCAGTTTTTCCCAGAATGCACAGTGCTTTGCCTCATTCCTAATCTCTACCCTGAACTCCTTTCAGGGTGTGTTGAAGGTCAGTGACCTCAGTAGGTAGTGACCTAATCCTTGTAGAGGCAGATGACAGGTGACAAGTTTTAGTTGGCAGTAGGCTTCTCAGCCCTGAATTCCCTGTCTCTGGTGATGTGTGTCCTTCTATCTGCAGATGAAGGGGGTGTACTTTTCACATGAGAGATTTATTTCCTGCTTTCGAGGAGACAAAAAGGAGAATCACAGTGACCCTCTCGTGTTGCCCAGCTCTTAACTTTAATTCAAAATAATCAATATGCCATTGAGACACATTATGGGGTGACCTACCCTGAGCCCCAATAACAAACAATTCATCTGGATTAAGAATATTAAAAAAACATACATTTAGGATATTTAACTGAGATTAAACTTCAAACTATTTTCCTTTTACAAACCAAAAACAGATTATCCTTCATTTAAAGTTCCAACAACCTAAAAAGTATAATTGGAAGCTTTCAGACCCCCATTCTTGTCAGTTTGGCATAAATTTCTGCTGAACGTAATAAGAAAGACCTTGCTGGTACAGTGGCTTATGGGTATATAGTCCCGTGGGGCACTCCTTGCATGTAATTGCCTCTTCCTAAGACCGGAACTCCTTGTCCTGTGCTCTAAAATTCTGCCTCAGAGGCTGGGGGAATTTCCTCCTGTTTCTGCATCTCTGAGGTCTGACTTGCATGAGGCAGCCTGAATTAGGTACAGTTTTGTCTCCAGCATTCCCCTTCAGTACGCAGTGGACACTCAGTAAATACGTACTAAAGAAATGAGTGAATTTTTGTATGTAGCAGCATCAAACTTTCCCATATAATCATTTCTCCTTCTTCTTAAAGATTTTTGTTAAAACTGGAGATAATGGGCTTCCCTGGTGGCGCAGTGGTTGAGAGTCCGCCTGCCGATGCAGGGGACACGGATTCGTGCCCGGATCCGGGAGGATCCCACATGCCGCGGAGCGGCTGGGCCCGTGAGCCATGGCCGCTGAGCCTGCGCGTCCGGAGCCTGTGCTCCGCAACGGGAGAGGCCACAACAGTGAGAGGCCCGCGTACCACAACAAATAAAACTGGAGATAATCTTAAAATAAGTTAATCATGGCCTCTCACTTTATAGTGGAAACAACTGGGACAGCTATGCCTAAGTAACTCAGTATCTATATGTTGACTTTGCCCATAGGGTGTTTTATTTTACATTTATCTATTCTATCTCCCCAATTCTATTTTTTTCTTATATTATTTAATAGCTTTACATTTTCATCACTTGGAGAGTACAAGTCTATAGGATCTATCTCATGCCAGTTTGCTATTAGAGTCTCAAAGTGACTTAATTGCTTATTGTACTCAGCAAAGTCTAGAAGGGAATTCACAAATGTTGTCTACAGGCATGTATTTGTTCACATGAGCAAAATTCTGGGGACAAGTTTTGAAAACAAGTTTGATCTTATAAATTTAAATTTCTAATGAAATGAATTTTTTTAATTTAAAGAAAAATATTACATAGAGTAATATACTTTTTTAAGGAATATAATAGTTTATGTTTTGAATATATATTCACTAACAGGTAAATAAAAACTGTAAAACTCATGAACAGTGATATCAGTTATATATTTAACTGTGAGTAATGAATCAACAAACAAAAAAATATACTACAGTCATTTAAATAAATATAGAATATATTTGTTTCAAGCAGAGGAAATCTAGGAGTAGCAATCTAGGGCTGACACTAGGCCTCAGTGAAATCAGTAAGGTCTGGACTTTTCTTAGGGCTACCATGCCTTACTGAGCAGCTTAGGTCCGGCAAAATGTCATCTGACCAATGAGAAAAGGGGACTGAGTGGCTGCCCTTTGTCCAGAGGAAATACCTTATTTCTAAATCCCAAGGTGCCAAATGGGTCAGCAGTAGTTCTCTCCTTCTGTCTTTTTGTTTCACCAACATAGTAGGTGGTTTTTTTCATCATGGTCGTAAGATAAGGCTATTGTACATCCAAGCCTTTGCATAGGGTTTCAAGGCAGGAAGATAGAAGGGTTCAAAGGTTTATTTCCCAGAAAAACTTTACTTGGAAAATAAAGTTTTTATAGGGACTGTTGCCACTAGCTTATTGTACAGACGTGTGCCATATACCATCTCTAAATATAAGAGAGCTGGAGGGAGCAAGTATATTTAGGTGGTACATCGTAACCTTGGTGAGGGGGAAATCAAGATTCTTTCTGTAAGAAGTAAGAGAGAATGGATATCAGATAGGCAGCTAGAAGTGGCTGGCCCAGAGAATATTTAGATGAAGAAAAAAAAGACCAAATAAATACGAGCCTTGGGTCAAGGTTAATAGTGCTGCAGATTTTCAACATGAAGATCAAATCTCAGCAGCAAAATTTTGCTGAAATAAAAGTCTCTTCTTTCATCCACTTTTATTCCCAGTACTATACAAAGCTTCCCATACTTGGCTGCCTGCCATAGGACTAATATGTGAACCAATTCATTCCTCTTTACTTTTATACTACTTCAGTTCCAGTAACAATATATAAGGCAACAGTCAATCTTCACAGCAAAGAAAAAGAGTTTGGAAAACATAATGGAATATTTATTGCCTACAATAGTATTTCCACAGAATTAAATTTTTATTAGTTTTAGTTTGGGAAATGAAAATGTTTACTCATTAATTAAAAAATCTATGAATCAATTTAGAAATGAATGCCTGTTTTCAAAACTTACAGATTTTCCTTTGAGTGATTAGCTTTGGTTTTAACAATGTTAAATTTGCTTTTCTGAGTTTTGAATTCTAGAATTTCTGGATTTAGAATACATGATAAATATGTATATTTAAATTATTTTTATACGACCTTGCTCAGTAAAGGTCTAGATTGATTAGATTAAGATATATAAAGGAAAATAGGAACTCTGTCGTTATAACCACAGAAATACTTTCTGAACGATTTGGATTTTAGATTTTAGTAAAACATGTAGGAAGGATTTGTACAGATCAGTTAAAAATGAGAGACTATTATATATACTTATGATGAAGGGATCCTATAAAAAGTTAAAACATTTTTGACCCCTGAACGTGTAGGCATAAATCACATTTAATTTAATTTTTTATGATTAGTAAAAAGTGTACTCACCTCATTTCTGATTTATGTGGTATAACTGTGGCTTTATATCAGATACAGCTCTAATTGATGTTCCTCAGAAAGAATGGTAATTGAAATACCTATGAAAGTTAATAAATTGAAAGATAAAGGGAAAATATTTTGGGCATATTGATTTATATCCAGCAATCTTACAAACCAATATTATTAATTTCAAAAGTAAATCATATTTTCTGCAAATACTGACAGTTTTATTCTAATTTTCTGATGCTTTTTACTAATTTTTCTTGTACAGTTGCACTAGCTAGAAATCACAATACAATGGTGAATAGAAATACCACAGGCATATATTTCTTATTCCCAGAATGCTTTTACAGTGTCACCATTGGGTATGATGTTTGCTGTGTTACTTAGTTTTATAATATTAAATATATGGGGTTTTGTGTTTGTTTTTGATATTTTAATGTACTAAATTATATTAATATATTTTCTAATTTTGAAACAACCTGTCATTCTTGGAATAAACCCAAGATATTAGATATTTTTCCTTATGTATTACTGAATTTGGTTTGCTAATATTTTCCGTACGATTTTGGTATCTATGTTCTATGAGAGAGATTTGTTTTCTTGTTTTGCCATTCTCTAGTGGGTTGAAAACAAGATTATCTTGGGCTCTACAGGTGATATTGAGGTGTGGGGGGGTGATGTTCCTTTTTTATATTTCTGAAAGAACATGATTATTGTTATTATTCAATAGTCACAAGAACTCACTTGTAAAAATTTGGGATCCTGGTGTTTTTGTGGGAAGATTTTATCTTCATTTTTCTTTTTTTTTTTGCGGTATGCGGGCCTCTCACTGTTGTGGCCTCTCCCATTGCGGGGCACAGGCTCCGGACGCGCAGGCTCAGCGGCCATGGCTCACGGGCCCAGCCACTCCGCGGCATGTGGGATCTTCCCGGACCGGGGCACGAACCCGTATCCCCTGCATCGGCAGGCGGACTCGCAACCACTGCGCCACCAGGGAAGCCCTATCTTCATTTTAAAAATGACATCTATTTAAAGAGAAACATATTTTAGAATCAAATACATTTTCATTTTCTTCCAGAATTGATTTTAATAATTTTTATGTATCTAGGAATTTTCCATTTCGCCTGAACTTTAAATATTTTTGACATAAAATTATTCATAATATTCTTTATCTTTTTGTTTCCTGTTACATTTATAGTCATGTCTTCCTTTTAATCCCTAATGTTGTTTATATTTGGTTCCTTTCTTTTGCTTTAATTTTTTTCCAGAGGCTTGCTAATTTTATTAGTCATTTTGCTTTATTCTTCCTCTTTTGTTTTCCCTTTCATTAATTACCACTCTTAAGAGCATTATTTTCTACTGTGTAATTTGGATAATTCTGTTTTTCCTTAACTTCTAATTTTGGGTTTTTAACTCATTAATTTTTTGCCTTTTTTCTGATGTAATCCTATAAGTCTATATATTTCCCTCTAAATACTGCTTTTACTGCATCCACAGATTTAGTAAACAGTACTGTCACTATCATCCAGAATTAAGAATTTCTAATTTACAGGGCTATTATTTATTTTAAAGTATATTTAAATTTTTGTTGTTATTGATGATTAAGAGGTAGAAAATATGGGATTAAAATTACAGAGATTAAGATTAGAGGCAAAAGTTTGAGAGTAATACTCATAGAGCTGATATTTGAAGTCATGGAATGGATACATTGATCACTCTGGCAAATGTGGAGTGAGAAGAGAGCCAAGAAATGACTCTAAAAGACTCTTGGGAAATTTTCTGTTTGTCTATTATTTTTTCAATTTGCAGAGATTTATCTTTATTCCCCTACAGTATTAAAATAACCCTTTAGCTGAGCTAAGAGAGAGATGGTCTTTCCCTTGGCGAAACAGCATGCAATTTGCTAAAAAGGCTAATTTAGTTCTCTGGAAACAGAAATAAAAATTCTTTATTATCTTTTACAATTTTCCAATTTAAAATATTTCTGTTGCAGTGGGATCAAGGAAGCCATTTGCCCTGAAGAGGTGTCTGCCTCAGCTTTTAGCAACTTTATTTTCTGTAACCAGTGTCTCGTCCATTAAGTCAAAGTTTCACTTCTTAGTACCTGATTCATAGAATGTTAGAAATGGAAGGGATCTTTGAAGTCACCCAATCCAACCCCCTTGTTTTGCATTTGAGGAAAATGACACCAGAAGAATAGAGTGACTTAATTTTTCATTGCTATTTCTTCAATAGCCCTATTTTCTTCATTCTTACATCCTACTATGGACACTATTTTTTCAGATCTCAGCCCTTTGGCCGTTCCTTCAGAAATCTTCCTTTAGCTTCCTGTCAACCAAACTTTATGAATTTGCATAGCATAATGGAAACAGAATCTCCCTAGGTTTTATTTATTTTAATTTGGATATTTATTTCCACATTAAAAAAAAAATGTGACTATTTGATAAAAAGAGTGCCCCACCCACTAGGCTATAAGCCCCATCAACACTGCACTTATAACCTCTGACACATGATACTTGTTCACTAACTGTTGTCAGGCTGGACTTGAAACCCAGCTACAAATTCTGTATTTTTTAAAGGTATCAGTCTGTATCATCAATAGAAACTCTTTGCAATATATTTCTAACATAAAGTTGTTTTCATCTCTATCAAAATTAGGTCCATATGTATAAACACCTTAATAAGTTTTCAACAAACTGAAGTCAATAAAAATGAATAATGATAAGACATTAGATTCTCTTTAACTTATTGAAGTCTTGCTAGTTTCTAAAAATGTGTTATGTTGATTTATTTGACATTTTTCTGTGTTGAAACCAGTTAGGTCATTAAAAACGAAGTTGAATTTATGATTAGCCTTATTTTCTGATTCGTGTTTAGTTTTAGAATAATTATTTATAGCATAATTGAAAAATTCTTAAAACAAAATCATACTTTCCTTGCTAATCAAAATATATTCTTTTTTTAATCTAGAAGGCATTGTTTACACTGATGATATTATCACCATCATTACCTACATTACTGAGTGCTTATATATAAACCCTGTGCTACTTTTATAAACTACAGTACTAGATTGTTAGCACTTTCCATTTAGTATAAAAAAGATTCTCATTGGTCTCAAGGAATGTATAATCAAAAGGGAAATACAGCAAGGGAGATGTAAATAATAAATTAACTTTTAAGTCATTTAGAAAAAAGATGGGTATAAGAATAAATACACTGGAATAATAGAAAATTGCCATTGCCACCTAACAGCTCTGTAGTTCTCTAGGTATTGTAGTCTCTAGTTCCTTTTGGTTTTTTATATATATATAAACTATTCAATAGATGCACGTAATAGATTTCATATGTTCCAATTAAAAGAAAAAACAGGAACAGTTTACCTCAATTGTGACAATTTATTATAATGGCACAAAAAGCAGTAGGAAATAACAAGTAAGAGTATTAACAGCTGCAACGTCCATCAGGACCAATATTAGCTCTAATAGACCAACTATAGGTAGGTGTAACATCAGGAGTTTTTTATATTGTTAATTCAGTTATAGTCACACGTCTGCTATTCTGCTGCTAAATAACTAAATGAATTTGAACCCATTCTTTACATAATAAAGCCTTGATATTTTCCCCGTAAAGTCTTAAATGAAGCTTTATTTATTGGGGGACGTACTCTTCTCCATTAAAAATAGCGATATAATTCACATTATTCTGTAATATGTGTACAAACTTATGAAACTGAAGGTTCCACATTGAAACTTCAATTCCAAAACCACTTGAGAGGAACAACTTAACTCTCATGGAAGAGTTGTGTTAGATTTTTGTGCTGTTCTTGTGTTAGATTTTTATACTTATGAGCATCTAAACATCCATTCTTGTCACAAAGGCAGTCTTCACCAAACATCTGCAGAAACATTTGGAATGCTATTGTTACGAGAGGAATTGTCCAAGTGTGCATGCTTTTATAATATACCATTATGGTTGGATTGATAGTCTTGAAAAAAAGAATTCTGAATACAGTATAATGCACTGTCTTAATCATCTGTCACTGTATATTAGATAAAATGACTTGTTTATCATAGAATTCTTCAGAATGGAAATGTGAGTTGTCTTCTAGAGTTGCAAGTGTTATGTCACCTGAAAAACTGCTCACTGCAATCAACTTATTTGCTGAGGAAAGCATTATAAACTCTAACAAGGACTCTAGCTATCTGTAAATCATTCTTTCCTTTTTACTCTTTTTTAAGTATGGATTATGTTACCCATAATGTTCACTTGCTATCCCTCACTCCCTCCATTATATTTGCTAAAACACAATGCAGATTTTCATTTTTAAACGTATCTTCACATTACATTGTACCTCCTACTTTCTTTATGCATATCAGTTCTGAAAATGGAATAAGGTAGAACACCTCTTTTGAATTCAAATATATAAGCACATAGACCCTATTTAATTATGGTGCCACCATGTAAATCAATAAGTAATGTCATCTTTTCCATAATTAAAAATAATACAATCTTTATTTGTATAATCCTGTTAGAGAAATCTATAGTTTAAAACAACCAATTAAATATAGCTGTTAGTTACGCGAGCTGAGATCTGGTATTACAAGTAAAAAGGTTGTGAATAACAAAAGAGCCAGGCAGAATGAACTATTTTCTGATTGACTTAGGTTTGAGTGATTCCACTAAAACAGATTTAATGAATGACAGTCTTTCTGTCTTTCAAATAGGTTTTCCTTAAAATAGAAGTAAAACAATTACTGAGTAATTATTAATATGTTTTGGAGAATGATCATGACCTAAGCATTGCACTGAATTTTAAAACTTTCACTGAGTTAAATCAAACAACTTAGAAACTTTAAAAGTTAAACTAAAAGAACTTTCAGTGTGATTTTTAAATAAACAAATGTTTATATAAATTAATTAATGAATAATTTGAGAAAATAATTTGAGTATTTAATCATTCTATGAGGTTATTGAGAATGTTAATTTTGCATAATTAATGTCAAAATTCCTGGGCCTACTTTGTTAGACAGCCAGTCTCTTTTACCCTTCCTATTTATTCCCTTTCTACCAAATCTCACTTGTTCATACCTTTTCAAACCCAGTCTTTTGTTTAGCATCACACAGCTCTCTCAATTTTACATGCTTCTTGGGGTGTGTGTGTCTGGATCTTGCCCATATTTAACCATAAGGTTTTGCCTACATGTGTTTCCTGATTCATTAAAAAATAAATTAAAATATTAAATACTATGTGCAATGCACTGTGTAATTGGCAGTGGTGTGTGGGAAGACATGAGGAAGGCAGTCTCTGCCATCTAAAATCAGTGTAAAAAAGGCAGATAAAGGATAAACACAAACACAAAACATACAAAACAAGGTGGTATAAAACACTTACTGATCAGGAAACGTAAATATGTGTGTATTGTTTAATATATATATACATATATACACATGCATTTTTGCAATGTGTCATACTTGTGCATTAGTCTATCTTTAAGTAGGGACATATCCTATGCAAGTGTATTTTCATGTGTGTATGATGCTTAGTTGAGTGGGAGTTTCTGTGTCCAATTGTATGCCTATGTGTGTTGGTTTCTCTTTATTGAAATCACATCTGCTACACATGTAAGTCTCACTTAATGAGGAAGATATATTTATCTAGATGGGTAAAAACTAGGATGAGCTGAGATGTAAAAGAATGTAAAATCAAAACAAATCTTCAGTGTTTTTATGTCTTGAATCTGCCCTGAGGGTCTTCTTACTGAGATGAAATAAGGCTTCTCAGTGTATCTTTTCTTAATTAAAAGGCTGCTGTTATTCTGTGTAAAATTAATATATATTCTTTGTATGAGAATAGGTATTTCTGAATTGAGATTTTTAAGCCTGGAGCCTCCATGTTCTGATAGGCTGTAAGTATTCTGAGCCAATGAGAAACCAGTCCCTGGAGTAAGGGAGGGAAAGATCAGGTAAAGCTGGAGGGGAATCACAGGGCAAAATTGTGCCCACATTGTGCATTCTGCTTTCCCACTCCACCTCCAGGTGAACTTCCCATCCAATCACGGAGCAAACATCCAGCAAATGGCAGCCTCCTACACCTGCCATCCCACTCTCAGGCCTGCCCTCCATTCCTTGGGAGCTTACTGGTCAAAGGGAGAATAAATTAGGAATGTTGCTCTGAAGGAGAGGGGAGAGGGTCAAAAAGACTGAGCAGGGCGTCCTTAGCCACCTTGAACTTGAACACTGGCTCCTTTCTGTAGGTGGATAAATTTATTATCCAGATGAGCTTTGTAAATCTCCCCAGATTGGTTCTGCACCATCTTTCTCTCTAGCTTAGTTTTCCCCAACAGCCTTGCAGCCATGGCTCTGCTGCCTGTCATTATAACAATTATCACGAAAGCCAAGTTGGGAATGTAAGGATTTTTATTAATGATAACTCTGTAAAATAGAAAAACGTAAGATGAATTCTCTGTGTGAGGCGAGGCATGCACTAGCCTCATGAGGAGAGTAGAACAATGTGCAATGAAAAATAATTCTAGTTCAGGTTCTTTAAGATGTGTCATAAAAGTCTAGGGACATGACTTTGGGAGTTGAGGAAATAACTGTAATTCTGGAAGAATCAAAGATCATGCCATCATGTGACATTTTTTAGAAATTATGTGAGGGCAATTAAAATAGCATGATAAGTGGATTACATAAACAAGTTGACCTGAATGTATTGTAATTCATAGATACAATTAAGAAGAAAGCAGTTGTTTTTTAAATCTCTTAAAATGCCTTAAAATATGATATCAAAATACAATCATGCCAAATGAACCAAAATGCACTTAAAATCTATGTTTACACATAATGACCGGTTTGCAGGCAAGATTTAGAATAAATTTTGCACATTAAGAAATTTTAAAGACTTCATATCACGTAGAAACTGCTAATGTGGTGTTTCATTATCTCTCTGCTTAAATGTTAATAGTATATTCCCAAAAGTAAAGACCAATAAACTGGAATCCATAAAAGTTCCCTGTGATGTCCGCATGTTATTGTATTTTTCCCTTTAAATATAGATTTTTATCTATCCTAAAGAAAGCAAAACTTAAAAATACCACCTAGCAGTCCTTTGAAAAACAGGCAGTTTGACCAAAATACTGCATTTATTTGAAGACTACAGTTTGTTTACCATTTAATTTTTCTTCTACTTTCCCCATCGTATCACATAATCAGTTTGAGAATTATCTTTTTTATTTGTTTGACTTTTGGACTCTATCAGTGCTTCACAGCTTAGGTAATAAAATAAGTTTCTTATATGCAGTGCTTAGCAAGATCATATCAAGAAAGGGCAAAATTAAAGAAAACAATCTGTTATAAGTTGATTTCTGTATAGTTGCATTTTCTCAATTTTATCATAGTTCTAAATAAGTATTTTATGAATAGTGCTAAAGTGTTAACTCTCTAAATCCTTAAAGAAAAAATATAGTAAGTGCCCATGTACAAAATCAGTGTAAAGGGCTTCCCTGGTGGCGCAGTGGTTGAGAGTCCGCCTGCCGATGCAGGGGACACGGGTTCGTGCCCCGGTCCGGGAAGATCCCACATGCCGCGGAGCGGGCTGGGCCCGTGAGCCATGGCCGCTGAGCCTGCGCGTCCGGAGCCTGTGCTCCGCAATGGGAGAGGCCACAACAGTGAGGAGCCTGTGTATCGCAAAAAAAAAAAAATCAGTGAAAAAATGACTGAAATCATGAGAAAAATTAAAACTTGTTTTTTATTTCAATATCTATGTTTTTTTCTCCCAAAGATTCCAGTTTACTTATTTTAATATTACTTTATTTTAAAAATAATTTTGAAACCAGTGATTATTGAATGATTATTATGTGTCAGGTGACGTACTACATGCTTTGTATTCCATATGATTTACATCCTTACAAAATCCACACAGTAGAGTTTGTTTGATTGTCTTCACTTTACAAATGAGGGAATTATATCTTAAAAGGTTAAGAAACTTGACATAGTCATACAACTTAAAACTGTCAGAGCTAGAAATTAAACCTAGATACTATCTCAGAGTTCAAGCTTTATCTCCTTATTATACCATGAGATACGAGTTTTGTTTTGTTTTGTTTTGTTTTTAAGGAATCTAATTGATCAGTTGTTTCTGAGGGATTGTATTAATTCATTATTAATGTTATGATGTAAGGTTTTGTTTTAATGTTTCCATGTAATGAGACATTTTAGGTAGGTGACATTTTGTGTGATGTCAGCATATCAAAGATGATTAGTGAGCAGTAGCATCTTTATACTTGTCTCCTATAAGTAGCCTAACCTAGAGAATTCTATCTCAGTGCTAAAATTATTTTGGTACAGGAGACTTCAAATTATATCAGATAAGTACATTTTTGCTTTAAGAAGCCTGATGTGCTGGAAAGACAAAAAAAAGATTAACTTATTGAAAGTGGATTGTAAATCAGTTTTTTACAACTTGCCATACTGCCAGACATTTAATGGATGTGTTACAAATATTACATTGAATTAGTGAACACACTAATTAATTTAAAAGATTCCTGTATAGAACCTTTTATTTTTGATCATTTATGAATCTTTGTTTTTGAATTTTTTTGGTAAGTGAAAGAAAAGCTAACTAATTGTTGCTTAATCAGAGTTGATGTTGGGAGTGGGGCTGACTTCAGGCAGCTGGATTTAGAAATCAACAAAGCTCTCAGTTTTTGGCATCTATTTTTTGGCTCTGCTTTTTGCTGTGTTTGGCTCATCTCTGGCTCTGCGTGATAACCACATGGCACCCTACATCCTCTTAGATTTCAGCCCGAAGGCAAATACCCCTTTTTCTTTCCCGGAGTCTACAGCAAATGACTCATGGTGTACTCTTGGCTTTTGTAGGGCAAATATACGCTATGAACCAATCGCAGTGGTTAAGAAAATGGTAGTCCTGAGCTAAGTATAAGTAAATTGCACCAAATGTATTAAATGTGAGGACAAATGTTTTCCCACAGAGAGAAACTGGGATATGTTTTCATGAAGGATGAAAAGATGCTCCTTGACAAAAACAATGGTCATCTACTGTAGCCTTCAAGAAGAATATGTATGACTATATTCGTTTAGGGATTATAATTTTTAATTTTTAAAATGCCTAATTCTTATTAGTGTCAGGAAAATAGGTGTTCATATGAAAGAGAAAAATTTGGTCTCAAAATGCTATTAATTTTGTAAACCAACAAGTTATACATACTATCGTCTACCATACTTTGATAGGGTATCATAATCATATTTTGGTGTCCTAATTTAATGAAGAATGTGCAGTGTATGCATCTGTTTCATTGTTAGTTCTGTACTTCTTGTGATCCTGATTTTAAGTTATCTTTTTATTTAGTACATAGGAATTTCTATATCAATCCACAGTGAGTACCAGAATATGAACTTGTGGGAACTCAGTGAAATAGAACTTGATCAGTTTAAATCTTTTTAAGCATTTCTGCCTGGCTTTAATAATGTACAATTAATATAAAAAAAACATTTAGATTTTATCAGTTAGTCAGGATCTGTTGACCTAGTTTCAAAAGTTGGTCTCTTGGGCATGATGGACATCATTGAAACTCCTGTTAAGTTTTTCCATTTTAATGAAAATATTAAATGACTTGTAGAGTAGCATGGTGAATTTGCTGCCCAGATCTCAAAGGGCTAAGCTATGATTTCATTCTGCTGTCTTCTACTATTTTATTCTCAACATTTATAAAGTTTATTAAAATGATTTCAGTCCTTTGACTCTGTTTTCAAATCATTGCTTTCTAGGATGACTTGAGTTTTTATTTTATTTTCATAATTTTCTCTTTATAATTGAAAGCTGCAAAAGGGAACAATAAAGAATGGAAAATAAAAATGCACTGATTATTTCTGTGGTTTTGCTTTTCTGAACTATGTATTGAATAAAGCAATATAAGGTGATATGCTTGGGACTACAAAGAGCTCTTTGTTTTAAAAAAAAGTTCTAATTATTAGTTTCAAAATATTACTAACTGCAGGTAATTTTAAAAGTAGTTTTAATGTTTTCTGGTAGAGGAAAAATCAAATACAATTAAAAGTACATTTTAATATTTAGGGTGTGCCTTTATAATAAAATGATAGTTACTGAATACACTTTTTTTACTTGGAAGTTTTAAAGCTTTTTATTTGGGCTATTGGCATTGTATACCTTTCTGACATTATTTTCAATATCTTGTGCCTCTACACTAATTGCTTTCATATATAAAAGTAAGAGAGGGTACAGGATAAGAAGCAAGGACAAAATTAAATCTAATCAGAAAGTACAAGTTTTAATTCTGCATTTCCATGTCAATATTCACCTGTTTCACTGCATAAAAGTGAGTTGGCTTATAATCCAATTATTAAAACTGTTCATTAAGTAAATTTATCTTAAGATATATTGGATGGATTTTTGGAGAAAGAAAATGTCCAACTTTACCAATTATTAATATATTCACTTTTATTTTATCAGTTGATAAATACATCCAGTGTTTATTGTACGCCTGAGATCAAACAGGTACCATCCTAAGTGACCTCTCTATACAATATCTTATTTGATGTTTACAATATCCCTGCAAGGTCAGTAACAGTGTCCCATTTTATAGATGAGAGGTACTAAATTTTCCAGGAGGAAGCTTGCCTAAGGTCACATAAGCATTGGGATCAGAATTCAAATTTATGATATGGAATCTAAAGCCTGCTTTTAAATCTGTGTTGACCCATATTTTCCCCAAATGTCTCCAAAATCTAAATCCTTAAGTAACTTTTTTTATGAAAGATAAATATTAAGTAAAATGTATAAACAATATTTTAAGGTATTGTAGACATTTACAAGGAGAAATATTATAATTTAAAATGGATGATTTTATAGATAACCCAATTATTAGAAGGAAAAAGACTAACAAAAACTTATTATTTAATATTCTAAATATGATATAAAGCTACAACTATTCTGAGAAATCTGATGTAAAATATCTATTAAATGTCAAGATATTTTATTCTTAATATTTGAGGTTTATTTTAAAAATGTAATAGAAATAATTAAAACTTATTAGGGTTAACTGTGTCAGGTACCACTCTAAGCACTTCACATGTATTGACAGTGTTAATAGTCACAGCAATGTCATAGGACAGTTAATATTATCATACTCATTTTCAGATGAAGAACCTAAAGCCTAGAGAGGTTTAGTAAATTAAATTAATAAGGTCCCACAGCTAAGTGAGTAGCAGGGCTAGAATTTAAACCTAGGCAGCCTGATGTATTAACCACTACCTTATACTGCTGTATCTAACGAGTAAGTGCTAATACCTTGAAAAGTTAGCAAAATATAAGGATTAAAATACTATTTTTTACCACAGTGTTAAACGTGTTGAAATTTCTCAGATCATTCCATGTCTATAATAAATTCAATACTAATTTTATTTATTTTACCTCCAGGATGTCACGCCCCTTCATTTTGTCCCCATAAAAACAAAATGAAACAGAGATAGATTACTCAGCATCTCATTGTGTGATAATGATTTAGTTCTATTGTTCTCATCATCTAACAAGAAATTCCTGATTCAGGGTAGAGTTCTACATATATAACTCATTGAAAATAATTTCATATTTTCATCTAATATGTATCAATTCCATGTAAGTTATAATGTTTTATTTCCAGACATAGTTATATATACTTTCCATAGATACTTTCCCCACTAATAAATGGATTTTTCTTTTTATTCATTTTATTTGGCTTCCATGCACAAGAATTATGTGATTCATGCTTTTCCTTAGGTATATTCAGGTTGTCATTCAAACATTTTGGTTAATTCACTACTTGACGCCCCAATGTTTTGGAAGCTAGCAAAAGTCAGTGTGGGTACTTATTTATTAATTAGCTAACATCTTGTAAAATAATGCATTTAAAATATATGTTGCAAATTTATACAAATATTCATTATTGCCTATTTGGTAGTAGAAACCCTACAATAATAATAAAGATTAACCCTTTTTTTCTCTCTTGCCAAATTTCATATGAAAATTTCCTTGTCTTGTATTTCAGCACCTGAACCAACACTTAGAACATAGTATGTGCTCAATAATCATTTTTTAAAAAGCTTAAATTGTATTTAACTCTATGATTTAAAAACCTTTCCTCATTAACTGAAATATAATTGCACTTTCTCTGCTTAACAGCTCTTTCTGCTTTAGCAGAATTTCTTCCCTTTGCTTAGAAAATTAATAAAAAATGATTCTTGTGTCAGAACAGCCTTTGAGCAAAAACAGTGAAAATAAACCAAATATACAATGATTTAGCATTTTATAAAATGTATTTTCCAGAGATAAAGTAAATCCTCTCTTGTACTTATCTCTATGCCATTATGCCCCAAGTGTAGAATGAGTAACTTGGATTATAGCAGAGATGATTGTGGCTGTTTTGGATTTACGGAATATTGATTTATAGAGGGATACTCTAATTTCCTTGAGCAATATCTAACATCTCTTCTGATCTATCCATCATTTCCTCTGATAAGTTCTTACTGTGCAGATTATAGGTCTTTATCATTTTCACACATTCAACCTCCTTCTTTAACAAAGAGAGAAGAGACACTAGACTAAGACATTTACTAGGCAATATTACTTATCTAGAATTTAATAATACAGCTTTTTTATGGTATTTATATTTTATGATGATGGTCTGTTTGTGGCAAGCTCCTCTGGTTTTCCATTCATGATTGTGAAACAAGATTTCCTCTTCAAATACATATGAATTAAAATGTGGTTTATTTAAGAAATGTAAAAGTAAATAATAGTTCAGTGATATGGTATTTGAAGGTAATATGTGAAAGATTGAAGTTTGGGAGACTTAGCTATATACCAGTAGAATAATCAGCATAATAATTATGATATATAAATATCTACATTCTAGAGCATAATAATGATTTCCTCCAATTACTAATGAGGAAAGAAAAAGTAACAGTAATGTAATAGCATATATGTGGTAATGGACATAGCTTGTAAGCGGTGTTGAATATTGGAAAATTCGCCATGCCATTGAATAGAAAAGACATTTACTGGAAAAAGAGTGAACTATTTTAGGTACTTGTAGAATTTTTCTTAGTTTTAAAATTTTGTTTGCTTTTTAATCACAAATGTAAGAGTCCACAAAAGAAAGTAGAAGAGGATAAAAGAGAGTTCATTTTATGAGACACTGAATGGAATTTAGATTTTCTTGAGTTATAGTATAACTGCTACCTGGGAAAAACTACTTTAAAACTAAATGCAATCACAGTAATACCAGGGAAAAGATAATGATATATTTCTTATATCTATACATGCAAATGTTTATATATTAATATTGGGGGCCAAAATTGGTATATTCAAAATATGTGAACTATAAAGATAAATTAACTATTTGACATGATTATTCAATAAGAAGAGGTCTTATGTAATTAGACCGACTTCCTAAATGTTTATGGGCAGTAAGTATGTGTCAACTTACATAGAAAATATTAATCAACCATATGGCCTCTCTGAGGAGTGAAAAGAAATCAGCATAAGCTGTTAAAATCTTATAAATACTATGTTCCTGGCAGTTATTACTTTCTTGATTGTTTCCTGAGATTGTTGAAAATCTTTATTGGCAATATGATTATCTCAAAGTACAAATTATTTTCAATTAATTATTATTGATTAAGATAGAGCAGTATAATGAATTGGACTTTTGCTTTGTAACTAATAGATTTATTTATTTATTTGTTGAGCAATTTTAGGTTTACAGAAAAATTGATTGGAAAGTGCAATGTTGCATATATCCCATTACCATTTCCCTGATTATTAACATCTTGCATTAGTGTGGTACATTTGTTACAGTTTATGAGCTAATACTGATACGTTGTTGTTAACCAAAGTCCATACGTTAAGTTAGTGTTCACTCTTGGTGTTGTATAATACATTCTATGTGTTTTGACAAATGTATAGTGATATGTATCTACCATTACACCATAATAATTTCACTTCCCTAAATATCCCCATGCTCCATCTATCCTCCCTCAAACCTGTGGCAACCATTCATCTTTTTACTGTCTTCATAGTTTTGCCTTTTCCAGAATATCATATAGTTGGAATGTATGTAGCCTTTTCAAATTGGTTTCTTTCACTTAGCAATATGTGCTTAAGGTTCCTGCATGTCACATCATGATTTGATAGCTCATTTCTTTTTATCATTGAATATTCCATTGTATGGAAGTACCACACTTTATTTATCCATTCATCTGTTGGAAGAACATCTTGGTTGATTCCGTCTTGGTTGATTCCATCTTGGTTGATTGTTTTGGTAATTTTTGTTATAAGCGTCTTTGCGCAGAATTTTGTGTGGACATAAGTTTTCAACTAATTTGGGTAAATATCAAAGAGTGGTATCATTGGATCATTTGGTAAGAATACATTTAATTTCATAAAAAACTTCCAGACTATCTTCGAAAGTGACTGTACCATTTCTCATATACATTATGTACAAGTATGCACACCAGCATCCACCTATTTGTCTCTCCAATTTGGGGGAAATATATTGCCTTGTGACCTCACTTTTCTGGTGTATCTAAGAAGAGTTGTTGATTGTCCATTTGCTCAGTTTTTATCTTGTTGTAAGGGTGAGAATGACAACCTCCAGGGTATGTGAATGGAACTCATGAATTAGACTTTTGAAATATAAATTTATGGTATTACTTTTGTTTGTTTTACTTCCTATTTAACCTTTTATTTAGCTTTTAAAGATGGGGTCTCTTTTTGTAATAAAATATACTGCAAAAGAAATTTAGATAATCTACCAATTTGCATTGTGTTAAATGTTCAGATATTTTCCCAACACAATGAAAAATTAAACATAAAAATTCCATACTTACAAGTTGGCTATTATAATAACACTGAAAGCCTCCTTTACTTGCAAGATGAAAGCCCATTTAAATTTTATTGTTCTTTTTACAAATTTTAAAATTTGAAGCCTGAGATATTAAAGTTCCTCTGTTTAGTATAATTTAAATGCCTTTTCTGGCACACTCATGAGCAATATTAACTTGCTGTATAAAAATACGGAACATCTATCACCAGGGGACAGTGCCCTATAGATAATATTCATGGATATTTTCTTATAGTGGAAGAAAGTTTTAATTTGTTCATTTTCACACTTACTATCTATTGATTTGAGCATTTTTGCCGTTTAGAAATTTGAATACAGGATGGGGATGGTGTAAACACTGACAAATAGACAAGGATCAATTTGAGATTTAGGATAATTGAAAAATATTAATAATACTAATAAATATGGAAGTATAAATTCTTGGCAAATTCAAGACTATTAATATTATTGTCATGTTTATATTTTATGGTATGCACACAATAGGCTACTTTGTCAATGGTGTTGCACTGGTTGATTTCAACATCAAAAATTTGCTTTGATAGCATAAGAAAAAAAATTACCCTCAAAGCTGATGTTATTATTTTATATAGGGAGTAAAATAAATATAAAATGTATTTGTAGAATTAAATAATTATTGCTAAAGATTAAAAATTCCACAGTGTTCAGGGACACAGGATTTTGAGGGGTTTTAATATGGATCTTGCATGCATGTACTATTTATAGCCCATCTTGTTTTAAGTAAGATTTGAGCTGCTTGTCAAAATACTGACTGCTTTAGATAGGCCTGAGGTGAAGTGTCCTCTGGTTGTTTGCTTCCCTGTGTTGAACTGAAGAAAGGAAGGGAATCCATAACCTGGAAAAAGAATATTTCCTTCCTGATACCATCTACACAATATATTTTGTCCTCATGACTGGGCCATTTTAGAACTATACATCAGTGATATATAGTACTGAATTTACTTTGTATTTTCTTTTCTGTGTAAAATATTCAAGTAAAAAGTATGGCTGGAAGGTTACTAAACTATCCCCATAATTCTACTACTTGTTAGCTGAAATAATTTTAGCTCATAAGTATTTTAATTTTAAAATATCCTTAATTTTTGAGTTTCTTCCCTTAGTATTCCTTTTGAATATTGAGATAAGTAAAGACTTTGTTTTTGTTTGAAATTCTTTTGAGTACTAATTATTGATTTGCTGAGGTATAAAATGAATTCTGACATACAAATAATATTTGCTTCAAAAATGAATGAATGTTACACTGTGATGAGTTATGTTAACTTTAAATTTTGTTGTTATCAAATCATTGGAGAAAATGCAATATGGGGATATTTTTGCCCTTTTGATTGTCTTAGGTATAGTCTTATTTAAAAGAGTTTCAAATGCTAATAAGAAAAATAGTATGCAGAAACTTATTCCAGACTAACTTTTACATTAATTTAAATATGTGTTATTATATTAATGAGATAACTGATTTTTTCCATTGTTTCAATTTTTTAGGGAAAATATCCATTTGTCTTGTTTTTGTTTAAACTTGCCTTTCTTTGAGTTTGCTAATCTGAAGTTAATTATTTGGTGAGCCCTCCAACATATTCTACTGGAGTTAACAATTGCCTGTAATATAACTGAGGATGTTCTGATTAGGTTATATGCAGTGGGAAGCACTGAAACACCAGTGGTATAAAATCAGCTTAAGACAATATTTTTGACTTGATAATAGCTATGTAACAGTTTATACACTTGAATACTTTTGGTTTTCCTATAAGGATTACCAATACTTGACATTTAGCAGTATTGCTCATTTTATAGTGTGCTTAAAAAGGTCTGCTTAAAAAAAGGGACTCATCATAGTGGTCATACAGTTTCCCATACAACGGTCAATACTGGATTCTTAGACCGAATAATTGATGCTATATATTAATGGTAACAGATGTAATTGCTCCACTATGAGAAATATAAAGTGAAATAAGAGGTTAACCACTGAGAGGCAATTCACTTAAACTAACAAAATGTATTGAGCATCTACCATGTGCCACCACCCTTCTGGCCACTGGAGATGCAGAAATGAATATGAGATAAGGATTTCCTGTACTCTTAGAGCTGAAGTCTAGAGGAAGGATGCGGGGTAGACTGTAATCAAACATAAGAATACACAATCTGGTAATATTCAGCGCTGTGTGGAAAAATTAAGCAGTGGATGGGGAAAAGGGTGAGAGAAAGCTGTATCAGATAGGGGAGTCAGGAAATTCTCCCACAGAGACAAGAATGGAGGGGGAGAGGGAGCCAATATGAAAGTCTGGGGAGCAGCGTTCCTCACAAAAGCAACAGCAAATGCAGGGGCAGTGCTCGGCATCCAATGTGAAACAATGACTGGTACGTGTATGGTGCCAAAGGCTGGTACCTATTGAAATTGTATGAATATTGCATTGTTTTAGAATAGTTTTCTGTGTTTTTTTTTAAGGTAAATTCAAAATAGCTTGTGAGGTATTACTTGTTATTAATAATGGAAAACAACAAAATCTAAAATGATAAGCATCTCAGATCTCATAATTTGGTTGAGGAGGGGGTGTCAGCCTATAGAAAAGGACTGAGAAATCTTGCTTTGCTGTAGTAAGAAAAAAGGCAAAATAATCTTCACTTTGCTTGAGGAAATTACATGATGCTGATTATTGGGAATAATCTCATGTCCAGCAATAAACATCAACAAGAATAGTAGTCATAGTAGTACTAGCAGGGGCAGTGACAATGGTGGTTGTGGTCATTTTAGTGCTAGTAGACAGACTTGAAAGAGTACCATCTATGTGCTAGGAACAGCGTCAAGTGAGAACTTACCTGATCTCTTTTATTTCCCCAAACAAACTTTAAGGTATATGCCAATTTTATCCCTGTTTTACAGGTGAAGATACTGAAGCTAGCAGAGTTAAGTAGCTGTCTTAAGTATCAGAAAATTTTCAGAGTGAGGACTCAAACTCTGCATCTAACCCCCCAGTCTATGTTATTTTTTGGATAATTTTTAAAATTCTTTAAAAAATTTAACTACAGTTGATTTACAACATTGTGTTAGTTTCAGGTGTTCAAATTCTTTTTCATTATAGGTTATTACAAGATACTGAATATAGTTCCATGTGCTATAGAGTAAATCCTTCCTATTTTATATATAGCAATATGTATCTATTAATCCCATACTGCTAATTATGCTATACTATTTTTAAGGCAAGGTATCACACATTTTGATTAATCATACAGTGGCATCAGTTTGAAATATAAAATTGAAAGAGCACATAGAAAGGGGTTTTTAAAATTGAATTACAGTTAATGTACAATGGTGTGTTAGTTTCAGATGTGTGTGTGTGTATGTACACATACGTATATACGTTCTTCTTGAGTCTTTTCCATTACAGGTTGTTACAAGATACTGAGTATAGTTCCCTGTGCTATACAGTGGGTCCTTGTTTATCTATTTTATATGTAGTAGTGTGTATGTGTTACTCCCAAACTCCTAACTTATCTCTCCCCCCCGTCCCCTTTGGTAACCATAAGTTTGTTTTGTCTGTGAGTCTATTTCTGACAGACTCACAGACAAAGAGAACCTTATTCCACCAGCTCCAATCTTCTTTCTCAATATCGCCTTGGCTATTTGGGGTCTTCTGTGTTTCCATACATATTTTAAAAGTTTTTTTTCTAGTTCTGTGAAAAATGCCATTGGAAATTTGATAGAAATTGAATAGAATCTGTAAATTGCCTTGGGTAGTATGGTAATTTAAACAACATTGATTCTTCCATTCCAAGAACATGGCATATCTTTCCATCTGTTTGTGTCATCTTCAGTTTCTTTCATCAATGTCTTAGTGTTTTCAGCGTACAGGTCTTTGCCTCCTTAGGATTCTTTTTGATGTGATGGTATATGGGATTGTTTCTTGAATTTCTCTTTCTGACCTTTCGTTGTTAGTGTATAGAAATGCAACAGATTTCTGTGTATTAATTTTGTAACCTGCAACTTTACCAAATTCATTGATGAGCTCTGGTGGTGTTCTGGTAGCATCTTTAGGATTCTCTATGTATAGTATTACGTCATCTGCAAACAGTGACAGTTTAACTTCTTGTTTTCCAATTTGGATTCCTTTTATTTCTTTTTCTTCTCTGACTGCTGTGGAACTCAGAGTTTTATAGCTGGCTATGCTATATATTTGATGTGTGAGAAAGACACTTCTTTATGCTGAATCTGAAGAATGAGCATACCAGTGCCATTTTTCTTCCAGATTTGTTCTGATAAACAAATGAGTAAATGTGTATAAAATAATATAAAACATTATTTTTAAATTATTTAAACTCAGTATACCTTCAGATAACTCTTTTCAAAGCTATTCAATGTGTTAGGTGCTGAGGGTAAAAACAGGAATTGTTTAGAGACCAACTTTCAAGCAACACCAATAAATAAGTAAATTAAATTATGGTCTATATAACTGTGCAAGAAAAAAGAAAAAAAGGATGTCAGACAACCATTCAGGTTTAATGAACATAGTAGACATATGCAATTTTTTACTACCAAGCTACACTCTTCTGGCAGAAGATCCATTTCTTTAGTAATCCCAGATCCCTGAATTTTGTACAGGGCTTCCTCTACCCTTGGGCTCCAGGAATGCACACCATAACTCAGGATCAGCCAGTGAGAGGGCCATGGCTGTAGTGACTGATTTGGAAGAAAGGGTTACAACACAAGCCTAGATGAAGAGAGGAAGACAGGGAGAGACAGCAAGGGAGAGAGGGAGAGAGAAAAGAAGGGAGGGGGCAAGAGAAAATGTTAATTTTTATCACACTGTTTCTAGCTTTTTTTGTCCATTGGGCATCTCATTTATATAAATCAACAAATTCCTGTCTATTGAAAGCTAGGTTGAGCTCATTTTCTGTTACCTGTAGTTGGAAATCCTGTCTAATAGGATAGAGGAGTTACATATGAGCTGGGAATTTATTTTCTCTTTTAATTTATTTTTTCCCTGCATTGGGTCTTTGTTGCTGCACAGGCTTTCTCTAGTTGCAGTGAGTGGGGGCTGCTCTTGTTTGCGGTGCATGGGCTTCTCATTGCAGTGGCCTCTCTTGTGGAGTGCAGGCTCTAGGTGCATGGGCTTCAGTAGTTGCAGCACACAACCTCAGTAGTTGCAGTACACAGGCTTAGTTGCTCCGTGGCATGTGGGATCATCCCGGACCAGGGATCAAACCCATGTCCTCTGCACTGGCAGGCGGATTCTTAACCACTGCAGGGAAGTCAATGAGCTGGGAATTTTGAATACGCCAAGAAGACTGACTTAGGCAGTGGGATTATGTGGATTAATTTAAGATGAAAAGCTAAGGTTGGAGTTGATGAGATGCTCTTAATTTTCTCTAGAGGGTTGGTATTTAAGCAAGGTCTTGAAGAGCAAAATCCAGATAGATGACACCAAAACTTATCATGGAGAAGGCGGACAGTCTAGTAGACACTAGGCAGGGAACTAATATTTTACAGTTACATTTTGTTAGCTTAATGAGGAAATTGCTTATTCATTCTTATTAATTTAACCAAATATATACTAAGAGATTCATTAAATCTTAAAAGTTTAAGGGAGTTTTGATGTCTTTTATGGTCTAGCACAAATAATTAGAAAGGGTGACATGATGTGAATTTTGCTGTAGGAAGAAACTTCCTGGTGCAGAAAGAAAAATGGACGGTAGGTGTGGGAGATTACAGCAAGCAACATCCACAGACATTTTAAAATTTAGTTAAATTAATTTAAAAAAATTTTGATAGAGAAAGATTATTGCTGAAGTGACAGATGATCAAAGTCTTCACTAGCATAGCAGAAATGGGAATGGATAAAATTAAGAAAGATCTGGGAGACATTGTTGAGAAAGAACAGAACTGGAGAACTAAAAAGATGTAGGGTATGACAGAGATGGAGTATGTTTCCATGGAGATTTAAGAGAGTGGCAGATTTACTAACAGAGGCAAAAAATAGGGATTGAGGAACATATTAACAGGTAAGAGTGATATATATAAGGACACTGATTAATGCAGCTTTGGAACATGGGTTTGAAGGACCTGAAGCATTCTTGCTGTGAAGACCAGCATTCATTCATGCATCATTAAAAAATATTTATTGAGCACCTCACTATGAGCTAAGTACTTTAGACAAATTTTCAGCTCTCATGGGCCTTATATTCTAGTGGTGAGATGCAGAAAACAAACAATTAAATGAATAAATATATACGATATCAGTTAGTGAAAAATTATAGAAAGGAAAATAAAGCACAGTAAGGGGATTTGGACTGTTATTTTACAACCCTGGATAGGAAGGTATATCTGAGCAGAGATCTAAAGAAACTGAGGGAGTGAGCCATAAAGATATCTGGGGTAAGAGAATTTCAGGGTTTATACTGTATTTAGTTATGTACTTGACTACAGTGTGAACTACTGAAAGAACCTGTTATACACATCATTAAAAAAAAAAAATCCAAGCTTAGTTTCAGACCCTCATTATATCAATTCTGGATTATTGCCTTAGGCTCCCAAGAGTTCTTCATTTGCCCAATATGCCCCCTCTTTAACGTCCTCAAGTTCTACTTTTCCAACAGAAGTTGATTTTCATTCAGAGATCACTTCCTCCAAGAAGCCAGCGTAGATAAAATACTCTCTTTTATACCCCAAAACATTTCTATCATAATGCTATAGAATTAAGAGTCTGTAAAATCCTCCAAGATAAGGACCTAGGATTTACCTAGTAAAGTGGCTTACACTCAATAAAATTTTGTTGAGTTGAATTAGAAATAGAAGTAATCTGGATTGATTGAAGCATAGGATATATATAGGTGAGAGAACGACAAAAAATTTGAGGAAGAGAAAACAAAATGTGAAGGTGCCACAAATAGCTAAAGAAAAAACTGGTGAAACAGCTGATTCCATAACTAACCTAACTTGTCAATGAATGAGTCAAACATGAGAAGGCTGCTGCTTCTTTTATTGTGCCCTCTGTTTTCTCCCCTTTTCTATCTATCTCTAATTAAGTAAAGCTATATAAATATAGCACATAGCAGTATCTGACAGATACTTACGGCTCAATAAAATATCCACATTTAGGGTTAGCTCTGGAAAAGAACCCTTGAAAGGTATTTACATCATTTTCCTTGATTAAAGGAGTCAAGGAATCCATTAAATAAATTAATTTAGATATATGCACATGTGCATTCTTTGATCAAAATCTTACTGCTATATTCAGTTTAAATGGCAGGAGTACTTTTATTTTTTTCAGGTCAGATATAATCCTTTCCCCCCCCCCCTTTAACTTAGGAACAAATGACCTTTTAGTTTGGGTATGATATGACTTTGAATGAAGACAGGGATGTCGTAAATGATATTCTTACTGTGGTTCATTGATCCGGGTATTTAGTCTATCACATTAATCATACCTTACAGTCTCCTCGATGTCTCAGCACATTATGATAGAGTATTGACATATTTTTAATTTAACCATGGATTCCAGGATACATGTGACCTTTTCAGAAAGTATGTATTATTGTAAGAACTGAATAATTTTTGTACAGAGATGTTAACTACTATAGTCAACTGCAAAACAGCTATTACTAAGAAGTCTTGGAGTAATTACACTTTAGTTTGTGTTTTTAGCCTTGTTTTAAACAGCGCTGTTCAGTAGCAAATTTTCTTAAGTTTGAAATGCGAAGTTAACCTCATTTTTATTTGAGGTACAAAAATTCTTCTATCAATATTTTAAATTAAATTTAGATAACTTTTTCATTGGAAATACACAATTTTAAAATTTTAATACCATAAGTAACTATTGTTGTTATTTAATTACATCATAATTTAGTAAGTAAATGCCTTCTTCCCAATGTTATTATTCACTTTAATACAAAGGGAACATTCCTGGAATTGACAGCCTGTAAAAGTTCCCCCTAATAAATGTTATTGTCTACTGAAAAAGAAAAATTCCTAACTGCATGATGTTATACAAAGAATTAATTCTCATATTTAATCTAGAAAGATAATTTTAACAGGAGTTTCTGAGTTAATATCTTAAAATATCTTATTAGGTCTTCTAGTACAGAAGATCCATAATTCAGGTCATTAATCTATGGTTACCTGTCCTTTGTCAAAGGAATTAATTATTTTCTATTATTCATTGCATTTCCCTCAAATTTTGAAGATATTTATCATAAAGTTGTGAATATGTTCACAGCTATCACCATTAACTCTCAGTTTTTTTATCTGGTGTATCTTCCTTAAGAATCAAGATTGTATAAAGATAGAGAAGACCATTAGTATTACTCTCAATCTCACAAAAACAATCTTCCAGCTACTGTAAAATGAACCTGGTGTCTAAAATATATGAGAGAAAGGGTAGATAATATCTTTAGGGAAGATATTAAATAGTGCAGCCTACTTCCATCAAATTATATTCATGGTTTAGTGTTTGAGGCAAGTTTAGGTAACATTGCATTTCTATTTCTAACAGACAGACTTTAAAAGATATTAGCATTTTAGTTGTTTGGGAGAGGCTTTCAATGTTTATCTGCATATGTATTATTGGACCATTGGGGAAACATTGCTGTAGCTTATAAATAGGCTAACCTGAGGTAAGCAGTAAATATATCTATGTACATGCATCCATCCATCTAGCCATCCACATACACAAACTTGTACATTTTCTGACTCAGCAGACCAATAGGTAAGTTCAAGACAGAAAGGGCTATGCTTTGCTAATTGCTTCACTAATACAATGAATAACTCATACTGGGTGTCCATTACATATGTGTTGAATTGTTAATGAATAGGAGAGGGAAAAGAAGAGGTTGGCTGGCTATCAGATTAGATATTGAATGGTTAAGTTCCAGTCTTTGACAGTGCTGACTCATGGCATTCATTTTGTTTTGTTTATTTATTCTCAGTAATGTCATAATAGAGTGTACCTTTCTTCTCACTAATGTCATAATAGAGTGTACCTCTCTAGCAAATATGGCATGAACTATTTTGAATATTTTTGTTTCCCTATCTAGAATGCAAACTCGGAGTATTATTTTTAACGATATATCAATTCTTGTATCTTTCATAGCCTACTATATACTGTAAGTGATGTTTTACATTAAAAACTTTGTTTAGAGGATGCCTTGACAAACCAATTAGGTCATCAGTGTGTTTTGTTCAGTTCAATAGAATCAGACTCTTTATAGCTGAATTCATAATGCATTCATTAACTAAACAAATTGAAAATTTACTAATTCATAAGGAATTAATTTGATAAGATACTTATTTTAAGCAATTAATTTATTCTTTCCTTAATTAATTCATCCAAAAAACATTTACAGAGTGCCTACCATGGGTCAGTAACTTTGCACAGGGCCACTTTGTGATGGAGGAGAAGGGGGAGCTCCATGAGCCTAAGAATACTACTGACATAGGGGATTAATGTTCTGAAGGCACATCCATGTTTAGACATGAGTACCTCACCCAGTATGTGGTGAATAAGAATAACCTTATCCTTTTAATAGTGCACCCATTGAAATAGGTCAATGTGTTGATTGATATGTCCTGATACTTGGCTTTTTCAATGAAAAGTGCTAGCAGATATATATTTCTATAAAAAACTACATATAGATCTTCCTTGACTTATTATGGGATTGTGTCCCAATAAACACCTCATGAGTTGAAAATATCTTAAGTTGAAATGCATGTAATATACCTAACCTACCAAATGTAGTTTCACGTAGCTTATCTTGAATGTGCTCAGAACACTTACATTAGCCTGCAGTTGGGTAAACGCATCTAACACCAAGACTATTTTATAATAAAGTACTGAATATCTCATGTAATTTATTGAAGACTGTAGTAAAAGTGAAAAACAGAATGGTTGTATGGATACAGAATGGTTGTTTACCCTCATGATTGCGTGGCTGACTGAGAACTGCAGCTCACTGTCACTGCCCAGCATCACTAGAGATATTGTGCTGCCAAGAGTTAGACCAGGAAAAGACCAAATTTAAAAATCAAAGTATGGCTCTACTAAATGTGTATCACTTTTGCACCATTGTAAAGTTGAAAAATTGTAAGTTGAACCATCGTAAATGTGGGACTGCCTGTATATATTGCACCATAAGTTCACACTGATTCATTCAATTCAAATTTGAACTAGAGGATTTTAACATAATCTTACTGAACTTATACATGCATCTTCTTTCCCTCATGCTGAATATCCTGGTTCTTAATGACATTTATTTATCATTAAATTCTCCATTTGCTTTATCTTGTACTATATAAAATACAATTTCAGTCTTCATGATCAATACCACAATAAACAATATGATTACCAAATACACTTTATATTTTTTTATTTGCTTTTGCATCTGTTTTGCAATCGAAAGTCATGCTATAACTTAACAGGTCAATTTTCAGTAATCATAATTAGAAAAATGTTAAAATATGAACCATACATATTTTTTTTGTGTGTTTGCAAAACACAAATTATAATGACAAGTTTACAGTTTGGAAAGCCCCTGTTAATCTTTTACTCTGCTTTTCTCTCTTTTTTTAAAAATTTTTTAATTATTATTATTTTTAACATCTTTATTGGAGTATAATTGCTTTACAGTGGTGTGTTAGTTTCTGCTTTATAACAAAGTGAATCAGTTATACATATACATATGTTCCCATATCTTTTCCCTCTTGCATCTCCCTCCCTCCCACCCTCCCTATCCCACCCCTCCAGGCGGTCACAAAGCACCGAGCTGATCTCCCTGTGCTATGTGACTGCTTCCCACTAGCTATGTACCTTACATTTGGTAGTGTATATATGTCCATGACTCTCTCTCGCTTTGTCACAGCTTACCCTTCCCCCTACCCATATCCTCAAGTCCATTCTCTAGTAGGTCTGTGTCTTTATTCCTGTCTTACCCCTAGGTTCTTCATGACATTTTTTTCCCCTTAAATTCCATATATATGTGTTAGCATACGGTATTTGTCTTTCTCTTTCTGACTTACTTCACTCTGTATGACAGACTCTAGGTCTATCCACCTCATTACAAATAGCTCAATTTCATTTCTTTTTATGGCTGAGTAATATTCCATTGTATATATGTGCCACATCTTCTTTATCCATTCATCCGATGATGGACACTTAGGTTGTTTCCATCTCCGGGCTATTGTAAATAGAGCTGCAGTGAACATTTTGGTACATGACTCTTTTTGAATTATGGTTTTCTCAGGGTATATGCCCAGAAGTGGGATTGCTGGGTCATATGGTAGTTCTATTTGTAGTCTTTTAAGGAACCTCCATACTGTTCTCCACAGTGGCTGTATCAATTTACATTCCCACCAACAGTGCAAGAGTGTTCCCTTTTCTCCACACACTCTCCAGCATTTATTGTTTCTAGATTTTTTGATGATGCCATTCTGACTGGTGTGAGATGATATCTCATTGTAGTTTTGATTTGCATTTCTCTAATGATTAATGATGTTGAGCATTCTTTCATGTGTTTGTTGGCATTCTGTGTATCTTCTTTGGAGAAATGTCTATTTAGGTCTTCTGCCCATTTTTGGATTGGGTTGTTTGTTTTTTTGTTATTGAGATGCATGAGCTGCTTATAAATGTTGGAGATTAATCCTTTGTCAGTTGCTTCATTTGCAAATATTTTCTCCCATTCTGAGGGTTGTCTTTTGGTCTTGTTTATGGTTTCCTTTGCTGTGCAAAAGCTTTGAAGTTTCATTAGGTCCCATTTGTTTATGTTTGTTTTTATTTCCATTTCTCTAGGAGGTGGGTCAAAAAGGATCTTGCTGTGATTTATGTCATAGAGTGTTCTGCCTATGTTTTCCTCTAAGAGTTTGATAGTTTCTGGCCTTACATTTAGGTCTTTAATGCATTTTGAGCTTATTTTTGTGCATGGTGTTAGGGAGTGTTCTAATCTCATACTTTTACATGTACCTGTCCAGTTTTCCCAGCACCACTTATTGAAGAGGCTGTCCTTTCTCCACTGTACATTCCTGCCTACTTTATCAAAGATAAGGTGACCATATGTGCGTGGATTTATCTCTGGGCTTTCTATCCTGTTCCATTGATTTATCTTTCTGTTTTTGTGCCAGTACCATACTGTCTTGATTACTGTAGCTTTGTAGTATAGTCTGAAGTCAGGGACCCTGATTCCTCCAGCTCCATTTTTCGTTCTCAAGATTGCTTTGGCTATTCGGGGTCTTTTGTGTTTCCATACAAATTGTGAAATTTTTTGTTCTAGCTCTGTAAAAAATGCCAGTGGTAGTTTGATAGGGATTGCATTGAATCTGTAGATTGCTTTGGGTACTAGATTCATTTTTGCAATGTTGATTCTTCTAATCCAAGAACATGGTATATCTGTCCATCTATTTGTATCATCTTTAATTTCTTTCATCAGTGTCTTATAATTTTCTGCATACAGGTCTTTTGCCTCCTTAGGTAGGTTTATTCCTAGACATTTTATTCTTTTTGTTGCAATTGTAAATGGGAGTGTTTTCTTGATTTCACTTTCAGATTTTTCATCATTAGTGTATAGGAATGCCAGAGATTTCTGTGCATTAATTTTGTATGCTGCTACTTTACCAAATTCATTGATTAGCTCTAGTAGTTTTCTGGTAGCATCTTTAGGATTCTCTATGTATAGTATCATGTCATCTGCAAACAGTGACAGCTTTACTTCTTCTTTTCCGATTTGGATTCCTTTTATTTCCTTTTCTTCTCTGATTGCTGTGGCTAAAACTTCCAAAATTATGTTGAATAAAAGTGGTGAGAGTGGGCAAGCTTGTCTTGTTCCTGATCTTAGTGGAAATGCTTTCAGTTTTTCACCATTGAGGACAATGTTGGCTGTGAGTTTGTCATATATGGCCTTTATTATGTTGAGGAAAGTTCCCTCTATGCCTACTTTCTTCAGGGTTTTTATCATAAATGGTTGTTGAATTTTGTCGAAAGATTTCTCTGCATCTATTGAGTTGATCGTATGGTTTTTCTCCTTCAATTTGTTAATATGGTGTATCACGTTGATTGATTTGCGTATATTGAAGAATCCTTGCATTCCTGGAATAAACCCCACTTGATCATGATGTATGATCCGTTTAATGTGCTGTTGGATTCTGTTTGCTAGTATTTTGTTGAGGATTTTTGCATCTATGTTCATCAGTGATACTGGCTTGTACTTTTCTTTCCTTAGAGTATCTTTGTCTGGTATTGGTATCAGGGTGATGGTGGCTTCATAGATTGAGTTTGGGAGTGTTCCTCCCTCTGCTATATTTTGGAAGAGTTTGAGAAGGATAGGTGTTAGCTCTTCTCTAAATGTTTGATAGAATTCACCTGTGAAGCCATCTGGTCCTGGGCTTTTGTTTGTTGGAAGATTTTTAATCACAGTTTCAATTTCAGTGCTTGTGATTGGTCTGTTCATATTTTCTATTTCTTCCTGATTCAGTCTTGGCAGGTTGTGCATTTCTAAGAATTTGTCCATTTCTTCCAGCTTGTCCATTTTATTGGCATAGAGTTGCTTGTAGTAATCTCTCATGATCTTTTGCATTTCTGCAGTGTCAGTTGTTACTTCTCCTTTTTCATTTCTAATTCTATTGATTTGAGTCTTCTCCCTTTTTTTCTTGATGAGTCTGGCTAATGGTTTATCTATTTTGTTTATCTTCTCAAAGAACCAGCTTTTAGTTTTATTGATCTTTGCTACCATTTCCTTCATTTCTTTTTCATTTATTTCTGATCTGATCTTTATGATTTCTTTCCTTCTGCTAACTTTCGGGTTTTTTTTGTTCTTCTTTCTCTAATTGCTTTAGGTGCAAGGTTAGGTTGTTTATTCGAGATGTTTTCTGTTTCTTAAGGTAGGATTGTATTGCTATAAACTTCTCTCTTAGAACTGCTTTTGCTGCATCCCATAGATTTGGGCTCGTCGTGTCTCCATTGTCATTTGTTTCTAGGTATTTTTTGAGTTCCTCTTTGATTTCTTCAGTGATCACTTTGTTATTAAGTAGTGTATTGTTTAGCCTCCAGGTGTTTGTATTTTTTACAGATCTTTTCCTGTAATTGATATCTAGTCTCATAGTGTTGTGGTTGGAAAAGATACTTGATATAATTTCAGTTTTCCTAAATTTACCAAGGCTTGATTTGTGACACAGGATATGATCTATCCTGGAGAATGTTCCATGAGCACTTGAGACAAATGTGTATTCCGTTCGTTTTTGGATGGAATGTCCTATAAATATCAATTAAGTCCATCTTGTTTAATGTATCATTTAAAGGTTGTTTCCTTATTTATTTTCATTTTGGATGATCTGTCCATGGGTGAAAGTGGGGTGTTAAAGTCCCCTACTATGGATGTGTTACTGTCGATTTCCCCTTTTATGGCTGTTAGTATTTGCCTTATGTATTGAGGTGCTCCTATGTTGGGTGCATAACTATTTACAATTGTTATATCTTCTTGGATCGATCCCTTGATCATTATGTAGTGTCCTTCTTTGTCTCTTCTAATAGTCTTTAGTTTAAAGTCTGTTTTCTCTGATATGAGAATCGCTACTCCAGCTTCCTTTTGGTTTCCATTTGCATGGAATATCTTTTTCCATCCCCTCACTTTCAGTCTGTATGTGTCTCTATGTCTGAAGTGGGTCTCTTGTAGACAGCAAATATATGGTTCTTGTTTTTGTATCCATTCAGCCAATCTGTGTGTTTTGGTGGGAGCATTTAGTCCATTTATTTAAGGTAATTATCGATATGTATGTTCCTCTTCCCATTTTCTTAATTGTTTTGGGTTCGTTATTGTAGGTCTTTTCCTTCTCTTGTGTTTCTTGCCTAGAGAAGTGCCTTTAGCAGTTGTTGTAAAGCTGGTTTGGTGGTGCTGAACTGTCTCAGCTTTTGCTTGTCTGTAAAGGTTTTCATTTCTCCATCAAATCTGAATGAGATCCTTGCTGGGTAGAGTAATCTTGGTTGCAGGTTTTTCTCCTTCATCACTTTAAATATGTCCTGCCAGTCCCTTCTGGCTTGCAGAGTTTCTGCTGAAAGATCAGCTGTTAACCTTATGGGGGTTCCCTTGTGTGTTATTTGTTGTTTTTCCCTTGCTGCTTTTAATATGGTTTCTTTGTCTTTAATTTTTGACAGTTTGATTAATATGTGTGTTGGCATGTTTCTCCTTCGATTTATCCTGTATGGGACTCTCTGGGCTTCCTGGACTTGATTAACTCTTTCCTTTCCCATATTAAGGAAGTTTTCAACTATAATCTCTTCAAATATTTTCTCAGTCCCTTTCTTTTACTCTTCTTCTTCTGGAACCCCTATAATTCTAATGTTGGTGTGTTTAATGTTGTCCCAGAAGTCTCTGAGACTGTCCTCAGTTCTTTTCATTCTTTTTTCTTTATTCTGCTCTGCAGTAGTTATTTCCACTATTTTATCTTCCAGGTCACTTATCCGTTCTTCTGCCTCAGTTATTCTGCTATTGATCCCATCTAGAGTATTTTTAATTTCATTTATTGTGTTGTTCATCATTGTTTGTTTCATCTTTAGTTCTAGGTCCTTGTTAAATGTTTCTTGCATTTTGTCTATTCTGTTTCCAAGATTTTGGATCATCTTTACTATCATTATTTCTGAATTCTTTTTCAGGTAGACTGCCTATTTCCTCTTCATTTTTTACGTCTGGTGGGTTTTTATCTTGCTCCTTTATCTGCTGTGTGTTTTTCTGTCTTCTCATTTTGCTTATCTTGCTGTGTTTGAGGTCTCCTTTTTGCAGGCTGCAGGTTTGTAGTTCCCGTTTTTTTTGGTGCCTGTCCCCAGTGGCTAAGGTTGGTTCAGTTGGTTGTGTAGGCTTCCTGGTGGAGGGGACTAGTGCCTGTGTTCTGGTGGATGAGGCTGGATCTTGTCTTTCTGGTGGGCAGGTCCACATCTGGTGGTGTGTTTTGGGGTGTCTGTGGCCTTATTATGATTTTAGGCAGCCTCTCTGCTAATGGGTGGGGTTGTGTTCCTGTCTTGCTAGTTGTTTGGTATAGGATATCCAGCAGTGTAGCTTGATGGTCGTTGAGTGAAGCTGGGTGCTGGTGTTGAGATGGAGATCTCTGGGAGATTTTTGCCGTTCCATATTATGTGGAGCTGGGAGGTCTCTTGTGGACCAGTGTCCTTAAGTTGGCTCTCCCACCTCAGAGGCACAGCACTGACTCCTGGCTGCAGCACCAAGAGCCTTTCATTCACACGGCTCAGAATAAAAGGGAGAAAAAGTTGAAAGAAAGAAGTAGAAAGAAAGAAAGGAGGGAGGGAGGGAGGAAGGAAGGAAGGAGGAAAGGAAGAAAAAAAGAAAGAAAGAAGATAAAGTAAAATAAAATAAAGTAATATAAAATATAATAAATTTATTAAAATAAAAAAATAATTATTAAGAGAAAAAAAAGAAAAAAATTTTTTTAAAAAACGGATGGATAGAACCCTAGGACAAATGGTGGAAGCAAAGCTATACAGACAAAGTCTCACACAGAAGCATACACATACACACTCACAAAAAGAGGAAAAGGGGAAAGAATCATAAATCTTCCTCTGAAAGTCCACCTTCTTAATTTTGGATGATTCATTGTCTATTCATGTATTCCACAGATGCTGGTTATATCAAGTTGATTGTGGAGCTTTAATCCGCTGCTTCTGAGGCTTCTGGGAGAGATTTCCCTTTCTCTTCTGTGTTCTCACAGGTCCCAGGGTCTCACCTTTGGATTTGGCCCCGCCTCTGGGTGTAGGTTGCCGAAGGGCGTGTGTTCCCGCTCAGACAGGACGGGGTTAAAGGAGCAGCTGATGCGGAGGCTCTGGCTCACTCAGGTCCGAGGGGAGGGAGGGGCACGGAGGGCGGGGCGAGCCTGCGTCGGCAGAGGCCGGTGTGAGGTTGCATCAGCCTGAGGCGTGCAGTGCGTTCTCCCGGGGAAGTTGTCCCTGGACTCCGGGACCCTGGCCGTGGCGGGCTGCACAGGCTCCCCGGAAGGGAGGTGTGGAGAGTGACCTGTGCTCGCACACAGGCTTCTTGGTGGCGGCAGCAGCAGCCTTAGCGTCTCATGCCCGTCTCTGGGGTCCGCGCTTTTAGCCGCGGCTCGCGCCCGTCTCTGGAGCTCCTTTAAGCGGCGCGCTTAATCCCCTCTCCTAGCGCACCAGGAAACAAAGAGGTAAGAAAAAGTCTCTTGCCTCTTCGGCAGGTCCAGACTTTTCCCCGGACTCCCTCCCGGCTAGCCGTGGCGCACTAACCCCCTGCAGGCTGTGTTCACGCAGCCAACCCCAGTCCTCTCCCTGCGCTCCGACCGAAGCCCGAGCCTCAGCTCCCAGCCCCGCCCGCCCCGGCGGGTGAGCAGACTAGCCTCTCGGCCTGGTGAGTATCTCGGCACCGAGCTTCTGTCCGGGAATCTCCCCTTTGCCCTCCGCACCCCTGTTGCTGTGCTCTCCTCCGCGGCTCCGAAGCTTTCCCCCTCCGCCTCCCGCAGTCCCCGCCCGCGAAGGGGCTTCTAGTGTGTGGAAACTTTGCCTCCTTCACAGCTCCCTTCCACTGGCGCAGGCCCCGTCCCTATCCTTTTGTCTCTGTTTTTTCTTTTTTTCTTTTGCCCTACCCAGGTACGTGAGGGGTTTCTTGCCTTTTGGGAGGTCTGAGTTCTTCTGCCAGCCTTCAGTAGGTGTTCTGTAGGAGTTGTTCCACGTGTAGATGTATTTCTGGTGTATCTGTGGGGAGGAAGGTCATCTCCGCGTCTTACTCTTCCGCCATCTTCTCGGAAGCCCGACTCGGAACCATACATATTAATCGGAGTCTTTGGGTTGTAAGAATGAGACTCATAGAAGTTTCCTGGTAAAAGGTAGATTTTTTTTTTGTAAGATACAAGTGTCCCGGCAATAGAACTGAAACCTAAGCGAGTTTTGAGATTGTTTCTCTAGTCATTTTTCTGGAATCTCCACTTCTCTTTTCATGTTTGTTGCCTTCTCTCGTTGCCAGTGGGCTTTTTCTCCTGCTCATAGTTTCTGCTCCCATATAATGTTGTCTTATACAGAGAACATCATCAGTCTCACACATTACTAGGCCATGAATTTTCATCTTTCCTTTCCACTACCAGTGGCTTCCCTCTTTCAATATTACCTGATCGTTATCTTTTGGTTATTGGTTCCCTCGTGTGTTGGATGTCTTTGAATCACATGACCTCCATCTAACCCACCTGTTATCCATGGAATATCTTTTGGGACTGGTTCTTAAGTAGTTGTTATGAATATTTTATAAAGAGCTCTGTGGATGGCAAATATTCTAAAGCAAGCCCTGGTAAGTCTAGCGTGATTTCAGGAAATGTTTTGAATAGCCAACATGTCTTCCTTATTTAGTTAGTTTGGATGGCATTTATTCTTAGCTTCTGTTATTATGTAAAATATATGGGAATAAATGCAGTATGTACAATTTTCTTGTGTGGATAATGGTAAAAATAATGATAATATTTTTCCATGAGTAGATGAATCTTAGGGAAATAATTTCTTAGCTTGTAGGAAGTAATTTTGTTTCATTGTTGTCATTCCCTTCTATTTTCTCCCTAGGATGCCAGATGAGATAACTAGAACTCTTATGTCAAGCATGTGGTCAGACCCTCAGTGTAACTGAGGTTTGTTCTTGTTCAGTAGCAGCTAATATTAAATTGAATGTTTTCAAATATTTACGCACAGTAATACGCTCCATTTGGTCTACACTGTGATTTTTGGCTCCTACTTAAAAATAGTTCTATGCCCCTTAGCAAATATAAAAGCAGGAAGACCATAATGTTCAAAACAACAGACTTATTAAATATGTAGTGTATTTTTTCTTTTCTGTTTTCCTTTACCACCTTCATATTGCTTCTGGAATTCTTGGCAGATTTACACACTTTTTTACTGTTTAAAAGCATACATTTTAGTTGTTTCCCTTTTTAGAACGTGTAAGATCTGTGTTATATGATCAGCTTTCATCATGATTCATTTTGGTGAGGGGAACTTAATTCACGTCCCCCGTTGTCTCCAGGCTTCGTTTTTGCGATATGCTTTTACTGATCAAGCATTTGCATTTAAAATATTTTCATTTAGTCGTGATTTCATTTAGTAGTGATTTCATTCCTTTAATTGGTCTTATACTAGAGAGAAAAAAGAAAAAGAATGACTATAAAGCTCACAAATTTTTTTCCTTGCATAAAGTGTAAAATTGGTTCCTATTTCAGAATTAATGAGTTTACTCTGTTGGGGGTCTAGCCAGCTTGTCAATACAATACAAATATGGAGTCAACTAGAAATGAAAAACATGAAGAGGTGCTGAGGATAAGGAGATGACTCCTAAATCCTACCATAGTGGGAAAACACAGAAAACACAGAATTCCTCTGCGATAGATTGCTTTATTGTTTCCAGCAATCCTCTCTCTTTCATGTAAGAGCGTTCTAAATCCTCTTTCATTGCCACGTGACTTTGACTTAGGCTCTGTAACCCAATTTGGGCAATGGAATGTGAGTGGATATAATTTATGTCACATCTCAGCTGAGGGTTAATGGGCATTGCTAGGTTCTGCCAGTTCTTTTGCTTTTTTCCCTCTGCCATGAAAATGGCATATCCCAAAGAGGAGTGCTGCTTCAGCCTGGGGAATAGAACAAGATCAGAGATCGGAGATGCAGCAGACATGTAATATGAGAGAAATACTTGCTATTGTAAGTCACTGAGATTTGGGGGTTATTTGTTACTACACCAAAGTAGAATGATATAAATCTTCATTTTTGCAATCTGTAGAAAGTTTTGAGCAATTCCTCTTTTTGCTATCATTGTCTCCAGAATAATAGTTTCAGGTTTTAAGTTCCTTGAAGTTCTTTAAATTTCTTTTTCCCGTGTATCTGCCACAAAGTAGTTTGTTAACAATTGTTTTAAGAGTTAATAATTTAATGAATAGATGGAAGATTAATCATCAGTTAGACAAACCCTTTCAATTAGACATTATCCAGATCAAAAGTATTGTCTCAGTCAGTAGCTTTTGAATTTTGGATTACTAAACTATTACTTCAAAATATATTATAATTATTGTGATTTCTTAAAACTGATACTAAGTTGTTTAATTCCATAACTGTGTAGACCGTGTGCTCTGTAAATGCCTGTTAAAAAGGCTAATGAATTTGGGATAGAAAATGTTAAATGTCCAAATTCTACTACAGAATATGTCCATATTTATAAATTTTGGCTGAGAAAACCTATTTTCTAGTTATTGAATATTTCATTAAATAACATTTGATAGACAGAAAATACATAAATCTCTAACATTCAAGGAATTAGCATGAAGTAAGATGTATATTTTACTTGAATCATGTTCTAAAGCAGACCAGAAAATGTAATTGAGAAATATAGGAACCAAAGCCCAAGCCATACCAAACCCAAATGTATCATTTCTTATACTGGTGTAACAGAGAGTAATAATTTCCATTCTTGACAATCTCTAGTTCCATGCAATTTACAATCTCATAAATCAAAACACACTGTCAGTCTCAGACTATGTGATCTCTTCTGTACATGAAAGAAGAAATCTCTTCTACCCGTGACCAGCACCGTAAAACTTACCACCCTAATGGCTGAGGCTACTCATTTTGATCCCAAGAGTTTTTAAAAGGAGAGGTGGGGGGTGTGGGGGACATAAGAGCAGGACAAGCTTTAGAAACATTCAGAATTCCACAATATAAGGATGAGTTGTGCTTTTGCCCTCAAAGCGATGCAGGCTTATTTGTAAGTTTTCTACAATAAACCAAAATGTTTGTAAAAAGAGATAATATATTTAAAATTACCTTGAACATGTTCTGTAGGTATCTTATGTGTCTGTATAGCTTTTGATTAATTGTGTCATTGATTAAAAGTATAACCAAGTCTCTATATATGTCAAGAACTTGGTGCTTCTACAAAACAAGCTTTACCATCCTTTCTTATCACACTCCTTAAACTTGGAAGGATGATAACCACCATGTACTAGAGGTTTGTTCTTCTAATCTTCTAAAATACACAGTGTATACAATTTTAACCATAGCTAGGATAACCTCATCCCACCATAATCAGAAGGACATCCTGATTTATCTGTCTTCCAGTTACCCATATCATATAAGCTCATCTCACTATAGGCAAAAATAGAGTTAGTTCCAAGATCCAGGTACAGTTTGATTTAGCTTCTTTTACCTTTTCTAGTAATACATGGCAAATATGATTTTTCTTCTGATACTGTATCTCCTTTCCTCTTTCTCAATTTCACTGCTCTTTTTAAAACTTGTTTTTAATTTATTAATAGTTTAATTCTCAAAATAGGTATCCTATGGTATCAGCAGAATCAGCAATCATGCAAAAGCTTATAGGAGTTACCTCTTATATGGCTAACATTCAAGAACTATATTTAAGTTCACTTAGTTTCCCTCAAAGGTCCAATAAACATAATGAAAAAAGATAAAGGAGATAATTTATTAAGTCCTCTGCATGGAAGAGAATGGCTTCTCATGAATAGCAATATCTAAAATTGAACCTGTATACTCGAAGTGAGAGAAACCACTGCAGGCATGATTATGAAGTACAATAGTAAGGCCATTTGTCAATATGAAGCCATGGAATGCTGAATATTTACAAAACTTTTTCCTATTACATGGAGTTCTAGTATATTAATGAAGCAGGATTTGAGTCCTCAGGTAAGGTCAAAATAATTGCATTTAAGTTCGGGAAAGACAACTGGGGAAAGTACAAGTTTGCCTTGCTGGCCTGCAGGCACAAGCATTGAAGCTTTTTGTACTTTTGCTTAAGATTTTTATTATTTGCTGTTTGGAACTTTATATAAGCTCATATTGGAAGAAATAGGATTTCTGTGTGCGTGTGGCATATAGGGAAGAAAAGGTTGTAAGCCACTTCCTCCCAGTGCCCAAACATTTAGTTCTGTTACAAATGATAAAGGATATTCACTTACTGTGTATGAGTGCATTGTCCAGTTAGATGGTAATTGTGTGTTGAGCTTTATAAAAACATTCTTAATCTAAGGTATCCCACTAGTTAATTCTTCAAGCTTCTCTAATCATTTCTCTCTCTCACTTTATTTTTTCCCTGTTTCTCTTAATGTTATCTCAAGTTTTTTTCAGGGACACCTGAAGGTTAAAGTTAGCAGATTAAAAAATTTGATACCAAATATGAGGTGTTTATTTGCACCTACCCAGACATTACTCCTTTTAAGCACCTCGACATTAGAGCAGATTCTTTGAATTTATTATTCTATTTCAATAAATTAAATTTCACTGGAACTATTCTATGATGTAAATAATAGTGAAACTTTAGAGGGCTCAAGACAAACAGTTCAGTTTCATCTTTTAGAACTAACTACAGCTGCTTTTGTGCTACAACTGCACAGTTGAGGAGTTAAGACAGAAACCTTATGGCTTGCAAAGCCTAAAACATTTACTATCTTGTTCTGTATAGAAGAAAGTTTGCTAATCCCCATTATACTTATATGTTCATATTTGAAGGTGGGAGACAAGATTAAAATACGTAGAGAGAAGGTAAAGGAGCAGAGCCTGAGTATTTCTTTTTGTTACATTGTAGGAAATTGTTGCCATCTTGAGGGGCAACTATTAGACACCATGCAGGGTGATTTTCACTTTTATAAATCAGAAATATGCCTGTAATGGATCTCAGTATTAGACCCAATTTTAAAATCCCTAAACTGCTGTAGGAAGATTATGGAGGGTGGGTGAAGAAACATGCAGTTTTTGTTAAAGAACCACCTTTGGCTCACAGTGGGTAATCTATTCCTGTTCTACTTGCTGTAGCTAAAGTAAAATTTTTTGTTCAAGTTCCAACTGCTATATAATGGACATTTGCCCTAAATATTGCTGGTTAATTTAGTCCTCTTTTGTGGGAGAGGATCCCAATGGATCACTGTAAATAAATGATAGTAAATTGGAGCTTTACTGGAGATTGGAAAACATAACACCTAGGTCTATAAAAATATTTGTAGTTTGGCTGAGTGAAGCCATGGTTGGTGGAAATGTATTGCAGGCAACTTATCCTACTTTTTGGAAAACTGTTAAAGTAACTTCTTCCTCTAATTGAGGAAACAATTTAAATCTTTAAAGAAACACACCAATAAATGTTTCTATTATATATTTCATGAGATTAAAATGTAATATATCAAGTTATATTTTTCAAATGTATTTTTGAAATGATTTGAAATAATCAAAAGTACTTTTTTTGAAAAAATGCCATTAGGATAACAGATTATCATTTGGTGTAAGATAAAATTAGATAACATTCCTCACATCATATACAAATATAAACTCAAAATGAATCAGAGAACTAAATGTAAACAATGGAATTATAACTTCTAGGAAAAAACAAGGGCATATTCCTATGTAAGCTGGGTGTAAGGAAATGCTTTCTAAATTGATTCAATATTCAGACACAAGAAAATTAAAGATGGCTAAATTTCACTAGATAGAAATAAAAACTTCTCCATGACAAAAGCACCCAAAGTAATGTCAAAAGACAAAAATTGGGAGAAAATATTTACAAAAGATGTAAATAGAAGATTTCCCTAAATGGCTCTGAAATATGTGAAAAGATATGCATCTTTATTCATAATAAGAGCAGTGAAAAGTAAAACTACACTGAAATACCCATGATATTGGCAAAATTTCAAAAATTTAAAAATACACTCTGTTGGCAAAATTGTGGGTAAACAGGCATTCTCATACATTCCAGTTGGTAAAACCATATGGAACCATTTGGCCATATCTAAGAAAATTACTTGGGCACTTATCTTCCAACCCAGAAATCCTAATTCTTGGAGTTTATCCTGAAGATACATACCCAATACTACAAAAATATATATACACAGGGTTTTTCACTGAAGCATTATTCATAGTTGTAAAATATTGGAAATTACTAAGACATCCAAACTTAGGTGATTAGTTGAATAAGCTATGATACATACATACAATGGAGCTTTATGCATCTGTAAAAAAGAATGAGAAAGATATCTGTAAACTGATGTGGGGTAATTTTCCAAGAGATAATGTTAAGTGAAAAAGCAAAGTGCCAAGAGACAATATATATTAAGTTTTAACTTAAAAAAAAAAAGAGGAATTAAATAAATACACACATACAGTCATTCCTTGGTATCTGCAGGGGATTGATTCCCCCTTTGGATACCAGAATTCAAGAATGCTCAAGTCCCTTATATAAAATGGTGTAGTATTTGCATATGACCTAAGCACTTCCTCCCTAATACTTTAAATCATCTCTAGATTACCTATAATACTTAATACAATGTAAATGCAATGTAAATAGTTGCAAATACAATGTACATGCTATGTAAATAGTTGCCTGCCTGCAACAAATTCAAGTTCTGTTTTTTTGGAACTTTCTGGAAAGTTACATTTTTTTCCCAAATATTTTCAATCTGCTGTTGGTTGAATCTGTGGGTGTGGAGCCTGCCGGTAAGGAGGGCCAACTATATCTACTTATTTGAATAAGAAGAAGCAGGGTGAAGGCTAAGCCAATACAAGTGGATGAAATATGGAGCAGGAGGCATAGGGGAGGGAGTGATACTTCTCTGAGTATACTTTTCTGTATAGTTTTGACTTTTAGATGGAGGTTACTGTTCTATATATTCAAAAATGAATTTAATGATCTGAATAAATGGATATATAAAGAAAGATGGGAAATTAAACAATCCTAAAACTGAAAGCAAATATACACAAACACAATTTTATTCACATGAATAACATAAGCAAGCTGAAGGAGAACATTTTTTAAAAAAGAAAAGCTTAATTCAAGTAACTTGTGACTTTGGCTTTGATTATATGCCCTTTTGTCCCATGGAGTGAGGGAGTAGTAGATAAAAAGCTTTTTTAGGGGATTTGCTTATATTAGTGGTATTGGTGAAGCCATACTGAAATTCTGAGCTTATTTTATGTGTATTTTTGGAAGAAAAGAGATAAAAATAGAAAATGGGGAAAGGCAAGGAAAGACCCCATGAAATGCATTGGTATTAAAGTTATCATACATATATGATATATGTGTATATGTTTGTGATTATGTGTACACAAATACACAAGTATATACATATGTATAAATACATATATGCTTCTAGGCTCCTTCAGTGAACAGATTCCCATAGGACTTTCCATATATTTCTGTTAGACAATTTATTGTGATATAAGTATTTGCTAATATCTCTGTTCTGTCACTATTCTGTAAACTCTGTGAAAGCAAATGCTATGTTTTATAATCTTTGTGTTCTCAGAGCCTAAGGTTTTTCCCGGCACGTAATAGAATCCAAGTCAATATTAGTATTGAACTGAATAAATGGATGAGATTTATACTTATTTCAAACAGAAAGGATAGAGTCTGAGATACATTGTGACTCATTTTATTTAAAGATTCCAAATCCATTTAAACTGTCTCAACTTAATGTGGACTTATTGAGCCCTCGTGTCATCTCTGCAGCTATATTATTTTGGTTACCTTCTTAGACTCTGTGTTATCTCTGAATGTTCTCTCTCTCAAGTTGAGTCAGACTTGAAAGTCCTTGGATCCTACTTGCAGAAGACCTCTTCACCCATTCATTCCTCCCCACAGCTTTTACCTTAGTCCAGGCCCTTTTATTTCTCAATAACAACCTTCTGTTTCTTCCCCCAGCTACTGTTCCTCACTTACTACCCACCCTCCCCATTGAATATTCAGTCAATAGAACCCTGTTAGGTTAATCTTCAAAAAATACCGCATGCTGTATTCTCTGCTGAAAAATCTCTGCATCATCCACTACCCCTAAATACCAATTTTTCACCTAGAACTCTTCTACTCATTCCTCAATGCACATGTCTATTGATTTCTCACTTATGCCTTCATTCCTACTGTTCGTTATGCCTGGAGTCATCTCCCTTCTCCAGTTAATTTTTAACCTTCTACCTTTATTTCAAGGATTATCTCTTCTTAGTGGTCATTTCTTTCTCTCTATAGCCCTATATATCTCTTGCAATCACATGGTATTGTTGTATTTTTTATAATTTTTTTAGTTTACTTCTTCATATAGTTGTAAATTGAGTTTAGTGAATGTATTTGAACCTCTCTTCATCTGTGGACTGAGATGCTACAATAGAGATTCAATAAATATATGTTAAGGGTGGAACTATGTTTATATTTATGTTAAATTACAGTTTAAAGGTTATTAAAAGTAATTCTTCAAACAGAAGTCAAATGGTAAACATTTTTTAATTTCACTATATATTTTATTAAATTCCTAATTAATGATACACTGTATTTGAATAGATGTTAAAATGGATAGATTTTATCTGTCCAAAATTGCTTTGGTAAACAGTGTGTTTGAACTACATTTTTAAAGAAATGGTGCCACTTCTCCAATGCTTAAAAAGAAATATCTCTTAAGAAATTCTCTCTTGAGAAAATCCTCTTCTCTATGTTTGTTTGCCTATACCTACAACTTTAAAAGTGAATAAATGTAGGTATCTGCAACCAAACTGCTTCCATAAATAATGCAAGAACCACTTTGTGTGTGCATGCGTAAGATGATTGTTGAAACAATGTAGTAGTCCCTCCATAAATTTTTGTGCTCTCAGAAAGGCTGTTCAAACACATTACTAAAAATTCTCATCTCATAGTGATGATTGAATCCGTATGCCTAGAATTCACTTTAGCGAACACCTATACAGCAGAGATCTGATGATGTTTAGGGGAATTGAAATGAAGTACATGATTAAATAGGGAGAGCAATGGATTTCTTTTAAGCAATGGTAAACATTACCAACATACATGCAGAGATTTATATGATGCATCATTCTTCTAATTCTAGTTGTGCTGCATATGATAATAAGAGCAAAAGCGTTACCATAATGAGTTAGAATATGCAGCACAATATTCTGTATCAGTTACGAAGCAATGACATAAATTTAACCGTGCTATTTTAAAGCTGTGCACTTATATTTAAATAGGTGTTAAATTCCTGTGTGTCCTTAAATCTTTGGTAATTAATCAATAACATATATCTTTTGATCCTGGTAAGAGAAAAAAAAACCTAAAATAAATGTATAAGTATCAAACACATAAGTGAACTATCCGTACTATAAAATAACTTATTTCATTTGCATGAACTTTACTCTTTTTTTTGTCTGCCACCTGTCAGACAAAAACTGACTTTATTTAAACTAATTTAAATAAACTTTAATTTTTGACATTTTTAATATTTTTTAAAAATTTTATTGAAGTATGCTTGATTTACAGTGTTGTGTTGGTTTCTGCTGTACAGCTAAGTGAATCAATTATACATATACATATATCCACCCTTCTTTTTTTTTTTTTTTTTTGCGGTACACGGGCCTCTCACTGTTGTGGCCTGTCCCGTTGCGGAGCACAGGCTCCGGAAGCGCAGGCTCAGCGGCCATCTCTCACGGGCCCAGCCGCTCCGCGGCATGTGAGATCTTCCTGGACCGGGGCACGAACCCGTGTCCCCTGCATCGGCAGGCGGACTCTCAACCACTGCTCCACCAGGGAAGCCCTGTCCTCCCTTTTTTAGATTCTTTTCCCATGTAGGTCATTACAAAGTACTGAGTAGAGGTTCCTGTGCTATACAGTAGGTCCTTATTAGTTATCTATTTTATATATAGTGGTGTGTATAAGTCAATCCCAATCTCCCAATTCATTCCCCCACCCCATTCCTCCTTGGTAACCATAAGTTTGTTTTTTACATCTGTGACTCTATTTCTGTTTTGTAAATAAGTTCATTTGTACCATTTTTTTAGATTCCACATGTAAGCAATAGCATATGATATTTGTCTTTCTCTGACTTACTTCAGTATGATAATCTCTAGGTCCATCCATGTTGCTGCAAATGGCACTATTTCATTCTTTTTTATGACTGAGTAATATTCCATTGTATATATGTACCACATCTTCTTTATCCATCCCTTTTCTCTTTTACAGTCTTCTAGCCTTCTGCTAGTTAGCAGAGGTATACTGATCACACCCATATTTAATAATTTCATCCTGTTTATATTTTAAATCATATTTGTTTTGTTCTTGTGTAGTACACCTTCACCTTATGACTATTTTATGAATGTTCTTCCATCTTCTTTAAGTTCTTCCCTACCTGATCATCCAGATTTTTATAAGGCATTTCAAGTCAAATACCAGTGTTACCCATCTTTTTTTTTAGTAAAGGCCACATCAACTCCTGTTAACATATATCTGTAGATATTAGAAATGAATGTGGGAAAATACACCACCTCTTTTTAACTGTTTCTGTGTATCAGCAAACTGAAAGAGATGTGTGAAGAATTTTTAAGAGATTATTTTAAAAAGTATTCCTTGCATAATCTTTTTCTCAGATAATTACATGTATGCTCTCTCCTTTCTTGCTCTTTTAAGGTTTATCTTATTTTTTTAACTTAAGTATTCATATCCATAGAAATATTAATATTTTGGACAATAACATACTTTAGAAGCTAACTTATACTTATAATATTAAAGTGTTAATAGTTTTATGCCTATTATGTCTCTGACATTATCCTGAGAAAACAATAAGACAAGAAGGTAATTATAGGGTAGCAGTGATTTAAAGGTGGACCTAAAAATAGATGCTAAGTTATTTAGTTATTATCAATGACATAAATACTAACTTTAAATTATATTACTTAAGAATTATTTATATAAAATTTATTTTCCCATTAAATAAACATGAAAGATGCCTAGTAATTTCATTTCACCAAATAAAGATAGGATTATCCCACTAATTAACAATTTGGAAGATAAAGCATTAATTACATTTATGATTTCTGCTCAAATTATAATTTTTATTAAATATATATAGGTATTTTAAATTATCTTGTATATTTCCTAAATTCCATCTACAGAATTGTGCTAATATAATCTTTTTATCCTAACTTATTATTCCACATAGACTTATTTAAAGCTTCTGAGAGTATTACCTCATATGGGAATTGAAAACTAAGCAAGTTCTTGCCCATGTTACAACTTTTAACTTTTAGCTGTCAAAGCACATCTCATGGTTTCCTGAATTGGATTCATTATTTCATTCACTCTCCTTTGTTCAAAGCAAACCAGTTTACATATATTAACTATGCACTTCTTTTCAAACTGTATTGGTGTATCAGTTAGTTTTGAGTGACCTGCTACATTAGTAATCTTGGTATATGACTTATGCTGTCCATACGCTAAGCTCCAAGAGTCAGGAGATGTATTTGTCTGGTTCATTCCTATATTCCCAGCATCAGGCATGGTGTCTATTAAGTGGATTCTCTTTGGCATATTGGTGATGATATATGTTGTCTTTGCATATATACATACGGTTGGGCTTATACTAGTATTTGTGTATATATTACTTATGATTTCACATATATTATATGAAATCAATATACACATAATAATAAGAATGCTTTCATTGGATTTATTCAATACTTATAGTGCTCTTTTTATTTTCTTTGCAAGGGTACACCTACACCTTCCACGTTTTACCAGTGATTTTATGCTGTCTGCATATGATAAATCTCCAGAAGTTAAGGAGAGTTTCTTAGAATACTTGTTAATCATTTATATTTTGATAGATTGTACTTTCTAGGAAGGGGCAAATTATTATAGAAAGCTGCTAGTGAAAAAGAGAGATCAGTAAGGAAAGAATGAGATGACTAGAGCTGTTTAGCTTGTTTGCAGGAGTTTATTTCTAGATTAAGTAAGTTTTCCTGGATATAAAAACATATTTACTAGTAGTTTATCATAAAAAAATTTCTGAAACTATTCCCTAAAGATATATATCATTAACAACATTGTACCAGATGATAAATAAGCATGACACTTGTTTGATTTCACATTCCTTGCCTATATTACATTATAAATAGAAATATTTTAAATATGTTTGTACCACATTTTAAAATTAATGAATGGGAGTTTACATTTTTTGTTGATATAATTCCTACCTAAATTACCTGTGTTATATGACAAAACAGCATGCAGAAGAAACTCTGTATATAATTGTCTTATGAATAAATGAGAAGATGAGGTCCAAAATGGGATATCACTGACTTTCTGAAAAAATAAGAATTTTTCCTTTATACATGTATATATTCTCTAGTGTTTATACTTATTTAGTTCTTTGGAGACATAGTCTTTTTATCACTCTTAGTTCCTTACTTAGTCTCAGAAATGTGTTATTTGAGTACAAATAGCAACATTCTAACCACTCACAGAATCATTTCCATACTAATTATCTGTATTATAGTACAGCTTTGTAAAGGAGTGCAAAAATTATGTAATGATTTATGGATATTATTAATGATTAGTTTAAAGATTAGCAATATACAGAGATAATAAGTATAGTAGGCTAAATTACCCAAACTAATTGGCAATATTAAATGTACGCACGCACACACACATATATACACACAAACTCACTATACAAATTAAAATTTTCTCTTTTTTGTTTCTTTGTCATATTTACTTCTTTTGTATATGAGCTTGGACAGGAGGAGTAACTTCAAATTAAATTAAATCATACAAATACTTTCATGAAGATTTCTATCAATTGTACAGTCCAGTTCAAGGTGAAACTATTGAGAATAACATAACCAATCCATATTTCTGGGTGTAACAGGGATGTTTCAAATAATAATTGTATAAATATCTCTGAGATTTTTATTTAGTGTCATATTAGCTTTATTGCATCCTCACACAGTTATATGAAGAAATCATATTTTTTTGCTAGTGGTTAAAATTTTGGAAATTTAGAAATAATGTGTATATAGAGAGACATTAGTATGGGCGGTGGTGGAAAGATGGTAATAAACTGATAGTTTTCCATTTGTTCCATAGGTCACCATGGTATTGTTGACCTAACACAAAAAGATTGCCAGTTATTCTCCAGCAAAAATGGCTTTACTTGAGATTAGCAAAAACTCACATTTTGAGGTCTGCAACCGTGGTGAACCACATGCAGGTCTCCCCTCCCCCCAGGGACCTGGCACAGCAAGGGAAAGAGAACTCTTAGAGAGGTGAAAAGAAGTTGGGAGGGCTATTATAAACAAAGAGACCATTGAAGGAATTGAGAGTCTGGAGTACAGTGACTTTTCATTGGCTGAGTGGTGACAGTCTCATTGGCTGAGCTGTTGCCAGGCGAGAAGAAGAAATCTTCCTTCTTCCTCTTGGGCTCTGCTCTGTGGCAGGGCATGAAAGCTCCTCCTTAAGGTCTCCTGACTCCGTTTAACTGAGATTTTTGTTTATTATTTTTCTACAGTCTAAATGGGAATTTGCCATATTTTTGTAATGCATTAAGAGGCAGACATAGAATAAACCAGTCGTTCTTAAATATAAGGGTGCTTTAGAATCACCTGGAGGGCTTGTTTAGCACAGTGCAGAGATTGCTAGATTCCACCCACAGCATTTGATTTAGCAGGTCTGAGATGAGGAGAGAGACAGTGCAGGTCTAAAAATTTCTCAGGTTTGTTGATGCTGCTTGATTTAAGAGCACGCTTTGCAAACCAAGAGAGTAAAGAATTTACAGTTTTCTATTAAAATGAGCACAAAATTATTTCTGCCCAGCAAATTTCAATCATGGATTTGGCTAACAGCCTTGCATTTTTCACATTAAAAGAAACTGACTAATGTATCTGAGTATTGATATTATTGATATTCTAAATACGCATTAAATAACACATGATAGGAACCTGATAGGAACCTATTCAACTAGGTCTTTCTATCATGTTAAGTCTTGAGTTTAAAATAACCAAAGTCAGGAAAGACACCCCAGATTTTTTGGATTCCTTTCATAAATAAGGGGAGTATTTTCTGTATCATGAAATTCAAAGAATATCAGTAAAAATTAAAACCTATATTGAGTAGCTCTTGCTGAACTAAAACATGTATTTTTAAATGTTAGTGCCCATGATGGAATATTTAAATAAAAACCTATATTTATTTTTACTACGCTATATTTTACAATGAAATCTACTTTTAAGAATCCAGATTCAGAAGACTGTCATCTAAAAGTAACCTTAAGACAAATGGATATTTGTCATCAGTCTTAAGAGGTGTTAGACAAGGTTGATTTGTGTTGGTAAAATTTTGAGTGTGCTCTTGCAAACACCTGAGTGCTATTCAGCTTAATTGGGTTATAGCTCACGCTGAGTGTGTTTTCCCCCTGCTGTATCTAATTTCTCTTTTTCCCAATATTTTATTGTTTGGTTTTGGTTTTGAAGGTGTATAGAAATTAAAGAACTCTAATTTTTAAGAGCCCTAAAGGGAAGTATGCTTTTGTGTTAGTCATTCTTGTGAACACCTGTGCACTGTGAATTTAATTGGGTTACAGCTGGTGCTGAGGGAGAAATCAACTACATGAGGGTTTGCAGATTGACTAGAAACTTGACATGGCGCGTCATTGGTTTTTTTTCCCTTTGCTTTTTCTTTCAATACACTTGCGAGTTGCTTGGATCTGAAAGAGTCTGTAGGCAAGCTGAATGGGGTTCTTATGATCCATGATTAATATAGTAGCTGATACTGGATGGTGATGACCTCAGAAAAAGTCTATCTCCATTCTAAGATCATACAGTCCCTCAGTATAAGGTGATCCTAAACCTGGGAAACCATCTGGTCTACTTGTTTCCAGTAATTCAGAAACATTTATTATCATAGTTTGATTTTGAGAGATTAACCTTACAGTGATGTGAAGGTTTTCAGGGAAAAAAGACAAAGCACTTAATGTAACTCTGTATTTTACTATTAAGTCAGTATCCTAGACAGCTGTAAATTAGCTCAGCAGTTAAATATTGCATGTGTGAAGGCCATTTTGGAACCGGGGTAGGTGGCAATAGAGTGGTATTTCATAGCACCAAACATTAGAATCATTAATTAGATCACATTCATAGAAAACCATTTGTCTTGTTATTTCAAGGAAGTTTGCAAATGTAATAGGAATGAGTGTTTGTTTTAAATCTATTTTACATAACAAAAAGAAAAATAAGAAACACCAGCTAAAATTAATGACATCTAAAAATGTAGCTGAAGTATTCAATCATTAAAGTCATTTCTAACACATCAACTAAAAAGCATCTAGTCTTACTACTCTGTTACTTTAAATCTATAATACAAAAAACAGAAAAAGAGAGTTTATCCCCCTGCATTTTCCCTTGCAAATTAAACTCTGATGAATGACCTATATTTTCTTCATACCCTCTGTGATAAATTAAGCATGTTGTATCTATCAAGAGATAAAAATATTTTTAAATTCAGTAGCGCTATTAAAAAATACAGGTTATAAAGGAATAAATGCAAGTATGGCCCTGATACTTCTTCCCTAATACTCTTGATCTGTGATTAAGTCAGTATTTCCCATTTTTATAAGAGAAAACTTTCAAAACGATATGGACCATGCATTTTGGTCAAATTTTGCAACCTGATTTTCTTTGTGTGCTTATCTAACAAGCTTCAGGAAGACCGCTTGCTCTCAGGCACTCTCAGACTGAGCTTCTAACTGCTGGTCAGTTACACCAACAAAATGTCTCCCAGAACCAATACAGACAGAGGGTAAAACATTATGCTGGTGGCCTACTTTGTATTACACCTTTATGCATCCCCATATATAGAGCTGTCTCTATTGAAATAGTGTAGCCATTACAGGAGGATAAACTCAGAAAAGTGTTACTTGCTAGTGAAGACAGAGTGTAGGTTTAACTACTTTCCAAAATGGCACCCAATAGAGCATGCAGAGCTGCTGTCCAGCAGTACCTTATCATGGAAATAAGATGGATTTGTGGGCTGAGGTAGGTCTGAGGAGTCCTGACCAGAATAGGGACAACTGAAGGATCTGAGGAGTCCATAGACCGAACTCACACAACAGGTGGACCACCTAATTTGTCCTGGATATCTGAGATTATCAAATTTGTCCAGGGTTCTAGGGGGAAAAGTGAAAACAGAGTGTTTTGTGTGTCATAGGAATCTTACTCATTTTATATTCATGAAAAGATGCTGGAGACTTTAAGGAATGCCAAATAAGTTGTGAGCAAATGAGGGGGAGAGAGAAATTCTCTGCTTGACTGATTACTCTTCTCCAAAGTAGGCAACTTGGTCTTAAGGAATTAAAGACTGTCTCAAGTTTTCACTTTTATAAAACTCAACTCAATTTACTCCAGGTTCACAGATCCTAAGCTTTGTCAAATGTCATAAACAGCTATGGAATGTAGCTAGTCATTTTGGTACAGGAGAAAATACAAAGAATAAACGTTTGCTTGGCCCTTTATTCTGCCATTATGCCCCCACTTCTTTATGCTGCCCAGATCCATGTATTAGTTTCTAGAATAATTCAGCCACTGAGACTGAGACCTGTTACTTGAAATAAATATGAGTTATTTACGGAACCTGCTGTTTTTTAACACATTGCCTAAGGCAACTAACTGGGTTCTGTGAACTTTATGCAGGTATTATTGACCTGTTTTCTCTTATTGTAAAGTAAGTTTGTAATTACTATATGAAAGTAACCATTACGTAAGTAAATGTGGTTCTTAAATATATTTACGAAATAAAGAAAATGGTTGTACAGGCAAAAGGCAATAAATGTATTTTACCTGTGGGTTAAACTCTGAAATTATCTTGGTGGGAAATTTTAAGCCTGATGGCAGTGTCAAAAATGTTAAGCTTTAGACTCTGGAACTTGGTTAGCTGTTATAAATTTATGAGATCTGCTGTGATAGTAACATTTTAAATGCAAATCTGTGTTTAGTTGAACTTTCTCTTTTTGGCAACTTGTACTAGAATGTACCTACAGTCTCAGTAAGCTGGTCAAATTAGGGCTTATCGATGTATTTTACTCAACTCTAAACAATAATTATTCAGACGATTGTATCGTGTTGTCCTAAATTAACTTACCCGACCATATGTAATATTCCCCGAGGACATACATGCACATAAAATATTTTAAACTATTACTTACTGATCCTGATATTTTATTTGAGAAAACAGGCTTTTTTAAGAGTTCCAAGAAAAATAAAAATATTAAAGAGGCTTTTCTTTGACACCTAACCGCTAGATTCATTAGTTCATAAATTAAATATTTTAAAGTCAACTATGAGTAAAGAACTGTGGTAGGTGAGTGACTATGGAGATGAGTTAAAGCCTAATGAGATAAAAGTCATTTTTCCTAACACAGCAGAACTGTAAGGGAACACTGACATTCCTGAATGAAACCTGAAAGCCTCATAGGCACCTCAAACTCTAAACCACAAAGATGGTTCCCCATCATAATTGCATTTCCACCTCACCGGGCACCAAGCTGGAGAGGAACATCCTAGATATCTGCCTGTGCCTTGCTTGCTCTCTATGTGAAAATCCCTCTACAAGCAGCTCTCATGTCAAATTGCTAAATATTTCTTGAAATTGCCCTCTTCTCTACCTTCCGTGTCCGTAATTTATTTTTAGACCGCTATTAAATTATTTATTTCTACATTTACACATCCAGACTAGGCACTACCGTGTGTCAATTCTGACCTAGTTATGACAGAAAGCAAGAGAATGTGGTCTTAGGTGGCTTATTTAGGGGGTCGTGGGTGGGAGACGCATGTAAACAGATAATGATGTATGAGAATAAATTATATAGCAGGTGGAATACATAAGAGGGCAGCCTCAAATATCCTTTATCCTGGACCTTTCATCTTCTTTCTTGTCACATATCATATGCCTAGCTTAGATGCTAGTCTCTCTGAGACCCTCTCATTATTCCCAGTGTCTGGGCCACGGACCCATTCTGTATGTTTTCATATAACTTCTCCACTTTTGCTTTCACTAAAAATCTACACAGAAGCACTAGATTTTAGTTAGGTTCTTGTCTCTATTTCCTGTCAAACTGTAAGTTCCGTGAAGACAGGTACCGTGCCTGGATTATTTATCGAATTCCTCGATGCTGGGAAAATATTGTTTGCATGAGGTAGTACAACTCTCTCTGGGCATTGGATAGAAAGAGTCATTGAGAAAGTAAACTTGAGTTGACTTTTAATAAAGAATTAGAAATTTTCCAAGTAGAAAAGAGGGTGACAGTGGCAAAATAAAAGCACATATGATGACATGGAACAACACAATGACATGATATGATGCATGAGCTCAGTAGTTTGGTGTGGGTAGGGCATCTTGTCTGGGTAAGGAGATCAGGGTGTGCATACATGAGGGCCAGGAAAATGAAGTGCCTTGTGTATTTTGTAGAGAAATACAAACTTTATCCTGTGTGCTGAAAGTTCCAGAATGGGGCTCCCTGAGTTTGTTTTTCACTTACTATCTGTGTAATGTTGGGTAATTTATTTAAACTTTTCAGGACTCAGCTTCATCATCTGTAAATTTGTGATTATAAGGATTATTTTGAGGATTAAATATATGTCCTTAAATGCTTAGGACAATGTGGACCCATGGTGCTATATAAGCTAGCTAGTTTTGCTGTCATGCTCTTTATTTTCATTATTTGAGAGCCATGGGAAAATATTAAAGCCATTAAGTAACATAATTGCATTTTAGAAAGGTAATTACAGCAAATAGGGGGAGGAAGGATTGGAAAGGAAGAAAACCAGATGAAAAAGACAATTGAAGAGGCTTTTATGATAGGTTAAGTTTACTTAAACTTTATATAGTTTGGATATTACATTTAAAATAGTTTAATGTTAAAAATTAAACACTTTAAACTGTGAAAAGTATCCAAGGGAGATGTGATGGTTACTTATTTAAGAGATAATTAAAAATAGATAAAAGTATGGAAGAGGGTGTTGCTAAGGAAAGAGAAGAAGAAATAATACCAGTAAGTTTTTGGGTTTATGGTTATTACCATTCATCAAAAAAATTAATTCAGTAAGGTACAAGGTAACATTCGTTATTGCATTGTTACTATCCATTAATAAGAAAGCATGTTGGGGAAAATGAAATGAATTCCTTAAAAAAAAAAAAAAGGAATTGGAGGTAACTACTGTGGACAACTATTTAGAGGTATCTGATAGACGATTATATGGTACTAAAGCAATGCTAATCAAAGTTCTGGTCCCCAAAGAAAGGTGTTTGTACCAGGAAGTAAAGGAAGAGCACGCTACATCTTTCATCAAGCACATTTTACTACCCACCACCCCCTCTGCAAAAGAACAGCTGATCTGAACTATGCTTAGGTGCTTAGTTACACAGTTAATTTACATTTTGACACAAGTTCCTTAGGTCAGAGCTGATTAGAATAATTTGAGGATCACTCGGAGAAACACTAGTCCAGAGTTTGAGAGAATTCTGAATTCAAGATATTAATTTAGAAGTATAAATTATATGAGCAATAGATGAGATACTGGAAGTATTAGCAAGTGCTAAGAGAAATCATGAGATGTGGGGGAAAAAAATCATTGAATTTTAAGGAGTGGGCGTAGAGGAACACGAAAAATGAGTAGTCATAGACCATGAACAAGAAGGGCATACTGCATTGAAGAAAAATAGGAGAGAATTCTCAGAGGGAGGGCATGTCAGTTCACAGAATGAGTGATAACACATGACATAATAATTAACTTACTTTTTAAGACAATGCTGGATATTTCTAAGCTAAAATTTGGGCTCCATAGTGCAGAGATGAGTATATAACACTAGAATGAAATAGAGGTAACACCACCTGCTTCGTGTGCCAAGCTACTCTAACATTTACAGGAAGTGAGAGGAAATTTTAAGAAGTTCATCACTGTGAGTTATGCCTGTAAAACAGTTCAGTTTTCATCCCTGTCTTTCCACCTCTCTCCAGAGAGCCACTTGACCCTCCAGCCACTGAGCTTTTCCAGCGAGGTACACAGAGCTGGTGTTTATTGTCTGCTTCCTGCCCCCTAGGTTCAGGGTTTACCTTTCTCTGACCTGCTAAGTCAGTTAACATTTGTTCATCAGATTTCAACCCCAGCGTTTTTGACACTTCCTATTTGTTGTGTTTTTTTCTCCAATTATCTTTTCCTTTCTAGCCTTATTTTTGTTCCTCAGCATTTTAGTGAAGTTTGAGGAGAGTGCAAATATAAACATGTGCTAACGCCACCCATTTACCTGCAAGTCCAAAGCTGTCATGTGAAGTAAATATATACTCGTGCTGAAATAACAGTCCTGCCTTTTTTTCAGTGATAAGTCATTCTTCTCCCATTCCTTTTAACTCCTAACTTTTCTGTTCTAAAGCACATTTTCATTATTTTCCTATTTTTCTAAAATATATAGGTAGAACTTACACAGATAGTTCCGAAATCTACATTTCCTTCTCTTTGTCTGACTCTGATTAATATGATTTGATTTTTCTTGCCTTGCACAAGACACTGATTTAAGCCTCTGCCTTTTTCTCACATCGTGGTAGGACTACAATTTCTGTGTCTCTAAAACGTAAATGTGAAACTGCTATCACTTATTGTCTATGCAATTTGTTTTACCCTTTTAAAAACTGAATTTCTGACATAAAAGACTACTTATTGTCTTCTCTTTCTCAGACTAAATAATCTTTCAGGTTTCCCTTAAATCTTTTTTTTCTTTTTGCTGATCTCACTAATTTCTATATCTCTATCTTTAAAAAGTACTGAAGTTAAATAGTGTTAAGAAGGACTCAGATTCAAAGCATCACATTTCTTTCCTTTCATATCTTTTAAAAAGTAAAATGAACTCACTTAGTAGACTTTTAAGCAGTTATGCTCTGCATTGCCTTCTCATCCATTCTTCTTTGCTGTACCCTATAGACTACCTAAAATATCTGTATATTGTAGATCATTTATCATATAGTCCACATCATTTTGAGTAATTATTTGTTCTTAAAATGGGAAGCCATTCATTTATACTTCATGTCAAATATGAGCAAATGATCATACTCATGAAGAGTAGCTGAAAATATTTATTAACTGTGCTAGTCTCTGGAATACCACTTCTAGTATCTTGGTGTTTCCCTTCTGAAAGCATAACTGTGAATCATGTGCCTTATAGAATTTCTATAATCATCAACTACATAGCATGCTTGAATAGCTAGAAAGATAAAGTGTCAGCTGCTTGTGAAATATATACTCTGAATCTATTCCAAAATTCAATTATACAGTGCTTAATTTCCAAGTAAGCCTAAGACTGTACTTTCTCATCTCCCTGAATTGGTCATTTGGCTTCTTTGTTGCATATGAAAAAAAGGGAGAAGTGGCACACCACTAGGTGATGTAGACTGTTGATATTCATGCCACTAACAATATCATATCATTCAATTGGAAGTGAATGTGGAATAGACCCTGTCAAAAGTCAAGAACTATTTACAGTTACTTGAAGTTATAATTACCACTGTTTGATCTACATTGAGATAAACAAAGAAAAGTAAAGAAGGGGAGGGGAGAGTAATATTTGGAGAGTGATTATTTTGATCCAGACACTGTGCTAGCTATTTTATGTATGTTACCTCATTTAATACACATGCCCATCCTTATAGACACTCATTTCTTTGTTTCTATTTGATTCTTAAAGACATTAAATTTTAGTATTTATTTAATACCCAATGCAGTTTAATAAATTCTATACGTGTGTTCTAAGATATATGTATATAAATTCTTTTCCGACAACAAATCTATGAGCGGTAGATGGAATTATTAGCATGATAATAAATGAGGAAACTCCAAATCAGAAGTTTAGTAACTTGTTCAAATTAATACATTTAGTAAGTCACATAGGTGGCTCTCTCTTACTCCAGAGCTCATACTGCTTCCACTGTACCATATTGTTTTCTCACACGCTGGTTAGTTTATCTTTTAATTTATTCCTTTACGTGAAATTTGGTATCTTTATTATTAACAGCCATTTAGCAAATTGTGTCAATATTTTTTCTCCTCTTTAAAGTTGCTAAATGTTTATTCATCATCATTGGGACTGATCGTTTTGTAAGTAAGCAGTTCCACAAATATACTCTAGTAGTAATAATATAGTTGGTAGTAATAGTTGTAGTCATAGTGTATACTGTAAGGATGTGCCATCTGCATGGTTTTAAATATTGCTTACAGTATATTCATAATTTTGTTCCTGGTACATAAATAAATGACTTTGCTTTATAGTTACAATGATAATATCTTCATCATTGTGTATCATTTATAAATAGAATATTCTGCTTGTATTACGTTGTTATCCATGTTTTAACTCTTTGACCTATGTAGGTAAAATTTGAGGTGCTACACAGAATAGCATGAGTTTCCCAGTCCTGAAATTTTTTACTCTTAGTCTTGTTTTCCACAGAATTATTAATGAAAAAACACCCTTCGTTTATTCGCATATTCTCACGATATGGCACTTTGAAGATGTCTTTTATTTCGTACTCACATTTCATAGCTAATGTTGCAAAGCAAACATTCCTTGCTGTGTTATTTATTGATGCTTAAAGGTTCAATGAATTATTCAGCCCCTTTACCCTTCTTGCTTTGCTGCACACCTATCAAGTTTTCAGAGCAGTTTCATATCAATAAATTTGTTCTTGCTTTGCAGCTCCAATTTCATGCTTGGCCTTTCCTAAACGACATACAAGAAAAATAAATAACCAGAAGGAATGAAATATGTATACAAATTGCTTTAAATAACTCAGTATCCAAATCAAAGTTCCCAAGGGTTTTAAAAATTAAGACATGAAAGCAAGACTTCAAAAACAGGCTACATGCAAATGTAATCAGTGAAAGACTTGTTAACATGCAATCTGTGGAGAGTGACACGTCTTCATAGGCATGTTGTACTCAGAGTTGAAAACACTCTTAACAAGTAAGTCCCTAAGAGTTCAAGGACTCACTGCCACTTTGTATCTTATCTTGTCACATACACACAAAGAGGCAGACAACAAAGGAATGAATGGCTAATCTGATCAGAATGAACAGGCAGTTCTAATAAAATGGCAGTCTGAGGTAAGAAGTCAAGAACTTCAGTATTTCTGGTTCCTGTAAAAAGGAAACCACCCATGATTATACCTACTTCAAATTGTCGACTGTCAAATCCGGAAAATTTATTTTCATTGATAAGAAAATAGTATCAAGGTCTTTTCATCATAAAAAATAAAGTGATTTTAATATGAGGGAGGCCATTCATGCTGTCCAAAACATGTGTGTCAAAGTACAAGAGTAAAAATTTGCTCTATCTTCAGCCAAAATTCCATTTGGATTTCAGTGAGAAAATATATTCTTTCCCAGTGTATTAGATTTATTGATGACAGTATCTCTCTCTTTTTCAAAATACTGAACCAAGTATAAACAATAAGCACACTCCCAAGAATGTGTTTCCATCCATCCATCAACCCATGCAATTTTCATCAAACGTACAGTTTTTAATGTCCCAGATGAAATAAAAAAGGAAGAAATAAAAGCGAATAAAAACGTCCTGTTCCTAAAAGGCTCATAGTTTATTAAGAAAACAAAGATAATAAAATAAGTACTATTGAGTGGTGCAGGCATTATGTTGTAAGTATCTTCATATAGTTTCCTTTTTTTAAAATTTTTATTGATGCATAGGTATAGCTGATTTACAGTGTTGTGTTACTTTCTGCTCTACAGCAAAGTGAATCAGTTATACGTATACATATATCCACTCTTTTGTTTTCCTGTATAGGCCATTGCAGAGTATTGAGTAGAGTTCCCTGTGCTATACAGTAGGTCGTTATTACTTGTCTATTTTATGTATAGTAGTCTGTATAAGTCCATCCCAATCTCCCAGTTTATCCCTCTGCCCCTTTCCTCCCTGGTAACCATAAGATTGTTTTCTGCATCTGTAACTCTATTTCTGTTTTGCAAATAAGTTCATTTGTACCATTTTTTTAGATTCCACATATAAGCAATAGCATATGATATTTGTCTTTCTCTGACTTACTTCACTAAGTATGGCAATCTCTAGGTCCATCCATGTCCCTGCAAATGACATTATTTCGTTCTCTTTTATGGCTGAGTAATATTCCATTGTATATATGTACCACATCCATTCCTCTGTCGTTGGACATTTAGGTTGCTTCCATGTCCTGGCTATTGTAAATAGTGCTGCAAAGAACATATAGTTTCATTTTAAAATATTCTTTCTTAAACAAGGCATTGGCAACTTAACATTTTCAATAGAATCAATGTTTTTTTGTTTGTTTCAATGTGTGTTAACACACATGCTATTTTTTAGTGACTTTTTTTTTTTAACCTGGACTGAATCCACTTGTTTAGTACAATAGGAAGGTTTCTGCACGTGAAGATAGGAAAATTCTAATCTTCAGGATAACTTTACTGAACTATCATCTAATTTAGCCATTCACCAATGACTGCCTGCAAATAGCTCAACATCTAAGAATAAGGAACAAGGTAGGTTCCTTTATTAAATTCCATGCAGTAGGTCATTTAAATTATCTTATTTAATTTAATACTCAGAATACCTGCTTGAGATTGATATTATCACCTCCATATTATATATGAAGAAACTACATGTTCCTTGTTTTGTGTCCCCCAGAAGCTGACCCTGAGATAGATGGGGAGTTAAAGTAGTTTATTTAGGAGCTAATCTCAGGAAATGCCAGGAGGAGAGTGGAGAAATGAAAGAGGTAAGGAAAGAGAGGTGTTAAGAGTGAGATTTTAGGCACTTACCAGTGTAGGTAATTGGAGTTCAGTCTTACTGAGGAACTTTGGGTGATAGTACATAGAGCAAGCCTCAGCTATCTCATCTTAGGGAACAAAGAGCTGGGAACTTTATCCGCTAAGGCTTTGTTTCTCACTGCTCCACTGCTGTTGGAGTTGAGCCAGCGCTTCCAGCTTGCCCAGCGCAGAGGCAGATTGTGCTCAGGCCAGGAAAAAAACCCTCAGGCCAAAAGTGCAGTAAGAATTCTTTAACACAGAGGTGGATGGGTATGACGCGTGGAGCCTCACCTGCATTCAGGGTAAAGAGAGTTGTTAAATAATGCTGTTTAAAACCAGATAACAATATTGGCAACAGAAATCAAACCAAGTGGGAAGCAAACAAAAAGTAAATAGTTTCCTTTCTCCTTCTCATTCTCTGGACAAATTTTTGGAACCTTTAACCTTTAATGGAGACAGAGTTTCAAATATGTTTCTAGTTTCTACTATGAAAATAGTAAAATGTCATTAAAAGCACGTTGCATGTACTAGTGCAATTCAGCGTACTTCCATTACCATAAATTATACAACAAGCATCCATTGAATACTGACTCTCATGAGGGAAGATTAAATTGTGTATCCAAGAACGAACAACTTGCCTGTATCAGACAGTTTTTTTTTTTTTTTTTGCAGTTTTGTGATGACTTCTTTGGTTATAGGCAATCATATTGCATTCAGTGTTGACTTACCACCTCACAAACTTTTGTTGCAAGGTTTTAAATTTCTTCTTAAATTTGCTTTGCCTGTAATCTAAAATAGGTATTCATAGTTATCTTAATAATTTTCTCTCCTTGCTGCTAGTTTCGCTCCTGGGGCGATCCATAATTTTTACGGCCTGTCTCTAGAGCCTTTATAATTTCTGTGTGCCTTGTATTTGTGAAGACCAACTTATGTAACGCTCAGAGAGAAACAAAGGAAAATGTTATATATCACAATGGCAGGATGATACGGCAGTTAGGGTAGTCCTTACGTAAAATGCCTGTTTTTGAAGTTATTACTTTAAGAATTCTGAACAGACATGATGACTTTCAAAGGAGTAAGCCAACCATGATCTGCTCCTGCATTTTATCTGGAAAAGTAACAATAATAGAAGTCCTCAAATCAGAGCTGAAAGTTTACAGTTCATATACTCTATTCCTGGCATCTTATTCACTGTGGGCAAAACAGTTTCCATCTATGTACATCATACTCCATGTTGACAAGACAGTCACCTGAAGCTTAAGCAAATGCTCTTCATTTGGCTCTTCTCTGGATTTGTGTGAAAAGTCAAATACGTTGGCTAAGACAAAAAGTATCATCAGCAGTGAGTCTCAGTAAAATTTTTTCCAACCTCAGTAAAGACTAAACAGTCATCCTAATGAATTCGTCATTAGGAACAATTAAATGGTTCATGATGCAGACATTTATTTGAACGATTTTAATTGCCATTTAACATGCCCTCATGTTGTCCAATTTATTCATCTTAGTACCTTTTAACCTTCATTTACATAATTTTTGCTGTTCTATTTACCTCCATTCATTGTAGGTCATTAATGAGAATGAATTGACACTGACATTTCCAGTGAGACTTATTTTTATATTCTTTTTCCAGATTGAGATGTTTCTGTGGTTTTCCAAGTTTTCTTTTTAAACCAATGAAGTTCCCTTCCCATCTCCATATGTTCTATTTAGAAAGACTTTTAAAAGTCATTTTGAAAACCTTTATTCCAGTTACAAATACAGCATTTTATTCTTCCCAGGTAATACTTTTTATGCCTTCAGAATTTTATAACACCCTGAAGTGTGTGGTGTGATCAATGAATATTACTATAAAGTAAATGATTTAGTCATTTATTTTCAATAATCCTCATATAAATGTAACTGAAAGTCTTTTATTATATGTTCTCTAGATGCCTGCAAAATGATGAACATATTAACAGCAAAATTCTTTGAAAAATTTTCTTAACCTAACCATAATTGATAAAATAATTTGACTGGAGAAAGAAGATACAGCAAATGCCTCATCATTTTTATCAGGTTGTTTTTTTGTGTGTGTGTGTGTTTGTTTTTAACTTGAAATTTATCAGCATCTCCTCTTTCCATTAAGGTTACATAGTCAAACACTTTGTAGGAAATCTTAATGTTATTCCTACTGGATTGTTGGATTGAATTTAGAAGGAAGATGACAATTTAAGTTTCACTTATTCAAACCTAATTTTTTTTCCCATTTGAAACATTAAATACTCTCTACTGTTTCCAACATGCATGTAATAACGTGAAGGGCAATATGAGTTGACAGGGAATAGAGAATGAAATTTACTTAGATCATTGTTTGATCTGCCATGAAGAAATTTTAAAGGCCTTTTTTACATTCCCTGCTTCAAAAACTTGAATGAGCTTCATGGAAAATATGCTGGGATTGTGTGCTTTTATGTTTTGGTTACTTAAGTCTTTTGCAAACTGAAGAACTTGTTTCTGCAAAAGAAGTTTCTCAGGTAGCAAGTGCTCAACTGTGCTAATGATAATAACTAGAGTTTCTTTAGAAAACTTAGGTATTCTATGACTTATTTTATTATGGCAGATGAAATTAAGGAACAAATTAAAGGGGAAAAAGGCAGCAGGATTGTATAATTTTATTGTTGCCTTCATGTAATTTATCGTGTTTCTTCCCCTAGATTGTGATTAATAAGGTTATCAATTTATTAATTATCTTGATCATTTTGACAGCCTCTTTCTAAATCTTTTATAGGCATATATCTAACAAACATGATTTAAGATAATGTTTAATCACTAAATAAAATCTATAGAACTTTATTGAGAAAATAGTGTACATTTAGAAGTTAAGGTTTTAGTAATAATATGCTAACTATTATATTGCTTGGTGTATGGAGTACTTTAAATCCTCAACTGAGATGATTACAGTTATGTGGATTAATTATCTGTTGTCAGTTTGAAGATTTGTAATAGTTATATAATTTTGCATAATTCTGTGAATGTTGCTGTAGTATAGATTCCTGAAAATATCATCTCACTGATGATTCTCTTCCTGGGCTCTTTTAAATTTTTTTAAATGTTCTTTTTATAACATTTTGCTGTGGAAGAATAATAGCTGCATCTAGAGAAGAAAGGCTTGGATGTTTTTAATTCTGGCTCTTATACCAATTTCTGGTAAGAAATTAAGGCCAGTTAGTATGGCTGCTCTAGATGATTTCTTAAGCCATTTCCACATCTAGAATTTTTTGATAAGAAATTACTTTCCTTCTAAAGAACCTGCAGTGGCTTCCTGTTTCTTCTATGTGACTTAATACATCTAACCTACTTTTCTGGGACTTTGAAAGCCTTCAGGAATCTCATATCCTCCTCCAGAGAAACCTATCCAGAGCTTTTTAACCACTAAACCCCTATATGTGTTCTTCTTTTTGCTCTTGCCTAGTATTTTTAGTATTCCCTTCCCTTTTTCTGTGACTTAATTTGTGTGCACAGTGGTGTAATTTAAAGACCTTGTATGTGTATTTCTTTTAGTAGCAAACACATAGTTACTTGTGATTTTTTTTTTCTCTCTCATAAGGTTGTGAGTCTTTTGAGAGTTTGAAAATGAGAGTTTTCATTTATTTTTGTATACTCCCCCTACTAAAACTAGAGCTCCTGGCACAATGAAACTGTTTTGAATGAATGTAGTAGCCAGGATTTTGACCTTCATGATCTCTGCCACCTGCTATTATAGTGTAAATGTGTTGCTACACAGCAAAAGGAATTTTACAGATGGAATTAGGTTGCTAATCAGCTGACCTTAAAATAGGGAGATTATCATGGATTATCCGGATAGGCCCAGTGTAATCTGTTGGGCCCTTAATAGCAGATGAGGATGACGGAACAGCCAGAGAGCAGGAAGTTAGATGGGAAGGGAGGTGACCTGAATTATGAGAAGGACTTGACCACTCTTTGCTGGCTTTAAAGATAAAGGGGAGCAAGGGTAGGCTACATTACAAGCTGAGAACTGCTCCTGGCCAAATCCAGCATGGAAGCGGGACCTACTCCTCCTAGCGCGCAGACCTGAATTTTGCCAATCTTTGTGTGCCTGGAAGTAGATTCTCCCCCCAGAGGCTCCAGTGAAGAAGGTAACCCTGCCCACAAATTGATTTTAGCTTAGGGAGCTTCATGTTGGACTTCTGACATTAAGAATTGTGAGGTAATAAATTTTTGTGTTGTTTTAAACTAAGTATGTGATAATTTGTTACAGCAGTAATAGAAATCCTTACAATGAATTAATACTTATATGGTTGAATATCTTTTCTCCTACCTTGGCCTTTACCTTGGACATTATTTCTCTTCCTTCAAGTATCCATATCTATCCTTTTAGGCTCATCTTAGTCACACCACACCCCAGGAACCTTCTCTGATTCCAGCTTGAACTGGTCATGTCTTCCTCTGACTACTGTAATGCTACTGTACCACACTACTGTTGTATTTTGTGTTGCCTTATTGCCTAATTGTAAGTTATACTTATGGATCACACCGTTCCATACTGTTGCTTAATAATTTTGTGTGCATATATTTTTTTCCACGTGGATTTGCAAGCATAGCTTTAGGAGGGGAGTAGTGCTTATGAAATACTAATTGATTGATTCTTTTTTCTAATTTTTAAAATATTTTAATCAAATGATTATTAAATGCTTTTAAAAATTACAGTATTTTGAGACAGTTTCTGGCCTTGACTTTGTAGGTAAAAGAAATGCATTAAAAGAGAAGGATCTTGAAGGACATCCAGTAAACCACCAAAAAGAATCCAAGCATATACAATCAAAACATACACAACCAATTTATAGCAGTAGGTCTAGTTCAAGTGCTGTGACAGTAAAGCAGCTGGTGTTAGCAGTGGATAAATAATTTACATAGGACTGAAAGGCAGTTAGGCCAAAGATTTTTGGAAAAAAAATCAATGTCAACTTTTTAAGATGTAAGATTTTCAAATAAATGGAAATGTGCAGTTGTGGCTACTGAAAATTAGGACAACATTCTCTGTGTACTTTTACACTAGAAAATGGAACAGTTGTGAATAGAATAAGGACTGAACTCTTTTTTTATTCCATTGGAAAAACATGCTGAAGCATCTGATTTTTTTTTTTCTTTTTCTTTTTTTCTAAAAATATACCAAAGTAGGTCTGGCTGATGATGGAGAAAGAATGTAGGCATCATTTGGAACCTAATAATCAAAGGTCCGTTTAACAAAAATAGGTGAAAGTGGCCCATAATATTTCTTCTTATCCAAAGAACAGGCTTGAAGCTAACTTCTAACATATAGCTTATGAGTCCAGGGAATTTATTTTTTAGGTAGTGCCACAAATAATGCAGACAGCCTTTAGAATTGAAAGCAATTACTTGTACTTTCATCTGAATAGTTTCTCCCTATTTACTCATATTACCAGAGTTTTTAAAAATATAAATTCTAGCCTATGAAAAATTTCTTGGCCATCTGTCTCAAAAGATGTTCTAAGAAAACAAAAGAAAATGCATCCAAGTCAACCAAGTGAGTCCCTATTTTGTACATCATTCGTGTTAGACTCAGAGGAGAGAGCAGGCAGAGAGAGGCCATATATAAGGGTATTGATGTGGTCTGATCACCAGAAAGCCTGTAAGGTAGCTAGAGACCTGTGTAAGAAAATGATGGCAAAGAGAACATGACATTATTCTAATAGGTGCTAAATATTTTTACATAATCTATACTGTGTGCTCATCAAGAATGAGGACCATTTGTCATCTTTGAATTCCCCAGTTTAGGTGCTCAGTAAATATTTGTTCATAAATGAGAACAGAATGTGTTCAAAGGTGGGCTAGATCACTCCAAGAGGGCTTTCTGAACGAACAGATCTTAAGAAAAGCCTTGAGGGATCGGCAGAATCTGAGTTAGTTTCTGGAATGTCCTCCTTCATTTACCCCCTCCCATCCTACTCAAACCTTCAGTATCTGGGTCAACAGTTTTCACAGTTCTGGGGAGCAATTTTGTTATTTCCCACACAAAATTATCCATACCATCTTCACTGATTCACGATCATTCACTTTTATCAACGTTTTCTAGCTGTGTGTCCTTGGGAAGTTATTTAAGCACGCTATGCCTCAGTGTTCTCGTTAGAAACATAAAAATAGTTTCTGTCTCATAGGATTATGGTAGTGCATGCGTGTCTACATCTAAAGCACTTAGAACAATGTTTGGCACATAGTAATTGCTCTAGAACTGCTAGCTTCTATTATAATGATGTTTTATTTTTGATGGGCTGCTATCGTGAAATCCAAGCTCATTAAGAGTAAAATATGCCTTATTTTCACAGGATAAACATAATCTCTTGTACAATATAGGTGATTAGTAACTATCCTTGAATTGGTTTGATTATGTAGAGAAAGAAAATGTTTCATATAAAAGAAACAGTAAATTACCACAGGAGCTGATAAATCATTTTTGGAGGTTATTTTTATGCATGTGTGATTGTGGTGGCATTTTTATACCATAGTTCTTGTCTATCATTTACATGTAACAGAATCTTAAACATTTTCGTCTTTAAAAAAAAATGGAAGGAAATGCTTCTGTGAAAGTTTGTGTTAGGAAGATTTTGTTTTTATTTCCATCAGAATATCATATTTAACATATAGTAAAATCTCTTGACATCCCAAGCATGTAGTAATTATATGTTCTTGTAAATTGCCTGGGAATTAAATTTACCATCGAAAGGATTGTGATTAATATGAAATGTATATTTTAATTTATCCTATAGAAGTAACAAAGTACTCTAATTAAATAACAGTAATTGAGGAATTATCTTCCAAAGGGTCCCTAATAAGACTGAGCCTAATCCAACTTTTATCCTAAGCTAAAATTCTCATTAGAATCAAGATAAGCAGTGCATTGTCATGAAAAGTCAAGAAAATTCACCATAATGTTCTACACAAAAATTTAAAAAATTACAGTCTATTCTATTTAATACTAATTGTATTTTGCAACCTAAAAGATAAAATGTTTGTAATTTTTAAAAGTATTTTTAATTGAATCCCAAATGTTAATTATTGATTTCTGATCTGTTTATCCACGTATGTACATGTGTATGAATATTTTGGATACTTTATATTCTTCTGAAAAAATTTGGAAAGTAAAACAGATTTTAAATTTATGTTTAAAAATAATGTGCTAGATACCAAACACATTACATTTCTTGAGCACTAACTATGAGACAGGCATTCTTGATTTAGATCTCTATTTAAACAAAAAAGTTTTTTAATCACCATCTTCATCCAATTCCCCCTCTCCCCAGTCCCCTGCCTTTGGTCTCTTTTTCTATGAATTTGTTTGTTTGTTCGTTTGTGTTTGGAAGTATAATTGATCTTCAACACTATGTTAGTTTCTGGTACACAACATAGTGATTTGATATTTCTATATATTACAAAATGATCACCACAGTAAGTCTAGATACCATCTGTCAGCATGTAAAGATATTACATTATTATTGACTATATTCCCCACACTGTGCATTTTATTCCCATGTCATTTATTTTATAACTGATAATGTGTACCTTTTAATCTCTCTCACCTATTTCAGTTATCCCCCAAGCCCATCCCCTGTGGCAACCACCTGTTTGTTCTTTCTATGACTCTATTTCTTTTCTCGTGTTTGTTCATTTATTTTGCTTTTTATATTCCATATATAATTGAGATCACGTAGTATTTCTCTTTCTCCATCTGACTTAATCATTTAGCATAATACTTTCTAGGTCCATCCATGGTATTGCAAATGGCAAGATTCCATTATTTTTATGGCTAACATTCCATTGTATATACATACCACTTCTTTATCCATTCATCTATCTATGGGCACTTAGGTTGCTTCCATACCTTGGCTATTGTGAATAATGCTGCAATGAACATAGGGATGCATGTATATTTTCAAATTATTGTTTTAGTTTTATTTGGAAAAGCATACAGAAGTGGAATTGCTGCATCTTATGGTAGTTCTATTTTTAATATTTTGAGGAAGCTCTATACTGTTTTCCATAGTGGCTACACCAATTTACATTCCCACCATCAGCGCACCAGCGTTCCCTTTTTACCAGGTCCTCACCAACACTTGTTATTTGTGTCTTTTTGATTAGAGCCATTCTGACATGTATGAGGTAATACTCATAATGGTTTTGATCGCCATTTTCCTGATGATTAGTGATGTTGTGCACCTTTTCATGTGTCTGTTGGCCATCTGTATGTCTTCTTTGGAAATATGATTATTGAGGGCCTTTGCCCAATTTTTAAAATAGAGTTGTTGATTTTCTTCGTGTTGAGTTGTATGAGTTCTTTGTATATTTTGGATTTGTCATTTGCAAATATTTTTTCCCCTTCAGTAGGTGGCCTTTTTATTTTGATGATAGTTTCCAAAAGCTTTTTGTTTGATTTAGTCCCATTTGTTTATTTTCGCCTTTGTTGCCCTTGCCTGAGGTGACAGAACCCCCCACATATTGCTAAGGTATTACTAATAATATCCGCTGGTAGACAGGGTTAGGTACTACATAACTGGCTGCTTGACCTGTGGGTCTCAGGGCTGGTGCTGACCAGATGGTGGGCAGGGCTAGGTCCTAACACTGATAGTCTGGAGGAAGAAATCCAAAATGGCACCAGCCAGCACCACTGTCCTCGTGGTGGAATGAGCTCCCCCAAATGGCTGCCACCAGCATTTATTTCCCAGTGGCCTCCTGACTTTCTGGGAGCCTTCTCCAAGATCAGCAAACGGGTCTGAACCCAGACTCCTTTCAAATTACTACTTCTGCACTGGGTCTTGGAGCCTGTGAGATTTTGTATGAGACAGAGCACAATCTCTGTTTCCTACAGTCCTCTAGCTCTCCCACATACAACCCCACTGGCCTTCAAACCAGACATCTGGAGGCTCATCTTCCCAGTGTATGACCCCCGGGCTGGGGATCCCAGTTGGCCTTGGACCCCTCGCTCCTAGGGGGCACCAATGCAAATGTGACTATCCTCCTGTTAGTTGGTTGCCTTCCTGGGGCGTGTGGGGCTTAATTATACTGCGTCTTTGCCCCTCCTACCCATCTCCTTGTGATTCCTTCTTTATATGTTTAGTTATAGAAAATCTTTTCTGCTGGTCCTCAGGTTGTTTTCATTGATAGTTGCTTTGTAAATTAATTGTAATTTTGGTGTACCCACAAACAGAGGTGAGCTCGGGGTCTTCCTACTTTGCCATCTTGGCCACACCCCTTTCAACTATTTTTTCAAGAGAACACATTTAGTTGTTCCTTCTTATTCAGTAGTTCTAACTGAGGCAAATGGCTCAGACCCATACCTAATCTTCTCTGGACCCTGCAACAGTTCTTGAAATACTTGTGCAGACCCACAAAACTCTGACTTCTACAGATATCTTCTCATGAATAAGGTCAGATGACTTTAACTGACTAACTGACTTAGAGAAACTTTAAAAGAGGTTCCTATGCCCACTGCCGCCTTGCATGATTCTGCATCTTGAAAGACTCTTTTTCTTCTTCAATTTCTCCAGACCTAAAGGCCTGTGGCCTTTTTCATGTGCCTGGATCACACTACTTTTCTTGATGACTGCTTACCAAGTGATGGAAGGGTGTTAAAGTTATAGCCTTAGATAACTTATTTAAACTCCATCACAACCCTATAAATACTTTTATGACCACCATTTTCTGGTTAAGGAACTGGGGCATAGTTAAGTAACATCAGATAGAAATGGATTAATGGTATCAGAACTCTAGTAACTAGTTCCAGAATCCAGGCTCTTAACCCCCATGCTAACTATCTTCATGCAAGTAGAAAATTGATATGAAAGACTAAAGTTTAAAGTTGTTTTTCTATGAATCGTCAAAGAACAACATCAACACTATTATTTAATAAGCTTACATTTTAAAACAGCATTTTTAAATGGAAAACATTTATTTCTCCAAGTAATAGGTCAAAAGTGAATAAAATTTACCCGTGGCCCATTTTGCTGTGTGTTCTGAAAAGTGTTAACCAGTTTTCTCAGTTTGTGATTCACCTAGTACATAGCATCATGAAACATACATTGTTTTCAAGAGCATATATTTGAAGTTCTTAGTTTTTAATAGAGTAAGTATAATCCCAAATTTGATGGACATTCTATGCCAAGAACTGCAAACCTGTGTGGTCCCGAATCAGTCATTTTGGACTCAAATTTCCTGTCATATTACCTCATCAGACTCAATAAATTCTAGACTGATTTTAGAAGATTACTTAGGGCTATACAATGGAGGCAGCACAGAAGAGTAGAGGGCCAGATTCTGACTTTTATTTTGGTGGAGTGGAGAATACTGAGGAAGTCACAAATCTCAACATTTATCCCTGTAAAATGGGGATGAAAATAACCTACTTTACAGAATTGTTGTGAGAATTAACTTAAGTAGCTAGTCGATACTCAATAAAAGTTAACTATTATTCTTATAAAAATTATATGATTATTTTATTTACTGTAAAAGTATATCTTTGATCCAACTACATATAATGATTTGCCATGGAGTTTAGTACTAGGGGAACTTAATTTAAATAACCGACATTGAATTTTAAATGATCTGGTGAGATTTAAGTGGTTTTGTTAGTATGTTTTAAATCTGCTTGACTGAATGTATGTGTGAATAAATATAAGTACCATGCTTAGTCAGGAATGTAATTTTAATTAAGCTCCTAATGCCCCTAATGTCCCAACTGCCCGGAAGGTGATTCACATCTTGGAAGGGTGGTTAAGTAGTTCAACACTCATTTTCAATCCAACTTGAATTTTTCTGTTTCATTTTCTTCTAACAAAATTGGATTTGGTGATACTTGACAACTAAGATTTTGTTTATCCTGCTGTAAAGGTAGGCTAGTAAAGTAAATTTCCACAGGATTTATAGTCTTGGTTATAGCATTTTAGAGCCATATAAAAATGCATATTAAAATAGTCTTTCTTCATTGCTTTCTACAAGCAATATTACTATGTCTTTGGTATTGAAATTTGAGAACCTGAACCATAATTTTATATGTTGTCCATTTTTATAATGAAATAGAGTGAAACAAAAAGGTCTGGACTCTTGTGAGTCTTTATGGATAACATTTATTCTACAATTACAAAAACGTAGTGGACTGGTAAACAAATCTGAGTCTTTATAATATGGCTAATATACATGCCTTGCTATTGGAAAATTAAACATCCTAAAATTGGAGTCCTTTCTAGTCTTAATCCATTTGGGTTGCTATAGCAAAACACCACAGACATACTGGGTGGCTTATTAACAACAGAAATTTATTTCTCATGGTTCTGAAGGCTGCAAGTCCAAAATCAAGGTGTGGCCAGGTTCAGTGTTTGGTGAGGGCCTGCTTTATGGTTCATAGATGGCTGTCTTTTTTTCTGTGTCCTCACGTGGCAAAAGGGTAAGGGAGCTATCTGGGATCTCTTTTATAAGGACACTAATCTCATCCATGAAGGCTCCACCCACATGACCTAAGTACCTTTCAAGTGCCCCACCTCCAAATAACATACCACTGGGGATTAGGTTTCAAGATACAAATTTTCAGGTAGGAGGACACAAAAATTTAGTCTATAGCATTTACTAATTAGGATTAATAGAGTTTAAAATAAGACCGTGTCCCAGAGGACGATCAGGTTATTCAGTTTGTGGTACATCACGACTGATGATCCAGGTACAGTCTTCAAATTCCATCTTCAGATCTCTCATCAAACACTCACATTTTTTATTTTCAATCCATCCTTTATGCTATGGGTATATCTATGGATTATATATGCTTTTTAATGTTAATGAGTATAGCTCCTTTTCTATATTTATCATTTATGTGTTTTAGATTTGTTCGTGTTGACAATGTATAGTTATCTTTTTTTGATTCATTATTGCATTTCACTGTTGTTTGGAATTCTGGCCTACAAAAAATTATAATCCTATTGTCCATTTATTATTTTTCAAATCTTTATAAATGCAAACAATGATGTAATCAACATCCTCTGCTTTTTTTCTTAATTGATATATAGTTGATATATAGTATGATGATAGTTTCAGGTGTACTACAATAGTGATTTAACATTTGCGTATATAATGACCATGATAAATCTAGTAACCATCTGTCTTCATATAAAGTTATTACAATATTATTAACCATATTCCTTATGCTATATATTACATCCCCATGCCTTATTATTTTTTAACTGGACATTTGTACCTCTTATTCCCTTCCCCTATTTCACCCTTCAATGCCCTTCCCTCTGGTAACCACCTGTTTTCTTCTCTGTATCCATGAGTCTGTTTTCATTTTGTTTTATTTATTTGTTTTTTTTATTTTTTAGATTCCACTTATATATGAAATCATACCATATTTGTCTTTTCCTGTCTCAATTATTTCACTTAGCAAAATACCCTCTATATCCATCAGTGTTGTTGCAAATAGTAAGATTTCTGTTTTGTTTTGTTTTGTTTTTTTGGTTGAGTAGAGTGTGTGTGTGTGTGTGTGTGTGTGTATATATCTATATCTATCTATTTATCTATGTATACCACATCTTCTTTATCTACTCATCTATCAATGGACACTTAGTTTGCTTCTATATATTGGCTATTATAAATAATGTAGTGAACATTGGTGTGCATATGTATTTTCCAATTAGTGTTTTTGTTTTTTTGATGTAAATTTCCAGAAGTGAAATAGTTATGTGATATGGTAGTCCTATTTTTAATTTTTGGAGGAACCCGCATGCGGATTTCCATAGTAGCTGTACCAATTTACAATCCCACCAGTAGTATACCAGGGTTTGCTTTACTCTACATCCTCGCCAACATGGGTTATTTGTTGTATTTTTGATTATAGCCATTCTGAGAGGTGTGAGGTTATACTCGTCGTGGTTTTGACTTCCATTTCCTTGTCGATTAGTAATGTTGAGCATCTTTTCATTGGTCTGTTGACCATATGTATGCCTTCTCTGGTATAATGTCTATTCATGTTCTCTGCCCATTTTTCATAGGGTCATTTGTTTTTTGAAGTTATGTTGTATGAGCTCTTTGTATATTTTAGATATTAACACCTTATTGGATATATTATTTGCAAATATGTTCTCTCATTCAGTAGGTTCCCTATACTGATAGTTTGCTTTGCCTGTGCAAAAGCTTTTTAGTTTGATATAGTCCCATTTGTTTAATTTTCTTTTGTTGCCCTTGCTTGAGGAGACAGATCCAAAAAAAATACTGCTAGGACTTATGTCAAAGAGCATACTGCCTATGTTTTCTTCTAGTAGTTTTATGGTTTCAGATCTTAATTGAAGTCTTTAAACCATTTTCAGTCTCTTTTTGTATTTGGTATGAGAAAATAGTCTAGTCTGATTCTTTTTCATGTAGCTGTCCAGTTTTCCCAACACCACTTATTAAAGAAGTTGTCTTTTCCCTACTGTGTATTCTTGCCTCCTTTGTTTTAGATTAATTGACCATATAAGTGTGAGTTAATTTCTGGGCTCTCTATTCTATTCCATCAATTTATACATCTGTTTTGTGCCAGTACCATACTATTTTGATTACTGTGGCTTTGTAGTGTAGTTTGAAATCAGGGAGCATAATAACTCCAGCTTTCTTCTTTCTCAATATTGCTTTGGTATTTGGGGTCTTTTGTTTTTCTATACAAACTTTAGAATTATTTGTTCTAGTTCTGTGAAAAATGCTATTGGTATGTTGAAAGGGATTGTATTCTGTAGGTTGCCTTGGGTAGTATGGTCATTTTAACAATATTATTTCTTCCAATCCATGAGCATGGCATAACTTTCCATTTGCTTGTGTCATCTTCAGTTTCTTTCATCAGTGTCTTACACTTTTCCAAGTATAGGTCTTTGACCTCCTTAGTTAGATTTATTCCTAGGTATTTTATTATTTTTTAAATTGAAGTATAGTTGATTTACAATATTATATTAGTTTCAGGTGTACAGCTTAGTGATTCAGTATTTTTGAAGGTTATACTCAATTAAAAGTTATTATAAGATAATGGCTATAATTTCCTGGGACTCTCTTTTCTTCCTGGACCTAGAAGTCTGTTTCTTTTCCCTGGTTAGGGAAGTTTTCAGCTATTATTTATTTAAATAAGTTATCTGCCCCTTTCTCTTTCTCTTCTTCTGGGACCCGTGTAATGCAAATGTTAGTCTGTTTGTTATTGTCCCAGGGATCTTTCAAACTATTCTCTCTTTTTTTTTTTTTTTTCTGGTACGCGGGCCTCTCACTGTTGTGGCCTCTCCCATTGCGGAGCACAGGCTCTGGACATGCAGGCTCAGCAGCCATGGCTCACGGGCCCAGCCACTCCACGGCACGTGGGATCCTCCCGGACCGGGGCACGAACCCGTGTCCCCTGCATCGGCAGGCAGACTCTCAACCACTGCGCCACCAGGGAAGCCCCTATTCTCATTTTTTTAAATTCTTTTTTCTTTCTTTGTTCACCTTGGGTGATTTTCATACTCTGTCTTCCAGTTTACTGATCCATTCTTCTGTATCATCTAATCTACTGTTGATTCCTTCTAATATATTTTTAAAATTTTTCATTATTATATTTTTCAGCTCTGTGTGGTTCTTTATATTATCTAACTCTGTTGAAATTCTCACTGTGTTTATCCTTTCTTCTCTCAAGTTAAGTGAACTTCTTTATGTTCATTACCTTTAACTCCTTCTCAGGTAGATTGCTCAACTCCATTTTGTTTAGGTCTTTACCTTAGATTATGTCTTGTTCCATTTCCTGTGATAGGAATACCCAAGAGCTTCGTTTATAACCTGTCCTCTTAGATAGGAGTCACCCCAAGGTTCTCCATGACTCAGCATACTGGTGAGAAGCATTGTCCAATGATGATGCCGTCAGGTATTTCTATAAGAGTTTATATATTTTTTTAACTTGAAAACAAAGAGTTTCTTCCTAATGTGACAATGACTATATTTTTGTCTTTATTTTATAATATTCAATGAGTTTACCTCCTGGCGTACCCATGGACAATATCTAGTGCTTGGTAGCAGAAGCTGAGCATTTTTTATTAGTGTGACAGCACTCATCTAACACTCCTCATGCTCCTTCAGTTGCATGACAAAAGTGCCTAAAACATTTAGGAAATACAAAGACAAACTTTCTTTTAAGTACTTAAAAGTAAATTGCTTCTCTTATTTTTCATCTTCTGAGAGTTAGAAGCTTGTTGGAAAATATTTCAGTACCATCTCATGCTTCTTAATATGTACATAGTATTAAAATTTGTGGATTATATATGGTTCTTTCCATATATTTTTAAAAACTTCTAAACAACTCAGAAATAGTCATCCTAATAATTTTGGTTAAATGCAAGGAAAAAATTTTACCCTATTTAAAGACTGTTTGAAATATTTCAACTAATGTTTTCTTCATGTAATAAGACTCAATGTTCAGTTGGAGTTCATAGTTTTAGCTCCACTCTATATTTTGATTTTGTCTTACTTTCATTTGACTAAAAAGACTATGTTTAAAATTAAAAAAAAAGAAACTGTGCTCATGTTTTTATAATTTTAATACAACCTCATAAGTGAAAGAGAGAAACTTATGCCAGAATAGTAGGAGAACGTTCCATGGTTTAGCTATATTTGAGCTATAGTCTTTTTTTCTGGTTTCTTTACATCCTATTTTGGCCCCTTCAGTCAATTCTGATCACTGAGGGTTGAATAATTATGACACTAGGCCCCTTAAAGGATACCAATGCTTCCTGTTTCTCTTGAGGTAAAGATGAAAATTTTAAACATTAAATACAAAATTCAGAATGTTCTCAACCCCTGCTTGCTTGTGGGTCTTACTTCATGTCATCTTCCTTCTTACTTTCTATTCTCTATGCACATTGCATTTATTTCAGTTCCTCAAAACATCTTTCTTGTTTATTTATTTATTTATTATTTTTTGTTTTTGCGGTACGCGGGCCTCTCACTGCTGTTGCCTCTCTCCTTGCGGAGCACAGGCTCCGGACGCGCAGGCTCAGCGGCCATGGCTCACAGGCGCAGCTGCTCCGTGGCATGTGGGATCTTCCCGGGCTGGGGCACGAACCTGTGTCCCCTGCATCGGCAGGCGGACTCTCAACCACTGCACCACCAGGGAAGCCCTCTTTCTTGTTTAGTAGGACTTAAACAAGATGATATATGTAAATCACTTGCAACAGTGCATGGTATATATCCAACTTTTAATAAATGTACTATTATTTAGATATTTTGTCTAAGAACTTTTGAAGAAAGGAATAACTTAAAAGACTAATATCAAATCACATCTTCTCCAGAAATCTTCTCATCGCTTTTAGCATCAAAGTGAAGTTAATTTTTTTGGAGGTAGTAGGAAGTATGGGAAAGTTGATGATGATTTCAGGTTTGGATTCTTTGAGTTTCTGCTACTTTAAGACGTATATATGGGGATATTATTTAGTCAGCTGCATATATTTATCAAATACATAGTGATGTCAATATTAATAAATCTGTGGAGTGGTAAATGAGAAAATGATACTTTTAAAAGTTAAATTATTTATTTAAGATCATACAATTTGTGAAAAAGAAGACTGCAAACCTGCTTTGACACCCTGTTCAGAGCTATTTATGGCACAGCACGTGTCTCTCAAGAGTTAAACTGTGAGTGGAGCTCAGCTAGGGCTGGAGACAGACAGGCAGATGGCCATAGGTAAGTCCAAATTAGGGAAAGAAAAAGTCAAAGCCACAGAGAATACCTAGTCTGAGAAAGAGTAGGACCACTGGAAAAAGTGCAACATCTCAAACATCTAGAAAAGAAATTCCAAAAACATGTATGTGGAAATAACAAAAAGCCAGTATGATAAATCCAGATAGAAAACTTCTTTGGTGTCTAGTGACTTCCTGCTGAGGGCTGCTGAAGGCCTTTTGCATGAGAGCTGTCTTTCTGGCATTTGTACATGGGATGTGAATGAAGTCCTGCTGAGTTTTATCATACTTGCCTGCTGAATCAGGTTGGCTGCACATGTATCATCAAAGCCCTGCATATTATTCATTCACCCTCACACAATGTGTTAGGAACTGAAGACACTGAAGAGGCTGCACTTAGTATTCTCACCTTTGCTATCAAATTACGATATGGTAGAGAAAGGAAGAGATGAGAAATAAATGTCTGTTATATTAACTGGTCCAAGAATAAAATTTGTATTCCTGGTCCATTTTTAAAGATAACAGAATAATGGACCATTGAGTTGGAATTAAGTACATCTCACACCCTGGGAGAAGCATGCCTGTTCTGGATATAGTTTATTTGACCAAGAAGGGATTTAAACTGTTGTAGATTGAAAGCACATCTTTCAGTTTATTTTTCAATGGAAAAATAAATACCACAGAAAAGAAGTGATGTAATAAAACAACAAAAATATTGAGGGAGGTGTCCTGTAATTTGTAGCTACTTAATTATAGGTCAAAACATCTCTAGTGATAAGTAGACTCCTAGAGCATCATAATTTCAGAATTGTTGCTTAAAATAATTAATATTAGCACTCAAAAATTTAAGAAACAGAAGTATATAACTCCTGTTAAATAAAAATTCTAAGTGAAGAGTTGTGCGTGTTTTAGTCACACTGGATTAGATAACCATCCAATTATGTAGGCATTTAACAATTCAGAATAATTTGCTTCTTCAAATACCTGAAAATATATGGATTGAAATCCTTTCTAGACTTAATAATGATAAACATAATAATAACCTCACTAAACCTGAGGAGTTCTCCTTACCTGTGCCCTGGCATTGGAATGGGTTCCTCAGGAAAGACAAAACAAAAAAAAAAAAATGAGACTTACATGTGATATATTTTCCCTCCTTCAAGTTTTTATTCCTTTTTTTTTTTTTTTGCAACTAATGTATACACTTAAAATGCAGGCACATTATGTAAGGGTTAGCTTTATTGATGGAGTGTGATCACTTATACTTAAATATTTTCCTCAATCTTAGAGTGGCATCTGTTCTGTTACCAGAGTTAAAAGCAAAAACCGAAGAACATAAGAGAAGCTGATTTTGCAGCAGTGTGTAAAGCGTGGTAGCCACCTAAAACAAGGAGTATACGCTAAATCATTTAAGTGTTCAGTAGCACAGATTCGTCAATAGAAACCTATCACTGCATATTTTCTGCAAGTGCTCTAGAACGTGTAAAATCTAATGAAGTAATCATAAATAGCAGTAAAGCAAAGTGAAATAACATTTATGAGCAAAGTGAGCACGGATCTTCTAAGTGCTGAGTCTCTTGTTTTTTAAGCTAATGGACCACTGGGAGTAAAATGCCAAACGATGGAGAAAATATTATTTATTCATAATTTGTTGTCTTGCTTGTTCTCATCAGCAGTTGTTCTCAATTAATCCAACTGTGAGGCTAGTTACTAAAAATCAGCAGCCTTCTTCACAATGAGGTGAAACATTCATTTCAGTTCAATGTGTTGTGCTTCAGAATGTGCTTTGGCATCAGCCTCTGTATTATAGGAAAGAAGGTCCTGTTAAAAACAGAGAAATTACAAATATATCTCAACTTACACTGTGAAAATGAGTACAGATTCTTTAAAAAATATTTTTCTCTTCATAGGCTTCAGGTTTTAGAGGGCTTGTTTGCCCCTGAAATAACTTCTAGGAGATTACAATCTCCCCGCTTCTTCAACACAAAATAATTTCACAAGGTCTTTCCTAACCTTTTACTGTTCAGTGCTCTGCCTTTCCAGATTTTTTTTATGTAGTTGAGACTTTATAATAAGATTGTACCTATTTTTACAATTTTATTATCTAATGATATTGCTATGAGTTTTCACTTATATTTTATAACAGTGTTTGTATTGAGAGAAAAAAGGAAAGTGAGATTATTGTCCAACATGGTGAGTGTAGTAATTAATTTTTTCCTCAAGTATGGTTATCCCTTTCCTTTTCTCTCTCATTCAGTAGCAAGGCACTTTCTCAAAAATAGTCAGATTGGACTGGTGTGAGAGACAGGAAGAATGAGAGAAATATTGAGGGTAAAGATGATACCTTTTGGATTTTATGAAAATATAAGGTTCAAGTATTGGTGGACCCATTATCTTTCTCTCATGGGTGCTCATTCTTGCTCTTATTTCACATTTCACCTCATATCTATCTCTCTATATATCTGTGCGTCATCTTTCAATCTACCCCCAATTTAAGACATACTACCCTAAAATTTGCAAGGGCACCTTCTGTTAATGAAAGATTAGCCTAAGTTGGAGAAGAACAAAGCATACAGAGCATAGTGGTATCATAATAACAGTTTATTATCTTTGATTGCATGCCTCTTCACAAATAGTGGTAATTTTTGCTTGTCTTATGTGATATGTAAAACTCTACATCTGCCATCCTGAATTTCAATAAAAGATTTAGAATAGAATTAATTCTTAATGCTGATAATTACAAATAAGAAATGATTACTAGTATTCTTTTTTAAGTGGGCACAATGTATATCATAAATAGAAAAAAATAAGTGCATACTTGATGTAAAGTTTTAACAAATACAAATGGTTCATTTTGGATTTCCTTCCCATTTAGGTCACCACAGAGCATTGAGTAGAGTTCCCTGTGCTATACACTAGGTTCTCATTATTTTATACATAGTAGTGTATATATGTCAATCCCAATCTCCCAATTCATCCCCCCTCCTCTTCCCCCCTTGGTATCCATACGTTTATTCTCTACATCTGTGTCTCTATTTCTGCTTTGCAAATAAGTTCATCTGTATCATTTTTCTAGATTCCACATATAAGCGATATTATGTGATATTTGTTTTTCTCTTTCTGACTTACTTCACTCTGTATGACAGTCTCTAGGTCCATCCACGTCTCTGCAAATTGCACAATTTTATTCTTTTTTATGGCTGAGTAATATTCCATTGCATATATATATACCACATCTTCTTTTATCCATTCATCTGTCAATGGATACTTAGGTTGCTTCCATGTCCTGGCTATGGTAAATAGTGCTGCAGTGAACAATGGAGTGCGTGTATGTTTTTCTCTGGGAGTGGGATTGCTGGGTCATATGGTAGTTCTATTTTTAGTTTTTTAAGGAACCTCCATAGTGTTCTCCATAGTGGCTGTATCAATTTACATTCCCACCAACAGTGCAAGAGGGCTCCCTTTTTTCCACACCCCCTCCAGCATTTATCGTTTGTAGATTTTTTGACGATGGCCATTCTGACTGATGTGAGGTGATACTTCATTGTGGGTGGATTTGATTTGCATTTCTGTAATGATTAGTGATATTGAGCATCCTTTCATGTGTTTGTTGGCAATCTGGATATCTTCTTTGGAGAAATGTCTGTTTAGGTCTTCTGCCCATTTTTGGATTGGGTTGTTTGTTTTTTTGTTATTGAGCTGCATGAGCTGCTTATAAATGTTGGAGATTAATCCTTTGTCAGTTGCTTCATTTGCAAATATTTTCTCCCATTCTGAGGGTTGTCTTTTCATCTTGTTTATGGTTTCCTTTGCTGTGCAAAAGCTTTTAAGTTTCATTAGGTCCCATTTGTTTATTTTTATTTTCATAACTCTGGGAGATGGGTCAAGAAAGATCTTGCTGCAATGTATGTCAAAGAGTGTTCTGCCTATGTTTTCCTCTAAGAGTGTTATAATATCTGGCCTTACATTTAGCTCTTTAATCCATTTTGAGTTTATTTTTGTATATGGTGTTAGGGAGTGTTCTAACTTCATTCTTTTACATGTAGCTGTCCAGTTTTCCCAGCACCACTTATTGAAGAGACTGTCTTTTCTCCATTGTATATCCTTGCCTCCTTTGTCATAGATTAGTTGACCGTAGGTGCGTGGGTTTATCTCTGGGCTTTCTATACTGTTCCATTGATTTATATTTCTGTTTTTGTGCCAGTACCATACTGTCTTGATTACTGTAGCTTTGTAGTACAGTCTGAAGTCAGGGAGCCTGATTCTTCCAGCTACGTTTTTCCTTCTTAAGATTGCTTTTGCTATTCAGGGTCTTTTGTGTTTCCATACAAGTTTAAACATTTTTTGTTCTAATTCTGTGAAAAATGTTCTTGGTAATTTGATAAGGATTGCATTGGGTAGTATAGTCATGTTCACAATATTGATTCTTGAGGGGAAGGATAATTTTAATGACTCCTCTTTCCTCAGATTTTTTTTTGTCAGCTGATAAAGGTAGCCTTTTAGTGGACAGAGTCACAGTAAGCAGTGGCCCAAAAGCAAGACAATTGCTGAGGACATATTGATTGTAATTAACAAAAGCTCATCTCTGTAGACATTTTGAACTACTGTGTTTTCTAGATGGTTAGAATTAACCATTTTCATATCAGAAGACTTACATATTGTCAGAGTGTTTCAGAAATACTATGTCATTTTCATATTGTAAAAGCTATACATATTCATTAGAAGCTTTAGAAAATATAGAAAAATTTAAAAAGACATTTTTAAAAGCCCATAGCTCCCAATCAATAACACATAACAGCTTATAAGAATCTGATATTTTCCTAACAGTTTTTGTGCAGCGTGTGTGTATGTCTCTGTGTGTGTTTGTATGTCCTCATGTGTAAAAATAAATATGCATATATAATGTATATATTATATGAATATATAATGCATAAAATAGTCCTGCATTATTTCTACTTGATACTGTATTTTAACTATTTTTGTATTCAGGGAAGTATTTGACAACATAATTTTACATTTATGATCTATTGTTGTATAAAGCATTTTTTATTCTTAGATATTTAGGTTATTTAAAATTTGGAGTTGTTATATCTGAGGTACGTATTTACTGTGAAATGGTTTTGTAAATATATAGAATTTCTTTTTGAATTTCGGTTCAGGTTTTTCTTGATTCAGTTCAATTAAAACTGTATACGGACATGACTATTCCATGGAGCGAATGGCTCCACCCACTAAGTGGAGGAAAGCTGGACTGAAATGGTTGGTGTGTCCTTAGCATGGGATGTGTGCTTTCAGCCAGTGTTTACCGTGTGACATCGGGGGCTTTCTCACCCCTCCGTATCTGCCCTCCATTTTCCTGAGTCTGGATATCTTAAGCCTGCTAGGAAAACCTCTTGAAGTTACAAACAGAGAATTAGAGCATTAAGAAGTCCAGTGATTGTTAAGGCTATGTATAATGTTGCATTGCCAGTGTTTCATATCATAGAACGTGGTGTTTTCTCCTTTTGCTCTTAATAACTGACTCTCCACTTAACTTCTCTAGGTGACTAGTGCTCCTTGTCTTTTGCTTCTTGCCCTGTCACCCTTCATAGTGTTGGCTCTGTCCCTTATTGCCTTACCCCCAAACCTGCTATGTCTCCTTTATTCCTTATCTTGATTGGTGATTCAAATGCCTCCCTCATGTGAAGCTGCTCCCATCACAGAGTAAATCACTTCCTCTTTTGCAAGCCTGTAGCACTTCTATTATAGCAGTGTTGCTGAAAGCAGTGTTGTGTAGGTCTGTGCTGAAATTTTAATTTATTGAAAAGTAAGGACAGACAAATGAGTTTTTCTTGAAGCTCAAGCTATTAAATGGTAAAATATTTTACATAAAGATTATGTTTTTTTAATACTATTGATATAATAGCATTTACTTTATGCAGTGATGATGTTAGGAGGCAGGTTACCAATAGTGCTTTCTATTAAAGTCCACCTTTTTATTTAAAATTATACTTGTCCATGAAATTTAAACTTTTGAAATTATAGTAATATAGCACTTATCATAGTACATTACACTTATTTGTTTACATGTATATGAGCCTTTTGAGAGTGTGACTGTGTCTTGATTATTTTTCCCATTGCCTAATAAATACAAGGCCGTAACAAGTGTTAAGTGCTTATATTTTATTAGCATTATTTTAGATGTTCACATAAGTTTATTAAATTACTTTTTGTATAAGTTATGCATAGTGTAAGTCAGCGAAGTTTTGGAAGGATGAGATGCTGCTTTAAAAGTCAATGATTTACATGAAGATAAAAGCATGATTTGAAATTGGAGCATCTTCCACATTTTCGTCCAAATTAATCTGTCTCATTTCATGTTAATGCTGTAACTTTCTTTTTGGTATTAGCAACATATTTTTTTATCTTTCACAATTTTCAAATATTGTACTCTCTCTAGACTCCTATTCATTTCTAAAAATATCAAGTTTAAGTCTGTAACTCCAGGAATTTTATTCAGTAAAATATCAAATTACTGAAATTAAATGAAGTAACTGAAATGAATTAAAACACATTTATCAAGAACAACAAATTACATATTTGGGATGATTTATTTAACCTACAGGTGTAGTTCCAAATTAATTCTAACTCACCCAGTGTGTGGTCTTAGATAGATAGAGCTCCTTATTTTGAGTGTCAAAAGAGTTTTCTCTATTTTCATTTGATTTTCATAGGTGCCCATAGCGAAAGTTGAGGTGCTTGGAAGTATTTTGTGTTTTAGAGTAATAATAAAGCTTGTGATGATGATGATGATGATAAAAAGTTGTCAGTCATTTGAATGAACACTCATTATATACCAGGCACAATATTAAGTGCTTCATTCATTCATTCATTCATTCAACAGATGTTTATGGGACAACTACTGTGTGTCAAGCACCATTGTAGGGACTGAGAATACAACAGTGGGAAAAATTGGATGAAATTACGGCCCTTGTGAAGCTTGCATTCTAGGGGGAAAAGCAGACAACAAAGAAATTAAAAGTGAAAATATAGAATTACAAGGAGTAATAAGAACTATGACAAAACAATTAAAAGGAATAAGGGGAATAGAGCAGTGATGGGGGTGGGGTAGGGATAGTTTACTGTTTTACATCAGGAAAGGGCTTGCTCATAATGTGACATATAGAGAGAGACTTGTAGGATGGGTGAGAATGGGTCATGTGGATATCTGGGGAAAGAGTGCTCCAGGAAAATAAATCCTGAAAAGACAACATGCTTTGAATTATATACCTTATTCCTAAGAAAGGGAGTAATATACTCAGCAAGGATTTTGTTTCCAGGTTTTACTAGTTCCAAAGCTGAAATAGATTAATTTTTCTACATTTTCTAATATTGAATCTACATGTTCAGTATCTTTATGTTTTACATGTCACCTTCCTGTGAAACTGCTCCCAGTGCAGAATGAGTCACTCCCACCTCTGTGCCCCTGGAGCACATTTAGTAATATTTATCAAAATAATGGTCCACTGAGTGTAGTCCTATGATAAAGTTTATATTGAGGAAAAATGGGAAAAGTAGCAGCAATTGAATTCCCAGGTTTACAACTAATTTTGAAATAAAAAATTTCAAATGTGAGATCCAGATGGATCTCAGTCATGAGGCATCACTAATCATTTAATACAAAATATATCACTTCTTTATTGGTCATCTTACTTTACACCAATAAAATGAAAATTACATATTTATTTATGAATTGTAAGCATATTAGAGACTGAAAATTGGTTAACAGTTTAACATGGTTGGAATTTTATTAACTGTTACAAGGATTAGTATACATTTTGGAAAGAGATGTAGTTGGTTATTGTTAAACTAAAGAAAAAAAAACACATAACATTAATGTTCTTAGATTTTTTTCATTTTGCTGAGTTGTAAAAAAAGAGAGTTCCAACAATGCAGGATTACATGTAGAAAGCATGACCTAACTGTTTTTATTTTATTTTACTTTGTTTTATTTATACACTGAGAAGTCAAGTCCTAATCTGCAGATGTGGTTTATTCAGTTGCTACATAACTGTGTTGGAACTGAGTATTGTAAAGGGCAAGTTATAAAATAAAACACAGCATCTCAGTAGCTGGAGGATGTTTAATATTTTTATACAGGATCACCATGCAGTCCAAGGGGAGAATTGGCTTACTTCCTAGTCCTACTAGGGAGAAATTCTTCCTACCAAAGAAGTTCTTCATTTCTTCCTCATACCAAGAAGAACATGTATTTCACAGAAAGCTTGATTTAAAAATAGAACTGAAGCATCACTCATTCATGGCAAAAAAAAAAAAAAATAAGATCACATAGAAAATGATTTAATCAGACATCTATTGATAAAGACGCCTATTTTTAAGTCATAGTGGAGTAACAGTGATCAAATTTATTTTGTTGCCGTAACCAACTAAAAATCTGGATAAAATAAGTAAAATGACAGCTTTCAAACATTTGACAACAGGCTGCACAGGATAGCGATCTCTGAGTGAGGAGAAACAAATGAGTTAAGCTCTACATTGCCCCAGCTTACTGTCTGCAATTGCAAGCTGAAGTGCAGAGAGGAGGCACCCAGACAGAGCTCAGTGGTCTCCCTACATTGAGGAGACAGAGTATGGGGGTGTGTTCTGTTGTTAGAATTGAGAGGGCAATGGACCTGAGAAGAGAGAGCTACAGGAGAGAGCTCAAATGTCTGCAGAAGATTCCCCTCAAGTCTTCATCTCAGTACAGATCAGAGAATTTCTGTGAGGAAGCTACTCAAAGCTAGGGAAAGAACCATTGAAAAGGAATAGATGGAATAATTCTTAGAGCTCACACAGAGCTAGGAATAATTCACCTTCCCAAAAGCCAGCTTCTATACCTGGGGCAACAGGCAGAAGGATATAGCCTCAGTAGTGGAGCCAAATTAGACCTACATTAAAGGCTGCTATAGTCCTGCCTAACAAAAGGTAAAAGCAAGTGGAAAGCATCATCACATTGTTTCCAAATAACTAAGCTACAAACAACAAGTTTCAAAAATAGTTAAAGGATTACTTCTTAAAAAAAAAAAAAATCTGACACCTAGCAACATTTCAATAAAAAAGTACCAGGCATGCAAAGAAGCAGGAAACCGGGACCCACAAGTAAGGAGAAAAATCAATCAATATGAACATATCCAGAAGTAACACAGATAATAGATTAAGTAGACAAGGGCATTAAAAGATACATTATATTCTCCAAATAATCAAGAAGGTGGAGGAAAACATGAGTATGATGAGAAATATGGAGCATGTAAAGTAGACCCAGTTTGATCTTCTAGAGCTGACAAATACAATGTTTGAGATGAAAAAAAAATGCGTTGGATAGGAGTAAGAGCAAATTAGACACTGCAGAAGAAACAATTATAGAACTTTAAAAAAAAATTATTTGATTTGATTATAGTTCATTTGCAATGTTGTGTTAGTTTCTGGTGTATAGCAAAGTGATTGAGATATATATATATATATATATATATATATATAATGTATATGTATTCTTTTTTCATATTCTTATCCATTATGCTTTATCATAGGATATTGAATATAGTTCCCTGTGCTATACAGAATGAACCTTGTTCTTTATCCATCCTATATGTAATAGTCTGCATCTTCTAATACCAAACTCAAAATCTATCCCTTCCCCGTGCTCCTTCCCCTTGGCAACCACAAGTCTGCTCTCTACGTCTGTGAGTCTGCTTCTGTTTCGTAGATAAGTTGATCTGTCATATTTTAGATTCCACATATAAGTAATATCATATGGTATTTGTCTTTCTCTTTCTGACTTACTGCACTTAGTATGATAATCTCTAGGTCCATCCATGTTGCTGCAAATGACATTATATCATTCTTTTTTATGGCTGAGTAGTATTCCATTGTGTATAGGTACCACATCTTCTTCATCCCTTCATCTGTTGATGGACATTTAGGTTGTTCCCTTGTCTTGGCTGTTGTGAATATTACTGCTCTGAACATAGGGGTGTATGTATTTTTTCGAATTATAGTTCTGTCCAGATATATGCCTAGGAGTGGTATTGCTAGATCATAAGGCAACTGTATTTTTAGATTTTTGAGGAACCTCCATACTGTTTTCCATAGTGGCTGCACCAATTTACATTCCCACCAACAGTGTAGGAGGGTTCCCTTTTCTCCACACTCTCCCCAGCATTTATTGTTTGTGGACTTTTTAATGATGGCCATTCTGACCAGTGTGAGGTGGTAGCTCATTGTAGTTTTGATTTGCATTGCTCTAATAATTAGCAATGTTGAATATTTTTTCATGTGCTTTTCGGCCATCAGTATGTCTTCTTTGGAGAAATGTCTATTTAACTCTTCTGTTTGCTTTTTGATTGGGTTGTTTGTTTGTTTGTTTTTTATTAAGCTGTATGCACTGTTTGTATATGTTGGAGATTAAGCCCTTGTTGGTCACATCGTTTGCAAATATTTTCTCCCAGTCTGTAGATTGGCTTTTCATTTTGTTTACAGTCTCATTTCCTGTGCAAAAGCTTATGAATTTGATTAAGTCCCATTTGTTTATTTTTGCTTTTATTTCTATTGCCTTGGTTGACTGACCTAGGAAAACGTTGGTATGATTTATGTCAGAGAATGTTTTGCCTGTGTTCTCTTCAAGGAGTTTTATGGTATCATGTCTTATATTTAAGTCATTAAGCCCTTTTGAGTTTATTTTTGTGTATAGTGTGAGGGTGTTCTCTAACTTCATTGATTTACATGTGACCATCCAACTTTCCCAGCACCACTTGCTGAAGAAACTGTCTTTGCTCCATTGTTTATTCATGCTTCTTTTGTCAAGGATTAATTGACGACAGGTGTGTGAGTTTATTTCTGGGTTCTCTTTTCTGTTCCATTGATCCATATGTCTGTTTTTGTGCCACTGCCATGCTATTTTGATTACTGTAGCTTTGTAGTATTGTCTTAAGCCTGGAAGGGTTATGCCTTCTGCTTTGTTCTTTTCCCTCAGTATTACTTTGGCAATTCTGGGTCTTTTATTGTTCCATATGAATTTTAGGATTATTTATTCTAGCTCTGTGAAAAATATCTTGGGTAATTTGATAGGGACAGTATTAATCTGTAGATTGCTTTGTGTAGCATGGCCATTTTAACAATTATAATTCTTCCAATCCAGGAGCATGGGATAGCTTTCCATTTCTTTGAATCATCTTTGTTTCCTGTATTAATGTTTTATAGCTTTCAGCATTTAAGTTTTTCACCTCCTTGGTCAGGTTTACTCCTAAGGTTTTTTTTTGTTTGTTTGTTTTTAATTACAGATTCTAATTCACTTCTAGTGATTGGTCTGTTCAAGTTGTCTATTTATTCTTTTTTTTAAAATTAATTAATTTATTTATTTTTGGCTGTGTTGGGTCTTTGTTGCTGCTCATGGGCTTTCTCTAGTTGCGGCAAGTGGGGGCTACCCTTCGTCACGGTGCATGGGCTTTTCATTGTGGTGGCTTCTCTTGTTGCAGAGCATGAGCTCTAGGCACACAGGCTTCAGTAGTTGTGGCATGTGGGCTCAGTAGTTGTGGCTCACAGACTAGAGCGCAGGCTCAGTAGTTGTGGTGCATGGGCTTAGTCGCTCTGAAGCTTGTGGGGGTCTTCCTGGACCAGGGCTTGAACCCGTGTCCCCTGCATTGGCAGGCAGATTCTTAACCACTGCGCCACCAGGGGAGTCCCTAGGTATTTATTCTTGATTCAGTTTTAGTAGGCTGTATGTTTCTAGAAACTTCTCCATTTCTTCTGGTTGTCCAATTTGTTGGCATATAATTGTTCATAGTATTCTCTTATGGCTTTTTATATTTCTATTGTATGTATTTCAGTTTTTATCTCTCATTTTTTATTTTGTTTCATTTTTTTTTTTGTTTATTTTTTATTTTGTTTATTTGGGTCTTCTCTCTTTTCTTCTTGGTGAGCCTGGCCAGAGGCTTGTCAATTTTGTTTACCCTTTCAAAGAACCAACTCTTGGTTTTATTGATTTTTTTCTTATTATTTCTTAAATCTCTATTTTATTTACTTCCTCTGTGATCTTTATTGTTTCCTTCCTTCTGCTGATTTTAAGGTTTTTTTTGTTCTTTTTCTAATTGTTTTATGTGGTAAGTTAGGGTGTTTATCTGAGATTTTTCTTGTTTTTGAGGAAGGCTTGTATCACTATGAACTTCCCTACAGGAACTGCTTTTGCTGCATCCCATAGATTTTGTATGGTTGTCAATTATAGAACTTGAAGATAAAACTTCAGTAGTAAAAACTTTATTTGAAGTACAAAAAAACAGAGTCCCAGTTTAATATTAAGTATTAGTAACAAGTATTAACAAGAAGTGAACATTTCTGATTAGCCTAAGTAGAGTGGTCCAGTGTGATCCAAAAGATATCCTCTGGACTGGACAAACACCAATTCCTTAGTTGAGTTCCTAAGGCTTTCTCACCACCTTTCTTAATAAGAATTTGCATCAGAACACTCTTTATGCACTATGATGTATGCATAATTAGTATTTAGATCTCATTATGGAGTGTATGCTTAGATATTCTCAAAAAATCCTGGAAAGTAACTTCTATGGTAGAAGTCCTAAAGTCGTGATCCAAAACTGACAGGCACATAGTATCCTCTGTTTGGCCAACACAATTAAAACAAAGTTGAATTTGCCTTCAGCTAAGGCATGTCTTCATATTGCCATAGATTCCATAACACCCAGCCTCTAAAATAATTTGGACTTGTGACTCCAGCCTTGTGAGGGTGTTTTACAAGTTTTCCTGAATTGCTTGAATTCCACCTGACTATAAGAGACAAAGGTAAAGGCAGATAAGCATTGCCTTTTATGTAAATTTGTCTTAATAAGGCTAATTTGTAGTGGACATACTACACATCATCTATGCAGTACCAAAAACACTAAAAAGTACTCATATAGCTGTTCATAGGAAAGCACATATGTCAACCATACCTAAATATATATCCTTGTTTCCCCTTTGAAAATATTTCCAGAAATGATGTGATCCTAATGATAACAAAAACGGTGTGAATAGCTGCAAGTCTTTTTCCAAAATGTGCGGAGGGACTATTGAAGCTAAATCTAGAGAATAAAATTCAAACTTCTTAAGACAATTGGATGAATTCTTTCATTATTTAGTCACAGCAGGCTCCGCGTTTGACCTGTAAAGCTAATAAAGACTGGAGCCCTCACTTTCTTCATGACAAGCCCTGTTGAGCTCTTTGGTTGCAGTTCAAGCTGGAGAGCATTCCTAATAAGACTTTTTTCTAGCTCATTTTCTTGCAAATGAAAGCTCTGCCGGTGCCTTGCCCTTAGTTATGGAAAATAAGACCACTAACCTCAGGTAACTCTTGCTGAATGCAGTAAAGATTTAATTGTTCAAATAATCCTCCAGCCTTCACATACCAAATGTTCTTTATACTTTGAATTTAAGCAACGTTTCGATTATTCTCCCTTACATGAAGTTAACTCGTTTCATTACCTCTCACTTCACTGGATTTTAGAATTAATAAAAGAGTGAGGGATTTGAGCCCACTGTGCATTATGATTTCTACATGGTCTTTTGAGCATTTAGAATTGTGTGTGACAATATTTCATATTTTCAATTTCAATTCAATATTTTCAATTATTTTATTATTTCAATATTTGAATTCAATATTGAATACAAATATTGAAATAATTATTGAATGAATAATTGAATAATTGAATTCAATATTTTATTATTTCAATATTAAATATTTCAATATTTTCAATTATTCATATTTCACAATATTTCATGAAATATTTCATATTTCATTTTATGCCTTTTCCTGGTAAAATTAGTATTCTGCAAATTAGGAGAGCCAGAAACAAGTTCCCAATCAACCTGATAACACTGTCTCCTTGAGAAAGTGATCATGTTCATTTTCAGGCGATTTCTTTTCTTCCATTTTATTTTGAATTCTACTTTCCTGCAGGTCATTTGCATGTCAGGCCACAGAAAGTCTCTCAAGGCTGCTTCTTGTGAAATTGAGTGGCCCCTTTTTCTTTCTTTGTTACAAGTGTTTACGTTTTCTAGAGTACGTCGTCTTTTCTCCTAAGGAAAATTTTACATCCATTTAAATGTCTTGCCACATTTTCTCTGACAGGCTTACTGACTTTTAAACCTAAGCATTTGGAGCGTACAAATTCAGTGATGTGTACTGAGTTTTCCATCTATTTTAGACAAATTGGCACCCACCACTTCACCTTAACCTAGCTGCCCAGTACTATCTTCCAAAGAACCCAAGCATATCTGGCAGGTTCCGTATATCTTGGCTGAATCTACACTGATTTTTCTAGCATAATGAGATGAGTCTATACTAGGATGGGAAAAAGTTGAAGAAATTATATAAAGGAAAATATATATGGCTTTATCACTATACCATATATTTTAGTTTTACTGTAGGTAAATCATGAAACTAATAACTCCTGTGTACACAAATGGATGAGAAGAAAGAGAAGTCTAGTAATTAATAAGCACCTACTTTGTGTCTAGTATTATAACTAGATGTATTTGTACTTTCTCACAGACATAAATACGAATAAGCATCACTAAAATAACATTCTATTCCAATGTTTCCTAATCTAATATGGGCTCCAGAACTTCAAGGTTAATATGAATGAGGAACTATCTTTAATAGTGTTTGTAATAGGTTCCTTTGGCTGCTGTAACAAAATACCACAGATGTGGTGGCTTAGAACAACACATGTTTATTCTCGTATAATTCTGGAGTCAGAAGCCTAAGATTGGTTTCACCAGGCCAAAATCAAGGTACTGGTAGGGCTGTGCTCCCTTCGAGCCTCCGAAGGGAGAATCTGTTCCCTGGCTTCTCCAGCTTCTAGAGCAGCATTCCTTGCATCCCTTGGGTGCTGGTCCCTTCCTCCATCTTTGAAACCAGTAGCGTCTCATCTTGCTTCAGTCATCACATTATCCTTGTCTCTGTAGTCCTGTGCACTCTGCCTCCCTCTTATTACACACCTGGATTACATTTAGGGCACAGCCAGATAATCCAGGCTAATCTCAAAATCCTTAATGTAATCACATCTGCAAAGTCCCTTTTTCCAAAAAAAGATAACACCCACAGATTTCAGGCATTAAGACCTGGATATTGTTGCGAGTCATTATTCAGCCTATCACAGAGTCTGAAGCAGCTCCTTATCTCAGGATATTTTCTTTTTGAAGCCATTAATTGTGAATGATTAAATTTGCACTATGAAATAAAAACCATGCAGTTGATTAAAGAGCTATTCTAAACATATTTATATACGTTCAATTATTAACCTTAAATTAAGGTGTTACGTTTATTTCAAAATCTAGTCTCTGAAAACTGATGAAATTTTAGCAAAGGTAAACAGAAAATTCCCTTGACCTAATCCTCTTCATTCAGCATCTTGATTTTGAATTATCCCCTGTCCTGTCTGCCACTAGTGACAGTTTCAGTTGGAGTTATCTTTAAATCTTAACTTTAAGGAGAATATTTGCCAAGGACTTCTATTTTTCCAGTTGTTTTAAATGTAAAATGTAACTGCTAGATTTTGTTACATAAGTAAAAAGCTAAAATGTTTACAACACTCAAGAAAAGTTTGAACATGATAAAAATTCGTGGAGGGAAAGTGGGAAAACATTTCAAGTGAACATAACACGGTAGTGGAGGTGAGAGAAAGTTCATGCGTCACCTATCGTGGGATCTGATTTCCTATAAACTGAATTGTGTTCTTTTATCCTCCCATAATACTTATATACTGGGATCTCTTTCTTTCCAACCAGACTGAAGGCAGGATTGTGGCTTTTCTTTACAATTTCATCTTCCAGTGCTACATCTGGAATATAATTGCAGAACCAATATTTGAAGCCAGTTGGATTGGATTGTATAATAGGTTGTGATATATGAATTTAATCAGAGCAAAAATGCATGTAAGTGGAAGAATGGTGGGAAAGGGATATAAGAATAGAAACAGATCACATTATTGAGATTCCTTAAAACCAAGATGGAAAATTTGATCTGCAAACCTAAATTGATGCTCTGGACCCAACTGCAATGTGTATGTGTATATGTGTGTGTGTGGGGGGGGCAGGGGTGGGCACTCCCCATACCAACAAGCAATTCTTGGACACCAGCAGGATACCTAAGAATTTAACTCAATTTTGACACTGTCTACTTGGAGATAGCATCAGATTCCACAGGTTAAGCGTTCAGTCCTATAAGACTTCCCCCTCAGTCTCCCCCGTCCCCCCACTTCAGAAGCCAGTTGCAAGCTCAGGTTACTACCTGTGTTTCTGACCTACGGGCTTTAGATTGGGGGTTCCATTGACCCTCTCCTTGGGTTTCAGATGCCATTTGCAAGCCCAGGTTGTTACTTGTTCTTCTGACCAACTGGCTATAAATCAGAGGTTCCCACGACCTTCTCGAGTTTGATTAATTTGCTAGAGTGGCTCTCAGAACTCAAAGAAATATTTTACTTACAAGCTTACTGATTTATTGTAAAAGGACATAACTCAGGAACAGCCAGATGGAAGAGATGCATAAGGCAAGATATGTGGGAAGGGGTGTGGCGCCTCCGTGCCCTCTCCAGGGTCACCAGTCTCCCCAAATCTCTATGTGTTCACCAACCCAGAAGCTCTTCAGACCCGTCCTTTTGGTTTTTTTATGAAGGCTTTATTACACAGGCATGATTGATTAAGTCCTTGGCCATTGGCAGTTGATTCCAGCTCCTCTCCCCTCCCTGGAGGTCAGGGGGTCTGTGTAAATGCTTTCCAAAAGTCACCTCATTAACATAACAAAAGACACCTTTATCACTATCTACACTTAGGAAATTTCAAGGGTTTTGGGACCTGTGAGCCAAAACTGGGAACAAAAACCAAATATATATTTCTTATAGTAAATCACAATATCACAAAATCATATTAAGATTGAACAGTAAAGGTGAGTTCAGACTCAAGAGTCTGTAATTCAGATTTAAGATAATGAGAGTCTGATTTATGGTCAAATCAATGAAAGTAATGAAAACACCTTACTGTTACTTAACACTGCTATTGACTAAGAGAAGTGCCCGAGGGATAAAAATGCCACAGTGACTCACCACTGGCAGTGGTGCAGAGCATTTGAAGGGAAGGTGTGTCACTCTTCTGTGCTTAATCTCAAGGGATGGGGTCAGCATCAAGAGACACAAGAGCAGGGCTTCCCTGGTGGTGCAGTGGTTGAGAGTCCGCCTGCCGATGCAGGGGACACGGGTTCGTGCCCCGGAGCGGCTGGGCCCGTGAGCCATGGCCGCTGAGCCTGTGCGTCTGAGGCCCACGTACCGTGCAAAAAAAAAAAAACAAAAAAGAGAGAGAGACAAGAGCACATTGTAGGAATATTTAAGTGGTAGAAATCAGGGTCAGCTTCTGTCAGGAGGTGTGAGGTGTGAGCATAATCAATAAATCTGTCTTTTAGATTTGCAAATGAAAAACATATGTATATATATTCTAATGTTATTTTTGATTGATCTAAAAGCAATAAAATATGGCCATTGTGAGTTTGAAAAAGAAATCAGAATATTTAAGAGGCATACCTTTATATTCAGTATAAAGTGAATTCTTATTCTTAGATTAAACATGTACTTCATTTATGAAGTCAAGGCTCTTACTCTTTATGGGTACTTTGCTAGATGGTTCTTAACTCCCTCTCTGTCCCTAAGCCTATGTCTTCCTGGATCTGTAACCCATAAGAGGAATCGATAATTGGCTGAGAGAATGAGGTGGTCTTTTTCTCAAATTATTTTGTCATTTTGGAAAAGGTCAAAAATTTAAATTTTTGCTTTTTCAGTTGTTTTTTTAAATGTTTCTTTATTATAAAAATAATAGAAAAGTTATGCTTCGAAACACATTTACCTTTGTTGAGTGAAATTTAAAAACTCAGAATGTGAAAGCTGTGAGTTTGTTTTATTTGGGACCTTACTGAGGACTTATAGCCCAGGAGACAGCCTCTCACAGAACTCTGAGGAACTGCTCTGAACAGGTAGGGGGAGGCGCTAGTATATGTGTGATTTTGGCTAAGGAATATGTGTAGTCAAGCATACATCTCTGTAGATGGTTACTACTAGTCACGAGGAACAGATAGCTCAGTTAATGGTTTCAGTGCTTTTCTAAGTATGGAAAGACGCAAGAATCCGGGTTCATAAAAATTTTTCCTGAAATATATCTAACTATCTAAGGGTCCTTTGGCCTGTTTTCCCAAAGCACCAAGTGCCTCATCCTGTACTTTGTCCTGAATTCCTTTCAGTGTGTACCGTAGATCAGTGACTATAGTGGCTAATGACTTGATCTTTGTAGAACTGGATGATGAGTAACATTCTTTGTTTTGCACCTTAAAAGGTGGTTGTGAGTAATAAAAACCACAATCACACATATAAATTTCCTGATTCATAAAGTATACTCCATCAATGCTTTTGTTTTTCTCTCTCTCTCAAAGAAAAGCAAACTGGAAAATTCAATAATGTGAAAAATCTAGCATGGTACTTGAACTAATGTTTAGTTGGATTGAACACTTAAAAAAATGGATTAGAAGGTTTAAAGATTATAGTGAATAGTTATATAAGAGATGAGAAACAGAGGAGCTAGAAGGAGCAATAGAAATATATTTTGTAGGTTGCACAATTTTCCTCCTCACTTCCTTTTATGTTCTTTCTCTACTTCACACATGCATTACCTACAAAAAACTTTATTCCCTATCATTTGCTTTTGGTCTAGAGTCATGGCTGATTATCTGAATTCCTTTGGAAAAGAGGATACAAAGAGCCCTATTGGTCCTTTTCCAAGCACCTACAACTTGAGGAGTCTTTTGTACTGATTAAGAAGACTCAATTTTGCATTAGCATAGGCTAACTTCTATAATATTCCTTATACACAGGCACATCTTAGAGGCTTATCTCAACAAAGAGATTTATTTCACACTCACATCTAAGAATAATGAAGATTGGTAGGCATGGGTTAGAGGAAGTCTCCTTCATATAGCCTTACTGGATTCTAGGCTCCTTCTATCTAATGGCTTGATTAAAATCCAAGATTTCAAAGTTTTCCATTGGATTTACTGCATCCATCTAGTGGATGAAGGAAGAGAAAATACATAGAGTTGAAGAGTAGTTTTATGGACCTAGAGGTGGCATTCACTTCTGCCCACATTCTGTTGGCCAAAACTTAGTCACATGGCTGTACTGATGGCAACAAAGGGTGGAAATTATACTCTAGCCCTGTACCCAGGAAGAAAAAAAACAAACACATTTTTTTGCATATGTAGCAGCTAAATTGTAGCTATTTTCTGCCATCGTGATGATATTGACGATGATGATGTAGATGATAATGATTGTTGGACTTGGGATAAACATTGTTATTAATTTATCCTGAATATGCATCCAACATGTTCTGGATTCGAGACTGATTAGTCATTAATAGTTGTGTTGACCTCCTTTACCCTGGTGTTTATTCCTGGAGCGCACAATGAAAGACAGATGGTAAGATTAACTATGAAAGGGGCCTCGCAACTCTATAGGGGATGAAAGTAAATGGATTTTACCTGCCTATATACTGTAGAAAAGGACAGCTACCTTCCCCACATATCCCAAAAATGAAGGAGAAAATTTTCCGTTCCTCATAGATGGGAAGAAAAGAAAATGGCTTCTCACTCTAACCTTTTGAAATGTAAATCTCTCCAGTGGGCAGTCAGCCCCACTTTCTCTGGCTTATATGACCTGGAGACACCTCCATGGTCCTGGGTCTCTTGAAATACAAACCCATACATCCTGAGTTTTAAACCTCTCTTGAGTTCTCTCACTATCCACACGTTGTAAATTTCCCAAGACTTGCTCCTAGCCCAGGATCTCAAGGTTTCAGCACAATTTATTGAGAGAGCCAGTACACTGCAGGGTTACTAAATATTTTCTTAACTGCTCACATGGTAATGATGATGATAATAGCCAACATTTGTTGAGCACTTGCCCTGTGTCAAAACCTGTATCAGTGTTTGATTTAGAATCTGTAGTGTCTCATTAGTCTCTACAACCCAGGGAAGGTTACTACTACTTGTTTTACCGATGAGAAAATTAAGACACAAAAAAGTAACCAAGGAATATATTGTACAGCACAGGGAATATAGTTAATATTTTATAATAACTTTAAATGGGAAATAATCCATAAAATATTGGATCACTATGTTGTACACTTGAAACTAACATAATAATGTAAATAAACTATACTTTAATTCTTTTTTAAAAGTTAATAAAGCACCTAAGGTCATGCAGGTGGAATGTTGTACAGATGAGATTTGAATACAAACAGTTGACCCTAGAATATGAATATATGCTTTATTAAGAAAAAAATACAATAGTGGAGCAACAATCTTTGCATTGTTAAACTTCTTCCTAGGAGGTCCTTTCATCACACCTGTTGGGATTCCTGACTACCAATCCCATTTGGATTAGTAGCACTTGTGTGATTTTTGGTGGATGGCTTTAGGACTAGATAATGTAAACATATTTATTGGATTGATTCACAGTTAGAATAGCAGCAGTACCTCGATCCAGAGGTTTTATCTGGTTTATTATTGGGTCCCCTAGAGACTAACACAGTACTGTTCAAAAGAATAACCCTTGATAACTATTTTGAACAAACAATTAAGAACAGATTCTGAGCATATGTGTAACGGGCCCCTCATAAATAGTAGAAGTTTATCCCTCCTTCCTTTGGGGGACCACAGTCTATTTGTGGAGTAAACCAAAGGAGAAGCAGGTAACTGGTGAGAATGCATTAATTATGGACAAATTAAGAGCTTTTTCATCACCTGTATCATCTACTTAATTTGCTTAAACATAAATTATAATTTCAGGGTCCTACTGATGCTTACTAGAACAAAAGTATACTCATAACAAGGAATAAAAAATATATAGGGGAAAGGTGACTGTTAAAGAGTGAAATTTTTCTTTGGCAATAATATAACTATAAACTTCAACCTAGTCATTGCCCTAATTGTCCTGAATTCTGAACTAATAAAAATCCTGACTAAATGAGATCTTTCACCCTGTAATTGCAAGAGAAAAATTTTAACTGACCTAGTTTCCTTTTTATCAGGCACTTTAAATCCTTTTTTATTCCTAATATTTTATTCAAACATAATACAAGTCATTATATCCTGTGTATATCAGGTACTGAAATCATTTTCTGAAACTTTACATTTTATTTTTGAAAAGCATTTCTATAAAATAAAGGAAAATATGAAGGTAATAAAACAGTGTTTATGACCATAGGAATATTTTATTTGATGAAAGGGAAGCAATCACAGTAGTGAATTTTATTAGTAATCCAAGAAATGAGGATTTTTTTTCATTTTGGTTATACATATATGCTCTCAAGATATTTAAAAGTTTCTATTTAGAGTTAACTTTAATCATAAAAATTATTGAAACTTACTATTTTAAATAATGTATTTAATTCTATAACTGAAAAGGGAATTAGTTTACCTGAGGGAGGTGCAACAATGCTCTAGGTATAGAAACATCACAAATAAAGGTTGTACTGAAGGATTAATACATCTCAAAATGTAAATAATTTATTCCTGTCTCAGTAATAATGCTTAGGCAACTATAATAAATATTGCCCTCAGTCTTAAAGGGAATTAGGCAAAATTCAGTCTCTTACCTGAATACATTATCCAATCTTTTAAGTTTTGCTTTACAAATCTTAAAGTTCACTCTTCAAAGTAGTTTATTATTTTATTAACAAGTCAAAAGGGAAAAGACGTAGTATAAGATTAATTTATAATTTGAAAGGGTCAATGAAGATTTATCTAATTGGTGTACTGCAGATTTCAAATCTTTGAAAAGCTACCCATGTCTTTAGACAAGATAAACTTTATATCATAGGAGTCCTAATTATAAACCTGACATTTCAACTGAGAAATCCCACTGGCTCACTGTGAAATAGAGTAACAATAAGACATGAAGTACTTTTAAAAAATCGCTTTCATAGAGCATGACTTTTAAAAATGGTATGACTCTAGGAACAGGTGGACTGCATGTAATATTTTTCCTAACAATGCCTTTAAGGAAGACCTTCAGTTCAGTTTAAGTAGTCTTTTAAGAACTGAATTGGCAACCAGTATGCGTTCATTTTGTTTTTGTCTTGAAATTGGCAATTATTTTTCTCTCTCTTGTACTTCATATCAGTTTGGAAGGTGCACTTAAAAGATTAGGATCAAGGAGAGCCATGCCACTGGCAGCCAAGGCCCAAAGAACTTTCCTGTGTTGACCTAAATCAAATACTCAACACTCTCTGTGTATAAATGCTCAAGTAGCTATGATGCCACTTACAAGAATAGATGCAACCATAACTAAACTATGTGGAATCTCTGATATTTATCAAATGTAAATATCTGTAAATCACATTAAAAGAGGAAATAAGCTTTGTTTTGAATGCTTTGGAAAACTTAGTAATGACTTGTACTGAGGGTACAATCCTGGAAGAAGCCTAGCAGATAAGACGTGTTAAATTGAATGTTGAATTTGTGTGAAGTAATGGATACTTATGTCCATAAGGTATTGTAGAAATTATAGCCATTCAGCACCCTAGTTTTTACATTAATGGTTTCTAAAAATGTTTTTAAATCTATTATGCTCATAGAAGGTATCTAAATGACTTATAGTTGGGAATAACTCTATTACCTTTTTTCATAAGTATACCAGTTCTCTTCCAATGCAATCAACCACTTTCATTTTGTTAACAACTTTTAGATTATAGAAAACTAAAATGGTAAAGAAAATATCAAAATAAAGGCAACCCTGCCAGTGCCTCTTTATACATAGTAGACCAGGGTTGGCAAATAGATTTTATTTTTCATGCCTATTCTGATGGATTGGTAAACAGTTACCTAGAGGGCTATGTAAAGAGGAAACTTAGGTTGAATATAGCCTCAGAAGAATGACTATTATGGGTTCTTGATATTTGTCATCTGCTGGTAAATCCTTGATTTTTGTGAGAGATATTTGTAGGACCTTTGTTAATTTCCATTTTCAGATAAGAACATATATTTCCCCCTTTCCCCACAAAACTATGTATGCATCCACAAATTAAAAAATAAGTAGTACTGAGATATGAATATTCATCCATTTGTTTTGCTCATTCACCAGCGAAGAAACTCATTCTTGCACATCCTAATGTGTATGATTCAAATCTGGGTCTCAGGAAATTGCACATTAATTCATGGACATTCAAGTTGAAAGTGCAATTGTTCAATCTGTAGATACAAAATGTCTACTTTTATAAATATTAATCAAATGCCTTCCGCAGTACCCTGAGTGAAAACTACTTCAAGATTTTATCTGTTTTAAAATATTTACTTAATATCTAAATCATGCTGCTAATTGGGCCAAAATCTTTCAAATGAAGTAAAATAAAGCCCATTTTCTCCTACCATAAATTGGGAACATTGCTCAGTATAAGCACATGACAAGGTGACAAGAGAGTGAGGTATTACATATGAATGTAAGATGTAAAGCGTCACAAGAAAATTCTCAGCAACCTCATCACTGAATTTAAAGACTAACAACACTATTAGGAGAAAAGACTGTATTGTAGAAAAACCTATCTGAAATTCTTTACATCAGTGTAATCTACCCAAAGGAGATGCTCGATTCTGACTGCACAGACAGCTGAAACAGCCAGACCTACACCTAGGAGATGAGATCATTCAGGTTCACGGTGACCCAGGCACACCACAGAGATCTGGAGGTACTGGGCTCACAGTTGTCATGAGGTAATATGGATAGGCCATTAGCAATGCTGCAATGACGTGCGCCCCTGGGCAACGGTCTGCTTGTTTTGCTGCTGTAGTAAACAATTCTCTCACTAGAACTGCCAGCACTTCGTGGTGATATTCTTTTCTCTTTGAATTAACTGAGGCGGCTTTTGAAGGTACCTCCAGCATTAAGAAGCCTTTGTGTATAAGCAATTTTTTTTTTTTTTTTTTTGCATCTGGCACAATGATGTGATTTTGCTATTGGCTTAAAAACATGATTTTATTTAAGAATTTTAGAATTCTGGGATGATTGGCGCACGTGAAAGTAGTGACCTATTTTTTTATTGTTTTTAAATGACTTGGAGCTTTGGTTTACCTAGTGAATTTCCAAAATTCACTTGTACTTTATCAATTTTTGACTTTGCCAACTGATAAACTTTCATTTTAGGGTTTTGCTGAGGCTTTCTTGAGACAGGCTCTTATGATAGCATCTCTGTAAGTGCTGTGATATGACAAGCTTCCGAGGCAGTTGTAAAACAGTTATAACTGCCATTAAAGTGTCTTGGCTGGGATTGATACTAAAATGAACGAAGGGAACACAAGAATCTAAAATGTTCTTACTTGATTGTTATGGTGTTGTTTTATAAGGAACATCTTAAATTGGAAACAACAGAGTTCTGGGAGTCAAACAGCTAGATTAAAGTCTCAGCCCTACAAATTAGCAGCTCTTCGATCTTGGACAGTTTATTTTATTTTTGATTTTAGGTTTCCGTATTTATAAAATAGAGATCATGATCCATACTTCTTAGTGTCCTTGTGAGGATAAATGAAAAGAGTATTTGAAGAGTCTAGCCCAATGCTTGACACACAGCTAACACTTAGAAAATCATGGCTTTTGTTTTTAGTATTAGTATGAGACTCAGTATGGAGGCTATGGATAGTATGGATCTGTTATCTAATTTACCTAGTTTTATTCCATGTTTTTATCCTGAGATAGCTGGCTAGGCATACAGAAGACAAAATGATGACATTTTACCCTATCAACATCATTAATAAAAGCACTTACCCCAAGTCAGCAGTGACTTGGGTAGTGTTTATGTATTAAATTTTTCAGATTGATAAATAGATATTTTTGTGCTAGAGGGCCAATGTGTCTTCATCCTTTATCTTACAAATTGAAGAAAAATCAACAGCCCAGGTAATAAAAATGATGAATTTACAGTCACTGAGTGAAGAATTATAATTACATTCCAGTTTTCTTGACCATTAGAATTATGATCTCAACTAATTAGGTAGTGAACATCCAAATAGTATGTATTGGTTTGTAAGTTTGTGGCTATTACTTATGGTCATGAAAAGGAATCTAGAATTCATTGTGCAGTACTTCCTGAAATCTGTTTCACAAAACCTTACATACCCCAAGCTTTTTCTAGAACTAATACATTAATCAATCTCCACTTCATAAATTTGCTGTATTAGCTGATTTAAATTACTTCTATAAAATATATTGACTGATTACCCTTGCAGATTGTAAACTCAGAGCTATTCAGCTATATTTTAGCTTTTGGGCAATTTGATTGTTTCTGCCAATGAAATAATTTGCTTAGTAAGAGTCAGTTTTGCTCCCTGAATCAGTCTTGGGAATGATTTTTTTTGGGGGGTGGAGGGTGGGGAGGGATTTTACATCAAAAGCAAATGCAACAACAACAAACTAGTGGGACTACATCAAACCAAAAAGCTTCTGCACGGCAAAGGAAACCCTCAATAAAATGAAAAGGTAACCTATGGAATGGGAGAAAATATTTGCAAGTCATATATCTGATAAGGGGTTAATATCCAAATTTGATAAAGAATTCATAAATTCAATAGCTCAAAAACACAAATAACCCGATTAAAAAATGGGCAGAGGAACTAAAGAGACATTTTTTCCAAAGAAGAGATACAGATGGCCAACAGATACCTGAAAAAGCACTTAACATCGCTAATCATCAGGGAAATGCAAATCAAAACTACAGTAAGATATGACCTCACCCCTGTTAGAATGTCTATCTTCAAAAAGACAGAAGATAAGTGTTGGTGAGGATATGGAGAAAAGGGAACCTTGTGTACTCTTGATGAGAATGTAAAAAAAAAAAGAATGTAAATTGGTGCAACCACTATGGAAAACCGTATGGAGGTTCCAAAAAGATTAAAAATAGAACTCCCATACGATCCACCAATCCCGCTTTTGGGTATTTATCCAAAGGAAATGAAATCAGGATCTCAAAGAGATATCTGCCCTTCCATGTTGATTGTAATATTATGGACAATAGCCAAGATATGGGAAACAACTTAAGTGTCTGTCAACAGATGAATGGATAAAGACAATGTGATATATATATATATGAAATGTTATTCAGCCATGAGAAAGAAGGAGATCCTGCTATTTGTGACAATATGGATAGACCTTGAAGGCATTGTGCTAAGTAAATAAGTCAGACAAAGACAAGTGTTGTATGATATCAGTTATGTAGAATCTAAAAAAGCTGAACTCATAGAAACAGATGATGGTTATCAGGGTCTAGAGTTTGAGAGAAGTGCAGAGATGTTGATCAAAGAGTACAAACGGGCTTCCCTGGTGGCGCAGTGGTTGAGAATCCGCCTGCCGATGCTAGGGGACACGGGTTTGTGCCCCGGTCCGGGAAGATCCCACGTGCCACAGAGCAGCTAGGCCCGTGAGCCATGGCCGCTGAGCCTGTGCGTCCGGAGCCTGTGCTCCACAACGGGAGAGGCCACAACAGTGAGAGGCCTGCATACTGCAAAAAAAAAAAAAGAGTACAAACTTCCAGTTATAAGATGAATAAGTTCTGGGGATCTAATGTACAGCATAGTGATTATAGTTAATAATACTATATTATATACTTGAAAGCTGCTAAGAGAGTAGATCTTAAATGTTCCCACCACAAAAAGGAATGGTAATTATATGGTGTAATGAAAGTGTTAACTAATACTATGGTGGTAATCATTTTGCAATATGTAAATGTATCAAATGAACACGTGTACCTCAACCTTACACAATATTATATGTCAATTATATCTCAGAAAGCTGGAGATAAGAGTTTTTATTAATCCTAAATATAAGTAATCTAATTGTGTTTGTATAGACAATTGTATCATTTAATTAAATATTGTATAAAATTGTATAAAAGTTTAAATAGAGCAATAATATTTAAAAGCTTTAAATAGAACAATAATTATTTTTGTAATTAAAAGTATAAATTTTTAAAAGTATAAATAGAGCAATAATTTTTAAAAGTATAAATAGAGCAATAATTTTTTAAAAGTATAAATAGAGCAATAAAAATATAAAACAATATATAAATAAAAGTATAAATAGAGAAATAATTATTTTTATAAAAATACTAATTTGGATACTTTGGACAGTCTCAACAAAGATCAGTCACTAAAAGAGTTGAGAGAAAATATAAAAATCTAACAAGATCTGCCTTTGTATTACTATACACATATCTTAAATTCTAGTTCTGCTTTAGTAACTCCAAAAACAGATACTAGAAACAATGACTTATACATATGCAGTATGATATATGCAAGAATGTATAGCTGCTGTAGTTTTTTTTTAAGTCAATTTTGAAATTGTATAACTATGGGCAATTTTTGAAGACATATTTTTGATACCACCATATATATAATACACTTATAATCCTATATGTACTTTATGTATACAAGAAACCTGCTTAAGTCAAATTTTAGAAGTTTTTAATTTAACAATTTAGGAAAGATATAACAGACATGTTATAATTAATTCCTCTATGTTTAACTTTGTGGGTTTTTCATTTGTGCACTATAGAATATGTAATCTTTTATATTTACTCTTTTATTAGTACTAATCCACACACACTTTGGAAATACATGCTTGTAGCTCCTTTTTTAATGATTAAGGAAATTCAGGCAATTTAAATGTAGTAGCACAACTATAAATAGAAAGTTTCACTAGTTATCAGAGGGATAAGTTATTATCATATACAAAAGTTCAAATAAAATGAAAATAATACTATGATGTAAGGATATATTGTTAAATGTCAAAGTTGACATCACTGAAAAAATGCATTTCATTGAATGTTTCCTAACACTGCCTTCTTCACTATAAGAAACCTAAATGTCATTGAGATTGACACCAATCTTTGCTTTTGTCTGTCTGTTCTATGTACTGTGACAGAAAGGTTTTATGTTTATGTATCAATAATTTGTTTTGTGAGAGTACTTTGCAAATCCCTGCCCAGTTCCAAGAGATTACTGAGTAGCAGAAGAATACAGTCATATTTCTTCATCGTTTTAAATGTCACATAAGTTCAGGATATGTTTTTGTCATGTTGGAAACTGCTGTCTAGAGCGCAACTGTTTTAAAATGCCATTCCTAATTCTAAATGATAGAATCTGACACTTCTTACTTCTAAGGAGACTGTTACAAGTGTCTTCTCAATCATTATTGAATTCAGAAGCAGGTACTCAATCTGTAGATCATTGTTCTACCTAGAGTACATTTTTATCAGGTGATGTTTTTTTCTTTTAGGGTATGTGAGTGTATGTGTGTGTGAGAGAGAAAGAGGCAGAGACAAGACAGATACTTAACGATCATATCTGATTTTATTTCTGTTTTACCACAAAAAGGAAATCCATTTATTGGCTATTGATCCTCTCCTCTCCTCCCCTTCCCACCTTTATGACCTCATTTAACCTTAATTTCTTCCTTAGAGGTACCATCTCTAAATACAGCCACATCGGGGATTAGGGCTTCAATACATTAATACTGGGGGGATACAAACCTTCAGTCTACAACACCCTTTTATTTCCCTTTCTCAGACAAAAGTTCTTTCATTTCATGCTCTGTGACAATATGATTTCCCTTTGCAGCTTCATGTGGTGTGTTGCTTCCTTCCTTCTGGTTTCTCCACTGCTGAATTGTACCAGGCTGCAACTCACACTCTAAACGTATAGGTGCTACTTTACATGGCACCTCTGTTGTATAAACCACCCAATCTGTGGTATTTTGTTATGGTAGCTCTAGCAAAGTAAAACATCCCATGATTTCTGACTATGAAAGTATCCAAACACTGCATGTCACAATGGTCAATGCATCTTTGGAACGCTGGTAGTAGAGAGGGGAGAGGAGGAGGGGAAGAAAAAAGGTTTTCTCACAGTTCTGGAGGCTAGGTGTCCAAGATTAAGGCTTAGGTGGCTTTAGTTTTTCCCAAGCCTCTCTACTCGGCTTGCAGGTAGCTGACCTCTCTGTGTCCTCACAAGGCCTTTCCTCTGTGTGCACACATTCCTGGTATCTTTTTTTTATGTTGACATTTCCTCTTCTTATGAAGATACTAGTCATATTGGATTAGGGCCCACCAGAGCAGCCTTATTTTAACTTAATCACCTCTTTGAAAGCCCTGTCTCCAAATACAGTCACATTTGGAGATGATGGTGATAGGGCTTCGACATATACATTTTGCAGTGCTGGGGACACAATTCAGCCTATAACATGGGGATTGCAAGCTATTTTCCAAAATAAATTTAAGCAACCTTCTAAAAATAAAAAATCTTTTAAAGTTATAACAGGAAAGTGTAGCTATTCCCACGAGCAGCCACATTCCGACCCCTAAATACGTGAGAAGCTAAAGACTTTGAGGTTTCCTCAAAAGCATATCATAGTGATCCAGGTAGAGTCCCAGGAGGGTGTCACTGTTGTAGCAAATGTACATCTTTAAAAAAAAAAAAAAAATGAATGTGTTTGCAGAGGGTGCTGATGGTCTTTACGTAAGCTGGAGAGAAGCCACCAAAATGGTAAGAACTCATTGTTAAATTTCCAGCAGTGTCCTGGGCTGAGGTCAGGGTGGAGAGACCCCCAAACTCTCTAGTAACTAGAAAGGTGTTCTGTACTGAGGGTCTGACTTGATTCATCAAGCCTCACGGAAGTCAGTGGGATTGCAGTGTTGTTTCCTTGCATTTTACACTGATTCCATCTTTCGTCAGAAGTAATTTATTCTGAAATTCAACGTCTCATATACTGTAAAAATGAGAATTTCATGGAAAGGAAGCATAAATAACATTCCATTTCCAAGAAAAGAATGCCCCCGATTGTAAATGATAGACTGACTTCCCAGGTGTTCAGCGATCTAATATTAGCTCCAGGATAGTTCTGCCTACGCAGACAGACAGCCCATCTCTGGAATCTTCCCTGCTGGGCTTGTGACTTTAACTTCAGCATATACTCATTTAGTAAACACTGTTGAGTCTTATTCTTCCTTTTCTGTGAAAAAGTTTATGTCATTAATTCACCTATTCCCCTAGCTGTTCTTAGTCGTTTTTTTTTTTTTTTTTTTGAAACCTCCAGTTCAATCTTAGTCTTTAATCGAAGAGCACTTTATATGGCATTTTTTTTGGCAAACTGAAAAACACTGTATTCAGCCCAGTCAAGTTTGTTCTTCAGAACCTTGAAATGCTGCTTACTCTGTTGTTAGATCTTTTTTTTTTTTTGGTACCGCGGGCCTCTCACTGTTGTGGCCTCTCCTGTTGCGGAGCACAGGCTCCGGACGCGCAGGCTCAGGGGCCATGGCTCACGGGCCCAGCCACTCCGCGGCATGTGGGATCTTCCCGGACCGGGGCACGACCACTCACCCACAGCCTCCATCACCACTGCATACAAAGATGCTGACAGTATTTATTGGGGTCAGTGAACATGTCTTTCCTAAACAAAACCAATGAATCACTCTTGGATCCTGTAGAATGTTTGAAGAATAGGAGTAACAATAAAATTTTTTAAATTTAATACTTATCCATATATTTTCATGTTTTAAGTAAACATTGGCCAAAAATTGTAGACAGTATCTGGCTAGATGCTGTCATATACAAAATTTATGAGTACATATTGTCTTCTGGTTGAAAGCAAGTGATTCTCAGCTTCCAAGGGATTTACTGTCAATGATTTACTCCCTTGAAACTCAAACAACAACCCAAAACAACAACATTAGGATTCCCTAGAAAATTATTAGAAATGCACATTTTGGGCTACACCCCAGAACCACTGAGTCAGAAACACTGAAGGTGGAGTCCAGTTATCTGTATTTTAACAGAACCTTCAGGTGACTCTTTAGTGAACCACTGATTTACCTATTAAAAGTCTAAATCAATACTTAGGGCTATTTGAATGAAAATAGTAGCATTGCCATTTGAATATATTTGGACTTCTTCAGTGATTTTAGAACTTACTGATATAATTGTAGAAAATCAATCTTATATCTATCTCTCTGATTTATAATTCCATTCTCAGACTTGGCATCTCAGAATGATCCAAGAGCCCTATACCTAATTTCTCAGCTAAAAGGCAACATAGACTTGGGTTCATTTCCTAATACATGGATGAAAAGCTATTTCCCATTTCATTTCTTTGGTATGGGACAGGAAAAATGAATAGGAAATGACAGCAACCCAGCACCAATTTATCAACCTTACTGTCATTTCTTAAATATCATTTTCACAGATATGTTATTACAGAGCTCTGGTAGAGGACAAAGGGATGATTTGGCAAGCTCCAAAAAGACTCTCAAATGTCGGGAAAATATTTTGTTCCAGAGTCATGACAGATTTATGCTATGAATAAATGTTTGGAATTCAGATAATATATGTCACCATTCATTTGTGGCACAAAAATAGTAGAATTATAAGAGAGGAGCTTCATTGTTTTTACACTATAAGAAAACCATGCGTCTATTTTGAAAAGGGAAAGTAGTAGCACGTATTAGTGAAGAAGCAGGAACCAATGAGTAAATACCCTCCTGCCTTTTCTCTCCACCTGTATTGAATTCACTTGTACTCTTCTTGCCCTACAAACAGAACTACAATCTGCAATGCAATTATTACCTAACCTTTGCAAGCTGCCTATGTTGTGAAAACATTTCTCCTCAGTGACATACAAAGCTTAAAGAAGATAGCTACTAATACACTGAAGCACACCTTCCTAGTTTAGGTAGAAATTCTTGCCACTTAAATACAGAGAATTATTTCTACTTCTTCATATATTTTGACTGTATCTTTATCTTCTAATGAAAATGATAAAGTAAAAAATCAAAATTGATATGATTGAAATCATTTGGGAATAAAATTGAGAACCATTGTATATAAATATAAAATAATGATTAACAAGGACTTCATTTTGAATATATATATATATATATATACACACACACATATATTTTGAATATATATTATATATATGCACATACATATTCATGGAAATATATCATATTTTTAAAATAATGAAATTAATATTCTCATTATGGTAGAGAAACAGAATTTATGACAAAAATGGAATTCAAAACAAGTTTTTTTTAAAACTTCAGAATATAAACACATTCTTTTTGGCCACTTTGTGTATACCCCAATTCACTTAACTATAATTATTGAGGATTGTACCTTCTATTGGATTGTCCCAGAAATTTCTGATTAAAATATTAATAATGTATTATGAAAAATTGTTTACTATGAATAAAATATATTGTACAATTTTTGATATTTAATATTTTGTAATATCAATTATATCAAAATTTATTTCTCATAAATTACTTCTAAATTATAGGGCATATGTCTAGAAAGAGAGCATAATTTTATCCTTCCCCTGAGCAAATAATTGACATGTAGTCCTATTAATAAGAGCATCAGTTTTAACTTGGCTTGAAATAATATCTTTGTGAAAAATAGAAAAGTATTACAGTGACCAGCAAAACTTTTGGCCTTCAAGTAACTACCTACTCCAGATATTAATTAATACCAGAATTTTGTTATTTTTAATTGCTCATATCATGACAATATTCAAAAGAAAAAAATAATTTCAAAACTGTGATTACAATTTCACGGTCATTATAGATATTTCCACATTCAACCCTTTGACTTTTTTTTCCATAGGAATTGATCATAATTGTATAATGTTAGCTAGTGTAAAAATCTGATTCACTTTGCAATAACTGCTCAAATACATATACCTAAAATGTAAAACAATTGGGAAGGGATTCAGAAATAAACCATGTCTACATGTGTCTAAAGAGGTCAGTCATATTTTCAATAGCACACAAGCTATTAATACAAAAGCTTATTAATTTAAAAACAGAAACAGTAGATATTCTTTCTAAATAAATGTGGAATATATTGATGCCTTGGGTATAGTAGTAGAAAAAATAGGATTTATTTACACAGTGACACACTAAGATAACATTAAAGTTTCAATTATGTTAAAAATTAAGGTTTTTTTATTTTTTGCTTTCTTTTTTTTTTTTTTTGCTGGGGCGGGGGGACTTTATGTTTGAAATATCTCAGACCTTGGGAAACATGAGGCAAGAGGCAGCAGAAAGGATGTACACAAGTCTACTTACAAGGCATGCTGTGAACCCAAGGGAAACTAATTTGCATAATTCTTACTGATATTTTGTTGTGGAAAAGATACTATGTATGGAAACAAATATGGTCAAAGTGTCAAGTTGCAGAACAGTAGAGAAAACTAAGTTATTTGTATGTTTTCAAATAAAATATTCCAAGAATAAGTTATATTGGAACAGGTCGTAGTGTAGCAGTCAGGGAATGGCTATTTCACTACTAACTATTTAAATTAACCCATGATTGCCTAATTTGATTTAGATTAATATTTCCAATAGTTTCTGTTGTACCTATTGCGCAGGCAAAAAAATAAAAAAGAACAGGGCACACAGTTGATCAATATAATATTATATAATTATAAAAATTTTCATTATTTTAATGTCCTCTAAATGATATTCATTCATTCACTTGAATGTCACTAAATCTTATATTAGTTACATTCTATATTTATGTCTCTTGATTATATCATGATGAAAACAATACCACCATTTTTAACATTTAAAGTCTTTCAAATTGTACAATTATTTTAAATATTTAGAAATTTGACATGCTACAGATATCATATTTGCCAAATGATCTAAAATTTTATTATGTTATTGTAAAGTTAATTTTAGGTGAAATATTATAAAACAAAAGTTATTTCAAATGTTTACTTGCAATATTTTATATCTTGTTATAAAAAGTATTTGAAAATAATGAATATGTTTTCATGCTTGCTACCTTAATATCTGCTTCTCTCTCATGATTTTGAGAATATAGTTCAAAAGCCAAAAAAAAGATGCAGAGTACTTGGTCAATATTTTCAGTTTATTTGTTCTCATAAGCAATTATCCAAAACTTAGGAGTTAAGTGAACACTTGCCTAAAAAGTGTCATATTGTCACCTAAAATTATTTATTTCTAGCTCTATTATTTTCATTCTGTATAACAATTATTTTTCATGTGATTAAAAAGAAATAATTCCAGTTATCCATAGATCCCAAAATATGAATCTTCCACAGCTAATCCAACTACTGAATGATAATCTAAGTCAATTAATTAATTCAAAAAACATTCTGAGCAGCTACTACATGCCAGACACTGTAGTAAGGCTCGGGCTGGGATGTAGCAGTGAAATAAAGTCCCTGTGGTCATGAGACTTACATTCATGTGAGGGTGAGGGAAAGATAAAAATAAAAAGCATAACATTTGTTAGGAAGTGATCAATTCTAAGCATAAAAAAGGATAAGTGGAAAAAAGAGTGACATGAAGTGGAACAAAGTGGTATTTTGTAATGAGGGAAGATTTCTTTCAGATGGCGATACTTACATAATTTCCTGGAAAAGGTAACTGAGTCAGCCACATAGGCACATGGGGCAGTAATGTTTAAGGCAGAAGAAATAGCAGAACATGATGAAGAAACATAAAAGTCCTTTTGAAAGAAAAGGAATGAGGTGCCATGACTAGAATGCAGTGACCAAAGCAGAAGGTAGAAAGAAGGGGTGGAAGGTGGCAACTCATGCCAAGCCTGGCAGGCCTTCATAAGGACTTTCAATTTTATTCTGGGTGATATGGAAAGTAATTAGTTCTTTCTGTGTTTCTCATAATGTGTCTTTCCTCTCTGGGCCACCTGCCCTCGTTAGTCCCTTACTGCCTTGCCTGTGCATTAGTTGCACAGCCTCTGGGATAGCTAGATCTCTTGACTCCAGTGTCTTCCCAACCTCCACTTCCCTCTTCACTGCCAAGTGAAGCTTCATTATAGACCTCTTGGATGATTTTTTTTTTCCCTGATCAAAACTTAATAAAAACAACAACATTAATAATAGCCATATTTATAATGTTACATCCAATATTAATTTAATTATTTTTTACATTAACCCTTGAGGCAAAAACTGCTATTATACCCACTTTACAGATGAAGAAACTGTGGCTCAGAGAAGTTAAGTAATTGGCTTAAGTATACAGCTAGATAGCAGTGGAGACATGATTTTTTCCCCATTGCTAATCAAATGAAATGAAAATTTCTCAACCAAATATTGAAAGTCTTTCATATGAAGCTTAAATGTGAGCTAGACTGACCCAAATTCATGTGCCATCTCAATTATTAATTACATTTGACGTCTGAGGCAAGTTACTAAACTTTGACTCAGTGAACTTACCTGTAAAATGGGAATGATAATAATACTTTCCTCAATTAAATGAGAAAATGCACACAAAGCACTTTACACCAATCTTACTATATCATGGGCACTTAACAGATGTTGGCTTTAATCATTACCTTAATATTAGCATATACATTGCATGATGCATCTGAACATAAGGGAATATTTCCATGGAAATCTATGTCTTTTTAATTGTAAGACTATATACTCAGGGTATTATTTTATCATAACATAGGTAAAACTATGCTGTATTATCAGTATACAAAAAATATATGTGAGCATTTAAAAACAAAAATTATTCACTTTGTGTTTTAAAAAATACATATTCTTCTTTGCAATTATAACTTTTACATATGTGCCTGGCTATCAGATGGGGAGTGCCTACAGTGACGATGAATGCTAAAAGTATTATAATCTTCATGTTTTACTCATCTAAAACACTCAACTGACTATGACCATGAATAAGTAATAGAGTAGGATATGTCATTGTTAATAGTTTTTGTAGGTAGTTTTTGTTTGTTTGTTTGTTTCATTTGCAATGTAGTAATATGTCTAATGATGGCAGCTTCTATTAGAAAAAATAAAGCGGTATGTCTGAAGCTTGTAAATAGTGTTGTTTGGCCAGGATGTTAAAGTACGCCTGATATGTACCATTATTTAATTAGCATAGTTTCAGTCTCCCCTGTGGGCCTGTTCTTGGCTTATCTCCTATAGGAAGTGGGATGGCTTTTATTTTTAAAATGCATTATAATGGCTGGATTTTTATAAAAGCTTGTCAGCACCTCCCCAGCCCCACCGTCTGTAGCATTATAAATCCAGTGTTATTGCTAACAATGTTATTGGCTAGAAGTATAATCTCAAATTTGCTGCTGTCCCAAATTTATGCAAAGCTCAGTAGAAAGCCAGTTCATCCATTCTTTTGGATCAGTGGTCTCGAACTAATTATTAACTGCTGAATGTTTCTTTCAAATAAAGTTTTTAGTGATGAAAAACTAAATTTACAAAATCAAAAAATGTATAACTTCTCTGTGAGCTATGGGTAAATTGGCAATCCTCCATATTCCCAGGGTTCTGCAGGTCAACCTCAGGTCTCTAAGGAGTAGTAACATCTGTGCTAAATACTCTGCGGTACATCTCCAGGGAAGACTTCCTGTCAGAGAGTGATGCTTTTTGACTGTAAATTATAGGCTCCATGTAGTTCCATGCTTTGATGATAGTGTGGCCTGTACTAAAGAACACTATATAAGAAGAAGCCATTACTAACCTTCAGTAAAGATGTTGTTGAAGATGTTTATTGATTTACACTACGAGGTTTCTCAGGAACAATTTCTCTCTGGTCTTAGGCTTTTCCTGAACAATTTTCTGGATGAAGGAATAGAGGACAATCATCATAGAGGTAGTGATCCTTGAACTTGGCCATTTTATGATGGATTGTTTTATAGGATCATTCCAGAGGAGGGAACTTTATATATTTGAGAAAGTGCATGGTGAGTTCAGTGAACAACAAGTGATTTGGTGTGTGGGTAGCATTAAATATATGAAATAGCATTTTAAGAAATAATGCTAGATATAAGAGTTTTCATTTTACATAGTGTAAGCAGTACATTTTTCATGTTCCATTTAAAGCTTTTGGGGAACAAACTCATAATGATAGGAAATCTCTGAAAGCATTATAAAATATTCATAAATATTATCTTCAAGGAACTTACGGATTCCTGGGTAAGGTAAGTTTTCCAAAGAAATAAACATAATTAAACCTAGAAAGTCTGATGGATGTGAACCTTTGAGTAATTTTATTCAGCTTAATAGAGAGCTATATTTTTATATCATTTATCTAAGACTTTTATATAAATAAATGCATATATGTGTGTGTGTGTGTGTGTATATATATATATATATATATATATATATATATTCAAATATATTGCTTTCCTATGCCCCCTTCAGAGAATATCATTAATCTCTTCAGTACTTTATCATCTGGTAAAAAATGCAAAGATACATAATTAAATCTAAAATTGAAATTCAATAAATATTTGTATTGTTAAAGAATGGGTAGTTGGGTGTAAATTAATTTTCAGGATACTTGAATTCTAAATGTTCAAGTGACAAAATGTGTTTATTATAAAATAAAATTTAAAAGTATCCTTTTAAATGAAATACATTAAAATGTAATCATTGCTATTTTCCAGTTACAATTAAAAAGGCAATAATTACAGGATATTTATCATTTCATCTTTCCTAGTGATTAAGAATCACCATCATGAGAACACATCATTGTCATAGCAAAATTATGTAGTCTTTCTGAGCTTATTGTTAGTCTGTTAGCTGGCACTTCCATTTTAGGTATGCTCTTCTCTGACTCATCCCTAATTCTAGTGATTATTTCTAATCATCTGTAAATCATGTGCCCAGGTTAGCGGATTGAGTGATGGTCTAAGAAACGGTCCTAAGAAGGATGGAACCTCCTGATAAGGAAAATGTCAATATACTTTAAAATTTCATAATTTGATTTTATTCACAGGATTTGCTTCCTTATCAATAAACTGATGATATCATTAATTTCTTTTTTTAATATCACAAATATCTATATTTTTTAAAAAAGGACTGAGCTAAAGAAGTAATTCTTAGAAATGTTGAAAGTTAGCTGCACCAGATAACTCACTATGTAGTTCTGTGTGACTGTGTTTCTACAGTGAAGCTCTTTGCAGTGTCTGATGTGCAAAAGCTAAATATTAGCTATAGGCAATCCAGAGGAATAGCAAAATAATATCTTGCACTAGATTTCAGAAGACAGTATCTCTCTATACCCATTTAGGCTGCTAATTTTGAATATGATTTCTAGTCAGTAGCATGTAATACACATTTAAAGTTTCCATGAATCTTTAATTCAGATATTTGGGATTTTTTGCCCAGAATTAACTTTAAAATATTCTCTGTTCTATTTTTTGCTTACAGTGACTAGTACTTACCAGTATTTGTTATTACAAAAAGAGTAACTAGAAATAACTGGAAATATACTCCTTAGAAATATTCGCACAGTCTCATGGGGTAAATATTCAATTTAGAACGTCATCATTAGGTATGTCTTCACACTTAAGAAAGTATTTAACAAAGGTAAAGCTCTCACATAATTAACATGAAGGAGATTTTTTTCACAACAATGCTTGAAGTTTTATTGATGTTTTTCAAACTTAAAAACAACATTTTGAATTTTAAGGGAACATCACTCAATCTAATCTTTATGGAGACAGATTAGAGCAAATGATATGATTTTTACTTTTTCACAAATGATTGCTTTTCAGAGGAAGAATTTAAAAGTTAAAAAATATCTTAATTTTCTTAAAGGATGACATCTGGCTTAATAGTATAGTCTTGGGCAGCATTCCATACAGAAGTCTTCCTTATCCAGAGTGTTTATGACTCAGGTATCCAAATGCCCTTGCCACATTCTGTCTTGGCTTTTTGACTAATTTAAATCTTTTGTGCATTAGTTTTCTCATATTTTCTGCAAAATGTGGGCAATTTTAAATGAGTACGTATGCTTGCTGCCTAGAATATAGTAATTTTCGATAAAGGAAAGACTTTTTACCTGTTTTGCCTACTCTGTTTCATAATTACAATTAGAATAGTTATCAGATGTGATCTGCCAATGCATGATATCCACATATAACAATACTTCATGAGCTTATTCATGGTACTGAATGAGGAAAAGAAAATTATTGAGTATAAAACCCCACAAGATATGAAGTGCAAACTATATATTTTTTCTATATATTGTTGATACATACACATACTTAAGACTAGGAAGTGGAAAAAACTGTCGTTCCAAGCGAATTATCTCTGTTTTGGTCCAGATATTGCTTCTTTGATACTTTTGGTTCTGATAAACTTGTATTACGCCCGGTATATTTCTTATCCTTTCTTTGAGCTTTGACCTTACTTTATCAGGACCATATTACCTATAAGGAATTATTTTACTTCTTGCTCAAAATTTGAAAAGAAAAAATTTATCATTATCATTATCAGCCATACCACCAAGGTTTTGCTTTCTTTCATTGTGCTCTGCAGATTTTTGTCACTAAATTCTTATAGTCTGGTGCATATCTTGTTTCTTTGTTTTCACAATCACCCAGTTTTCCTTTTTCTAATATGAGTTCTTTGTGACCGTCCTTCCTATGCTATGTTCTGTGCCTGTATTATTTCCCACACTACTGCAAAATAAACAATATGTTTATTTATTTTAAGAAAATTTAACTCCCCAAATCCTTAGCGATTCATTTCCTAAATGTATATAAAAGCAGATTTTAAGAATTCATGAACACTTAAAATTTAGTTAAAACATAATTAAATTTCTTGATTCATCTCTAAAATATTGTAAGATTTATAAAAACATTAAGAATAAAAGTCACCTTAGGAATTTTTTTAGGTAAGAAATTAACTCTTCAATACTCAAAATATCTCTTTACATAAGTCCCATTCTATATATCTACCTACCTATTTCTTTCTCTATCAATCTAGCTATCCATCCATCCATCCATCCATCCATCCTTCTGCAATGGAGTGAATGCTTGTGTTCCCACCCCCAAAATTCATAAGTTGAAAGTCTAATTATAATCTGATGGTGTTTGAAGGTTGTGCCTTTAGGAGGTACTTAGGTCATGAGAATAGAGTCCATAAGAAGAGGCCAGAGAACTAGCTAGCTGTCTTTCTGCCATATGAAGTTAAAACAAGAAGCTAGCGTTCTGCAACCCCGAAAAGGGTTCTCACTAGAACTCAGTCATCCTGGCATCTTCTGGACTTCCAGGCTCCAGAACTGTGAGAAATAAAGTTCTATTGTTATCAGCCACCCAGTCTATGGTACTTTGTTATAGCAGCTTAAACTGATAATATCTACCTTCTATCTATCTAATGGAAACAGCCTAAATTATAACTTTAGTTATGAACTATTAAAGTCAGTACCATAACAATTTGAAAGAATTTCCCCTCACCTTCTTTTGGTATTTGTGTTTTTAAGTAAAAAAAGAAGAACTGTTAACATTTACTTCCATAGAAATACTGTTAATATGAGAAAGATAATGAGTCCATAAAAATCAAAATTTTTAAATGTTCACTTTAGTGGGCAAAATATAATAGTTAACCTGTCTTGGAGATAATATGCCAGGTAGTTATCTGTTCAGTAAATTTTCATGGTGGAGATAAGGTCTGAGTAACATTTTGAAACAACTGTATAATGTATTCTGGGAAATATGAATATAGCATAATGTCTGCAGAGGAGCAAAGGTTAGATGATGAGAGATCTTACATGTGAGTCAGACTTTATCCTTTAGTTGATGGAGAATTGTAAAATACATAAATAAATAGTGCTGTGAGAAGAATTATAGTCAGAAAAGGTATTTTTGGACAATTTCAAGGATGACTAACTGGGGCCAGGTAAGGAGAGGTCAGAGTAAGATGAAAAATATAGTGTGTCATTCATTTAAAAGGAAATAAGAACCGAGGAGAGACAGGAGGGATTTACATTTACTAGCAGTTGTTGAGTGACTTCCATAACTTTCCATTTTATATTTTTGTAAATTGTAATATAAATTACTGTCATAATGAAATAAATGATTAAAATTTAATTTTAGGAAAGGTTGTGAACTTCACTGAATCAGTTATATCTTGGTCAATGTAGCAGATTCAGTCATATTATAGCTTATTTATGATATATAAAGCAATATGATGTCAGTAAAAGAGCTGAAGTAATTGTCTCGATATGTCTTGTTCTGTCCTTTTTTTTTTTTCGGTTTTGTGAGCCTTCCATTCAGTTATCATTTAGTTATCAACCTTGTTACTTTGAGTTATGAGCAGAAATATTGAGAAACATTTTCTCCCCAAACGTATTGTCTAACGACAGGTAAGGACTATGTCCAGTGAGTGAAAATTTAAACGTTAAAGTAAAACACTATGTTTATCAATATTGGTCTATCCTCATTCCCTCCTTTTTTAACAAAATGATTTAAAAAATCATTAAAAATTACTGTAAGTTAAAATGAAGCTCATAATTTTTTTGTTCTTTAAAGTAAAATCTTCTTTATAGTAAAATTCATTCAAAATACTATGGGCTTACTTATGATAAAGTTTTTAATAGAAGGATAAGAATTTAAATTCTGGAACAGCTTACCAGAGCTAATAGTAAATAAGTAAATTTGTATAACACTTTTATCTTAAAAACAGTGCATTAAATTGTATCTTATGCTACTTAGATAATGTGAGAGTCCTTCAAGTCACTCTAATCTCCTACCATTAGACAAAAAATAGCAGAGTTCATGAGAAACCCTGAGCGTTACTGGCAGCAAATGATAGTTTTATTTTCCTTTGGAAACAACCCTCAATGAAATGCTTGTGGCTGTTTCTTCATGGCTCAGATCTGGGAATAAAGGAAGAGATAAAATGAAATAAATACAGAATCACTGAACTGTTATCAAAAGGTGGGGCTCTGCTTGGTCACTTAGGGCAAGGGCTTGGTTTACTGTGTTTGCGTCACTAGTCTGGCAGATTAGCATACATGAACATTTAGATAAACACATCTTGTATTTCAAGAAACTTACGGCATAAAATATATTTTAACTGTTACCAAAATATCCAATATGTTTATTTATTTATTATTGTTTTAAACATCTTTATTGGAGTATAATTGCTTTACAATGGTGTGTCAATATGCTTTTTAAAAATGTTGTACACTAAAATTATGTTTTGATTATATTTTCCTTGAAATTCTTGAATTGATTTTTTTTCTGATACTCTACAGTTTATGTGTTGGTCTCATGTAAACACCCCCTACAACAAACGTGAACATGGGGTAATAGTTGATATAAACATTTGTAAATATATGTGTTCAATTCAAATATATATTCCAAACTAAGTTACATAAAAAACTCACTTGAAGTATACACTTTTGGCTGTGATGACAGAAAAGAGGAAGCTGCATAGACTAATCTGTGTCCCTCTGCATCCTGACCGTATTTACTCCTATTTTTCTTTCTATACTTAGAATCAAACTTGATCTCTCTACAGATGGTCTTAGCAATGGTCTTAGCGACAACATTTTATACAAAAGTACAAGCTCTGGAGTTAAACTCTTGGGTTCAAATTCCAGATTCCCACTTACTCATTATTTGTTCTTGGTCAAGTTTCTTAACTTCTTTGAGACCTTGGGTTCCCCCTATGAGTTATGGTAAAAATAAGACTTCTTATCTCATGAAGTGCTTTTGAGAAACAGATGAAATGAAAGTTTCTAGAACAGTGCCTCAATAAGATGCTAATTCTGTGTGCTAATAATAATAAGCCTTAGAGCACTCCTAATATTATGGGTTTTATATTTTTAAAAATCCTGCTAGAGCTAAGATGCCACAAATTTCTTTTTAGGGAAGAGAAATAAATATGTAGCACCAGCAAAGATTGAAAACAGACAAATGAAATTTAGTAAAATAAAAATACCTGTGTTACGGGCATAGATGTTTTTCCTCTATAATGTTTAGCACTTTATATAAAACAACTAAATTTGATTCCTCACATTATGAAATAATAACCAACTATGGCTTTACAGCAGGTTTTGAAGGATGCTATAATGAATGATTTTTTTAAAGGGAGATTACATGTTCAGTAATTGACACTACCTTAAGGAGATTTTAAAGCTAGAGATAGACAACGTATGTAACATATTAAAATTGAAGAGAGTATCAGATAAGTTTTCCTGTTTGCCTTTGTTTGAAATAAAAACACGTTTATAGGATTATTATATAAACTTTTAAAGAGTTCTTAAAGGACCAGACAGACTGAATTAACTGATTTAATATTTTATAACATATCGGTTGTAGAAAAATTGTATGAATTTTTCTTTAACCTCTAGAAGTGCCTTTCCCCCACATATCTCCTCTTCACACGCTAATATGTGAAAGAGGTCATTTAAATATCCAGCTTTATGGTTTATAGTGTGGATTGCTGTGATCAACTCTGCATCTCCAAGCAACATATCGCTATTATGCAAAACCATTATGAACAGATGACACATTAAGAAGCACAGCTCTGCAGTGCATCTGGTCTTTGATTTTGAGAAATACAGTACTTGAGATGGAATATGCAAATGGAAAATCGACCCAAGGTCAGAGTGAGGAAAGCAAAATGACATTCTTTGTTGGTTTCAAAATGAGAAATCCATTTCTACTGCACAGTAAAGTTAAAATAAAAGTTAAAGAAAATCAGTAGAAGAAAATTTAGATATTTTACCTCCTCCTTGCTTCTTTAGCTGGAAAATAATTCAGTGATTTTTGCCACTATAGAGAAAAGGGAGAATTATTTACACTTTTATTTCCTAAGATTTTTCCTCTTGTATCTACCCTAATGAGAGAAAATATATGTAGGTGATAGACCATTACTCTAGAATTTATCCATGGTTTTTGTTCTATTTATTGCTGTTTGGGTGACTTTGAGAAAGTATGTTTTTCTATACTCCTCTTTATTTTAAATAAGTGTAATAATTAAAATTATATACTCCATTTTTCTGGAGGGATAAAAAGATTATCAACTGATGAGTAGATTTATTTAGGAAAATAAACTTTATAGTCATACTTTTCTCTGTATCTTTCTCTTTTGTGGGCACCTCAGGTACAGAGGGATCATCTAATGATATTCTTCAGTTTATGGCACACTGTCCTCATACCTCACCCCTTTTCTTAGATATTTTTTCCTACTCCTGGCTTCTCCTTTTATGTACTTTACTAATGAGTTTGATATATGTACTTTGATGGCCATGTTTGATAAAAAATTATATCCCATTGTGTATGCTTAATTTACATAGCTATAACTCGTTTCTTTTTTCACTCAGTTCTGTTTTTTAAAATACTATGGATTCTAATTCAGTGCTTCTAAATACTGCAAAGAATTCCATTGCACGAATCCACTGCAGTTTACTTATTTATTATGCTAATATTGCTTCCAGCTACCATAGATTACCTCCAATTCCCTACTACTGCAAACAAAGCTAAGATAAAGCATCCTGCTTTTTATACAGGTCTACCTCAGTTTATGATGGGGTTACATACTGATAAATCCATAAGAAGTTGAAAATATTCATGTAACTCAAAAATGCGTTTAATATACCTAACTTAACTAAACATCGTAGCTTAGCCTAGCCTACCTTAAATGAGCTCAGAACACTTACATTAGCCTACAGTTAGGCATAATCATCTAACACAAAACCTCTTTTATAATAGAGTATGGGACATCTCATATAATTTATTGAATACCATACTGAAAGTGAAAAGCAGCATGGTTGTATGGGTACAGGATGGTTGTGAGTATATCCGTTGTTTACCCTTGTGATTGTGTGGTTGACTAGGAGCTGTGCTTGCTGCCACTGCCCAGCATCAGGAGAGTATCATCCTGCATAGTAATGTTAGCCTGGGAAAAGATCAGATTTCAAAGTATGTTTTCTGCTGAATGCGTATCACTTTCACACCATCAAAAGTTGAAAAATCTGAAGCTGGGGACTCTCTATACCTTTCTGTTTTTGTGTAGGAATTTTTCTAAGGCTTAAAACCATGACTGGAATGGCTGTGTCAAGGGAAATGCTTAATCTAATTTATTTTAATCTTATCTAATTTATATACTTAATTTAATTGAATGTTTTCAATTTTCATCAAAGGAGTACATATCTGTATCCCCAAGTTTTGAGAATTAGTATTTTTTGTTGTTGTTTGGTTCTGAACCTTATGTAGTTACTAGAGTTTTTTTTTTTTAAGTCTCCAGATACATGAAGCTTTTTTTTTAAATTAACAAACTTTATTTATTTATTTTTGCGGTACGCGGGCGTCTCACTGTTGTGGCCTCTCCCGTTACGCGCAGGCTCAGCGGCCATGGCTCACGGGCCTAGCAGCTCCGCGGCATGTGGGATCTTCCCGGACCGGGGCACGAGCCCGTGTCCCCTGCATCGGCAGGCGGACTCTCAACCACTGCGCCACCAGGGAAGCCCAGCAAACTTTATTTTTTTAGAGAAGTTTTACATTCACAGCAAAACTGAGTGGAAAGTATTGAGACTTATGTGTACCACCTGCTCCCACAAATGTGCATTATCGACATTGCACATGAGAGTGGTACATTTATTACAATCATGAACCTACACTGATAACATCATTATCACTCAAAGTCCATAAGTTTACATTAGGGTTCGCTCTTGGTGTACATTCTATGGATTTTGAAAAATGTATAATGATATGTATTCATCATTTCAGTAACATAACAGTATAGTTTCACTGCCTTAAAAATCCACTGTGCTCTTGCTGTTCATTCCTCCCTCCTGCTGGCAACCACTGATCATTTTATTGTACACATGGTTTTGCTTTTACTAAATGTCATATACTTGGAATCATACAGCATGTAGCCCTTTTGGACTGGCTTAGTAATATGCATTTAAGTTTTCACCATGTCTTTTCAGGGCTTGGTAGCTCATTTCCTTTTAGTAATGAATAATACCCCATTGTCTGGATGTACCACAGTTTATGTATCTGTTCACCCACTGAAGGACATCTTGGTTTCTCGCAAGTTTTGGCAATTATGAATAAAGCTTCTATAAACATCCATGTGGAGGTTTTTGTGTGGACATAAGGTTTCAGTTCATTTATGTAAATACCAAGGAGTGTGAATTGCCGGATGGTATGGTAAAGTGTACATTTAGTTTTGCAAGAAATTGCCAAAACCTTTTCTAAATTGGCTGTACCATTTGCATTCCCACCAGCAATGAATGAGAGTTTCTTGTTGCTCTACATCCTCACCAGCATTTGGTGTATCAGTGTTCCATATTTTGGCCATTCTAATAGATTTGGCTGTTCTAATAGATTCATTGTTTTTTAATTTGCATTTCCCCAATGACATATGTTATTGAACTTATTATATGCCTACTTGCCATCTGTATATCTACTTTGGTAAGATGTCTCCTCAAGTCTTTTGACCATTTTTAATTAGGTTTTTCATTTTCTTATTGTTGAGTTTTAAGAGTTTTTTATAAATTTTGGATAGCAGTCTTTTATCAGATGTGTCTTTTGCAAATATTTTCTCTCAATCTGTGGCTTGTCTTCTCATCCTCTTGAGGTGTTTTTTAATCTGTTTTTTTCCTAATTTCATTTATTATGACCAAAGACCACAGTAAATGATATATGGTTCTTTTAAAATTAATTGCTCCTTTTTTAGCTTTGTCTGTGGTCAGATTTTGTAAATGTTTCATGAATGCCGCCAAATATTTATTGCTTTGAATAGAGCACGTATAGTTCAACATAAAGTACTGTTTAATAGCATAGGCTCTGGAATTGAGAATAATTGTTTTGCAGTTTACTTATTTATTATGCTGTTTTGCAGTTTACTTATTTATTATGCTGTTTTGCCACTTCTTTCTGAGCAATCTTGAGCAAATTAAACATTCTGTGCTTAGTTTTCCCAAATAAAAAATTGAGAACAGTAAGACACATTCTATAGATTTGGACTGAAGATTAAATTATGTTAGGTATGTACACAATACCTGGTAGTGTGTTAAATACTCTCAGGATTATTATTTATTAGTTTAGAATAGTTATGAAATTCACTGCATTTCTGTATATTATTTTCTGCTTGAGCTATCAGTTTTGGATAAGAATATATTAAGTGCTTTTAATATTTCATAGTTTAGTTGCCTTATTTATATGAATATAGTCTGAAGCTATATTATTAGGTATGTCTCATGCTGAAAATACTATATTGATCCATTTTTCTTATAACAATATATAATATACCACTTTGTTATGACACTTTGTTAGTTTTTTTTCTTGTTTGTTTGGTTTTTCATTGAATACCAAATTGTTTGATATTGAAATTGACATCTTAGATTTCTTTTGGTCCATGGTCTTGTTCCTTTATTTTTAGATTTCAGCCTTTTTCTGATTTAACTGTTTCTCATATTCATGACATATTGCTCATTCTTACTTTTTTACTTGTTTGAGGATCTCTGATTATATTTGGTTTAACCATGTACATTCATTGTAGTCCCTGATATATTAAGATTTCTTTCTTCCATTTTATTTTCTATTTATTTTCATTTCATGACTTCCTTTGGATTTTTTACAGTTACTTCAGCTAATTTGAAGAACTGCTTAATCCATTTATATTCTTTTAAAGATTACCTCTGTTAAGACTGATATTTATTTTTATCTTTTTATTTATTTCTTATTATTATGTGTATCTTCCCCTGAATAAAAATTATATTATTAGGTACTCTCCCTTCCCTCTTTTCCTTTTTTGTATCCATACTTCTGCTTTTGCCATTGTGTTGATTTTTGTCTAGAATTGTATAGTTTTAAGATCTTTTCTGTTTTAGACAAAAGCAAACTTTACTAACTAAATTATATATTAATATCTAATTTATCTATATCTCTATATTTTAAAATTTTACCTTATAAAAGAAATAACACTTTTGCTGGTTATAAAATTCTAGGCTTAAATTGCCTTCCTTATATAATTATCATTTATCTTGCAGCCAGTATTACTGTTAAGGAATCTGCTATCAATGTATAACTTTTTCTTTTATAGGTAATCTACTTTTTCTTTCTAGGAGGTTTTACAGTTATCTTTTATCTTCTATTATAGCATGTATATGATATATACATGTGTGTGCATATGTGTGTCACTTCATCTGCCCTTTTTATATTTTATGGACTTTTATTTATTTTAAATATTTGTTTATTTTTTGGCTGCATTGGGTCTTAGTTGCAGCACGTGGGATCTTTTGTTGCGGCATGTGGGCTCTTCGTTACAGTGTGCGGGCTTCTCTCTAGTTGTGGCGCACAGGCCTATAAGTTGCAGCACACGGGCTTAGTTGACCCATGGCATGTGGGATCTTAGTTCCCTGACTAGGGATCGAACCGTTGCCCCCTGTATTGCAAGACGGATTCTTAACCACTGGATCACCAGGGAAGTCCCATTTTATGGACTTTAAAAATTGGGTCTTAAATCCTGGAAAATTATCCACCAATCTTTCCTCATGTTTCCCTCATGTTTATTTATTTATTTAAAAATATTCCTCCCTCGGCTTCTTTTATACAAATATTGACATTTTACTATTTACCAAATAGAAAACTATCTGGTCTTGTTCTTCACAGAATATCAAGTGCTATGAAAAGTGCCTGATTTGTAGTAGTTTAATATATACTTGAGAAATCAATGAGTTGGCTGAGTATAGTCGTAAATTGTATTTGAATTACAGATAGACATTGATGGCCATGCTTTTAAAATCATACTGAGCCGTAATTATGGTATGGATTTTCCAGTTAGGTATTAATGCATAACTTGCAATATTTTGAATTAATATGTCATTGAATTCCAAAACAAATGTTGCCTTTAAACCGTTGTTTGTGAGAAATCTGCATAAGTTTTGCATATTCTGAATGATGTATCTGCTACAGAGAAATTTGAGAAAATATTAGAAATAAATGATTCATTACATTCATATGCATATATATATTTAAAATCTGAGAAATATTAGTGAAGAAAATACTATTAATTTTAATGTATTTGGAGCATAGTAAAGCACTGGCCTCTAGTTATGTGTTCCCATCTGACACTTGGAAAATTACTTATTCTGAATTAACAGAATTTAAAAGGAGAAGTATCTAAACTTTCACTTAGGAGGCTAAAATACAAAGGCTCTAGGCTACAGAACATTTTATTAAAACATTAGAATTTAATAAAGACAAAAATAATGAGAAAGTTTTCTTTGAATAACTTATTATAATGGTCTTAGATCAAGAAAGGTTATAAAGAGATTAATTCAATTTATGAACTTTAAAATAGTACAGCTGGTCAAGCTTTGAATAAATAAACATTTCACAAAAGTAGATATAAGGGGCTTCCCTGGTGGTGCAGTGGTTGAGAGTCCACCTGCCGATGCAGGGGACACGGGTTCGTGCCCCGGTCCAGGAAGATCCCACATGACGCGGAGCGGCTGGGCCCGTGAGCCATGGCTGCTGGGCCTGTGCGTCCGGAGCCTGTGCTCTGCAACGGGAGAGGCCACAACAGTGAGAGGCCCGCGTACCGCAAAAAAAAAAAAAAGTAGATATAAGAATGGCTAATAAACACTTACAAAGACTCTGAACGTCATTGGTCACTAGGGAAGCACAAATTAAAACCACAGAGAGATTCCCCTGAAATGGCTATGTTCAAAGAACAGATAATATCAAGTGTTGCTGAAAATGTGGAGAAACTGGAACACGTATACATTGCTGGTGGAAGGTAAAATAGCTCAACAGTTTTGCGAAAGATTTTAATAGTTTCTTAAAATTTTAAATATAACCTATCATACAACTCATCTGTTTCACTACTATCTACTCTAAAGAAATGAAAACATGTGTCTGCACAAATACTTGTACATGATTGTTCATAGCAACATTACTCATAATAGCAAAAAAGAAGCAAACCATATGTCATTTAACTGATGAATAAAATCTGGTGTATTCACACAATGCAGTACTATTCAGAATAAACTACTGATACATGCTAAAACAGGAGTGTACCTCAAAGGCATTATGTTAAGTGAAAGAGCCAGGTGCAGAAGACTATTTATCATATGACTGCATATTAATAAACCATCCTTAAAAGGGAAATTTATAGAGATGGTAAGCAAATCAGCAGCTGCATGCGAGTAGGAGTATTTCTGGTGATGGGCTGCAAACAGGTGTAAGGATAGTTTCTGGAGAGATGGAAAATTCTAAAACTCAGTTGTGATGGGGCAGTAAATATCTAAATGTATTAAAATCATTGAATTGCACACTTACAAAGAGTGAATTTTATGACATTTAACTTATATCTCAGTAAAACTGTTAAAAATAGTTACTGCTATGAGGACAAATGAGAATTGCTGCATGTTGGGAGTTTGTCATAATCTTTATAAAAGAATTAAGTGAAATTACATAAAATATTTTTCTAAACATTTAATAACAATATCAAAACAATAACAATAATAATAAACATTGATTGACTGCTTTCCATATGCCAGATTATTAACTCATGTAATCTCACCACAGTCCTAAGAAGTACCTACCCATTATTAACATCCCCCATTTAGATAATGAAACCAAAGTCAAAAAGGTTAATCTACTCAGTAATCACACAGCCGTTAGTTAAATGAGGATATTAATTGAGGCAGTCAGGCTTCAGAGACCCTACTCTTAACCAAATTTCCCTATCACTTCTATCCATCCTGTGCATACAGCTACGGTGAGAGAAAGTAGAGTCCAGTGAGAGAAAGGTGAGGTGGAACAGTGTAATTTTTTTGTATAGAAATTGATTTCAATGTTGTAATAATAATGATTAACATATTAGAATAAGTATATTACATGCAAAATTGGCATATATGACTAATATTTAAAGTGCTAGCTAAAATGATATGAAGAATACAGGTAAAATTTGTAGTAATTAAGACAAAGACATACTAAAACAAAATAAACTGAACACCTGTAATGAATACTTTACCTTTAAAAAAATGTATCCCTAGAAATTATTTTGCTCTCAGAACAAACATGAAAATCAATCACCAAGTGTTAAGGTAATTCTTATGTTATTTTATATTTGGTGAAGTTCTAGACTTTAACAGAAATAAAACTAAGTGATTTTCTTTCTGAGATCAATTGTAAGTCTGCAAATCAAGATGTTTGGACTTGACAAAGATCTTGGTGGTACTTTTTTTTCCGTGACTAAGAAAATATTTAGTCTAGTCTTTGAAACAAGTACACAATAATCATTTAGACTAAGTTTAAACAAATGGTAGAAAAGGAAATGAAACTATTCTTGATATTTAATTTCAAATCTAGCATCACCTAAATGCCTTTTTGAAATGACTGAAATGATAGAATGCAGTGAATGATCTATAATCTCTTTCATGTTTCAATGAATTGTGACTAAAAAAATGCCTTCAGGATTTACTTTGGAGGTTTCATCAGGATTAACATAATAAAGCATACAGGGAAAGGATTAGAAGAATCATTTTAGGAAGGGTATTAAATTCGGTATTTATAGGATTGAAAATGAAAAACAATAAATAGATACTGCAACAGGAGCCTACAATATGCCCTGTTTAAAAGACAGACAATATATTGTCAAGTTAAGAGTGATAAAAATGATAGAATATATTGTTAGAAATATACACATCATTGCCTTTAAATATGTTTACTCTTAAGGTATGATTAAGAATTATATACCTGTTTGGGAAAATATAAAATCTAGACTAGAACTTGAGAACTGTCATCCAAATGACTCAACAGTCACATTAAAGGTTGTTACAAAGAAATTCTCCATTAGTTTTTCTCCAGCCCCTTAGGACTAAATATTTGATTATATTGACTGTGTTCAAAAGTTTCCTAAATCTTTGTCAGTGACAGGGTATAATGAGGGTTTAATGAGAAGTACTATTAAATTGAATGAGTGTATTGGATTTATCTTAGACAGTATTCTTATATTACTGTCCACTCTGCATATGAAAGTCCTTTTTATGTACTTATTGAGCTGAATTAAATTAAATTACATTGAGGTTGTGGATTATAAATGCACAGGATCACAACTAAAGGGCTAGATTTCATGGAAAGACTATAAATATGTTTTTAATATAAAAGTATGACAAATGCCATTCTGCTGGAGAGATTACCATAAAACTGAGGCTAGAATGATACATCATTTATTTTTGGAAAAAAGGGGTATATTTTTCAGAGTTAAGAAATAAAAGCATAATAGGAGCTATAGGTCTTATCCCAGATAAGAAGTGTTATGTGTTACCCATTAATAATGTTTGACTGTGTCTTAATTGTAGTGCTGGCTTTTTACTCACAAAGGACAAAAAGCATTTGTACGGCTCCCCTTGTGGTGCAGTGGTTAAGAATCCACCTGCCAATGCAGGGTACACGGGTTCAAGCCCTGGTTTGGGAAAGATCCCACATGCCACAGAGCAACTAAGCCTGTGCGCCACAACTACTGAGCCTGCGCTCCGGAGCCCGTGAGCCACAACTACTGAGCCCACGTGCCACAGCTACTGAAGCCCATGCACCTAGAGCCCGTGTTCCACAACAAGGGAAGCCACTGCAGTGAGAAGCCCACGCACCACAATGGAGAGTAGCCCCCTCTCGCCGCAACTAGAGAAAGCCCATGCACAGCAATGAAGACCTAATGTAGCCAAAAATAAAATAAATAAATTTATTTAAAAAAATTAAAAAGCATTTGTAGATGAACAATTTTATAGAGGTTTCATTATACCATCACTTAACCCCATATGGTTTTATTAAATAATACCAGGCAATAATTTTGTCTTATTCACACCATTGAAATCATCTTTAAGGAAAAATTGCAAAGCTGTTATAATTTTTTATTTTACTTACCAATTTTTATTTCAGTATCAATGTTTATTATATTTCCTGGCTATTACCTATTATAATAATTATTTAGCAAATAAACCATTATGTATGTAAATTGAAACGTGTAATTATGAATATATTTTAAAACTGTTTAACAGTAGAATTATCATGGTGACAAGGAGCCAGGTGACCAGAGTGATGAATCAAATGAATAAATTATTAACATGCTCATCTGATTTTCAACATTTATTTTCCTTGTTCACCTGATATCTTCCCAGTTCCTCTCAATTATTTTATTAAGTAAAAAGATTTAAATGGTTATTATACTTAGTGATTTTTAATGGAAATCAAATCAAATCAAATCCTTCTTCATAACATCTTTTATATCCTTTATTGAGATCTAACTCACATACCATAAACTTCACCTTTTAAAATGTACAATTTAATGGTTTTCAGTATATTCACAGAGGTGAGCAACCAACATCACTGCCTCATTCAGAATACTTTCAATACCCCATTTCTAGTCCCATAAGCAGGCACTTCCCATTCTCTAATCTTCCAAGGTTATTTTGGCTATTCTGAATCCCTTGCCTTTCAATGTCATTTTTAGTGTAAATTCGACAATTTCTGTAAACAGAAAAAAAACAACTTGGATATTTATAGGGATTACATTGAATCTATGGATTGTTCTCTTAACTTTATTTTTAGATTGTTTATTGCTAGTGTACAGAAATACAATTTATTTGTTGTATATGGATCTTGTATCTTGTATCCTGCAACATATCTAAACTGGTTTATTAGTTCTAATAATTCTTCAGCCAATTTCTTAGGATTTTCTGTGTACAAGATTATGTCATGTGTCAATAGATATAGTTTTATTTTCTTTACAATCTGGATGACTTATTTCTCTTTCTGGCCCAATTTCCCTCTCTAGAAACTCCAGTACAGTGTTGAACAGAAGTAGTGAAAACATTCTTTAATCATTAAGTACGCTGTTTAGCTGTGGGTTTTTCATAGTTGCCCGTTATCTACGAAAGTTGAGGACGTTTCTTTTTATTCCTACTGCCTTGAATACTTCTATCATGAAAAGGTGTTGGAATTAAGTACTATTTATGCATCTATTCAGATGATCATGTGCGTTTTCTGTTCTCTCCTTTACTCTATTAATATGCTTTATTACATTAATTGAATTTTATGTATTACAGCACTTTTGCGTTCCTGGATAAGTCATACTTGGTCATGATGTATGATTTCTTTTATATATTGTTAGATTTGATTTGCTAGTACTTTGACAGATTTTAACATTTGTGTTCATAAAGGCTGTTAGTCTGTAGTTTTCTTCAAAGTTTTTGTCTAGTTTTGTTATCAGTGTAATATTGGCCTTACAGGATCATTGTAGAAGTATTTCACCTCCGTTTTACGGAAGAATTTGTGAAAAATTAGAATACTTCATAGAATTCACCAATGAAACCATCTTGGTCTGGGCTTGTAAGAGGGTTGTTTAAAAAAAGTAATTCAGGGGTTTTTTTTGTTTTGCTTTGTTTTTTACTTGTTTATTCAGATTTTCAGTTTCTTCTGTCACTTTGGTAGTTTGTGTCTTTCAAGGAATTTGTCCATTCACCTAGGTTATATAAATTATAAATTTTGGCATACAGTTGTTCATAGTATTCCCCTTTAATTACTTTTTCTGTAAGATTTGTGGTGATGCACTTTCTAAAATAATTTTATAATTTGAGAATTCTGTTTTTGTGTGGTCACTCTAGCTAAAGTTTGGACAATTGTGTTGATCTTTTTGAAGAACCAACTTTCAGATGTATTGATTTTTTACTTTTGCTTTTCTGTTTTCTATTCTATTTATCTCCACTCTTGTTTTTTATTTCCTTCCTTTTGCTGACCTTAAGTTTAATTGTATCTTCTTTTACTAGCTTTTTTTTTTTTTTTTTTTTGCGGTACGTGGGCCTCTCACTGCTGTGGCCTCTCCCGTTGCGGAGCACAGGCTCTGGACACGCAGGCTCAGAGTCCATGGCTCACAGGCCCAGCCGCTCCACAGAATGTGGGACCCTCCCGGACCAGGGCACGAGCCCATGTCCCCTGCATCGGCAGGCAGACTCTCAACCACTGCGCCACCAGGGAAGCCCTCTAGCTTCTTTTAAGCTTGTTCTGTGATCTTTTTTCTTTTTTAATATAGACATTTACAGCTACAGATTTCCTTGTAAGCACTGTTGGCTCTATCTCATATATTTTTATTATGTTGTGTTTTCATTTACGTTAATCTCATGCTGTTTTCTAATTTCCCATGTGATATCTTCCTTGACTCATTGGTTATTTAGGAATGTGTTATTTAATTTCCACATATTTATAAATTTCCTCTTGTTATTGATTTTTTAATTTAATTCTATTCTCTTGAAGAACAAATTTTGAATGATTTCAATAATTATAAATTTATTGAGGTGCATTTTATGGCCTAACACAAAGTCTATTAGAGAATACCTTGTGCACTTGAGAAGAATGTTTTACTGCTGTTGTTGGGTGAAGTGTTTTATAGTTTTCTGTTATGTCTAGTTCACATATAGTGTTGTTCAACTCTTCCATTTCCTTGTTCACTTTCTGCTTAGTTGTTCTATTCATTATTTAAAATGAAGTCACCATTACTGTTAAATTATTATTTTCCCCTACAATTATGTCAGTTTTTGCTTTCTGGGACTCTGTTGTGAGGTGCATATATATTTATAATTGTTATGTTTTCTTGATGGATCTATACTTTTATTGTTTAAAAATGTTCTCCCTTGTCTCATAACAATTTTTATTTTAAAGTCTACTTGATCTAATATTTATGCAGCCACTGCAGCTCTCGTTTGGTTGCTGTCTGCATGGTGTATCAGCCAGGGTTCTCCAGAGAAACAGAGCCATCAGATCCAATAGCCAAGATGTATTATACATTATATATATTTATTTATTACAAGGAATCGGATTACACAATTATGGAGGCTGATAGATCCCAAGATCTGCAGAGTGAGTTGGTTGGTAAGCTGAAGACCCAGCAGAGTTGATGGTTTAGTTCCAGTCTGAACCAAGCACTTAAGAACCAGGAGAGCTCATAGTATAGTTCCAATCCAAAGCCTGGCTGTTTGATTCACAGGAAGAGCCAGCATTTCAGTTTGGATCTAAAGGCAGAAAAAAACCTGATGTCCTAGTTCATAGGTCATCAAGCAGGAAGGATTCTTTTACTTGGGGGATGGTCAGCCTGTTTGCTCTATTTAGGCCTTTGACTAATTGCATGAAGCCCATTCACATTAAGAAAGGCGATCTGTTTTACTCAGTGTTCTGATTTAAATTTCATTATCATTCAAAATACTCTCACAGAAACACTGAGTATAATTTTACTTCAAATATCTGGGAACCACGTGGCCCAGTCAGGTTGACACATAAAATTAACTATCCACATAAGATATATAGATACATCTTTTTGTTTGCAAACTATTTGTGTTTTTGAATGTAAAGTGAGTCTCTTATAGACAGCATACGGTTGGATCCTGGTTTGTTTGTTTCTTTAAAACCATTTTGCCAATCTCCACCTCTGGATTGGAGTGTTTAGCTAATTTACATTTAATATACTAATGATAAGGTAGGATTTATATCTGTCATTTTGATATGTTTATCTGTATGTCTTATACCTTTTTTGTTCTTCTATTAATCAATTACTGCCTTCTTTATGATATTTTCTAGTGTACCATTTTATTTCCCTTGATTTTTTTTTGCTATATTCTTAGTGGTTGCCCTAGTAATTACAATTAACATCTTCACTTAAAACAATCTTGTTTGAATTAATACCAACTTAATTTATTTCAAGACTATACAAAACATATACCTCTGTCTCCCACTTCTAAGTGTTTTTATTGTCATAAAGATTACACCTTTTTAAATCACAATTCATCAATATAGTTTTATAATTGCTTTTTGCAATTCTTTTATATTTGATATATTTGCTACTGATTAAAACAAAAATACATTTTTACTATGTTTGTCATTTGCCTATGTACTTCACTCGTATTTTTTTATTTCTTCACATGGGTTTAATTACTGTCTGGCATCTTTTCGTTTCCTCATGAAGGACTCCCTTTAGTATTTCTTGTAAAGCAGGTTTACTAGCCAAAAATCCCTTCAGTTTTCTTTCTTTTCCTTAATCTCAGATTTCTTAATTAGTACTTCTTTTTTTTTTTCACTGCCCTTTTCTCTATAAGAATCCTATATAACTCTTTCTTGAAATTCTGACACCTGTAAAATATCAGTTGGAAAATACTGCTCTAGGTCAGTTTTAAATGTGAAATGTTCCCCACGTTAGAATAACAAAAGTCATCTACTTAAAGTTAGTGACCCTACTGAATACAAGTAAATCTAGCACTGGAAAATTTTTTATATTTTATAAAATGTCTTTATACTATCTCATCTTTATGAACATCCCTGAGAGGAAATAGGACAAGTGTATCAGTGGTAGATAAGTAAGTATTAAAAGTATTAAAAGTATTGAAAGTAGGGGGCTTCCCTGGTGGCACAGTGGTTGAGGGTTCGCCTGCCAATGCAGGGGACGCGGGTTTGTGCCCCGGTCTGGGAAGATCCCACATGCTGCGGAGCAGCTGGGCCCGTGAGCCATGGCCGCTGAGCCTGCGCGTCTGGAGCCTGTGCTCCGCAACGGGAGAGGCCACAACAGTGAGAGGCCCACATACCGCAAAAAAAAAAAAAAAAAAAAGTATTGAAAGTTATATAACTTTTCTTGTCATCCAATTGGTAATTTATTAACCTGAGTTTTACTTCAAGATAAGATGACTCTTAAATTGTGAGATGTTTCCACTACATTGAAGGCAATCATTTTAGAAATTCTAAGTATGTCTGAGAGGTATCTTCATTTTGTGACATTGTTAATGACAGTAATTCTGAGATCTCTCTTTTTTTTGGAGGAGTACTTTCAATTACTATGTTCATCTTGATGTTATAAATTTTTAAAATTAATCTTAAGTAAAAATAATTAGGAAATTTCAATTATTTAGAAAAGAAAAGACAGCAGATTTACTTACTTTGGAAGGATAAATACACAGTTCTGCTTAAATGAGATATAGTTACAAGATGGTGTAGCTAACTCCAAGCATTTAGTGAACACCCGTCAAATTCTTGGAGATGTTTTCCCCAGTTTTCAGTGAGTAAAAATCTGGTTGTTATCTCATTTGATATTAATTCGTGCTAATAACCGAGTGATTGTGCCAATGGAGGAAGATAACAAGAGAATGAGAGAAAGGAATCATGCAATAGTTGCTCTTACAGCCTGTGAATGAACAGATCCCAGGAGCAAACAAGTAGTTTGCCACAATTATCCAAGAGGGATCACATCCCAGGAAACAATTATCCCACTTGAGTTCTATCACTTGCTAAAGGGTATGAAAAATAACAGTGTAATTCAGGGTCTTAAACCAAGTGTGTGGTTATGTTGTCTTCCTACCAGGAATGAGAAAGAATTGTGCTCTCATCATATACAAATAGTCACAGGGTCTCCAGAGCTCTTATCCTACTAATCAGGGAGTGTGAAAAGTTTCTTGATAGAACGTGTGAATTATTTTTATTGGAAAATAATTGTAACTCTAAATATAAAATCTAGCCTTTTAACCTAGTGCTTTTTTTTTTTCTTGAGAGCTTCTTTTTTCTTTTGAGAATAAAATTTTATTTTTATTGAAGTATAGTTGATTTACAATGTTGTGTTAATTACTGCTGTACAGCAAAGTCCTTCAGTTATACATATTTACACATTCCTTTTTCATATTCTTTTCCATTATGGTTTATTATACGATATTGAATATAACTCTCTGCGCTGTATAGTAAGACCTTGTTGTTTATCCATTCTATGTGTAAAAGCCTACATCTGCTAACCCCACTTCCCACTCTATCCCTTCCCCAACCCCCTCCCCCTTGACAACCACCAGTTCTCTATGTCTGATTCTATTTCTGTTTCGTAGATAGCTTCATTTGTGTCATATTTTAGATTCCAAATATAAGTGATATCATATGGTATTTGTCTTTCTCTTTCTGACTTACTTCACTTAGTATGATAATCTCTAGTTGCATCCATGTTGCTGCAAATGGCATTATTTCATTCTTTTTATGGCTGAGTAGTATTCCATTGTATATATGTACCACATCTTCTTTATCCCTTCATCTGTTGATGGACATTTAGGTTGCTTCCATGTCTTGGCTATTGTGAGTAGTGCTGCTATGAATATAGGGGTGCATGTGTCTTTTTCAAATTATAGTTTTGTCTGGTTATATGTCCAGGAGTGGGATTGCTGGATCATATGGTAATTCTATTTTAAGTTTTCTGAGAAACCTGCATACTGTTTTCCACAGTGGGTGCACCAACTTACATTCCCACCAACAGTGCAGGAGGGTTCCCTTTTCTCCACACCCTTTCCAGCATTTGTTATTTGTAGATTTTTTAATCATGGCCATTCTGACTGGTGTGAGGTGGTACCTCACTGTAGTTTTGATTGCATTTCTCTAATAATTAGTGATATTAAACATCTTTCCATGTGCCTATCGGTGTCTGTATTTCTTCTTTGGAGAAATGTCTGTTTAGGTCTTCTGCACATTTTTTGATTGCGTTTTTTGTTTTGTTGTTGTTGAGTCATGTGAGCTGTTTGTATATTTTGGAAGTTAAGCCCTTGTTGGTTGCATCGTCTGTAAATATTTCTCCCATTCTATAGGTTGTCTTTTCATTTTGTTTTGGTTTCCTTTGCTGTGTAATATAGAGATTTCTGGTTTGTATATAAGCAATCTCAACCTATGGACTTTGATACTGATCACCCTTCTCTTGAGATCATATACTGTCTTGAATTGGAGACATCCTATTCTCTCTCCAACTACAGAAAAACCAGCCCTCCCCCCAAAGTCATTAGGCCAGCACTGTGAGTAGCCAACCCCCATCTTAATCTCTTCAAAAGATAAAATGCACGTAACAGAGTTAATATAGTAAGAGCACAACACAAGGAAACAATGGATTAATCTTGGAAGGACCAGTAGTAATGTGTGAGCTGATCTTTGTAAGATGAGTAGAATGCAGACAGATGGATGAAGAGAAATGGCATTTTAGGATGTTGGACTTCTTGGAATGAAGTCTTCTAGGTCTTGAAGTGCATAGCATTTAAGAACAATAAATCAACTGTTGTACATATGCCAAGGAGAACTTACTCTGAGATCAAGTTGAAATTACAGATTGGTGTTGGAATCTGAAGTGTCTTGAACGCTAAGCTAAAAACAATATTTTTAAATCAGTAATAGAAGCCTCTAAAAGTGTTTGAACGTCATTAATATGATGAGATCTGTATTTGGGCAAAACAATCCTGATATCAATGCAGAATATAGTATTTAAAGGAGAGAGACCAAAAGAGACCATTGTGACAGCCAAATAAGAGATAAAATGAAAGTATCTTGAGCAATGATATGGAGTAGAAAGAGAAAGGAGAAAATAATGAGAATATTTTGCAAATAGAATCAAGAAGATGTGGTTTTAGATTATGAGAAAAATAGGTATAACAGTGACACAGGTTTCTATATTTAATAAATGGGTCATACTTTCTCCAGAGACGGAACATTAAAGAACTGGAATACGTTTTGGCGGATACAATTAAAAATCATTTTGGTATGTTTAGTATGAGTTACAAAAGGGGGTGGCATACATAAGCATATATGGGCAAATGGAAATTCATGTCTGAAGATAATATAGGAGAAAAGTCATCTAGAATTATTGATCTGGACATGTCCGTGAGATCCTTGTTTGCACATTACAGAATCAGCTTATTGTACAAGAGCAGTTGTTTGTTGATGTGTAAACTGTCAACCAGTCATAACTTAGAAAGCGATGGAGTACAGTTTGTCAAGTGCAGTTTTGATATTTCTTTTAAAAATAGATCATCTCTATGGTAATGTTTTTTTCTAGGCTGATGAAGTTGAAAAATCAGCTTCATTTTGTTAAGTACCAATGAAAAGAAAAGACTCTTCTTTTTAACTTGTTATGAGTTGCAATTATATTGGGTTAGCCTAAGCTGTCTTCAGTTAACACTGTGGTTGAAAGCATACATCGACATTGCTATTTTTACCTAATATACCTCTCTTTGAAAAAGAGATTTGCTAATTATTTACCTTTTCAAATAATGCACTTTTTATTTGTGTTAAAAGCTTATTAGCTGTATGTAGATAACCTTATATGAGTATAGATATGCTTATAGTAGTTACTAATCTTCTACTTGAACACTTCCCAAATTCAGCATTTTGGATCCACTCATAGCAGTGTAAATCTGGATATTATATGCGTGGAATAGCATATGGAAGACTGGATATATATCCCCACATTCATCTTGGAATATAGTCACTTCTTTGTTCGAAATTACACTTCTTCTTTCGAGGAAATTCCTTATTCATTGTATTAAAAAAGAGCCCCTGAATACAGAATGTTCTCCACTGTCAATTCTATTCAGTAATCTTTGATTTGTTAAAACGTATTGCCAGGGAAGCCCTTCAAAAACTTGCAAAGGAAAAAAGGTTTATCTTTAGAAACGTCTTCGTCTTATTTTGGTGTGCAATCCTCTTCTAACTCCCAGCGGTTGTCCAGTGTCCTTCATAGTGACACCTATTTAATAGAGCTTATTCTTAGTTCCACTTCCCCATAAAATATATATACATTTGTCCTTTATTTCCTACTTCCTCAGGACCGTATGCTAGGTTAAGGTTGTTCTCTCAATGACAGAGATGACATATATATTTTACATCTGTATACCCATCAGAATAATTAGCACATATTAGGCACAATATATTTTATGTCGAATGAAGAGGTGAAATAGTGAATGTTAGATGTAAAACATCAGTTCTGTCTTCCTGAACATCCCCTTCTGTGTAAGATCTGCTCTTTCTTCAGTGATGTCTACTCTGCTCAGGATTGGGGAAGTGACTGTAAGAAACAATACAGTGTAAATAAGCACAATATTCATAGAGTTACCCAGAGTGGAGAAAATATCTGGGTATAAAACGCTGCACACATCTGCAGGACTTCTGAGACCCACAGAGGAAAACCACATCAGAACTGAAACCTTTGATTAATAGATCTAACTAGGAAGGCAGTTCAAAATGAGGAAAAAATTCTAAAATGAAAATATTGCTAATTAAAATATGACCAATTTTGTGTCTCAAAGCCTCACTAATATCACTGATTTTGATCAAATTACTGTCTTGACTTACTCGCTTGGCAGTGAGTTCAATTTAACTACATTGGCATACATATAGGTTAAACTAGTGAGTGAAGGAAAATTCTGAATGCACCATTTAAATAGCAGTGAAGTTACTGTAGAGTATAATTTTTTTTAAGGTAGAGAATTCTTGAAAGCGTATTTGTTGATGTCATTTTTTAGAAAACAGAATCAAAAACATTGTGATGTGCTCTCCTACCTTCTGTAATCTTAGGAGTAATATTGGTTCCAGCAAGACCCATGCAGGAAAAGAAGGAATTCCAAATTAAATGTTGATTCATATAATCAGCTGTAGTGTTTCTTAATTGTATTTTGATGGTTTGAATTCAATAGAAACATTTTAATTGTTTTGCTTTCATATGTTTAACTTATTTCTTTATTACTTATCAACTTTTACTATCTTCACCTTATCTGTTGTAACAGCTTGGGAGTCATGTAGAAACTGTCAGAAAATATAGTCACTATTCAGGACAGAAAAATCAAGCTGCTTTATTTTATTTTATTTTATTTTCCTTACATCTAGCTGAGACTATAGTTCCTGGTAAGCTACTTAGTAGTTCATTAGATTGAGCAGTTGTCAGAGAGATCTAAGCTATTCATTCTCTTGCCCCTAGTTGGGAAGTACTTCTTTGCTTTCTTGTGACCAGCTAAGGAAAGCTAATAGCTTTTTTTGTCTTCACACGTTCTTTCCTTAATCGTATCTCTGATAAATGTTCTGATCATTACTATTGATAGAATAGGTTGTAGATATTTACTAGAATTCACATGAGAGGGCTGACCCAGGGAATTTATTTACTTTCTGAATATATATTACATTTCTTCCCTGAGGCAATTTCATACCCCAGGAGTGTTTCTTCTCATTATGAACTATTTCTATACCTGCTGAATACTGCAGATTAATCAGAAACAAAAAGCATCTGAAGAAGCAAACACCTTAAAAAAAACTGTGGAAATACCATATTTGAATACTAACGCCTTATAAAAAACTGTGGAAATACCATACCTGAATACTATTTTTAATTCAAATGAATCACTGAATTAATTTATCTCATCTTTTTAACTTTTAGTAATGAAGAGGGAAAAAGATTAATAAACGTGCCTTGAGTGTCACAAAAGGGGCATGTTCCTTTATTAAAAGCATATATTCAATAATATACAAACACTAATGAAATCAGCCCAGGGCTACTAGACAGTTAATACTTTTAAATTTATAATATCTAGGTTATATTTCTATAATGTATAAATTTTATGATTAATTTTTAAATATTCAGAAATGAAGTAACTTTTAGTTTTAGCCTCATAATTTAGGCATAATTTAAGATTTTACAGATAATTTATTAAAAGTCAATCCCAATCTCTTATATTATTAGAAGCAACAGACCAGTAAAAATGAATAAACAAACCAATTGTCGATCTTGCGAGGGCTTCTCTGCTGATAGTTGTATTCTTGGCTTATGTCATGTATGCTCAATTTTTCCATACTTTTCACAATTCTGCTATAATAACACTTTTTTGGGCTTTATATTAACAAATTTGTAGATTGTCCATTTATTCAGTTTGAAATGATGTTTCCTGATTTTCCACTAATGACATGAAAACTTACTATTTTACTAAAATATAGTGCCACAAACATTACTTTAATCGATGTAATTAAAAATGCATAACTCAAAGTCATAGCTATTTTCATGCTGACTAAATCCTCACTTATTCTTCAATAAAAAAGAAAATTAATTAGCTTAGGAGCATTCAGTGTTTTTTACCTATCTCTCATATTTAATTTGTGTTTAGTATTTTTCGTATTAGACAAGTTACAATATTAAAAAAAAAAGGCTGTGCTAAAAAATTAAGAATATGTAAAACGTGTGTTACTTTCTTGACATGCTAATTGCTAAATGTTGAGCAATTACGATTTTTTTTTTCTCATTTCTAAATTAGTGGCTTGTACAACTATGTACCTATGCAGGAAGAAAACAATGAAATTCAGTCTTCCGTAAAGAACTTTTATTTTTGTTCAGAATCCTTTATTCATTCAATATAAAACTTACAAATATTTATTGAAGATGTACTGGGTACGTTTTGAGGCCATGCAAATGTTAAAAAGATGACTATAATAATCCCTGCTTAATGTATACAAGGAATAATTAGGCTAAGACATTGACAAAATTAATTTCATTATGGTAAGAGGTATAGAAAATTAAAGGAAATTTTGCTGGAATCTAAAAAATTGAGAATATATTTAGTTGTCTACATGTTTAAAACTTAATAATTGGAGAATTTTTCTCTCTATTCAAAAGATCTGATACTAAGCACCATATAAAATATGTTAGTTTTCTTAATGCTTAAACATCCCGATCATGTTATAAAAATATAGTAGTTGGAGGTTTTGTTAGCCACCTGGAAGTGACCTGTCTTGTAGTTTCCAAAGTAGTAAGTTCTTCATTTTATTTATTTTTGGAATTCAATGGGTTAAGGAAAAGAGAATGATGTAAGAAAATGCCAAAATATGATAGCAAAATATACTAAAGCTTTGAAAGGTAGGTAGTCAATGAAAGGGAAAAGTATTTAAACTTACTTACAGATGTAAAAATTGTGATAGTAAACGGTTACTCCATATCAAAATCATCTAATAAACATGTGTTCTCATAGAGTTTATAATATAGCACAGAAAGTTAAAACCACTAATGGGATGAAAGGTGTTGTAAAGCAGAACACAATTCATTGCAAATGAATGACACAGATAAGAGGTAGGAGTTTAGAAGATTTGGCTGTGGTGGTTAATCAAGGCTCCAAAGAGGAGGAATATTTCAGATTTTTCCCCATTTCCACTTAAAGTGATGAGAACACTAGAATATATATATATGTTTCCTGTGCCTGGTTATCTGTTTCTTTCTTCAGGTTTGGGAAGTTTTTAGCTATAATTTCCTCAAATACATTTTCATTCCCTTTCTCTCTCTCTTTTTTCCTTCTGAGACCCCTATAATGTAAATGTTGGTACACAAATGCTATCCCAAAAATCTGGTAGATTGCTTTCATCATTTTTTTCATTTGTCTTCCTTTCTGCTATTCTGATTGGATGATTTCCATTATTCTATCTTCTAGATCACTTAGGTGTTCTTTTGTATCACTTAGTCTGTTATTTGTTCATTCTGTTATATCTCTGATATTGAATTATCTAGTTTTGATGGGGTCTTTTTTATATTTTCTAGTCTAGTTCCTTGTTAAAGTGTTCATAGTGTACATCAATTATTTTCGCTAATTTATTTAACATTTTTATTATCAATGCTTTGATTTCTTTTTCTGATAAATTGTTTATTTCTGTTTCATTATTTATTTTTTCACGATTTTTTTTCTTGCTTTTTCAACTGAAAGTAGTTTCCCTGCCTTTGTATTTTGCTTAACTTTCTGTGCCTCTATGAGTTTAGGTTAGTTACCTATTGCAGTTTTGAAGGTGTGATCTTATGGGGGAGCCTCCCTATATAGATCGCATGTGCCCAGTGCCTTTGGTGTGAGAGCTGGATTTGATGTGGACTCAAGTCACTTTCCTCGGGCTGTGCTGGCAGCTCTCACCTTGTCAGGAAATGGAGGGGCTAGAGCTGGTGCTGAGTGTGAGGTGTGACTTCCACTCTGTTTAGTGACAGTTACAGCCCTTTTGAGGTGGGGGTCTAAACCCAAGTTGCTGGAGGAGAAGTGCTACAGGTCAGGCCTGAGTTGGCTCTATTCCTCTCAAGTGTGTGTTTTTTCTTTTCCCTACAACCAGGACCCTTGCCCCAGAGAGGGAGAGTGCTGAGGCAACTGGGGCCCATATGGGCTGTCAGCTCATGTAGGCTACAGAGGTCCCATGTGCTGCTTGTGTAGGCACCTGCAGCACCACTTAGAAGCAGCCTCTGGTGCAAGTCCCCTTTGTTCCTCACAGCCAATCACTGCCCCCAGCCTCTGCCACCCCCTGCCCTGTTATGGAATCCCTTTGCAGGGCAGGCTGGGTTGCATGACCCCTTGGCGCCTATGGGGGCAGGGGGGCGAGCTGTGGCGGAATGGCCGTTGTCAGAGATCTGGGCTCCTTCTGAGGTGTTGCTTGAGTAAGTGCCAAAATGGCCACGACCACCCCACGCAAGCTCTGTCCCAGGACCAGCTCTCCCCTTGGTCCCATGTTGAAGTTTTTTCCCACACCCGCAACCCCAGTCATGGCTGTCCCAGGTCCAGTGCCTCTCTGTGACATGGAGTGAACTGGATCGGGGTGTGCAGTGAGGCTGTTGCAGAAACCTGGCAGCCACTAGGGCAGAGCTCTCTCTGCCCTTCCTTGGGGGCAAGGCTTTGTACCTGTGGTCCTCACAAATGGAGTTCGTACTTCCCACAGTCCTTCTGTTAATCCCAGAAGTCCTCCAACCAGCCAAGTGGGGTTATCTCCCCATGTAGGACCCCAGTCTGTAGCTTGAACTGCTTTCTCTGCAGGGTGGGTGTCTGCCTGTGTAATTTCCCTTTTCCTCTGAGACCCCCTCCCAGGGAAACAGGTCCCAATCCAGTTGCTTTTCTTCCCTTTCTACCTGATTACATGTGTATCTTTCTTATAGCCTTGGTTGTACAGGAGTCCTTGTGCCAATTTCCAGTTAGTTTTCAGTGAGGATTCTTCCACACATAGAGGTATTTTTGATGTTTTCGTGGTGGAAGGTAAGTTCCATATTCTCCTACTCCGCCATCTTGACCTGAATTGTCTGGCAACTTTTAAGTCTATGAAGTATTTATTAACTTGAAATTATTTTAACATGTGATAGTACATTCATTCATACTCTCCCGAAGTTAAACTTGTATTTATATTGTGTTTACCTGCCAAACAATTAACATTATATGGATCAGTAGATAGATGGATAGATGATAGGCAGACAGAGGGTTGGATTTCATATGCTTGCAACTCTAGACCTAATCTTTACCTTTGTCTCCTCTGCTCTGTGCCTTTGGACTTTGGCTTGCATTGACTCATCAATGGGCTCCCTTGCAGTTGTTTTTCTCTAAGAGGAACAAGGGCAGGAGATTGGAGGGGGCAAAGAGAGTGATTTGGGAATATTTATATCCCTGCCTCCCAAACTGCAGAGACTCAGAAGTCCGGCTATCTCTCTTGACCAAAGGTCTCAGCTCATTTAGGTCTCAGCCCTATCAACAGAATCTTCTTTGTCAACAGTTTCCAGTAACAGTTCACTCCCTTCTCAGCATAGAATGTTAAAGAGGCCCCACTGTAACTAAGCCTGGAATTCTGCACTTTCCCTTGTAATTCTGTTTTGCCCAAATATTGTAAGTATGTCTTTCTGACAGTTCTTCTTAACGTATACTAATTTGAGTGTTCCATCTGTTTTCTCTTGGAATCCTAAGAACAATAGATGGATAGAGAGTTCTTAATCACTGGAATCCACTGGTGCTAGTGGGATTTTATTTTTAAATCCCCATTATGTCTACACTTGGTGATGTTGCCAGACTTTTAGTGCATTTGTCTTCCATTTGATTACTGTGTATGTTAATAAGTATAGCACTGAGAATACTTTATAGCCATTTTGTGTTTATTAGCTGTCAGGCATTACATTAAAAGGCTTGAGCATATTAGCTTACAGCAGCCCTATGAAATAGATACTATAATTATCCCCTTTTAGAGATTAAGAAAGTGAGACTTGCAAAGGTCAAGTGACTTTCCCAAGGTCATACAGCTGGTAAGTGGTACAGTACCTGAGATTTTAAACCAAGGCATAAAGACTCCATGCTTTCAACCACTATACAGTATTGTGTAGGTACTGCTGTACTTTACTAGATAAGTATGACAACAGACAGAATAAAATTGGTTAGAAAAAAAGTACTTAGTACAATGTAGTTGCCTACTATAGATGTTATTTAATGTTAAAACTTTTCATGAGAATTGAATTGTAGTGCCGGTTAAAAAAAGAGTACACTTTGAACAATCTTTAAAAGAAATGTGAGGCACTGTATCACACAGTAACATACACACATAAATGGTGTAAAAATTTTAAAACCTAAAGAATTGTAACTGACACTTAAGAAAAAAAAATCTATCCATATTTTTAGAAGCCTTTAAAGTAATGTATATTTAGGGCCCATAGAAAAACTAAATAAAACCAGAATTTTGTACAGAATTGGTGATCTGCTCTCATACAAAGTGTGGTAAGTAAATTCTTTTTGCTAAATAATCACTTAAAGGAAAAAAATGAATCATAAAACTTGAAGTCTTACAGCAATAAGCAACAACCTATATGGGAGTACAGAGTATATATTTTTTGCACAGAGTTCCAGTTTTTTCCTTTGTACTTATTCTATCAAATTAAGAAATTCATAGGAAAAATTTTGTTGTCTTGATACCCCTTCCAATATAATGAAAACAGGGTGTCCTCTGGTTCTAGTCTTTTTCTTGTTGAATGTAGGTGTGAGAGTAAGGATTAATTCATAATATAGGCATGCCTGATTTTATTGCTCTTAACTTTATTGTGCCTCATAGATGCTGTGAATTTTACAAAGTAAAGGTCTGTGACAACCCTGCATCAAACAAGTCTATTGGTGCGATTTTTCTAGCAGAGTTTGCATACCTCACGTCTCTGTGTCACATTTTGATAATTCTTACAATATTTCAAACTTTATTATTATTATTATTATTATATTTTTTATGGTGATCTGTGATCATTGATGTTACTGTAGTGGTTGTTTGAGGGTGCCACAAACAAGACCCTTAAAAGACGGCAAACTTAATTGATAAATATTGTGTGTGTTCTGACTGCTCCACCAACCAGCCTTTCCCTCACATCTTCCCCTCGTTTCAGGCCCTCTATTCCCTGAGACACAACGATATTGAAATTAGGCCAGTTAATAAGCCTAAAATGACCTGTAAGTGTTCAAGTTAAAGGAAGACTTGCATGTCTCTCATTTTAAATAAAAAGCTAGAAATGATTAAGCTTCATGAGGAAGGCATGTCTAACCTAGTTGATAAAGAAGCGACAAGTTTTGGGAAGATGGACTCCAATTCTGAAATTTCTATTGTGGGTAAGATGCTGTCAGACACCGTTGCATGCTACAGAGAAATCGTTCATGAAAGGAAGAGTCAATCAATGTAAGAAACGTCACTGGTGTCTTATTTTAAGAAATGGCCACAGCCATCCCAGCCTTTAGCAGCCACCACCCTGAGCAGTCAGCAGCCCTCCACAAGCAAAGACCTCCCCCAGCAAAAAGATTATGACTTGCCGAAGGCTCAGATGATGGTCAGCATTTTTTTTTAGCAATAAAGTATTTTTAATTAAAATATATACATTGGTTTTTAGACATCATGCTATAGCACACCTAATAGGCTACATTATATTATAAATATAACACTTATATGCACTGAGAAACCAAAACATTTGTGTGATTCACTTTATTGTGATAGTTGCTTTATAGTGACTGACTGGAACTGAACATTCAATATCTCCGAGGTATACCTGTATTATTCTGTCCAGCTGAATTTATTATATTCAGATAAGCTGACTAGATTTAAAAATAGCTATTCTTAAAGAGGGCAGAATGTATGTATAAAAATGTATTTGTGTTGGCCATGCTAATTGGTATAGCTACTATTTAATCAGGTAGAAAAGCAAATGTTTAAATTGTTTCCTTTAATGAGGGAAATTCTACCTTTGTAAATGGCATTCATATGTGTGAGAAATGAGTGAGAAGTATATAGCAGAGGAACTTCAGAGATGGTCCAAACTAAATAATTTTGAGTCTTAATTCTAGTCTTAGAATCATTGAAAGAGAGAGAGTACATGTTCTTCTCAACTTTTCAGATGATTGAGGGAAAAGTGCTTCTTAATTACATTGCATGCATCAGTTTTTCACATTTTCAAACATTATTCATAAATCAGTTTGCTCCAAATCAGTTAAAAATTAAACATTTTCTTCGAGAAAAAAAAAAAAAAGAAACAAACCTACAGCAACAATAACAACAATAATAAAGCTATTTACTACTGGGAGAGGTCTGAGAGGCCTTTACTATTTTTCAGGGTTAGGAAAAACAACAGATGTTATCTAAAGTTCAAGACCAAGGACACGGAGAAGTACACCTGCTACAAACAGCAAGAGTGTTCCTCCTTCCATTCCCTGCCTCACCTTCTCCCTACAGCACATACTTCCCTACTTAGACACACATTTTGTTTTAAATTCATATATCTCAATGCCATCTGAATTGTGAATCCCATCTTGGTTTCTCCTACTGTAGAATCGAATTAAGAAGTTAGCAAGTGTACTATTCTGGTTCTAAACAACAGCAACTTAAACCAGGAAGGCTGAGAAGCATGAATCCTATGTCAAACTCTCTAGAAAAAGTCTATAAATTCTTAGTGTAGTCTCTTCTAATGCTTAAACCACCTTTACCGTCATGACAGTCTTTCTTACTTGTGGATTCTTCATAATGGAGCTCGTTTTCTCTTGTTCTGTCAGCACAGCTGAAAGATGGCTGATGACCATTTTCTAACAGTCCTTTCAGTTTAGTTTCTATTCATAGAATTGAAGTTTTTTCACTTTTGCCTTTTCCAGAATGAGCAATCCAATTGTTCCAGTTATTCTTTTATTTGACATTTTCAACTTTTATCTCTAATTGAAACTCTTTATCGTGTTCATATTTTTGTTTGGATGACATCCAGAGTTCTGAGTTGGGGTGCTGTGCTTTTTCTTATTTACTGAGTTCTTTAATTTGTGTTCCATTATAGTTCGAGTTTCCAGGTTGCTATCCAAACCAAGGTTTTTTTCTGAAATATTTTAACACTAATTGTTCATTGTGTAGATGTTATTTTTTCCTCAAGTACCTTATGTTTGTGTCCTTTACCTGTCTGTTACAATTACCAAATATTCTAAAATTAACATTTCAATATTCTAGTTATTGCTTTCTCATATATACTCTCTTAAAAAGAGATTTTTTTAAAATGCTGGTCTGTGATTGGCTTGGCAATAAAATTTATCTCAAACATCCTATATATGATAAGGATCTATAAATATTTGCTTAATTTGGTCATCCATGACATTGTTAGGGATTTTCTGGATTAATACATAGAGGAAGATTGTGAGGCTGTATCAGACTCATCACAAAATTGTGACAGAATTGAATAAAAGTGTCTATGATCTGGTCCCTTTTTTCTCAGATATTTACTGAATTGTATGAATCAGTCTTAAGCATTGGTCCTTCTGTTATCTCTATCTATCTTCTATCTATCTATCTACCTGTCATCTGCCTCTGTATCATCTTCTACTTGCTACATTTCCCCCACTCTATCACATTATTCATTTGATCATTAGAGATTAGGTTAGTACAGAGATTACTAAATCATTTTGGCTGTTAATTAAAATCCTGACCACTTAAGGCTAGTCACAAATTGATGTTATAAAAACTTTACCTTGATGTGATTAGATATAAGAAAATTACCAATGGCTCATAATTTCTTTTATTTCTATGTTATGGAACATAAATAGTTATCTTTTTATTTTAATAAAAATTTCTAGGTGTTTGATAATTTTTAAATTAATAAACTTTTTTATAGTTTTATGTTCACAGCAAAATTGTTTGGAAAGTACAGCGAATTCTCATATACGCCCATTCCCACACATGTCCAACCTCCCCCCACTGTGAACATCTGTACTACGATGGTATGTTTGTTACAATCAATGAACATACATTGACATATCATTATCACCCCAAATCATTAATTTATATTAGGGTTCACTCTTGGCATTGTACATTCCGTGGATTTTAACAAATGTACAGTAACATGTATCCATTGTAATATCATACAGAATAGTTTCATTGTTCTAAAAATCTTCTGTACTCTGCCTATTTATCCCTCCCCCTCCCCCTTAACCCCTTGTAATAACTGCTCCTTTTGTTGTTTCCATAGATTTGTCTTTTCCTGAAGGTCATATAGTTGGAATCATACAGTATGTAGCCTTTTCAGGTTGGCTTCTTTCACTTAGAAATATGCATTTAAATTTCCTTCATGTATTTTCATGGCTGGAAAGCTCATTTCTTTTCAGCTCTGAATAATATTCCAGTGTTTGTATGTACCACAGTTTTGTTTATCCATTCACTTACTGAAGGTCATGTTGGTTGCTTCTAAGTTTTGGCAATTATTTCTATATTGCTTTACATTGTTGGGTTAGTTGCTCCTGTATAACAAAGTGAATCAGCTATATGTATACATATATCCCCATATCCTCTTCCTCTTGCGTCTCCCTCGTACCTTCCCTATCTCACCCCTCTAGGTGGTCACAAAGCACCGAGCTGATCTCCCCATGCTATGTGGCTTCTTCCCACTAGCTATCTATTTTACATTTGGTAGTGTACATATGTCAGTGCCACTCTCTCATTTCATCTCAGCTTACCCTTCCCCCTCCCCGTGTCCTTAGGTCCATTCTCTACATCTGCATCTTTATTCATGTCCTGGCCCTAGGTTCTTCAGAACCTTTTTTTTTTTTTTTTAAGATTCCATACATATGTGTTAGCATATGATATTTGTTTTTCTCTTTCTGATTTACTTCACTCTATGACAGACTCTAGGTCCATCTGCCTCTCTACAAATAACTCAGTTTCGTTTCTTTTTATGTCTGAGTAATATTCCATTGTATATATGTACCATATCTTCTTTATCCATTTGTCTGTCAATGGGCATTTAGGTTGCTTCCATGAGCTGGCTATTGTAAATAGTGCTGCAGTGAACACTGGGGTGCATGTGTCTTTGAATGATGGTTTTCTCTGGGTATATGCCCAGTAGTGGGATTGCTGAGTCATACGGTAGTTCTATTTTTAGTTTTTTAAGGAACCTCCATACTGTTCTCCATAGTGGCTATATCAATTTACATTCCCACCAACAATGCAAAAGGGTTCCCTTTTCTCCACACACTCTCCAGCATTTGTTGTTTGAAGGTTCTCTGATGATGCCCATTCTAACCGGTGTGAGGTGATACCTCATTGTAGTTTTCGTTTTCATCTCTCTAATAATTAGTGATGTTGAACAGCTTTTCATTTACCTCTTGGCCATCTGTATGTCTTCTTTGGAGAAATGTCTATTTAGGTCTTCTGCCCATTCTTTGATTGGGTTGTTTGTTTTTTTAATACTGGCCTGCATGAGCTGTTTATATATTTAGGAGATTAATCCTTTGTCTGCTGATTCATTTGCAAAGATTTTCTCCCATTCTGAGTGTTGTCTTTTCATTTTGTTTATAGTTTGTGACATAAATCACAGAGTGTTCTTCCTATGTTTTCCTCTGAGAGTTTTAAAGTGTCTGGTCTGACATTTAGGTCTCTAATCCATTTTGAGTTTATTTTTGTGTATGGTGTTAGGGAGTGTTCTAATTTTATTCTTTTACATGTAGCTATCCAGTTTTCCCAGCACCACTTATTGATGAGACTGTCTTTTCTCCACTATACATCCTTGCCTCCTTTGACATAGATTAGTTGACCATAGGTGCGTGAGTTTATCTCTGGGCTTTCTATCCTGTTCCATTGATCTATATTTGTGTTTTTGTGCCAGTACCATATTGTCTTGATTACTGTAGCTTTGTAGTATAGTCTGAAGTCAGGGAGTCTGATTCCTCCAGCTCTGTTTTTTTCCCTCAAGATTGCTTTGGCTATTCGGGGTCTTTCGTGTCTTCATACAAATTTTAAGATTTTTTTGTCCTAGTTCTGTAAAAATGCCATTGGTATTTTGATAGGGATTGCATTGAATCTGTAGATTGCTTTGGGTACTGTAGTCATTTTCACAATATTGATTCTTCCAATCCAAGAACATGGTATATCTGTTTGTGTCATCTTTGATTTTTTTCATCAGTGTCCTATAGTTTTCTGAGTACAGGTCTTTTACCTCCATAGGTAGGTTTATTCCTAGGTATTTTATTTTTGTGCAATGGTGAATGGGATTATTTCCTTAATTTCTCTTTCTGATCTTTCATTTTTAGTGTATAGGAATGCAAGAGATTTCTGTGCATTAATTTTGTATCCTGCAACTTTACCAAATTCATTGATTAGCTCTAGTAGTTTTCTGGTGGCATCTTTAGGATTCTCTATGTATAAGTATCATGTCATCTGCAAACAGTGACAGTTTTACTTCTTCTTCTCCTATCTGTATTCCTTTTATGTCTTTTTCTTCTCTGATTGCCATGGCTAGGACTTCCAAAACTATGTTGAATAATAATGGTGGGAGTAGACATCCTTGTCTTGTTCTGGATCTTAGAGAAAAGGCTTTCAGTTTTTCACCATGGAGAATGATGTGTGCTGTGGGTTTGTCGTATATGGCCTTTATTATGTTGAGGTAGGTTCCCTCTGTGCCCACATTCTGGAGATATTTTATCATAAATTAGTGTTGAATTTTGTCAAAAGCTTCTTCTGCATCTACTGACATGATCATATGTTTTTTATTCTTCAGTTTGTTAGTATGGTGTATCACATTGATTTGCGTGTGTTGATGAATCCTTGCATCCCTGGGATAAATCCCACTTGATCATGGTGTATTATCCTTTAAATATGTTGTTGGAGTCTGTTTGCTAGCATTTTGTTGAGGATTTTTGCACCTATATTCATCAGTGATATGGGTCTGTAATTTTCCTTTTTTTGTAGTGTCTTTGTCAGGTTTTGGTATCAGGGTGACATTGGCCTCATAGAATGAGTCTGGGAGTATTCCTTCCTCTGCAATTTCTGAAAGAGCTTGAGAAGGATGGCTGTTAGCTCTTCTCTAAATGTTTGATAGAATTCACCTGTGAAGCTCTCTGGTCCTGGACTTTTGTTTGTTGGAAGATTTTTAATCACAGTTTCAATTTCATTACTTGTGATTGGTCTGTTCATATTTTCTATTTCTTCCTGGTTCAGTCTTGGAAGGTTATACCTTTCTAAGAATTTGTCCATTTATTCCAGGTTGTCCATTTTATTGCCATAGATTTGCTTGTAGTAGTCTCTTATGATGCTTTGTATTTCTTTGCATTTCCATTGTAACTTCTCCTTTTTCATTTCTAATTTCATTGAGTCTCCTCCTTTTTCTTGATGAGTCTGGTTAAAAGTTTATGAATTTTATTTATCTTCTCAAAGAACCAGCTTTTAGTTTCTTGATCTTTGCTATTGTTTTCTTTATTTCTATTTCATTCACTTCTGCTCTGATCTTTATGATTTCTTTCATTCTACTAACTTTGGGTTTTGCTTGTCTTTCTTTCTCTAGTTCCATTAGGTGTAAAGTTAGAGTGTTTGAGATTTTTCTTGTGTTGAAGTAAGACTGTATTGCTATAAACTTTCCTCTTAGAACTGCTTTTGCTGCATACCATAGGTTTTTAGATCATCGTGTTTTCATTGTCATTTGTCTCTAGGTATATTTTGATTTCCTCTTTGATTTCTTCAGTGATCTCTTGGTTATTTAGTAACGTATTGTTTAGCCTCCATGTGTTTCTACTTTTTATGTTTTTTTTCCCCTGTAATTGATTTCTAATCTCATAGCACTGTGGTCAGAAAAGATGCTTGATATGATTTCAGTTTTCTTAAATTTACCAAGGCTTGATTTGTGACCCAAGATGTGCTCTGTCCAGGAGAATGTTCCATGTGCACTTGAGAAAAAAGAGTAATCTGCTGTTTTTGGATGGAATGTCCTATGAATATCAATTAAATCTATGTGGTCTATTGTGTCATTTAATGCTTATGTTTCCTTATTAATTTTCTGTCTGGAGGATCTGTCCATTGGTGTAAGTGAAGTGTTAAAGTCCCCCACTATGATTCTGTTACTGTCGATTTCCTCTTTTATGGCTGTTAACATTTGCCTTATGTATTGAGGTGCTCCTATGTATGGTGCATATATATTTATAATTGTTATATCTACTTCTTAGATTGATCCCTTCATCATTATATAGTGTCCTTCCTTGTCTCTTGTAATATTCTTTATTTTAAAGTCTATTTTATCTGATATGAGTATTGCTACTCCAGCTTTCTTTTGATTTCCATTTGCATGGAATATCTTTTTCCACCCCCTCACTTTCAGTCTGTATGTGTCCCGAGGTCTGAAGTGGGTCTCTTGTAGACAGTGTTTATATGGGTCTTGTGTTTGTATCCATTCAGCAAGCTGGTGTCTTTTGGTTGGAGCATTTAATCCATTCACACTTAAGCTAATCATCGATATGTATGTTCCTTTGTTTTGGGTTGTTTTTGTAGGTTCTTTTCTTGTCTTGTGTTTCCCACTTAGAGAAGTTCCTTTAGCATTTGTTATAGAGCTGGTTTGGTGGAGCTGAATTCTCTTAGCTTTTGCTTGTCTGTAAAGCTTTTGATTTCTCTGTCGAATCTGAATGAGATCCTTGCCAGGTAGAGTAATCTTGGTTGTACATTCTTCCCTTTCTTTCTTTGCTTTAAGTATATCTTGCCACTCCTTTCTGGCTTGTAGAGTTTCTGCTGAGAAATCAGCTGTTAACCTTATGGGAGTTCCCTTGTATGTTGTCATTTTTCCTTGTTGCTTTTATTAATTTTTCTTTGTCTTTATTTTTGTCAGTTTGATTTCTCTGTGTCTTGGCATGCTTCTCCTTGGGTTTATCCTGCCTGGGACTCTCTGCAATTCCTGGATTTGGGTGGCTATTTCCTTTCCCCTGTTAGGGAAGTTTCAACAATAATCTTTTCAAATATTTTCTCGGGTCCTTCTCTCTCTCTTCTCCTTCTGGGATGCCTATAATGTGAATGTTGGTGTATTTAATGTTGTCTCTTTAACAAGGTCTCTTAGGCTGTCTTCATTTCTCTTCATTCTTTTTTCTTTATTCTGTTCTGCGGCAGTGAATTCCACCCTTCTGCCTTCCAGGTCACTTATCCGTTCTTCTGCCTCAGCTATTCTTCTATTTATTCCTTCTTGTGTATTTTTCACTTCAGTATTGTATTGTTCATTTCCGTTTGTTTGTTCTTTAGTTTTTCTAGGTGTTTGTTCTTTAATTCTCTTAGGCCTTTGTGAAACATTTCCTGCATCTTCTCAATTTTTGCCTCTTTTCTTTTTTGCAAGGTTCTGGATCATCTTCACTATCATTATTCTGAATTATTTTTCTGGAAGGTTGCCTAGCTCCACTTCATTTAGTTGTTTTTCTGGGGTTTTATCGTGTTCCTTCACCTGGAACATAATACTGTGCCTTTTCATTTTGTCTATCTTTTGTGAATGTGGTTTTCATTCCACAGGCTGTAGGATTGTAGTTCTTGCTTCTGCTGTCTGTCCTCTGGTGGATGAGGTTATCTAAGAGGCTTGTGCAAGCTTCCCGATGGGAGGGACTGGTGGTGGGTAGAGCTGGGTGTTGCTCTGGTGGGCAGAGCTCAGTAAAACTTTAATCTGCTTGTCTTCTGATGGGTGACACTGAGATCCCTCTCCATTGGTTGGCTTGGGGTGACCCAGCACTCTTTGGTGGGGCTAATGGTGGACTCTGTGAAGGCTCACACCAAGGAGTACTTCCCAGAACTTCTGCTGCCAGTGTCCTTGTCCCCATGGTAAGCCACAGCTGCCCCTGCCTCTGCAGGAGAGCCTCCACCACTAGCAGGTAGGTCTGGTTCAGTCTCCTACGGGGTTACTGCTCCTTCCCCCTGGGTCCTGATGCTCACACTGCTTTGTGTGTGCCCTCCAAGAATGGAGACTGCTCCAAGAGTGGAGTCTCCCCCAGTCCTGTCGAAGTCCTGCAATCAAATCCCACTAGCCTTCAAAGTTTGATTCTCTGGGAATTCCTCTTCCCCTTGCCAGACCCCCAGGTTCGGAAGCCTGACGTGGAGCTGAGAACCTTCACTCCAATGGGTGGACTTCTGTGGTATAATTGTTCTCCAGTTTGTGAATCACCTACCCAGTTGTTATGGGATTTGATTTTATTGTGATTGCGTCCTGTCTACTGTTTCGTTGCAGCTTCTCCTTTGTCTTTGGTTATGGGGTATCTTTTTTGGTGAGTTCCAGTGTCTTCCTGTCGATGATTGTTCAGCAGTTAGTTTTGATTCTGGGGCTCTCACAAGAGTGAGTGAGCACATGTCCTTCTACTCTGCCATCTTGAACCAATCTCCAGATGTCTTTTGCAAACATGTTCTTCCAGTCTGTGGCTTGGCTTCTCCTTCACTTGGCATTGACTTTTATAGAAAAGAGATTTTTAATTTTAATTAAGTCCAACTTATCAATTGTTTCTTTCATGGATTGTGCTGCTGGTATTGAAACTTAAAAGTCATTGCCATACCCAAGATCATCTAGGTAGTCTCCTGTGTTACCTTCTAGGAGGTTTTATAGTTTTGCATTTTACACTTAGATCTGTGATTCATTTTCAGTTAATTAGTATGTAGGATGTAAGGTCCAGTTGGCCCAGCAACTTTTGTTGAAATGACTCTCTTTCCTCCATTGTATTGTCTTTGCTCCCTTGTCAAAGATCAATTGAGTATATATACATGGGTCTATTTCTGGACTCTATTCTGTTCCATTATGTTTAGTTGTCTGTTCTTTTGCCCATACCACACTATCATCTTGATTAATGTAGCTTTGTAGTAAGTCTTGAATTTGGGTAGTGTCATTCCTCTGGCTTTGTTCTTTGACTTCAATATTGAGTTGGCTATTCTGGGTTTTTTGCCTCTCCATATAAGCTTTAGAATCATTTTGGTGATATCCATAAAATAACCTGCTGGGACCTTGATTGCAATCTATAGATCAGGTTAGGAAGTACTGACATTTTGACCATATTGAGTCTTCCTATCCATGAACATGGAATATCTCTATTTGTTTGTTTAGTTTTTGTTTAATATGTTTTATCAAAGTGTTTTTGTTTTCCTCTTAGAGATCTTGGACATATGTTTTTTTAGATTTGTACCTAACAGTTTCATTTTTGGAGTGCTAATGTAACTGATACTGTGTTTTTAGTTTCAAATTCCACTTGTCCATTGCTAATATATAGGAAAGCAATTGGCTTTTATACATTACCCTTGTATCTTGCAATGTTGCTATAGTCAGTTATTAGTTCCAAATGGTTTTTTGTCAGTTATGTTGGATTTTCTATATACATGAGCATGCCATCTGTGAACAAAGACAGTTTTATTTCTTACTTTCCAGTCAGTATTCCTTCCCCCCCCCCTCAATTTCATGTCTTATTGCATTAGCTAGAACTTCTAGTATGATGTTGAAACGTGGTGATGAGCGAGTACATCCTTTTCTTGTTCCTGATCTTAAGGAGAAAGTTTCAGGTTTCGTAGTATTAAGTATGATGTTAACTATAGTTTTTTAATCAATTTTTTAATCAAATGTTCTCCTCTTCCCAGTATGCTGAGTTTTTTGTTTTTTATGTTGAAAGGCTGTTAGAGTTTATCAAGTGTTTTTTCTGTATCTATTGATATGTTCAAGATTCTTTAGCCTAATATGATGGATTTCATTAATTGACTTTCAAACCAGTCTTGCATACCTGGGCTAAGTCTCACTTGGTCATAGAGTATAATTCATTTTATATATTGTTGGAATTTGTTAAGGATTTTGGCATCTATGTTCATGAGAGATATTGGTGTATAATTTTTTTTTCTCTAATGTTTATCTGGTTTTGATATCAGTGTAATGCTAACCTCATAAAATTAGTTAGGAAGTATTTCTTCTGCTTCTATCCTCTGAAAAAACATTGTAGAAAATTGGTATAATTTTTTCTTTAAATATTTAGTGGAATTCATCTGTGAACTTATCTGGGTGTTCTGGTGCTCTTTTGGAAGATTATTAATTATTGATTCAAGTTCTATAATGGATATAGGCCTATTCACATTGCAGAAGTCACATAAGAAGAAATAGACTGTATCTTTACAGGAATTGGTCCATTTCATCTAGCTTGGCTTGAATATTTTCAGATGTATGTAACTTACCAGGTACCATTCTAAGCCCTGGGGACACAGAAAAGAACAAAAAAGAAGATACTGTTCCTGTGTTAAATGAGCTTACATACTTGTGGGTGGAAATAGAAAATCAGTAACTGATTGATTAGCAAGATCTTTATTTGGGGGTGCTATAAAGAGAATGAGAAAGTAGGTAATTTATTCCCTTGTATTTAGAATTCAGAGAAGGTTTCTTAAGGAAGTGTATTTGTACTGAGACCTATGTGACAAAAAGGAACTAGTTTTTCCAACTGGAAGATCTATGAATGTAGTGGTCAAGGCAGTGTAAACTCCAAATAAAAGGTTTACTGTGGAATCAACTTGGCATGGTAAAACAAAAGAAAGAAGGTCATGTATGTGGAGTGTATTACAGATAGTTACGTTTTTACATCTGTAATGTTTAGTTTTCCATGAGGTTCAAACATTCTAGGTTTAAGAAAAATATTCTCTAAATATATATTAAACTTTTGTGGCCTCAAACCATTCAGACACCCTACAGTTAACACCATATAATTATTTCTTAAATAATAAGTACAATAAAAGTTACCTATAAAATACATAATATTTAGAACCAGATTCGAATTATTTTATATTTCTTTGTTTTTAGTATATAGAATTCTGATATAAAATTAATAACATAATATCAAAAGATAACATTAATTCACCACTGAAGATCAGGTACTAAGCTCAAAATTTTCTATGGTATATCTTATTTATCAAGTCGATTTTACTGATAGAAAAAATGGAGTCAATGAAATTAAAATAACTGGTCAAAGTTCATATCATAAAAAAAGGTAAAATTAGAATTCTTATGGTAGGCACCTTGTTTTTAGATTCTTAATTTTTACGTACAAATTTATGGTCCCTCCAGTCTGATAAACATAAATCACAGTAAGGCAAGTGATCACACTGTCAGAATTTCTAATACTGTAATTTGATTTGAAATTCTTTTATTTTGTGACTTTGTATCTAATACAGTATTGTGCTTAATATTTTAGTGTTTTCATTTATGCTATCTTATAAATGTATATTTTGGTGTACGTGGCTTGATAATTCTTTTTAATTTTATTATAAATGGGAACAAATTTGAAAAATTCTCAGTTGTGTTATAGATTTGCTAAAAGAAGTCAATTTAATATTCATTTATTTGAAATGCATTTTATAGCTAGTTTTTCTATTATCTATCTATTCCACTAAGTTTGCGCTTCTCTAACTGAAATACTCTTTGTTCTGGGATATTAGCTATATTCTTCATCTAGCTAATATGAGTTTGAAATATGTATACATATACACATGTACACATGTATATATATATATATGAGTCATGCTGACATATCACATTTTTATCAAAATTTAGGGGAAATTTATCTTTATAATAAATTATACATCATATTATTGAATGGAAATTATGAAAAAATTTCAAAATAAGAGCTTTCAAAGAAATTTTATTTGTGTGATAGGCAGTTTCTGATTGTTCCCCAACCCTCTCTGCCTGAACGTTTCACTCTTTTCTATCATTAAATTTATTTAGATACAAGAATTTGAGAACTACTGCATCTAGAAATTTCTTTAATCTATGATTTACATTATTGAAGTTTTCCAAACTATTAAAAGAGGAGATGCTGAAGTTCAAAAACATTAATGTCATTAAGCAGCCATGGTTAAGTTAGTGTACAGTCTGTTTCTCCCATTATAAGATAGATGAATTGAGCAAAATAATCTATGACTTAGGTTATTATATGTCAGGCATTGGACTAAACACTATCACTAAAAAGCTCAGACTAGTTGTATTAATTAAAGTCTAATATACAGGCTAGGGATGATTACAATGGATAATATAATTCAACTGTAAAACACTAACATGAATGGTATATTTTTTAAAAGGAACGACCTAATTTCTTAGATACAGAAGTAAAGCTAACCTAAGAAGAGCTATTTGGGACAAGAACAAATTTATAAGCTAGGACAAAACCTTATTAGAGACAAGGATTTCTATTTATAATTTGTTTGTATTGTCAATCTACCTTAATTTGATCTTTTCTATTTTTATTTTTTGCAGTATGTCTTATTTGGAGCAAAGTAAAGTAGCACTTTGTACTCATAGAGCATGTTTCATCAGAAAGGTTAATGTGTTTTTCAAACTCATTAATTATTACATCATTCCCAGGGGCATGTAACATATTATATAGGTGAAGAAATTTATAGCTGGATTTATAAACAATTTTTCCCTATCACATTGAAATGAAATGACCAACCTTTAGCCCATGGTAGGTGCAAAACAGAGGTTCAACTAATATGAATATAATTTGGGGAGTTGTGGGGGATCCAAATAAATATCTTCAATTAGACAATGTTGGTTAAAAAGAGGTAAATGTGCTTCTGCATATAGTAAACAATTCATTAAGGAAGACCTGATATTTGCAGTCATTTTAACCTAACATTTTGAGAAGAAATAGAAATTAGTGACTGCTAATCCTGATTTTGATGTAATTTGGGACAGAGGGTTAAACAGTCAATTTTAAGTAAAAGTAATTAAAATCTAAATATTATTCAAATCATCTGTAAACTTTCTAGTAAAGAATCTGATCTGTTCAAAACTAATGGATCTACCCTTCTTTTAGAAGGAAGTAGGTTATCATAAAACTTACAGAACACAGTGAAAATTCTGGTCTAAGCATTAAGAGGCAGTTAGAGTTATACTAGAATAATTTTTCATTAAAAACAAAAGAAGTGGGTGTTCAAAAATACCTAGAGAGATTATGCATTAATAATTACTTGATGAAATATGCTATATAAAAAGAAGTTTTGCTGACTTCATGATCTTAGGGGAGTTATAGGATGGACCAGCCTTCCTACTTTTAATTTAAGAATACTTTCTAAATATTGTACCAATTTTCATTTATTTTTAAGAGAAAAATGCACAGATAGTAGGTATAAATAATTCAGAAAATTAGTATGAATGCATTATTTTAAAAGGAAAACTCATGGCTTGTTTGGATGTAAGAATTACATAAAGTGATTACAATGTTTTCTCATGAATATGTCAAAACAGGAAACTCACAAGCATTTTAAGAGTGCCATTCCTGAATCTTATCACTAGCTTATGGTGAGTCTTCTTATAAATATTTTCAACATTTTTATAATATTTTCTATTCCTATTGCCTGTATTAAATGGCAAGAAAATAAAGTTTTTTCTATGACATTTGGCCCAAAATTTTTAGAATGAGGTAGGGAGAAAAAAATTACAGTCAGAAATTCCTTCTTGCCTCCACTGAGTTTGCCACAGAAGGTGTAGAGGGTGAAACACCAAGAATATTGTTCAAGGTTACATCAGAGCCCTTGAGTTCTGGGACAGTCTTCAGGAGCTCTCAGTTTCCCTACTTACAAGCCACTAGCTCCTTCTGTCAAATCACAACGTTTTAGTCTTTTATACAGCAGCTGCCTGGATCAAACACTTTGTGTCTCTTCACTTAAAGTGATAAGACTGTCCAGCAGTGTTCTTACTAAAATGTGTTAGCAACATTGTATTTATTCATCTATTTATTTTTCATTGAAGTATAGTTGATTTACAATGTTGTGTTAGTTTCAGGTGTACAGCAAAGTGATTCAGTTATACATATACATATATATATTATTTTTCAGATTCGTTTCCCTTATAGGTTATTAAAAAATATTGAGTATAGTTCCCTGTGCTATACAGTGGGCCCTTGTTGGTTATTTATTATACATACAGTGGTGTGTATATGTTAATCCCAAACTCCTAATTTATCTCTACCCACCTCTCCTTTGGTAAGTTTGTTTCCTATGTATGGGGGTCTATTCTGTGTATGAGTTCATTTGTATCATTTTTCTTTTTAGGTTCCACATTTAAGCAATATCGTATGATATTTGTCTTTGGCTTACTTCACTTAGTACGATCATCTCTAGGTCCATCTATGTTGCTACAAATGACATTATCGCATTCTTTTTATGACTGAGTAATATTGCATTGTGTGTGTGTGTGTGCATGTGTGTGTGTGTGTATACACCACATCTTCTTTACCCATTCATCTGTCAATGGACATTTAAGTTGCTTCCACGTCTTGGCTATTAAAAATAATGCTGCAGAGAACATTGGGGTGCATGTATCTTTTCAAATTAGAGTTTTCTCTGGGTATATGCCCAGGAGTGGGATTGCAGGATCATATAGTATCTCAATCTTTAATTTTATAAGGAAACTCCATACTGCTTTCCATAGTGGCTGTATCAATTTACATTCCCACCAACAGTGCAAGAGGGTTCCCTTTTCTCCACACCCTCTCCAGCATTTATTGTTTGTAGATTTTTTGATGGTAGCCATTCTGACTGGTATGAGGTAATACCTCAGTGTAGTTTTGACTTGCATTTCTCTGATAATTAACGATGTTGTGCATCTTTTCATGTGCCTTTGGCCATCTGTATGTCTTCTTTGGAGAAATGTCTGTTTGGATCTTCTGCCCATTTCCATTTTTTGATTGGGTTCCTTCTTGTTGTGGGTTTTTTTTGATATTGAGCTGTATGAGCCATTTGTATATTTTGGAGATTAATCCCTTGGTTGCATCATTTGCAAATATTTTCTTCTGTTCTGCAGGTTGTCTTTTCATTTTGTTTATGGTTTCCCTTGCTGTGCAAAAGCTTTTAAGTTTAACTAGAACCCATTTGTTTATTTTTATTTCCATTACTCTAGGAGACAGATCCAAAAAGATACTGCTGCAATGTATGTCAAAGAGTGCTCTGCCTATGTTTTACTCCAGGAATTTTATAGTATTTGGTCTTACATTTAGGTCTTTAATCCATTTGGAGTTTATTTTTGTATATGGTGTTAGAGAATGTTCTAATTTCATTCTTTTACATGTAGCTGTCCAGTTTTCCCAGCACCACTTTTGAAGAGGCTGTCTTTTCTCCATTGTATATTCTTGCCTCCTTTATCAAAGATGAGGTGACCATACTTGCATGGGTTTATCTCTGGGCTTTCTATCCTGTTCCATTGATGTACATTTCTGTTTTTGTTCCAGTACCGTACTGTCTTGATTACTGTAGCTTCGTAGTATAGTCTGAAGTCAGGGAACCTGATTCTTCCAGGTTTGTATTTCTTTCTCAGGATTGCTTTGGCTATTCAGAGTCTTTTGTGTTACTATACAAATTTTAAAAGTTTTTGTTCTGTGAAAAATGTCATTGGTAATTTGATAGGGATTGCATTGAATCTGTAGACTGCCTTATCAGAAAAACAAAAGATAAGTGATGGTGGGAATGCAAAATGTTGCAGCCACTATGGAAAACAGTATGAGGTTTTTCAAAATATTAAAAGTAGAACTACCATATGATCGAACAGTCCCATTTCTGTGTCCAGAAGAATTGAAATCAGAGTCTTGAAGAGATAGTAGCACTCTGTGTTCACTGCAGCACTATTCACAGTAGCCAAGATGTGGAAACAACCTAAATGTCTATCAACAGATGAGTGGATAAGGAAAATGTAATATATACATGCAATGAAATACTGTTCATCTTTTTATTATTTTTTAACACCTTTATTGGAGTATAATTGCTGTACAATGGTGTGTTAGTTTCTGCTTTATAACAAAGTGAATCAGTTATACATATGTCCCCATATCTCTTCCCTCTTGCATCTCCCTCCCTCCCACCCCTCTAGGTGGTCACAAAGCACCCGGCTGATCTCCCTGTACTATGCAGCTGCTTGCCACTAGCTATTTTATGTTTGGTAGTGTATATATGTCCATGCCTCTCTCTCACTTTGTCCCAGCTTACCCTTCCCCCTCCCTGTATCCTCAAGTCCATTCTCTAGTAGGTCTGTGTCTTTATTCCTGTGTTGCCCCTAGGTTCTTCATGACCTTTTTTTTTTTTTCTTAGATTCCATATATATGTGTTAGCATACGGTATTTATTTTTCTCTTTCTGACTTACTTCACTCTGTATGACAGACTCTAGGTCCATCCACCTCACTACAAATAACTCAGTTTCGTGAAGGAAATCCTGCCATTAATTCATGTGTGACAACATGAATGAACCTTGAAGACATTATGCTAAGTGAAATAAGCCTGTCACAGAAAGAAAAATACTGCATGATTCCACTTACGTGAGGTATCTAAAACAGTCAAATATTGTACATAGAACCAAAGAGTTGAATAGTGGTTGACAGGGGCTAAGGAGAAGGGGAAATGTGGAGTAACTAATCAACAGGCATAAAGTTTCAGTTAAGAAATCATTCAAATAATCAGAAATTATCTTCCTTATCTTTAATGAGATAAGTTTACCTCATTGTGTGGCTATCAAATAGTTGTTTATAGGAGCAGAAGTGCCAGCTCTACGTTTCTTTCTTTGCTTTTAGTATACAGTGATTGTGCAAGTTGACGTGTTCGGTTAAGTATGTGTCATGTTATTTCGTATTAACTAAACTTACAGAATTTGTGCCCTTGTCAACCTTTCTGTGCCTCTGTTTGCTGGAGCCACTTAAAGTGCATGGCATGATGGTTATTACCTAAAGAGATGAAGTAAAGGTTTGGGATGACAATCTTAATTTCCTTCTTATAAAAATAATTTAAGATTCTAATATTGTCTTCCTTTCCCATACTAGTTCACCTTGAGCACCCTCCAGCATTCCCCAAAGAAACTTAAAGCCTGTATAATTGGCTTCATATTGTTAGCTGTTGTCTATGTTCTTTTGGCTGTGGAGTGAAACAAGGTTTTGTAGTCTGCAAAGTTAACACTCTCATGATGTAGGTAATGGTTTTCTCTCTGAAATCTTCCTAACAATTTTCTTAGCACTGGGCTTAATACTTGAGCTTACTAAAATGAATTTACTAATCCATCTGTTACTTTTATTTGAATTCAGGGGACTAGATATTATAATTCTGGATTCCTTTTTATTTATGAATTTATATTTTCCAAAGAACATATGAAAATCAAATTCCAGTTATTGCCAAGGGAGATCCTAGTTGCTTTCGAAAATTTTGCAAATAAATTATTAAAATAATGCTGAGTCATACATGTTTTACCAATTCTAAAAACAATATTATCATGTAATCATTCTCATTCATGTTATTTTATGAACCATTATTATAGGAACAGCATCCTATACTTTTAATGCAACTTATACATTTTTATAAATAGTATCATATTTTAACATTTTTTGAGAGTTATTGACCTAAATGGAAACATCTCATTCTATCACTCTATGTTTTGGCCAGTGGGTATCATTAGCAAAAGTAAAGAAAGAAGGAAAGACTGAAAATGTAAAACACTAGAAGAAATATAACAAATTTTAACATTATTTGCCCTCATCAGCAAAAGGTTTTACTACCTGTAACAAATCAATTCATAGATGGATAGATGAATTGACAGAGGAATGAGTAAATAAATAAATGTTCAAAATGCTAGATGCATATACTTTAGTCACTCAAATTAACAAAAAATGTTTCATTTTATAAAAAGTCCCATTTTTATCACTGGTACCAAAGCAAAATCAGCTATATAATTTAGAAGTTTAGTTGATTTTGCTCTCACATAATTTCTATTTCTTCCTCAGTTTACCTAATAAAACATTATTTAGTTCTTTGTATATTAATTATTTTTGGAAAAAGTTAAACGGAAACATTTGAGCAGTATCACCAAATAGACAATTTTTGTGTTGAAGCTTAATTATCTGGCATTGATATTGGGTTTAAAAGATAGCAGGTAATTAATAATTAAATGTTGAATACATGGATTATTCCATATACCTTAAATATACCTTAATATCACTATTCTCTAATAATTAAATGTTGAATACATGGATTATTCCATATACCTTAAATATACCTTAATATCACTATTCTCTGAACACAAAAAACTACTCCTAACTGAAAGAACATTTGTTCATTTATATATGGATGGCTAAATCAAAACTTCATAAGCTCAAGGAGCAGTTCGTCTTTGTTCCTTGCCATATGTTTAATGCCCAACACAGTGCCTGGCAAAGAGTAGCCATTGGTGTATATTTACTAAACAAACAAATGCTTAGGCCCCAAAAGTAACTGAAGTAAATTATTCAACTACTTACGATTAGAGTACTTTTTGCGTGAACTGACCACATTTGTAAGCTACTCCAGTCAATTTTATTTGTTAATTCATTACACTCAGGTTACTTCACACGACACCTATGGAGGCAGCAACATATGGACCATTAGAAATAAAGGAAAAGCATCAATGCTATTCTACCCATTAGATATTTCAGGCTTAATGCTAGTACTTATGAATTTTCAAGGACCTATACAAATAGTTGATGTCTGAAAACTACTTATTTCAAATATGAAAACAAAACTACACACACACATATATATAACTTACACTTAAATAAATGTATTTGGGGACCTCCAAAACTCCAAGTCATCTCTCTCCTGGCCTACAGTATTAGCTTACTAATTCTTTCTTCTCACTCTAACCTTGTAGATCTACCCTCTTTACAGGAACCAAAATCATTTTTTCAAAGTGTTGTGTCTTATCCCATCATTGTTCTGCTTCAGATTATCCTGTACTTTAATATAATTACTATAATATAATTACAATGGAAGACAATCTTTATTGTGAGCCTAAGTGATTACCCTTCTGAATACTTTTCTGACCTTGTTCTCTACAACATTCCCCCACATCCTCCTCTGCTCACACACTGGTATTCACGTTTGGCTCTGAGGTCTTTAACATACTATTTGCTTTTACTGGGATTCTTTCTCCTTAGATGATTATATGGCTGCCTCTACTCATAATTTAGGTTTCAACTTAAAATTTACTTCCTTTGAGGGGATTTCTCTGACTACTCAACTAAATTAGCATTTGTCCCTTTATTTAGTCATTCAAAAGCTCCTTTTGTTTATTCATTTTCTTTATAGCCTTTAGCAGTATAGGAATGGATTATTTATAGATTATTCTCTCTCTCCCCTACATAGAATGTAAGGTCCAGGAGGGGCAAAGTTTGGTCTGGTTCACAGTTGCTAAAATAATGCCTGAAATTTAATAGGAGCTCAATAAATATTTTTTGTCTAAAAAATTGAACATATAATAAATAGGTTTTAAACTCTGGACACAGGATAAGAGTAATTATTTCTAATGTTTAAATATTTTTTGATTTCCCTATATCTGTATATATATATCCACTTGTAAAATGCTCAAAAGGAGCATTCTGATTAACATATATTCCTTACAGAGATTTCTTCCATGGGATGTAGCATGGATGTAATTTAACTATATATTTAGTAAAACTATCTGTAGGGCCACATTTATTTATATATGATTATATAGTTTTACATCTCATTTTATCTGACCTCATGAATGCAGTTTCCCTGTTTATTTAAGATTTGGCTAAACTAGATCTCATGTATATAAGGGAACTGGTAATTTTAATAAGGATTGTACTGCGCTAATGATGTTTGAAAACGTCTAGAAAATAGAGTTAATATTACTTAAACTGCATTTTATCTAAGTTGTTTTCTTCTCTCTGCCACTAAATTTCAAAATCTTGGATTTAACTCTAAGATATTTAGAAGTTAACATACCATTATTTTCTGGAGACATTTTCTCTGAAGTATAGGGTCTTTCAAAATTGGGAACTCTTTTCCATCTTTAAAATAGTATTATTGTAATGCTGCCCTTAAAAATTCTCAAAGTAGAACTTAGGTAACATTTTTTCCCCTGTAGTCTGTATTAAGTATCATTGTTTTCAGAGTATTCTACTTCAAGCTGTTCTTTGTGCCCTATATAGCATAAGGGTTTATCTTCTTTCCATGCTCCACCTCTTGCAAAGAGAGCAGCTGTTGTCCTGTAAAAGATGCCAAATTTAAACTCTGAGCACCTGGAGGTAGGACAGCCCCTACTGAAGGCCCTCATTTCCAGAAATCTGTGCCTAAACTGGTTAAGAAAAGAAGACCTAGTTAAGTTAATGGTGCATGAGTCTTACATCAAATATATCCTACTTGGATAGGATATTAACTATTTTCCCAGAAGCACAAGTATAGTAACTGGAACTCTCAGTTAATTGTGCTGCCTTTCATATAAGTAGAGTCATTCAGAAAGGTTTGATTTAGAGGTCTCAGAGAAACCAGGGTTCAGATCAGTCCTGTCATGCTATGTGTGGAGGCAGAACATACACAACTCTGATGCCTCCATCTGCTTCTCTCCACTATACACAAAAATATACAGCTCCCTGCAATTAAAAGCATTTACCTGTTAATGTGTGTGTGTGTGTGTGTGTGGAGAGGGAGAAAGAGAGAGTCATTGATGCAGGCAGGTGTTTCTTTTTCATTTGTGGAACTCTCTTTCTCTCTGCTATTCAGTTTCATTTCAAGATTTCTTGATAATAGAAACAAGGTCCCAGTTTCACCAATGTATAAAACTGATACAGGTAGTAAGCAAACATCCTGATAAGAGTCATTGTTCTATGCACTTTACGTAGGTCATTTAAGATCAATAACACTCTGAGAGATAAGGATTAGCCCTAATGAATAGGTAAGAATATAGAATCTTGGACACTTTAAATAACTTGTCCAAAGTTATGTAGCAGAAAAAGTACTCTACAGCCAAAATTTTAATTCAGGACTGCCTAATGCCAAGTGTATGCTGTTTCTACTATGCTAAATTGCCTATCAATAAATGATAATGCATTTGACTTGAGCTAGTATATACAAATTACATAGTTTCTTATACCCTAGTAGGAGTCCCAGATCCATCAATATTTCTCAGAATGACAGTTTCAATAAACCCTACAATCCTATTTAAAGTAATAAAGAATCATTTCAGTTTTTTGAATATGAGTCTGATTAATTACCCATATAGTATACATAATACATTATATGAAAGCACATTATACATTTACAAATAAAGTTGCCATATTAACAGGTACACAATATATAAGAATGTAAAACCCTAAAAACTGTGTTGAGAGAAAAGTTTCGGACTTGACCCTTAAAGTAACATATAATTAAAATTCTGTATAATAAGGATTTTTCAGAAGAACACTATGAATTATGAAATGAACTAACAAGGAGTTTCACGATGGCTGCAACGTTTAGTAACTATCTACACTGTGCTCATGAGCCTTTTAAAAAATCTAATTTATAGATTTGAAAATGATGCTACCTTATTATGGAGTAAAAAGTGCTGATCTACATCATATTTTCAATTAAATAATATCTTTTATTGTGTAATATACATAATTTAAGGATTGGAAATGTGCTGTGAGTTTAATCCAATCCACAAATCATTACTGTACTTCCAAAAGATTCTTTATATTCAAATACAGGACATGTTAAGTATTCTGCTAAGAAATGAATACTAAAGAGGAAGTAATCTTGCTTCCACATAAAGATTATTTCAAACTTATTTCCTGTTAACGATATGCCTAATTTAAAGAAGAACTGACAATTATATGACTGCCATTTACCCAAATATTGCAGTGCACGTGTTTTCAATTATACTTTGCAATGTAATCAGTTTATATGCTTTGTCCTTTATGTCCTTTATTTTCTCTTCAGCTGCTTTGCAGAAGTAGAAAACTGGAAACTACCCAATCTAAGAAAATGGATCGAATATTATTTTATCATAAACGTACTCAGATTCCAAAGATGGTCTTAGTATGGCAAAGATATTTTACATAATTTCATTGAGATCATGCACTGATTAGCACTCAAGGAAAATGAAAGGGTTGAAGGATTACAGATATTTTTCTTCTCTTTGTACATGTAGTTAAAGAACAATTGCTGGTTCTTCTATGTGACGATGGCATAAGGTGAATGGGAAAATAAACAACAGAAATGATTCATTAAAGATATAACAGTTATGCTCTTGAAAATATTTCTCAGATAAAAAGTGAAATCTCTTGTTCCTGAAATCTACATCTCCCATGATAAAAAATTCACTTCAGCAAAAGCTGTATCTACATTAGCATTTCAATGGTAGCAAATTTTCATTGTACTATTCAAACCACTTTAATCTCCCTCTTTATTTCAGGAGGGGCAGCATCAAATTACATGGGGTTGACAATTTCTACAAAATTCATAGAGCTTAACAAAAATGTCAAGATAAAGTCAACCTAAACTTTTGTTCATTCATAACCACACTGGTTAGAAACTTTAAATGGATCCTTATTACTCACTGAGTAAAGCCCTTTTGAATATAGCATTCATGTCCTACTTTCCGATCTCATCCACAGCACTTCTTTACCACACCACTGTCTTTCCATTCAATATATACTGAATATGTATGGATACTTGATGCTCCCCAAACAGGCCTTGCACTCCCTTGTTTTACTACAAGTCGTTGATAACAATGCTACTACTTCCCCATGGAAATCCTTATTCCACTCACCCAAACTTTAGCAACCACCAAGTCCTCATGTGATATCTTCCATAATATTCTTCAGATCTCACTCCTTGAACCTGCTAAAAGCAATACTGCCCACCCTTCTATCTTCATGACATCTTTTATTATTATAGCTATTGTTAGTTTTCCTTTGCACGTAATTACTTGCCTCACTTCTAAACTACGGGCTGCTTAAGGCAGGGACTTTGCCTTAGTCATCTTTGTATACTTTCAACCCTTAGAATGTCTTAGGATATTTTCATTTCTTAAAAATTACTTAATTTACACTTTAGTTTTCTCAAAAAGCTGAAGTTAGACTACCTTTGTTATTCTAAATCCACATCATAAAGGAAGTAAAACATTGCCTTTTGGATAAGTGCAACTGGGACCTCTATGGTCAAAACAGTTAAAGTAACCATAGTGCTTGCCAGTTGGAGTGATATGAATAAAGACCTGCACCATTAACTTCATTCTTAGTGTATTTGGCCAGGTTCAGTGGACAAAAATCGTCACCTTATTATTATGACAATTCTTTTCACATTCAAACTTTTTAAAAGATAACTTTGTTATCAGAATGCCTAGGAACAGATAAATTTCCTACATCATAGTAAAGTTTTATATCTATATACAGTTGGCCATTGAACAATCTGGGGGTTAGGGGCACCAAACCCTGCACTGTCAAAAATGCTCATAAAATTTTTAATTCCCCCAAACTACTAATAGCCTATTGTTGACCAGAAACCTCGCCAATAACATAAACAGTCAATATACATATATTTTATATATTATGTGTATAATATACTGTATTCTTACTAAAGAAAGCTAGAGAAAAAATATTAAGGAAATCATAAGGAAGAGAAAATACATTTACAATACTGTATTTATTGATACCATAAGTTTACATTATATCTTTACAAGATGAATTGTCTGCTACTATTTACATCAATATTTTCTTATATGATACAAAACACTGTAGATGTTATAAGTATTACTAACACTAGACATCAAAAGTGAAAAGATGATATGAAAAAGAAATTCGTATTTATTTACAGGTATAATGATTCATGCATTGTTATTGAAGCAGCAACAATATGATTGCTTTATGGTAGCCTAGTGTAATTGACATGATTGCTTCACGGTAGCCTAGCCTACACATTAATGAATGAAATTTTGTAAAAATTTTTTGGCATACAGTACTACAATCATATTCATAATACAATATTGGAAACATTGTTACATAGAAAAAACCTCTTACCTATAAAGATAGACTGGATAAGCACTTTTTACAATTATGAGAGAGAAGCATACTGTATGGTAATAATTCTTAGAAAGCGAAGTCATAAAACAGAAAACTAACAGGTTATTAATTTCACACTAAATATTATGCCTATGTAAGGATACACTAATATCTATATATATTTTATGCATTCATGACATAACTTTTTCTTAAATATATTCATAGGTTATGCGGTTTATCTGCAAGTTTTTTCAAATTGTCTATATAAGTGGGCCTGTGTGGTTCAAACCCGTGTTGTTCAAGGGTCAATTGTAATCCCTTCATCATAATATTCCTGGCATAGTGTACTAACATATTTCATTCATTACTTGTTGACAAATATCTACTCAGTATAAGCCATGTGCTAGGCAGTGAGAAGACAACTGCATGATAATAAACGTAACTACTTTTCTCTTGGTTTCTATGATATGGTTGGATATAAATAATAGGCAGAAAATTGCAACATAGTGAGTTGGCTGTTATGTTTATTTATTGGCTGCCATCAGAGCCCTTGGATAGGCATGTAACTGTGCCGTTAGGGAAGGTTTCTTGGAAGAACTGACATTTATTCTCTAACTTGAAGGGTAAGTCGAATTAGCCAAGTGAGGAGGGACTAAAGAAAGTCTCTAGCACAGGAAACAGAGATGAGAGAATATGCTGTGGCCTAGGAAATAAAAGATCTCAGCATGACTGGAATTTAGAATACAAAAATACTAGAAATGACAAAGGAGGCAAGAAAGGTATTGAAGGGCATTATAATGATTTAGGAAATTTGAACTTTAATCTGAGATCAATGGGAGACACTGGAGCTTCCAAGGGAATGATATGATTAAAATTATTTTCCCAAAATCACGTAGGCTGCATTGTGGATAATGGAGTAGATCAAGGTCAGCAAGAACAAGGCAGAAGGAACAGGGAGTCTCCATTTGTAGTTGTCAGTGATCATGGTCTGAGTAGTGGAAGAGGCCAAAGAGATGGAAAGTGTTAAGAATGATTATATAATTGAATATATGTTGGCTAAGGAATGAGAAGTTAATGATGACTCTCAGTAGTGTGACGTTTGCGGCTGAGAAGATGATTTTTGCCATATGGCTGATAAAGTCAGAAATGCTGGAGCAGGACAATGATGTTTTGTTCCTGAGTAATTATAGCTAAAGCATCCCTATCTCAGAGCCACGAATTCTAGATCAACGTAAACCCACATGCTGAGGGTGAGAAAGAAATTGAATGAGGGTGTACATTATCAAGACTGCAATAGGTAATTGTTTCACCTAAATTCATAGTGGCAGAGAAAGTTAAGCAAAATTGAAAGGCAGAGAAACTACTCTCGCTTGAAGGAGTAAGAGAAAACAAAAAAAACATAATGAAACAGAAATAAATAATTTACCAGATATAGAATTCAATGCAGTGGTAATAAAAATGTTAACTACATTAGGGAAAAGAATTGATGTAGAGAATGAGCACTTCAACAAGGAACTGGAAAATATAAAGACCCAATCAGAAATGAAGACTTAAGTGGTTGAAATAAAAAACACACTAGAAGTAATGAATAGCAGACTAAATGATACAGCAGAATGCATAAGTGATCCAGAGGTAGAATAATGGAAATCATCTAATCAGAACAGCAGAAAGAAAAATTAATTTTAAGAAATTAAAGCAATTTCAGAGATCTCTGGAATAACATCAAGCATAACAACATCGCATTTTAGGAGTCCAAGAAAGAGAAGAGAGAAAGAAGGGGATTGAAAATTTATTTGAGGAAATTATGCTGGAAACTTCCCAAACCTGAAGAAAGAAACAGATATCCAGGTACAGGAAGCACAAAGGATCCCAAAAAAGATGTACCCATACAAACCCATACCAAGACATATCATAATTAAAATGGCAAAAGTGAAAGGTAAAGAGAGAATTTTAAAGGCAGCAAGAGAAAAACAAAGAGTCTTAATATGAGGGAATCCCCATAAGGCTATAAGCTGATTTCTTTGCAGAAATTTTGCAGGCCATAGGAGTGCCATGATATTCAAAGTCCTGAAAGGGAAACACTTGCAACCTAGGATACTCTACCCAGCAAGATTATCACTTAGAATTGAAGGGGTGATAATTTCTCAGACAAGCAAAAACTGAAAGAGTTCATCAATACTAAACCTACCATAAAATAAATGTTAAAGGTTAAAGTATCTTCTCTAGAGGAAAAGAAGTAAGAATCTATAGGAAAGGGAAAATCCCACTAGGAAAGGCAAATATCTAGTAAGGACTGAGGATCAACCATTTAAATAAGCCAGTATGAAGATCAAAAGACAAAAAATTATAAAAGCAAATATAACAATAAACAGTGCACGGATCAATATGAAGCTGTAAAATATGACATCAAAACCACAAAATTTGGGAGAAGAGAGTAAAAAATGTAGATCTTTTAGAATGTATTTGAACTTAAATGACTACCACTTTAAAACAAGTAGATATAGTTAAAGGTCAACATATATGAACCCCCTGGTAAGAAGTCATAATTTTTCTATTTTGATTGGAACTTTTCAGATAACTTTACTGGATAGCTTCTTTAACACACTTTCAGAGACTTGGAAAAGCATGTTTCAGTGACCCATAAATATCTGATATTTACCCCAGGTCTTCATTTTTTTTAATGTGACTACCTACCAAGAATACCTGTTGTATTTTTAGGTGTATGAGTTAGCTCTAGGTTCAGTCAGCTCATGGGTATCTCACTGACGAGTCTGTAGTTACTGTGTCTATGCTAAGCTGCTAGTTAGAGTTTGAGGGCCACAGGAAGAAATATTTGGTAATTGAAAATACCCAGAAGATGAATGAGTTTCCATTGTTTCCAGATGAGTTACCAATGAGTACCAATGAGTTCCAATGAGTAACCATTGTTTCCAGAGATATAGGAAAACTGCCAGGAACACTAAGTCACACAAAAATTACTTTTCAAAGAGGTCTTCTTGTGGATTCCATAACTTTTCCAACAAAGCAGAGAAAAAAATTCCTCAGAAGTCACAATTTATTCTAGCATATTATATTTTATCATGAGGAATAAAATTAACTCCAATGAATAGTATTAGAACAATGAGATTATGAAATTGAATTAAACATCCAGAAATACTATATCTAGCCTGTTTAAGGACCTTCTAAGGGTCCTGCCATATACATCTCCAGTTTATTCTGATCTAACACGTCTTTAAGCAACACTTGAGAATATCTGAATATTACATTTTATTCAAAATGCTGAATTGAACCAGCAGATTCTCCTGCCTTTCACTTTAGGAATATATTGCTCTCAATCACTGTGCCATAAAAATAAAACTTTGAATGAGTTAGGCAATAATTAGTATTTTGTTTCTTATGTGAATGCATTTCTTTTGGTAAACACATTTGCTTGTCTAAGGCAAAATTATATGTTAGAAACGGTGGATGGTTCTTCTGATAAAAACAAAAACAAAAACTCTTGGACATTCAGCATTAATGTTTAAAATGCAAGTTGGACAGGTCTGATAGTAGCCCCCTTTAAAAGACTGGGCTTCCTCAACTATGATGTAAATCTTTCTTATGCAGCATCCACCTGAGCTGCTTGCCCGTGACCCACTGGGAGACTTGGGAGCACGGGGAATTGATGTGCACATAGAGCTTATGCTGCCTGCTATGCCAACGCATAAAGTCCCTGGGTCCTGACCCTGGATTCAAATGTCTTCTGACAACATCCATGAGACTGTGGTGGGCCAACTTGTCATTTTGTAAGCAGAGCAAAGTCTCCAGCCCTTTACAGTTCTTGACATGTATTGTTATTTTCAGTAGGATTTTTGAAAAAAATTCCAGAATTATTTTATTAAGTGTAATAAATACTCAGAAAATATTTACATGGTAAAGTACCAACTTGCTGGAAACTGTGTTAAAAATGCAGAATCTAGGTCCCAGTACAGCAGGCTTAATGCTTCAAATTTTCTGAAGGTGAAAGTGTATCATTTTAACTTGTCTCCTAGGTGATTCTTTGACCACACTGAAGTTTTGAAAACCACTGATATCAGGAATTAGACAGCTAGACTGCTTCTTAGGTTGTCATATAAACTAACTCTTTAAAATCAGTCAACTGAGTCATAACATAGCTTTAGTTTTATGAGAAACACTGTATCCTGATGGTTAAATGTGGTTAAAATGTTCTGGAATATTATTTCCTACAATCACGGGGAATATTTTTTATTTCTTCATATTCTATACAGAATGTCTCTGCTCCCCCCCACCCCAGTGTGTTAAAAAAAATTATTCTGCAGTTGGCAGTAATTATGTAGGTTAACAGATACCTAAAGATAAGATGAAGATGAGTGAGTATGTCTATTTTGTTGTGTTTGATATGCTAATGAATTATATACACAAATACTCATTGGTGGTGACAGTGTATATGTATATGTGTGTATCTATCCATTCATCTATATATATATATATATATGATTTGAATAATATATATTAGGCAAATCATTAAGTGCTTCTTGGTTAAAAACTGAGTCATAAAGATATGTCTAAAATGTTTCCTGTAACCTGCTTACCCACCTTAGTACACATTTTCTTCATTGCATCATCCTTTTCTTTCCCAATCTTTTTTTCTGAGAGTGTAGAGGATTTATAGCTGTCTACTAGTGGTTTGGAATACATATTTTAAAAAAGTATTATCCTCTTCCTTAGATAACTCATGATATAAAAGAGTAACTATAGGGTAAAAACATAAGCAACAAGCAAAATTTGACTGCAACATTATGAATAAATGTTAACTGGAAAAAGAACATATTTCCACAGAAAAGGATTTCTCAAAGAATGTGTTAGAATAGACTAGGTGGCTTCTGTAAAGAAGGGATTAGTAAACCATGCTGCACAATAAGGCTAGTAAATGCATCAAAAGAAGTGAGATACCTTTTGTTACCTAAACCCTAAATAGTCCTACTAAATGGTAGAACAACTGAAATACCTTTTCTTCAGTGGCTAATACCACAAATACAGAAGATGAAGGAACATAGCATGCACTGTAGGCTTAACTAGGGCAAGTGGTTTCATGGTCATGACAGCCGAATTTCAAAAGCTGTTTTTACTTTTCCTTGTAAATTACAACACAATATAACTTGAATTTTAACCCACAATAAATGCCAAGTAAGAAATCAGATTGCTTACATTTTTTTTCATGTTAATAGAGAAATGAGACTTTACCCTAGCTTCAAAGGAGTGTGAGTTCTAACTTCATATCGACACAGTGATGAGGGATAGAAGTAATAACTTTGGCCAAATTTTCCGGATATATTTACATATTGGAAATAACGGGAAATGCTTCTTATTGCAAGAAGACCATTATCAGCTTGAGGACAGCAATGATTTACTACCAGTTGCAGAGCAAGGTGAAGAAAAATAGAATGATTTCCTTTATAATGCTGCATATTTAATCTTTTATATTTTGACATAGTTATACATTATTCAGGATAGGATTTAACATATCTATGAAAATTTCATTGTGATGAAATACTAAATATCTTACTTTTGTTGTAGACATCATGTTCCCATTTACTATGCTGACATTCTTATATACAGTAACCATCATCCTAATATTATGATGTGCCAAGCATTGTGCTAAGCACATGACATGTAAGTTATCTCATTTGACTCTTTAATCTTCTCTAAGAGTAAGATGCTTTGTTATACCTCTTTATATTTGTGGAGATGGCCCTAAGGAAAGCTTGATGTTTGACTGTGATGAGAGATGTTGTGGCTGGAAAAATCTGCACCTAAGGTAGGCTGTTTTGTTGTTTCTCACTTTGAACAGTTGTCTCACTGACAATTGAGTTTCACATCCTTGTCATTACAGATGCTTTTTTTCTATTTGTTCATGTCTTTTATCAATCACATCATCATCCTTTTACGACAACCATACATCCTCATTTAATAGATGAGGAAGACAAAGCTCAGTGACAGTAAAGAATTTGCCAATTTATACAGCCTTTAAGTGACTAAGATAGGATATAATCTAAGCACATGTCAGAGCTCAGATTATTAACTAGTATGCTTTACTACCTAAGATTACTTGTTAGTCAAAGGAAAATTTTCCACAGATCAGGGCTTTACCAACAGACTCCCTGGACAATTTGTGTGAAAGCTAATTGAGAGTTGCTACTTAAACGCATGCAGCCACATAATTATATTGGTTAATTAATATTAATAAGTAGGGAACAGAGGGAAACAGCATGTCACGTCTTTCTAATTTGTTCCTTTTCAATTGGTTTCATCTCTGGTGGTGGTAGATAAGCAAGCACCAGTCACTGGCTCTTTCTCATGGCAGCATTTGACTTTATGTGCACGCTTTCCTTGCTCTGTGTCTTTGGTGTAGCATATTTTGCCAGAAGGACAGCATTAGTTGGTCAGTAGGAGCAGATTCAGGTTGTTAGAAAAAAAAAATTGTAGCGATGCTTCAGGTGCAGCCCGAAATCAATAAGCAAGAGTGCTTCCTAACAGAATGAAATAAAGAGCAATTACTTACTGCAGCTAAATGACTTCCTGTGTTGGATCATTGTCTATGCTGGAGGCTGATAGGCCCCAAACTGAGGGGCTGTGAGATAAGCAGTTGACATGGTTACAAATGAGTATACCAAAGAGATGATTGAACCTCAATTGGTAAATTAGATCTATGGTTATATCAACTGTCAGAGTCAGGAAAATGTTGCATTCTTGAGTACTTGAGTAAATTCAGGGAAATATTGGAGGGAATTACCATTTTAATCTGTGGCAAGGTTTCTCAGCCTTGACACTATTGACATTTTGGACTAGATAATTCTTTATTATTTCTTTGTTAATTCTCCCTATACACGAATACTGCCCTCCATCCTGAACATAACATATGAATCCTGAGAAGAAAAATTGTCCCAGCTGAGAAACAGTGACTTATCGAATTTTTTTTACCTAACTCATAACATGTTCCTACATCATTTTTCTCCTGATATGATTCTCAGATAGATAGAAATAAAAGTTCTCTGTGCATGCACCTGAAGGAGTACCATAAGTCTTACGATGAATAGCATGTAATTTGGGAGTAAGACTCAAAATACTTAGGATTCCCCTCTACTTTGTTGTCTTTTGAGCAGATTTGTTATTTTTAGTATTACATGGTAGTAAAGAGTGGTCTTGATCTTTATAGAAAATGTTGGTACATGTAGACAAGAATATGTTTGTGCAGGAACTGCTCTCTATAAGGGAAAGGGAAAAGATCACTATGTCTCTGGTCTACCATTCTGGGCATTCAAATCTTGACTGAATTGTTAGTTGAGATTCTGCATGTCCAAGCCTCTATATGGACAATTCCTGAAGAGGTTCTCTTGTAAATGCAGGATTTAAATACAACTGTTTTTTTTTTTTGTCTGATTGAAATCACACTTGAAGTAGTCTTCTATAGCTATATATCTGTCACTCTAGCTACCTGTATTTGGAATTTGAAACTGCACTAATTTGTATGATATAAAACTCAAGGAGATGTGTTTTCTAATTGATATGTAGCATGTAGTTTGATTATGGTAACATTTTATAAACAATGCTACTTCTTTGAATTAGGAGTCAGAGATTTAACTATAATAGCTAGGGGTCATTACCTATATAAAGACTTGATGGTGTTATTTACCTTAGGGACACATTTTACTCAAAGGCTATAAAGATTACTTGTCTTAGGATCATATGAAATGCAAATGCATGTTATGATTCAAAAATTCTGAGCCAACCCCAGAACTGCTGCATCAAAACTACTGCATCTATGGTGCGTGCATAGCAGAAGTAATTTTAGCTGATAATAAGGTAATTTTTATACACAACAGAATCTGAGAATGAATGCCTTAATGCTTCTTCATAAAGACAGCAAGAGGAATGCTCGAGAATGACTAATTCCATACTACATGTCATAACTTAAGCCTAAACTATATACAGAAGCCATGACTAATGTATAGTTGGAATTTCTAATAAATTTCTAATTTTATTGAGGAATTTATAAATATTTAGAGACAATTATGGCTAAGAGAATAAGCTTTTACAGTAGGACTTCTTTTCTTTTTGCATTATTTGAGTTTTGCAGATCTTTTCTGTTAATGTGCTCCACCCTTTGGTTACCCCATGTCTGATCTTATATCCTGCTCTTTTTATCCTTATCCCACATTTTAAGATCATAAATATATTTAAAGTGCCTATTTTATATAACAACTTTAAATCAATTTTAATACAGAATAGTCTGTTTCCTTTTAATTCACTGTGCAAAAAACTCTTGGTCCTAATTATGTATTACCTAGAAATGGTTTCAGTTCCTTTGAATGGCACTGTTTCTATTATGTGAACCATTCTTGTCCAGATTTTATAAGCTTTATTTACTTTCTTGGGTTTTTTTTTTTGCACCAATTATATCTGAGCTGCCTCCCTGGAAGGGGTGTTTCCTACCACTTTTGGGTAGATAGTTCAACTTACACATGTGATTGTAGTTAAAACCAGGTATACCATTGAGCTAAAACACAGATGCCATGGAAAATAACTGAACATTTCTTTGTTGGCAGTAATTCCTTGGATGGGATAAGCAGAATTTACTGTTTAATCACATCATATCTATAGCATATTCTGTAGTATATTTTCTGGGCTGCAGTTATTTGGGACATCTGTCAGTCTACTTTGTATGAGGACACAAAGAGGTTTTGCATAGAGTCCTTTGGCTTTTGAAAAGAAAATAGGAATGATTCATTGAAAAGAAAATAGGAATGATTCATTCTTAAGTACCTTGTTGAAATACAGAGGTTTTGTCAGGAAAGATAAAATTATTTACAAAATGAGAAGGATCAACCAATGGTAGTTGTTTGTCTGGTTTCTCTGCTAGACCATTAGATCCTTGAGGGCATACTTCATGTGATACTCATTTTTGTGTTCCCTGTACTTCATTCAGGGCCATATGCGTGGAAATTCCTCAACAAATGTTATTTGAATGACTTAGTTAATAAACATAAGGCCTTAAAAAAAGAAATATAGGGGCTTCCCTGGTGGCGCAGTGGTTGAGAGTCCGCCTGCCGATGCAGGGGACACGGGTTCGTGCCCCGGTCTGGGAGGGTCCCACATGCCGCAGAGCGGCTGGGACCGTGAGCCATGGCCGCTGGGCCTGCGCGTCCGGAGCCTGTGCTCCGCAATGGGAGAGGCCACGACAGTGAGAGGCCCGCATAACAAAAAAAAAAAAGAAATACAGAGGTTTTGCTATTTCACAATTTCTTGACTTCCTCTGGGTTACACTAAGCAGTACAAAAATTATGCATGGTTTTATACAAGAACTATATATAATTTTTAAAAATTATGATTATAATTATTAGACCATAGTATCTCTTGTGAGACAGATTGAAGAGATGCAAAAGGAGTGCTACAACTTTGTGCAAATTATCAGCTCTCAGGTATGATCTTGAAAAAGTCATGGCCTGGGCCAGATGAGGAGAGCACTAAGGAGGAATCTACGTTAGGATGTTTTGAAACATTCTGGATACTGGAATCCTGGAGAATTTTGTTTCTTTACTTATGAAATGCTCACAGCATGCTTTGTTAGCAATGTCACATTCTTTTAAAATTGTCTCAGCTATTGTATAGTAAAATAAAATCACTATAAAACATAGGTACTGGGAAAACTGATGACCTCTTTATCCATTCTTCATTCAACAACCAGTACATACTAAATGACAAAATCAGAGTTTCCATGATTCCCTTTCACCTATGGAGTTCCAGTTAAGGGGCTGGAGACACAATCCTCTACTACTCATCTCAATGCCTGGTCAGTTAATTCAGAGAAAAAATATATTTCAAGAGAAAAAATGCAAGGGTCTTTGGATTCTAGATGTATTAGAAATGTCTATGAAGAGGGATGATATCTCAGACCCACTTAGATGGGTACAGGGAAATCACCCTTACTAAGGTAGGATAAATATGTTTTGGAGGAGTTCATTTCATATTGACAGGGCCCTGAGCAACATGATCCAGTCAGAAATACACTAATGTTGTGCATTATATAACTTTTCTGTTAATAAACTTTCCCAGAAAAAAATAATCTATGGAAAATTGTAGACACAATATTTACTACAAAATGTTTCATCATTTGTTCATATTATTGATGAGAAGCAGTACGTTATGTTTTTACATAAATTCTGCAAATAAACTATTACCTGAAATATGTAGGTTATAAATTCAACATGTATAACTATTTCTTACCATGTAATTGAAATTTATTTGATGCCATATATTTGATGCCCATGTTTTATCATATTTTAATTAATTTTGTGTATAAATAACAATGAAATAAGTTACAAGTCTTCTTAAAGGTTTTGCAGTTTTTTTCAGAGCTTGAAAATTTTTTATTCTTGCCTATTATGTGAGACATTTTAATTTTGGATAATGTGTAACTTTAAATATAACCACTGTTGGTGACACATGCCTCCTTAGATCCCTAACAAGTATATGCGTTTTGGGTTGCCTTATCTGAGACACTTTCACCTTGGACTGATTAATTTTTAATTATCCAATTAACCTTCCTAAACTACTTTGTCATGTCATTTACTTTTTCACAAACTTTCAAGAGATCTTCATTTGATTTACAATTCTGAACTCCTTAAATTAGCAGGCAAACCCAGACAACTTACTTACATGTATAATATTTTCATTCCATCTCTTTGTGAACATACTGCTCCCTCTTAGCAAGAAAACATAATACCAAATAGGCCTTGTAAATATGTACCTCCTCCTTATTCATCATGCCAGGGATGCCTTCCTGCCTTTGCAGTAATTCAAATTATATTCATTCTGGAGAATTTAGTTGAGAACATATCTCCATGTTTGATCATTTTTTCTTTTTTCCCTATTTCCCTCAATCCCTTTCTTTTTCCACCTATCTTCAATAAATGTTTATCAAACACTAATTTTATATCAGGGACTAGACTAGGTGCTGGGAAAACAGCTGTGAAGAATAGGACCAGTTCTTGCTTCCACAAAACTTACAGTCTAAATGGGTGACAGGCATTAAACAAATGTACAATATATCTGTGTATACATACATCAGGACAACTGCTATAAAGAAATATTATAAAAGCAACAAAAAACATACAAGGGAATCCCCATATGGTTATCAACTGATTTTTCAGCAGAAACTCTGCAGGCCATAAGGGAGTGGCATGGTATTTTAAAGTGATAAAAGGGAAAAACCTACAACCAAGAATACTCTACCCAGCAACGCTCTTGTTCAGATTTGACAGAGAAATCAAAAGCTTTACAGACAAGCAAAAACTAAGAGAATTCAGCACCACCAAACCAGCTTTACAACAAATGCTTAAGGAACTTCTCTAGGTGGAAAAGGAAAGGCCACAACTAGGAACAAGAAAACTATGAATGTGAAAGCTCACTGGTAAAGGCAAACAAACATACAGTATAGGTAAGAAATCACCCAGACACAAATATATGAAAACCATCAATCATGAGAAGAGGAGAGTACAAATGCAGGATATTGGGAATGCATTTGAAATTAAGAGACCAGCAACTTAAAACAATCTTGTATTTATATCAACTGCTATGTCAAAACCTGATGGTAATCGCAAACCAAAAATCTACAATAGATACACACAATAAAGAAAAAGAAATCCAGACACAATACAGAATACAGTCATCAACTCACAAGAGAAGAGAACAAAAGAGGAGGGGAAAGAAAAAAAACCTACAAAAGCAAATCCAAAACAATTAACAAAATGGCAATAAGAACATACATAATGATAATTATCTTAAACGTAAACAGATTAAATGATCCAACCAAAAGATATAGACTGGCTGAATGGATATAAAAACAAGACCTGTATATATGCTGTCTACAAGAGACGCACCTAATATCTAGGGACACATACAAACTGAAAGTGAGGGGATGGAAAAATGTATTCCATGCAAATGGAAAGCTGGAGTAGCAGTACTCTTATCAGACAAAATAGACTTTAAAATAAAGACTGTTCCAAGAGACAAAGAAGGACATTACATAATGTTCAAGGAATAAATCCAAGAAGAAGATGTAACAATTGTGAATATACATGCACCCAACATAGGAGCACATCAATATATAAGGCAAAGCTAACAGCCATAAAAGGAGAAATTGACAGTAACACAATACTGGGGAACGTTAACACTCTGTTTACATCAATGGACAGATCGTCCAGACAGAAAATAAATAAGAAAACAGAGGCCTTAAATGACACATTAGACTAGATAGACTTAATTGATATTTATAGAGCAACCCATCTGAAAGCAGCAGAATACACATTCTTCTCAAGTGCATATGGAACACTCTCCAGGATAGTTTACATGCTGGGCCACAAAGCAAGCCTCAGTAAATTTAAGAAAACTGAAATCATATCAAACATCTTTTCTGACCACAATGCTGTGAGATTAGATATCAACTATAAGACAAAAAATGTAAAAAACGCAAACACGTGGAGGATAAACAATATGTTATTAAACAACCAATGGACCACTGAAGAAATCAAAGAGAAAATCAAAAAATACCTAGAGACAAATGACAATGAAAACAAGATGATCCAAAACCCATGGGACACAGCAAAAGGAGTTCTAAGAGTGAAGTTTATAGCAATACAATCTTACCTCAAGAAAGAAGAAAAATCTCAAATAACCTAACTGTACACCTAAAGCAACTAGAGAAAGAACAGACAAAACCCAAAGTTAGTAGAATGAAAGAAATCATAAAGATCAGAACAGAAATAAATGCAACAGACACAAAGAAAACAATAGAAAAGATCAATGAAACTAAAAGTTGGTCCTTTGAAAAGATAAAATTGATAAATGTTAATCCAGATTCATCAAGAAAAACAGGGAGAGGGCTCAAATCAATAAAATTAGAAATGAAAAAGGAGAAGTTACAATGGATACCACAGAAATAGAAAGGATCATAAGAGACCATTACAAGCAACTGTATGCCAATAAAATGGACAACCTAGAAGAAAATGGACAAATTATTAGAAAGGTACAATCTTCCAAGACTGAACCAGGAAGAAACAAAATATGAACAGACCAATCACAAGTACTGAAATTTAAACTGAGATTAAAAAACTCCCAACAAAGTCCAGGGCTGGACTTTCCAAGATGGCGGAGGACGTGGACATCCCTCCTCACAAATACATCAGGAACACATCTACAAATGGAACAATTCTCACAGAGCACCTGCTGAAGACTAGCAAAGGACCTCAGACACCTAAAAGGACAAGAAAGAACCCCATGTAACCAGGTAGGATGAAAGAAAGAAGATGGGAAAAAGAAGAGAAAAAGCAGGACAGGACCTGCACCCCTAGCAGGGAGCTGAAGGTGAGGAGAGGTTCCCGCATCTAGAGAAGCCCCCTCACCAGTGAGGAGATCAGCTGGGACAGAAGGGGAGCCTTGGGGACTCAGAGGAGAGCCCAGCAACTGGTCTGTGGTAGGCAGGACAGAGTGAGAACTACACAGATTTTCCATGCCACAGCCCTGTGTACCCCAGCCTGAGACAGGTGTCTGCCAGTGCTGATGGGGGCTGAGTGCTGGAACGTGGGGTTTGGAGAGCAGACTCGGAGAGAGTACTGCCGTTGGCTGTGAGGAGATAGCCTGAGGGGTGGGAGTGAGGAGCTCTGCAACCGGGAATGCTCATGGAGGAAGCCTGGACCACCACAGAAGTGAAGCGCCATTGTTAAGTGACACGCAAAGGGCAGGACCGCCATTGCAACCTCTCTCCTCATGTGCCAACCCCTGCCTGTGCAGGCACTAGAGAGAGTTCCTGCTGGAGCCCCTCGCATGCTGCCATTGTCTCCTCCCCCCCAACCCCAGCCTGGGTGGCCTGCTCACCCTGATCGCTGCCTGAAGGGCTTGCATGCTCCAATCACTACCCCAGCATCCTCCCGCTGGGGTGGCCTGTTCGCCCCTATTGCCACCTTGACTCCTTCCTGCCTGACAGGCTTATGTGCTCTGGAAACCTCTGGATCAGACTATGGTGGGAGGAACACATACAGAGGTGGAGCTGAAACTACAGCTGAGCCCAGGGGCCATGTGACTAAGAAAGAAGAGCTGAAATCTCTCCTTGTGGCTGCATGAACCACAGAGTTAGACCTCCTCTGATGGCTTCCTAAATTCAGCACCTGCGAAACATCCAACAGGACAAGCGCTTCTACAGCTGGGATGGGTCTGGCTTTAGCAGCTGTGGGCTTTGTGGACACGTACACACGGGGGTTGGGCCAGGCCAGAGTCTGAGCTGCCTCCATACCTCCCACAGCGTGTCCTGGTGCATGACTACTGCAGTCCTGGGACCTGATCTCAGTGGATCTGTGCTGGTGGCCTGGTGAAAACAATGCCTGAGAATCACCAGGGCCAATTGCCAGCATACCCACAGTTAAGGTGAAACTGAGACCAGTGCCAACAACAGTATACTTTGTCAGCCGATGCAATGGGTTCATAGATAACACAACAAAGCACATTTACAGGTGAACAGCTCCAGAGGAGGAATACTCAGTGGCTTCTCTCCCAGTGGGAGTGCTCCAATCGCACCTACTTCGCACCACAGATCGGAAACACAGCTAAGAAACAGATCTGGGGGCCTCTACTCCAACAACTAAGGAGCAGACCCCACCCCTGACAGGTCAGTGACAACCACAGAGCAAAGGGGAGGCCCTGCTCAATATCCAGGGCAGGCTCTGGTCACCACAACACCAATGAAACCCTCTATCAAGGGGATAACAGGACAAGCCTCTGGACCAACCTCACCCGCTAGGGGGCAGACACCAGAAGCAAGAGGAACTACGATCCTATAGCCTGCAGAAAGGAGACCACAAACACAGTAAGTTTGACAAAATGAGAAGACAGATATGTTGCAGAGGAAGAGGCAAGCTAAAAGCCTACAAGATCAACTAAATGAAAAAAGACGCAAAAATTCTCAACAAAATACTAGCAAACCGAATCCAACAACACATTAAGAGGATTATACACTGTGATCAAGTGGGATTTATCCCAGGGATGCAAGGATTTTTCAGTATCCACAAATCAATCAGTGTGATACACCACATCAACAAATTGAAGAATAAAACCATATTATTTCAATAGATGCAGAAAAATCTTTTGACAAAATTCAACAGCCATTTATGATAAAAAAAAAACTCTCTAGAAAGTGGGCATAGAGGGAACCTACCTCAACATAATAAAGGCCATATATGACAAAACCACAGCAACATAATTCTCAGTGCTGAAAAACTGAAAGCAGTTCCTCTAAGATCAGAAACAAGACAAAGATGTCCACTCTCGCCACTATTATTCAACATAATTTTGGAAGTCCTAGCCATGGCAATCAGAGAAGAAAAAGAAATAAAAGGAATGCAAATTGGAAAAGAAGAAGTAAAACTGTCACTGTGTGCAGGTGACATGATACTACATAGAAAACCAAAAAGATGCTACCAGAAAACTACTGGAGAGCATCATGGATTTGGTAGGATTGAATGATACAAAATTAATACACAGAAATCTGTTGCATATCTATACACTAACAATGAGAGATCAGAAAAAGAAGTAAACAATCCCATTTATCATCACATCAAAAAGAATAAAATACCTAGGAATAAACCTACCTAAGGAGGCAAAATAGCTGTACTCCAAAAACTATAAGATACTGATGAAAGAAATAAAAGGTGACACAAACAAATGAAGAGATATACAATGTTCTTGGATTGGAAGCATCAATATTGTCAAAATGACTATATTACCCAAGGAAATCTACAGATTCAATGCAATCCCTATCAAATTACCAATGACATTTTTCACAGAACTGGAACAAAATGTTTTACAATTTGTATGGAAACACAACAGACCGCAAATAGCCAAAGCAATCCTGGGAAAGAGAAACGAAGCTGGAGGAATCACACTATACTACACACTATACTACAAAGCTACAGTATACTACACTATACTATATTATACTACACAACAAAGTTACAGTAATCAAAACAGTATGGTACTGGCACAAAGACAGACTTATATATCAATGGAACAGAATAGAAAGCCCAGAAATAAATCCATGCACCTACGGTCAATTAATCTACGACAAAGGAGGCAAATATACAATGGAGAAAAGACAAGTCTCTTCAATAAATGATGCTGGGAAAACTGAACAGCTACGTATAAAAGAATGAAACTAGAACATTCTCTAACACCATACACAAACATAAACCCCAGATAATTAAAGACTTAAATGTAAGACCAGATAGTATGAAACTCTTAGAGGTAAACATAGACAGAACACTCTCTGACATACACTGCAGCAGTATCTTTTTGGATATGTCTCCCAGAACAATGAAAGTCAAAACAAAAATGAATAGCACCTAATTGAACTTAAAACTTCTCCACAGCAAAGGAAACCATAAACAAAATGAAGAGACAACCCACAGAATGGGAGCAAACATTTGCAAACGAAGCAACCAATAAGGGATTAATCTCTGAAATATACAAATATCTCATGCAGCTCAATATCAAAAAAACAACCCAATCAAACAAATGGACAGAAGATCTAAATAGACATTTCTCCAAAGAAGACATACAGATGGTCAAAAGGCACATGAAAAGATGCTCAACATTGCTCATTATTAGAGAAATGCAAATCGAAACTACAATGAGGTATCACCTCACACTGGTCAGAATGGCCATCATCAAAGTCTACAAACAATAAATGCTGCAGAGGGTGTGGAGAAAAGGAAACCCTCCTTCACTGTTGGTGGAAATGTAAACTGATACAACCACTATGGAGAACAGTATGGAGGTTCCTTAAGAAACTAAAAATAGAGCTACCATATGATCCAGCAATCTCACTCCTGGGCATATATCTGGAGAAAACTAATTTGAAAAGATACACATGCCCGAATGTTAACTGCAGCACTATTTACAATAGCCAAGACACGGAAGCAACCTAGATGTCTTTTGACAGAGGAATGGATAAAGATGAAGTGGTATATATACACAGTGGAATATTACTCAGCCATAAAAATGAATGAAATATTGCCTTTGCAGCAACATGGATGGACCTAGACATTATACTAAGTGAAGTAAGTCAGACAAAGACAAATATCATATGATATCACTAACATGTGGAACCTAAAGATGACACAAAAAAACTTATGTACAAAACAGAAACAGACTCACAGACTTAGAAAACAAACTTATGGTTAACAAAGGGGAAAGCTGTGGGGGGAAGGGATAAATTAGGAGGGATAAATTAACATATACCTAACATAAATTAGTTTGGGATTAACATATACACCCTACTATATATAGAATAGATAATCATCAATGACCTAGTGTATAGCACAGGGAACTCTACTTAATATTCTGTAATAACGTATAATGGAAAAGAATCTGAAAAAATAATGGATATATGTATATGTATAACTGAATCACTTTGCTGTACACCTGAAACTAACACAACATTGTAAACCAGTTATACCCCAATATAAAATAAAAATTCAATTAAAACTGTTACAATATATGTTTATGTTGAGATTATGAAAATACTATAACTTATTTGAAATTGTGGGATGTGAGATGTTCTTAAGAATTGTCCAGGGGAAAAAAAATAGAATTGTCCAGGGACTGAGCTACAGCTCTCAGGAATAAATCAAGGGCAAAACATCAGAATTTGGGATTAACAGATACACACTATATATAAAATAGATAACAAACAAGGGCCTACTGTTTGTAGCACAGAGAACTATATTCAATATCTTATAATAGCCTATAATGGAAAAGAATATGAAAAATATATATATGTATATATGTGTATATATATATGTATAAGTGAATCACTTTGCTGTACACCTGAAACATTGTAAATCAACTATATTTCAATTTTTAAAATTCTTATAGAAAAATAAAATTTTTAAAAAATGAAGGGCAAAACCTTCCAGGCAGATGATAAAAAATGAAGGACCTGAAGGACCTAAGGAAGGAGAGAGATTTTCACCATTAAGAAGCTCAAAGGTCACTAGAAACACAAAGATTGAGGGGAAAAATTGTCCCAGGAAGAAATTAGGGAGGTAGGTAGGGCTAGATAATTCAGGGTCATGTAGATCATTACAAAATTTATATATTCTTGAAATTCAGTAGGAACTTATTTAAGGAAAATAAGGAAGCTAGTGGCATGATTAGATTTGCATTTTAAAAAAAAGATTACTATAACTTTCTCTAGTATGTGTGTGAAGGTATGGAAAAATGGATGCCATAACCCTAGAAGGAGGTAACGGTGTCTTGAACTAGAGGGATGGTGGTGGTGAGAAGTGAGGAGAGGGAGATTGGTACAAGATGGTGGAGTAGAAGGATGTGTGTTCACTCCCTCATGTGAGAGCACCAGAATCACAACTAACTGCTGAAGAGTCATCAACAGGAAGACACTGGAACTCACCAAAAAAGATACCTCACATCCAAAGACAAAGGAGAAGCCGCAACGAGACAGTAGGAGGGGTGCAATCACCATAAAATCAAATCCCATAACCGCTGGGTGGGTGACTCACAAACTGGAGAACACATATACCACAGAAGTCCACCCACTGGAGTGAAGGTTCTGAGCCCCATGTCAGGCTTCCCAACCTGGGGGTCTGGTAACGGGAGGAGGAATTCCCAGAAAATCAGACTTTGGAGGCTAGCAGGATTTGATTGCAGGACTTTGACAGGACTGGGGGAAACAGAGACTCCACTCTTAGAGGGCACACACAAAGTAGTGTGTGCACTGGGACCCAGGGGAAGGAGCAGTGACCCCAGGGGAGAATGGACCAGACCTACCTGCTAGTATTGGAGGGTATCCTGTAGAGGCGGGGGGTGGCTGTGGCTCACCTTGGGGACAAGGACACTGGCAGCAGAAGTTCTGGGAAGTACTCCTTGGCGTGAGCCCTCTTGGAGTCCACCACCAAAGAGCCTGTAGTCACCAGGGCTGGGTCACCTCAGGCCAAACAACCAACAGTAGGGAACTCAGCCCCACCCATCAGAAGACAAGCGGATTAAAGTTTTACAGCGCTCTGCCCACCAGAGCAACACCCAGTTGTACTCACCACCAGTCCCTCCCATCAGGAAACTTGCACAAGCCTCTAAGACAGCCTCATCTACCAGAGAGCAGACAGCAGAAGCAAGAATAGCTATAGTCCTGCAGCCTGTGGAATGAAAACCACATTCACAGAAAGACAAAATGAAAAGGCAGAGGACTATGTTCCAGATGAAGGAACACGATAAAACCCCAGAAAAACAACTAAATGAAGTGGAGATAGGCAACTTTCCAGAGAAAGAATTCAGAATAATGATAGTGAAGATGATCCAAGACCCTGGAAAAAGAATGGAGGCAAAGATCGAGAAGGTGCAAGAAATGTGTAACAAAGACCTAGAAGAATTAAAGAACAAACACCTAGAAAAACTAAAGAACAAACAAACGGAGATGAACAATACAATAACTGAAATGAAAAATACACTAGAAGGAATAAATAGAAGAATAACTGAGGCAGAAAAACGGATAAGTGACCTGGAAGACAGAATGGTGGAATTCACTGCTGTGGAACAGAATAAAGAAAAAAGAATGAAAAGAAGTTAAGACAGCTTAAGAGACCTCATTAAAGACACAGATTAAACACACCAACATTTGCATTATAGGGGTCCCAGAAGGAGAAGAGAGAGAGAAGGCCCCGAGAAAATATTTGAAGAGATTATCCCTAACATGGGAAAGGAAATAGCCACCCAAATCCAGGAAGTGCAGAGAGTCCCAAGTCTCCAGGATAAACCCACCCAAATCCAGGAAGTGCAGAGAGTCCCAAGTCTCCAGGATAAGGGAAAAAAACATGCCAAGACACAGAGCAATCAATCTGACAAAATTAAAGACAAAGAAAACTTATTAAAATCATCAAGGGAAAAATGACAAATAACATACAAGGGAACTCCCATAAGGTTAACAGCTGATTTCTCAGCAGAAACTGCAAGCCAGAAGGGAGTGGCATGATATATTTAAAGTGATGAAAGGGCAGAACGTACAACCAAGATTATTCTACCTGGCAAGGATGTCATTCAGATTCAACAGAGAAATCAAAAGCTTTACAGACAAGGAAAAGCTAAGAGAATTCAGCACCACCAAACCAGCTCTACAACAAATGCTAAAGGAACTTCTCTATGTGGGAGACACAAGAGAAGAAAAGGACCTACAAAAACAAACCCAAAACAATTAAGAAAATGGTCATAGGAACATACATGTCGATAATTACCATAAACGTGAATGGATTAAATGCTCTAACCAAAAAACACAGGCTCGCTGAATGGATACAAAAACAACACGCATATATATGCTGTCTACAAGAGACCTACTTCAGATCTAGGGACACATACAGACTGAAAGTGAGGGGATGGAAAAAGATATTCCATGCAAATGGAAATCAAAAGAAAGCTGGAGTAGCAATACTCATATCAGATAAAATAGACTTTAAAATAAAGACTGTTACAAGAGACAAGGAAGGTCACTAAGTAATGATCAAGGGGTCAATCCAAGAAGATATAACAATTATAAATATATATGCACCCAACATAGGAGCACCTCAATACATAAGGCAACTGCTAACAGCCATAAAAGAGGAAATCGACAGTAACACAATAAGAGTGGGGGACTTTAACACCTCACTTACACCAATGGACAGATCATCCAGACAGAAAATTAATAAGGAAACACAAGCTTTAAATGACACAATAGACCAGATAGATTTAATTGCTATTCATAGGACATTCCATCCAAAAACAGCAGATTACATTTTCTTCTCAAGTGTACATGGAACATTTTCCAGGATGGATCACATCTTGGGTCACAAATCAAGCCTTGGTAAATTTAAGAAAATTGAAATCATATGAATCATCTTTTCTGACCACAATGTTATGAGATTAGAAATAAATTACAGGGAGAAGTAAGCAGAATGATGGTAGAATCACTGTGAAATAGTGATGGACTGAATGCTAGTCAGTGAGGAAGAGGAAAGTATCAAGGACAATTTCAGATTTTCTGTATGGTCTCCATTCATTTGTTTGTTCAACAAATATTACTGAAATTGTTAAACATAGTTGAAAACTAGAATGATGCAAATATAATGAGTTCAGTTAAGAAAAAATATGATTGAGATACCTGTCATATAGTCATGGAGGTAGATGTATGAATGAAACACTGAAAAGTTTAGATTGAAGTATAAGTTTAATGTTTGTTCACATAATGAGAGTAAGTAAAGTAGATGAGATCACTTAGGGATAGTGAAATGTATCTGGACCAGGTCTTGAAATCCAAACATTTGGTTAGCAATGTGTTCAGCTGTGGAGATTAAGTAATAGCGACCAGAGATGCAGGAGAAGCAGCAGGAACATGCGTCACAATTACCAAAAGATGATGGAATTCAAGATGAGAGGGGTTAATCTACTGAATTTTACTTAATACTAAAAATAAAAATGGAAACTGGTAAGTATCCATTTAACTTAACAAATTAGAGGTCTTCAGGAGGAGCAAAGGCCCAACTGGAGTGTGTTTATGAATAAGCAGGAAGTGAGAAATTGAAGCAACCAAAGTAAACAATTCTTTGGAAGCCTGTTTCACTCTTAGAAATCATGCTGTTTTAATATTTATTTTTCACTAAGTCTCTTCTTGACTTGAGACACTTTCATATTATCATTTTAATGTCTCACTTAATCTTACCTTTTATTTTAATTACTAGTTTAGTCCCTTAAGCAAAAGGAAGTGCCTAAGCGTAGGATTGTATCTTTGATTTCTTTAAATCTCCTGTTGCATTTGTATTGTGTGGGTTCTCCATAAGAGTGAATGGATAAATGAATGAAAAAATAAACAGTGAAGGCAGAAAGAAACAGAGAATGAGAAATATTAACAACGCTGGTATGGAAGATGCATTCATATTTTAGAACTAGTTTTAGATTGTAACATTTCTGAGGCCTCCCCCCCATAGTGACTGTGGGGAAGTGCTTGGGGTATTGACTATTGAAGAGATTTCTTACAGAACTCATTTGCTACCTATGATGCTATCTGCCAATGTGTCCTGATGTGAAACCACCATTCCTGTGGTCAAGATACGGATTCACTGCAGCCTTATCATTCTAACATCTGGACCTTCCAACATAGCCTCTATTGAAATGCAGGACATCACCTCTGTAGCCAGGAAAGAGTTATTCTTTCTACCTCTAGATGACTATAACCTGAGGAATGAAGATAGATCCACCCTAAGCCAACATCCGGTTACTATGTCTCCTCTTTTAACCAAAACTTATTGTAACAGAACACAGTTTACAAAGGTCACTGTATACATACGCAATCTCTATTATCACATGGTTACCCCTTGACCTTCATTTCCCCTATTTCAGCACAAAATACCTTTCCTTGTACTACTCTAAGATTTTTTCTATTTATCCATCTTTTTTATCCCACAAACTTAACAGATATATCTCTATCTACATATCCACTGTTCATGAGTGTGGTTGAAATATAGCATAATGGCTGAAACATATAATTAAATATTTGAATATGAATCCTTTTGACCTTGTTTTTCTTACATCAAATGCATATCTTGTATCTATGCATTAAAATGAAATTTGATGGGCTCTGCATGGAAATATTGAACAATGCTTTGGGAAATCTGGAATTGGTTGTTGACTGCCACTAACAATTTTTATAATCTTGGGTGAGTCACTTATCAACCCTAGCCACTGTTTCTTTATAAAAATCAAGGGATTAAACCACATTAACTTTACAGTCTCTACTGCTTCTTGAACTGTTATTAAATCAAAATGAAAATATTCATATTTTCAATGGTGAATAGGTTATATTTGAAATTAATAAAATCACAAAAATGACATTAATAAAATGAAAATAGTTGACAATATTTTTTTAGATCATATCAATTTGTATGTCTCATCTCACATTATAGTTTGTGCTTTGTTGATTTTTTTTTCTATTTAAAAATCAATTTTATTTCCTTTTAAGGATGACTAACTTTAAAGCTGGTGTCCCATCTGTTTTCTCTTTATTAGCAGACTTTTTGAGGCTACTCTGAGTTCATAAGGAAAATTATTTGCTTTGATAAAGCAGCTTTTCAAAGAGGAAAAAAAATAACAGACTTTGTTTTTGCACTCGATAGTAAGTGTTTCTAAAACCCATAAACTCATCTTAAGTAAGAAAATAAAGTTGGTTATTTGAAAAATTGCTATTATTAAACAAACCTCTTATCTCCAAGGCTCAATTCTTTACATAGTGAAAGAATGTATTTTTGAAATTCCATGCTTCTTTTAAAAATTGTATCTAACTTGTAGGTAATGATATCCTGACCATAACTTTCCATACCAGAATTCATTTCCTGCTGTGTCTCACCCTTTATTTATACTATATGAAAGCATTTTAGAAAATCATATGGTATATGAAAATGAATATTATTTCATCACAAATCCCAAACCACTCTGCATGCTTTGTATTTCCATACATGCTTGTAATATTATTTTGATGTTGTAAATTCTTTGAAGGACTTTTAAATAGTAGTATGTCACCAAAGCATCAAGCATAAAAGGCAAATTTTGTTATTTATCATATTACTATCCCATACATGCCCCCTGAATTTTCTTAAGTGATGTTTGATCTACCTTAAATTTTGCATGTTTCTGAAGGAAAATATAGCCAAAGCTAATACAAAATGGCCAGTAACCTAAAAATCACATTTTAAGTGCATCTTGAATATATAATTTTTAATCTGGGTATAACTAAACTATTTAAATTCAAATAATGAAAGAATATCATGAAAAATGAACCAGTGAATCCAGGGAGACATTTCAAGTGATTTGGCATCCTTGGGCCGATAGTTCTTTCACTCTAACTACCTTGATGCTTATTCTGGTTGCAGCCAGAGAAGGCAGTAGGAATGAGGTATGCTATTTGTCTACATCCTGTCTCCCTTTTTTCAACATCATTGTTATCTACTTACATAGTATCCACACCTTCTGGATACCTCCATTTCCAATTATTTCAAACCCTTTTCTTCAGGAATAATCTGATAACCTAATTCATACAAAGGTTTAAATGACTAATAACTTATAATGTTATACTTCAAGTTATCTGGAAACAATTTCTACGTGAAGTTTGAGTATATTTTATATAATGAATGAAATTCAGAATTAATAAGTGGAGAACATTTAATAAACCTAGAGAAATTGGCACACAGATTTTAGTATCAACAAAACAATTAGGGAAGGGTACTTATTTAATTTTTTGACAGATAAAGAGACATTATAGAATATATGACTTGGAATTCAAAGACCTTATATTAGTACCTGAGTCCTCTTGAGTAAGCCAGTTATTACTAAGAGCCTCAGTTTTCCATCTGTAAAATGGGAGTAAGGCATTTGAAACCAGTTTTAATGTACATTTACAAGGATAAATTAGGATATTTTATGTAAAAGCAATCTAACATTTAAAGTATATGACAGATGAGATACTATAATTGTATTTGTTGTTTGTAGTATCCCCCAAATTATACTATGTATTTAATTATGTATTGCCTTTATTCAGTGAGTCAGACTTATTCCTAAAAATAACTTGCCTTACTGATATAAAACAACAAATGAGCAATATAAAATTGCTGTATTTTTATTTTACTTCTTTCTCAGGTTATCTTGTAGTTTGGGTAATAATGTCTTACATTTAGTAGTCTCCCAACAGAACTTATGGGATAAAATTTCTCATAAGATAGAATCATTTAAGCAAGGAGTTTAGGACTCACATTATTTAATCAATATGATTATATTACATATACATATGTATGTTAAGTACTAGAAAACAAGAGAAACAATAGGCAAGAATCTTAATTATATATTAGTTAATATAAGAATCTATATATTAATTATATATAGATTATAATTAATATAAGAATCTGTATTATATATGTGTATTGTATTATATACAATACATATTATATATATATATGTTCATTTATTGTATACAAGCAATATTTCCATCATGTAATCTACAGCAATTGTCTACAGAAGACATACATGAATAAAAATATTTTTGTGATTTTTTTAATACTACTTTCATTCAAGAAGCACTGTACTGTATGAAGACCTAAACAGAGACATTTCTCCAAAGAAGACATGCAGATAGCCAATAGGCACATGAAAAGATGCTCATCATCAGTAATTGTTAGAGCAATGCAAATCAAAACTACAATGAGGTACCACCTTACATTGGTCAGAACGGCCATCATTAAAAAGTATACAGATAACAAATGCTGGAGAGGGTGTGGAGAAAAGGGAACCCTCCTACATTGTTGGTGGGAATGTAAATTACTGCAGCCACTATGGAGAACAGTATGGAGGTTCCTTAAAAAACTAAAAATAGAGTTGCCATATGATCCATCCATCCCACTCCTGGACATATACCCAGACAAAACTCTAATTCGAAAAGATACTTGCAACCCTATGTTCATAGCAGCACTATTTACAATAGCCAAGACACGGAAACAACCTGTCCATCTGTCCATTGACAGATGAATGGATAAAGAAGATGTGGTATATATACACAATGGAATACTACTCAGCCATAAAAAGGAATGAAATAATGCCATTTGCAGAAACATGGATGGACTTAGAGATTTTCATAATACTGAAAGTAAGTCAGAAAGACAAATACCATATGATATCACTTATGTGTGGAATATAAAATACGACACAAATGAACATATCTACAGAACAGAAACAGATTCACGGATATAGAGAACAGACTTGTGGTTGCCCAGGGGGAGGGAGATGGGGGTGGGAAGGATTGGGAGTTTGGGATTAGCAGATGCAAACTATTACATATAGAATGGATTTAATCAACAAGGTTCTAATGTATAGCACAGGGAACTATATTCAATATCCTGTGATAAACCATAATGGAAAAGAATATGAAAAAGAATATATATATATATATATATATATATATATATATAAAACAATCACTTTGCTGTACAGCAGAAATTAACACAACATTGTAAATCGACTATGCTTCAATAAAGTTTTAAATAAAAGAAATACCGTACCATCTAATACATGCTAGATATTGGGCATGTGCCTGTCTAGACAAGAGATGCATTTTTCATGTTGTTTTAGTTAAACCACAGTAATTGCCCATTATTTTGCATTCCTATGCAAACACATAACTATTCCCTACTCCTTTCACTTAGACATATAAAATTAGCTTAAACACTCATTTTTTTAATTTAGAAATCACACTTTTTTGGAATATCAGTTGTGCAGAATTATACTTTCTTAGGTTTCTTGTGAATTGAAACAGTGAGTATAAGCAGTGATTGTCTGAAATTCTCATTTAAACTTTCTACTGAAAATAATCGTTCACACTGAGTGGGTTACAGCACACACACACATATTAGTTCTAAAGACAACTCATTATTGTTCCTCAGAATTTTGTTCTTTCTAGAGTTCATTTACTCTAGTTATAAACAGAACAGTCCTACTACTGGCTTGTGGGAAAACAGTTGCATGCTTTCGCTTTTCTCATGAGAGGTAGATGCCTTGGCCTTCCTCTCTTGGGAACTCAGCCTTTAGCTGACCTTACTAACATTCACCTTGCTTATCTTGTACATGTCTTCTAACCCCGGTTGAATCCTAAATGCCCACCAGGAGGATTTAGTATCCCCTGAAGCATTTAGGAGTGAGGTTGAGCCAGAAGAAGTAATTTAACTCCAGACAACTTCCTCTTGGTAATTTATGCTATTTGAAAAATATAGGTCTTGTCTGCCAGAACCTTTGAATGTTTCTTTTTGATTATTACTTGAACTTATTACAAGGCTTCCTGCTTGCAAAGCAGTAACTACTTCTCTGTACAATCTCTCTGTGGTAGAATGTTTCTAGGCCTTTAAAAAAAACTGTTCTTTATCACTGAAAACAGATTGCACATCTAAGGATACAAACAGATGCAGCAACATGCCAACCCTTCTGTAGAGAAATGTCCTGTATTTATAACTGCTTTAGAAATCCTATTCCTCAGTGATGACAGGAAAAGGACAGTTGTTTTTAATATCGTTTGAGTTTATTGACAAAGAGGCACATTTCAGGTCTCCTGGTTTACTTCACACCAATATATTATGTAGTGAAAAATCAAAAGGGGCATTTGCTTTTTAAGTAGTTCATGACACTCTATTAACATTCCTCCATGTGGAGAAAAAGTTATTTTTTAAGACAAGAAATCTTTGGATTTTATGTGCTATACTGTATGTGTTTTTTATTGCTGTTTTTGGGCAAGATTTATGTTTACAAATGCTTTCAATGTGTATTAGTAAATTGCATTGGGTTAGTAAACGAGCTAATATTTTAAAAAATAATAATAATTGTAAGGGTCTAGAAGAGTGGCATATAATAAGGATTTTATGTGTTTGCAAAATAAAAATTATAAAAGCTTAATTTCACTCTCCTAGTGGCTGTAAATGATTTTTTTTTAAGGATAGCAGTTTATGTATATGGTTTTTTTTTTTTTTTTAGAGATCCTGCATTAGTCACTTTTATTTGTTTGATTTAGGGAAGCATTATGGCTTAGGCTAGTAATTCTCAACTGGGCGCAATTTTGCCCTCCCGGAGACATTTGGAAATGTCTGAAGACATTTTTGTTTGTCACAACTGGGTGCAGGTGCTACTGGCATCTATAAGTAGAGGCAAAGGATGCTCATAAGCATCCTGCAATTCACTGGGCAGCCCTCTACAGCAAAAAAATTATATAATCCCAAATGTAAATAGTGCTGAGATTGAGAAACTCTTGGCTTAGAGCTTGAGCTCCAATTCACATTATGCTATCCACTAAATCCTGGAATCCTGGTAAGCACTTAAATGTAAAGGTTTCAGTTTCTTCATCATAAATGGGTATAATAAAATAATAGGGATTGAAAGTTATTAATACATGAAACATTGCACATATCTTGGTGCATTGTAAAGTCACTAAATCTTAGCTATTATAAATAAAATCTGAGATAAAGTGACTTATCTGCTTTCTGGTCATTTTTTCTAAATCTAAAATTATACAATATATGCTCTCTTGAGTTTAGTATATTTAAGAATTCTTTCCCACCCTAGATCTTCTCACTGTCAGGCATCAGACAGACAACTAGCTCTTGAAAGCACTTACCACCACCTTATGGCATTTTTGTTTTTGTACATTCATTTTGTTGTATTTTGTCCAAGATTCAAGGCTTACTTAGAATTTTATAAGGACAAATAAAGCTTTCTCAAGGATCTAAATCCTACTATTGTCTTTTCCTTAGCTTATTTTAAATCACTACATACAGCTCCATTTTCCAATAGGCTCAGGGTTAAGTCAACTACGGACTTCATTAAAAGTAAGTTAAAAACTAGTGTGATGGAGTTTTACCAAAACAGAACGATTTTTATGTCTCCTTCAACAGTAGAATCCATAGATAGTAGCACAGCATTTGTCTGGAACACTATAGAACCCATCCTCTGAAAGTAGGAAAAGAGAAGTTCCTTTAAGGCGTGTGCTTCAACGGGAAGGGGACTATGTCCAGAATAGTTCCTTTTAATTCTTTTCTAAAATGTGTCACAATGCTAATTTATCATTTATTTAAGAGAATTTATAAATATCATTAGAGAAAGAATATTAAAGAAATCTTTATGTCAGTCTCCAGGGCTAACTAGATAGAAAATAATAGTGAAGATCAAGGTTAGATTGAAGACACAATGGGGAAACTCAATATACACCATTAAAGGTGTTGAAAAAGTATTCCAGTTTGTATTTTATAAGCAAATTTGGGGTAAGAAAGGATTTATAGGCAAAACTTTAGAAGCGATACAATCTATGTTATACTGGCATTAACTGACAACCAATTTAATGCAATTATTCTGTACACTTAATGAAAATGGAAATAATTACATTTAAGACATTTACAGATTTTAATATTTGACTCAGTGAGCAATAATATTGTACATGCCTTTTCAAAGCACTTTTCATATATGTAATAGTATTTTACATACTATTTTAAGTATTTTAAATAGTATTTTAAGTACATAGAGATGGCTTCTTGATATCACTGTATTAAGTTTCTATTATTCTGCCTGTAGATTTATGTATTGATGTATTTTAATAATTAAATTAATATATTACTATAGACTTTCTTCTGTGATTTATTCTACTGCCTCAACTCCCGCCTTCTTCATTTATTTTCTACACTAATGAATTGACCTATTCAATTAATGTGCAGGTTACAAGGTCAAATGGGTGTCAGTCATTTGTTATGTCTATATTTTAAGTAATATGTTGCTACTACTAGAGCACCAAAATTTATTCTTTTTATAAATTAGAAAAGATACTGATAATTCTCTTTGTATTTCTGAATCCAAAATGTTTGCATAAGTGGAAGATAAAAGAGTTGAGTTACAGATATTTTAATGGGAGTATTTTCATAACCCTTGTTTTGGCCAAAGAAGTGTCTCTATATGTCATGTTGACACACGGGGAAAAGAGAGATTAAGAAGTGCTGCTCTACAATAACTCCCTTTTAATTCATTTTCTACAGTATTGACATAATGTACTGAAAGAGCTTTTTTTCAATTGCTTTGATAGCTAATGCTTTAGATATAATGTCATATTGCTTTGGTGGCTATGAAAGGTTTGTTATTTCCTCCAGGTATATTTTATAGTTCCATATATGTCTTGCTTTTTATTAGAGAAGGATAACTAAAGGGGAGTTGAAGCCTCAAAAACATCCCTGAAAAGTTGACATTCCCCACTGCTTTCAACAATGAAAGCAAAATATACATGTCCAGTGCTTGGTAGTTTAAGATCCAGGTAGGGAGAGGAACCAAGATGGCAGAGTAGAAGGACGTGCTCTCACCCCCTCTTGCGAGAACACCAGAATCACAACTAGCTGCTGGACAGTCATCGACAGGAAGACACTGGAACTCACCAAAAAAGATACCCCACATCCAAAGACAAAGGAAAAGCCACAATGAGATGGTAGGAGGAGCACAATCACAGTAAAATCAAATCCCATAACCAGTGGGTGGGTGACTCACAGACTGGAGAACACTTATACCACAGAAGTCCACGCACTGGAGTGAAGGTTCTGAGCCCCTCAGCCTTCCCAACCTGGGGTTCTGGAAACGGGAGGAGGAATTCCTAGAGAATAACACTTTGAAGCCTAGTGGGAATTGATTGCAGGACTTCGACAGGACTGGGGGAAACAGAGACTCCACTCTTAAGAGGGCACACAGAAAGTAGTCTGTGCACTGGGACCCAGGGGAAGGAGCAGTGACCCTAGGGGAGACTGAACCACACCTACCTGCTACTGTTGGAGGGTCTTCTGCAGAGGTGGGGGTGGTGGTGGCTGTGGCTCACTATGGGGACAAGGACACTGGCAGCAGAAGTTCTGGGAAGTACTCCTTGGCATGAGCCCTCCCAGAGTCTGTCATTAGCCCCAGCAAACAGCCCAGGTAGGCTCCAGTGTTGGGTTGCCTCAGGCCAAACAACCAACAGGGAGGGAACCCAGGCCCACCCATCATCAGACAAGCAGATTAAAGTTTTACTGAGCTCTGCCCACCAGAGCAACACCCAGCTCTACCCAGCGCCAGTCCCTCCATCGGGAAACTTGCACAAGCCTCTTAGATAGCCTCATCCACCAGAGGGCAGACAGCAGAAGCAAGAAGAACTACAATCCTGCAGACTGTGGAACAAAAACCACATTCACAGAAAGACAAGATGAAAAGGCAGAGGGCTATGTACCAGATGAAGGAACAAAATAAAACCCCAGAAAACCAACTAAATGAGGTGGAGATAGGCAACCTTCCAGAAAAAGAACTCAGAATAATGATAGTGAAGATGATCCAGGACCTCGGAAAAAGAATGGAGGCAAAGATCGAGAAGATGCAAGAAATGTTTAACAAACACATAGAAGAATTAAAGAACAAACAAACAGAGATGAACAATACAATAACTGAAATGGAAACTACACTAGAAGGAATCCATAGCAGAATAACTGAGGTAGAAGAACCGATAAGTGACTTGGAAGACAGAATGGTGGAATTCACTGCTGCAGAACAGAATAAAAAGAATGAAAAGAAATGAAGACAGCCTAAGAGACCTCTGGGACAACATTAAATGCAACATTTGCATTATAGGGGTCCTAGAAGGAGAAGAGAGAGAGACAAAGGACCCGAGAAAATATTTGAAGAGATGATAGTCAAAAACTTCCCTAACATGGGAAAGGAAATAGCCACCCAAGTCCAGGAAGCACAGACAGTCCCATACAGGATAAACTCAAGGAGAAACATACCAAGACACATAGTAATCAAATTTGCAAAAATTAAAGACAAAGAAAAATTATTGAAAGCAGCAAGGGAAAAACAAAAAATAATATACAAGGGAACTCCCATAAGGTTAACAGCTGATTTCTCAGCAGTAACTCTACAAACCAGAAGGGAGTGGCAAGATATACTTAAAGTGATGAAAGGGAAGAACGTACAACCAAGATTAATGTACCCGACAAGGATCTCATTCAGATTTCACAGATAAATCAAAAGCTTTACAGACAAGGAAAAGCTAAGAGAATTCAGCACCACCAAACCAGCTCTACAACAAATGCTAAAGGAACTTCTCTACGTGGGAAACACAAGACAAGAAAAGGACCTACAAAAACAAACCCAAAACAATTAAGAAAATGGTCATAGGAACATACATATCGATAATTACCATAAACGTGATAGGAACATACATATCGATAATTACCATAAACGTGAATGGATTAAATGCTTCAACCAAAAAACACAGGCTTGCTGAATGGATACAAAAACAAGACCCATATATATGCTGTCTACAAGAGACCCACTTCAGACCTAGGGACACATACAGACTGAAAGTGAGGGGATGGAAAAAGATATTCCATGCAAATGGAAATCAAAAGAAAGCTGGAGTAGCAATACTCATATCAGACAAAATAGACTTGAAAATAAGGAATGTTACAAGAGACAATGAAGGACACTACAGAATGATCAAGGGATCAATCCAAGAAGAAGATATAACAATTATAAATATGTATGCACCCAACATAGGAGCACCTCAATACATAAGGCAACTGCTAACAGCTATAAAAGAGGTAATTGACAGTAACACAGTAATAGTGGGGAACTTTAACACCTCACTTACACCAATGGACAGATCATCCAGACAGAAAATTAATAAGGAAACACAAGCTTTAAATGACACAATAGACCAGATAGATTTAATTGCTATTCATAGGACATTCCATCCAAAAACAGATTACAATTTCTTCTCAAGTGCTCACAGAACATTCTGAACATTCTCCAGGATAGATCACATCTTGGGTCACAAATCAAGCCTTAGTAAATTTAAGAAAATTGAAATCATATCAAGCATCTTTTCTTACCACAACACTATGAGATTAGAATTGAATTACAGGGAAAAAAGCATAAAAAAAAACAAATACATGGAGGCTAAACAGTATGTTACTAAATAACCAAGAGATCACTGAAGAATTCAAAGAGGAAATCAAAAAATACCTGGAGACATATGACAATGAAAACACGACAATCCAAAACCTATGGGATGCAGCAAAAGCAGTTCTAAGACGGAAGTTTATAGCTATACAATCCTACCTCAATAAACGAGAAAAATCTCAAGAAAACAATCTAGTCTTACACCTAAAGGAACTAGAGAAAGAAGAACAAACAAAACCCAAAGTTAATAGAAGGAAATAAATCATAAAGACCAGAGCAGAAATAAATGAAATGGAAAGAAAACTATAGCAAAAATGAACAAATCTAAAGGCTGGTTGTTTGAGAAGATAAACAAAATTGATAAACCATTAGCCAGACTCATCAAGAAAAAGAGGGAGAGGACTCAAATCAATAACATTAGAAATGAAAAAGGAGAAGTTACAACAAACACCAAAGAAATACAGAGCATCCTAAGAGACTACTACAAGCAACTCTATGCAAATAAAATGGACAACCTGGAAGAAATGGACAAATTCTTAGAAAGGTATAACCTTCCAAGACTGAACCAGAAGAAACAGAAACTATGAACAGACCAATCACAAGTAATGAAACTGAAACTGTGATTAAAAATCTTCCCACAAACAAAAGTCCAGGACCAGATGGCTTCACAGGTGAATTGTATCAAACATTTAGAGAAGAGCTAACACCCATCCTTCTCAAACTCTTCCAAAAAAATTGCAGAGGAAGGAGCACTCCCAAACTCATTCTATGAGCCCATCATCACCCTGATACCAAAACGAGACAAAGATACTACAAAAAAAAGAAAACTACAGGCCAATATCACTGATGAATATAGATGCAAAAATCCTCAACAAAATACTAGCAAACAGAATCCAACAACACATTAAAAGGATCATATACCATGTTCAAGTGGGATTTATCCCAGGGATGCAAGGATTCTTCAATATACGCAGATCAATCAATGTGATACACCACATTAACAAACTGAAGAAGAAAAACCATATGATCATATCAATAGATGCAGAGAAAGCTTTTGACGAAATTCAACACCCATTTATGATAAAAACTCCAGAAAGTGAGCATAGAGGGAACATACATCAACATAATAAAGGGCATATACGACAAACCCACAGCAAACATCATTCTCAATGGTGAAAAACTGAAAGCATTTCCTCTAAGATCAGGAACGAGACAAGGATGTCCACTCTCACCACTATTATTCAACATAGTTTTGGAAGTCCTAGCCATGGTAATCAGAGAAGAAAAAGAAATAAAAGGAATACAAATTGGAAAAGAAGAAGTAAAGCTGTCACTGTTTGCAGATGACATGATACTATACATAGAGAATCCTAAAAATGCCACCAGAAAACTACTACAGCTAATCAATGAATTGGGTAAAGTTGTAGGATACAAAATTAATGCACAGAAATCTCTGGCATTCCTACATACTAATGATGAAAAATCTGAAAGAGAAATTATGGAAACACTCCCTGGACAATTGGAAATTGCTTCAAGTATTTCTTTTCCTTTAGGAACAATTCTAGTTTACCACTACAACAAAAAGAATAAAATACCTTGGAATAAACCTACCTAGGGAGACAAAAGACCTGTATGCAGAAAACTATAAGACACTGATGAAAGAAATTAAAGATGATACCAACAGATGGAGAGATATACCATGTTCTTGGATTGGAAGAATCAATATTGTGAAAGTGACTATACTACCCAAAGCAATCTACAGATTCAATGCAATCCCTATCAAATTACCAATGGCATATTTTATGGAACTAGAACAAATCATCTTAAAATTTGTGTGTAGACACAGAAGACTCCGACTAGCCAAAGCAGTCTTGAGGGAAAAACACGGACTTGAGGAATCAGACTCCCTGACTTCATACTATACTACAAAGCTATAGTCATCAAGACAATATGATACTAGCACAAAAACACAAACATAGATCAATGGAACAAGATAGAAAGCCCAGAGATAAACCCACGCACCTATGGTCAACTAATCTATGACAAAGGAGGCAAAGATATACATAGAAAAGACAGTCTCTTCAATTAGTGGTGCTGGGAAAGCTGGACAGCTACATGTAAAAGAATGAAATTAGAACACTCCCTAACACCATACACAAAAATAAAATGGATTTGAGACCTAAATGTAAGACCGGACACTATAAAACTCTTAGAGGAAAACATAGGAAGAACACTCTTTGACATAAATCACAGCAAGATCTTTTTTGATCCACCTCCTAGAGTAATGGAAATAAAAACAAAAATAAACAAATGAGACCTAATGAAACGTCAAAGCTTTTGCACAGCAAAGGAAACCATAAACAAGACGAAAAGACAACTCTCAGAATGGGAGAAAATATTTGCAAACGAATCAGTGGACAAGGATTAATCTCCAAATATATAAACAGCTCATGCAGCTCAATGTTAAACAAACAACCCAATCCAAAAATGGGCAGGAGACCTAAATAGACATCTCTCCAAAGAAGACATACAGATGGCCAAGAAGCACATGAAAAGCTGCTCAACATCACTAATTATTAGAGAAATGCAAATCAAAACTAAAATGAGGTATCACCTCCCACCAGTTAGAATGGGCATCATCAGAAAATCTACAAACAGTTGCGAGAGAGGATGTGGAGAAAATGAACCCTTTTGCACTGTTGGTGGAAATGTAAATTGATACAGCCACTATGGACAACAGTATGGAGGTTCCTTAAAAAACTAAAAATAGAATTACCATATGATCCAGCAATCCCACTACTGGGCATATACCCAGAGAAAACCATAATTCAAAAAGACACATGCACCCCAGTGTTCATTGCAGCACTATTTACAATAGCCAGGACATGGAAGCAACCTAAATGCCCATCAACAGATGAATGGATAAAGAAGTTGTGGTACATATATACAATGGAATATTACTCAGCCATAAAAAGGAACGAAACTGAGTCATTTGTTGAGACGTGGATGGATCTAGAGACTGCCATACAGAGTGAAGTAAGTCGGAAAGAGAATAACAAATATCATATATTAACGTATGTATGTGGAACCTAGAAAAATGGTACAGATGAACCAGTTTGCAGGGCAGAAGTTGAGACACAGATGTAGAGAACAAATGTATGGACACCAAAGTGGGAAAACTGCGGTGGGGTGGGGATGGTGGTGTGCTGAATTGGGCAATTGGGATTGACATGTATACACTGATATGTATAAAATTGTTTTTTTATACTGCAGGTTCTTATTAGTCATCAAACAAACCTTTCTTTGGGTTATTTGTATGGAAATATGTTAATATAAATGTTTCCGACATTACATGAAATTTCTAAAAATCTTATATGTTCTGGTATAATGTTATAAGTCATAATTCTAGTTATTACTTTAAATGTATATCTCAGAAATAACTAAATTTCCTTGTCAATTACATTATTATGAACTTTCATCAAATCTTTAACTGTGGTCATTTTTAAGTCTTTTGTCATTTACAGACAGTTCTGGATGTACTCTGATGCTTTTGCAAATATGTTCCTATAAAAGGGTTTCATCTTCAAGGAATTCATGGAAAAGACTCTGACAAGTACAGGTTTCTGGTAACTGACTATACTGCTGAACTGCTGAACTGAATGAATAAGCATTTTCAGAAGTCTAATGGAAAACTGATGAATTCATAAAAGTGCTAACAAAAGATCAAGATAAAAAAAATTAATTACATGGGACTGAGTGAACTGATGAGGATGATTATAATTTTTGTGACTTTCTGTTTGAAAAACAAAAAACATCCCAGAAGTACTCAGAGGCAAAAAATGTACAAATCAATTTTCACTGCAAAATAAGGGAGCTGTTACAGTGGAGGATTACTGGACTGAATGTCAATATTATAACACAGTATGAGTGTGTTTCTTGTTTGGTAATTGCAATCATTGTTGCTTTTGTTGTGGTCATGCATTTACAATGCTTGGTGTCAGTCTATTTATTTCTTGTAAAAATAAAATACAGTGTGTGTGTGTGAAAAAAAAAAAAAGATCCAGGTAGTATATCAATCCATATAGATCAAAGTAATCAACTCATCAATGAGATAAAAATGTCTAGAGAAAGAACATTTCATATTAGATAAGCTATATCAGTAAGGGGAAAAAACATGGTAGTAGATTCTTCTCTGGACTATATAAATATTAAGGAGCTACTGGTAAGTGCCAGGTACTATTGGGAGGAGTGGATTCAGCGTTAAACAAGACAGGCAATGTCCCTGCCCTTATGAAACTTCTATTTTCATTGGCTTGGGTGTAGAAGTAAGTATGGGTCAAAGTGTCTATTCTTGAACATAAAACATACAGTATTCTGCATTTTATGTTCTACTTACTTGATCTAGAGGCTCGTTAGTAAGAAACCATAAACCTTACACAGGAGGCATGTTTCTTCTCAGTATGAATTACCCAAGAGTTACTACTTAGCTTCTCCTAGTAATTCTGGCTCACTTTAACATAATTTCATATACATCTCTTACTTAAATTCAAATTATAATGTTATTTTCAGTAATCTTTATAATTTGTTAAAATACTATTTAATATTAGCCATTTTTCTAATGTAATACCATTTTTTTTCTACTAGCTATTGGAAATTGCTTCAAGTATTTCTTTTCCTTTAGGAACAATTCTAGTTGTAAAACAATACTGTTTTTGGTTAAGTGGAGAACATGTGCAGAAAAATATATCTTAAAATCAAATAAAATAACCAATCATGTGCTAAATTTTAATCTATATAAGAAACTAGGAAGTTGTTGCCTGATAACATTTTTGGCAATTACCAGTATAGTTCACACACACGAAATAAAGTTCAGAAAAACATTATGAAATTCATTAAGCAGTGACTGAAACATTGCTCCCCTCCTCATTAATTCTATCATGTCACCCTGCCTTAATGAAAATTGGGCTATGCACATTGGCCTGGTTACTGTATATATTCTTTGCATCAGCTATAAGACAATTTTTAAATGTAATAAAACCCCTAAAATCAGGATAAATCTTACAATCAATGTTTTCAACCGTGTTGCAGTTGCAGTGTTTTTACATTGCTCTGTGTGGATTTTATCACAGTTTCATATTGTCCTTTCTTCGATTGAGTTATATGCAGTATCAGCACTACATGTGGTGAGTTACCAATAAGAATATTTTCAAAAAGCTTTTACTATGATTTGGTATTATAGCAAATGTTATTTTGTATATGGAAAGCCAAGGAAAGAAAGAAAGAGTATAACTTTGATATTAATGAAAAAAAATTTGTACTTGCATTGCCTTCAATTCCATACTCTCTTCTAAATTAAAAACCAAATGCTTTATGAAATCAAAAGAAGGAATATACTCACACGTACATGAAGCTGTATCATTGAGACAAATGCAAAAATACTATCAAACCTAAGAAAGGGAAATGAAGACAGAAGAAATTTGAATGAGAGGCTGGTGTGACTGATGAATGGGTCACACCACTGGTAAGGAAGGAATGTGGTTTTTATTTGTTTCTGTTTGTTTGTTTTAGAAGATGTTGGGGGTAGGAGTTTATTAATTTATTTATTTTTGCTATGTTGGGTCTTCGTTTCTGTGCAAGGGCTTTCTCTAGTTGTGGCAAGCGGGGACCACTCTTCATCGCGGTGCGCGGGCCTCTCACTATCGCGGCCTCTCTTATTGCGGAGCACAGGCTCCAGACGCGCAGGCTCAGCAGTTGTGACTAACGGGCCTAGTTGCTCCGCGGCATGTGGGATCCTACCAGACCAGGGCTCGAACCCGTGTCCCCTGCATTAGCAGGCAGATTCCCAACCACTGCGCCACCAGGGAAGCCCTGTTTTTAATTAGCATCATAAGTTTTGTTTTTTCCTTCATAGTGGTATGTAAAATAATAATGTTTTTAAATCATTCATCCTGAATTCAATGAAATGCACATTATATACTCCAGTGAAGAAATGAGAGGAAAAATAATTATAGGGAAGTAAAGAACTGATTTTATTATAATCTTCAGTTTTGACTGATTAATCAATAAATTTGCCATCCATTCATCTTCTACTAGGAACCCAAAGGATAGGTAATAAAATAACTGTTTGAGGGGCTTCCCTGGTGGCACAGTGGTTGAGAATCTGCCTGCCAATGCAGGGGACACAGGTTTGAACCCTGGTCTGGGAAGATCCCAGATGCCGTGGAGCAACTAGGCCTGTGAGCCACCACTACTGAGCCTGCGCATCTGGAGCCTGTGCCCCGCAACGAGAGGCCGCGACAGTGAAAGGCCCACACACCGCAGTGAAGAGTGGCTCCCGCTTGCCGCAACTAGAGAAAGCCCTTGCACAGAAACGAAGACCCAACACAGCCAAAAATAAATAAATTTATAAAAAATTTAAAAAATAATTGACAACTAAATTGTCTAAAAACTAACATAATTATATTAGTTTGTGGAAATTTAATTCCAGCTTTAAGAAAGATGTGGCTAGGTATATGCACTGAAAGTTCCCTCTGGGGAAGTGATGTCAAGAGCTTCAGAAGGAATTAACGTCAATTAGCAGCATGATGAAAAAATTATTTTCTCTCTGGACTACTGCAACCAAATACAAATTTTGTGTGTGTGTGTATATATATATATATATATGCAAAAATATATTTTTATATTTTGAATCAAAGGGATCTTTCCTATATTTGTCTATATAGAATTAAATACATATTTGAATGTAGACTTTTAGAACTGGAAGATAATTGAATAAATGTTAGAGTTTCTTCAAGATCTAATTTTTATCTTCTATTTTTCTCATCTCTTTCAATAGGCTCATAAATGAAGCCCAGAGAAATTAATTTCTTCATCAAAGTTCACACAGTTTGATAGCAGCACAGGCAAGATTAGAGTCTTTGGCCCAAAGTTCAGTATTCTTTCCATTATGCCAAATTATCCCCTATTAGGTACATAAGTAGGATAATGAGTGTAGTGGATGCCGTGGTGTGCTCCCAAGTTCTCTCCTCCCCCACCCCAATCACACACACATACACTCACACACACACACACACATTTTCACAACTAAAGCCTTCATTTTCCCAGTTGGTAAAAAAGTTGGCAGCTGATAGCATTCAAGTAAGTTCCTTTACAAAAAAAAAAAAAAAAAGCCTGTTCATTCATGGTTACACCCCCTTCCCAGATATTGCCAATGTCCAATAACTTGTTGATGTAAGAGTATAAGGCTCCCAACCACTTGCCTAACTTGGGGACAATTCTGAGGAATCATCCCAGCTTCCGATTTCCCTGTGTGATTATCTGAGATAGATAGTTTAATTGCATAGAGTCTAACTTCTCTGACAGACACTGCTTTCTTCATTACCCCATGGGTGTTGACTTGAGAATACACTCTAGTAAACTTTTGTTTATTGCCTCAAATATTTATCTCAGAATCTGTTCTAGGGAACCAAACCATAAAAATAAATGTAAAATTACTCAAGTATTCTGGAGTAAATTACTGTGCTTTTTTAAGTTGAGATAGAAGTATTCAAAGTGGTTTTACTTCTAAAGGATGAAGCAAGCATCTATCAGAGAAACTTCTAGGTGTATTCACTTTATTTTGTTACTATACTTATTGTTGCTGTCATCAAGATAACTATTCTTCAGGTATAATATTAGGCATTTTATACACAGCAGTTCATTAAGTCTTAAATATAATCCTGTATGTAGATACAGGTATGAATGTAAATCTTTGTTTCCCAGATGAGGAAATTGGAGATTTGGGAAGAGTAAGTAACTTGCCATGGTCGCTTAGCTAGAAATTGTCTGATTCTGGGTGATTCTCTCATTAGACCTCAAGCTGCCTAAATGCAAGAGCTGGTTCTCTTATGAACAATACTATTTCCTATCACATAATATAGCACCTTGCTCTCAGTAGAGGTCAATAAATATTTATCAAATCAGCAAAGGAACCTTTATTTGACCCCAAATCCATGCCATTAGCCCCATGTGCTATGCAATCCACCCATGTACACTGTGAGCCCTAGACTTAATGATGAACATCACAAAGAACTAAAAAAAAAAAAAAAAAGAAAAGTCTAAGATGTTAAAAGCAAACTATGCTGAACAAACAGGAATGGGTGATTTAAATATGCATTTAAAAAAATAGATCATTTCATTTTGTTTCCTTTTATAGTAGATGCATATGTACCTTGTAGGATCAGATGTTATACCAGAGAACAGAGTCTGCCTGTGGGATTGAGTCATTTGATCCCTTTCAAGATGTCTTATTAAAACTATATTCAATTTAATGTAATATATCCCAGGAGGGTTAAAATGATCACATAAAGAAAATGATGAACATTTCCCCAAATCTAATGTTAAAGTAACGGAAATGAAGTTTCCACTCATCTCCTCAGCTTTCCTAGGTAGCATGTATATAAATAGAATAGAACGGTTTATTATCAAGATGAATTTACCAATGGCTCTTTCGTTCTGAAACGAATTTTTTTCTCAGAGTATTTTATACCCATGATGTTTCTGACATTTGGATGTGATACTACGCACAGTGTTTGAGGATCTTTCAATAACTGATTCAACAGTTAAGTAAGCATCTTATAGAAGTAAAGTCAGAAAGATGAAAAGAAAACCTCACATTTCTAAGTAGGTCCAAATACCTAGCCTATTTCTTTTACTCCCAAGGAAGTCCCTGAAACACCTTCTGTAAGTCATACAATGCTTCTTTCATACAAACAGGTAACCAGCCTTACTATCTCTACTGCAAATCAAGGGAAGAGTTAAAATGGCAAATTAGAAGTAATGGAGAGGGTCTGACATATGTAAGCACAAATTAAAAACTAGAATGGCAGCTTACTACAGACATTAAGACAATTTAAAGGAAGAAAACACATGGTTAGCAAAATATCTCAATCTGAAGTCACTGAGTATAAAGACACCCTAAAGATATCCCCTAATAGAACTTAGTTTTACAGAAAATTGGGGATATTCATCTCAGTAATGCTAATCTTGAAGTCTCAATTTAAGTTACAGTATGGTTCTGCATGTACTTTATTTTAGAAAAATGTGATACATTTTAGAAATATTCCCATGGGAATACTGGGAGGCAGAATGAATCAGTGGTTAATCAAGCAGACTGTCTATCTTACACTATCTGTAGAGTACAAACTCACTGTGTTCTGTTTTCTAGCCTGTGTAATGGGACTAATAGAAGCTACCTCAAGAGACTCTTGTGAGGGATAAATAAGGGCATTAGAAAAATGCTTGGCATATAGTACACACTCAATAAATATATTATCTCAAGCAGATAAGCTATTTTTTATCAAATATTTATCAAATGCTTAATATGTACCAGAGAATTGGGTCAGGAGGTTTAGACTGGAGATAGGAGAAGTAGACAACTTGAGGTTGCCTATTTGCAGTACATCAGCAAGGACTTGATTTAAAGGTATGTGAGGAAAAAGAGAAAGCAAAGGTGATTTATAGATGTTGGCCTGATAGTGGTACCATTAGTGAGAAGGACGGTATTTGGGGAAGAACAGGTTGCAGACTCAAAATCAAGTTTATTTTTTTGGTTTTGTTTTATGTCAGATTAGGAATGTTAATTAGTCAAAGTGATGATGCCGGGTAAGTAAATTAGGGCTCAAAGTAGAGACCAGGTTTGGAGAAATGGTTTTCTAGGGAACAAACAATGAAAAGTTGGGTATTTAAAAACTACGCCATATAGATGTCAGGTACACAGAAATTTTCATTGGCCCTTCAGCACATTTTGTACTAGCCTACTGCCATGTGCTCTATTCTCCTCTCTCTTACCTCTTTCTCTTCCCTTTTTTCCTCCTTCTTTGTAACAACAATAAATCCTTCGTTTTTTGCCACCAGAGCAATAAGCCAACTAGTTAGTTTCTATCTCAATGTATTTTTCTAAACCAAGACAGTGCTCTCTTCAAGAGGAATTCTGGTGCCAGTTTGTAATCTTTGCTTCCTCCACAACATGATTCAATAAGCTATGTCTTGCTCCTGTAATTAGAATATAAACTTCTTGTGAGAAAGCAGATGGGCCTACACTCATGGACCTGATTTTGATTAATAAAGTGCATCCAAAAGTCTAAATGCTGAAATTTCTTTTAAGTGCCCTGTTGTTCTCTGTAGGTCATTGGAGTGACTTCTTTTTTACTTCCTTAAATTTCTAGGTTACAACTTGGCTGATATAAATCATGATACTGATCATTCTAAAACTCTCTGAGCGTACACTCAAGTAAATATAGCATATTAAATCCAACAAAAATGTATAGATTCATATATAGATGTTCATTACTTATTAAAATAACATGTATTCTCAGAGAAAATTATAGAATTCAAACTTAGGAAATTAGATAAACACATTTCAAAATGCCTTTTATTTCAACTCTGAAAAGAAATGAGCTATCAAGCTATGAAAAGACATCAAGAAACCTGAAATGCATATTACTAAGTGAAAGAGGCCAACCTGAAAATACTACATACTGTATGAGTCCAACTCTGTGACACTCTGAAAAGGCAAAACTATGGAGATAGTAGTTGCCAGTGGTGGGGACAGGAGGGGAGAGATGAGTAGGCCGAGCACAGGGGAATTTTAGGGTAGGGAAAATACTCTGTATGACAATATAATAATGGATAAATGTCATTATTAAGTGTGTCCAAACCCATAGAATGTAGAACTCCAAGAGTGAACCCTGAGGTAAGCTGTGGACTTTGGGTAATTATGATGTGTCAGCATAGGTTCATCCTGGGTAAAAAGTAACACCATTCTGCTGAGTAATGTTGATAATGAGGGAGGTTATGAATGTGTGGAGGCAGGTCTATGAGAAATTTCTGTACCTTCCTCTCAATTTTGTTGCCAACTTAAAACTGCTCTTTAAAAAAGTATTCTAATAAATGCCTTTTACAGTAAATTATTCATTTAACCACTCTTTACAGTAGAATTGCACTGGTAAATATAATCTCATTGAAAAGAGAAAATAATTCTATTGATATTTTTTAAGCCTTGTTGAAAACTTACGGTTTTGGACACAAATGCGAAAGCAACACTCTGGTGTGTGTGCTATGAACGTATTTTTTAAAGACATCTTTTCTTTTCCATGTCTTTACCTCAGGCTACATATCGAAATCGAATTGTGAACCAAAGTCTCAGCACAAGGGACAGAAAAGCAATGCATACTCCCACCGAGGACCGTTTTAGATACTCAGCAGCGGACCAGACAAGCCCCTACAAAAGCAAGACCTGTCAGCTCTCCAGTCTATGTTTAAGCAATTTTTTGAAGGATAAGGAACTAGTGGAAGTTATCAAACACTCCAGAGGAACTTACGAAACCCTCACGTCAGAGGTCACCCAGAATTTACGGGCCACTGTAGGGCAGAACTCTCTGAAACCAATAGCTAAGACCGAAGGGCTCTCCACGTTCTCAGAGAAACCAAAGGACCAAGCTGCTGTGGCCCGACAGCATTCAACCTTTACAGGCAGGTTTGGACAACCGCCAAGAGGGCCAATCTCTTTACACATGTACAGCAGAAAGAATGTTTTCCTCCATCACAATTTACACACAACTGAGCTGCAGGCTCTAGGCCAGCAGGATGGGTAATTAAGTCACCCCATTCCTGTCTCTGGGTAGGATAAGACGGTTAGTGTTTCTCGTGCATAGCTCATGTTTAAATTTTCATGTATTTTTTATTACTTTTTATTTTTAGTTATAAACAAAGAACTTTACTTTTTTTTTTAGAATGAGGGTTCAAGCATGTTAATTGAATTAGGTTTAATAGCTTTGGAGACTTTATTATATATATGTATAATAAATGAGACCATCTTGCTGGTTTATATACAGGCCATAATTTATTTATCTTTTATTTTTATCAGTCACTGATATGCATTGAAGTTTCAGAAGATAATATCAAATAGCACTCTGTTCACTTAATGGTGTTACTGTGAAAATAGATGTGCAGAATAGATAAAGCGATTGTAAGGAATTTTAAATTACATAGTTAATAGAAAGAGAAAAGAGGGATTTTAAAGTCTTGTATTTGGTGGTGTATTTATTTGAAGAATGAAGCTTGCTTGCATATAACCTAGAGATGCGTTTGTCTCTCTATTACATACAATCAAGCTTATCTTGCCATATGATTAAGGGAGAAAATGGTATTTCTTTTATCCTCTAATTGTTTAGTTCACACTAGTTCACAAAGGATTTCAGACTGAGTAATTGCTAGCCAAATAGAGAATGACAGCTCTGATCTTCGAAACAATTTGCTTTTAGTTTTTGCTATTGATGTTGAAGTACTATGACATAACACAGTGAGGTGGTAATGTTGCCTGAATTTTGTCAAATGATACGTAAAACATGACATGCTACACTCTTTGAGTCACTGTCATGGTTATATCACCATATTTTTAAAAAATTTCAGGAATAGAACACTCTAAGAAAATTATTTTACTTCACTTTCCTTATATTTTTTAATTTTTCACTTCTTTTTTTAATGTATGTCCAATTTTGCTTTATATACATTATTAACCCACATCAATTACCCTACATTATGAATTGAGGAAGAGAAAGTCAGTTTCTTGGTAGCCCAGTTTACACTATTTTGACTATTCAGTCATGTAGATTTAGAGGAAAAAGTAAAATATATGTAAACTTCGGCAATTTGATCTTAGAAATAAATCTCTAACAGGAATACTTAACTCGTTTGATGGCAAATATTTCTCTTTAACAAACAAGGCCTAATATGTCTTATACATAAGTGCACGTGAGATAAATAATTCCTTTATGTTTAATTAATAATAGAGCTGTATGCAGCTATAGAAATAATTTTAAAATGACCAGTAGGAATCAGGGCTGCAGCTTTCTTATACAAAGATAAAAGCTAATAACTGAATCCATATTAGGCACAGTCCATGCAAATTGAAACTGTCATACCTACTGCATGATCTGTTTTCCTTGTGCTCTCTGACAGAATCCATGAAATGAATAAAGGGAAACTGAGATAGCAGTTTTAGCATGGCATCTGACTAACTTGCTTAAATTAAAGCTATGTGTGAAATGCATCTCCTAAAGCAAAAGTGCATTTGAGCTCTATGCTTTGGGAAAAAGCCATTAGATATCCCCCCACTAGCTTTGACTATTAAACTTTAACCACTTTTCAAACTTTGATTAGAATTGATAAGAGTAAAGAGTTTAGTGGATATGCTGGATTTGTAATTTTGGTTTTCCAAAGGAAAACACATGTGCATCAAGACAAATGTTTGCCAAATGTTTTCTTTTTTTGTGTTTGTAATTCTGCCAAAAGAGAATAATGCACACTGCAATTTGCTTCACTTAATGAGACTGCTATCTAAAATTCCCACTATACTTTAGAAGTTATAATATTCATGCAGACAGACATTTTGGGCTGGATGGTATTTAAGAAATGATAGAAAAATTATGATTATTAATTGTGGTATTCAGCTTCATTTGTCCTAAAAGTTGGTGTGTGTTACTAGAGTATTTGAAGTCTGTAAATAAATCAGAACGGTAAAATAATCAAGGATTTTTTCCCAGGATATGGAAGAACTATGTATCACAAATAATGTTTTTGATTTGGACTTTTGGAGCTTATAGTTTTGCTTTCCTGGAAGATAGACTTTTGAATTATACTTTGTAAAAAATAATCTATTTAAGAAAATCTGTCATTTAATAGACATTTTAAGAGATGTTTTAAATGCTAGTATTTTCTTGAAAAATCTTTTTTAAAGCTGAAACATTCAAAAAGAAAACCTGGGTTAAACAGTTCAATTTTAAAAGGAGGGGTATTTTTTGGAAATATCATCTTAAAGCTGTTTTGTATCAGTATTTTCAGCATTGTTATAATATTATTTGTAATACTAAGTGTAACTCAGGCCTGGAGAAGGTGTAAGCCCACTATGCTAATATACATCAGTAACTGTAAAACAGGGGTTCTTTGTAAGTTCCTCTTGTGTATATAGAGTACTTATGTGGGCATTCTTTCAGCAAATTGATTTCTTTGTACTAAAATCTCTAGTTTTCTAAGACAGTTCCATGTATAAAAATGATTTATACATTTCTCCAAGGCGGTACATATCCAAAGACATGACACCAGGGGGAAAAAGTGCTTGTTTTTCTGATGGAAGCAGTTGTCTTTTCTTTCCCTTCCTGTTTCTTCTGTGCATGTGTATGTGTAGCTAAGCCTAAGTAACTGTAAAATTTCTGCTGCAAATCTTCTTTTCTGAATTTAGAACGTGTTTTAAAGGACACTTAAGAAGAGATATTCCTTAAGGAAAAGCTGTTTCCACCTGAAATAAACTGTTCTCATTTTTGTAATTATTAGAACATGCAACTGTATTTCTATGAAGTCATTGATTTTTTTCAAATAACTTCATATGCTAACAGAGTCACAGCAAAATTATTATCTCTCCAAACTATTTTTTTCTTCTTTGGAGCACCATAGTCTTTGTGCAAATGACACCATGAAACTGTAGCTGCAGTGCTAAAGGTGTGAATCTACCAATATCAATATGCTCAGGGTAAGGACCTAGGGCCACATATCATTCAAGTTGTTTTTATTATTTATTGATTGAGATATAAATAAAATAGCCAGCCACTAGTCAACAATAAACATTTGTAGACATGCCCGCACTTACTTAAAATGTTTACCAAGATTTTCTTAAGCAATCTGGGTTTATGACCTGTGTTTTACACCTTGTATTTCCCAAGATTTCAACCTAACCTATTGTCATTAATTTTCTGAGTGTTACTGAATTCAAAGTAATTAACTGAATTCAAAGAAAATTTCACATTTTGTTTTGTTTATTACCTTGTGTGTGTTTAACAGAGATAACACTTCCACTAAAAAGAGTTAATTTTTTTTTATTATCATGTATTTAAGGATAAGGTAAATGATCATATTCCACTCGTCCTCCCAAGACCTTTCTTAGGAACTTAGTTGCTGATGAATAGTAGGAGCAGTTTATTGAATGGTGACGTTCATTATCACCTTTCTCATTATTAAGAAGTAGTAAGTAACCCACTATAGTGGGTAACTTGGAATACTGGCTATAGTCTAAATTTTGTTCTACTTTTCCACTTTTAGAACTTTATATTCCAAATACCTGTAGAAGTAGGAAGTGCTTCAAAACAGCACTGACAACTCTATTAAACCACCTGTAGATCAACGTGGAAAAAGAAAGGGGGATGCCTGTAGAGATGCTGTCTATGATTGCCATTCTTATCCCTGAATCACATTCCCCACAGCCGGAGGCTTTTCCCTGGTGATATATCCATTTAAATATAGTACTGATTCATTTATTCTAAGGATTTTGATTGCATTTTGGAACTTGACTCTATTTAGGCTTTATTATCAAATCCTTTTATATATTTTCTTTTTTTATCCCAAGAAATAATTCACTCACACATAATATTTCTTTGGTAATTTACTCCTCCTGGAATTTAAACTCTTTTTTTCTTGTTCTTTTTCCATGTGCTAATTTTGTCAGGCCAACACTAGGCTATATCTATACACATGGCAGGGGTGATAGAAAATATAAACTAGTTACGTTCTTACAAAAAGTTGAATTGAGAAAATATAAACTAGTTGGGTTCTTACAAAAAGTTGAATTGCACTGTAGTATAAGAGCAAACAGCCAACTATCAACCAACTAAACAAAGCCCTCTTCTCTAACAATATACATTAGCATTGCCAAATTTTTATTTTTCAAATCTCAATCTGTGCCAAGTTCTTTCACCAATAGAATCACAAACATATCCACCAACTATTTATTGACAATAAATTTGATCTTGCTCAGAACCCACCTGCTCAGTACCAAGTAGTGTAGCCCAAAAATATGTCACAGGTCTCATTTTCCAGGTGTGTTATCTATGGAAAAGAATGAAGGCAGTTCACCCTATTTCAGACCTGAAATTTTTCCCATAGAAATTAAGACAATGAAAATTCTTACTAATACAAAGTGGGTTTCATCTACCTAACTAATCTAGAAGTGGGATATCATGGTTCCTTTTAGAGAACTTTCAATCTAGCCCCATTAACTTCACCACTTTAACAAACATACTTTTCCTCTTGAACATAAAATTCAAGAAAAAGAATTTTCTACATCTTAACATCCTTTCCAAACATTACCTCATTGCTTTGTTAAGCTCAGGTTGCTGTTACAAAATACCATAGAGTGGGTGGCTTAAACAATAGACAGTTATTTTCTACAGCTCTATAAGCTGGAAGTCTAAGATAAAGGTGCCAGCTGATTCAGTTCCTGGTTTAGATAGCTACGTTCTTCTGTTTTCTCACATGGCAGAGAATAAACAAGCTGTGGTCTTATAAGGTTGCTAATCCCATCATGGGGCCCCTCCCTCATCTAAACCTAATTACTTTCCAAAATCCCCACCTCCATGTTCCATCACATTGGGGTTAGGGCTTCAACATATGTTTGGGGGGAACACAAATGTCCAGTACATAGCATTCATTTTCATCCTAGTAAGTTTGCTATTGTTTTACTCACTTCACAGATGAGATCAGAAATGTTAGGTAATTTGCCAGGGACACACAGCATGTATGTTTAACTAAACTGGATTTCATATCCCTTGATCTTTCCATTTATACTATGCTTATCTCCAGAGTTAGGCTTCCTCCCAAGGAGGCAGAGTGATTCAAGCAAATATGTGCTGTCTCAATTTGCTATACTCCTCTTAAAATTCATTGCTATTGCTAGGAAAGAAAATCTGAGCAATGATCTATTTTAGCAAACCAGAAAACTACTCATTCCAAAGCTTTTCTTAGAACAATTATTGATGTTTAGATCAATAAATATAGACTCCTGAGAGGAAAGCACTTACTATATATTTCAAGGTTACTTCTAGAAAATTCGACAACCTAATTTTCTTTCCTTGAAGCCAATTGGGATAAATAGAAATAATTGCATGCTGTATTTTTTGAAGTAGAGAGCCAATAAAGTGTCTAGCATAAGGAAAACATACAATAAATGAAAAATTACCTAGTTATCAGATTATCTTACTATTTCTTTCCTTCATTTTCTGAGGATATTGATATAAACATCATTGAATTTGATGTGTTTGTGTTGCCTTATATACATTTTTAAAAAAGATAATTACAAAACTAGATATTTGTATCTAGGGACAAAAATTACAACTGACTTAAAGTTCCTTAAATATTTGGAAGGAACTGAAATTAAATGGGAAATAGAAATTTATTTGCTCTAAATTTTTAAATACATTTTATTTTGTAGTTAATCATATATACATAAATAATGTCTAAATAAGATATAATCCCACCATGAATTGTCTATTCCAAAGTCTTGTTTTCAGGAATGCAAGGGAACTGGAATATTAACTTACCTAGATCCTATTTTTAAGGGAAAAAGGACTATTCAACATATTCTAATATATTTGGGTCTGAGATTATTAACATTTGTAATATTTTCTATTCTCTAAAACTAATGATTTAGTGAGACAGATAATAAATAGCAAATTACTCTAGAAATTACAATTTTTAGTAATATTGAATGCCATAGTATAATTTCTTTCAAGGCTTTTAATTTCCCAAAGAACAGTGATTTTATTTAATGGAAATTTCACCATTTGACTAGTATTCTGAGAAAAGATTGATACACTTAAGCATGACGATTAGAAAAATATGCATAATCCCTCTGCAAAATAAATTTTAAAACAACAAATAAGTTGTGTGCTACTTGACTGCTTTTATTATGACATTAATTTGTTCTGAACCTGTCTTAGTGATAGATTGGTTTACACATGTATTCACACTGAGCAGAAAGCAGTGTGATTTATTTCTAGGTTCTTGAAGTCGTGCTCATTGGGAAGAGGCAAATCAGCCACTTACTCCATCAGCTAGTTGACTTCTATTTCCACATCCTTTGCCACCATGCTTTTTTCTTCATTTCTGATATACAGTAATAAAGTACAATATCACAGAGACCACTGGGGGAATATGATGCTATCATTTCATTTTAATCCATGTGTGGACTCTCTTATTCTGAACTATATTCTTTATCTTCATTTCTTACAACTGGGCAGAATTCAAAATATATCTTAGATTGTTTTGACTTTATAATTCATAAAACTTTATTCTATATGTTTTGTAACAATACAAAAAATACGAAATTATTCTAAATTTTCTCTCTCTCTCACACACACACACACACACAGTTTTCTAAAATGGCTGAAAGATGGATGATTCAGAACAGCTACTCAAGAATTTGAAGCAGTGCATGAATATGTATCCATTTGGCATCCATAACAGCCAGTAGGGAAGAACATACACTTAAAATGCTGCTGCAATGCCTTAAAAGCATACCTTTAACGTTTTATGTTTAAACTCAGCAGATATTCTCTATAGCCTCACAACTTCAGAGTAAATTGTGCTCCTCTGGTGTATGCTTTATATAATGTGATTTCAAAAAGCTGAAATAAATCAGTATGATACATTTTATAATTTATTTGTAATATGACCTTATGGTTTAAGATTCAATCCATTTTCCTGACCACAGGAAGAATTTCTCTTTGATTCTGAACTCTATTTTCTATAAAGAATATCAAGAATCACTGTAATTTTTAGTTAAATTAGTGAAGGTACTAAATTTTAGGGGTTATTTTGAAGACTTTATGAAAACGTGTAACCTCCACTTCTAAATTCTGTTGGCAATCACTTACAAACCCTTTGGTTATGATTAAAATCAATTGGCACTTTCTTGTGGATGAATTATACAGATATTTCTCTTTAAAATTTCAATTGTAAAACAGTCATTTAAAAATATTTAAAATGGAATATTGATGTATATAGTGTTTATACATTTTTTCAAATAGTCTCATTTTAATCTTACTTTAAATGGCTCTCACATATCTCATTCCATTTTATGCTTATTTCTCTAATATAAAAAATGCTTTGACATTTGTAGAGATATTATCAATAGACCACGCATTACAGCATTAAATGTACAGAAGTGACACAGTAAATATCATGGTTTAAGGACAATTTGAAAATCAAATCACATTTCAGAAGATGACCATGAAAGTAGAACCAACCTTTACACAGAAAGTTAATTTAATTATAATTTAGCCAAGTGAGCACTTTGTTTAGCTTCATTTGTAGGTCTTCCCCATACCCTTAATTTCACAAGAGGAGAGAGTATTGCTTCACTTAAAAGCATTACTTATAATACACTGGTAATCATATGACCAAAAAAATAATAATGATGATGCTAGAAGATGCTTTTGCACGTTGTGATTCATTGCTAGGGTTTGGGTTAATTCTGTTTATTTTTCATTTTACAGATTCTTATACATGAAAACAGAAATATTTAAGTAAAGTTAACTTTTAGTTAGAAACCGTATTGAAGGTATTATTTCTTATGCCAGTTTGGACTCTACATTATTATTTTCTATAAAAGGAGAGCTGGACAGAGGAGGGATATACATGTAAACTCGGTCTTGAAATCTGGTGAACAGTGAACTATAACCATATCCCGGAAATTCACCTATATGGCTGACATTAATGAGTCTAAACTGGGTACATTAGGTCAGAGGCTGATAAGAGTTTTATCTTTACACACAGAACAGATGGCTCAAAAGTATGTCCTGGGGACTTCCCTGGTGGTGCAATGGTGAAGAATCCACCTGCCAATACAGGGGACACGGGTTCAATCCCTGGTCTGGGAAGATCCCACATGCCGTGTAGCAACTAAGCCCATGTGCCACAACTACTGAGCCTGCTCTAGAGCCCACAAGTCACAACTACTGAGCCCACGCACCACAACTACTGAAGCCTGTGCACCTAGAGCCTGTGCTTCGCAACAAGAGAAGCCACTGCAATGAGAAGCCCGCTCACCTCAATGAAGAGTAGCCCCTGCGCACAGCAACAAAGACCCAACACAGACAAAAATAAATTTATTTAAAAAAAAAGTGTGCCCTGATAGCTTTTAGATCCAAATATCACTTGAGTAAAGTTGATAAAACTGTAGCACTATCTCACCAGCCATAATTACTGTTTTGTATTTAAATTCTAAAATAAGAATATTTATTGGTAAAGAAAACATGGCTAATATGCAGAGACTTCTATGTTGCTAAAAACTGAATTTAAAGATTTTAAACAGTGTACTGAAGGACTGTCTTGTGTGTGGAAACTAAAATGAAGAGCCAGTATTTATAACTGCCTAAGAATAGACATTGGCTAATGAGATTATATTATTACATGTTGTTGAAATTAAAGTAATAGTTTAATATCTACCTGAATTATAATAGAAAGTCAGAAAGACAATAAAAAGAATTAGTAGAACACAAGAAGTTGATGCAGAATATTTTAAGATCAACTTAAACAACCCAACATCTGATTATTCAGTGAGAGTTACATCAACATCTACTTTCAGAAATAAGGGTTGAATGTAGAGGTTTCCACAGGAATCTTTCATAGTGAAGTCCAGGAACCAATACAGTCATTCACATCAACCCATTCACATGACAGATAAGCCTATTACATGAATCAAGATAACCATGCTATTACATTAAACATAAAATTGGAGTCACTGGAAACATGCAATTTGGTTTTGTCCCAAAGATGATTATATTCATCTTTCAAAGGAGAGTGTACAAATACTTTAGAAAGGAATTAATCACATTATTAGGAATAGGTTCAAATATTTATAGTCCTTGAACTGTTCAACTGCAGGAGGTGATAAAACACTTTCCCAATATATCTAATGGTAATATATTATGATGAACAGAAAACACTGCCTCTTATGAGTATTGGTTACGGAGTATTGATGGTATACTTAGCTGACAATCAGAGATGGCAGAAAAATGTCACTGCTTAACATTTGAGAAGTATATCATATAGGGGACGGGAACAAATACAAATGGCCAAAGTCTTTGCTATTTTGTTTTGTTTTTGTTATATTGTAAAGAGTCAGGGTGTTCCAATTCTCTCTCTCCAATAATTCCTTAATGAGATAGCAGCCTTATAAATTACCTCCTTTAAGCTTTCTCTTGACACGTGCATGAAAGCCTTAAATCCTAGATTAGTAATAATAGACCCTCAATTTTCCACTGAAATTTTTAATGTTAAAAGACCTTCTCCATGCTTTGGGGCAGGTAAAATAGAAATTGAATATAAGATTTAAAATTAATAGGGTTGCAGTCACTCAGAAAAATTTATCAACACTTTAGAGAATTTTCCTTTTTAAATTTTTGTTAAGGACAATTTTAGTATTCCTGAATGAAGCTGTTCTGTTAATGTACTACAGTACATGCATAACCAGCTACATTCATGCATACGCAACCCACCTATATGTATGGTTCCCTACCATCTGCCAAATTGTGTGCTCTGCAGTTAGGACATAAAGACAAAATTATAATTTGCCTGTACTCACGGGTTTAGATTATGTTTCATTTATTCACAGAGAAATAGTGGTTAGGGGCTCTGTCTAGTGACCTGAGATGGATTCTTACTGATTTTAATAATGCCTAACAATTACTGAGTGTTGTCCTATATATATAGGCAGGCACTATATTAATTGGTTAACATAACATATAAACTTAAATATTAAAAAAACAAAATAAAAACATGGATTTTATTATTTAATCCTCACAACAAGCCTTGGTAAGTATTCATATTATTATTCCTATTTTTTACCTGTGAGAACAATAAGGGTTATGGATTTGTCCCAAGTCACATAGCCAGTGAGAGGCCTAGATGGCTGCTATAGCGGACAGTGCTGTTCTACATAAACACAGAAAAGAGCAAAATTATTCCTACCAGAGTTATTAAGAAAGGTTTCTAAACTGAGCAGTAGCCTTATATGTTAAACAGAAGTTTGAGATAGAAAAATAGAACCATTTTACGTTATCCTAGTGTTACCATACCTGCATAGCAAAGGGAAAAAGGCCATTGAATACAGACTTTGGAGTGAGAAAGCAGTAACTCTGAACCTTGGCTGCATAGCTTACTTGTTATACAGACTTGGAAAAATTATCTAATTCTGTAAATCTTAAATTTTCTCATTTGTGAAAATGTGGGTAATAATTCCTACCACAAAAGGTTAAAGACTAAATTAGATAATATATATGAGAAAATCTATCACAATAGCTCACATTTATCATTTAAAAACTTTCTAATTAATTTTATCTACTGTAGTCCTACAGAATCTCTGTGAGTTCTTGAGCCATTAGAAAAGCACATGACTTTGGCAAGTCACACAAAGCAGACTTAAATGGCACCAGTTTTCTTTATATTTGGAATATCATCACTATGAATAAGTGTGCAAGCTTTTCATGATATTCACAAACCAACTCTTAGAAATAATTCTCAAGATAATTGCTTAAGATGTGGTTCATGGGAGTGCTAGGAGGAAGGGGTTAGGACTACCGTCACTGGACCAATTCACTTATAATTAAACCTCACAGCTTAGTATTGAAAAGGTACAAATTTCTACCAATCTTGCAAAGAACAGTAAATTCTAAAAGTATATAATCTAGAAATTTGAAAAAAATCCGAAGCTACCAAGGACTGTTAAGATTATTATAAATCTGCTTCCAAATTAAGGACAATATAGACCCATTTTACTTATGAACAGGAAGAAAAAAGAAAATTTTAGATCCATTTTACTTATGAACATGGAAGAAAAATTCCAAATAAAATATTAGACAATTGAACCAACATTAAACAAAATATATCAACCATGAGGGTTCATATCAAGAATGCAAAGATACATTTTCAACATCAGAAAAAGTCAATGTAACCCATCATAAAAAATGAGAGGGGAAAAAAAATCACATAATTATGTCAACAATTAGTGTCTAAAAATGCTCTTGATGATGATTAACCCATCTTTATGATAAAAAACATAGCTGACTAAAATTGAAGGAAACTTCCTTAAATAAAATATAATTGACAGATTATCTGTTTCAGCTCCAACTTAAACAGATCTTGGAAATTACGATTCCAATCCTTACAACAAGGAAAAGCTAAACAAACTGAAAATCAATGATATTTCTTGACCCAGGTCAAGAGAACTAGGTTGCAAGGCAAATGGCAACCCTGAAATATGAAAACGGTCAAATCCAGAAAATCACAGCCAATATCAGTTTACCTGGAGCAGACACCACTAGAGATAAGCCAACACAAATACGTAAATTGTGATTTAAATGAGTTGTTGGAGTTTGAGTGTGGATTAGCATAAGTGTAAGAAACTCATAGGAACACAGTCTTGGGAGGACCTCACACTATCATGAATTTTACATCCAAGAAATCTACCAAGTTCTTATGATAAAGATCCAAGAATGATCTCCTCCTGGCTCAGGCTGGGGAGAAGAAGGACCATCATTGTAAAATATGCCCAGAGAATTCTCACTAACAAAGTCTATTCTGCAGGAAAAAATACTGGTAATTTGTACCATCTGAGGGAAGGGTATTTCTCCTACTCTAGTCCCCTCTAGCTTTTCTGTCTTACTTAAGGGGTAGGGAGAAGCAAATTCTTGTGAAGGTAACAGCCCAGGAACAAAGGACAGATTTCAGCTTTCCCTCTCCTACAACTTACCACTGCACCTACAGGGCCCCAATATAACTGTGAATTACAGCTGAAATCACTACAAAGTATAAACTCTCTGAAGAGAATTACTTACAGAAGCCAAAGTCAACAAATGAGACAAAAACAAGGACACAGGAATTTGAAGCCTCTGGCACATATTGCTACAGAAAATAATAAATACAGGCCAATATTAGCCATAGTAACATAAAACCTCACACTATTTATCTCAATTCTTATTACTCAATACACCGTGTTTGGTGGCTTAGTCAGTTTGGGCTTCTATAACAAAACTCCATAATCTAGGCAGTTTATTGACAACAGAAATTTATTTCTTACAGTTCTGGAGGCTGGATGTCTGAGGTCATGATGCCAGCATAGTCAGGTTCTGGTGAGAATCCTCTTTCTGTTTGCATATGGCTGACTTCTCATTGTATCCTCACATGGTCAAAAGAGCAAGAAAACTTTCCAGGGGTCTCTTTTATAATGGTGCTAATCCCATTCATGAAGGCTTCTTCACCCTCATAACTTAATTATCTCCCAAAGAACCCTCTCCTTTCCTAATACCATCACATTTGGGATTAAAAATTCAATAAATGAATTGGGGGAGGGGCACAAATATTCAGTCCACAGTATCTGGCTTTCAACAAAAAATCATAAGGTATGCTAAAGGGAAGGAAAAAGAAAACAGTCTTTTTTTGAAGAGACAAAGCAGCATCAAAAAGAGACTCAGATATAGGCTTCAAAATTATCAGAAAGCAATTTAAAGTAACTACAATTAATATCTTAAGGGCACTAATGGGATAAGAAGACAACCTTCAAAAATAGATGGATAATGTAAACAGAGATATGGAAACTCCAATAAAAGATTCAAAGGGAAATGCTGAAGTATCAAAATCATTGGAATGACATCATCAAGATGGTGACATAAGTTGTTACTGACTTTGCTCCCCCTCACCAGAACAACAACTAACAACTATTCATGGACAGGACAACACTGAGAGAATCCTAGAGCTTAGGAGTAAGGCTGAGGCACCCCCTGCGCCACAGAGACCAAGATGGACTATATTAAAGGGTAAGAGGAAGAGCTACATGCCAACCACAATGCCCCTCCCCCAGGCTGGCACAGCACCATGCTGAGAGGCCTTGCCTGAGCCTATGTTTTCTCCAATATTTACCAAGTGAGAAGAGAGAGCCCAGGGATGATATCCAGGCCCCCAGCCTTCTGGGTCACTTTGTGGGAGCCCCTATTATGGTTTCACCCCATGTGTATTGCAAAGGAATCTGCAGGGATCAATCACTGGGAGTCTGACTGAAATGAAGAAGGAAGGAAGGGCTTCTAATAACCAGCACTTGGATCTTGGTGGACTGAATTCCCACCTGTGGAGCCTAAGTAGTAGTCCCAACCAGTGGCTTTGCTTATCTGCAAACAAGTTCAATGGCAGAGTCTGACCCAGGAATTTGGCAGGGTGAAGGTCTTTTTAAATTGGGTCCCCAAGTGAGAAGATGTGCCAGATCTGGAGCCTCTTCTGCTCACACTAAGGCAGAAGAGCTGAACCATAGCTCCACCTGCTGTGGATCATGGCTCCCTACTCCTCCCAATCAGAAAACTTATTTGGGAAAATTTAGCAGTTGCCTGAAGTGAACCCTCTCAGTTCTGCCTAGGCAGGAGCCAGAAACATAGACCTACACATTGAGAAGTGTGGCCCTCAGCCCCGTCTGACAGGATGGGGTGGTGAGAACACCTGGAAACTGCATATCCCAGCAACTCTGGAGCTGAGATGTGGGCAGGCAGAGCTGATCACCCCCAGAGCAAAGCCAGTTGCCCTGTTTGGTCAGGGAACTTGGGGCATGGGTTGGCTTGAGTCAAAACCACAAACAAAGAGCATTAGTGGCCCTGGAGATGCCTTTCCTGCTGTGCATTGGCAAGGAAACTAATTCATAGCCCCACTTATTGCTGAATACATCCTTCAGCATTCCTGACCAGGGAACCTTATCAGAGCACATGGAAAGCTGTGTAGCCCATGCAACAGCTCTGTTAACAGTGGCACTTGAACAGAAAGCACAGCCCATGGTCTTCCCCATCTGCAGAGCAAGAACAGTGGCCTCATCTTACCAGGAAATTCAATTCAGTCTTTACTGATTAGGGTTCCCAAACAATGAGTCATGCAAACCCTGGGTTCCATCCCACTGCCCCTGGAGAGCAGGCAAGCTAATTCATAGGCCCACCTACTGCTGAATACAGTAAAGAAATAGAGCTCCATGATGTGTCAGACAAAGAATTCAGAATACGTAGACATCAGCGTCATGGCAGCATGAGTTGCTTCTCTTTTCTCTCCCCTTCATTTTATAATTAACCAAATATCCATAACCCAAAAAAGTGCCTTTGTGCAGGACATCAGGACTCCAGAGAGATCCATCCATCTATGCAACCAAAAGTGGGTGGACTGGACTTTGGAGGAGGCTGCAGAGCCAGAGGAGTGGTGGTGAAGACAGTGGGAATAGCAAAGGTAGTGGTAGCAGAGGAGGCAGTGGACCAGCGTGACCTCTCTGGCAGAGGAAGTGGAGGATGAAGATGGTGAATAGGAGTCTATCCAGCTACATGTGCTGCAACTGAAGAGATCACAGTGACTTGGGGAAAGGAATGGACAGGGGAAAAGGCTGACAAAGAAAACTGAAGAAACACATTACCTGCTATCTGCCCTGGGATTCTGGCAAGAGGACAGCCCACAGACATCTGAGATCCCCACTTAAGGATCCCTCTACCAAGCTGTCAGCACATCCAAAGTCTGAAGTGCTAAATACACAACTCCCCACAGTCTGCCACCAACCTCTTTTTCTTTTTCCTCTCCCCAACTTATTTTATGTGCACTCCCAACCTTAGCAGTGAGTCACCTTTGGTAAGAGAAACCAAAAGCTTGTGCTATAGCACAACATTCTGGAAAACAAAAGGACTCCTAATTACCAACTTGTTGAATTCTTAGAATCAAAGTAAACAAAGCCTTACCTAAATAGGAAAGGTATTCATTACTTCAAATGTGGTGGCAGAGTCACTTTTAATCAAACGCTATGAAAAAGCACAGTAATGGGTATCACAAAAAGAAATGATAATTCTCTAGTAACCAAATCCAAAGACATGGAATATTGCAATCTAACTGATAAAGAATTCAAAAAATCTGTGTGTATATACAATGGAATATTACTCAGCCATAAAAAAGAATGAAATAATGTCATTTGCAGCAACATGGATGGACCTAGGGATTGTCATACTGAGTGAAGTAAGTCAGACTGAGAATGACAAATATCATATGATATCGCTTATATGTAGAATCTAAAAAACTGGTACAAACGAACTTTACAAAACAGAAATAGAGTCACAGGTGTAGAAAACAAACTTATAGTTACCAGGGGGAAAGGGGGAGGAGGGATAAATTGGGAGGTTAGGAGTGACATATACACATTGTTATATATAAAATAGATAACTAACAAGGACCTACTGTATAACACAGGGAACTCTTCTCAATACTCTGTAATGACCTATATGGGAAAAGAATCTAAAAAAGAGTGGATATATGTATATGTATAACTGATTCACTTTGCTGTACAGCAGAAACTAACACAACATTTTAAATCAACTATACTCCAATAATTTTTTTAAAGCTACTAAAAAATTAGTTGTTGTAAAGAAATTCAATGAACTACAAGAAAACTCAGAAAGGCAATACAATGATCTCAGGAATAAAATTAATGAACAGAAGTACTTTATCAAAGAGATTGAAATTCTAAAAAACAACCAAATTCTGGAGCTGAAGAACTCAATAAACGAGATGAAGAATGCATTAGAAAACACTGGAAATAGAGCAGGTCGGATGGAAGAGAGAATAAGCAAGCTCAAGGATAGGAATCACGTGAAGAGGAGTGAAAAGTAAGATTTTTTTAAAAAATAAAGAAACTCTATGAGAACCATGACTCACTAGAAGAGTCACATAAAATTAATGGGTATCCCAGAAAAAGAAGGGAGGAAGAAGGGAGCAGAGAGCATATTTAAAGAAATAATAGCTGAGAACGTTCCTAACCTGGGAAAGTAACTGGATATACAAGTCCACAAAGCTAATAAAACACCTTATTATTGCAGTGCAAAGAGCCCCTCTCCAGGAAATATTATATTAAAACTATCAAAAGTCAACAATAAATAAATTTAAAGGCAGCTGGGGGTAAAAAAGACAGTAACCTACACAGGACACCCATTAGGATATCAGCAGATTTCTCAGCTGAAACTCTACAGATCAGGAGAGAGGGGAACAACATATTCAAAGTATTGAAAGATAAAAATTGCCAGCCAAGAATACTCTATCTGGCAAAGTTATCCTTCAGATATGAAGGAAAAATAAAGGCTTTCCCAGAAAAAAACACTGAGGGAGTTCACCACCAGCAGACCTGCCTTACAAGATATTTTGAAAGGAGCTAAGATGAAAGAAAATCTGAAAGTACACAAAACTCTGACTAATATGAGGAATAATAAACAGTCAGAATTAGAAAACTGTAACTTTTTTTAGAACAGTATATAAAACACTCAATTATAATCTAAAGGATAAAGAAAAGATCATTAAAATAACTATAGCTACCAAAAACACAACAAAATCAGAGCATAAAAAGAGATAACTGGTGACATCATAAATATAAAAGAAGAACAGTAAAAATATGGCACCTCTACAGGTGAATGAAGATAAATTGCTATCAGGAGAAAAGGCACTATTGTATCTATGAGATGTTCTATGTAAACCTCATGGTAACCACACAACAAACATCTAGGGCAGAGACACAAAACACAAAGGGGAGATTGAACAAATTGCCATGGAAAAACACCAAGTTATAAAGGTAGACATAAAGCAAAGGAAAAAGAAACAGTGGAGAGACAAAATAACCAGAAGGTAAAAGATAAAATGGCAGTAGAAAATACTTACATATTAATCTCCCTAAATGTAAATGGATTGAACTCACCAAGGCACAGAGTGGCCACATGGATTTCAAAAAACAAAAACAAACAAAATAAAACAAAAAAACAAAACCCAACTATATGCTGCCTATGGGAGACTCATTTCAGCTCTAAAAACACACATAGGCTCAAAGGGAAAGGACAGAACACAATGTTTCCAGCAAATGGAATAGCCATACTTTTATCAGACAAAATAGACTTCAAGCCAAAAAGGGTAACAAGATACAAAGAAAGTCATTATATAATTATAAAGTCAATACATCAAGAAGATATAACAATCCATAAGTAAATATATTTCCAACTCCTAAGCACTGAAATATAAAGCAAATACTAAGAAACCTTAAGGGAGAAATAGACAACAATATAATAATAGTAGGGGGCTTCAATGTGCCACTATCAGTAATGGATAGATCATCCAGACAAAAAATAAACAAAGAAATGTTGCAATTGAACCACATGTTAGAACAAGTGAACTTAACGAACATATATAGAACGTTCCATCCAAGAGCAGCAGAATACACATTCTTCTCAAGTGCATATAGAACATTCTCCAGGATAGATCATATAATAAGACACAAAACAAATCTTAGCAAATTTAAGAATGTTGAAATTATACCAACTCTCTTCTCTGATGACAGTGGTATGAAACTAGAAATCAACAACAACAGGAACTTGAGAAAATCTACAAATACATGGAAACTAAACGCACTTCTGAACAACCAAAGGGTCAAAGAAGATATCAAAAGGAAATAAAAAGCTATCTTGGAACAAATGAATAAAAATACAACCTATCAAATATTGTGGGATGTAGCAAAAGCACTTTTGAGGAAACAGTTTATAGCAATAAACACATATATTGAGAAATTAGGAAGATCTCACATTAACAAGCTAACTTTATACCTCAAGGAACTAGAAAAAGAATAACAAATTAAGCTTAAAGTTAACACAAGGAAAGAAGTAATAAAGATCAGAGCAGAAATAAATGAAATAGAGACCAGAAAAACAATAGAACAGATCAATGAAACTAAGAGCTGGTTCTTTGAAAAGATACACAAAACTGCTGAACCTTTATCTAGACTAAGAAAAAAATATAAAACTCAAATAAAATTAGAAATAAAAATGGAAACATTACAAGTGATACTGCAGAAATACATAGATTCATAAGAGACTACAATGAACAATTATACGCCAAAAATTGCATAACCTAGAAGAAATGGATAAATTTATAGAAATGCTCAATCAACCAAAACTGGATCAAGAAGAAATAGAAAATCTGAACAGACCAATAATGAGTAAACAGATGAAATCAGTAATCAAAAAATTCCCAACACAGAAAACTCCAGGACGAGACAGCTTCATTAGAGAATTCTACCAAACATTTAATGAATTAACACCAATACTTCTCAATCTCTTCCAAAATATCAAGGAGGAAGGAATAATTCAAAGCTCATTCTACGATGCCAGTGTTGCCTTGACACCAAAACCAGATAAGGATACCACAAAAAAGAAAACTATAGGCCAATATTCCTGAGGAATACAGATGCAACAATTCTCAACAAAATGTTAGCAAACTGGATTCAAGAACACATCAAAAGAAGTATACACCCTGACCAAGTGGGATTTATTCATACAATGCAAAAGTGGTTCAACACATGCAAATCAATAAATGTTATACATCGCATCAATAAAATGAAAGATAAAAATCACATGATGATCTCAATAGACACAGAAAAACATCTGACAAAATACAATATCCTTTTATGATAAAACACCCTTAACAGATTGGGTATAAAAGAAACATATCTCAACATAATAAAGGCCACAGTAAACACATAGCTAACAGTACATTCAATGTAGGAAAATTGAAAGTGTTTTTTGAAAGGTCAGGAACAAGGCCAGGATGCCCACTATCACCACACCTAATCAAGATATTACTGGAAGTCTTAGGTAGAGCAATTAAAGCAAGACAAAGTACAGTTGTTGCTATTTGCTGATGGTATGATCTTATACGTCGAAAATACCAAAGAGTCAGACAAGAAACTGTTGGAATTAATCAATAATTTCAGTAAAGTACAGGACACAAAATCAACATACAAAAATCAGATGCATTTCCTTATGTTAATGATGAAAAAGAAATAAAAGCATCTGAAAAAGAAATAAAGAACACTATACTGTTCACAACAGTATGAAAAAAGTAAACTACTTCAGAATAGATTTAACCAAAGAAGTTTTAAGATCTGTACAGTGAAAACTGTAAGACACTCCTGAAAGAAACCAAAGAAGATACAAACTATGGACAGACATCCCAGTCCCCTTAGCTGGTTTGAAAACTGGTGGGACTGACAGTAGGGCTTCAAGAAACCTAAATTCTGACCATGACGAGCATACTCACACTTGCTTACTCCTGAAACAAGGCAAAGGAAGTCGACTGAAACTGCAGGGGATTCTTGCCAGTTTCCAATGCCCTAGCATACTCCCCAAACTGAACTGAGTGCCTGATCCAGCCTATCTGGCTCCATGGCTCAGCCCAAATTATGGTGAGCGGTGCCATTGCTGAGGAGAGTGTACAATTGTAGGGGACAGTGTCAGCTTAGACACAGCACAGCATCCAAATGGGGTGAGGACTTCCGTTACTGGCATTCATGGAGATGGCAGATTGGGTGTGGAATGGGGCTGATTGTGCCAGGACTCCCCAAGTGTGCACCATGGCCCAAATCAAGAGCATGCTCCAGCCCCTCTTGTTAAGCACAGCTCCCCACTAGGGTAAGATGCTAATGATGGGAAGGGAAGAGTGCACACTTAGAGGGAATGGAACCAGCTTGAATCTGACCCTCAGGGCTTCTTTTTCCATCACCTTTGGACCTGCCCCTACCCGTGACAGGATGGTATCAGCCACTGAGCATAGGAGAAGCCCAGGTTCACTTCTGGCTCTGACTTTAGACCCTCATCTCCATCTGCACCTCCCACTAAGGTGATAGTTGCCAGCACACCCAGGGGGAAGATGTGACCCATGCTCACTTCAGATCCAATTCTCCAATCAAAGCCACTGGGCAAAGGTATACTGCATAGGAAAGCACCCATACAGAGATACACCTTCATGACAGGGGACCAGGTTACTGTTTCACCTAAATTTATAGAGACAGAGAAGTTAAACAAAATAAGAAGATAAAGGGATTTGTTTCAAATGAAAGAACAAGAAAAAATCCTGAAAAAAACTAATCAGAGATGAATACTTTACCAGATAAAGAGTTCAAAGCATTAGTAATAAGAATGATAAATGAACTAGGAAAAAGAAAAGATTAACACAGACAGGAGTTTAACAAGAAACTAGAAGATATAAAAAAGAACCAGTCAGACCTGAGGAATACAATAACTAAAATGAAAAACACACTAGAAGGAATTAACAGCAGACTAGGTGATACTGAAGACAGTGTACGTGATCTGGAAGATAGAATAATGGAAATCACTGAACCAGTCACACCCAAGGAATACAATAACTAAAATGAAAAACACACTAGAAGGAATTAACAGCAGACTAGGTGATACCAAAGACAGTGTAAGTAATCTGGAAGATAGAATAATGGAAATCACCCAATTAGAATAGCAACAATTAAAACAAATTTAAAAATTAAAACACTTTAAGGGATCTTTAAGACAACATGAAGCATACGAACATTCACATTATAGTGGTCTCAGAAGGAGACGAGAGAGAGAAAGGGGGAGAAAATGTATTTGATGAAATCACAGGTGAAAACTTCCTGAGTCTGAAGAAGGAAACAGATATCCAGGTACAGGAAGCACAGAGGGTCCCAAATGAGATGAACTGAAGAGACCCACATCAAGACATAATTAAAATGGCAAAAATTAAAGGTAAAGACAGAATTATAAAAGAAGCAATACAAAAACAGAGGGTCATATACAAGGGAACCCCCATAAGGTGATCAGCTTATTTTTCTGCAGAAACTTTGCAGGCCAGAAGGGAGAGGCATGATATATTTAAAGTGATGAAAAGGAAAAACCTACAGCCTAGGATATTCTACACAGCAAGATTATCATTCAGACTTGAAGGAGAGATAAAGAACTTAGACAAACAAAAACTAGGAGAGATCAACCATACTAAGTGACACTATAAGGAGTGTTAAAGTTTATTCTCTAAGTGGAAAAGAAAAGGTTACAACAAGAATTTATAGGAAAGGAAAAAAATCCAATTAGTGAAGGTAAATATACAGTAAAGGTTGTGGATCAACCATTAAATAACCTAGTAAAAATATTAAGAGAAAAAAATATTGCAAAATGGATAAACAGTTGAGGGATAAAATGAAGATGTAAAATGTGTATTTGTCAAATATACAAAATGTGGGGGAAGGGAGATCTACATAAAAAATGTAGATCTTTTGGTATGTGTTTGAACTTAAATGACCATCAATTTAAAACAAGTGTATATATAGATATAAGTCAACATATATGAACATCATGTAACCACAAATTAAAAACCTACAATAGATCCATCCACATATATCATATATTAACACATATATGTGGAATCTAGAAAAATGGTACAGATGAACCTATTTGCAGGGCAGGAATAGAAAGGCCTACGTAGATAATGGATGTGTGGACACAGGTGGGAAGGGGAGGGTGGGATGAACTGGGAGATTAGGTTTGACATAAATATACTACCATGTGTAAAACAGATAGCTACTGGGAACCTGCTGTATAGCAGAGGAAGCTCAGCTCAGTGCTCTGTGATGGCCTAGTTGGGTGGGATGCAGGGAGAGGGAGGTCCAAGAGGGAGGGGATGTGTGTATGCATATGGCTGATTCATTTTGCTGTGCGGCAGAAACTAACACAACATTGTAAAGCAATTATGCTCCAAAAAAAAAAAAAACCTACAATAGATATACAAAACTAGAGATAAAGAAACAAAAGTACACCATTAAAAGAAACATAAACCACAAAGGAAGCAATAAAAAAAGAAAAAAGAACAGAGAAGAAATACAAAAACAACCAGTAAACAAGAAACAAAATGGTAGTAAGGACACAACTATCAATAATCATTTTCAATGTCAAAGGACTAATGCTCCAATGATAAGACACAGGGTGACTGATTGGATTGAAAAAACCAGACCCTTCAATATGCTCCCTATAGGAGATTCATTCCAGGACTAAAGACACACACAGACTGAAAGTAAGGGAATGGAAAAAGATATTTCATGCAGGTGGAAATGACAAGAAAGCAGGGGTAGCAATACTCATATAAGACAAAATAGACTTTAAAACAAAGTCTATAACAAAGACAAAGAAGGAAATTATACAGTGATAAAGGAATCAATACAAGAAGATAATATTACACTCATAAACATATATGCACCCAATACAAGAGCACATAAATACATAAAGAAAATACATAGAGGGAGAAATTGACAGTATAATAATAGTAGGAGACTTTAACACACCACTGACATCAGTGGACAGAGCATTCAAACAGAGAATCAGTAAGAAAACAGTGGTTTTAAAAGACACAATAGACCAGTTGAACTTAATAGATATCTACAGGTCATTACATCCAAAACCAGTAGAATACTAATCTTTTTCATGTGTACATGGAACATTTTCCAGGATAGATCACACGCTAGGCTACAAAACAAATCTCAACAAATTTAAGAGGATAAAAATTATATCAAGACTTTTTTTTTTTTCGGATCACAGTGATACGAAAGTAGAAATCAACTTCAGGAGAAAATGGGGAAAAAAAGCATATGGAGAATAAACAATACCTACTGAAAAAAATGGGTCAATGAAGAAATCAAAGAGGAAATCAGAAAGTACCTCAAGACAAATGAAAATGGAAACACAACACTCCACAACCTATGAGATGCTACAAACACAGTTCTAAGAGGGAAGTTTATAGCAATCAGGCTTTCTTTAAGAAATAAGAAAAATCTCAAATAAACAACCTAACCTACCACTTATAAGAATTGGAAAAAGAAGAACAAAGCTCAAAGTCAGCAGATGGAAGTAAGTAATAACAATCAGAGAGGAAATAAATAGAGATTAAAAAAATATAGAAAAGATCAGTGAAACCAAGTGCTGTTTTTTTGAAAAGATAAACAAAGTTGATAAACCATTAGCCAGACTGATTAAGAAAAAGAGAGGACCCAAGTAAACAATATCAGAAATGAAAGAGGAAAAATAACAACCAGTATTACAAGGATACAAAAAAATCATAAGAGAATACTGCAGTTATATGCCTACAAGTTGAAAAATCTAGAAGAAATTAACACATAAAACTTTCCAAGGCTGAATTAAGAAGAAACAGACAATTTGAACAAAATGACCATTAGTAGTAAAATTGAATTTGTAATTTAAAAAAAGCTCTCAGCATATGAAATTTCAGGACTGGATGGCTTCACAGGGGAATTCTACTAAACATATAAAAAACTTACACCTATCCTTCTCAAACTAGTCCAGAAAATCGAAGGGGATGGAACAAGCCCAATTTCATTCCATGAGGCCACCATTACCCAGATTTATTGGATTTAAGTTGGATTTATTCCATGGTCACAAGGATGGTTCAACATTAACAAACCAATCAATGTGATACACTACACTAACAAAGGAAAGGATAAAAATCACATGATCATCTCAATAGACACAGAAAAAGCATCTGACAAAATTCAACATTCATTCATGAGAAGAATTCCCATCAAAGTTAGAGGAAAAGTATAGAGGAAACATAGCTCACCATAATAAAGACCATTATGACAAACCCACAGCCAACATCATACTCAATGCTGAAAGCCTGAAAGCCTTTCCTCTAAATTCAGGAACAAGACAAAGATGCTCACTCTCACTACTTCTACTTAACACAGTATTGGATGGTACAGCCACAGCAATTATACAGGAAAAAGCAATAAAAGACATCAAAATAAGAAGGGAAGAGGTAAAACTGTCACTATTTGCAGATGACATGATATTTAATATAGAAAACTCTCAAGTCTCTACCTCAAGACTGTTAGAACTAATAAATGAATTTAGCAAGGTTACAAGATACAAGATTAATATACAGAAAACTTGCATTTCTATACACTAATAATGAACTATCAGAAAGAGAAAGTAAAAATAATCCCATTTAAAATCCCATCAAAAAGAATAAAACACCTAGGATAAACTTAACAAAGGAAGTGAAGGATCTATACACTGAAAACTATAAAATAGCAATGAAGGAAAGTGAAGATGATAGAAATGAATGGAAATATATCCTATGCCCTTGGATGAGAAGAGTTAATAAAATGTCCACACTACCCAAAGAAATCTACAGATTTAATGCAATCCATTTCAAAATACCCAAGACATTTTTTCACAGAACTAGAGCAAATAATACTAAAATTCATATATAATCACAAAAGTGCCTGAGTTGCCAAAGCAATCTTGAGAAAAAAGAACAAAGCTGGAGCTATCACCTTCTCAGACTTCAGACTGTATTACATATCTACAGTAATCAAAACAACATGATACTGACACAAATTCGGACACATAGGTCAATGGAAGAGAATAGAGAGCCTGAAAATAAACCCACACGCTTATGGTCAATTAATGTACAACAAAGGAAGAATATACAATGAAAAAAGACAGTCTCTTCAACAAATGATGCTGGGAAAACTGGATGGCTACATGTAAAACAATGAGATTAGAACATTACCTCACACCGTATATGAAAATAAACTCAAGATGAATTAAGACATAAATGTAAGACCTGAAACTGTAAAACTCCTAGAAGATAATTTAAACGAAATACTCCTTGACACAAATTATAGCAATATGTTTTGGTTCTATCTCCTAAGACAAAATAAATAAAAGTAAAAATAAACAAATAGGACCTAAATGAACTTAAAAGCTTTTGCACAGCAAAGGAAACATGTGACAAAACAAAAACACAACCTAGAGAATTGCAGAAAGAATTTGCAAATAATATGACCAATTATTTGCAAATAATATGATACAACTCAATATCAAAACACAAACAACCTAATCAAAAAATGGACAGAAGACCCGAGCAGAAATTATTCCAAAGAAAACATACAGATGACCAACAAACATAGGAGAAGATGCTCAATATTGCTAATTATTAGAGAAATGAAAATCAAAACCACAGGAGGTATCACCTCACACCTGTTAGATGGCTACGTTCAAAAAGTCTACAAATAACAAATGTTGGCGAGGATCAGGGGAAAAGGGAAATATAGTACACTGTTGGTGGGAAAGTAAGTTGGTGCAGCCACTATCAAAAACAGTATGAAATTTCCTCAAGAACTAAAAATAAAACTACCATATGGTTCAGCAATTCAACTCCTGGGTATATAACTGGAAAAATTAAAAACACTACTTTGAAAAGATATATGCACTCCAATGTCCATAGCAGCATTATTTACAACAGCCAGGATATGGAACAACGTAAGTGTCCATCAACAGATGAAAGGATAAAGAAAAAATGATGTATATATAAAATGGAATATTACTTAGCCAAAGAATGAATGACATCTTGTCATTTACAGCTACATGAATGGAAATTGGGAGTATTATGCTTAGTAAAAATGTCAGACAAAGGCAAATATTGTATGTTATAATTTATAATTTATTGCAGCAACATGGATGGACCTAGAGATCATCATACTAAGTGAAGTAAGTCAGAGACAGACACATGCCGTAATGATATCACAAATACGGAATCTAAAATATGACACAAATGAACTTATCTACAAAACAGAAACAGACTCACAGACATAGAGAAAAGACTTGTGTTGCCAAGGGGGAAGGGGGTGGGAGATGGATGAATTGGGAGTCTGTGATTAGCAGGTGCAAATTATGATACACAGAATGGATAAACAACAAGGTCCTACTGTATAGCACAGGGAACTATATTCAATATCCTGTAACAAACCATAATGGAAAGAATGGAAAAAGGATATATATATGTATAACTGAGTCACTTTGCTGTACAGCAGAAATTAACACAACATTGTATACCAACTATACTTCAATAAAATAATACTTTTAAAGAAAAAAAAAAAGAAAACAAACTAGTGATTACCAGTGGGGAGAGGGAAATGGGAGGGGCAAGACAGGGGTAGGAGTTTAAGTGGTACAAACTATTATGTATAAAATAAATAAGATGCAAGAATATATTATACAGTATAGGATATATAGCCAATATTTTATAATAACTTTAAATGGAGTATAATCTATAAGAAAATATTGAATCCCTATAACACAAATGCCCACCAATAAATGAATGGAATAAAAAGATATAGTATTTACACATAATAAATTAGTCAGCCTAGAGAAAGGAGGATTACATTAATGGAACTTAAGTACATTATGCTAAGCAAGATAAGCCAGAAAGACAAGTACTGTATGATATCACTTACATGTGGAATCTAAGAAAACCTAACCTGTAAAAAACTGAGTAAAATGGTGGTTAGCAGGGATGGGGAAAGTGGTAAGATTAACTTGTGGTTAAGGGTACAGGCTTGTAATTAGTAGTTTTTAAGCCTTAGAGCTCTATTGCACAGTATAATAAATATAGAAAATAATATTGTACTATTATTATATAATATGATAAATATTACTACAAGGGCAATCATATCAAAATATATATCAAGGAAACATGCTGTACACTTTAAACTTACACAATGTTACCTGTCATATTTATTCAATACAAAGAATTTTTTAAAAAGAATTCATGATAATCCTCTTAAAGTAATTTAGTGAACTACAAGGACAGACAGCAATGTAGGAAAATAATACATAAACAAAATGAGAAGCTCAAAAAAGAAACAGAAACCTTGAAAAAATACAAACAGAAATTCTATAGCTGGAAAATACAATGACTTAACTGACAAGCTCAATGGAGAGCTCCAAAGGCAGACTTGACCATGCAGAAAAAAGAATCAGCAACCTGGACAATATGAAAATTGAAATTTTATACAGTCTGAGGAGCAAAAGAGAAGAGTAAAAAAAAAAAAAAAGAAGAAGAAAGCTTACAGGAAATATGGGGCATAATTAAAAGGAATAATATTTGCATTATGGGAATTTCAGAAGAAGAGAAAGAGAAAAGGACAGGAAGGTTATTACTGCAATAACTGTTGAAATCTTCCCACCTGGAATGAGAAATACACATTGAGGTCCAAGGAACCCAAAGGACCCCAGATAGATTTAACATGAACAGGGCAATACTGAGACAGATTTTAATTAAATTGTCAAATGTCAAAACATAGAAAAGATTTTAAAAGCAGCAAAAGCAAAGACAGGAGTTACATACAAGTGAATCCCCATAAGACTATCTGTGCATTTCTCAACAGAAACTTTACACACCAGAAGAAAATAAAATGGCATATTCAAAATATTGAAAGAAAACTGTCTAATAAAGAATACTATACCTAACAAAGTTGTTCTTCAGAAATGAGGGAAGGACAAAGACTTTCCTGAGCAAAAAAAACCTGAGTGAATTCATTACATGAGACCTGCCTTACAAGCACTGCTAAAAGGAGTTCTTTGAGTGCAAATAAAAGGACACAAATTAACAATATAAAAACATAAGGAGTGTAAAACTTACTGGTAATAGTAAAAATAGTCAAAATTGTAACAGTGTAATGGTAGTGCATAATTCACATACAACAGTAGTACAAAATTTTTAAAATTTAATAGAAATAACCATAACTAAAATAATTTGTTATTAGTTACATAATATAGAAGAATACGCACACTGTAATGTTAATAACCTAAAATGTGAAGGGAAGAGGAAATAAAAGTATAAAGCTTAGGGATTCTATTGAAGTTAAGTTGTTATTGGTTTAAAATAGGATTTTAGAATTTTAAGATATTTTATGTAAGCTTCATGGTAACCAAAAGTGTAAGACTGGTAGTAATTACACAAAAGAACAAAGTCAAAGCATACTGATATCACCAGACATCAAAGCACAAAAAAAGACAGCAGGATGAGTAACAAGGAACAATGGATCCACAAAACAACCAGTAAACAGTTAACAAAATGGAAATAGTAAGTCCTTGGTTATCAATAATTACTTTAAATGTAAGTTGATTAAATTATCCAAATAAAAGACACAGAATGACTGAAAGGATTTTAAAAAAAGATACAAGGATACACTGCTCGTGAGATACTAAGTTAAAAACACACATAGACTGAGAGTGAAGGGATGGAGAAAGTTATTTCAAGCAAATGGTAACCAAAAAACGGCAGGGGTAGCTACACTTACATTAAAAATAGACTAAATTAAAAGTGGTAAAAAGGGACAAAGAAGGTCTATATCTAATGATAAAGGGGTCAATACATCAAGAAGATATAGCAATTGTAAATATGTATGTGCCCAACATCAGAGCACCTAAATACATAAAACAAAAACTAACTATACTAAGAGGAGAAATAAAGAGCAATACAGTAATAGTTAGGGACCTTAATGTCCCACAGCTAACAATGTTTAGATCATCCAGACAATGAATCAATAAAGAAACAGTGGAGCTGAACAACATTCTAAACCAAATGGACCTAACAAACACATTTAGAATGTTCTATCTGACAACAGCAGAATATACATTTTTCTCAAGTACACATGGAACATTTTCTAGGATAGATCATACATTAGGCCACAAAACAAGTCTTAGCAAATTCAAGAAGTTTGAACTCATCCCAGTATCTTCTCTGACAACAATGGTATGAAACTAGAAATCAATAAGAAAAGGAAAACTGGAAAATTCACAAATACATGGAAATTAAACAATAGTCTCCTGAACAACCAATGGATCAAAGAAGAAATTAAAGGGGAAATAAAAAGTATCTTGAAAGAAATGAAAATGGAAACACAATACACCAAAATGTATGAAATGCAGCAATAGTAGCTCTAAGAGGCAAGTTTATAGCAATAAATGCCTACATTAGGAAGCAAGAAAGGTTCAAAATAAACTACCTACCTCTATGCTTTAAGAAACTGGAAAAAGAAAAACAAACTGAGCCCAAAGTTAGAACATAAGGAAGGAAAATGTAAAGATTAGAGCAGAAGTAAATGAAATAGAGAACAGAAAAACAACAGAAAAATTAATCAAACTAAAAGTTGGATCTTTGAAAAGATAAACAAAATTGATAAACCTTTAGCTAGATTAACCTAGGAAAAAAGAGAGAGGTCTCAAATCAACAAAATTGTAAGTTAAAAAAAAAAAGACATTACCATGGATACCACAGAAATACAAAGAATCAAAAGAGGCTACTATAAAAAACTATATGTCAACAAACTGGCCAATGTAGAAGAAATGGAAAAACTCTTAGAAACATACAAACAACCAAGACCGAGTTAGGAAGAAATAGGAAGTCTGAATTATCCATTATCATATGGATATTGAATCAATAACCGAAAATCTCCCAATGAAGAAAAGCGCAGGATCAGATGGCTTCACTGGTGAATTTACCATTCATTTAAAGAATTAACACTAATCCTTCTCAAATTCTTCCAAAAAATCAATGGAGAGACAACACTTCCAGACTCCTTTTACAAGACCAGCATAACCATTCTACTAAAGCCAGAAAAGAAAATTACAGACCAATATCCCTGATGAATATAGATGCAAAAATTCTCAAAATACTAGCAAACTGAATTCAGAAGCACATTAAAAGTCTTATTCAGCATGATCAAGTAGGATTTTTACCCAGAATGCAAGGATATTTTGACATATGCAAACTAATCAGTGGGATATATCACATTAATAGAATGAAAGGAAAAAATCATATCATCTCAATAGATGCAGAAAAAGTATATGACAAAATTAAACATCCATTCATGATAAAAACTCTTAACTAGTTAGGTATAGAAGGAATGTATGTCAACATAACAAAGCTCATATATGATAAACCCACAGCTAATATCATTCTCAGTGGTGAAAGTTTGAAAGATTTCTCTCTAAGATTGGGAACGATCCAAGGGTGCCCACTCTCACCACTCTTATTCAACATAGAACTGGAAGTGTTTGCCAGTGCACTCAGGAAAGAAAAAGGAAAACAAAAGCCATCAGAATTGGAAAGGAAGAAGTAAAATTTTCTCCATTTGCAGATGACATGATTTTATATGTAGAAAGTACCAAAGTGTCCACCAAAAAACTCTCAGATATAATCAACAAATTCAGTAAAGTTGCAAGATACAAAATTAATGCACAAAATTAGTAGCATTTCTATATGCTAACAATGAATTTTCTTAAAAAGAAACAAAACTATTCCATTTACAATAGCATCAAAAATAACAAAATTCTTAGGAATAATCTTAACCATAGAAGTGAAAGATCTCTACTCTGAAAACTACAAGACACTGATGAAAGGAACTGAAGAAGACAAAAGTGGCAAAGTTTCCTATATTCATGGGTTGGAAGAATTAATACTGTTAAATTGTCCATATTACCAAAAGCCATCTATAGATTCAGTTCAGTCCCTATCAAGATTCTCAAGGCATTTTTTTTCAGAAGTAGAAATAACAATCCTAAAATTTATATAGAACTATAAAAGACCCCAATAATCCAAACTAATCCTGAGAAAGAACAACAAAGCTGGAGGCATCACAGTTCCTAATTTCAAACTATACTATAAAGCTATAGTAGTCTAAACATTATGCTACTGGCATAAAAACAAGTAAATAGATCAACGGAACAGAATTGAGAGTCCACAAGTAAGTCCAAGTGTATGCGGTCAACGAGTATTTGACAAGGAAGCCAAGAATACTCAATGGAAGAAAGATAGTCTCTTCAATTAATGGTGCTGGGAAAATTGGTAATTCCCATGTAAAAGAATAAAACTTGACCTCTCTCTTACCCCACTCACAAAAATTAACTTTAAATTCATTAAAGACTTAAATGTTAGACCTGAAACCATGAAACTCCTGGAAGAAAACATAGGAAAAAACTTCCTTGACATGGGTCTTGGCAGTGATTTTTTTGGATATGACCCCTAAAGCACAAGCAACAAAATCAAAAGAAACAGCTGGTTGAGACTACTTCTGCACAGCAAAAGAACACAATCAACAAATGACAACCTATAGAATGAGAAAAATATTTGCAAATCATATATATAAGGGGTTAAAATTTAAAATACATAAAGTACTCATAAAACTCAATAGCAAAAAAGTATCACTGATGAACATAGATGCAAAAATCCTCAAGAAAATACTAGCAAACTGAACCCAGCAATACATTAAAAGGATCATACACCATGATCAAGTGGCATTTATTCCAGGGATGCAAGGATTTTTCAATATCCACAAATCAATCAGTGTGATACAACGTGTTAACAAACTGAAAAATAAAAACCATATGATCACCTCAATAGATGCAAAAAAAGCTTTTATCACACCCATTTATGATAAAAACTCTCCAGAAAGTGGGCATAGAGGGAACTTACTTCAACATAATAAAGGCCATATATGACAAACCTATAGCTAACATCATACTCAATGGTGAAAAGCTGAAGGCATTCTCTCTAAAATTAGGAACAAGACAAGGATGTCCACTGTCACCACTTTTATTCAACATAGTTTTGGAAGTCCTAGCCGTGGAAATCATAGAAGAAAAAGAAATAAGAAAAATCAAAATTGGAAAAGAAGAAGTAAAAACTGTCACTGTTTGCAGATGACATGACGCTATGTATAGAAAATCCCAAAGATGTTACCAGAAAACTACTAGAGCTCATCAATGAAGTTGGTAAAGTTGCAGGATACAAAATTAATACATAGCATTCTATTGCATTTTTATACACTAACAATGAAAGAGCAGAAAGAGAAATTAAAGCAACAATCCCATTTATCACTGCATCAAAAAGGATAAAATACCTATGGATAAACTTAGCTAGGGAGGCAAAAGACCTGTACTCTGAAAACTAAGATGCCGATGAAAGAAATTAAAGATGACAAAAACACATGGAAAGATATACCATGCTCTTGGATTGGAAGAATCAATATTGTCAAAATGACTATATTACTCAAGGCAATCTACAAATTCGATGCAATCCCTATCAAATTACCAGTGGCATTTTTTATAAAACTAGAAAAAGTAATTTTAAATTTGTACAGAAACACAAAAGACCCCAAATAGCCAAAGCAATCCTGAGAAAGGAAAAAAGGAGTTAGAAGAATCAGGCTCCCCAACTTCAGACTATACTACAAAGCTACAGTCATCAAAACAGCATGGTACTGGCACAAAAACAGAAATATAGATCAACAGAATAAAATAGAAAGCCCAGAAATAAACCCACACACCTATGGTCAATTAATCTACAACAAAGGAAGCAAGAATATATAATGGAGCAAAGACAGTCTCTTCAAAAAGTGGTGGTGGGAAAACTGGACAGCTACATGTAGAAGAATGAAACTAGAACATTCCCTAACACCATACACAAAAACAAACTCAGAATGGATTAAAGACCTAAATTTAAGGCCACACACGATAAAACCCTTAGAGGAAAACATAGGTAGAACACCATTTGACATAAATCACAGCAACATCTTCTTGGATTCACCTCCTAGAGTAATGAAAATAAAAACAGAAATAAACAAATGGGACCTAAGTAAACATAAAAGCTTCTGCACACCAAAGAGAATCATAAACAAAATGAAAAGACAACCCACAGAATGGGAGAAAATATTTGCAAATGAAGTGGCTGACAAAGGATTAATCTCCAAAATATACAAACAGCTCATGCAGCTCTATGTCAAAAAAAAAAAAAAAAAAACCCACTCAAAAAATGGGCAGAAGATCTAAATAGACATTTCTCCAAAGAAGACATACAGATGGCCAAAAGGCACATGAAAAGATGCACAAATCGTTAATTATTAGAGAAATGTAAATCAAAACTACAATGAGATATCACCTCACACCAGTCACAATGGTCATTATCAAAAAGTCTACAAACAATAAATGCTGGAGAGGGTGTGGAGAAAAGGGAACCCTCCTACACTGTTGGTGGGAATGTAAACTGGTAGAGCCACTATGGAGGTTCCTTAAAAAACTAAAAATAGAACCACCAAATGATCCAGCAATTCCACTCCAGGGCATATATATGGAGAAAACCATAATTTGAGAAGATACATGCACCCCAATATTCACTGCAGCACTATTTATAGGAGCCAAGACATAGAAGCAACCTAGATATCCATCAAGAGAGGAATGGATAAAGAAAATGTGGTACATATATACAATGGAATAATACTCAGCCAAAATCACACACACACACAAACAACGAAATAATGCCATTTGCAGCAACATGGATAGACCTAGAGATTGTCATACTGAGTGAAGTAAGTCAGACAGAGAAAGACAAATATCATATGATATCTCTTATATGTGGAATCTAACTTAAAAAATAATACAAATGGACTTATTTACAAAACAGATACAGACTTATAGATATCAAAAAAAAAAAAAAAAAACTTATGGTTACCAAAGGGGGAATGTGGTGGGAAAGAGATAAATCAGGAGCTTAGGATTAACATACACACAGTACTATATATAAGAGAAATAACCAACAAGGGCCTACTATATGGCACAGGGAAATCTACTCAATATTCTGTGATAACCCATATGAGAAAAGAATATGAAAAAGAATGAATATATATATATATATATATAGTATAGCTGAGTCACTTTGCAATTTCACTTCAGGGAATATATCCAAAGGAAATGAAACACTAACTCAAAAAGATATCTGCACCTCTGTGTTCATAGCAGCATTATTTACACTAGTCAAGACATGGAAACAAACTAAGTGTCCAACAATGAATGAATGGATAAAGAAGCTGTGGTATATATTATATACTGGAATATTATTCAATCATAAAGAGACAAGGAAATTCTGCCACTTGTGACAACATGGATGGATGTGGGGACATTCTGCTAAGTGAAATAAGGCAGAGAAAGACAGATATGTATAATCTCACTTGTAAGTAGAACCTTCCCCAAAACAAAACAAAACAAAAAAACAAACTGAGAAAAAGAGATCAGATTTCTGTTCACCAAAGGCAGGGTTTAGGGGTGGAGGAACTGGAGAAAACTGGTCAAAAGGTACAAACTTCGGGCTTCCCTGGTGGCGCAGTGGTTGAGAGTCCGCCTGCCGATGCAGGGGACACGGGTTCGTGCCTAGGTCCAGGAAGATCCCACATGCCGCGGAGCGGCTGGGTCTGTGAGCCATGGCTGCTGAACCTGCGCATCCGGAGCCTGTGCTCCGCAACGGGAGAGGCCACAACAGTGAGAGGCCCACATACCGCAAAAAAAAAAAAAAAAAGGTACAAACTTCAAGTTATAAGTAAGTATGAGGGATGTAATGCCCAGCGTGATGACTATATTTAACATGGCCATACAATATAAAAGTTAAGAGTGTAAATCCTAAGACTTATCATCACAAGGAAAACAATGTTTTTCTTTATTGCTTTCTCTTTGTACTCTTTATATGATATGATAATGCTCACTAAACTTATTGCAGTAATCATTTCACTGTATTCATTTCATTTTGACTGTATGTAAGTCAAACCATCATAATGTGCATTGTAAACTTATACATGGATGTATGTCAATTATATCTTAATAAAACTGGAAAAATAAAATCATTGTTATAAAAATGAGTAATACCTTTGACAGATTCATCAGAAGCTGGACATAGTTGATAGAGACTCAGTGAGCTTGACAATGTCAACAGAAACTTTGGAAACTGAAATGCAAAGAGGAAGAATAAAATAGATAAAAACAGAACAACACCCAAGAACTGTGGGAAACTTTATAAAGATGTAACATATATATAATTGGGATACCAGAAAAACAGAGAATGGAGCAGAAGAAATATTTGAAATATTAATAGCTGAGAGTTTTCCAAAATTAATGACAAACACTATACTTCAGATTCAGGAAATTCAGAGAACACTAAGTATAAACTTATTTAAAAATCTATAACTAGGCATATCATATTCTTAATAGATTTAAAAGATAACTTTTTAAAAAGTAGTCACGGTAATGATATATTGGGTGACACGTGACATGGCATTTATTGGTGAAATACGTTGGCTTATCAACCTGGATAGAGCAGCTATTATTTTTCAGTTTATTACCTAAATTTTCATTAGCATCATGTAATATTTTATCAATATGTTGACCTATCATACTGAGAGAAATCTTTAATTTCATACTTATATCATTCTAGCATTTTATTCACTATAATTTTATATGCTGACATTATTCATTTCTCACCAACTATTTGGCATCTCTTTTCCTGGGCAATAAGTTCTGCTAGTAAATAACTTATGTTCTGTGTCTTTTCAATGAATTTGATTTTTTTTTAAAAAATAAGAGCTTTACTGTGCTTGTTTTGATATTCTAACAGCACCTTAAGGAATAAACACTTTTGTCAAATGCCTACGACTTGTAGTGAAGTGTTGTTTCAATTTTTCTGGAGACATTGATGTATTTCTAAGTTGCTTCCCACATACAGCATAGTGAAATAGAACTGTTTGGGTTAGCATTTCAGTCCATACAGTGCCCATGCATAAGTAGCTGTCACTGTAAACACAGCGTCATTAGTATGCAGGTTCCTTGTAGCACTAGTGTGGAGAAATGAATCAGATTATAATTCTTCATTAATATTTTAGACAAAAACTTCATCAAGATATAATTCATATGCCAAAAGTTTCATCCTTTAAAAGTATACAATTCGGTGGATTTTAACATATTTACACAGTTGTGCAATTATCCATCATTAAATTTATCAGATCTACCCCTAGGACAAGACCTAGAATCCACATTCTTCCATATTACAACATGTTTTCACAAATTGAATCATTAGGCATATTTTTGAAATACAAATACTAATAAAATATAAAAAAGACTAGTATAATAATAAATCAGTATACATATATGTAAAAAATGTACATAAGGGCTTTCCTGGTGGCACAGTGGTTGAGAGTCCGCCTGCCAATGCAGGGGACATGGGTTCGTGCCCCAGTCTGGGAAGATCTCACATGCCACGGAGCGGCTGGGCCCGTGATCCATGGCCGCTGAGCCTGCGCGTCCAGAGCCTGTGCTCTGCAACGGGAGAGGCCCCAACAGTGAAAGGCCCACGTACCGCAAAAAAGTAAATAACCAGTAAAGAAATATCACCAAAACATAAAGCCTTCACAAAATGATTCACTTCTGACCTACCCCATCCAAGTCTTGCAACATTTACAACAATAAAGTAGAAAAGGGCAGGTGACTGGGAGCACATAAAACTTCCATCTTTAGAATGAACCTTTCCCTCTGATTCCTTACTTACACTGAGAGAATCTACTTGTATGTATAAGAGGAGACAGGGAAGGTAATTTATGAGAGAGAAGCTGAGGCCACCAGCCTACACACTCCCCTCTGTGCAATGCAGTGTTACCTCTACATTACATCTGTAATTGTATCTGTATTACATCAAAATCTGAGAATGAACTGAACCCAATGATCGTGGCTCTACTGCCTACTGCCATAGAAGAGTGAAAAACCTCTATAGAAATTGCTAATGGGGATTCTCACTCACTGTCATCATTACAAGGGCTAGCATCACACAATATGTGAAGATTTTTAAAAATTATGTATTTTTTTCAGATGACTATTTCTTGAAGAACCCTTACTGACATCTCACCAAGCTCTCTGGTTCCACAGAAGCTCAGCTGAGTAGCAAGCACTGGAGAGGTAGAGGTAGATTGATGTTCTCTGCTGGGATCTCTTTACATATGTAAAGGGTTTTCTTTGCTGTCCTCTTTCCCTGATTGATTTCCTAAGCTCACTCTCCCCTTCCTCTGTCACTGTCAACTCACTGGACAATTTGCTCTTCTGTCCTCCAGTCATATAAAAAATCTAAAATGATTGCTGAAACAGTTGGGATGAGGAACAGATGCTGGATTTGGTGTCACCCTTAGGAATTCTTGATGATTTGTTAGTCACACTGACAGAATTGTAAATGCTTAAGGGCATTCACTGGAAATAGGAGAACCTGTTAGGCAATTATGATGACAATCTCTAATCAACTATCATATTAGGATGTGTTTATATTCAATCTGGACGTTACCATGATTAGGCTGAGAGACTAAGTACTAGAAATTCACTTATTCACTTAACAGATTTTTATGGAGTGTCTATTTTGTAGCAGGCAGTATGTTAAACCCTGGGATATGTATTATGAATGGTAGTCTACTCTGAAACTCCCTTCTCCCAAAAAGCTTTCATTCCAGAAATGCAGGAAGATCCATATAATATTTTCCTTCATTGAGAAATGCCCTGTCTTAGGCCCCAAATCATGATCTTCATGTTTTCCCTTCTTCCTTATAGCAGGCCACAGGGACTTATCCTACTTTCCTCCTTCTCATTAGCTATCATCCCTTCTATCCCATTCCAGTCAATCTAGCTACAAAAAGGAATGCTTTGTACTTCCAGCACCCCTTTGCTTATATTCTGAATTTTAATATTCAATACTATTTTAAGTTTTGGGATTTTGATAGTAACCCACATGGAGGAGGAATCACTAAAGCTTATTAGTAAGACAATACTATTTTAACAAATAAACTTCAAAATCTCAGTGGTTTATTTCTTGTTTATGCTAAGAAGAAGAAAACAGTACGTCCTAAGAGTGGATGCCTTTCTTCCAAGGGCCGATTCACACAGTGGCTCTTTTCACATAGTGGCTCTATCATCTACAACACTTAAGGCTTCCAGTGCCACTGTGCTTCCCTGCATCAATCTGGCAGAAAGGTAAAGAACATGGAGCATCCCTTGTAGGAGGTTTTCATGGATCAGGTTTATAAGTGAACACATATATTACATCTGTTCATATTCCATCATCTAGAACTTAGTCTATGGCTATGCCTTCTTACAAGAGAATCTGGGAAATATAGTTCATATATATGCCCAGGAAAAAAGAGTAAAACGGGTTATCTAATGAGGTAGTCAGTCTCTGCCATAAATAATGAGGATTCTAAGATTCTGGAATATTTCTAAGACTACTTATAGTAGTCAATTGATGGTTATGGCTTATACATCTCTAGATTTGTGATTTACTTAAATAAAATCTCCATAAGGTGATTTTGTTTGTCTTCTTATACAATCCAGAACATAAAGATGCTCAGTGTATGAATGAATAAGTGTATAAACGAAAGAACGAATGAAAAATTATTTTTTGACTCAAGTGAACAACTGGTCATTCTGATATTTGACACTGGTTCAATAGGACCCAATTACACAATTGTTAGTTGTCTATTCTTTCACTTATTCTAAGGAGAGAATAAAATAACTGGGGAAAAAATGAAGTGAAATAATAAATCTTAATTACAACACTCTGGTTTCTCTTCAGATTGAATAAATCTTTTGCCTTTTACTAAAGATTTCCATGGAGAGGAATAACTCTGAGTTTTACACGAATTTTTTGAGGCCTTGCCCTGGCAAGGCTACTTACTGTTGTCCAAATGAAATAATTATTGCTTTTTTGCTTCTTACAGCAAATCTACTTGCTAGTTTTTGCTAGTTACTTAGCGTATGTGTGCATATTAAAGCAAACAGGATTTTCTGGGAATCTGTGTACAAATAGGGTGCCCAGGTTCAACCGAACTGGATCCTGCATACATACCACAACTAAGCGTCTGCATGCCACAGCTAAGACAACTAAGACCCAGTGCAGCCTAAATAAATGAACATTTTTTAAAAGGAAAAATCATCATTAAAAAAAATCTTAATTACATACCTACTCTCCAGAAGATATTACACTCTGTTCTTTCCTTTAAACCTCTCTATCTAAGTGACAAAGAAACAGGAGGAATTCCAACACAATTATTACACAGCAATTGAACATATACCATATGCCAGGACAATCAAAACATGATCCCCATCAGCTAGGAGAAGCTCCTGTGGTTATTTGTTGCTGTAATGTAAGCCAAGGTTAGCCCAGCATAGTTGTGCCTCATAAAAGACAGTGGATATAGATCTACCCATCCTTTGCCCTTTGCTGCCACCCCAAAACTGGAGATCCATCTTGGATCCTAATTTTTGATCATTACGTTTTGCAATGTAATTCACAGCTGCATATTCTCAACACTGTCAAATCTCTAGCTGACCATGGACATAGTCCTTAGCATATCCTCATACAAGAATATATATATATATATCAATCAATATATATCATCAAGGATTACAACATAAAGTGAAGAGTGCCATAATGGAGATATATATAAAATGTAATGGTTGAGCAGGAAATAGAATAATGTACTATTTTAGAGTTGAGGAAGCCTTTCCAGGGGGACTTCCCTTTGAGCTGAGCATTGCCACGTGAGCCAAAAGCAGGAGGCAGGTGGATATCAAAGACTTGATGCATGCAAAGGTTTATGGGATGAAAGTGAGGAGTATACGTAGCGAGGGCATGAAGTGAAAACTTGTAGGGGATAAAAAAAGAAAAAAGGTTGGGGTGAGATGCTGAAGGGCCTTTCACATTATCTTAAGGTAATTACATATTTTGTTCAATGCTAGGGATAAAGAAGCATGGTTTGGAAAAGCAAGGCAAATTATAGCTGTTTTGACACAGAGGATATTTTTCCATATCAGAATTTAAAAGCTATTAACTTTTGTAACCAAATGATATATGCAACAGACATCACTGGCTCTTAATCTCATTCTGACTTCTATCCCTAGGGTATGTTGAAAATTCAGTGAACCTTAGGCATGGGATGAGGAAGGAGGTATAGCTTCAGAATAAGGATGATGAAGGTATGAAGCTCAGGGATAGCATAGGATTACTGCACATTACTTTTTTACGAAGAAAGAGGTATAAGAAAACGAAACACCTGGAACTCTAATGGTGTTGGTTATTTTGGGGGCCATGTCAAGTGTTCCTGAGTAAAAATGTCAAGTGTCCTGTGTTAAAATAGCTTTAACGAACCATTCTGTGCCTTCCAGGAAATATGGAAAATTGTTTTTTAAAGAAAAGGTTTTCTTAACCAAAGTAAGAAATATAATAGGTTACCTATAATAGAGGGACATTTTAAAGATACACTAAGACCAGTATGTTGAAATCACTGGGATCCAGAACCTAGATAATATGTATTTGATAAATGAATAACTGAGACACAAAATAATTTTCTAACAGTTAAGACTGCCTTGGGAAACAGTGGGTCCCAAGAATAAAGTTATTCAAACATAAACTTAGATGCTATAGAAAAGAATTCTAGTAGCATATGAGTTGTTAATCATTTATGGCTTCTCCTGAACGCCAAATTCAACAATCATTATAAACATTGCCTCAACTCAAATTGGTAGCAAACTTTTCGTACTGAAATATGAAACAAGATTCCATATTGAGTAAGGCATAGCCCGTTGTAGAACACAGATTTTGTGATAATGCCAAGATACACATTGAAGAAACTCTACTACCCAAAGTTGATTTAATATTTGTTCAAAACTATTTATTGGGTACCTGCTATGTTCAAGGCATTGTTTATTAGTACTGCTGATATTTTTTTGAACTAAAATCCATAAAATTCCAAATAGAAAGTGTATTTTATTAAAAGACAAATAATGAACAAACAAACAAATACATATAAAAATGGCAGGTTACAATGAGTTTGATATCTAAAACAAAAAGTATAGAGAGAGGTACAGAGTGATGAAAGATAATGATGGCTTTTAATAGAGTGAAAGAATCCTTGAGAAAGAAGATAACTGAGTAAAGATCTGTATGAAGCAATGGAGCAAACAAAGAGATGATAGGAAGGAAAGTCTTTCCAGACAGAAGGAAGAGACGATAGACAGGCCCTGAAGAAGCGAACAACTTTATGTGGTTAAAGAGTAGTATTAATACCAGTAGGGGAGAAGCAGAGTAATTTAGGAGAGAGTTACGGGAGAAAAATTTAAAGAGGGTGTGGGGCAAGATGATCTAGGGCTTCAAGGAGTAAGGCAAGTAGTTCAGATTTTAATCTAATTGTGTAGGGAGGAAGTCTTTCGGAGGTTTAAACAGGGAAATGATATAATCTTATGTGTATATTTTTAAAATACTGTAGGTATTTAAAAATACTTACAGTATTTCAGGAATAGACTGTAGGGGAATAAGAATACAAGTAAGGAAACAGAAGACTTCAGTACTCTATACAAGATAAGGATGGCTTAAACTAGGGTGGTAGCAGTGTTTGGTAACTGGTTTATATTTTGAACGTAGCTCTTTCAGGAATTTTTTGTCTGGAGAGGATATGGAGCTGTAGGAAAGAGAGGAATCAAGAACAAATCCTGGATTTGTGGGCTATGAAACCTGGGTAAAGGTGGCAATATTTTCTAAATGGGAAGACCACATGAAGAAAGTTTTTTGTGTGATTATTTATTTGGCAAGTGCAACAAGATAATTAAGACTTATCTTTTATTTCTGTTAATTTGGAGAAGCTTATTAGGCATCCAACTGGTAATGTTGAGAAAGTAGTTGGTTCTGTTACTCTGGATGTCAGGACAGAGTCAGAGCTGTAATTATTAATTTTGGAGATCTTACCATGCGGATTCCATTTAAACCATGAGACTTAATGTGATTACCCAGAGTGGCAGTTTGGGAAAAGAGCAGAAAATCAAGGACTGAATGCTGTGGGAGAAAACACTAACAATGAAGTCAATGAGTTAAGAGAAAGAGGAGAAGAGTATGGTAACTTGAAAGCCAACTGAGAAAATGAGAGACTACTTACTATGTATGACAAATCATACAGAGATAAAGAAATATGATTAATTTTTCTGGCTAGACTGCTTCTAACACACTGCTCAGAAGACATCCATGCACAATTCAGCATGTTCATACTGTTTAACATTACAAAGGACTCTGTCTTCAAAACCAAATGATTAATTCCAACAAGTACGGCTCCCAGTTAGAACAACTGAAAGCAGATGAAAAGCATCCACAATTAGTCAACAGAAAATGCATAATCTTCCATCAGCATAATGCAAGACCCCATGTTTCACTGATGACCAGGCAAAAACTGTTACAGTTTGGCTGGGAAATTCTGATTCAACCACCGTATTAACCAGACACTGCACCTTCAGATTTCCATTTACCTTGGTCTTTACAAAATTCTCTTAATGGAAAAAATTTCAATTCCCTGGAAGACTGTAAAAGGCACCTGGAACAGTTCTTTGCTCAGAAAGATAAAATGTTTTGGGAAGATGGAATTATGAAGTTGCCTGGAAAATGGCAGAATGTAGTGGAACAAACAGGTGAATATGCTGTTCAATAAAGTTCTTGGTGAAAATGAAAAATGTGTCTTTTATTTTTACTTAAAAAACCAAAGGCATTTTTTGGCCCACTGAATACTACAGAATGAAACTTGGGCCATATTATTAAGGGTCTTGAATTTCAGGATTTGGGGGGAAATGTTCATTTTATATGAAATCTGAGCTTCAGAGAAATTTTTCTGGAAGTAATAGTGAATTAGAAAAAGAAGACATTAGAGACACAGTAGCAGGCTATTTGATTATTCAACATTTAAAAAACTGAAAAATTGATTTGTATTTGAAGAGCAGGCATGATATACAGAGGAAAATATACAGCAAGGAGGTAAGAATGTATGACCATGGTTCAGTAGGGTCTTTGGAAATAGAGAAATATATTGGAGGCTCCCAGGCTACGAGATACTGGTTGAAATATTGAAGAGAGTAAAAAGAAAGAGAGGAAAAGTAAAGAATGTATCAAACTTGATAATATCTATATTTAGAGGAGGAAGAGTAACAACTCAAAAGTTGAGAAGGATGGAAGCAAGGATCATGACAGGGAGATCAGGTAGTAATGTTAAAGAAATAACAAATCCTCACATTTGATTATTTGGGGGTCAAATGAAGGTGTGTTTGTAGCCTGTAAGAGGATGACCTGGGACTTTCCTGGTGGTGCAGTGGTGAAGAATCCACCTGCCAATGCAGGAGACACAGGTTTGAGCCCTGGTCCAGGAAGATCCCGCATGCCATAGAGTAACTAAGCCCGTACACCACAACTACTGAGCCTGCGCTCTAGAGCCCACGAACGACAACTACTGAGCCCGTGTGCAACAACTACTGAAGCCCGTGTGCCTAGAGCCCATGCTCTGCAATAAGAGAAGCCACTGCAATGAGAAGCCTGCGCACTGCAATGAAGAGTAGCCCTCGCTTGCCACAACTAGAGAAAGCCCGTGTGCAGCAACAAAGACCCAATGCAGCCAAAATTAAATTAATTTAAAAAAATAATGTATCCTTTGAGAAATTAAAAAAAATAAAGATGACCTTTTTTTACAAATTACTGTCTAAATTGGGACACTACTGAAAGGAGATACCAACAATAATCATGATAATTGATCTATAACCACTATAAAAGTAAAATTGTCCCTGGAATGCTGGATATACAGTCACTCTGGATAAGAGGCGTGAGTTGGGAAACAATTACAAGCTATATAGCTGCTAACAGGAGAGTAAACACTTGGTGAACTCAGAGAATAGAGAATAAAATCAAGAGCACAAGCAAAGAGAAGCTTCAAGAGGGTAGAAGAATAATACACGGAGATCACCTTCCTCCCCACAAATACATCAAAAATACATCTACATGTGGAACAATTCCTACAGAATAACTACTGAACGCTGGCAGAAGACCTCAGACTTCCCAAAAGGCAAGAAACTCCCCACATACCTGGGTAGGGCAAAATAAGAAAGAAAAAACAGAGACAAAAGAATAGGGATGGGACCCACACCTCTGGGAGGGAGCTGTGAAGGAGGAAAAGTTTCCACACACTAGGAAGCCCCTTCACTGGTGGAGACTGGGGGTGGCTGGGTGGGAAGCTTCAGAGACACAGAGGAGAGCACAGCAACGGGGGTGCGGAGGGCAAAGCAAAGAGATTCCCGCACTGAAGATCAGTGCCAACCAGCACTCACCAGCCTGAGATGCTTGTCTGCTCACCCACTGGGGCGGGTAGGGGCTGGGAGCTGAGGTTTGGGCTTCGGAGGTCAGACTCCAGGGAGAGGACTGGGGTTGTCTGCATGAACACAGCCTGAAGAGGGTTAGTGCGCCACAGCTAGCCAGAAGGGAGTCTGGGAAAAAGTCTGGACCTGCCGAAAAGGCAAGAGGCCGTTGTCTCGGGGTGCACAAGGAGAGGGGATTCATTCCCTGTGTGCCCACAGAAGGGAGAGCACCACCTAAGCAAGTTCCAGAGATGGGCACAAGCCACAGCTAACAGCTCGGACCCCAGAGATGGGCGTGAAACACTAATGCTGCTGCCACTTCCAACAAAAATCCTGTGTGCAAGCACAGGTTACTACCCACATTGCACCCCCTGGAAACTGTGCAGCCCGCCACTGCCATGGTCCTGAGATCCAGGGACAACTTCCCCAGGAGAACACATGGCATGCCGCAGGCTGCTGCAATGTCACGCTGGCCTCTGCCAACACAGGCTTGCCCTGCATTCCAATTATGACCACTGAACCCCTCCCTCTCCCCAGCCTCAGAGAGCAACAGAGTCATAATCAGCCTCTGCTTTAACCCCCTCCTGGTTGGGCAGGGAACAGACGCCTGAGGGGGGCCTAGACGCAGTGGCAGGGGCAAAACCAAAAACAAAACTAAAACCCAGGAGCTGTGTGAACAAAGAAGGGAAAGGGAAATTTCTCTGTGCAGCCTCAGGAGCAGCAGATTAAATCCCCACAATCAACTTCATAAACCGTGCATCTCTGGAATACCTGAATAGACAACAAATGTTCCCAAAATTGAGGCAGTGGACTTTGGGAGCAACTGTAGACTTGGGCATTGCTTTCTGTGTCTGATGTCTTTTTGGTTTTATGTTTATCTTAGCGTACTTTTTAGTGCTTGTTATCATTGGTGGATTTGTTTATTGGTGTGATTGCTCTCTTCCATTTTTTAAAAATTTTATTATTTTTTCCCTTTCTTCTCTTTTTCTCAGTGTGTATGTGTATGTTTCTTTGTGTGATTTTGTCTGTTTAGTTTTGCTTTTAACATTTGGTTGGAGGTTCTATCTGTTCATTTTTTTGTTTTTGGTTTATTTCTTCCTTTTCTTCCAAGCTATGTGGCCAGCAGGATCTTGGGGCTTCAGCCAGATGTTGGGTCTAAGCCTCCAAGGTGGGAGAGCCGAGACCAGAACATTGGACCACAAAAGGCCTCTCGGCCCCACGTAATATCAATAAGCAGGAGCTCTCCCGAGATCTCCATCTCAACATTAAGACCCAGCTCCACACAATGGCCAGCAAGCTGCAGTGCTGTACACCCCATGCCAAACAACTAGCAAGACAGGAACACAACCCCACCCATTAGTACAGAGGCTGCCTAAAGTCATACTAAGCTCACAGACACCCCAAAACACACAACCAGAAACAGCTCTACCCATCAGAAAGACAAGATCCATCCCCTCTCACCAGAGCACTGGCACCAGTCTCGTCCAGCAGGAAGCCTGTACAAGCCACTGAACCAACCTCACCCACTGGGGGCAGACACTAAAAATAATGGGAACTACGACCTGTAGCCTGTTAAAAGGAGACCCCAAACACAGTAAGTTAAACAAAATGAGAAGACAGAGAAATGTACAGCAGATGAAGGAGCAAGTAAAAAATCACAGGACCAAACAAATGAAGAGGAAACAGGCAGTCTACCTGAAAAAGAATTCAGAATGATAGTAAAGATGATCCAAAATCTCAGATATAGAGGGGAGAATATATAAGAAACGTTTAACAAGGACCAAGAAGAACTAAAGAGGAAAGAAACAATAATGAACAACACAATAAATGAAATTAAAAACACTCTAGAAGGACTCAATAGCAGAATAACTGAGGCAGAAGAACGGATAAGTGACCTGTTAGACAAAATAGTGGAAATAACTGCTGCAGAGTAGAATAGAAGAAAAAGAGTTAAAAGAATTGAGGACAGTCTCAGAGACATCCAGAACAATATTAAATGCACCAACATTCAAATTATAGGGGACCAAGAAGAAGAGAAAAAGAAAGGGTCTGAGAAAATATTTGAAGAGATTATACTCAAAAACTTCCCTAATAGGGGAAAGGAAATAGTCAATCATGTCCAGGAAGCGCAGAAAGTCCCATACAAGATAAATCCAAGAAGAAACATGCCAAGACAGATATTAATCAAACTATCAAAGATTAAATACAAAGAAAAAGTATTAAATGCAGCAAGGGAAAAGCAACAAATAACATGCAAGGGAATCCCCATAAGGTTTAAAGCTGATTTTTCAGCAGAAACTCTGCAAGCCAGAAGGGAGTAGCAGGACATATTTAGAGTGATGAAAGGAAAAAAAACTACAACCAAGATTACTCTGCCCAGCAAGGATCTCATTCAGATTTGACGGAGAAACTAAAACCTTTACAGACAACCAAAAGTTAAGAGAATTCAGCACCAGCAAACCAGCTTTACAACAAATGCTAAAGGAACTTCTCTAGGCAGGAAACACAAGAGAAGGAAAAGACCGACAAGACTAAACCCAAAACCATTAAGAAAATGGTAATAGGAACATACATATCGATAAATACCTTAAATGTAAATGGATTAAATGCTCCAACCAAAGACATAGACTGGCTGAATGGATACAAAAACAAGACCTGTATATGCTGTCTACAAGAGAACCACTTCAGACCTAGGGACACATACAGGCTGAAAGTGAGGGGATGGAAAAAGATATTCCATGCAAATGGCAAGCAAAAGAAAGCTGGAGTAGCAATTCTCATATCAGACAAAACAGACTTTAAAATAAAGGCTATTACAAGAGATAAAGAAGGACACTACTTAATGATCAAGGGATCAATGCAGGATGAAGATACAACAATTATAAATATTTATACACCCAATAGAGGAGCTCCTTAATACATAAGAAAAATGCTAACAGCCATAAAAGGGGAAATCAACAGTAACAGAATAATAGTGGGGGCTTTAACACCCCACTTTCAACAATGGACAGATCATCCAAAATGAAAATAAAGAAACATAAGCTTTAAATGACACTTTAGAGCGGAAGAAATCAACTGATATTTATAGGACATTCCATCCAAAAACAACAGAAAAAACTTTCTTCTCAAGTGTTCATGGAACACTTTCCAGGATAGATCATATCTTGGGTCGCAAATCAAGCCTTGGTAAATTTAAGAAAATTGAAATCATATCAAGTATCTTTTCTGACAATGCTATGAGACTAGATATCAATTACAGGGGAAAAAATCGGTAAAAAATAGAAACACATGGAGGCTAAAAAACACACTACTAAATAATCAAGAGATCACTGAAGAAATCAAAGAGGAAATCAAAAAATACCTAGAAACAAATGACAATGAAAACACAATGTCTCAAAACATATGGGATGCAGCAAAATCTGTTCTAAGAAGGAAGTCTATAGCAATACAGTACTACCTCAAGAAACAAGAAAAGTCTCAATTAAATAATGTAACCTTATACCTAAAGCAATTAGAGAAAGAAGAACACACACAAAAAAAACCCTCCAAAGTTAGCAGAAGGAAAGAACTCATAAAGATCAGATCAAAAATAAATGAAAAAGAAATGAAGGAAACAATAGCAGATCAATAAAATTAAAAGTTGGTTCTTTGAGAGTGTAAACAAAATTGATAACCCATTAGCCAGACTCATCAAGAAAAAAAGGGAGAAGACGCAAATCAACAGAATTAGAAATGAAAAAGAAGTAACAACTAACCCTGCAGAAATACAAAGGATCATGAGAGACTACTACAAGCAACTCTATGCCAATAAAATGGACAACCTGGAAGAAATGTACAAATGCTTAGAAAAGTACACTCTTCCAAGACTGAATCAGGAAGAAACAGAAAATATGAACAGACCAAACACAAGCACTGAAATTGAAACTGTGATTAAAAATCTTCCAACAAACAAAATCCCAGGACCAGATGGCTTCACAGGTGAATTGTATCAAACATGTAGAGAAGAGAAAACACCTATTCTTTTCAAATTCTTCCAAATATAGTAGAGGAAGGAACACTCTCAAACTCATTCTACGAGGCCACCATCACCCTGATACCAAAAGCAGGCAAAGATTTCACAAAATAAGAAAACTACAGGCCAATATCACTGATGAACATAGATGCAAAGCCCTCAACAAAACACTAGCAAACAGAATCCAACAGCACATTAAAAGGATCATACACCATGATCAAGTGCGGTTTATTCTAGGAATGCAAGGAATAAATATACGCAAATCAATGTGATACACCATATTAACAAATTGAAGGAGAAAAACCATATGATAATTTCAATAGATGTAGAAAAAGCTTTCAACAAAATTCAACACCATTTAGGATAAAAACTCTCAAGAAACTGGGCATAGAGGGAAATTACTTCAACATAATAAAGGCCATGTATGACAAACCCACAGGCAACATCGTTCTCAAAAGTGAAAAACTGAAACCATTTCCACTAAGATGAGGAACAAGATAAGGTTGCCCACTCTCACCACTATTATTCAACATAGTTTTGGAAGTTTTAGCCATGGCAATCAGAGAAGAAAAAGAAATAAAAGGAATGCAAATTGGAAAAGAAGAAGTAAAACTATCACTGTTTGCAGACGACATGATACTATACATAGAAAATCCTGAAGATGTTACCAGAAAACTACTAGAGCTAATCAATGAATTTGGTAAAGTAGCAGGATACAAAATTAATGCAAAGAACTCTCTTGCATTCCTATACACTAATGAGGAAAAATCTGAGAGTGAAATCAAGAAAACATTCCCATTTACCATTGCAACAAAGAGAATAAAATACCTAGGAATAAACCTACCTAAGGAGACAAAAGACCTGTACGCAGAAAATTATAAGACACTGATGAAAGAAATTAAAGATGATACAAATAGATGGAGAGATATACCATGTTCTTGGATTGGAAGAATCAACATTGTGAAAATGACTCTACTACCCAAAGCAATCTACAGATTCAATGCAGTCCCTATCAAACTACCACTGGTATTTTTCACAGAACTAGAACAAAAAATTTCACAATTTGTATGGAAACACAAAAGACCCCAAATAGCCAAAGCAATCTTGAGAAACAAAAATGGAGCTGGAGGAATCAGGCTCCCTGACTTCAGATTATACTACAAATCTACAGTAATCAAGATGATAGGGTACTGGCACAAAAACAGAAATATAGATCAATGAAACAGGACAGAAAGCCCAGAGTTAAACCCATGCAAATATGGTCACCTCATCTTTCATAATGGAGGCAAGAATATACAATGGAGAAAAGACAGCCTCTTCAATAAGTGGTGCTGGGAAAACCGGACAGCTACATGTAAAAGAATGAAATTATAACACTTCCTGACACCATACACAAAAATAAACTCAAAATGGATTAAAGACCTAAATGTAAGGCCAGACACTATAAAACTCTTAGAGGAAAACATAGGCAGAACATTCTATGCCACAAATTCTAGCAAGATCCTTTTTGACCCACCTCCTAGAGAAATGGAAATAAAAACAAAAATAACCAAATGGGACCTAATGAAACTTCAAAGCTTTTGCACAGCAAAGGAAACCATAAACAAGACCAAAAGACAAACCTCAGAATGGGAGAAAATATTTGCAAATTAAGCAACTGACAAAGGATTAATCTCCAAAATATACAAGCAGCTCGTGCAGCTCCATATTAAAAAAACAGTCAACCCAATCAAAAATGGGCAGAAGACCTAAGTAAACATTTCTCCAAAGAAGATATACAGATTGCCAACAAACACATGAAAGGATGCTCAACGTCACTAGTCATTAGAGAAATGCAAATCAAAACCACAATGAGGTATCACTTCACACTGGTCAGAATGGCCATCATCAAAAAATCTACAAACAATAAATCCTGGAGAGGGTGTGGAGAAAAGGGAACCCTCTTGCACTCTTGGTGGGAAAGTAAATTGATACAGCCACTATGGAGAACAGTATGGAGGTTCCTTATAAAACTAAAAACAGAACTATCATATGACCCAGCAATCCCACTCCTGGGCATATACCCTGAGAAAAACTGTAATTCAAAAAGAGTCATGTACCACAATGTTCATTGCAGCACTATTTACAATAGCTAGGACATGGAAGTAACCTAAGTGTCCATCGACAGATGAAGGGATAAAGAAGATGTGGCACATATATACAATGGAATATTACATAAAAAGAAACAAAACTGAGTTATTTGTAGTGGGGTGGATTGACCTAGAGTCTGTCATATGGAGTGAAGTAAGTCAGAAAGAGAGAAAACAAATACTGTATGCTAACACACATATATGGAATAAAAAAAAAAATGGTTCTGATGAACCTGGGGCAGGATAGGAATAAAGACGCAGATGTAGAAAATGGACTTGAGGACACATGGAGGAGGAAGCGTAAGCTGGGATGAAGTGAGGGAGTGGCATGTACATATATACACTACCAAAAGTAAAATAGATAGCTAGCGGGAAAGAGCTGCAGAGCATAGGGAGATCAGCTTGGTGCTTTGTGACCACCTAGAGGAGTGGGATAGGGAGGTGTGAGGGAGGCGCAAAAGGGAGGGAATATGGCGATATGTATATACATATAGCTGATTCACTTTGTTGTACAACAGAAATTAACACAACATTGTAAAGCAATTATACTTCAATAAAGATGTTAAAATAAATAAAGTAAAATACTACTTTTCATTGACATTGCACCTGGTCACTCCAGAGCTCTGATGGAGATGTGCAATGGGATTTATGTTGTGTTCATGCTTGCTAATGTAACATTCTTTCTGCAGCCTATGGAGCAAGGACTAATTTTAACTTTCAAGTCTTATTATTTAAGAAATACATTGCATAAGGCTATCACTGCCATAGATAGAGATTCTTCTGAGGGATATGGGCAAAGGAAATAGAAAAATTTTTGGAAAGGATTTACCATTCTGGATTTCATTAAGAATATTTATGATTCATGGAGAGAGGTCAAAATATCAACATTAACAGGTGTTTGGAAGAAGTTGATTCCAACCCTCATGGATGACTTTGAGAGGTTCAAGACTTCAGTGGAGGAACTGTTGGCAGCTATGGTGGAAATAGCAAGAGAATTAGACATGAAGCCTGAAGATGTGACTGAATTACTCCAATCTCATGATAAAACTTTACAGACGAGGAGTTGCTACTTACAGATGAGCAAAGAAAGTGGTTTCTTGGATGGAATCCGCTCCTGGTGAAGATGCTGTGAAGACTGTTGAAGTGATAGCAAAGATTTAGAAAATTACATAAACTTAGTTGATAAAGCAGTGGCAGGATTTGAGAGGACTGACAACAATTCTGAAAGAAGTTCTGCCGGTAAAATCGTATCAAACTGCACTGCAATGCTACAGATAAATCATTCATGAAAGGAAGAGTCAACTGATGCTGCAAACTTCATTGTTGCCTCATTTTAAGAAATTGCCACAGATACCTGCTACCTTCAGCAACCACCACCTGATTAGTCAGCAGCCATCACCGTGGAGGCAAGATCCTCTACCAGCAAAAGGATTATGACTCACTGAAGGTTCACATGATGATTAACATTTTTAGCAATGAAGTATACTTTTATTTATTAAGGTATACATACTGTATTTTTAGCCATAATGCTATTTCACAGTTAATAGACTATAGTATATTGTAAAAATAACTTTTTTTATGCACTGGGAAACCAAAGAATTAGTGTGACTAACTTTATTGCAACATTCACTTTATTGTAGTGGTCTGGAACTGAACCCACAGTATCTCTGAGGTATGCGTGTATATATATTATAAACATAACATTTTGAGGCTTCAAAAAAAAAAAACCAAGCAGATTAGTTCATTTTGATAAGAAAGGGGGAGTGAGTGCTCTTCCTAAACACCAACAGAGTAAGAACACAATGGCCCAGAGGCATTAATAAATGGAAAAGAAGGACTTCCTTGTAGGAAGCCTCAATCATTTCAGTAAAGTAGGCCAGGAGATCAACTAATAAAACAGGAAGGTGGAGTTGGAGATTTGAAGACAGCTGAAAACTTTTCTAAAGGACCACTCTTGGAAATGGTGCAGGAAGTCATTATACATTTTAAATGCAAGTGCCACCAAGTATGATCAAGGTCCCACTCAGATTTTTGACTCTCCAGAAAGATAAATAATTCTCATAATAATGGCTACAATCTATTGATTATTTACTCCATGCTCTACTCTAAGTGCTTTACCTGAGCAACTTCATTTTAATCTCAAAACAACCCTATGAAATAAATGGTATCATTATTTCCATTTACAAATGAGGACACCGAGGTACAGAGTGTTTAACAGTAATCATCAAAGGCTACGCAGCTAGGATGTAAGGAGTCATGATTCAAATTTAGCTAATCTGGCTTCAGAACCCAAGGTTTTGACCACTGAGAGCTCTGACTCTGTTTTGAGGTCATAAACAGGTTTCAGAGTGATATTTATTCTTAGAAGCAAGTAAAAAGAGTTTCACAAGATTATACACATATCTGAGGAAAGCCAAATGGAAAGCATTGACCAGGGAAGCCTCTCTCACTGGCTACATCTATTGAGGCTTCCACCATGATCTGAAATGATGCTGTCATTTGATACCAAATGGGATGTAAGTCAGTCTGTCACAGGAAGGTTTATACTACATTGGCCTATAGTTCTACACATGAAAAGATGGTTTTAGCCTGTAGGGTATCATTTACTAGCAGGGTATTTTCAGCACTTCAGAGAATATCAATCAGGAATCACTGAAAGCTGAAATGTGCTTTCCTGAAGTGAGCAAGCTGGTACAATAATTCTTAAATCCTTTGTTGTCGGGAGGGAAATTTCTATGGGTTTCATCATAAAAATATTTTATACTACAGCTAGTAAAAAGCCCTATCAATCTAAGATGTAACAGTAGTATTTTATGGTTTGGTTGCTAGGTAATAAATGCACACTGAAAAATGCAGTTTGGAGGAAAAAATGCCTCAATAAAGAGAATTCCCCTAAGGTGTGGGATAACGATCTCAACTAATATTTTACATTAAATAAATCAAATCCAGGAGTTCCTAAGAAACTTACAACGTTCATCACAGCTTTCCAGAAAACGTAATCTTTAGGATCTTTACCTTTATTTATTCTAGCACCTTGCACAGTGCTTGACCTATAATAATTTGTCAATAAATAATTATCAAATAAATAATGTCTGTTTCTATTTTGTAAATTCTAAACTGTATATGGACTACTAAATGAACATGGTTTTTGTTATGATATTTTTTTAAGATTTTTCTTCTTTTCCCATTAAAATTGTATGTACACCTGATAAGGTTCTATGTATTTAATCGCCTTTTGCATCTGAAAGTAGTGGATTTTTGTATGCAGGTAATGTTATTCAGTCATCAATTGATCAGGCTGACTTTGATACATAATAATTACTTTCTAGACAAATAATACCTTAAGGCCAAATTTCACATTTTAAAAACTCTCTGTAATTTATAGAATTCAATAGACGATTAGAAAACGTGGTATAGAGAACAGGGGTCACAAAATCAAATATCTACAGGTGCCTGGAGGAAACAACATGAGTAAAGGGATGGGTGTGGAATGGGATAGGAATGGAGTTTCAATGGTTAATTGTAGGAGAGCCTGTCTAAAGAGGGTGGCTATTACTTGTGCCAAAGACCTTTGCCATGAGTGATTATTTTAAGAGGGATTCTAGAAGAGTTAATTTTAATGTTCAATCTCCTGATTTTTAAAAAAATGTTTCAACACATTCAATAAAATTTAAAACAGTATACAAGAAAAAAACACTCTTGGGGAACTAAGAGACAGGGCTGACAGTTACTTCTATGTATGAGTTCACAGCCCCTCTAAATTGAGGTCACAGTCTTGGCAGGTGAAGGTGTTGAAACTTACTCAAGTTTGTTATGACTTCTTTGTATTTGTTGAATCAACTCCTGTTTTTATAAAATGTTTTAATAAATTTCCTCATTTGCTTCTTATTGTAAATAAACTACACCCTGAAAGCCTCTAAAGAACATTCATAAAGATTGAAGCAGAGTTAAAGAATAAAAGCTATAGTCTTTCTTCTTAAAAAGAAAAACATGATTAATGCAATCCCACTATGGGCATATACAAATATGTGGGCAAATGCAAATATTGAAGAATCCTTGCATCCCTGTGAAAATCCCACTTGATCATGGTGTATGATCCTTTTAACGTGTTGTTGGATTCTGTTTGCTAGTATTTTGTTCAGGATTTTTGCATCTGCATTCATCAGTGATATTGGTCTATAATTTTCTTTTTTGTTATATCTTTTTTTGGTTTTGGTATCAGGGTGATGGTGTTGTCGAATGAATTTGGGAGTGTTCCTCCCTCTGCAATTTTTTTTTTAACAGTTTGAGAAGGATCAGTGTTAGTTCTTCTCTAAATGTTTGACAGAATTTGCCTGTGAAGCCATCTGGTCCTGAACTTTTGTTTGTTGGAAGATTTTTAATTATGGTTTCAATTTCATTACTTGTCATATGTCTGTTTATATTTTCTAATTCCTAATTTAGTTCAGTCTTGGACAACTGTACCTTTCCAAGAATTTGTCTATTTCTTAATGGTTGTCCATTTTATTGGCATAGAGTTGTTTGTAGTAGTCCCTTATAATCCTTTGTATTTCTGCAGTGTCAGTTGTGATTTCTCCTTTTTCATTTCTAATTTTATTGATTTGCATCCTCTCCCTTTTTTTCTTGATGAATCTAGTTAAGGGTTTATCAATTTTGTTAATCTTCTCAAAGAACCAGCTTTTAGTTTTATTGATATTCATTTCTATTTCATTTATTTCTTCTCTGATCTTTATGATTTCTTTCCTTCTACTGACTTTGGGTTTTCTTTGTTCTTCTTTCTCTAGTTGTTTTAAGTGTAGGGTTAGATTGTTTGAGATTTTTCTTGTTTCTTGAGGTGAGATTGAATTGCTATAAACTTCCCTCTTAGAACTGCTTTTGCTGCATCCCATAGGTTTGGGCTCATCGTGTTTTCATTGTTATTTGTTTCTATGTATTTTTTTATTTCTTCTTTGATTTCTTCAGTGATATCTTGGTTATTTAGTAACTGTGCACTGTTTAGTCTCCATGTATTTGTGCTTTTTACAGTTTTTTTCCTGTAATTTATTTCCAATCTCATAATGCTGTGGTCAGAAAAGATGCTTCATACAATTTTCTTAAATTTTCTGAGGCTTCATTTGTGACCCAAGACATGATCTATCTTGGAGAACGTTCCATGTGCCGTTGAGAAGAAAGTGTATTTTGCCACTTTTGGGTGGAATGTTCTATAAATATCAATTAAACCTATGTGGTCTATTGTGTCATTAAAAGCTTGTGTTTATTTACTTTCTGTTTGGATGATCTGTCCATTGGTGTAAGTGGGGTGTTAAAGTCCCCCACTATCATTGTGTTACTGTCAATTTCTCCTTTCATGGTTGTTAGCATTTGCCTTATGTATTGAGGTGCTATGTTGGGTGCATAAACATTTATAATTGTTTTATTTTCTTCTTGGAATGATCCTTTGATCATTATGTAGTGTCCCTCCTTATCTCTTGTAAGAGTCTTTATTTTAAAGTCGATTTTATCTGACACGAGTACTGCTACTCCAGCTTTCTTTTGATTTCCATTTGCATGGAGTATCTTTTTCCATCCCTTCACTTTCATTCTGTGTGTGTCCCTAGATCTAAAGTGGGTCTCTTGTAGACAGCATATACATGGGTCTTGTTTTTTTGTATCCATTCAGTCAGTCCGTGTCTTTTGCTTGGGGCATTTAATCCATTTACATGCAAGCTTATTATCAATATATATCTTCCCATTACCATTTTCTTAATTGCTTTGCCTTTGTTTTTGTGGGTCTTTTTCTTCTCCTTGTTTCCTGCCTAGAGAAGTTTCTTTAGCATTTGTTGTAAAGCTGGTTTGGTGGTGCTGAATTCTCTTATCTTCTGCTTGTCTGGAAGGCTTTTGACTTCTCCATCGATTCTGAATGAGATCCTTGCTGGGTAGAGTCATCTTGGTTGTATGTTTTTCTCTTTCATCACTCTAAGTATATCCTGCCACTCCCTTCTGGCCTGCAGAGTTTCCACTGAAAAATCAGCTGATAACCTTATGGGGATTCCTCTGTGTTATTTTTTGTTTTTCCCTGCTTTTAATATTTTTTCTTTGAATTTAATTTTTGTTAGTTTATTGATATGTGTCTTGGTGTGTTCTTCCTAGGGTCTATCTGGTATGGGACTCTCTGTGCTTCCTGGACTTGGGTGACTATTTCCTTTCCCATGTTAGGGAAGTTTTTGCCTATAATCTCTTCAAATATTTTCTCAGACCCTTTCTTTTTCTCTTCTTCTTCTGGGACCCCTATAATTTGAATGGTGGTGCATTTAGTGTTGTCTCAGAGGTCTCTGAGATTGTCTTCAATTCTTTTCATTCTTTTTTCTTTATTCTGTTCCTTGGCAGTTTTTTACACCATTTTGTCTTCCAGCTCGCTTATTCATTCTTCTGCCTCAGTTATTCTATTATTGATTCCTTCTAGTGTATTTTTCATTTCAGTTATTGTGTTGTTCATCTCTGTTTGTTCTTTAGTTCTTTTAGATCTTCATTAAATATTTTTTGTTTTTTTCTCAATCTGTGCCTCCATTCTATTTCCAAGATTCTGGATCATCTTTACTATCGTTATTCTGAATTCTTTTTCAGGTAGATTGCTTATTTCCTCTTCATTTATTTGGTCTTGTAGGTTTTTACCTTGCTCCTTCATCTGTGACACAATTTTTTGCCTTCTTTTTTTTTTTTAATGAGTGGGATTGTGTTCCTGTTATACTGGTTGGCCTGAGGCTTCCAACCCTGGAGTTTGTAGGCTATTGGGTAGAGCTGGGTCTTGGTGCTGAGATGAGGAACTCCGTGAGACCTCACTCTGATGAATATTCCTTGGGGTCTGAGGTTCTCTGTTAGTCCAGTGGCTCAGACTCAGAGCTCCCACCGCAGGAGCTTTGGCCTGACCCCCAGCTCATGAACCAAGATCCCCCAAACTGTGTAGGGTGGCAAAAAAAAAAGGAAGAAAAAAAATAACAAAGTAAAAAGTAAAATTAGACTAAGAAACTAATAGATATGTTAGAAAGAATATAAAAATATAGATGACTCAACAACCAGAAGGTACATCAGTACCACAATAGTAAAAAAAAGAGGAGGGAAAAGAAAAAGGGGGGGGAAGGCCTTGGCTGTGGAGGGTGGAGCCTAAGCAAGGGTGAGGTTTGGGTGGTGGGCGGGGCCAATGCTCAGGACCCACAGGGCTGGAAAAGGCCCTGGGGGCTGTGTGGTGGGGTGGGGCTTAGGCTCAAGGAACAGAAGGGGCCCAGGTGTGCCCCCCATCCCTTGTCTCAGAGGGCAGGGGACCTCATCTGGGAGCCCAGCAGGCTTCCTGGACTTGAATGGGCAGGGCAAATGCCCTCATCTTCTCTCCTGCTCCTCCTGGAGGGCCCCTTCCACCAGCCTCTCCTGATCTCCCTGGCCTCCCTCCAGGACCCACGTGGCCTGGTGGGCAGGGGATCAGCCTGGGAGCTCAGCAGGCTCCCCGTGCCCGAGTGGGCCAGGCGATCATCCTCCACTCCTCTCCCGCTCTTTCCAGAGAGTCCCTCCTGCCTGTCTCTCCTGATCTCCTGGCCGCAGGGACACTGATCCTGTCTAGCCTCCAATTCTTCTCCCCTCTCAGTCCCCCTATGTCCTACTGGTTCACTTTAGGGTTCCTCCCATCTCTTTGGTCATCAGAGTACCCCACCAGCTGCCAGCAGGCACCCTAGCTGTGGGGAGACACTAACTCTGTGTCTTCCCACACCTCCATCTTGACTCAGCCTCTCAGTTTGTATTTATTTTGATTTAGCTTAGTAGTACTGATCTGGGGATAGATAATAGAGGAAAGGGAATATAAAACAAAAATTTAAAGATCAGAGAGATTGAATTTTGACATTTAGGAGAGTATAAGTTGTTCCAGGTTGAACAAATGGCTTATATGCTTGAATATATAAATTGAACACAGGTTTTTAAAAAATATTTAACAAAATCTAGTCCTCAACAGTGAAACACTTCATTAACCTGTTTACTGAATACCAACAAAATGGAAGGCATGTCTGTATAAGTCATAAGTTAAGTATTTGAATTGTAATAGCTTCTCTTATTAGGAAGCCAATGATTCTCCCAGTACTTCCATATTCCCCAAATGGGCTTAATAATTCACAATGTCATACTTTAAAAATTAGTAGTATCATGCTTATGTCTTTTTTCTCTAGTACCAATCATTCAAAGTATGTCACTATACTATTTTTATTGTTACTTTCATTCATTTTAACACTTTGCTGATTTGCATGTAATGCTTTATGCAAAAACCCTAATAATATCCTCAAGAAATCTCATATAGACATTTTTCAAAAGAAACATTTTTAGAAGTATATGATGTATGGTCATATTCAAAAGCAGCATGATATTTTAACATGCAATACACTTGAAAAAGACTTTTATATTTGTCACAAACTCTTGAACCAAATTACCTGGTTCAAATCGTGGCTCTATCACCTGTTAGCTTAGGCAGAAACAGCCTCTCCCTGTCTCAGTTCACTTTCTGTAGAGATAGTAACAGTTTTAAATGAGAAAATATTTGTAAGGTGTTTGGGACAGGCTATGTTGGCAGAAACAATTGAAGTTTTAAAACAAATCCAAAATCTAAACACTAATACACACAGAGTCCTGAATTGGAGAACATTACAATGGTATTTAAACAAAATGAAATTAAATAGTAATATTTCAATACTGATATGCTAGTTTTAAATTAAAACTTTATCTGTAATAGGTAAAATAACAATGTACATAAAGTCTTAGAAAAATTAGAGGGGTTACAGGAATTTAAATTAGTCAGGAAAGTACTGAGTAGTGATCAGCTTTAAAATTCAGAATTGGATTTTTCCTTTGGTATATGAGGTCTGTGTTGGCCTGTTCCCATCAACTATGATGGAGTTTGGGAAGGGCACTGAGAGAGTCAAAGAAATTAAGTGCTAAATATTTTTACAGCTGTAAAATAATAATAGTATCAGTAATGTACACAGGTGAAATTACATTATAATTTATGTTTTACTTTGATAATGTAAAATATAAGGCTGATAGCAAGGTTTTCTACGTCACGCGATGGTGCTTACCTCCATGTGCTCAGACACTCTACATTAAATAAAGAAAATAATGTCTGAAAGCTTCCAAACGCCAATGAGATACGAAATGATCTGCGCACAGGTTTGAAACCCAGTGTGATTTAACAAACAAGTCAACTCTACTTTACACATCTGATTATATTTTGGGGGAGAAAAATATGCATATATGTATTTACAAGTAATGTAATTTGATGGTTATTTTCCTATTTCAGAGATATGGAATTTTTCCTTAAGCTAATTAAGAAAGATTGACAGGCTCTGCTCAGACTTTGAAATGATCAGTTTTCCTTTGAATTCAGTTATTGGTAGAAAAAAACGGTTTTAATAAACTCAGTGTGACTCTTAATTATAAGGGATGCTCTGCAGGTACGGTTCCATTCCGAGGGTAGGATTCCTCTAGAGCACAGAGGGCAGATGTGTCTTTACAGAACAAAACCCCATAGATTAGTTTTCTCTTGTAATGCTTACTCAAGTCTGCTGCCTAGGACTTGGGAGCAAGTAGGGCCCTATGTAGGTTTGCTTGGTATTCATGTGCACTATATGAAGCAGTCATCTATTTTACAGCTGCATAAAACAGTACATGGATTTCATGATGCAGAAAAGCAGTAGTTTATTCCTCATTTTCCATCATGTAAATTTTCACTGAATAGATTTGCATGAAGAGTCACCCTCTCTTTAAAATACAAATGAAAAATGCCATCATTATACACTTTTCTCTTTCTAAGCCTTTCTTTGTCAGAAGCAAACATTTAAAGGAGAAAAGATGGAAGAACATTCTTTAGGGTAAAATTGCCAGGCAGCACTACAGCTAATTTTACATGCTGCAATAGTAAGGTTTATAGCAGGAATAGAGGAAACGGGTACGGTTTGAAAATAGACCCTTTGTATTCATTAGAAAATGGAGAGAAAAATATTCCTTTTCCCTATAAACTAAGAATTGTGTATAAAATGGTTGGAGCATCCTCAACCTATAAAGATAGTTTATATATTCAAATCAAAGTAAAACTTTGTGAAAGAATCATAAAATACTTTCCTCAGAAGCAATAAATAGAAAAAGATCTGCAACAGACCAAAAACTGAAAGAAAAACCAATTGTCATATATATTAACTGAAATACTTTTTCCTTTTAATTAATTTTTTAAGTTGGACTATAGTTGATTTACAATGTTGTGTTAGTTTCTGCTGTATCTTTTTCCTTTTATTATCAACTCTACTACTTTATATTAATTCATTTCCATCATTAGAGTCATTAATATTAGTGAAAAATGAATCTGATTTTGAGAAATGTTAGAATTTCACACTTTTATTTCCTAGCAGGATGAAATTACAGAATACCTATAATCAAAAAAAGACTTATTTTTTAATCTGGCTTGGCTACAGGTGTTTGGAATATAATATTCAAAGATACATATCACACATAAAAGTTTGAATTTTACATACTAACATAGTATGTGATCAGTGCCAAATGATCTGACAAAAATATGTGGTTATAGGATATACAAGATAGTGCTTTGAGATTATTTTAATGTTTTCAAAGACAACCTCTTAAAGAACTTGTATTAAACTTTGAAGAATAGATACAGAGCAAATAAAAAAGGTGCATTTAAAAAAGAAAGTATGCTAAGACTTAAGTTTCTCAACCATTTGGGACGGGATAATTATGTATTATGGGTGGCTGTCCTGTGTGTTATAGGATGATTAGCTGCATTTCTATACTCTACATCCAAGATGCTGGTAGCACATTTCATTCTTTGCAGTGACAACCAAAACTATCTCCAGATATTGCTAAATGTCCTTGGGGGAGAGGAGAATCATCCCTTGTTGAGAACCCCTGAATAATGGGGATACAAAGTTACATAATGGGATAAAGGATAAGGAAACCAATATTGAAGCACCAAGTTTAGGATAGATTTATGGAGGGCCTACATTATCAGGCTAAGGAGTTTGCAAATCTTATAAACAGTGGGAAACTCTGAAAGTTTCTAAGTAATAAACTAACATAATGTACATTAAACTGTAAGAATATAAAATTTATACTTGTGTGCGTAACAGCATATTGTAGGGATAATAGAACATTAGGAGATCAGTGAGCAGGTTAGACAGTTATCTTAGTATGGAATAACAAGAACAGGAACTAAGATGACAACAATGAAAAGAAGTAGGGGACTTGGAAGCATTGCAATAAAACATTGCAAGGAACAAATGATATAGCCTATGTCCTACCCAGCTTGTAGAACTGGAGGACCCTCAACACTGAAAGTCAAAATAGTATATTATAGAAAAGCCTGGAATTCTATGCTAGATATGGGTTTGTACCACCTAGGCCTGTATAAGTTTGCTCAGTATGCTATAACAAAATACCACAGGCTGGGTGGCTTAGTAGCAGGAATTTATTTTCTTACAGTTCTGGAGACTAGAAGTCCACAATCAAGGTTCAGGCCCATTTAATTTCTGGAGAAGGCTCTTTTCCTGGCTTGCAGAGGGCTATGTTCTCACCATTTCTCACATGGCCTTTATCCAGTACATGTGCAGGGGGACAGTAAGCTCTCTGGTGCCTCTCTTATAAGAACAGTAATCCTATTGGGTCAGGACCTCACCCTTATGACCTCATTTAACCTTAATTACTTCCTCAGAGGTCCAACCTCCAAATAAAACCAAACTGGGGTTTAGGGCTTCAACATACGAATGTTGAGAGGACACAAACATTAAGTTAATAAGAGTTTCTGTTATCGGATCAAGGGCTTAAAATCCTCCATGTCATATAACAAGGAAATCAAGATCTCTAGAGGAAATATAATAAGTATAAAAGCATAAACTTCACACGACATAAAAAAATGAACTCAAAATGAATCAAAGACAAATGTAAGAGCTAAAACTATGAAACATTTAGAAGAGAATGTAGTCATGAAATTTCATCATATGGAATAGGCAACTTTTTCTTTTATATGACACCAAAAGCACAAGCAAGCAAAGTACATAAATTAGACTTCATCAAAATTTCAAAAGTTTGTTTTTCAAGAAACAGTATAAGAAATTGAAAAGGCAACCCACAGCATGGGAGAATATATAAAGAACTCTTAAAACTCAAATATAAAAAGTCAACTAAGTCGAGAGAGAATATCAAGATGGCAGAGTAGGAGGACACTGAGCTCACTTCCCCCACCTCAAAAAAAAGTCTAAGTATGGAGCGGTTCTCACTGAAAACAAACTGGAGACTGGAAGAAAGAATCTTATAAAACCAAGGCTATCAAGAAAGATCCACAGGCAGTCAAGTAGGAAAGGAAGAGAAGCAATTAGGTCCATACCTTCTACCCTGGGATGGAACATAAGAAGAGGAAAGGGGTTACACAGGCTCAGAGATGCTCCCCGGGGAGTGAGTGGTTCAAACCACATATTGGGCACCTCAGCCCTGTGGTGGGACCCTGGGAAGGTGAGTCCTCTTAGCTGGTTTGAAAACCAGTGAGCCTAAAAGGAGGGCTCTAAGAAACCTAGGCTCCACTCATGAAGAGCATGCATACGCTTGCTTACTCCCCATAACAAGATGGGGAAAGCTGACTGAAACTGCCTGGGACTCTGGCTGGCTTCCCATGACCTCCTCACCACGTGCCTCAGGCCACACTGAGCGCCCACTCTGGCCCCTCTTGTGCTGGTGCAGCTTAGCACTAGAGTAAAGGCTGCCAATGCAAAGGAAGGTGTGTAGTTATGCGGGATAAAGTCAGTTCGACCTGCCACTGCATCTGAATGGGGGCAAGGGCAGGCATTACTAGCACTCACAAAGGTGGTAGATTGGGAGCATTCTGGAACTCTGAATGGTGTGCTGGGACCATCCCAGTGCAAACCCTGGCTCACAATAGGGACATGCTCTGACATCTATTGCTCCAGCACTGCTCCCTCGTATGGCAAACATGCTGATTCTGGGAGCCAGGTAAGCACACACTCAGAGGAAATAGAATCAGATTCGACCTGACATTAAGGGCTTCTTCTGCTCCTGCACTTTGGGATCCCACCTCATCACCCACTGAGCATAGGGGAAGCCCAGGCTCACACCTGGCTTTGGCTCTAGCCACTCCATCTCCTGCCCTACCTCCCACCAAGGTGATAGCTGTCAGCATACACTGAGGGAAGATGTGACCTACAGTCACTTCAGATCCAACTCTCCCACAAAAGCCACTGGGCACACGTACCTGCATAGGGAAGCATCCATGCACGGATATACCTTCAAGACGGGGGAAGTTAATTGTTTCACCTAAATTCATAGAGACAGAGAAAGTTTATTAACTGAGAAGACAGAGAAATCTGTTTCAAAGAAAATAACAAGGAAAAAAACCCTGAAAAGACAACTAATGAGACAGGGATAAACAATTAACCAGATAGTGTTCAAAGCATTAGTAATAAGAATGCTAAGTGAACTAGGGAAAAGAATAGATGAACACAGTGAGAATTTTTAACAAGGAACTAGAAAATATAAAAAAAGAACCACTCAGACCTGGAGAATACAATAACTAAAATGAAAAACACACTAAAAGGAATTAACAGCAGACTAGGTGATACAGAAGACTGCATAAGTGATCTGGAAGGTAAAATAATGGAAATCATCCAATCAGAACAGCAAAAAGAAAAACACATTTGAAAAATGAGAACAGCTTAAGAACCTCTGGAACAACATCAAGAACACTAATATTCACATAATAAGGGTCTCAGAAAAAGGAGAGAGAGAGAGATAAAAGCTTTGAAAAGGTATTTGATGGAGTTATAGCTGAAAACTTCCTGAACTTGAAGAAGGAAACAGATATCCAGGTATAGGAAGCACAGAGTCCCAAACAAGATGAGCACGAAGATACCCAAACCAGAATATATCATAGTTAAAATAGTAAAAATGAAAGATAAAAAGAGAATTCTAAAAGCACAAGACAAGAAAAGAGTCACATACAAGGGAGCCCTATTAAAACTATCAGATTATTTTTCTGCAGAAACTTTGCAGGCCAAAAGGGAGTGGCGTGATATATTTAAAGTGCTGAAAGGGAAAAACCTATAACCAAGGATACTCTATTCAGCAAGATTATCATTCAGAATTGAAGGAGAGATAAAGAACTTCTCAGACAAGTAAAAAATTAAAGAGTTCATCAATACAAAACTGACCCTACAAGAAGTTTTAAAACGTTGTCTCTAAGTGGAAAAGAAAAGGCTATGGTAAGAAGAGTTTATAGGAAAGGAAAAATCCCACTAGTAAATGCAAATACATAGTAAAGACTGTGGATCAACCACTTAAATAAGCTATACAAAGATTTAATCTATACAAAGATTAAAAGACAAAAACTGTAAAATCAACTATAACTACAACAAAGAGCTGAGGGATAGACATGAAGATGTAAAAAATGATGTCAAAAACACAAAATGTAGGACCTTCCTGGTGGCACAGTGGTTAAGAATCTGCCTGCCAAAGATGGGGAGACGAGTTTGATCCCTGGTCTGGGAAGATCCCACATGCTGCAGAGTAACTAAGCCCACGCGCCACAATTACTGAAGCCTGCACGCCCCAGAGCCTGTGCACCATAACTACTGAGCCCACGTGCCAAAACTACCAAAGTCCGCGCACTGCAGGGCCCATGTGCAGCAACTACTGAGCCTGCGTGCTGCAACTACTAAAGCCCATGTGCTCTAGGGCCCGCATGCCATGATTACTGAGTCCTGCGCACTCTAAGACCCACATTCTGCAACTACTGAGCCCGTGTGCCACAACTACTGAAGCCTGCATGCTCTAGGGCCCGTGTGCCACAATTACTGAGCCTGCATGCTGCAACTATTGAAGCCCGCATGCCTAGATCCTGTGCTCTGCAACAAGAGAAGCGACCACAATGAGAAGCCCGTGGGCCACAAAAAAGAGTAGCCCCTGCTTGACAAAACTAGAGAAAACCCATGCGTAGCAACAAAGACCCAATGCAGCCAAAAAATAAACAAACAAACAAATAAATAAATGGGGGGGATCTTCAGATGATGGAGGAGTAAGACATGGAGATCATCTTCCTCCCTACAAATACATAAAAAAATACATCTACATGTGGAACAACTCCTACAGAACACCTACTGAACACTGGCAGAAGACCTGACTTACAAAAAGGCAAGAAAATTCCCACGTACCTGGGTAGGGCAAAAGAAAAAAGAAAAAACAGAGACAAAAGAATAGAAACAGGAACCGCACCTCTGGGAGGGAGCTGTGAAGGAGGAAACATTTCCACACACTAGGAAGCCCCTTCACTGGTGGAGATGGAGGGTGGGTGGGGGGGAAGCTTCAGAGCCATGGAGGAAAGCACAGCAACAGGGGTGCAGAGGGCAAAGCAGAGAGATTCCCACACAGAACTCACCAGCCCGAGAGGCTTGTCTGCTCACCCGCCGGGGTGGGCGGGGCTGGGAGCTGAGGCACAGGCTTCAGAGGTCAGATCCCAGGGAGTGGACTGGGGTTGGCTGCGTGAAGACACCCTGAAGGGAGCTAGTGCGCTACAATAGCCAGGAGGGAGTTCGGGAAAAAGTCTGGGCCTGCCGAAGAGGCAAGAGACCATTGTTTCGGGGTGCATGAGGAGAGGGGATTCCTTCCACGTGAGTCCACAGAAGGCAGAGAACTGCCTAAGTGAGCTCCAGAGACAGGCATGAGCTGCAGCTATCAGCTAGGACCCCAGAGACAGGCATGAAGTGTTAACACTGCTGCCGCTGCCACCAAGAATCCTGTGTGCAAGCACATGTCATTACCCACAGTCCCCCTGGGAGCCTGTACAGCCTGCCACTGCGAGGGGCCCGAGATCCATGGACAACTTCCCCGGGAGAATACAGCGCGCCTCAGGCTGTTGCAATGTCATGCTCGGCTCTGCTGCCACGGGCTTGCCCCACATTCCAATTATGACCACCGTACCCCTCCTTCTCCCCTGGCCTGATAGAGCAATAGAGTCATAATCAGCCACTGCTTTAACCCCCTCCTGTCTGGGCAGGAACAGACACCTGAGGGTGACCTACACGCAGAGGTGGGGCTGAAACCAAAGCTAATCCCCAGGAGCTGTGTGAACAAAGGAGAGAAAGGGAAATTTCTCCCAGCAGCCTCAGGAGCAGTGGATTAAATCTCCACCATCAACTTAATGTACCCTGCATCTGTGGAATACCTGAATAGGCAATGAGCGTTCCCAAAATTGAGGCATTGGACTTTGGGAGCAACCGTAGACTTGTGGTTTGCTGTCTGTGACTGATTTGTTTCTGATTTTTATGTTTATCTTAGTTTAGTTTTTAGTGCTGTTATCATTGGTGGATTTGTTTATTGGATTGTTACTCTCTCTTTTAAACTATTTTTTAAATTAATTTTATTTTATTTTAATTTTTCTTCCTTTTCTTCAGAGCCATGTGGCTGACATGGTCTAGGTGCTCTGGTCGGGTGTCAGACCTGAGCCTCTGAGGTAGGAGAGCTGAGTCCAGGACATTGAACCACGAGAGACCTCCTGGCTCCATGTAACATCAGTCAAAAAGACCTCTTCCACAGACTTACGTCTCAAAACTAAGACCCAGCTCCACCCAATGGCCAGCAAACTCCAGTGCTGGATGTGCCATGCCAAATAACTAGCAAGATAGGAACACAACCCCACCCATTAGTAGAGAGGCTGCCTAAACTCATACTAAGTTCACAGACACCCCAAAACACACCACCAGACACAGCCCTGCCCACCAGAGAGACAAGATCCAGCCCCACCCACCAGAGCACAGAGCACCAATCCCCTCCACCAGGAAGCCTACACAAGCCACAGAACCAACCTCATCCACTGGGGGCAGACATTAAAAGTAACAGGAACTACAAACCTATAGCCTGTGAAAATGAGAACCCAAACACAGTAAGTTAAACAAAATGAGAAGACAGAGAAATATGCAGCAGGTGAAAGAGCAAGATAAAAACCCACCAGACCAAACAAATGAAGAGGAAATAGGGAGTCTACCTGAAAAAGAATTCAGAATAATGAGAGTAAAGATGATCCAACATCTCAGATATAGAGGAGAGAAAATATAAGATATGTTTAACAAGGACCTGGAAGAACTAAAGAGCAACCAAACAATGATGAACAACAAAATAAATGAAATTAAATATTCTCTAAAAGGAACCAATAGCAGAATAACTGAGGCAGAAGAACGCATAAGTGACCTGGAAGATAAAATAGTGGAAATAACTCTGACAGAACAAAATAAAGGAAAAAGAGTAAAAAGAATTGAGAACAGTCTCAGAGACCTCTGGGACAACATTAAATGCACCAACATGTGAATTATAGGGGTACCAGAAAAAGAAAAGAAACAGAAAGGGACTGAGAAAATATTTGAAGAGATCATAGTCAAAAACTTCCCTAACATGCTAAGGAAATAGTCAATCAAGTCCAGGAAGCACAGAGAGTCCCATACAGGATAAATCCAAGGAGAAACATGCCAAGACACATACTAATCAAACTATCAAAGATTAAATACAAAGAAAAAATGTTAAAAGCAGCGAGGGAAAAGCAACAAATAACAGGCAAGGGAATCCCCATAAGCTTAAAAACTTATTTTTCAGCAGAAACTCGGCAAGCCAGAAGGGAGTGGCAGGACATATTTAAATTGATGAAATGGAAAAACCTTCAACCAAGATTACTGTACTGAGCAACGAATTCATTCAGATTCAACAGAGAAATTATAACCTTTACAGACAAACAAAAGCTAAGAGAATTCAGCACCACCAAACCAGCTTTATAACAAGTACTAAAGGAACTTCTCTAGGCAGGAAACACAAGAGAAGGAAAACACCTACAATAACAAACCCAAAACAATTAAGAAAATGGTAATAGGAACATACATATCGATAACTACCTTAAATGTAAATGGATTAATTGCACCAGCCAAAAGACATAGACGGGCTGAATGGATACAAAAACAAGACCCACATATATGCTGTCTACAAGAGACCCACTTCAGACCTAGTGACAAATACAGACTGAAAGTTGGGGGATGGAAAAAGATATTCCATGCAAATGGCAACCAAAAGAAAGCTGGAGTAGCAATTCTCATGTTAGACAAAATAGACTTTAAAATAAAGGTTATCTCAACAAAGAAGGACACTAAATAATGATCAAGGGATCAATCCAAGAAAGATATAACAATTGTAAATATTTACGCACCCAACATAGGAGCTCCTCAATACATAAAGCAAATGCTAATAGCCATAAAAGGGGAAATCAACAGTAAAACAATAATAGCAGGGGACTTTAACACCCCACTTTCACCAATGAACAGATAATCAAAAATAAAAATAAGGAAACACAAGCTTTAAATGACACTTTAGACAAGATGGACTTAATTGATATTTATAGGATACTCCATCCAAACAACAGAATACACCTTGTTCTCAAGTGCTCATGGAACAGTCTCCAGGACAGACCATATCTTGGGTCACAAATCAAGCCCCAGTAAATTTAAGAAAATTGAAATCGTATCAAGTATCTTTTCCAACCACATCACTATGAGACTAGGAATCAATTACAGGAAAAAATGGTAAAAAATACAAACACATGGAGGATAAACAGTACGCTACTAAATAACCAAGAGACCACTGAAGAAATCAAAAAATGCCTAGAGGGAAAGGACAATGAAAACACAACAACCCCAAACCTATGGGATGCAGCAAAAGCACTTCTAAAAGGGAAGTTTATAGCAATACAATACTACCTCAAGAAACAAGAAAAATCTCAAATAAACATTACACCTAAAGCAATTAGAGAAAGAAGAGGAAAAGAAACCCAAAGTTAGAAGAAATCATAAATATCAGATCAGAAATGAAAAAGAAATGAAGGAAACAATAGCAAAGATCAATAAAACTAAAAGCTAGTTCTTTGAGAAGGTAAACAAAATTGATAACCCATTAGCAAGACTCATCAAGAAAAAAAGGGAGAAGACTCAAATCAATAGAATTAGAAATGAAAAAGGAGAAGTAACAACTAACCCTGCTGAAACACAAAGGATCATGAGAGACTACTACAAGCAACTCTATGCCAATAAAATGGACAACCTGGAAGAAATGGACAAATTCTTAGAAAAGCACACCCTTCCAAGACTTCAGGAAGAAATAGAAAATATGAACAGACCAATCACAAGCACTGATATTGAAACTGTGATTAAAAATCTTCCAACAAACAAAAGCCCAGGACCAGATGACTTCACAGGCGAATTCTATCAAACATTTAGAGAAGAGGTAACATCTAACCTTCTCAAACTCTTCCAAAATATAGCAGAGGAAGGAACACTCCCAAGCTCATTCTAGGAGGCCACCATCACCCTGATACCAAAACCAGACAAACCACAAAATAAGAAAACTACAGGCCAATATCACTGATGCACATAGATGCAAAAATCCTCAACAAAATACTAGCAAACAGAATCCAACAGCACATTAAAAGGATCATACACCATGATCAAGTGGGGTTTATTCCAGGAATGCAAGGAATAAATATATGCAAATCAATGTGATACACCATATTAACAAACTGAAGAATAAAAACCATATGATAATCTCAATAGATGTAGAAAAAGCTTTTGATAAAATTCAACACCCATTTATGATAAAAACTCTCAAGAAAGTGGGCAAAGAGGGAACTTACTTCAACATAATAAAGGCCATATATGACAAGCCCACAGCCAACATTGTTCTCAAAAGTGAAAAACTGAAACCACTTCCTTTAAGATCAGGAACAAGACAAGGTTGCCCACTCTCACCAGTATCATTTAACATAGTTTTGGAAGCCCTAGCCATGGCAATCAGAGAAGAAAAAGGAATGCAAATTGGAAAAGAAGAAGTAAAACTATCACTGCAGATGACATGATACTATACATAGAAAATCCTAAAGATGTTACCAGAAAACTACTAGAGCTAATCAATGAATTGGTAAAAGCACAGCAGACAAAATTAATGTACAGAACTCTCTTCATTTCTATACACTAATGATGAAAAATCTGAAAGGGAAATTAAGGAGACACCCCCATTTACCACTGCAACAAAAAGAATAAAATACCTAGGAATAAACCTACCTAAGGAGACAAAAGAACTGTATGCAGAAAACTATAAGACACTGATGAAAGAAATTAAAGATGATACAAACAGATGGAGAAATATACCATGTTCTTGAATTGGAATAAACAGCTTTGTGAAAATGACTATACTATTGAAAGCAATGTACAGATTCAATGCAATCCCTACCAAATTACCAGTGGCATTTTTCACAGGACTAGAAAAACATTTTTTTAAATTTGTATGGAAACACAAAAGACCCCAAATAGCCAAAGCAATCTTAAGAAAAACAGAGCTGGAGGAATCAGACTCCTTCTCTTTGGACTACTCTACAAAGCTACAGTAATCAAGATACTATGGTACTGGCACAAACAGAGAAATATAGATCAATGGAACAGGATAGAAAGCCCAGAGATAAACCCACAGAAATATGGTCACCTCATCTTTGATAAAGGAGGTAAGAATATACAATGGAGAAAAGACAGTCTCTTCAATAAGTGGTGCTGGGGAAACTGGACAGCTACATGTAAAAGAATGAAATTAGAACACACCCTAATACCATACAAAAAATAAACGCAAAATGGATTAAGGAATTAAATGTAAGGCCAGACACTATATACTCTTGGAGGAAAACATAGGCAGAACACTCTCTGACATAAATCACAGAAAGGTCCTTTTTTACCCACCTCCTAGAGATATAGAAATAAAAACAAAAATAAACAAATGGGACCTAATGAAAATTAAAAGCTTTTCTACAACAAAGAAAACCATAAACAAGATGAAAAGACAACCCTCAGAATGGAAGAAAATATTTGCAAACAAAGCAACTGACAAAGGATTAATCTCCAAAATATACAAACAGCTCATGAAGCTCAGTATCAAAAAAAGAAACAACCTAATCCAAAAATGGGCAGAAGACCTAAACAGACATTTCTCCAAAGAAGATATACATGTTGCCAACAAACACATGAAGGAATGTTCAACATCACTCATCATTAGAGAAATGGAAATGAAAACCACAATGAGGTATCACCCCACACCAGTCAGAATGGCCATTGTCAAAAAATCTACAAACAATAAATGCTGGAGAGGGTGTGGAGAAAAGGGAACCCTCTTGCACTGTTGGTGGGAATATAACTTGATACAGCCACTATGGAGAACAGTATGGAGGTTCTTTAAAAAACTAAAAATAGAACTACCATACGATCCAGCAGTCCCACTACTGGCATATACCCTGAGAAAACCATAATTCAAAAAGAGTCATGCACCACAATGTTCATTGCAGCTGTATTTACAATAGTCAGGACGTGGAAGCAACCTAAGTGTCCATCGACAGATGAATGGATAAAGAAGATGTGGCACATATATACAATGGATTATTACTCAGCCATAGAAAGAAACGAAATTCAGTTATTTGTAGTGAGGTGGATGGACCTAGCGTCTGTCATACAGAGTGAAGTAAGTCAGAAAGAGAAAGACAAATACTGTATGCTAACACATACATATGGAATCTAAAAAAAAAAAATGGTCATGAAGAACTTAGGGGCAAGATGGGAATAAAGATGCAGATCTAGTAGAGGATGGACTTGAGGACATGGGGAGGGGGAAGGGTAAGCTGGGACAAAGTGAGAGAGTGGCATGGACATATATACACTACCAAATGTAAAATAGATAGCTAGTGGGAAGCAGCCGCATAGCACAGGGAGATCAGCTCAGTGCTTTGTGACCACCTAGAGGGGTGGGATAGGGAGGGTGGGAGGGAGGGAGACACAAGAGGGAAGAGATATGGGGACATATGTATATGAATAACTGATTCACTTTGTTACAAAGCAAAAACTAACACACCACTGTAAAGCAATTATACTCCAATAAAGATGATAAAACACACAGCCCCGTGAAGTATTAGTTTAACACTAAGATGCTGTAATCAAAATGGCAGATAATGAGTGTTGAGAAGGTGGAGAAACTGAAACCCTCAACTAGTTTGGCTGTTCCTTATATAATTAAATGTAGTGAGGTACCAAATGGCTTAGGATTTTTACTCTTAGTTATATACTCAAGATAATTAAAAACATACATCTAAAAAAAACCTGTACATCAGTGTTCATAGCAGCATTACTCATAACCTCCATAATAATAGACCCTTATGTCCATCAACTGACACATGGATAAACAAATGTGGTATATCTATACAATGGAGTATTATTCACACATGAAAAGGAATGAAGTACTGGTACATGCTGTATCATTGATGATCCTTAAAAATATTATGCTAACTGAAAGAAGCCAGACACAAAGGAGTACATATTGTAGGGCTTCATTTATATGAATTGTCCAGAATACACAAATTAATAGTGACAGAAAGGAGATTAGTGGCTGCCAGGTGTTGGGGATTTGGGGGAATGGGGAGTGACTGCTAATGGGTAGAGTGTTATGAAAATGTTCTGGGATTAGACTGTGTTGGTGGTTGTACAATTTTGTTAATATACTGACATCATTGAATCAAATACTTTAGAAGGATTAATTTTATGGTATGTGAATTATACATCAGTAAAGATTATATGAGAAAATATGAAGGCAAAATAAAGACGTCTTAAGAAAGAACAAAAACAAGAAAAAAGCATAATGGAAAAATCTTAATAGAAAAGAAATTGAGTGACTATGCGATGCTTTATGCTATTTGCTTTTTGCCTTTGTTAATCAATGTGGAAGAAATTCCTGGTTCTTCCAAATATTTTCCATTCCCCCATATACAATGATGAATTATATATTACAAATGTATAATGCTAATAAACCTTTTGAAATAAAAACCAGATTTATAATTCACCTTGGATTTTAAAGCCTAAAACAGATTTCATTTGTAGGGATAATTAAATGCAAGAGTACAATCTTTAGTTACAATGTATCATTACTTGTTACTATAAAACTGTTCATAAATTTACTACATTATACTTCCTGAGATGGGCCACTGGAATGAATTATGTTTTCAGTATGAGGAAGAAATCTAAAATCCCTGCATTTAATTCCAGGTTTCTGTTCACAATTGGCCTCAAATTTTCCAGTAATCCCTGCCAATTTATTCAATAAGCAAAACTTGAATTAATTTTACTGTTTGGCTTCTTATTGCACTTAGAAGGAAACAAATATCAGTTATGTTCCATAAAGCCTCTGCACCCTGACCTCTTTTTGTACCTGCTTTATGCTCACCTCTCTTTTACCACTCTCCTCTTTGCTGTCTTTTCTTTAGCCGCATAGTTCTTCAGTTTTGCCTATAAGAGATCCATGATTCTAACTTCTTCATTAAGGTTATGGCATTAGGCTAGTTGGATTAATCCAACACAACAACCTATGAGCCAAGTTACCCGTGTATGTAACAGTTTGTCCTTCAAGAACAGTGAAGGCATTATCCTAATTACCTAATAGAGGGATACACTTTTCATCTTGGTTCCCTGCCTCTCTTTCCCTCTCACAAGCTTATTCAGTCAGATTGCAAATCGATGTGCTCCAAGTGTTTGGAGGTTTGAAGAGAGTGAAAGTCACATAGAACTGTCTCTGTAGAGAATTTGGTAAGATGTCAGTGAAAGACAAATATGAGAAGCTGTTGGTACTTTGGAGGAGTATTGTTCAGATCCAGAAAATGCATATAGTTTTAAACTTAATTAAAAGAGGTAAAATACCTAACTCAAAAGGCTGTTGTGAGAAGGAAATGAGATCATATAATAAATAATGACAAATCCACATTGAACTGCAGATGCTGAACAACTAGGACTCTCACTGACTGCTGGAGCAAGTACACTGGTCTAGAGTAATTTTCATTTGTGAATAACTTTACAGTGTAGATGTTCAGAATCACTCAGTGTAAACCACACATGCTGAAAATACACACACACAAAAGGTTCTGCTGAATATGTACTGCAATAAAACCTTTGAAGGGGTATGAATGAGACCATTTTCTGGTTGTAGAATACTTAAAATGGTATTAAGTGTGGTTAATAATTACTCCATAAAGGGGAAAATTACTCCCAAGGCTACATCTGTTCCAGAGTCCACTCGGTGTCCCAGATGCATCAGCAGCTGTATCAGCTGCCAGGAAACATTTCCTCACAATTTCCACTCCTTCTTCTACACTCTGGTTTACCGGTAATATAAGTGTTAAATATGAAGAAAAGGTATTATACAGTTTAATTAAATATATAAAATTCTTATTTTGGTTCTGACAGAGGAAATTGATATATTTAACAGATCTTGTGCAGATTTGGGGTCCCTGAGGTACAGTTGACTTTTTTTTAAGTAGGACAGATGAATCAACAACCAAGTGTAAGGTTTTGCCAAATAGAAACATTTTTTTCATCATATTGTGCTTATAGTTCATTAAATGGTAAGAAAACAGCCTGCTAGTTGTCATTGTATGATCCTATATGTATGAGAAATCAAAGGTTGCTCTTCATACGAAAATCAACAAAAATTCCAATATAAAAATAATTTTTAAATGACTACAGCTCTATTATTCTATTCTAAAGACAAGCTCAGCAATGCCATTTGCTTTTCCTTTTTCATACCAAAAACGTGGAGAGATATGCACTTTAAGGCAAGTACTGTTTTGATTTTATAAATCTGTGTTACTCCAACTCGTCTTTTATAATTTTGTGCTTTCTCAAAGAACTAGAGAGGAATATTGTGTTGTCTAGCAGTGCAGACATAAGTATGCAGTACAAATATGTGGTAAATTTACATTTCTGGATCCAAGCAAAGTTTCGCAGAGGTGCTTTTTTTCTGGCCTTAGCTGTAAACAGTATTCAGGTCCTGCGAAGTGCTTTTTTGTTCTTTGCAATTCCTTATAGACCAAGACTAGCAGTTTATACATTTTCTCTAAATTTATAATATCTTTCCCTAAAGCGCACATTTAATAAATGCCTTGAATCTATGCATATTTTGGAATAGTCAGCACATGTAGTTGTAACTTAGATTTACTCTTAATTTGTCCTGCCCTCTTCATCCAACCATCTAACCATCCATCCATCCATCCAACATTTACTGAGTACCTACTCAGTGCCAGGCACTGTTCCATGTGCTTGGAGTGTATCAGAGAAGAAAGAAAGGCCTCTGCTCTTGGGGAGCTTACATTCTAGATAATGGGGAGATAGTAAAAAATAAATATGAGAAAATTATAAAATATGTTAGAAGATGATAAATTCTGTAGGAAAAAAAAGTATAAGTAGAGCAGGACAAGTGGATTTACAGGTTCTGGAATAGAGTGGATGGAACAAATGTGGTATTAAATAGTGTAGTAAAGGTAGGCCTCATTGAGAAGATTTGAGCAAAGACTTGAGGTAAGTGTGGGAGCTGGACAAACAGCTATTAGTGAGAAGAGCATTCTAGGCACAGAGGAGAGCAGGAGCTGGTCCTGTATATAGGAGTTTGCTTGGTGGGCTTCCGGAAGTTCTTGGAGACCAGCATGGCTGCAGTGTTGAGAGCAAGCCAAAGAGAAAGAGAAAAGGAAGTCAGAGCAGTAATGCAAGCCCAGTGACCTAAAGATTTAGACGGTATTTTAAGGACTTTAGAGTCTACTGTGAGGAAATGGCCAGCCATTGTCGTTTTTTTGTTTTTTTTTTTTTAATGCGGTACGCGGGCCTCTCACTGTTGTGGCCTCTCCCGTTGCGGAGCACAGGCTCCGGACACGCAGGCTCAGCGGCCATGGCTCACGGGCCCAGCCGCTCCGTGTCATGTGGGATCTTCCCGGACTGGGGCACGAACCCGCGTCCCCTACATCAGCAGGCGGACTCTCAACCACTGCACCACCAAGGAAGCCCAGCCATTGTAGTTTTTAGCAGAACAGTAATATGAATTTACGGTTCCTCTTGTAAATAATAACAATACCTGCAAATGCTCAAGTTCCTTATATAAAATGTTATAGTGTTTTCATGTAACCTACACATATCCTCCCATATACTTTATATTATCTCGATTGCTTATAATGCTTAATGCTATGTACATACTATGTAAATAGTTGCTGGTATGCAAATTCAAGTTTTGCTATTTGGAACATTCGGGAATTTTTTCCCCAAATATTTTCAATTTGTGGTTGAATCTGGGGATGGGAACCTGTGAATAGGAGGGCAGAACGTATTTAGATTTTAAAAGGATTATGCTCTATTCAGATAGGGCTGCTAGAACAAAATACCATCGACTGGTGGTTTAAACAACAAACATTTATGCCTTACAGTTCTGGAGGCTGCGAAATCCAAAATCAAGGTGTCAAGAGATTCAGTATCTGATGAGAGCCTGCTTCTTGGCATGTAAATATCTACCTCCTTGCTGTATCCTCACATGGCAGAAAGAGGAAGCTCTGGTGTCTCTTCTTCTTCTTAAAAGGACACCAGTTCCATCATGTGGGCTCTACCCTTGTGATTTTATCTGAACCTAATTATCTCCCAAAGGCCCACCTCCAAATACCATAAAATTGGAGATTAGGGCTTTGACTTGTGAGTTGGGGAGCAAAGGCACAAACATTCAGTCCATGGCAGATTCTTTTTTTTCTCTGTAAACACTAGATTGTAGAGGGGGCAAGGATAGACCTATGAAGACAAATAAGAAGGCTTTTACTTTTTTTTTTTTTTTTTTTTTTAAGGTATGAGATTATGTCGTTTCCACCAAGGTACTGGAAGTAGGTGTGTGGACTGCTCAAATAATGAATGCATTTCAGTGATGAAGCCAATAGCATTTCTTGGCAGTTCCTGATAGGTGAGGTATGATTCCAAAAGGCATAGATTTGAGAAACTGGAAGGATAGGGTTATAATTTAGGAAATGGGAGAGGCTGCAAGAGAAAGAGATTTGGGGGAGGGATTTGGAAGAGATAAAGCTGTGGTTTGCTTTTGAAATTGAGGTTCCGTTAAATATCGAAGTGGCAATGTCAAGTAGGCAACTGGATATGTGAGTCTGAAGATCGCACGAGAGGTCAGAACTATGAATATAAATTTAGGAATTAGTACATAAGGTGGTATATAAAGATATAAGACTAAACGAGATCAACAAGTGGATGAATGTAATCTTCCCCTTTACAGAGTAATTATTAACCACACATTCCATTGCCATGGAATGATCTCTGGGAAATTCCACATTAGAACAATAAGGACAAGAGAAGAAACTACCAAAGCAGATTGAGAGGGAACAACCGATGAGGCAAGAGAAAAATAAAGAAAGTTATGACATCTGAAGCTGAGTAAAATCTTTCAAAAAAGAGAGAGTGACCATCTGCATCAAATGCTGCTTATAGGTCAGGTATGATGAGGGATATAAAATGACCATTGAATTTAGCATTGAGATTATAGTGACTTCAGCAAGAACACTTCTAACAAACAAACTATGAACTATGAACCTCTTCCTACCCTCTTTAACCCTGCCTATCCTTCTTCAATTCTATCTTCTTCCAATTTTGAATGCCAGTCATTAATTTTTCCTTGTGTTTCAAATTACAAAAGGAATATATGCTAGTTGAATTAGTGAAACAATTTCATACCATTCTGCACTCTAACTGAAATAGTAAAAATATAAAATTATATTAAGGGCTCAGGTTTTTGTTTGCATTGACAAAAATTAGTCCTAATTACTGTGATAAAGCAATATAACTTGATTATTTTTAATAGTTGCATTTACATTGAGTAATATGTCTGAACCATAATTTAATCAATCTTTTCTGAACCAATAGGCATTCAGTGATGTTGAGTTTTAGTCTCTATAGATGAAACTACAACAATCAATATTCCTGTTCAAATATCCTGATATAGTAGTGTTTTTGTTTCAACTGATTTCTCAAAAGTGGAATTCAGAGTAAAAAAGTATGTGTATTCAAATTTTAATTGTTCAATTGTTGCACTCTCACTAGCAATTAATAAAAGTGTTCCTTTATCTTTATTAGCACTGGAGAGTATTAGTTTTGTTTGTTTTTGTTTTTTAGTATTTTCTAATCTGAAAGATACACTAATTGTTGCTGTAATTTGCACTTCCCTGAAGAGCAATCAGGGCAAGCACCATATAATGTTAATGGTCTTTTGGTTTTATTCTTCTGTGAATTACCTGTTCTTTCCTTTTGTCCATCTAAATGTTCTTGTATTTTCCAGGAAATTACTTTCTCTAATATAATTTTCTAAATTCCTTTCATTTCTTCCACATGTGTACTTATATCTCTTTGGTCAATCCTAGAACTGTATAATTTTGCTTCCACTTTTTTCCTTAATTGGGCTTTGCCAGGACTGAGTTACTATGTTAGTTGTTTCTAAGAAAGAGCTTTTTCTTTAAATGAATGTTTGGTTGTCACGACAGGATGGTACTATGTTTGTCAGTAAAACAGATATAGTTAAGGAAGTAATGTTTCTTTGATGGCAAAAGATATGGAAACTTAGGAAGATAATTACTTAAACAGGAGACAACACAGCATGCTCACTCATAGAGGTACAAGCTTACCCATTTTTTTCAGAATTCCCCCATAGAGGCATATAACTGCTCCCCAGGGCAGAAATACCCTAAAAGTGGGGCTCCAACTGCCACACCCTGGCTCCCTGGTCTTCATCTCAGCACACCAAACTCTTCTGGAGACTGGACACTGACTTTGTGGCCTCCTAATAATCAGGTACAACTCAGGCATCAACACATCAATACAAGTCCTCAGTATATAACTGGCCAAGAATTCCTCAGGTTTTCCAAGGTCTCATTATTGTCTTTGTTTTTCCCATTTCAACCCTGATTTCTACTTCTCTTCCCTTTCCCTGCTTGGGCAACCAAAAGAAAGTACTGAATATGTTTGTGGTAGTGGTTGATAACTTTTCCCCATATCTATTTGCTCACTTTTTCTCCCTATTATCTAATTAACAAAACAATGTTTTCAAAGGCTTAGCATAGTCTAAACCTTTTTTTGCAGGTAGGTATGGCCATATGATTATGTTCTTGCCAGTGAAATGTAAGTGAAAGTAATGTGTGCAACTTTGACATCATTTACTTAAAAGAAGCATGCTTACCCTTTCTCTCCTCTCTTTCCACTCACCCATGGACTTAAATATGTATGTGGTGCTGGTCAACCAGCTTCTATCATGATGATGAAGGCAAGTTAGTCTACACTACAAGAGAGCAAAACATAACATACAGAAATTTTGGTGGCTGCAACAGAAATATTGTTTGACCCTGCACTGCCTATCTACCTCTATGCAGTAAAATGAAAAACAAAAAACACAAATACTCTGTCTTGTTTTGATCCACTATATTTTGGGGTCCTTTCAAAATATCACAATAGTCTAGCCAAAGAACTGGCAATTATTTTTTTCTATGAAAGGCCAGGTAGTAAATATGTTCAGCTTTGCAGGCTATATAGTCTTTGTGTGACTACACTTTCTGCCCCAAAGCTACCCTTTTTAGTGTGAAAGGAGACAGACAATAGATAAATGGGTGAGCATAGCTGTGTTCCAATAAAACATTAAAGAAACAAGTGACTGGTCATATTTGGCTTATGGGTAGAATCTGATGTCTCCTGATCCAGCCTATAATATAACTGATACAATCTTTTTCATTATGCATATGTTTGAAAAAAAATTTCTGTGTGAGTATACATTTGTTTTTAATGTACATAAATCATACACACTAAAGATATAATTTTAAAAAAAAATTTTAATATGGTATGTTTAAGATCAATAATATTATAATTTGCAAATGCTGCTGATTATTTGATTACTGTCTGGATTTCCTTTATAATAATTTGGAGACAATTGATATGCTAATACATTGAGCCTTCTGCGACACAAAAATGATATTATCTCTCATTTGTTTAGGCTCTCTTTAGTTTCCTTCAGAAATGTTCTATAGTTTTTGGTGAACCAAACTTGCATAATGTGCTTAAATTTATGTCTTATTCTTTTGTATGCCTTGGCACTATGGTACATAGTATTTTTAAATTCCAATATCTAGTTGTTAAAGCCTAGTTATAAAAATGTACTCAAATTTACATATTAACCATATATACTGCAACCTTAATAAATTCACTAGTAGTTCTGTTACCTTTTTATGTGGATTTCTTAGTATTTTCTATAGAGATAACCATGTTGACAGAAAAGTAGAATTTTACCTTCTTTCAAATCTATGTGCATTTCTTTCTTGCTTCTTGGACTATTACACATTGAAGGACTTTCAGTACAGTTGTGAACAGAAGTGGTGAACATGGACATTTGTTTTGTCCCTGACCAAAGTGGGAATGCATTCAGTCTTTCATCATTAGCTATTGTGTAAGTTGAAAGGGGTTTTGAAGATTACCTTTATCAGGATGAGGAAGTTTCCTTTTATTCTAGTATGCTAAGAGTTTTTATTATAAATGAGTATTGCTTTTTCTGCAACCATTGTGATGAGCATATGGTTTTCCTTCTTCATTCTGCTAATGAGGTGAATTACACTGGTTATTTTATAACATCTTTGAGATATAAATCTCAAAGATGAAATTAATTATTTTGAACTGTATAACTCAGTGGTTTTTAGTATATTTATAAAATTGTACAATTATTATCACTACTGAATTCCAGAATATTTCCATCCAGTAAAGAAACTCTGTACCAACTAGCAGTCACTCCCCATTTCCCACTCTTACCACTCCTAGCAACTAGTAATCTACTTTGACTCTACAGATTTTGTACATTTCATATAAATGGAATCCTACAATACATAGTCTTTTGTGTCTGGATTCTTTGTCTTAGCATAACATTTTCAAGATTTGTCCATGATTTAGCATGTATCAGTGCTTCATTCCTTTTTGTAGGTGAATAATATTCCATTGTATGGCTATACTACATTTGTTTATACATGTGTCAGTTGATGGGCATTTGAGTTCATTTCAATTTTGGGCTATTACGAATAATACTGTGAACGTTTTGTATTAACTTATGCTTTCATTTCTCCCTCTTGGATATATACTCAGGAGTGGAATTGTTTGGTCATAGGGTAACAAAGTTTATCTTTAAGGAACTACCATATTGTTTTGTAAAGTGACTACACCACTTTACTATCCCACCAGCAATATATTAGAGTTCCACCTCATACCACCTGCATGCTGAACACTTGCACTTACAGACTACACTTCTGTCTGCTGGGTCACTTGACACATTCATCAATTAATTGCATCTTATCAAAAGTCAGTTGTGGCTGTCCAAAAATCAGTTTTTGCCAGTTTTACAGTGATCACTCAGTGTAATGAAATGTTACATCAACAAATAAAAATGAACACAAATAAAGAAAATGTTCTCTTGAATTTGAAGTCGAATGCTTTGGAAAGACTTGATAAAAGCTACTTACTAAAAGAATGCAGAGAAATCAGGTATGCACAAGACAATGCAAAAGATTAGAGGAACTTCACAAAACTGCAAGAAGATTCTAAACTCAATTTACTTTGGAAGTTTCTGGACATTTCTCTACCATTTTAAAGACAAGAAAGTGGAAATCATAGTTGATATTTTATGAGTATGGTTAAAAACAATGGACCACAAAAGCCAAAACAGAACTCTACTGAGTTCTGTTTTAAAACATCTTTTAAATTATTGCATTATTTTTTAAGGACAAAACTGATTGTCTCACCATATGTTAAAGTATCATTTCCATGCACTTATGTAATTTATTTTTCCCACTTTATATTCCATTTCTAATTCCATTCTTATCTTCTCCCATCCAGTCACCATAATTTTATTACAAGATATGTACTGCCCCAAAATGTTGCTGTTTTTATGCTATAGATTTTGCTTTTCTTACTTTTATATTCAACATGATGTTTTTGAGCTCATTAATGTGAGTATATGTAAATGTAGTTCCTTACTTTTAATTGATCCAGATACAAATATATAATTTACATATAGTACTTTTACTTATCCATTCTTCTGGTACTGGATTTCCTGTGTTTCCACCCTGTGGACTTTGCTAATTCCCTGTGATTTTTATCTCCTTATGGTACTTCCTCTTCTGGGATGGCCTTTTTTAGCATGGTTAGATTCCTCACTCTAGAGATATCACTTTCTAAACGGAGAAATCACATCTATACAGATATCCCTTGGGTGGTGTACGAAAGAGAAAGCACACAAAATCCATGATACACCTTCTCCAAAGATCTCTTTTTTAATGCACTTTAAAATTTTTCATAACTGGACACTGAATCTTCGCTTGACATTTGATTCCCTAATACTTCACCCTAGTTTTGACCATTTCTAGCGCTCTAAATAATACCATCAGAATAACCCTAATGTCATTGAATCAGTTCCATTTTGTCATGTATTTTTTTTTTAAGACACTGATTACCCTTTTGTTTTGTGTACGTTGCCCTTCCTGGTGTTCCATAGCTGCATTTCAGCAGCTTGCCACAGCAAATAATTAGTAATAAATTTTTGTGCCTTTGCTAATGACAATCATCCAGTCTGAAAAACTATCCATCATATTTCCTTTAGTTTATTGTGCTTAAGATCAGGCAGTGGGAGTCATTTCTGGCTGCTAATCCATATGCACTTACTCTGGGCATCTACCTTTGAATGCAGGTACATGTATTACCTCAGCAGCTGGCACAAGAGCTCTACTCTGTGCTCCCCCAAATTTGACAATTCTGTGATGACAATGAAATCACGGACCCAGGTCATTGAAAAGAATGTGGTCTAATATAACATGCATTTTAAAATTTAAAAAACCCAGCACTTCTAACTTTAGAATCTACGAGGAAATATTCTCCATTTAAAGGGAGATAAAGATGTAGAATCCTACCTCTCCAGTTTCTCACTTAAGCATCAGAATAAGAGAACAGAAGATAAGGCATATACAGAAACAACAAGTAATTTAGCTCTTTACCAGTTTCCATGGCAACCTTACTGTATAAAACTAAGAAAATGAATTTTTAAAATTCAGGATTTGCCTTGGCCTTGGTCATTGACACTTTCAGCATTTTCTTCAACACAATATGTAAAGCAACCAAATGTACATACGAGGCAAAATTTTGACACTACATATAAAGACTTTTATAAACATTAATGCAGGCCAGTCAGTGTATAGTAAATGGGGCAAAACATTCCTTTAAAAAGTCAAATTATAAACACTTGCCTATGAAATGACTGACAAACTAATCTGTAAATTGCCAGTTTAAGAGGGATTTACACAGGCTGGCTCTGTCCCATCTGCTCCTGAGATAAAATGACTTTCACACTATTCCCCTGGAATTTCACTGCTGACCCTGAGTCACTGAAGCTGAATGACTTGCCCAGGTTGTCCCAACAAAGTCAATAGCAGCCTTAAAAGCCTTCAGAATGGATCCTCTGGGACCTTAATCCTTGACAATAAAGATGCACTTTGAATTGAGCAGTCCTTATGGTTCTGAAAGAGGGAAGGTTATGCTGTGACACTTGGCACCTGATTCTCAGACTTGAGAGCTCTAATGTTTACAGAAAAACAAATATATCTGATTCCTCTGTCACAGCATTGCCTGAAGTTCTATGGCACAATGCTGTCTGGGGTTAGTTTCTTCACATGATGTTTTCCTGCTATGTGTATCTTTTTTTAGCAGGAGAAGGAAGGATTTATTACTTGCAGCAAGTAAGGAGAACACTGGGGATCTTTCCCAAAGCAGTGTCTCCCCGGCCATATGTATTTTAACAGATGATATTCTTAACTGGTTTCTGGCATCTTAATCCAGACTCCTGATAACATTTGAAATTTTTTAAATAGGCATGTTCTTTATAGAATCATATGATTTGACTTTTGTTTTACTCTTTTCCTTCATTATAGATTTGCTTTCATCTTTTCATTTGAATTTATTCTTAATATTTATTTGATCATTCTAAATAAAACTTTGTTGACCACATTTATTTTCAGGCTTAAGGAAGGAATTTTGTATATGATAGGTCCCTGTCACTAACACATTTATGTGCAGGGTTCCAGAGCAAAATACAATTTACACCAGGAATGTCAAGAAAGTCTTCTAGGAATTATTACTGAGTAAAATTGTTCTGGGGAGGGAGGAATTATCTCCTTAAAGAAGTGAAGGAAACATTTTTGGCAGAAGGAAGCTCAGGTGTGAGACAATGGAAGTATGAAAGAGATTGGCCGATACAAGGAGCTAGAAAAAATATTAAATATGCCATATGTGTGAGAACAGAGGGAAACGAAGCTGAAAAATGTGATAGGTAATGAAAAGTATGGGACGCTGTCGTGAAATCTTACGCAAATATTTTTATTGTCTTTGCATATAACAAACTTTGTATTGGGAATATGTAATAGAGAGTAGGGAAGCACAGCATAAGAGACATGGAGGCCATTTGAGTCAATGTTAAAAATTTATATAAGAATTGATAAGGACCTGAGTACATCTAGTAGAAGTACGAATGAGAAGAGAACAGGGTATCACTAAGGTGTATTAAGTAGATTGTTTCTGTAGGTTATTCGTAACTTTATTTTGAAATAATTTTAGACCTCCAGCAGTTGCAAAGATAGTACCTAGAATTCCTGAACACCTTTCCAACCAACTTACTCCCAATATCAACCTTTTATGTAACATCTTAAATCACTGATTAATTAAAATAAAGAACTTAAAATTGCAACATCATTTTTAACTAAACCATGGACTTTATTAGAATTTCTTCAGTTTTTCCACTAATGTCCTCTTTTTTCCCCCCAGGATTCAATCAAGGATACAACTAAATAGAAAAAGTATCTCCTTAATCACTTTGTTTCTGACAGTTCCTCAGTCTTTGTTTTGAATGACATTAACATTTTTGAAAAGTATTGATCATGTATTTTAAAGAATGTTGGGAGGGAGGGAGGGAGATGCAAGAGGGAAGAGATATGGGGATATATGTATATGCATAACTGATTCCCTTTGTTATAAAGCAGAAATTAACACACCATTGTAAAGCAATTATATTCCGATAAAGATGTTAAAAAAAATGGTCATGAAGAACCTAGGGGCAAGACGGGAATAAAGACGCAGACCTACTAGAGAATGGACTTGAGGATGGGGGAGGGGGAGGGGGAGGGGGAAGGGTAAGCTGGGACGAAGTGAGAGAGTGGCATGGACATATATACACTACCAAATGTAAGGTAGATAGCTAGTGGGAAGCAGCCGCATAGCACAGGGAGATCAGCTTGGTGCCTGTGACCACCTAGAGGGGTGGGATAGGGAGGGTGGGAGGGAGGGAGACGCAAGAGGGAAGAGATATGGGAACATATGTATATGTATAACTGATTCACTTTGTTATAAAGCAGAAACTAACACACCATTGTAAAGCAATTATATTCCAATAAAGATGTTAAAAAAAAATGTTGCTCAGTATGGGTTTGTCTGATGTCTTCTCATGAAGAAACTGATATTGTGGGTTTGGGGAGAGCATATTGCAGAGGTGAAATATCTTTTTTCACGCCTTCATATCATGGGATACACAATGTCAATATGTCTTATTATTGATGACACTAATTTTAATCACTTGGCTCAGATGGTGGCTGCAACATTTCTCTATTGGAAAGTTATATATTTTCTTTTCAAATTTTTATTCATTAGAAATGAGTCAGAGATCCAGCCCTTATTCAAGAGGAAGAAAATTAAGCTTCACTTTGTAGAACTTGTGAACATTTTTTAAAACCACCAGAATATAACTAGAGGGTTGATAATTCTTACAAAGCCTCAAATTACCTAATAATTCTATTACTAGAATTACTATTTAATTCATCTGCCTGTAGTAATTATTGTTATGCTCTAAAAGTCATTTTCTATTTCCTTTATTCCTTCCACATTCATTAGTTGGAATTATTTTGTAAAAAAAGAGTCCCGTCTTCATTTATATATTATGTAATTGTTATTTAAACCAGAAATGACTCAGACATATTTATTTTATTGTTATAATCATTCACCTGTTTGTTACTGATTTGTTTCACAAATTGTTCCAATTTGGCTATTGAAGCTCTCAGGTCAGCTTCTATATCATTTTGACAAGTATTCATTCTTTAAGCACTATCTTATTTTTGTCACCAAAAGGTGTTCCAGGCTCATTTTTTATTTATTTTATGCTTCTATTTTAGAATCAGCCAAGGAGCTCTGGCTCCTTTTATTTCAAAAGGGTATTTAGAAACAAAGATCTGAGTGCTAGGTGTGTTTGTTGGTATTATGATGTTCCTTCAAGGCCCCCTCAGTGGACAGAGCTAAGAAATGTCTGTGTGTATGCTAATACATAGATACAAATATATATATGTATCTATCTGGCTATTGGCATATGTATAGGTAGTAATATGCATGTGTGTGTGTATATATATATTTTTATTTTGATAGCTCAGGCTCCAATTTGGTAGCTGATTCTAGCATTTTCCCTGTATTTGTAACTTTTTCTCTGAAAGTGAGAAAGCTGTTTTCATTATCTATATTTACTTATAGAGTTGACCCTTGAATAACACAAAGTTTAGGGTCACTGACTACCCCCACACACACACACAGTTGAAAATCTGAGTATAACTGTACAGTTGGCCCTCCATATCTGCAGTTCCACATCTGCAGATTCAACCAACCTCAGATCCTGTATGTATTTGGTGAAAAAAATCTGTGTTTAATGGACCTGTGTAGTTCAAACCCATGTTGTTCAAGGGCCAACTGTATGTTAAAACCTAGTTATATATGTAAGTAGTTTCATAATTGCTAATGTCTACCCCTGTGAGAAAAATTTACCAATGAGAGTATGGTACAAAAATTTATAGGGTTTTGACTGTATGTGAGGAAGGAATCAAAAGAAAAATCTTAGGTTCCTGATTTGAATGGTTGGGTATGTGGTGAGGTCATTAACTGAATGGATAATTCATTAGAGGAAACAAATGACATAAGATGCAATAAATTTTAGATATATTTAGTTCAAAATGGCTTCAGTTCATCTAAACAGATAAGTTCCAAAAGGCATTTGGAAGTATAGGCCCAAGGTCCACATAACAATCTCAACTGGAAATAAATATCTGTGAGTTCTAGCTGTGTCTAAGATATCCAGATACAGTATATAAAGTCAGAAGATAGAAGGATAAATAAGAGAACCCTATGGAAACAGACATGCATGCTCTGTGAAGAAAATTCACCAACTCTAGTATGGAGATAATAACTGTATCTCCTGAAACACACAGTAAAGATTTATGCATAATCCATGCAGAAAGTGTATTTCAGAACCACCCAATACATACATTCCAATATATACGCTTAAGAAGCTACACTTGGATTCACTGTCCATGAATATGGATTTATGTATAAACTGCTTATGTTTTCTAATATATTTAAATATTTAAAGGTTATATTAATTTGTAGTGCTGCTACAACAAATTACCACAAACTTAGTAAGTTTGCGTTGTTTAAAAGCCACTCTTTTACAGCTCTGGAGGTCAAAAGTCTGAAATGGGCTGGCAGGGATGCATTATTTCTGGAAGTTCCTAGGGATATTCCATTAACTTCCCTTTTCCAATAGCTAGAATCTGCCCCTATTTCTTGACTTGTGGTCCTGCATCACTCCAATCTTTGCTTCCACTGTCACATCTCTTTCTAATTATGGCTCTCACGCCCCCCTCTTATAAGAATCCTTGTGATTACATCAGACCCATTTGTATAATTAGAATAATCCCCCATTTTAAGGCCCTTAACTTATTCACATTTGCAGAATCCCTTTGGCTATGTAAGATTACATATTCAAAGGTCTCTGGGATGAGAACATGGACAGTTTTGGGTTGGTGGGGGCATTATGCTGCCTACCACAGGGGCATTGGAATTTGTAATACACATTAGCTCAAGTAATATTAGCTGCTGTAAAAAAAAACTACAAAGCCTCGGGCTTCCCTGGTGACGCAGTGGTTCCCTGGTGACGCAGTGGTTCAGAGTCCGCCTGCCAATGCAGGGGTCACGGGTTCGTAGGGAACACCAACACCCTGGGAAAGCTTTAGTGGGCCAGGCAGTGACATGGTTCCTATCACTTCTGCCCACATTCCAAAGGCTAGAACTCAGCCGCATGCCTATATTTAACAAGTAAGGCTAGGGAATTTAGACTAGCTATGTATCCAGCAGCAAGAACCATTGAGTATTGTGAACAGAATCTCGTCTACCAGTCAATAGGTTTATAGGTAAAAGAACATTTCAGCATCTTTTAAATGAATTCTAGTCTAATCATCTAGTAAAAACATCAATAGAAAATAAAACAGACTAGTTCTAAATTACAGTTATGAGATGAAGCAGTTGACTTAAGGATAAATAGCTCTAAAATCACCATAGGATATATGGTATTTTTCTATTTATTGCTAATCCCAACTGGTATAATTCTACCCAGCAATTCAAACAGACCCTGATAAAGAAAACAGTCACTTTTATTTTTGGGGAAAAAAAGCAGGTTTTATAGAATCTGAGTTTAAAGAAATACTATTTTCAGAAACACTATATTACCATTTACATGTAGAAGGACAATTCATGTGCTTGTTTAATACAGAGAACCAGCTCCTCATTTAATACAGCTACACTCTTAGTGAGGAGATAATGAGAAATATTCTTTGTCTCAGGAGGAATCATTTGTTTCCATTTACAGTCACCCAATGGGCTAACATTCATTTATAATCTAAGCTAGGAAATTTTTCTGTCACCCTGAAAATATGATGATTAGGTTTCTTAACTCATATGCTACTAATTTAAGACTATTTTTCTATAATTTCTATACCAGAAGTAGATCAAGGAGACATCCTAAGACTCACGGAACAATGGTCATCCTGCCCCTAATAAGTTTATGGGCCCTTTGTAAATCATTTCTAGGAAACAAAGCACTTGACTTCCTTTGACAGTGGTGTCTCCATTGTTCAGTACCATGGGACCAATCTAAATAACTATCATGACATATTGTTTTTGCTGTCAGTTTTGTATATATACTTTTGGAATCCTCAAGATGTACAGAGCTTTAAATGTAAAAGAAGAACATTTTTTAATCAGGCAGAATTAGGATACTGGAGTCATATATTACAAAATGTATGTAACAAATGTCTATGACCCCATTCTTGCCCTTGCTAATACAGCAACATCTGACAGTTTATTAAAAAGAAAACCAAGAAATCAACCCCAGTAGCATGGAGTGGATTAATTTGATATTCAAATGCATTATGGAATGATACTAATCCAATTATATGGAACAAAGTTTAAAAGAGAAAAATGACTGCTAGGATTTTCACAATGTGCGGGAGATAAGAAAAACTCTTTAAAGAGTATCTCTTTGCAATGACTAATCAGTCAAAAGAAAGGAAAAACTTAACCTGAAATGATCACATGAAAGCATGAGGTTTCTACATTCCTCTGGTTTTGTAAAACAATCTTGAATTGTGAAAATTATGACAATTTCGTAATGTTTCTTATTTTAAGTATTGTTCCATGATTTTCCTTCTCTTAAATTTCCTTCCTCTCACTTATTCATATGCATAATTCTCCTCACATAACATTTGTTGTTTTCATTATACATGCTGCTGTAATAGTAAATATTTTCTTTCCCAATGTGTCACTACATGTCATTTTAAAATCACTATAGTCACACACAAAAAAAGGACATTTATTGGGCATTTTCTTTTATTCTAAATTTGTAAAATGTTCCATGATATGTATCAAATTTATATTATAATGAAAAGAAAATGAGGCCAAAAAGGCAATTCTGCCATTGGGTTTAGAGTCTTTAATCAACAGTGATAAACATCCTAGCAGCACTTAGGGCCTTGCATTTCACTATGAGGTGAATGTAGAGGAAGCAGCACTTTCAAATTGGTGAATTAGAAATCATTTAGAAAGCACGCAATAATTCAAGTGGGAGTAATAATAGACACAGATTTTTCACCAAAAAAGTAGCAGCCCTCAGAATTTAGCAGTCCACATTGTGTGGAAATGAGGAAATCGACTTAGATAGATTTCTACATATAGTCAAAAAGTATTTTCTAATCTTTTGTACTACTCTTCAATTGCACTGTTAGGAACAACTGAAGACAATATTCTGATGTGAGTGTCAAGTAAATGATAATAAGTGGAAAGAGTTGTTTTGGGATATCAGGACTCTATATTATATAACCGGCATCTTCTAATTTAATGTGTGGTAATCCCCAATAACAATAAGTAATACTCATGAAATTCTATGCAAGAATGTCTGGCTGATACGCCTGTTCTGGCATTAGACCATGACTGCTGCTTGTTAGGTTTATACACATAGTTCAGCAATCCGTCCTTAATGTATGGAGTGAACCCACCTGGATGGAAAAAATGGTCCTGCCACTTACAGTGTGACCTTCGGCACATTGTTTTAACCTCTTTAGTCTGTCTAATAATCCATATAAAAATCCCTACTACAGTCATGTAGTAGTTATTCAGGAAACATACATTATGCTTATACTACTGTGTTGGATACTACTACCCTTGCTCGTTTGCTATCAGAATTGGCTGAGGAGGTAAGCAGCATGGAGTGCTCACATATAAAACTTGGTTGACAACCATATTCCATACTAGGCCCACTGTGTAAATAGCAGCCCTACTTTCTCATGATGGTCGGGATCAATTATATTTCCTAAGATAGTCATTTCTTTCCTTGCCTGCTGGCCCCTGGACACAAGAATCCCGAAGCAAGTAAACAGTAGAAGTACCTTATAGTGTAATCACACTCTGGCTGTAACCCCGGGCAGAACTACACCCACTGTGAGGATCAGGCCTCTAACCCCACGGAGATCAGAACTGTGGGAATGGGAAGTGCAAACTCCAAGTCAGTAACGAGGAGTGATAGCAAGTGAACACCTTGTACTTCAACTCCTTGGTTCCTAGATTTATGTACTCTCTTTACTGGGGGAATGCTGCCGTACAAAAGATTTAAAGTGAATAATGCACCATGGAGGATGGTACACCATCCTTGTCAAGTATTACTGAGCTGGCACTACAGGTGTGCTTTCAGCAAGGTGTTCCTATACTATATTAGATCATAATCATGGTGCCAACTCTTGTACCTCCCTTGCTGTAAACTGGTCTGACGTGATGTTAAATGAGATTCCATGCCAGTGGGTCAAACAATCAGTAAGTTCTCAAATACTGGTGATGGCCAAGGCCCTGAAAGCATAAAGAAAGCCCATACCCAGAATATGTACCTATTCTCTTAGAATGAATCACTGGTCCTTCCAAGGTAGCAGTCAATATTGTTTACTTGTCACCAAGCGGCTGGTTTATTTCCCTCAGAAATGGTGCCATACTGGAGATTCAGTAATAATCTGCCTCTGTTATGGACAGGTTGAACACTCAGTATTGGCAGCAGATAGATCAGTTTCTGTGCATGCATAGCCTCCCTCACTGCCACATGACGATCATGTCAACATTTGGATGTCTGATGACAAAAACTGGCTGAGGGCAACTGGTAGACTTCTTGTTGAATGTCTCTTTAATGGGGGATACTACCTGTTCGTCCTTATCATGTAATTATAAGATCTTCATACCTTGTACACACTACTAAATATACATCCACATCTTTCTATTCCAGATTTTGATCTTTTAGTATTTCTCCTTCCAGGCCTCTGACCACCAGCAAAGTGATTTTTCCATTGCCCATGTGTCTGTGTGTATTGTAACTTCAGGTCATTTCTCTTACTGCATGAAATGAATGACCAAATGCAGTGCATGAAGTTCTGCTCATTTTCTGTTTTCATTATTTCAAGGCCACTCCTGAGTTGAGTTAGACTGCATCTGTCATCATTTTCAGCTTCAATTTATAAACAGAGCCACCTTATAGGTCATAGCATAGGTAGTAGCTAAGAGATAAGCTTTGGTGCAACAGTTGTGATGACCTAGCAATTGGGGCTACCTACCCATGCATATTGCTTTTATTCTTTTGGCTCTTCCATGCTCAATATTGGATATAGAGCTTTCACTTTACAATAAGCTCTTTCTGGACCCACCCAACCTTATGACTAGGTCGATTTGAGAAAGCATATTTCATGATGGACAATTGTAGTAGCATGGTCACTTAGCCCAGAAATACACCAGGATGGCATGACCTTTTTACAAAACCCCAGGGTCTGCAGTGCCTCTCCCCACCAGAGCTTGTCAAAAATCTCACAAAGCATCTTTTCCCACCACTGATAGCCTGTATCTGCCTCAGTACTCTCTTTCGACTCTGAGTTCCACTCAATGCTGGCAGCCTTCTGCATCATGCAGTATATGATTTGGAGCAATTTTTCCAGTTGTAGAATATGCTGCCTCAAAATCCCAAAGAAGCCCTCATGGTATTGTTCTTCCTTCATGGTGGGAAGTGCAAGATGAAAAATCTGTTTTTTACTTCAGATGGAATATCCTGACAGGCTACCATCTGGACTCCTAAGTATTTTACAGATGTGGTAAGCCCCAGAAACTTCATAGACGTTAACTCCCAGTGTTAGGAGCACATACATGGTTCCACGACCTCCACTGTGTTAGTCATCTATGTGGAAGGAATGCATCCCTGCTCATCTGGACTAACATGATGCTATGATATATGATGTGCTGCAGGACATCAAGAAGTTCAAATCTATTTGTACTATATTGTGTTTCAGGATGGCGGAGCTGAGATAGTCCTAGGGAAAAAACTATGAATGTATCTGTAGTGAATTCCACGTGAATTTGTACTATTTCTGATCCTTTTTTTTTTTTTCTGTAAGGAGTGGAAAATAATGCATTCATCAAATCAGCAGCAACATACCATGTACCAAAGGTTGTGTTAATCTGCTGCCATTGCAGCTGTGATTAAGGCTAGTTGCTAGTAATTAAGGCTAGAGTTAGTTGAGTTTGAGGTAGTCTACTCTCTGTATATCCATCACTTTTGTGCAGGGTCAGACTGATGAATTTGACGGGAAAATGATGGGGAACCAGCACCCATGCGTCCATTAAATATTTAAAATTGGCACTAACTTCCAAACTTTTCAGCATGTGATATTCCTTTTGTTTTAGTATCGCCTCTGAGGGAGGGAACAGTTTTAGAGGCACCTCCCTTGTTTTTCTCATTATGATTCCTCTTTTTTTTTTATTATAATTATTCTTAACCCACAGGCCAAGAACCTAATGTGGAGTTTTACTGAATACCATTCGTATCTATTCCAATTATACAGTCAGGGACCAGAGCAAAAAACCGTCATCCAGATACACAGACCCAGATACATTTAATTATCTGGACCCCATATGGTCCTAAACCAAACAGGGACCCATGAGAATGCTTTGAGTTTCTGGGAGTCAATGTCAACCTAAACTCTGTTTCCAGTAATCCTCAGAATACCTTTTGCCAGCATACAGTTACCAAAGCAAATGACCATAGGTTTCTTTGGGAAAGGACTGGGATAGTCACCACCATTATACTAACCATGGTGTTGCAGGTCCTTTCTCCTCAGGGCAAAGCCTATCCAACAGGCAGTGGGTTCTAAACTGTCTCATGTCTACAAACTGCAAAGGATGTTGCGACGTTTTTACTGAAGCAACTTCTATTAACTTCTTGATTTCTCATCCTTGGTTTCTTTTGAGGGTATAAATTGAACTGTACCCTTTTTGACCATTCATGTATCTTTGCTGTTGTTTTGACTAATATTCTAGTAAGTTGTGGATGCACTGTGTGCCAGATATATATCTGGCACACACACACTCAATTTTCCTTTCTACAGGGACTCTATTGGAAGCTTCATGGCCAAGGTGTTGACAAAATTTCCCTCTTTCATCTTAAGGAAACTGTGGATAAAATGACTTACTTCTCACCAATCTACTCTCAAGGTTAGCACTGACCTTATACTATTATTTTCCTTAGTCCATTATGACCGTCAATTCTTACTACATTCTACAATCAGTCTTCTATGATCTATGGATATACTGGTGTGCTGTCTATATATCCCAGACACAATGCTTCTCATGTTTTCTTTATGTTGGAGGGAAAGAAACTTCTAGGCATTTAAGCTATAATTGTGTAGAGATAGCTCCACTTTGTCTCTGTATTATATCGAAATTCCTTTGTAGATTATATTTTCACAGGACTTTTAAATCACCATTTAGTTAACCTTAGAGTGTGTTTTAAGTTGATTACACCTAAATGCTTATAAGGATGTCAAGTAAATTAATGTCCCCCCTAAAATTCCATGATCTAGAAATGGACCACATTCCTCAACTATGTTCAACTACAACTGTTAGCTATAAGTCCTCTGCAAATGCTTATGATTAAGTATACTACCCACCTATATATGTACACACACACATACACTTACATACATTCATACATAATATTTTACATATTTTATATATATTTTTTCTATTAGAAAGTTTAATTCTGTCTTAAAATATCTAAAACACTAGAAGATTGATCTGGATCCTAGTATGACAATTAAATTAGTCCTATTAGTAAACACAATATATTTGATCCTAAAGACATTTACAAGTTATTTTAACCTGAGTGTTTAATATTGCAACATACTGAGAAAGTAGATACAAAACCATGTAACCAAAACAGACTTTTTGTTTGATCTAATTCTTCATGGGTGCTCAAGGGGAAAATGAATAAAAGTATTTTATTTCTTAAAATGGAATAACTTAAATCAGAAACTCCTCAAATACGTTTCAACACAGAGAGTAATGCAGTTACCAATATTGTTCCACTAATTTTCACAGAATCTTCACTTACTCACAAGGTCTTTAATAAAAGCGAGTGAAATTAAATCGGTAGTAGTAATCTTTTCTAAACCCCACATATTATTGTTGCATACTTCCTTTAAGAACTTGATTAATTTACCTTCCTTCCTTTAAACTTCAAGTTATTCCTCTGTACTGGTTTCTTCACTTCATCTTTGCACGTTATTAAGCTCTTTCTACCTCTTTGAACACCACCAAATTCTGCTTTTTCTCCCCACAGCAAATCTTCTAGAAATAGTTACATGCAGCTTTCATTTCCTTCCATTTATTCACTGCTCAACCCCTTTAAGTGTGGTTTCCATGCCAGTACTGAAACTGAAGCTCCATTCTGACCTCTCTGCAATCAGCCCACCTCAATGTCGTAGTGGGGCCTCAAATCATTAGAACTCACAAAGTCCTTCCCAAAAAACAAGCCCCAACAAGCTATTCTTTTCCATTTTTTCACTTTTACATAATAGTAACATTAATATTTATTCTCCCAGAGTTTAGTTTTGACTATTAGATGCACCATTGATTTATCCTTCTAATCTTCCATCCCCATTATCAGTAGCATGATTCTTCCTTATCATAATTTCAAAAATCCTTTGTATTAGGTTCCTATGGCTGTTGTAACAAGTTACAAAACACTGCAGGCATTTCTTACCTGTTTGGAGGTCAGAAGTATGAAACGGTTCTCACTGGATTAAAAACAAGTGTTGGCAGGACCACGAACCTTTTTGGACACTCTAAGGAAGACTCGGTGTTTGTGTCCTTTCCAGCTTCTAGAGCTGCCCAAATTACTTGGCTCAGACACACCGTTCCATCTTCAAACCTGACAATGGCTAGTAGAACGTCCTCGCACCGTCAAACTCGGACTCAAACTCGCCTTCTCGCTCTCCCACATTTAAAGGAAGCTGTGATTATATTAGGCCCACCTGTATAATTCAGAATACTCTATTTTAAGTTGATTAGCAATCTTAGTTCCATCTGCTACTTTAGTTCCCTTTACCATTAAGGTAACATGTTCATAGATTCTGGGGATTAGGATTTGGGGGTTCCTATTTTTCTACCTACCACATCCTGCAATAAACATTGACATATGTACATTTTTCTGTAATAGGGCAAGTACAGTATTTATGTGATTTATATTTACAGAAGTAGAATTGCCAGGTTAAAGTATATAAACATTTTTTTAAAATAACTATTGCCAAAACACTCTTCAGTATGTCCTGATGTATATTCCAATTAATAGAGTCTGTGAACAACTGTTCTCTAAACATTTGCTGTAGTGGATTAACTTTACTGGTTATACATTCCATGGTAGGGGGAGGGGGGAGTGTACAACCAATAACTGACAAAGTGCTCAAGATAGGACTAACTCTGCTGTAATTAGTATTCTCAGCTGCTCACAGAGTTGAGCTGAAATAGCCTCCAGCTGACTGCATCCTCTCTTAGCTTTCTTCTGAAGCCCTACCCTGTTTCCTTCATTCCTCATCTTCTGAGAGTACTCTCTCAAGAAATCACTAGCACAGAAATCCCAGAATCTCAAGTTCCGCTTTCAAAGAAGCCAGCCATTGACATTTACCAATACTGGTAATTATCAAGTTTTTAATTGCTGCAAATATGATTGGTGCAATTCTCATTTATGGTTGAGACTCTTTAAATGTCACTGGTCATCCGTGTTTCTCCTTCAGCAAATTGCTTAACTCCTTTGATAAATTGATTTATTCAGATTTTTCTTATTAATTAGTATAAGATGTTTATGTTAAATATATATTTGTTAGTAGTAAGAGTTTCAAAAATATTACTTGCCCCACATATTTTCATTTCATTTATGAACTTTTTTTTTTTTAATTTTTTTTGCGGTACGCGGGCCTCTCTCACTGTTGTGGCCTCTCCCGTTGCGGAGCACAGGTTCCGGACGTGCAGGCTTAGCGGCCATGGCTCACGGGCCCAGCCGCTCCGCGGCATATGGGATCTTCCCGGACCGGGGCACAAACCCGTGTCCCCTGCATCGGCAGGCGGACTCTCAACCACTGCACCACCTGGGAAGCTCTATGAACTTCTTTGTGATTTTTTTCGTTGTTTTTGACAAAAGTAATTAAAAGTAAAAATAAGATTGCATTGTATTATTGTAGGGAAAAAATCACATTGTCTTAGTGTTATGTATTGTGGTAATTTGTTTATTGGTTCTAATAGGGTTTTTTTTCCGGATTTCTAAGAATACACAACATAATGTCATGCGTGAATAGAGATAATTTTACTCCTACCTTTCCAGTCTGAAAGCTTTTCTTGCCTAAATGGCCTGGCTAGAAGTTCCTGTACCATGACAAGTATAAGTGGCTAGAGTGGACATTCTTAACTTGTTCCTGATCTTACAGTGAAAGCACTCAGTGTGTCTACATTAAATATGATATTAGTTATAGGTTGTTTATGCCCTTTATCAGGTTGAGAAAGTTCCCTTTTATTGTTTTCTTTTGTTTATATAATGAAAGGATATTGGATTCTGTCAAATACTTTTTAATGTATCTATTTAGATGATATGATTTTGTCTCTTATTGTATAGATATGGTGTATTATATGAATTTATTTTGAATGTTAATCCAACATTCTATTCCTGGGATATATTCCACTTGGTCATGGTATAGTATATTTTTTGTATGTTGCTGGGTTTGGTTTGCTAGTATTTTGTTGATGATTTTTGCATCTATATTTATAAGATATATTGATGAGAAGTTTTATTTTCTTGTGATGTCTTTGTCTGGTTCTGGTGTCAAGGTAATACTCTCCTCATGGAATTCGTTAGCAAGGGTTCTCTCCAATTTATTATGAAAGACTGTGAAGAATTGGTATGAATCATTTTTTAAATGTTTGGTAGTATACACCAGAAAACTTTCTGAGTGTTAGTTTGTGGAACATGTTTTTTAAATTACTAATTTAATCTCTTTACTTATTATTGGTCTATTACGATTTTCTATTTCTTCCTGAGTCAATTTTGGTAGTTGGTATCTTTCCAAGAATTTGTCTTTCAACGTCTTTACTATGATGTCTCTGTGTGTAAATATCTTTGTCTTTATACTACTTGGAGTTTGTTGAAGTTTTGGATGTGTATATTAATGTTTTTCATCAAATTTGTGAATTTTTTAGCCATTATTTCTTCAGAAAAATTTCTGCTTTTCTGTCCTCCTTTTGGTATTCACCTTATATGTGTTCTGATTTGCTCTTTTTCTCTTCTGCAAGTTCATATCTGCTGTTGAGCCCTTCTTGTGAATTTTTCACTGAGTTATTGTACTTTCAACTTGCGTTTTCATTTGGTTATTGTTAAAACTGTATATCTCTTTACTGATATTCTCTCTTTGATAGTTGATTGTTATCACACCTTCATTTACTTCTTTAAGCATAAGGTCTTTTAATTCTTCAAAAGTATTTATAGGGCTTCCCTGGTGGCGCAGTGGTTGAGAGTCCACCTGCCGATGCAGGGGACGCGGGTTCGTGCCCCGGTCCGGGAAGACCCCACATGCCGCGGAGCGGCTGGGCCCGTGAGCCATGGCCGCTGAGCCTGTGCGTCCAGAGCCTGGGCTCCTCAACGGGAGAGGCCACAGCAGTGAGAGGCCCGCGTACCACAAAAAAAAAAAAAAAAAAAAAAAAAAAAGTATTTATAATTCCTCCTTTGAAGACTGTTTTTATAAGCTGGTATCTGAGCCCTCTCACAGGCTGTTTCTGTTGTATGCTTTTGTCCCTTTGTATTGGTCACGTCTGCCTGGTTTTTTTTCATGTCTATTGATTTCATATTCAAACTGGACTTTTTTTTTTTTTTTTTTTTGTGGTACGCGGGCCTCTCACTGTTGTGGCCTCTCCCATTGCAGAGCACAGGCTCCGGACGCGCAGGCTCAGCGGCCATGGCTCATGGGCTCAGCCACTCCGCGGCATGTGGGATCTTCCCGGACTGGGGCATGAACCCATGTCACCTGCATCGGCAGGCGGACTCTCAACCACTGTGCCACCAGGGAAGCCCTGAACTGGACATTTTTTATAATATATTGCAGCAGTTCTGGATACTAAATCCTCATACTCCTCTGGGGCTTATTGCTTTTTTATTTATCTGTTTAGTGACTTGGTTGGATAATTTTAGTGAAGTCTATTTCATCCACAGTGTGAACCCTGCCTCTTTCAGGTAGACACTATAGCCTTTGACCGGGAGCTGGGGATAAGGAGCCCCATTTTCTTCACCACACGTACCCAGAGTAGAGCATCGATCAGGCTAAGCTGATAGGGGTGTAGAGGGAGACAGTGGTTTGTGGTTAATTATCAAAGACTATTGATGATCTTACTGAAATTTAATAGACTTTTCTTGAATAAAAAATTACTTCATTTACTGTATCTTCTTAGGTTAATTTCTAGAGGCATTAAATGCATGTTTGTTTTTTAAAATAATTTTCACCAGTTATCATTGCTTCTCTGGTAAGCACGTTCACAAAAATTTTTATACATTATTCCAGAAATGAATCTGTCCACAATTAGTCTTTCCTACTTTGCTTCCCTAATCTCAACTTTATACCCCTCAGTATGCCTTGAAATTATATATTATTTTACAATTAATCAGGAAAAACATATATTCTTCATGCATCACTTATCCCTACCAAGGAGGTAACTTGCCTTAAAATGATATTAATAGGATTTATTTTGACCAATTATAAGTTGAAGTTTAATCATCTTGAAATGAGTGTTTTGTAATTATCCTGTTAAACACTATTACTGTGCTTTTCAGATTTTCATAGTTTTAAACAGTCCTCTTTTCCTGAACCAGTACTTCTCATCCAAAAGTAATGTTGCCCTTTGGACACATTATCAATAACTGGAGACATTACTGATTGTCATGAGTGGGTGAGGGAAAGACTGTGCTTCTGGCATCTCGTGGAAGAGAGGCAGAGGTGCTCCTAAACATACTACAATGTACAAGACAGCATCCTACAACAAAGAATTATGTGGGCAAATGCCAATACTACCAAGTTTGAGCAACCCTGCCCTAGTTCATTTGTATGCTCTCTGAAGAATATTATTTCAGCCACATCACACTTTTATAGCATGTATCTCATGCTCCCCATAACCCTTATTAAATAGACTATGTCTAACTTTTAATTCAATAGAATTAACAAAAAACTCATATCAGTTCTCTTCTAGAAGCAAAAAGATACAAAACAAGTTAAAATAACATATAGAAAATTTAATGTAAATATTTTCTCATGTCTTTCTTTGGAAAAAATGAAAAAATTAAATCTTTATATATATAATGAAACAAAAACTCAAAGCCTTAAGACATTGCTAATGAAAAGATAAATTATTCATACCGAAATAACAGCAAGAATCTTTCCTTTTAAGAAACATGAAAAGTATTTACCTCAAATATACAATAAGCAAAAAAAAAAAAAAAAAAGGATGGAAAAGAAAATAGAATCAATGAAAACAAAAATCAAATGAAAGGTAGATTAGAGTACCATCAAAAACAGTATCCCAAGTTCATCCCAAGATAAAGATAAATAGGACTCCAAAGGGAATAGAACATCCTTAGACTAACAAAAGAGTCTCTAACAGAAACTACACATAATACTTTTGGTTACTTCTTTTTGGTGCTCAGCCAGATACAGTTGCAAACAATAATAAAAGTATTCTGGAAACTGGAAAAATATTGTTTATGCCAGTCAGCAAGCAAGCCCACATGAAATGGAGGCATTTATAAAACTCTTAATTTGCTTTCAGGAAAATCTGTTCTTCGGCATCATTTTTTACTCATATTGGACTACGGGGAGAATCACTGTTAAATGACTTAGGAGTTTCTGTAAGATATATGAAATTCTTCCTAGGAAACTTTGAAAGTTAAGCTCATATTAAAGTTGGAAGTGATTAAATAATTTATTGGGGCAAAATGTCATTTTACTGTATTGATTTTAAAATCAGTGTGTGTACACACACATGCATGCATAACAAATGCACACACATAATCACTTCCTAATATAGATACCAAATAGTTATGATTTGATATGAAATAATGGTTTAAATAATAAAATCTTTAAATTCCTTACATTAATAGACACTACAGCATAATAAGGCAAAGCCTGAAACTATTATTGAATTAAAATATCCTTTAACTTATGAAAGAACAGTGATCCTTTTATTCCTGTTAATTACTTAACTAAACATTCAACAAATCTCCCCCCTTTTTACTTAGCTTTCTAGAATCATATGACACACTACCCTATAGTCACTCTTCTTTAAAACTTACACAAAGGTGAAATGTTGATCTTACACCCTGGTTTCAAGGAGAGAAATGATGGAAACACACGCAGGTCAAAACTGTTGAAATTGATTCCACTCTTCTGTAACAAGTGATTTAATAATCTTCATGACTTGCTGCCTGGGATCTTTAAGAACACTGTGTTTTTCCACCTGAAGTTTATTTAATATTGGCAAGTAAGAAGTTGAAAGCAAGAAAAATGCTTTTATAATTTCACACCACTGACAGGACCAAAAATTATTATTGTGCATATTAATGAGATATACAAATGTAAACCAAACGATCTTACCTTATTGCAGAATCACTCTTTTCTGGATTTAGAAAATCATTGAAGAGACTGTGTTATATCATCCTAAGTTATTGATTCCTTGCTACATGACTAGATATTAGGAACTGAGAGAAATAGTAAGAAAAAGTGAAGCTTTGTCATTGACCATATATAAACACTAAGTGATACTGCCTCATTTACATAAGTTAGTTTTTGCTATTGCTTTTTTCATAATAAATTAGCCTATTCTTCTGCCTGCCTCTTTAAATTGAGCACTCAGTTTATCTTCAGAAATCAGCAGTGTGAGAGAACTTTTAGTTCTCTTGCATTGTGGTTATCCCTTTTAGCTTATCATGTAGAAGTTAAGTAGGATTCTGAAATAAATTCATGTTGCATAAAAAGTTCCAATAATTAAATTGTGAGATCGAGTTTGATGTCATTGTTCTCCAAAACTCTGAGGCTTATTTTCAAATGAGAAATAAAGGTTGTTGGCAGAATGGAGGGTCAGGAGTCCAGAGAACTGGGTCCTAGTTTCAGCTTTGCCTCTAGACAGTGATGAAACAAATTCATATTTTAAGGCAAGACAGGAAACATTTAAAGAAATTTTTTCTCTGCCCATTTAGGCCTCCGCTCTCTCCTCTAGTGTGAATTGTGCATGTGCATTATGCATTGGCCAGACCTCCCCACTGGCAGAAATACCACCTCAACAATAAAGATCAATTTTTCTTCTTTTGGTACCAGGCATGTAACTCCTTAGAAGATAGAATTCCTTTCTCCCTGTAAGGGGTCACAATGACCCACCTCTCACCTTGTACATGCAGACATCTTTGGTGAACTTTATGTATAATACCAAAATATCATTTCCCTTAAAGACAGTGATTGGTACAAAACAGACTAGGTCAGATGACCTGGGGATATAAGGGACGGCACCTAGTGGAAGTTCTTAGCTTAAATACTTACTTATGACCTTACTAATGTCACTAGCTATATTACTTTGCCTGTTTTACAAGACTATTATTTCTTGCATTACCAAAGTTGTGACAGACTCTGGTAAAAATAATGATGATTACATGACTTGGAACGATTGACCAAAGATATACTTGGAAATGACTCCCAATCCTTGGTCATAGTTAAGACTGGGAGGAAGGGAACTGTAAAATAAAGAATGTTGCCCACCATCCAGTTCTACAAGAATCAAGTCATTAGCCACTGCAGCTGCTGACCTACAATACAACCTGAAAGGAACTCAGGGCGATGATCAGGATGATGTATTCTGTGCTATGGAAAAACTGGTAGAACTGGCCCTCAGATAGGGAAATATTTTCAGGAGAAAATTTCATGAACCAAGTTTCTTGCATCTTTCCATACTTAGAAAAGCACTAAAAACCATTAACTTAGATGTCTGTTCTCCACAAATAGCAGTAACCTTCTACCAAGACGTGTGCTTGATCACACATACCCCTTTGCCAAAATCACAAATATCCCTTTATCTCTTTAGAACAGTCCTCAGAGCTTTCTGAAAGACTGTTTCCCAGGTTAAAATCCTCGAATCAGCTGGAATAAAATTTTCCATTTTTTTCTTAGACTATTACTTTTTCATCAACACCAGTCATGGGGTCTCAGACAAGTTGCCCCATTTGTGACACACAGTTCCTTTACTCACATGGAAAGAATTATAAACTTGAACTTTAATGTGCCTTTGAATCACCTGGGGAATCTTGTTAAAATTAAGATCTTTATTAAATAAGCCTGAGGTGAGGCTCTAGATTTTGCATTTCTAACAACTTTCCAGGTGATGCCAAGGCTGCTGGTTTGACAATCAAGTTTTGTGGAATAAGGAACTAGATGATTTTAAAATTTCTATCCAACATTTTAATTTACTTACAGTTTTAAGATGCTTTGAGGTTGTCTTTAATAAACTTGGTAGATAAAACAATCAGTTTAACAAATCTGTTCAATTTTTTTCACAGTTTTAGCAACCTGAATAGAAACAGTGGCAATCTGAATAAAAAGTTACTAAAACTCTTGCTCTTTCATATTTTGGGGAAATTATGACTTTTGAAAGAATTTCTCATATCTACTGTAGTTAGCAGTTGAAGATTTTGTCACCGAGGTGTCCTCTGAGGCAAATATCAGATGCACTGGCCCCATTATACCTCACGAACTCATTCTGAAAATCAAAGGCACATTAGTATGAAGCTACTGGTTTGCCAAAAAGACATGTTGGATCTCTTCATATGAATTTCTAATTCTTGTTTATTGATGCACCATTTGAAATCACAGGATAGCACAGTTTAGTGACAGCTTTATCTCTGAGCTGACAGTGTGTGTGAGAATTACTTGGCATGCAAGTTCAGAGATGACCTTGTTCTACTGTAAACAAATTGCTGATCTATAAAGCTGTGATGATTTTACAAAATGATCTATAATCTATCATGTATTCTTTTGTGTGTTGTTTCAGGGGCACAATGATTAGAGACAAAATATTCTTTCAAGACTATTATGAGGATTTGCTTATAGTCTCATCTTCTTGATGATGTTATACTATATGGGTAAAGGTACTCATTTCTCTATTGAACAGAAAGATTATCCAAACATAAGATTCTAGATGCTAGGTAATTTAATTTCATGTAAGATTACCTAAAAGAAATTATAATCCTGATGGATTTGGAGTTCTAAAAATATTCCTCAGGAAAATGTCAGTAAAGGATACGTGTGTGTGTGTGTGTGTGTGTGTGTGTGTGTGTACATATATCCTTTCTCATAAAGGACATTTTACCCTTTATTTTTTTTTCAACAAAGGATATATATAATGGAGGGCAAGATTCCAAGATGGCACTGAAGATTCCTACCTGCCAGTGTACACGTTTCAAGAAATCCCCATCCCTAAAATGCTGTGAATGTGATAGCATATAACTCCTGTAATTGTTACATTATATGTCAAGAGATTTTTCAGATGAATTTAAGATCCAATTCTTAACTCTGAGTTCATTAAAAGGGAGATAATCTTGGGTGGGTCTGACCTAATCAGGTGAACCCTAAAAGAGGTCAGAAAGATTTGAAGTAAAAGAGATTCTCCTGCTGGCACTGAAGAGGACAATAATCATGTTGTGAGCTGCCTATGGTAAGTTCATGTGGCAAGGACTTTAGGATGGCTTCTAGGATTTAAAAGCATTTTAACATTCAAAAAGAGCACTGGGTCTTCAGTCCTATATATGCAAGGCACTGAATTCTTTCAACAACCAGTGATCTTGAAAGAGGATCCCAAGTCAACATCTTGATTTAGCCTTATGAAATTCTAAGCAGAAGACTCAGCTAAACCATGTCCAGATTCCTGCCCCACAGAAACCATGAGATAATAAATATGTATTACTTTAAGATGTTAAATTTGTAATTTGTTTTGAAGTAAGATACCCAATCATGAGAAACAAAAGAGATGGGAGAGGAAATAATAGTGGATGAGAGATGTCAACAAGTTTTTGGAAGACTGAAATAATCCAAATGATTGTAACTAAGGACAAAAGAAAATGAAATCTGTGTACCAACAGAAGTAGGTAATGATTGAAAAATCAAGAGCTTATTTACTCCACAGAGTACTGGAAAGAAAGGCAGAGGATGTGGAGGTTATAGGTACCTACTGTCCCCCTCACCATCCCTACAAAAGACCAAAGCTTTATTTTTTGGGGAAATTTAACCAGAGCATCCCTATACTTGGAATACTGGGCACAGTAGAGGATGAGATGAGCTTCAAGACTGAAAGGTGGGATGGTAGAAGCACCTTCTCCCTGCCACAAAGGCATACCTCAGAGCCAGGAAACTGGAGGTCTGTTTTCTACAGAAACTGTCAGTCCCCAAAAAAGGACCTTGACAGACAAGCATTTGGGGGTCTTCCAAAGAAAAGGCTATTTTCCTATTTCTCTGTCAATGTAGCCACCTGTTAATAATTCCTACCCATGTCCTCAGAGCTTCTGACAATCTTTTTCAGTGTTTTACTCTTAATTATTCATGTGAGGCCAAGATAGCCTGACATTGAAGAAACCTCAAGGGAAACAGAACCCCAAAACAAACAGGAAAAATAATAACAGAACTTAATAGTGACACTAGATATAAAAGACTGCAATGCCTTCAATATTATGAAAAAAAAAAGCTTTTTTAAGGGGAATTCCCTGGTGGTCCAAAGGTTAGGACCTTTGATGTCTGAAAGATACTTTGATGTTTGAAAGATACTTTTCTCAAGAAGGTTGCATTCACAGATTCCCAGTGGACATATCTTTTAGGTAGCCACCATTCAACCCACTAGACTGGTTAAATCTTACTCTTACACTCTTGTCTTTATAGAGCTGTCCATCTGGATGAGCACTGCCACTGAACTAATTGAGTTTCCTGCACATGTATTTGTTATTTAAGAGTGGCAGTTCATTTATTTTCCCCCAAAATATAAGAGCCAGCACTATTATTGAGAACAGGTAAACTTGAAGTCAATATAATGTTATTTCAGAGAACCAGAAGGCCATGTGATTTCATTGTCAAAGGGACAGTCTCTTTGTATTGGTGGGTCACTGATTTACAATAAATAAATGGGCTATTTATAATATCCTGCTGCCTTCTCAGGACCTAGAAATCCAGAGGGTTCTTTATTTTATGAGTGGGCAATGTGTCTGAATATGTGCATTTGAAGAAATGGAACAGTAAGATTAGTTTGCTTTAAAAAAAGAGGCACTCAGCAAGAGGCTCAGAGAAAATAAAGGGTGGAGAAGCAGCACTGGGTCCTGCATGTACAACGGAAGGTGGAGAATGCCATATTTGTGGGAGTAAGAGAGATGCTCAGGGTGGAGTCGTGTCAAGAGAAAATTAATTTTATGCCACGAAGGAAGTAATGTTAAGCCCCCATACTCTTCCCTTTTGAAATCTCTAGTTCAATCTACATTAGTCACTATTGCTGTGTAGGGTGAGTTATTCCAAAGAGATACTATGAAGGGCTGAGTTCTGCTTCAAAGTTGGCTTGGAAGAAAAACAGAGGCTGCCCATAGGTCACAGATGACATTTATTATTACAGTTTATATTTCCTATAGATGGGTAGATGGATGCAATCACTTGTTTTACATTTAAGACCTGGTTCTGCCAGAAATTGGAGAGGGATGCTAAAGGCACTACTCACGCTCTTAACAGGACAAACTAAAGAGAGGGAAGAATAACAAAGAATGAGTCACCTCATGGCGTAACCAGATAATTAGTGCAGGTCCTTTGTTAAAACCATAAAACCAACGTAGTGTGGGTTGCATCATTCACTCTGTATAGCCAAATTTCTTTCAACCATCAAGATCAGTGTATAATTAATGATTACCTAGCAGACATAATAAGGGTAACTTTTAGCTCTTGAAATTGCAGTGTTGTGTGTGTGTAATTCTTCATGGAGTACTAAAACTATATCTTTTAATTAAAATAAAATAGAATTTCTGTGGGAGAGATCAAAATATAGATTATGATAATGATTCCCTATATTTCTCTTTGGTACTCAATACACTGTGATTTGGCTATCTAAAGTATTTTTCCCTGTCATATTGTGAATTCCATGAGAAAAGTGACCCTCCTGTCTTGTCCAGCTCAAAAATGTCACTCCAAAATTATTTATAAACTACGTGACAATTAAACTCTATTTTCATTGTTGTCAAATACCTTATTCTGTAGAATATATTTTGGGAAAAATGAATCCAATCTATTTTGATTGTCTTTTATCACATGAGAAGTTAGAGGTAGACTGTGGTTTAAAATGAAGTTGGTGCTTCTATTTTTAGTCTCTTTATACCCTCCAGTGACTCTCTTTTCTTTAGAGAAGAAATGTGATGTTCTGCCTAAACTAAGATGGAAAGGGTTTGTTAAATTTATTCCCAGAAAGGAATGCATGATTGTCAATTCCTCACCAATGTCTTCTTCAAGGGGTATTAGATGTTTAATAAAAAGCAAAATGTTACATAGTTTTAATTCTACAATGTCAGATACAAGCTAGTATCTTGATGAGGCAAGGAAATCACATTCCTCTGCTTATTATTGCAGTTAATTTCCTTTTGATTTTTTTCTCTTTCATCATAGGCTTAAGTATTGCTAAGAGGTAGGGGAAATGGGGGGATAAGCCTACTTTGCGTTATCTTAGCAAATAATGAATAATCAATAGGGAGGTCATGTGTATCTTTCATTTGTCAACAAGTTATTGAAGGTAACTTATATGTGATCTTATGAGAGCACCCATAGTTTTTTTTTAAGGGGGTATATGGATTTGTTTTCAAGTATAATTCCTTAAAAAACACAGAGTTCAGGTTTTTCTTAAAAGAGTAGTTTTAATAAGAACAAATTAAAGATTAATATTGGAACATTCTGTGAAAAAATAGTAAGGATTCCTCATTTTCACTTTTCATATAAACTCTCTAAGCTATTGCCCTAAGTTTGGGTGATACTTTTTCTACAACATTTTTTCTTTAAAACATATATAGACATTGGAATGGCTCAAAGTCTTAAGGAATGTTCAGTATTGGGTGCTTTGTTGCTTCTAAACTGCTGGCTTGAGTTCCCCAGTGAGACAATCGTTATTGGTGTGTGTGTGTGTGTGTGAGAAAGAGGGGGGGAAGAGGTATGTGGTGAATGATATCATTAAAAATCCTATGATAATAGCAAAATATTAAGAAAACTTTTTAATAACAAATTTTTCAATTTTAATGAAATAGATGAATTTCTTGAAAAGCATACCTTACAAACTGATGCAGGAAGAAACAGAAAATATAATTACACATACTCATTAAAGTAACTAAATAAGTAAGTAAAGTTTCTTACAATAAAATTCTAGACTCAAATGGTTTCTCTGGTGAATTTTATCAAATATAAAGTATGAAATAATACTTATAAAACTTTCAGAAAATAGAAAGAAAACATTTTCTAACTTGCTTTATGAGGACAGAATGATCCTGCTATGACCTGACAATGATATTACAAGAAAAAAATTAGACCAATATCACTTTGGAAAATAGACAAAATTTATTTGCAAAATATCAGAATATCAAATCCAGCAATATATAAAAATGATAATGTAAAAATTATGACCAAGTGGAAATGTAAGTATTTTTGTTTTGGGGTGTTGGGGTGAGAAACAGGATCATGTCAGTATGATGCAGACAAACTTATGCAGATAACTTCAATTTAATTAATGTTTTTAAAAAGTATGATTCTATTCACATAAATTTCAAGAGAAAGTCAAAGAAATGGTATTAAAAATCAGAACAATGATAGCCTTAGAAAAGGGGGAACTGCCTGTAAGGTATACAATGGGCCTTTCTGGTATGATGGGAATATCCCATATCTTAATTATTTAGTGGTTTCAAGAGTGTATTCACTTATTTAGTCAAATTGTACACTTGGGATGTGTTCTTTTCCACATATAAATTTCACCTCAACTCAAAAAAATAAAATAAATGATTAAACAAATAATTACAAAAAAATCTCTGCATTTTAGTTTACTCATTTTTCAAAAGCTGTTTTCATGCATTGTAAAAAAATATGCAATAAAGTTAACTGACAAAGTTCTTTGTAAGTTAGAACTTATGAAAAGTTGTTTACCATTTTACCTTACTGCTGTGTTTTATAAAGGTAATCACATTTTGTGAAGACTTTCAGCCTGTTCAAATATTTGCATTCTGATACATTTGTCACATAATTTCAGACTTATCTCTATCTATAATCATCAATATTATGAAAACTTCTTTTCATGTTCTTCAAGTATATAACTACTTTTGGATATAAACTTCAAGAGTTTTATCTCCTGATCTGAGCACATACATTTGTAAAAATTCCACAAATCTGCAATTCTTTCTTAGATAAAAATTAGTATTTCTTTTAAAGTGGTATTTTCAAAATCCTTTATTACACTGCCTGTTTAAAAATAGAAATATTTGAAGGTGGATTTTCAGTAATAATATCCCTGCATTATTAGGAGAGATTGAATTTTACATACTTTTGGTATAAATTTGTAACAAAATTTATGAGAACCAAAATAGAATTGAATGGCCTATTTTGAAGTAAATAATTAGAAAAAATTATCCTTCACAAGCAGCTCTGGCTATGAACAGTATCTCAAAAAACTATTTTCTTTCTCTTGTTTTCTACTAAATATTGTTACCTGCATAAGTTAATTCTACTTAAGTTAGTTAAGGACATAGTAAAATGCAAAACTGAGAAGTTTCAGTAACAGATAAAGGAGAAACCATGTTTTTACTTCTCATAAGTAATTTATAGTAAAATATAATGCAATTCAATGAAACACATAATGCTTTCAAGAATGTCTACTGCAAGCATGTTTTTTCCACTTGATTGTTAAGTTTTACTTATTTATTTCATATTAAAATTTGTTGGGTTGGCAATACCATGAAATATTTGTCCTAAGAGTTAAATTTGTGTTCTTTCAATATCTTCTGTTGGCAGCAAGTAAATGCTTATTCAAATACATCTTCCAAACAGAAGCTTGAATATATTTTCCTGAGCTGTACATTTCTACATGCTGTTTAAAAGCATATATTACCAAAATGCTTCTTATAAACAGATTGTGATTGATCTATATTTCATATTGTATAAGTTTGATCATTTATCACCAGAGGTATAATTTTGTCCTCATTATATTCTACAAAAGCATTGCGGAAAGCATTGAGGAAATTTGAGAAAGAAAGTGTAATAATATAGTGAAGATTTCTTGATGAGGAGATGGTCTTGTTTGTTTGGTTTAAAGATTATTAATGCATATCAATAATGGAGGAAATGACATTACTACCTAATATTGAAAAAATAAAAGATGTCTTACTTCTGAGAAATTGTTTTACTGTCATTGATGGTTACCTTCAATTAAAACATTTTAATAGAGGAAAAGAAATTATACTATCTGTCATGAGACTAATTGCAAAAATGAAAGTAATTCTGCACCCTTCTCTGAATCCACCTTCTTAGACATTATTACATTTCTGCTCCATACATCATGAAGTAGAGTCTATTTTCCTGCCCCTTGAATCTTATTTGTCTTTGTGACTTGCTTTGGCCAGTAATGTGGAGGAAATAGCATTGTGCCTATTGCAGTAATTGCCTCAAAAGACTTTGGAACCTTACTTCTGCCATTAACACAAGCTCGTGTCAGTCTATAGGAGGATAAGAGACCACATGGAGCAGAGCCCAGTCATTTCCACCAAGGCCAGTCTAAACCACTGAAAACTCTAGCAGAACCACTAGTTCATAATAGATGTGTGAATAAGCCCAAGTAAAATCAACCAAGCCTGACCAGATTAGCAGAATTTCCCAGCCTACCTGTATCTCCTACACAAAATAAATGTTACTGTTATTTTAAGTCACTGATTTTCCATTTGTTAGTCATGCAACAAAGCTAAATGATACAGCATCATTTAATTAAAGACACTAAAATGGTAATCGCCCTATTTTCATCCAAAAGTGCTCTATACGTCTCTACCTTGAAGTGATATAGAAGATTTCACATTACTTTTCAAATTTAGATCTATTTTCCATCTGCAACTGAGTTTTTTTTTTGTTTTTGGTTGTTTTGGGGTTTTATCTTTGTATAGTCTAAAGGAAGAATCAATTTCTTAATGTAAATATAATAAGTTGTTCTAGCACTATATGTTTTAGAGTCCATTATTTTCCCCACTCATATGTAATTCCTATATTACCCCAATCCCTTATCATAAACCAAGTTATCACATATGTGTGAGTATTTTCAGGGATGCAGTATTGTCTTCCATTGGTCTATTTATTTATCTATTCCTACACCTATACCCTACTAACCTTAAAGGCAATAGGTCTTTATAGATATTGATATCTGGTAGGAGAATTTCCCCACAATTAGTTCTTTTTCTTTTTCTTTTTTTTTTTTGCGGTACGCGGGCCTCTCACTGTTGTGGCCTCTCCCGTCGTGGAGCACAGGCTCCGGATGCGCAGGCTCAGCGGCCATGGATCACGGGCCCAGCCGCTCCGCGGCATGTGGGATCCTCCCAGACCGGGGCACGAACCCGCGTCCCCTGCATCGGCAGGCGGACTCTCAACCACTGCACCACCAGGGAAGCCCCAGTTCTTTTTCTTTAGAACTATCTTGGTTGTACTTAGTCTTTTGCTCTTCCAACCAAGCAAATTATACTGTTAAATTCTGTGATGGACCATGTTGAAACTTTAATTAGAAAATATATTATAAATTAACTTTGTTAGAATGACATTTCTATGGGATTGAACATTTCTATCCAGGAAACTTCCATTTCCATTTATTTAAATCTTCTTTTATATGTTTAAATAAAATGTAAAAATTCAGTTCTAAAAAGTAATGCACATGTTTAATTGGAATTATTCTCAGATTCTATATATTTTTACTGCTGAATGGCAAGCTATTTTCATACTACATTTTATATTACATTCTAAGTGATTATTTTTGTTGTAAAGGATCACAATTGAAATTTTAAAATTTACAATCAGCAAAATTACTAGAATTATTTTTATTTTAATAATTCTTCTGTAGATACTCTAATTATTTATTTAGATAATATGCAATCCAAATTAACAACTATGTTTCTTCTTGTTTGTTCTATATATATATGGAACAATATATATTGTTCCATTTGGGTAGAGATAAATTAGGAGTTTGGGATTAACATATACACACCACTGTATGTATAATAAATAACCAACAAGGGCCCACCGTATAGCACAGGGAACTATACTCAATATAGTATAAGTATCCAACAAAATTTATTATTATTTATGATTAAAAACTCTTCACAAACTAGGGATGGAAGAAAACTCCAAATGTGATAAAGAATATCTACATAAAAGCCTGAAGAAGAAATTACACTTAATACTGAAAAGGCAAGAATGTTTTCTAATACTATGCTTATCCAGCATACTCCCAAAAGTCATAGCTAATGCTGTAAGAAACAAAATTAATTTATATTGACACAGCAATCAGCCAAGAAAAAGAAATAAAAAACATCCACATTGGAAAGGGAGAAGTCAAACTGCCACTGTTTGCCAGTGACATGATAACATACATAGGAAATTCTAAAGATGCCACCAAAAAATTACTAGAACTCATCAATAAATTTGGTAAACTTGCAGGGTGCAAAATTAGTACAAAGATATCTGTTGCATATCTATACACTAACAACAAACTATCAGAGAAATTAAGCAAACAATCCCATTTATCATCACTCAAAAAGAATAAAATACCTAGGAATAAATCTAACTAAGGAGGTAAAACCTATACTCAGAGAACTATAAGATACTGATGAAAGAAACTGAAGACAATACAAATAGCTGAAAAGGTATGCCATGCTCATGGATTGGAAGAAGAATTAATGTTGTTAAAATGGCTATCCTACCCAAGGCAATCTACAGATTCATTGCAATCCCTATCAAAATACCAATGGCATTTTTCACTGAACTATAACACATAATTCTAAAATGTAATTACAGAAATTATGGAAACACGAAAGACCCTGAAGAGTCAAAATAATCTTGAGAAAGAAGAACAAAACTGGAGTTATCATGCTCCCTGATTTCAAACTATACTTCAGACCTATAGTAATCAAAACAGTATGGTACTGGCAAAAAACAGACACATAGATCAATGGAACAGAATAGAGAGTCCAGAAATGAACGTACACTTAAATGGGCAATTAAAATATGACAACAGTGGCAAGAATATACAATGGGGAAAAGATGGCCTCTTCAATATATGGTGTTGGGAAAACTGGACAGCTACATGCAAAAGAATCAAACTGGACTAATCTTTCACACCATGCACAAAAATAAATTCTAAATGGAAAAGATTTAAATATAATACCTAAAACCATAAAACTTCTAAAAGAAAACATGGGCAGGAAGCTCTTTAAAATTGCTCTTAGTAATAATTTTTTGAATAAATCTCTGCAGGCAAGGGAAAGAAAAGCAAAAATAAACAAATGGGACTACTTCAAACTAAAAAGCAAATACACAGTGAAGGGAACTATCAACAAAATGAAAAGAAATAAGATAATTGCAAATGATATATTTGATAAGGGGTTAATATCAAAAATAGACAAAGAACTCATACAATTCAGCATCAAAAAAAAAAAAGATTAAAAGATGCACAGAGGATCTAAACAAGCACTTTTCCAAAGAAAAGTGGCCCATGAAAATATGTTCAACATCTCTAATCAGCAGGTAAATGCAAATCAAAACCACAATGAGATACCACCTTACACATTTCACGATGGCTATTATCAAAAAGACAACAAATAACAAGTGTTGACAAGGATATGGAGAAAAAGGAACTCTTGTGCACTGTTGATACAAATGTAAATTGGTGCAGCCACTATGGAAAACAGCATGAAGATTCCTCAAAAAACTAAAAACAGAACTACCATACAATCCAGCAATTATACTCCTGGGTATTTTTCCAAAGAAAACATAAGCACTAATTCAAAGAGATATATGCAACTCTATGTTCATTGCAGCATTATTTACTATAGCTAAGATATGGAAGCAACCTAAGTGCTTGTCAACAGATGAATGGATAAAGATGATGTGGTATATATGGACTATTACTATTGGACTATTGGACTAATGGACTATTACTCAGCCATAAAAAATAATGAAATCTTGCCATTTGTAACAACACGAATGGACCTCGAGGGTAATATGCTGAGTGAAATAAGTCATACAAAGACTGTGTGATTTCACTTATATGTGGAATCTAAGACAAAATAAATGAACAAACATAACAAAACCAAAACAGAGTTATGGAGAACAGGTCATTGCCAGATGGGAGGGAGTGTGGGGAGAAAAGAAATAGCTGAGGGAGATAAAGAGGTGCAAACTTTGAGTTGCAAAATAAATGAGTCATGAATATGAAATGTACAATGTGGGGAATATAGTCAATAACAATGTAATATCTTTATATATGGTGACATATCATAACTAGACTTACCGTGTGATCATTTTGAAATGTATAGAAATATCGAATCGCTATGTTGTGTAACAGGAACTAACACAATGCAGAAGGTCAATTATACTTCAAAACAAGCAAACAAAATAGAAATTGCTATTTTTATTTCTATAAAAAATGTCATTGGGATTTTGATAAGGACTGTATAGAATTTATAGATCACTTTGTTTAGTATGGGCATTTTAACACTATTAAGTCTTCTTATGCATAAACATGGATGTCTTTTTATTTATGTATGTCTTCTCTAAATTCTTTCATCACTGTTTTGTAGTTTTCAATATAAAAGTTCTTCACCTCCTCAGTTAAGTTTATTCCTACTATTTTGGTGCTAGTGTAAGTAGGATATTTTCTAATCTCCTTTTCAGATAGTTTGTTTGTTAGTGTATAGAAACACAACTGATATTTGTACATTTATTTTGTATCCTGCAACTTTATTAAATTTGTTTACTAGTTCTAACAGTTTGGGTTTTTTTTTTTTTTTACGGAGTCTTTAGGGTTTTCTATATGTAGGTCATGTCATCTGAAAACAGGGACGATTTTACTTCTTCCTTTCTGATTTGGATGCCTTTTGTTTCATTTTCTTGTCTAATTGCTCTAGGACCTCCAGCACTTTGTTGAATAAAAGTGGCAAGAGTGGGCACCTTTGCCTTTCTCCTGATTTTAACCAGTTTTTTTCACCATTGATTATGATATTAACTGTGGACTTTTCACATATAGCCTTTATTATGTTGAGATATTTTTCTTCTATTTCTAACTTGTTGAGGGCTTTTTTAAAACTGTTAAAACTATTAAAATTTGTTAAATGCTTTTTTCTGTGTCTATTGAAATAATCATGTGATTTTGTATCCTTTATTTATTAATGTGGTGTATCACATTAGTTGTTTTTCATATGTTGAACCACCCTTGCATCCCAGGAATAAATTATACTTAATCATGATGTATGATCTTTTCAGTGTACTGTTGAATTTGATTTGCTAGTAATCTGTTGAGGATTTTTGCACCTATGTTCATCAGGGATATTGGCCTGTGCTTTGGTATCAAGGTAATGCTTACCTAATAAAATGAATTTGCAAGTGTTACTTCTTTTTTAAATTGCTTGGAAGAGATTGAGAAGCACTGACATTAATTCTTCTTTAAATATTTGGTAGAATTCACCAGTAAAACTGTCTGTTCCCGGGCTTTGGTTTCTTGGTAGGTTTTCAATTACTGAATTAATCTCCATACCACTCATAGATCTGTTAAGACTTCCTATTTCTTCATTTTCTTCATGATTCAGTCTTGAATCTTGTGTTGTATGTTGCTGGGAATTTCATTTCCTCTAGGTTATCCAGTTTGGTAATGTCAAAATTTTCATAGTAGTCTCATAATACTTTTTATTTCTCTGGCACCATTTGTAATGTCTGCTCTTTATTTCTAACTTTATTCATTTGAGTCTTTTCTCCTTTGTCTTAGTCTAGCTAAGGGTTTGCAACTTTGCTTTTTTCTAAGAAAACAATGCTTACTTTCATTGATTTTTGCTGTTGTTTTTCTATTTTGTTTAATAGCGTAATATGTTATTGTATTGAAAATGCTATTGTATTTCTATTTAGATTGCTCTAATCTTTATTATTTCCTTCTGCTAACTCTGGGCTTAATCTTCTTATTTCTCTATTTCTTTAATGTGTAAAGTTATGTTGTTTATTTGAGATCTTCCTTTTTCTTTAATGGAAGGGTTTAACACAATAAACCCTCAGTACTACTTTTGTAGCATTACATAAGATTTGGTATTTGGTGTTTATATTTTCCGTTGTTTTAAAACATCTTCTAATTTTTTTTTAATTTATTATTTTTTCCTGGTTGTTCCATAGTGTGTTGTTTAATTTCCACATTTTTGTGAATTTTATAGTTTTCCTTCTGCTATTGATATCTAATTTTATTTAATTGTGGCCAGAAAAAATATTTGGTATACTTTTAGTCTTCTTAAATTTATTAAGACTTGGTTGGTGACCTAACACGTGATCACGTGAGAAAGTTCCATTCATGTGTGAGAGGAATATGTATTCTGATGCTGTTAGTTAGGTAGAATGGTATGTATCTATCTGTTAGGTCCATTTCGTCTATAGTATTGACAGTATTGTTCAAGTTGTTCCCCTTGTTGATCTTCTGTCTGGATGTTCCTGTCATTATTTAAAGTGACATGTTGAAATCTCTTACTATTATTGTGCTGCTATCTGTTTCTTTCTTTAATTCTGTTAATTTTTGCTTTTTATATTTAGGTACTCTGATGTTGGGTACATATATATAATTGTAATATTTTCCTAGTAAATTGATCCTTTTTACATACAATGTCCTTCTTTGTCTCTGTGATGCTTTTTGATATACAGTCTATATTGTCTGATTTAAGTATGGCCACCTTTGCTCTCTTTTGGTTACAATTTTCATGGAATATCTTTTTTAATTCCTTTACATTCAGTCTACATGTGACCTTAATTCTGAAGTGAGTTTCTTAGAGACATTATATAGGTAGGCCTAATTTTTAAAAATCCATTCAGCTATTCTATGTGTTTTGATTGGTGAGTTCAAACCATGTACATTTAAAGTTATTATTGAAAGGTTATGATTTACTATTGCCAATTTGTTAATTGTTTTCTGTTAGTCTCATAGTTCTTTTGTCTGTCTTCCCTTCTCTTACTGTTTTCATTTGTGTTTAAAAAAATTTTTTGTATTGATATGCTTTGATTCCTTTTTTTTTTTTTTTGAGTAACTTCTATATGTGTGTGTGTGTGTGTTTGTGTGTGTGTGTGTGTGGCTACCTTAGTGCTTACATATAATATAGATATAGCTCTATTTTAAGCTGGTAACAACTTGAGTTCAATCACATACAAAATTTTACACTTTAACTTCTCCCCACCACACTTTATGGTATGCTTGTCACAATTTACATCTATACATTTTGCATATCTTTTCACATATTTTAATTGTTATTTGTAATACTTTTCTCTATTTTTTACTAGAAATAAAAGTTACTCACTTACCACTATTACAATAATACAATATTCTGTGTTTATATATATTAACTTTACCAATGAGTTTCATACTTTTCTTATGCTATTTTATTGCTGTTCATTGTCCTTTCATTTCAGATTGAGGAACTCCCTTTAGCGTTTTTTGCAAGGCAGGTCAAGTGGTGATGAACACCCTCAGTTTTCGTTTGCTGAAAAAAGCATTTTTCTGTCCCTTATTTCTGAAGGATAGCTTAACAGGTTAAATGTTATTTGTTGGTAGTTGTTTTTTTTTTTTTTCCTTGCACTTTGAATAAACCATCCCACTCCCACATGGCTTGCAATATTTCTGCTGAAAAAATCTGCCAATCGTCTGGGTGTTCCTTTGCATGTAATAAGTCACTTTTTTCTTGCTGCTTTCAAAACTCTCTTTGTCTTTAACTTTTGACAATTTGATTATAATGTGTTTCCATGTGTATTTCTTTGAATTCATCCTATCTGATGGCCTTAGGATGATACTCATTTCCTTTTCAAGATTTGGGAAGTTTTCAGTCATTATTTCTTTGACTAAGCATTCTCCTTCTTGGACTCCCATAATGTGTATATTTGTACACTTGATAATATCCCATAAGTCCCTTAAGCTTTCTTCATTCTTTTTTCTTTGGGGGTGATTTTTTCTGTATAAGATGACAATGTGGGCTTCCCTGGTGGCACAGTGGTTGAGAGTCCACCTGCCGATGCAGGGGACAGGGGTTTGTGCCCCGGTCCGGGAGGATCCCACATGCCACGAAGCGGCTGGGCCCATGAGCCACGGCCGCCAAAACAAAAAAAAAGATGACAATGTTTTGCAGTGTAGAAAATTGCAAAGAATATTTTCAGTGATGAAAACCCTGAACAAAGTACACCCCAGAAGGAAAATGGGCCTAGATATTTCTGCACTTCTTATGATTTTAGACTCCTGTTTTTTCCCCTTAACCCTGAGATTTATGTAACACAGTTTTAAGACACACAGACTTTTGTTTGGTTATTCTCCTGTAAAAGGTTCCATTAACGATGGTATTAGCCCAAACAGTGGGCATTTTCTAAATATTATTGGGGGGCTTGATTCATCAAAGGCACAGACTTATAGTTAAATTTTCTTCAGTAATTTTCTAGGAACAAACCAAGGTCTAAATTAGTCACAGAAAGAGAAATATTGTTTGTTGTTATTTTTCTTATGCTATATCCCCAAGTTTTTCAGACTCATTTGAGTAAAAGCTTGAGTGAGTAAGAGACAGAGCTGAGTGAGGTATCTGAGCTATGAAATATAACACTGCAAGATGTTATTTTTATTCAGGAAATAGGGAATATTTAAGTCATATAAATTCTTATTCTAAAATATTTACACCTGACTTCACAGTATGCACATTTTCCTATGTAGACGAGTCTTATTTCCATTTCTTCAGTTAAGTTAAAGCTACATGTTCCTCTTTCCCCACATGTTTTTGCTTATTAGTATATTTCTTGAGCTGTTTTTATGTTATTTCTTTCCTTTATGGAATTTTTAAAACTTGGAACATCAAGTACTAAAGATGTATGTTTTCATCTGACAGTTACACCAGAGGTTGACTGTCTAGTTGAGAAGATTGAATCTATAGCTTGTATTTGTTTTTAAAATTAAACTGATCCTGGATAAAAGTTAATTTTTTTAGGAGTTAGCCCTTGACCACTAGTTTGATACAATCTCCACTTTAGGTAACCTCTTTCACCAGCAGGACTGTTATTCTCCTAACTAACTGTATAAGTTAAGATGACTAAATATATAAGTGCTTAAAATGGAATAAATAGATCTTCTATATAAAAAAAGGAGAAGCAAAGAAAAGACCTCTAAATTGGAAATGTAGAGGTATAACTATCTCTATTCACAGATGACACAATCCTACACACGGAAAATCCCAAAGAACCCACCAAAAAGCTACTAAAGCTAATAAACAAATTCTGAAAATTTCCAGGGTTCAAGGTAACACAAAAAAATCAGTTGTTCTATAAACCAGGAATGAACAATTCAAAAAGTAAATTAAGAAAACAATCCCATTTACAGTAGCATCCAAAAGAGTAAAATTTTTAGAAATAAATTTATCCAAGGAGGTGGAAGACTTGTACACTGAAAACTATAAAACATTGCTAAAAGATATTTAAAAGAACTTAATAAATAAGAAGAAATCCTCTGTCCACAAATTGGAAGACTTCTATTGTTAAGATGTCAGGACTACCCAAAGCAATTTACAGATTCAATACAATCTCTATCAAAATTCCAACAAGGTTTTTTCAAAACCTGATGGAAAAGCTGATCCTCACATTTAAGTGGAATTGCATTGTATCTCCAACAGCCAAAACAACATTGAGAAAGAAGAACAAAGGTGGAGGACTCACATTTCCTGATTTCAAAACTTACTACAAAACTACAGTATTCAAAACACTGTGGTACTGTCATAGGGACAGACATATAGAACAACAGAATAGCACTGAGAGTCCAACAATAACCTCATATGTCTTTGGCCAATTGACTTTTGACAAGGATGCCATTCAATAGGAAAAGAATTGTCTCTTCAAGGAATATTACTGGGACAACTGCATGTCCACATACAAAAGAATGAAGTCAGACTCCTACTTCACACAATACACAAAAAGTAGCTCAAAATGGATCAATGACAAACGTAAGAGCTAAAACTAGAAAACTCGAAGAAGAAAACATAGGAGTAAACTTTCATGATCTTGGATTTATCAATGAATTCTTAGATATAACACAAAATGAACAAGCAGCAAAAGAAAAAACAGATCAATTAGACTTCATAAAAATTAAAAGCCTTTGTGAATCAAAGGGCATTATTAATAAAATGAAAATACAACTTACAGCATGGGAGAAAATATTCACATATCATGTATCTGAAAAGGGTCTATTATCCAAAATATATAAAAAACACAACTCAATAACAAAAAGCAAATGACCCAATAAAAAAATGAGCAAAGGTGGCCTTGAATAGACATTTCTCAAAAAAAGATATACAAATGGCCAAAAGCACATCAAAGGATTCTCAACATCACTTGTCATTAAGGAAATGCAAATGAATGTGGTAATGAGATACCACATCACACCGATTAAGGTAGCTATTTTTTTCAAAAGTGAAAATAGCAAGTGTTGGTGAGGATGAGAAATTGGAACTTTCATAAATTGCTGGTAGGAATATAAAATGGTTTAGTAACTATGTGAAACAATTTGGTGGTTCCTCAAGAAGTTAAACATAAAATTACAATATGAACACCCCTATTCCATTCCTATGCAGATAACCCCAAATAATTGAAAACAGGTGTTCAAACAAGTATGTGTAAATGAGTGTTCATAGAAGCATTATTTACAACAGTCAAAAGGTAGAAGCAATCAACGTGTTCATTAGCTGATGAACAGATAAATAAAATACATATACAATAGAATATTAATCAGAAATAAAGTTCTGAGATATGCTACAACAGGGATGTATCTTGAAAATGCTATGCTAAGTGATATAAATGAGATGCACAAAAAACATGTTGTATGTTTTCACTTGTATGAAACATGTAGAATGGATAAATTCATAGAGACAAAAAGCAAGTTAGATGCAACCAGGGGCTTGGAGAAAGGGGATAATGGTGAGTTTTGTCTTAAGGTATACTGGGTTTCTATATGGGTACATAAAAAGTTTTAGAAATAAATAGTGGTGATGATTGCATTGTGAAGGTAATTAATGCCACTGAAGTGTAGATTTGAAAATGGTAAATATGGCCAATCTTATATTAAATGAATGAATAAATAAATAAATAAAACAGACAAAAGTTGTCCAAATGTATGTTTACTATAGATATCTGGTAATAAAGCTCTATTTGTAAGTATAACTTGTTGAGAAGGCCATGGAATTCTGATAACTTTTACTGGGAAAAACTAATCAAACTTTGGAAATCTGCTGATATGGGAAAAATTTAAAGACTTATCTATGTAAATAATGTCCTATTATTGCTTTCTAAAGAAGACTTAAGATTCATAAGCATGCTTGTATTAAGTAATCTTGTGTGGTTTTAGTAAAAACTATACAAAGAAGCTCATCATCAATTTCCCAGTCTTATTATCCCAGATTATTTTTCATGTAAGATTCTTAGCACTAATATTAAAGAGATAATTTAAGGCTTTGAAATTCCATTTCTATGACTTTGTTCCTACTATGCCCAAACTGGAACGCTGTCATCAACTTTATTGTAAATTTTAAAACAGGTTTTGAGCAAAAAAATTAAGAAATCATTTTTGGGTAATCATAGAAACTTTCTAACTTTCTGAACTTGTCTTGATCTGAAAATAAGAACATGAAAATGTAAATTTTCTTTCTTTAAGCTCTCTAACACAGTTGCAAGAAAGTGACAACCACAGAGTTAGTATATACCTTATGCCAACCTTGGCAGCCACGTGGTCCATCACAACCTTAACTTCAATAGGCATTTCTTACTGTGTAACACACTTGATAATGTAAGTAACTGGTTCATTAGTCTATGGTATGATGTCACAGAATTGTGTACCATCTACTAAAGTTGATTTTCCCTAGTGTCAAACCAGTCAGATTAAATCAGAAAGGCAATCAGAGTTCTCCTTTCTTTGAAGTTAAATGACTACAAATACTTGTCACACCTCTGTATGGTTCAGGTTATGCAGAAAGGTTTAATAGGTGCATATAAGACCATTGCAGCAGGGGAAGGGGGGGTGGACATGCAACTAGAAGAGTAAGCTCTAGGCTGAACACAGTGAATCAAAGCCCAGGAAAATCCTCTCTGCCACTGCCATATCTGGGAAAGCTACCATTGCCACTTCAATAACTACTTATAGCAAAATGATATTTCTATCTCCATTGCAACTAGAGCTGTGATATAGAAAAATGGTGCCATCGCTGTAGTAAGCTGCAGATTCAGGAAGGTTTTAGCTTCAAAACTATTCCATCACTACTGTGATCAAATCTGGTAAAATAAATGTCTTGCATCCTTCCTTTCTTCTCACATATCTCAGTTCCAAATTGGTAAAACTATTGCAGAACCCAAACTTTAAGAAGATTGGAAAGGATATTGAACAAGTTAATATTACCCACCACACAAGAAAAGCACAACTTTTGCATTTGTTTTCCTTTTCTTTAACAAAATATAAGACTCACTGATTTTGATAAAAGGAATTCTACTGAGTCAAAGATCAAGACAGGCTTTCCATGCTCGATCAGTCTGAACTTGAAACTGAAGGTCAACACAAGTTATGGATAATACATATATTGAAGGACAACTTTAACATTTAGGAATGCAAAATTTATTTCTTTTGTGAATAGCAAATAGGTCTTCTTTTGTTTCTTTGTTTTGTTTTTAAAACACTAACCATTTGAACATATTAAATCTTATCTCAGAATTCAACTTAGCTTAGAAACTTGAACACTATTCTATAATTAGATTTCTAAGCCCTGATTAACTTTGGAGCACTGTCTATAGTTTAGATGTACCTCTGTAAATTTCTACTGCTGCTCAGGGAAAAGATTTATGAAAGTCTAAATTCAAGTGCATTATCCTTATTTCTTATTAATCTGCCTTCCTACACATAACTGTAAAAAAGTTCTGATCTGCACAATGCATTAACTCCACAATTTTATCACCATTACTTCACTGGCACGTAGTCTAAATCAGTCATAGTCATTTTGATTATTATTAGTTTATGATGAAACAGAGATAATATAAACAGTTATAATATATTCTTACACAGATAATAAGAAATGCTGAAACTCAATGGCATCAGGAAAAAATGTCTTAAACTTCATTAATAGATGCAGTTATATCATTACTTCTGTTGATGTATTTTAAATGTGTTTTGAAGGAATAATGTTCTGATGTATCTTTGGTGTGTGTGAGTGTGCATGCAGGCATGTATGTGTGTTTTACAATAAAAACCGTTTCATATTTCAAGGGTAACTATCTAAGGACCAGTTCTGTACACTCTCAAAATACCAAAGGCCTTTTGCCCTCCTATTTTTCTTTCTACATAAGGTTTAGAAAACTTGATGAATTAGTGTTATTACTAAATTGTGCATCATCACAAATTGAATGTTTAGTATTAGTGCTTTAGCCATTGACCCATATACAATGCTGTATTTGCATTTTCAAGAAATAGAGTTACAATTTTAGTTTACTAGTTTAAGGTTTCAAGCAGGAATGATAAAACTATGTAAAAGACAAAATACAATAGCTTTTTATGGTGTTCCTGCACTGAAATTTCAGTTGCAATATAGACGGTATTTATTTTAAAATACCTTCCTGAAAGATGGCTCAGAGGACTATCCTGATAATATTATAATGCATTCATTTCTTTCTCTGAATTTTATCTATTAAAAATTCACTTTAAATTCAGAGAACGTGAAAGAAGAGGAGGATGAGGATCAAGAGAAACAAAGCTGAAAAAATGTATTACTAAATCAAAGAATTTTCAGGCAAAGTCACATTAACATTGGAAAAAGAAAATGACAATGATATTTTAAAGGATACTGCAAATGCAGACAATGTACCTGTGAAACTATTTATGATTCTTTGATTTCTACAAATCTTTAAGAAGAATAAATAAGGAGAGTAAATAAGAACATTGTTCTTTTCATCAAACTGAATATTTTCTGTGTTTAAACTGTCCCATTTACTTAATCTTCATCTAGGACAAATTCTAAGTGTAGTATTTGTCATAGAATCTTTAACCATACTTTTAAAAGTAAAATTACTTTGGCATATAATAAAGGAACAAAATATAGCAGTATTATAACTAGCATAAGATATATAGACTTTGAACATAATGGAAAATCAGTATAGAAACAATCGATTTTCAGTGCAGATGAAACAGCCTTCTATTGGAAGAAGATGCCATCTAGGACTTTATAGCTAGAGAAGTCAATACCTGGCTTCAAATCTTCACAGGACAGGCTGACTCTCTTGTTAGGGGCTAATGCAGCTGGTGACTTTCAGTTGAAGCCAATGCTCATTTACCATTCAGAAAATCCTAGGGTCCTTAAGAATTATGCTAAATCGACCCTGCCTATGTGCTATACATGAAACAACACAACCTGAATAAGAGCATATTTGTCCACAACATAGTTTACTGAATATTTTAAGCCCACTGATGAGGCTTAAATCTCAGAAAAATAGATTTCTTTCAAAATATCGACAATGCACCTGGTCACCCAAGGGTTCTGATGGAGATATACAATGAGATCGATGTTGTTTTCATGCCTGCAACACATCTATTCTGCAGCCCATGGATCAAGGGGTAATTTTGACTCTCAAGTCTTATTATTTAAGAAATACATTTTGTAAGTCTGAAGCTGCCATAGATAGCGATTACTCTGATGGATTAGGGCAAAGTCAATTTGAAAACTTCTGGAAAGGCTACACCATTCTAGGTGCAATGAAGAACATTTCTGATTTATGGAAAGAGGTAGAAATGTCAACAGTCACAGGAGTTTGGAAGAATTTGATTTCAACTCTCATGCATGAATTTGAGGAGTCAAGACTTTAGTGGAGGAAGTAATTTCATATGTAGTAAAAATAAAAAGAGAACAATAATTTAAATTGGAGCCTGAAGATGTGACTGAACTGCTGTAATTTTACATTAAAAAATCAATGAATGAGGAGTTGCTTCTTATGGATGAGCAAAGAAAGTGTTTCTTGAGATGGAATCTACTCCTGATAAAGATGCTGTGAAGGTTGTTGAAATGTCAGCAAAGGACTTAGAACATTACATGTACTTAGTTGATAAAACAGTGGCAGGGTTTGAGAGGACTGACTCCAATTTTCAAAGTTTTACTGTGGGTAAAGTGCTATCAAACATCATTGCATGCTACAGAGAAATTGCTCATGAAAGGAAGAGTCAATAACTTCAGCAAACTTCACTGTTGTCGTATTTCAAGAAATTGCCACAGTCACCATAATACTCACCAACCACCACCCTGATCAGTCATCAGTCATTAACATCAAGGCAAGATACTGCACCAGCAAAAAGATTATGACTCACTGAAGGCTCAGATGATGGTTAGCATTTTTCAGCAATAAAGTATTCTTAAATTAACATGTGCTCATTTTTTTTTTAGACATAATCCTACTGCACACTTAACAGACTGCAGTATAGTGTAAACATAGTTTTATATGCACTGACAAACCAAGAAATTAGTGTGACTCACTTTATTTTGATATTCACTATTGCAGTGGTCTGGAACCAACCCCGCAATGTCTCTGAGGTATGCCTGCAGATCTATCACTAATGAGGAGATTGAAACAGTAATCAAAACTCTCCAAAAAGTATATATTATATATATATATATATTTATATATATATCTGAGTTACTTTGCTGCATTCCTGAAACTAACACAACATTGTAAATGAACTTTGCTTCAATAAAAAAATTTACAAAAAAATAAATCTCCCAACAAGGAAAAGCCCAGAATAAGATGGCTCCACTGGTGCATTCTACAAAACAGTCAAAGAAGAATTAATACCTATCCTTCCGAAACTCTTCAAAAAATTTAAGAGGGGGGAACCTTTCCAAACACATTTTATGAAGGTAGTATTACCCTGGTAACAAAACTAGGCAAGGACATCACAAAAAAGAAAATTACAGGCCAATATCCTTGATGAACATCGATGCAAAAATCCTCAACCAAATCTTAGCAAATCAAATCCAATAATTGACTAAAAGGATCATACACCATAATCAAGTGGCATTTACTCTAGGGATGTTAGGATGGCTCAATACAAATGAATAAACATGATACCTCACACTAAGAGTATGAAGGATAAAATCATATGATCATCTCAACAGATGCAGGAAAAATATTTGATAATATTCAACAACAATTTATGATAAACCCTCTCAACAAAGTGGATGTTGAGAGAATGGACTTCAACATAATAAAGGCTATATATGACAAACCCACAGCTAACATCATACTCAACGGTAAAAAGTTGAAACCTTTTCCTCTAAAATCAGGAACAAGACAACAATGTCCACTCTCACCACTTTTATTCAATATAGTATTGAAAGTCCTAGCCACAACAGTTAGGCAAGAAAAAGAAATAAAAATATCCAAATTGGAAAGGAAGAATTAAAACTGTTACTATTTGGAGATGGCAGGATACTATAGATAGAAAACCCTAAAGATGCTACCAAAGTAATTTTAGAACTAATAAATGAATTCAATAAAGTTACAGGATACAAAATCAATATCTATACACTAATAAAAACTATCAGAAAGAGAAATTAAGAAAACAATCCCACTTACAACTGCATCAAAAAGAATAAAATACCTGGGAATAAATTTAACTAAGGAGGTCAAAGACCTGTACTCTGAAAATATGAGACACTGATGAAAGAAACTGAGGAAGACACAAATAAATGGAAAAATATACTCTGCTCAAGAATTGGAAGAATTAAGGTAGTTAAAAATGTCCATTATACCCAAATCAATCTACAGATTCAATGCAGTCCCCATCAAAATGGTAATGGCATATTTCACAGAACTAGAAAAAATAATTCTAAAATTTGTAGGTAACAATAAATGTCCTTTAATAACCAAAACAACCTTGAGAAAGAAGAACAAAGCTGGAAGTAACATGCTCCCTGATTTCAAACTATACTATCAAGCCATAGTAATTACAACAGTATGGTACTGGCACAAAAACTGACATGTAAATCAATGAAACAGAATTGAGAGCCCAGAAATAAATCCACACATATATGGACAATTAATTTATGACAAATGAACCAAGAATGTACAATAGAGAAAAAACAGTCTCTTCAATAAAATGGTGTTGGGAGAAATGAGCAGCCACATGGAAAAGAATGAAACTAGACCACTATCTTACACCTTATATAAAAATTAACTAAAAATGGACTGAAGGCTTGAATGTAAGACCTGAAATTATAAAATTCATAGAAGAAAACATAGGTGGTAACTTCATTGATATTGATCTTAGTGTTTTTGTGGATCTGACTTCAAAGGCAAGGGAAACAAAATAAAAAATAACTGTGTGGGACTACATCAAATTAAAAAGCTTCTACATAGTGAAGGAAACCACCATAAAAATGAAAAGGCAGCCTACTAAATGGGAAACGATACTTGCAAATCATATACCTGATAAGCGGTTAATATCCAAAATATATAAAGAATTCATCCAACAAAACACCAAACAGGCAGATTAAAAAATGGCCTGAGAATCTGAGTAGACATTTTTCCAAAGATGACATATAGATGGCCAACAGGCACATGAAAAATGTTCAACGTTATTAATTACCAGGGAAATGCAACTCAAAACCCTAATGAGATTTCAGCTAACACCTGTTAGAATGGCTATTATCAAAAAGACAAGAAAAAACAGATGTTGGAGAGGATGTGGAGAAAAGATAATCTTCATACATTATTGGTGGGAATGTAAATTACTGCAGCTTCTATGGAAAACAGTATGGAGATTCCTCAAAAAATTAAAAATAGAATTACCATATGACCTAGGCTTTTCACTTCTGGGTATTTATCTGAAGAACACAAAACCACTAATTCAAAAAGATATATGCACCCCTATGTTCATTGCAGCATTATTTACAGCAGCTAAGATGTAGAAACAACCAAAGTATTCACTGAAGGATGAATGGATAAAGAAGAAGTGATACAAATATATATAATAGAATACTACTCTGCTAGAAAAAAGAATGAAATCCTGCTATTTGTGACAACATGGATGAAACTTGAGGATATTATGCTAAGTAAAATAAGTCAGAAGGAGAAAGAAAAATACTGTATGATTTTACTTATATGTGAAATCTAAAAACAAAATGAAAGAAAAAACAAACAAAAGAAAAGTAAACTACTCATAGGTACAGAGAACAGATTAGTGATTATCAAAGGAGAAGGTGGTTGGAGGTTGGGCAAAATGGATAAAGGGGGTCAACTCTATGGTGATGGATGGTAAACAGACTTGTGACGGTGATCACTCTGTAGTATATACAGGTATTGAAGTACAATGCTCTATAAATAAAAGTTATATATGAAAAATTTTTTTAAAGTTTAAAGAATTCAATGGGCATGGTTATGCTTGCATGTAATACCTGGAACTGCTACCCCTGCCTTGCAACCAGGAGGGAACACAACACTGACAGACTGAAATTGGCAGACTAGAAGAGGAAAAGCCTCTGATTCTTTGCTATTATTAAGCCACAAATTAACCTAACATATTTCCCCTAGATATTTTGTTATATAATATTACATGCATCTTGACATTTAATTCAATTTGGATTGTCTATTTGGTTATTTGTAGCCCAAAGAATTCCAACTGATACAATAAATGTCTTTTATATATACCTCCTCCAAAAAGAACAATTCAGAATATCTCTGTATTAGTTGTCTTTTGCTGTTTGACAGTTCAGTCACTTAACCCTCATTTATTATTTCAAAGTCCTGTAGGACAGAGGTCGGGGTAGACTCCAGTGGTCCTGTCTCACGATGTTGAAATCAAGGTCTTGGCAGAAATGGGCTCTTCTCTGGAGGCTGTGGGGAAGAATCATCTTTCAGGCTCATCTAAGTTGTTAGCTGAATTCAGTTCCATGACTTGGAGGATCCTTTTTTTCCTTCCTTGCTGTCAGCCAGGGATTGCTCCTGGCTTCTGGAGACAACTCTCCTGTAATTGCACAGGATGCCCTCCATCTTCAAGCCAACAACAGTATGTCAACGTTAGGCTTCCAATTTCTCTGACTTCCCCTTTTCCTACTAGCTTGAGAAAACTCTCTGCTTTCAAAGGGATCATATAATTATATGATTAGGCCCACCTGATAATCCAAAGCAACCTCTTTATTTTAAAGCAAATTGATCGGTCGTCTTAATTATATCTGCAAAGTCCTTTTTGCCATGGTAGGTAACATATTCACAGCCATAAAATATTATCATATTCATAGTCCCAAGTTGCTAGGGCAGGTAATCTTGGGTGGAGGGGGCATTTTTAGAGTTCTGTCTGTCACATTCATTTAGAAAAAAACCCAACTTTTAGATTTCTGCCAATAAAAATATGTAATTTTTAGAAATTTTTCTTTTAAATTTAAAAAGACTTTCCTTTTGATTCAGTTGTCAGTTTTGAAAAATTAATTTTCAGATCATTTGTTCCGTGAAGAGAATAACTTCAAAAGAATATTCAAGTAAATAAATAGTTGATGGGTTTGAAGCAGAGAAGCTTCACGGAGATAACAGCAGAAAAGCAGTGATGTGCAAATTGTTGAGCTAAGAAAGTGAGTTCACCATTCCCACATAAATCCAGGAATGCCTTCAAAACACAGTCTGTGCTCTGCTTCTGCGCATCAGAGAAATCAAGGGGCCCACAACAGTGTCAAATTATCCCACAGAGGTTTGTTGTGCAGGATGTTTCCTGACTGATTGCATCCTTGGGAGTGTATTTGATTACGTTTCTAGCAATTCAGTTGTAAACAAATACTTGGTGCTGTTATCTTTAATAAGCCTCTAAGAGAAATGATAGCTGAATAGTTTGGGGATTTCTTTGATTGGGCCAAGTCTTTCCAGGCATTTCAGACATTGATGAAAGCAGTATTTTCTTTCTGATATTTAATTGTTTCATTAACCAGGAAAAAATATATTGAACAATCCCTCAGAGCTAATATGGTTGAAAAAACGGTGGTGAAAAGTGTCATAATGGAGGAATCGTTTCTGTGGATGCAAGCTGTTAAGGTGAGGAAGGATGTCTATAAACTAATGTGAAGTGCATCTTTTAAACTAGTATATTAAATGGCATTCTGAACAGCAGGCTACTCATATCTTAATACTACGTGAATCATAATTTCAAGGAAGCCAGCATAAAAAGCCAACATTAGAGTTAGATTGATTCAAATTTTCAGTCTAGCTCAACTTCATACCACATTTTCATAGTTATAACTTTCCTATTATCCAGGTTGAATTATCCTTGTGATAAAAAAATGTATAGTAAGTCCTCAGTCATGTGCAACTGAAGGGGTCCAAAGGTAAGTTTTGCTAAGACAATGCTTGTGGCATGCAGCGGGATTTTCATGGGTCTTTCTCATGGCAGCTCCACTGTACTCTTCCTATTCTAAAGAAAAATTTTCAGAAACAATGGAGATGTTGTCTGTGTGTCTTTGATCCCAAACATCTCTGAAGCAGACTCAGAAGGCAGCATTACTTCCAAGGGGAACTACAGATTTTTCACGGGCCAGAAAGGCAAAGAATATGAGGCCTCGAGGTGCTCAGATTTGTCCCTGCCTGATTCATCTATAGCAGGCAGAGAAAGGGACATACACCTGACTGAATTCACACAGCTTTACAGTGCAAGGCACTTAAGAGACATACAGTTGATATTAGGTATTGATTGAGAGTCAGTTAATCTTTCAACTAAAATAACTAGGGTAAGGTGTAATAGTCACACTCCCACATTCAATAAGTATGGAAATCATTAGGGAAGAACTTACTGAGACACCATTAAGAGTAAAACTATTTGTGAGGAATGAGAGTTATAAAACATTTACTTAAAGTCACTATTTCAAAAAATTCAAAAGCATATGTCTGACAAGAATGTCAAATAATAAATATGAATGTAAAATTTTTATCATTGTGATTTGTGGAATAAGAAAAAGTGAAAATTGCTTTGTACTGGTATACAAATTCATTATTTTTTGTGATGTTTAAAAATTACAAAGTTGTCTTAAGTAGTTGAATGAGCAAAGGGCTTTCAGATTTGGGATTTCTCTGTCTGAAATGTGTTGGCCTGCATAATTTCCTATCTATTAATGGTGACATAGGCACTTTTTAAAATATGGCAACATTTGTCTGAGAAGGGTCATCCAATAACATGGTTGAAAGTATCAGTAAAGCACACACTTTTTTATCCTGCTGTGTCTGCTGCTTTAGAGATGTTGAAAGCATATGAGATTTCTGGCCTGCTAGGAAGCATGAATGACCCTAAGACTTTTTAAAGGGATTATGAATGGTGGACTGTGGTAAGGCCTTTCATTGGTTTCCATTTGTTGGATTCCCTGTTATCCACAATGTTTTTAAGTCATTCAAATGTCATATTAGTTACAGTGGTTAAAAACATTTTAGGGGAACTATCTGACTTCCAGACTACAGGGAAATGGTTCCATCTCTAACCCTTTTTATAAGTTAAGGTTATGTTTTGTTTTTGACTAGCCAGCCTGGTAGGCATTTAAGTTTTTTGATTTACACAATATTTAAAATAAAATATTTTTATTATTTGAAATAATTTTCAGATATTGAAAGCTACTTTCCATATAGAAAAACAGAGTCTGGTGTGATAGTGGAAATTGGGAAGGATATGGATGAGATGTGAAAATCTCTATTCTTGCTAAACTATCCACAGTAGCAATGGAACAGACTAACAGGTCAAATAGAGCTGCTGAAGAGGAACTGCTCTAATTATTCGATTTGGGTAATAATTCATAATGAATCTTTAGGCTACATATTTATTAATATATTTATTCAAAAATATGCAAGGCCATGTGGTAGGCATTTCAGCTTCCTTTATTCAGGGAGAATAAAAGAATTTATATATTCTAGTTGACAATGGGAAAATAGACAAAGATAAAGAAAATGAATAAAGAAAGCAATGGGGTGGGTGTTCCATAACAGAGAGTAACAGATTTGGGTGAGTATTGGTTCAAAAAGATGTTGCTGGAAAGAGAATTCATCTAGCAAGAGAGAATCGTTCAAGGAAAACCCTCTGTGAGGACATAGTATGTTAAGTTGAAAGCTGAAGTGTGAGAAAAGTCAGTCATAGGAAGAGTAGAGAAAAGCTTTTTTAAAGCTCTTTAAAAGAGAACAGTGCACGTCTAAAGAGTTTAGGCATGAAAAAAGTGTTGCTTTTGAGAAAATGGAAGACTAGTGACCTAAAACTTAAGAAGTGAGTCCAGAGTACAAATATAATGCAGCCTATCCACCAGCTTATAGATACCAGCCCCAGGACCACTGCAGCACTTTAACCTGTAATGACAGGACCCAGCCCACCCACCAGCAGGTTGGCAACAGACCTGGGATCCCTGGGTCCTGACCCCACCCACCAGCAGGCCAAGACCAGCTCTGAGAAACCATGGACCCATCAGCCAGCTGCCCTGACCTACCAGTTGGCCTATACAAGCTTTAGGACATCCCAGACCCTGTAGCCAGCTGTGCCAGGAACAGGCCCTGCCCACTAGCAGGCCAACACCAGCTCAAAGGCTCCTAGGGCTCTATAGCCAGTGATTCCAGGATTCAGCCCCACCCAACTGTGATATAGCACCAGTTCTGGGACCTCTAGGCCCTGTAGCCATAGACACTACCTGGCTCTGCATATCACTGGGTCTAGCCCCTGGGCCCTGGCCTCACCAACCAGTGGGCAGTCATCAGCCCAGGGACCACTGCAGCCCCACAGCCTGCTTTGTCAAGATTCAGCCAACAAAACAGGAGGCTGGCACCAGACCAGGGTTGCCCAACCCCAGCCTTGTCCATCAGCAGGCCAACCAGCTCTGTAACACCTTGGGACCCTGAGACAGTGGCCCCAGGATCCAGCCCTACCCACCAGAGGGTGATACCAGCTTCAGGACTCCTTGGACCCCACAGTCAGAGAATCTGGAACTCAGCCCAGTGAGCTGGCACTAATGTCAGGACACCCTGGGCCCAGGCTCTGCCCACCAGTAGGCACCAGCTCTGAGGCACCTTGGATCCCTAAGCTAGCCACCCTGGGATCCAGCTCCACTCACCAGTGGGCCAGCATCAGCTTTAAGACACCCAGGAACCCACAGCCAGCCATGTCAAGAACAAGCCCCACTCACCAGCAGGCCAACATTAGATGCAGAAACCATGGCCACACAACAGCCCACCCCAGGTCCTGGCTCTGCCCACCAATGGGCCAATCTAGGCCCAGGACACCCTAGGATTCTGCAGCCAGAAGTCTGTGACCTGACCCCACCAAAAATGTCTGGCAGCCTCCATAACGTAGGACCTGGCAAACAAGTTGATTAGGGGCCAACCATGCCTACCAGACTGCCCACAATAGTCAGCCCACCACAACAGAAGGACCCATGCAGCCCACATAGGGGGCACACCTAGAGTATATAGCTCTGGCAAACAGAGGGGAGTGTGCTGCTGGAATCATAGGATGCTCACACAAAAGGCCACTTCTCCAAGGTTGGAAAACATAACCAACCTGCCAGATACATAGGCATAAAAACAGCAAATTAGGCAAAATTTGTCATCAAAGAAACATGTTTCAAATGGAAGAATATGATAAAACCTCAAAAGAAGAACTATTGGAAGTGGAGATAGGTAAGCTACCCAAGAAAGTGTTCAGATAATGATTGTAAATATGTTTAAAGACTCAGGAGAAGAATGGAAGAACACAGTGAGAAGTTGAACAAAGCATCAGTAGATATAAAGAAGAACCAAACAGAGATGAAGAATATAATAACTAAAATAAAAAGTACACTAGAAGGAAACAGTAATAGATTAAAAGATGCAGAAGAACAGATCAATGAGCTTGAAAACAGAATAATGGAAATCATTGAAGCTAAACAGAAAAAAGAATAAAAAGAAATAAGGACAGTTTAAGAGACCTCCCAGACAACATTAAGCATACTAACATTTGCAGTATAGGGATTCCAGAAAGAGAAGAGAGAGATAAAAGGCTGAGAACATATTTGACAACATAATAGCTGAAAACTTCCCTAACCTGTTATAGGAAACAAATACCCAGGTCCAGGAAGCATAGAGAGTCCTAACAAGATCAACCCAAAGAGAACCACACCAAGACACATTATAATTAAAATGGCAGAAATGAAAGATAAAGAGAGTATATTGAAAGCAGTGAAGGGAAAGCAACAATTATTTATACACACAAGGGAACTCCCATAACGCTATCAGCTGGTTTTTCAGCAGAAACTCTACAGTCCAGGAAGGGTGGCATGATATATTTAAAGTGATGAAAGGGAAAAAACCTACAACCAAGAATACTCTACCCAGAAAGGCTTTCATTCAGATTTGATGGGGAGATCAAAAGTTTTACAGACAAGCACAGCTAAAAGAGTTCAGCACCACCAAGCCAGCTTTACAAGAAATGTTAAAGTGACTACTCTAAGCAAAAAAAAAAAAAAAAAAAAAAGGCCAAAACTAGAAACATGAAAATTATTAAAGGAAAAAGATCATTGGTAAAACCAAATATACAGGAAAGGTAGTAAATCCACATGTACAAAGCTAGTAGGAAGGTTAAAGACGAAAGTAGCAAAGTCATCTATATCCACAATACATAGTTAAGGAATACACATAACAAAAAGATGTAAGATATGATGTCAAAAATAGTAATTGTTGGGGGGGGGAGTAAAAAGGAAGGTAGTTAAAATGCATTTAAAATTAAGAGACCACTAACTTAAAATAATCACATGTATATATAGATTGCTATACACAAGCTACACAGTAACCATGAACCAAAAATCTATAATAGATACACACACAAAAACGAGAAAGGAATTCGAACGTAACGCTAAAGATAGCCATCAAATCATAAGGGAAGAGAACAAAAGGAACAAAAAAGAACTGCAAAAACAATTAATAAAATTGTTATAAGTACATACCTATCAATAATTACTTAAATGTAAATGGACTAAATGCTCAAGTCAAAAAACATGAAATTGCTGAATGGACAAAAAACAAGACTCATATTTATGCTGCCTACAGGAGATTCACTTCAGACACACGGAGACTGAAAGTGAAGGGATGAAAAAGGTATTCCATGCAAATGGAAACTAAAAGAAAGCCAAGGCAACAATACTTATATCCAGATAAAATAGACTTTAAAACAAAGAAACAAGGAAGGACATTGCATAATGATCAAGGGATAAATCTAAGAAGAATATAAAACAATAGTAAATATATGTGCACCCAACATGGGGTCACCTAGTACATGAAGGAAATATTAACAGACATAAAGGAAGAAACTGACAGTAACACAATAATAGTAGGAAACAATATCACTTCACTTAGTAAGGAAATAGTGGCCTTAAATGACCTATTAGAAAAATGTACATAATAGTTATACATAGAACATTCCACCCAAAATCAGTATACATTCTTTTCATGTGCACATGGAACATTCACCAGGATAGATCGCATGGTAGGCTACAAAACAAGTCTCAGTAAGTTTAAGAAAATTGAAATCATATCCAGCATCCATTCTGACCACAATACTATGAGACTAGAAATCAACTACAAGAAAAAATACTGCAAAAAACACAATCACATGGAGGGTAACAGTATGCTACTAAACAACCCATGGATCACTGAAGAAATCAAAGAAGAAATTTAAAAAATATCCGGAGACAAATGAAAATGAAAACAATGATTCAAAATCTACAGAACACAGCAAAATTAGTACTAAGAGGGAAGTTTATAGCCATATAAGCCTAACTCAGGAAACAAAGAAAGTCTCAAATGAACAGCCTTACCTTATACCTAAAGGAACTAGAAATAGAAGAACAAACAAATCCCAAAGTTAGTAGAAGGAAAGAAATCATAAAGATCAGAGCAGAAATAAATTAAGTAGAGACTAAAAAACATACAAAAGATCAGTGAAATGAAGAGCTGGTTCTTTGAAAAGATAAACAAAATTGATAAATCTTTAGCCAGATTCATCAAGAAAAAGAGAGGGCCCAAATCAGTAAAATCAGAAATGAAAAAGGAGAAGTTAAAGGCAAATGAAACAAAAGCAAAAATAAACAATGAGACCTAATTAAACTAAAAGTTTTGCACAGCAAAGGAACCCATCAACAAAACAAAAAGGCAACCTATGGAATGGGAAAAAATATTTGCAAATGATATGACCAATAGTGGGTTAATAGTCAATATATATAGATAGCTCATACAACACAATACCAAAAAAACAAACAACCTGAATAAAAATGGGTAGAAGAGCTGAACATTTTTCCAAAGAAAACATGTAGATGACCAACAGGCACATGAAAATATGCACAAAATCGCTAATCATCAGAGAAATGTAAATCAAAACCACAATGAGATATAACTTCACACTTGTCACAATTTGAGTGGTTATCATCAAATTGACCACAATTAACAAATGTTGGCAAGGATATGGAGTAAAGGGAACCCTTGTAAACTACTGGTGGGAATGCAAATTGGTGCAGCCACTATGGAAAACCGTATGGGGGGGGGGGTCTTCGAAAAACTAAAATTAGACCTATCATATGATCCATCAATTCCACTCCTGGGTATATATCCAAGTGAATAAAACAGTAATTCAAAAAAAATATGCAGCCTAATGTTCATAGCAGCATTATTTACAGTACTCAAAATATGAAGCAAACTAAGTGCCCATCAACAGATGAATGGATAAAATAGATGTATTATATATGTACAATGGAATATTACTGAGCCATAAAAAGAATGAAATTTTGCCATTTGCCACAATATCAACCAACCTAGAGGGTATTACACTTAATTAAGTAAGCCAGACAGAAAAAGACAAATATTGAAGGTTATCACTTACATGCGGAATCTAAAACATAATACAAATAAATATAACAAAATAAAAAACAGACTCACAGGTATAGAGAACAAAGTAATTACCAGTGGGAAGAGGGAAGGGAGGAGGACTAGATAGGGATAGCAGATTAAGAGGTACAAACTACTATTTATAAAATAAATAAGCTACAAGGATATATTGTACAGACACAGGAATATAACCAATATTTTATAATAATTTAAAATAGAGTATAATCTATAAACATTTTGAATCAGTATATTGTACACCTGAAACTACTATAATATTGTAAATCAAGTATACTTCAGTAAAAAAATATTAAAATAAATAAACAAATATAATGTAGGACCTTGAAGGTTAATGTAAGTAGTTTGGATATTAATCTAAATTCAATGGGAAGCCATTGACAATTTTCACCTGTGTGTTTCCATTTGCAATGATGAGTCTGTTTCCTGAATGAAGACTGAATTGGATTGAAAAAGAATAGTAAGAAAGGGGACAAGAGACTGTTGCATAGACCAGGGAAGGAATGTTGATGACATGCAGTCAAATTGATGAGATGGAAACTGATAAAAGTGGATGGATTGGTCATATAATTTTGAGGTTGAATCAACAGAATTTGCTAGTTAATTGGATGTGGAGGATGAGGTGAAATCAGGAATCAAGAATGGCTCAGATTCTAAGCTCAAGCAATTACATGTATAATGAAGCATTCATTAAGACTGGGAAAAATGCTATCAAGTTCTATAATAATTGAGGTTGACACACTGAAGTTACCTGACAATTTAAAATCCTGAAGATTCTCATGAGGAAAATATTTTCTTTGTTGTAAGCTTTTCATTACTTAGATTGTCACAGGTTGTCTAATATGCATTTTCTGATACATAAATTATTGTTCATTTTCTAGTCTATTATGAGCTACTCTTTTGAAACATGAGAGGTCTGGTATAAAATAAATGTGTGATATTTGAGTGAGACAAGACAAATTCATACCTGCCTCACACCTATTTCTCAGTTACTCTACTTTTTCCAGAAATGTGAGCACAACTTTCTTGATATTTATTGCATTGTGATTGGTATAAAATTATTGGAGCAGCTCATAAAACTTGAAAATATTAAAAAAAAAAGAAATAGATTACACTGACAAAATATTTAAAGTAAAAGCCTAAGGAAGACACTGGTAATTGCTGTCAAAATTTAATTTGATGATTTATTTTGCATTTCTCTCTCTGTGGTAGCCAGCCTCCCAGAGAGCCCCAAGGATCCTGACCTCCTGGTGTTCACATCCTTGCATAGTCAGGCCCCTCCCACATTGTATCAGGGCTGGGCTCTAGGAGTGATGGCATGTCACTTCTGAGGGGAGATCACTAAAGACAATGTGTCTTTTTCTTCTCTCTTGGATCAGTAGCTCTCAGAAAGCTAGCTTTCATGCCCTAAGAAGTCCACATGGTGAAGAACTGAGGCTTCTGGAGAACAGCTAATGAGGGACTACGACATCTTATTAATAGCCATATGAGTGAGTTAGGAAGGAGATCCTCCAGCCCTCATCAAACCTTCAGATGACTGCAGCTCTGGCCAACATCTGGATTAAAACCCCACGAGAGGGCTTCCCTGGTGGCGCAGTGGTTGGGAGTCCGCCTGCCGATGCGGGGGACACGGGTTCGTACCCTGGTCCGGGAGGATCCCGTGTGCCGCGGAGCGGCTGGGCCCGTGGCTGCTGGGCCTGCGCGTCCGGAGCCGGTGCTCCGCAACAGAAGAGGCCACAGCAGTGGGGGGCCTGCGTACCGCAAAAAAAAAAAAGAAACATGAGAAACTCTGAGCCCCAATTACTAACTAAGTTGTTTCCAAATTCGCAGCTTACAGAGGCTGTGAGATAATAAACTCTGAAAGTTTTGGAGGTAATTTGTTACACAGCAATAGAAAACCAATGCTCTATTCCTGATAAGAAACAGAGGAAATAAATGAATCTTCCAAATCTGTGAGGGTTTTTATATCCTGGACTAACTTAGAGAAAATACTGATATGGTTTTGAGATTCAGATTTATTGAAATGATGTTAAATATGTCTTTTTGTTTCTTTTGAGACTTCCAGTTAATGCCTGATTTTCTTGTGGTGTATATTAAGGGGGAGATAAAGGAGCCATGAAGTCAGGCTCATAGATGAAAATTCACCTTTGAGGAGGGACTGATGGAGAAGTCATCTGGGAAGGATATATTAATACTTCAGATATAATGTCTGTAACTGCAATTATGAAAAGATAAAAGAAAAGGACAGCATGCTTGTATTCAAGAGACATAGTCTTATTAAGAAAATTGAGGCAGGTTTGGAAAGTGTTCTGCTAACAAAAGATTTGTGAGATGTTTTGTGAAGAAAAAGAGGTGAGTGAGCAATTTGGAAAACATAAGGTATAATCTCATTAGAAAAAATCACAATGAAGATTTGCACAGTAAATACACCTATTTACCTTACTTTCACCCTCAGTTGTTAGTCCACTTGGACTGTTGTAACAAAATACCACAGGCTTGGGGGCTTAAAAAACAGAAATTTATTTTCTCAGACTTCTGGAGGCTGAAAGTCCAAGATGAAGGTATTGGCAGGTTTGGTTTCTACTGAGGCCTCTCTCCTTGGCTTGTACATGACTGCCTTCTCACTGCGTCCTCACATGACCTCGTCTCTGTGTGCTCACATTCTCCAGTGTCTCTTTCTGTATGTCCTAATCTCCTCTTTTTATAAGGAAACCAGGTGCATTGGATTAAAACCTACCCATAAGACCTCATTTAACGTTAATTACCACTGTAAAGGCACTACCTCTAATGCAGTCACATTATGAGCTACTAGGGGTTAGGGCTTCAACATATGAATCCTAGGGGGACACAATTTATTCCATAACAGCCACCTTTCCCCAAATGATTTGACTATGATAACCTGCACTCAGATTAAAAGGCATCCCTGATGTCTAGGAATTCATCAAATTAGTTCTCAATGTACCTTAAGTAATCTCTTTGCACTAAAATATTATCTAATAAACCAGTCACTTAAACATTAATGTCTCCTCCAACAATCTGCCAGACTCAATAGGAAAATACATCCCTGCCCATCATGAGCAACATTTCACTCCTTGTAGCAGTGTGGCACAATCAAGAAAACAGAAATCACTTCGCTCATTTAAAACAGGTGGAACTTAATCCAGAGAAACGGTTCCAAGAGCAAAGGCAAAATGAGGGGTTGTGAAAGCAGCAAAAGAAGGAAAAGGTAATGTTGAGAAGCTGCCACCACTCCTGTTCCGGAACCCACAAGCTCGTGACTGCTGCTGTATTTTGGAGATTTTGTAATATTTGGTTTTGGGTCCACCCCCAAAACTGCAGCAGTGGCCAGGCGACTAGTATCAACAAGTACGCTGCCTCCGCTCAGACTTCAGGAAGCCAAACTTACCTCATCCCTCCTGTTGCCAAAAGGCAACCTCCAGCAGCTCTCAGACTTACAGAGACAGAAGACAGACGTTTCTCTCTTCTTCCTGCCTTGTGATTTCCTATAACTGTTTCCTCTTGGCAGTGCCTAGGGGAAGCCTCTAACAAGGGAGACTGGGAAATAAAATTGGAGACTCCCAGCCCCAGCAGTTTGAGATTGAGAGACAGGTAAATAGCTAACATAGTTGTGGCACAGTCTATGGTCGATTGTACTGTATGGTTAAAAAAAGCAAATGCAGTACAGTCATTGCAAACAAAATGAAAATGTTGCAAATGATGCAATGACTGATTGAAGTCAAAAGAGTAATTAAGAACACTGAATTAGCTTTCAGATATTTTTGCAAAAATTGTTCTTTTCAAAAGTTTTTATGAGTCAAATATGAAGTTCAGAATTTGGTGTCATACTACTTGGTGTTATTAGTAGAACAATGGTGCAAAACATTTTAATGTTATTTATTTCTAAAATTAGTACATTATAATACTAACACAGTTTTTAAGATAATGCTCTTAACTAATTTCCATTGTTTTTCATTTTATTTTGTAAGATACAGGTAGAAATCAAAATATTAAAATTATTTACCATGCAATTAAATTCCATTTCTAAGTGGATTCACTTAAATCAGACTTTTCCTGCTACCAGTTTATTCAGCAAATGGAAACTTCTGTCATGATATCAACATGCTGCAAAACCACTTTTCTACAAGTATATTTTGGGGAACATTGATGAAAGGATAAAAGTCAGATTTGCCACAATTACTGCTTTTACATAAACTGGGGAAATTTGGTTTGCTTTATGACTGATGTGAATTTTCAGTATACTTTTTCAGGGATATGTGATTAGGAACAGTAGTTTTGCAAGCCTAAAATATAAACTAAAGAACTGATGTGTTCCTTTTCTAGCTGACGATCTATGTGCCGTGGGCTTTGGTTCAATATTAGTATGTGTTTTGCTTATGAGTTCCTGCAGTTCTGTTCTCCCATGATATAGAGTAAGGTTAGCTTAGAGTATACTTTTGCAGCAATAAAATAATTTTGTGGAAGATCTGTTCGTACCTTGTGTGTTTCACTGATATCCACATGACTTATTTTATTTTTCTATACTGCTAAAGGAGGCAGGCAGATGGTTAAATAAATGCTTCAAGCCTGTTAAAATTAAACCTGACATTTCTGATTATCTTGGCAGACACTGCCACTGATTTACCACAATGAAATTTTGGGATAAATGATTTCAAACATTTCATTTTTATATAAAATGCAGTTCTAAGAATAAAAAATATTATTATTATACAGAAGACCATATTTATATGATGACATACCTGACAGCTATATATGCTTTTTAACTTTTTAAGACTATACTATTTAAAATTATGAAACTTTTATCAGTTATAATTCATAGTGTTAAGACAAATTAGTACTTTCATAAACATAGTAATGTTACCAAGCTTAAGAAACATTTAGTGAAAATTTGCTCATCCCTACAGTGCCTGCTTTGGAAGTCAAGTATTTTATCTCTGCCTCAGAACCTTGCTATCCTCCTGGGAGGAAGAAGGTGACAGCCTCATTTTTACACTAACTGAAATAATACCATGGCCAGAGGAATAGGCAGACATAGGATTAGAATTTAAGTTACACATTATGTGTAAAAAGATGAACTGACTTGGTTGGCTGTCACGCATGGGATCGATAATAGAGTTGCAGTTAATTGGGCCAGTGTTTAAAAGGAAGATTTCTCTACTTGGTTACCAACTAGTGAGTGCCTTTATAATCCCCTAAATATTCTTGGAATTGTGAGACAAGATGGTAGCATTGACACATTATAAAACTTGACAATCTGCTTCAAACTTATGAGAGGTAAAAATATATTTTAACTATTAAAATAAATGATGTGTAAAAACAAGATGAAATTTTTCATAAATATATATTAAAAGGACAGCCAAGCTTCTAAGTTGGCACTGAAGTCACAGGGTTCTGTAAAGGCTGGTATAAGAGACAGCTTCCTAGGGTCAGTGTTTTAGTGACTGAGCCCTGGCATCAAATAGGTACCTGCCATCAGTGTCAGAGAAATGATGCTGAGCTCAATGTTTGAGGTGAAGAGTGGGAACATGCATCTGAATCATAAACAGGAGAGAAAATATTTCCACCCATTCTCCTAGAATTCAGCAGAAAATTTATGGTTGCTTATATCCAGAAAAAAATCAAAGATACAAATTAAATGTTGGAAACAGCCAGCCTTTGACCTATAGCTATCAATACAAGACTTAATTTGAAGACCTGAACTCCGAAGACCTTGGGATGAAGTAATTGATAAAAACCATTTAACAGAGAATAAAAAACTCTTCACACAGTTTGCATCTCAAACTAAAACTACAAAATTCATTAAGGAATCCTATGCCCTCAAATATAAACCCAAGATTCCCAAACAAGCAACAAGACATTCAAGAAAATAAATATAATATCTGAAATAGATGTTAAATTAAGTGCGATTAAAATTCTCAACTTATAGGTGGAAATAACATTAGAGGTTTTTAATTAATAAGTAGGTAAGCTTAAAAAAAAAGATCATCTGGCAACAATGAAAATGTAGTAACTGGAAAGATGGAATAAATGATGGTCTTGACAAACTGAAGAGAGGATATTGACTTAAGAGGTTAAAAGTATCAAACCTGTCTGCAGGCAACTTGGAGAAATGAAGTTAAGGAGAATATAGGAAAGAAGTTACAGACAGGGAAGATAATCCATGATCTTCTAAACCAATAACTGTAACGATTTCCCAAAGGATATAATAGAATGGAGAAGAAAAAAATGATGAAAAAAGAAAATGACTGAAAATTCTCTGGAACAAGAGAACATGATTCTCAAAACTAAAAAAAAAAAAAAAAAAATTCACAGAGTGCTGAGTATGATTAAAAAATAACTTAGGAGGCTAACAACAAAATGGTAGTATTACAGTCATTGAATTTGAAGTATTTCCTATAGTAACAGATAGAACACATAGGCATAATAAAACCTAGAGACAAACTCTGCAACAAAACTAAGTAAGATATAACAAATACCATCATAAGAGTGAGTAGTGCCAAATCACCTACATCAGCATCGTGCAGAAAGAAATGAAATCAGAGGGAAAAACTAGACTCCCTGTTATGGGTTGAATTGTATGCCCCCAACAGATATGTTGAGGCTCAAATAAGTATTTAGAATATGACCCTATTTGGAAATAAGGTCTTTACAGAGGCAGTCAAGTTAAAATGAGATCATTTAGGTGGACTGTAAACTAGCCTAACTAGTGTCCTTATAAAAAGGGGAAATTTGGACATAGACACATGCACACAGGGAGAATGCCATGTGAACAAGAAAGCAGGGATCAAGATGATGCAGCTACAAGCCAAGGAAGGTCGAAGATTGCCAGCAAATTAGAAGCTAGGAGAGAAGCATGGAACGGTTTCCTCCTCGGTAGAAACTGACCCTGCCAACACCTTGATCTTGGACTTTTAGCCCCAGAATTGTAAGAAAATAAACTTCTGTTGTATAAGGTACCCAGTCTGTGATACTTTGTATGGCAGCCCTAGCAAACAAATACAGAACCAGATATCAAATTGTCAACACCTTTTTTTTTTTTTTGTAATGCTCAGAGTCCATATGAGAACAGCTTCTGAAGAAAGGCTCTAGTTTTCTGGAGAGGGCAAGGGGACCACTAAATGTCATCTGAGTCCTAATATCTCTTATCTGTATGGAAAATGTTCACCTAATAGAAAGAGTGATCATGTGGTTGAGTCGCCTAATGTCTCCAGTTTTATACTTCTATCTCCGTAATTCTGCCAGAATTTTTGATGGTTTCTCTGTCCTGTTGCAGTAGCTCTACCTGGGAAAGCCTGGATTCTCAGCCTCTTGCTCTGCACTCAGAATTGGTAAGCACCTCCCAGAGGAAAACCAAAAGCAGAATGTTGGCTCAACTCTTTGGCCCTTACTTCTTGGTAATATTAGTCTTTCTTATCCTGGCTTTTTGAGTAGCTCTCTGATGCCTATGAACAGGTAGTCTTTAAAAATCCAACTTGTTTTACAGTGCACCCAACTTTTAAAATTATTCATGATGGAGGTATTTGTGTACTCTAAACCACTCTATCCTATTAAAAGGTAGAAGTTAGTGTTGTCTTATGTTTGAACTAATGAGGTATAGTCCAAAATGAATTTAAGACACTGCCTCTCACTCATATCCATTATCTATCTTGTATATAAAATGTATATGCATGGCTGTATATACATGTATGTATACATGTGGCTTTCTGTATTTTTATTTCCATATTTTTAGTCATATATATGTGTGTGTTGCCTTTCATGTATTTGTTGGAAACGTTAAGTATGACTTGAACCTTTTTTATAAAGACTTTGGGAAAATTAATTAATACCATTAAACATCAAAAAGATAAATACTATATTTGGTTCTGTATCTTTAAAAAGATGTAAGTAAAATATTTGGCTATACAATTTATAAACTTGTGTTATTCCCTCCTTTTCAGGTAAATTTCCTCAGCTTGTAGTTCTATATCCCCCTCAAGAATGACTATTTCACACCATGACTTTCCTTAGTGCAAATGAGATAAAACTATTTCTCAGCATAGGCTCACTTAGAATTACTTTAAGAAGAAGAGAGTTAGGAGCCTGGAGGTCCTTATTAACATTTAGGGGAGCCTAATCTAATAATCTGTTTGTGTTTGAAGTAACCCTAGAATCTGTGCTTGAACTTTATATTGAAGCTTTATATCCCTTATATGTTAAACCTAAATTAACATGCTTAATGCAAACAACAAAGTGATCTCAAACCTAAGTTTCTTCCAGAAATTATTTGGGCTAACTTTCAATGTGCGAAATATCTGAAGTAATGTGATTTGGCCACGCCCTTCTATACTAAAACATGTGAAAGTTCTCAGAATTCATAAAATACAAAACCACCTATTTGACTTCTTTCACTTCTTTTCTAGACTTGAAAAGTACAGAATATTCTCCCTCAACTCCTCTTCTTGTTACGAAGTTTGAATTCAAGGGGTGAATCCATTTACATTAGGAATAAGTCACCCTAAGACAAAAAGGGAAGGAAACACTCAAATGCTCCCCCCATCCAACCTATTACACCACAAAAATATACATTTTTCCTCATAAAATTCATTTAAATGGAGCACAATTCAGTTCAAGGAAAATATTACCTAACAATACAAAAGATACACATAAAGTGTTCATTTCCTAATTTATTCTTTAGTTATATATGTTTTCTCTTTATCCATTAATAAGAAAATCATCGCAGCACATTGATAATTATCAGCTCCTTACAAACAGTCACAACGGCAATTTGGTTAAATGTTTTATAAACTGTTTGGGTTCACAAATAAGATTATTTTTCACATGTTATATGAGTGTTTGGCACATGATATTCATGAACAATAAAATGAGTTTGGTGACTCATTCCCTTTTCTGCTACCAGACTGGAAAATTTCCCATAAATTTTATTTGTGTTCATGTGCTTGTGACAACCATCTGCTTAGCCTTCACACTATTTTGTGTTTAGCTAAGATGAAATTAAAATTGACAGAAGTATCTACTATAAAAAAAGCAGCACAGATAATTGGGGAGTGGAATGTAAGTCAGCACCATTGCTTTGCATCCAGCACCCTCATTATGACAGTGTTCTGCACTCAAATATTTGAGAGTTGCTGAGGAGAATTAATTCATAAGGGGGTGTGTACATTTAATGAAACTGAATTTTGAGGATGTATAAATATTTCATTAAGTGAAAAGGTTAGCAATTTAAAGCTTCATACTATAAAGCATTCCTTTTGAAACAACGTTAACCCTCATATTTTTTCCTCCCTTATTACAGGCATAAGATTCTGAAACAATATTATCATTTAATAGTAAACACTGAACCACACAAGACTTTTATGTCAAAGATTTTAACTATCTCAATAGATTGTAGCTCTAATTCCTGGTCATGGGGAAAACTGTGAGCTTATCAGCTTGTTATTATAAGAAAGGAAAATAGCAAGGGAATGGCAATATGTGAAACACTAATAATATGTTCTGTCAAATTATTTGAAGATAGAAGAAAAATATTCTATGGAGTCCATTGAACACATTTAAGTAAAATTGAGATTGACTGTATCAATCACAGAAATGAAATTTATTTTTGCCCTTTCTAATCAACTGGCTTTAAGTGTGGGTAATGAAAGACACACCCAAATAAGATTAGTCCTTACTTTGGCACCATTCTTTAAAGGAGGAGTCTTGACAATACCCACTTAAAATTGATCATTTATATACGGCTATCACCTCTTTTCAGAATGTTTAGGCAATTCTCTCAATTACCATCAAATAGGAAATAATGATCACTGAACATTTTCTTTGGTTTTATTGCTGTAAAACTACATCATAAGAACTATCCCTCGGGCTTCCCTGGTGGCGCAGTGGTTGGGAGTCCGCCTGCCGGTGCAGGGGACACGGGTTCGTGCCCCGGTCCGGGAGGATCCCACATGCCGCGGAGCGGCTGGGCCCGTGAGCCATGGCCGCTGAGCCTGCGCGTCCGGAGCCTGTGCTCCGCAAAGGGAGAGGCCACAAGAGTGGCTTCAATTACTGGATCATATGGTAAGATTCTGATGAGCTTTGTAAGAAACTTCCAAATGGTCTTCCAAAACTGTGGTACCTTCTTTCATCCTCACTACCTGTGAAGGTGAATTCCTGTTGCCCTACATCCTAACCACCATTTCCTATTGTCAGCTTTCTCAATTTTAGCTATTCTAATAGGTATATAGTGGTATCTCATGATTGTTTTAATTTACAATTCTCTAATGTCATACGATGAGCACCTTTTATTATGTATATTTATTATTGTTTATCATCTACAGTAATGTATCTGTTTAGATCTTTTACCTATTTTTTAATTGGATTGTTGTATTATTGTTGAATTTTAAGTGTTCTTTTTATATTTTGGATACAAGTCTTTTATCAGATATCTGTTTTGCAAATATTTCCACCTAGTCTGTGACTTATCTTTTCATTCTCTTAAACAAGATCTCATATAGAACACAAGATCCAACTGATGGATGGTGAAGTTCTGTTCAACTATAGTTTTACTGAACTTCTGCCTGCTGCATTTGTCAGTTACTGGTGTAGAGGGGTACTGAAATCTCCAATTCTAACAGTGGATTTGTCTATTTCTCTTTGCAGTTCCATTAGGTTTTGCCTCACGTTTTGAAGATCTGTTTTCAGGCATATATCCATTAAGGATTATTATGTCTTCATGGAGACTTGACCCCTCTATCATTATGTAATGCTTCTCTTTATCCCTGATGTTTCTCCTTGTTCTGAGTGTGCTTTGTCTGAAATTAATTTAGCCATTCCTGCTTCCTTTTGATCTGTTACCATGATATATCTTTTTCCATCTCTTTACTTTTAATCTACACATGCATATATTTTTAATGTGGGTTTCTTGTAGACAAAGTATAGTTGTTTTTTGATTTACTCACTCTGACAGTCTGTCTCACTTAATTGGTGTATTAAATCATTCACATTTATTGTGCTTATTGATATAGTTGGATTAATAGCCATAATATTTGTAACTATTTTCTGTTAGTTGCTCTGGCTCTTTTTTTTCTTCCACCCTTTTTATGCCTTCTGTGGTTTTATCTGAGTATTTTATATTATTCCATTTTCCCTTCTCTCTTAGCATATCAATTCTACTTATTTTTAAAAAAATTTATTGTGATTGTCCTAGAGTTTGCAATATACGTTTGTCCTCAATTCTCTGATGTATCTAAGAAGAGTTGCTGGTTTTCATTTTGTTCAGATATTTTCTTTTTATAATATTTGGAGTAACAACTTCCAAGCTCTTTACATAGTAGATCAGGAGCTGGAAGCCTAAATAGCACGTTTTTAAAAATGCACAAAAGGTTTACCAAGTTAATTAGTAACAAAGAACATAGATGTATATGTAAAGTTGTGAAACTCGATTTTGGTTAAGTATATTTAACAAATCATGTAACTATAAGTTGATTATAATAGTGTCAGAGAAATTAAATTACTTTCAATGGAACAAAAATTATACTGACCCTGACTTTCTAAAGGAAACAATGGGGACTTCCCTGGTGTCACAGTTGTTAAGAATCCACCTGCCAATGCAAGAGACACGGGTTCGAGCCCTGGTCCAGGAAGATCCCACATGCCGCAGAGCAACTAAGCCCGTGCGCCACAACTAATGAGCCTGTGCTCTAGAGCCCGTGAGCCACAACTACTGAAGCCCGTGTGCCTAGAGCCCGTGCTCCGCAACAAGAGAAGCCACCACAATGAGAAGCCTGCACACTGCAACAAAGAGTAACCCCCGGTCGCCTCAACTAGAGAAAGCCTGCACACAGCAACAAAGACCCAATGCAGCCACAAATAAATAAATTTATTTTTTTAAAAAAAGAAAGAAACAATGGAAGTCAAGTAGTGGAATAATGTTTTACTTAGTCATTGCTTTCTTGACAAACATCCTTTGTCAGGAGGAGATAAAAAAAGACCTCCTCCAACAACAATAAACAGAGATTTTATAACAAATGAAATGTTACTAAAGAAAATTCTTAAGTAGGTACTGTAGGCGGAAGAAAATAATACCAATTGAAAATTTCAAGATGCAAAAAATAAAGAACAAAGAAAGCTATAAATAGTGCAAAAATCTAAAGAAATCTGTAAAAACAATAATAATTAACTCCTCTGTGTGTTTCACAAAGGAAGAAATAATATACATGATAAAATCAGCATATAAATTTCAAGCGATGTGTTTGACATTAAAGTAGTCTCAAGTTCTTGCATAAGGGAGAGTAGTAAATATACTGACTAATTTTATACTTTGATGACCTAAGAATTAATAAAATATTTAATAACTACAAAAATTAAAAATAGAATGTGTAATATTCTAATTAGTAGAAGAAAACAATAAATTGAAAAAAATTACTCTGGCAATCAAAAGGAGGATATTGCAATGGTGTCAGGACATAGAAATGTACTGTAATAGAACATATAAGTTAAGACTGTAAGATAATAAGTTCAAATACATCAAGGATTTCAAAGAAAATTTTGGCTATTTTTTTTATAGGAGAGTCACTATAAAGTTTGAATCAAACTTCATGCAAATAGAAATACCGAATAGAGAGAAAAAGAAAAAAGTTTAGAACAAAAGGGAAAGTCAAGCAAATAATAAATACTAACTTTAAAAAGAAAATAACTTCTATTATTTTGTGATATTGTATAGATATGCATGTAGAGTTGTTAAGCACAGGGAGCGATATCTGTCCTGTAGACGCATATTAGAGAATCTTTGTGTATATATAATATTTAAAGCCACAGGACTTGATAAGACACCAAGAGAATGAATTTCATAAGACAAATGAATCAAGCCTGAGTGCCAGAAACCACCAGCTTTAAGATGTCAGAGAGGTGAGGAATCTGAAGTGAAGAAAGTAGTATGACAATGAGAAATGATTGATGAACCATGCCAAACTCTGCTTATAGTTCAAATAAGATTAGCGATGATGGTCAATTATTTGATAACAATGATGAGGGTACTGAGGATGCTGATAACTCCTATAGTATATTGTGTTCCCCAATCCTCTTATTATCAACTTCCCATTCCTTCATTGGAAATAGTGGTTTATTTTTTAACAATAATTCTCCCTCATCTTCCTTTTTTAAATCATAAATGAGAATTTACTTTCCATTGGCTTGTTTATTCCCAAACTCTACACATTAAATATAGAGGGTCTCTTTATTCTAGACTTAACTGGTTTGTGTCCCTCAGGGAGAGAAATTTCATTTAAATGTTTTTCTTATGGTCAAGTCTTGCTGAGCAGAACAAGTCATTATATTTAGAGTACACAAATAGATTGATGTTTCTTTTTTTCATCAATATAGATGACATTTTTAGAAAAACAACTTTAAGAAATATTCTATCCAGGATCATGCAAGACACTGACAGGGAATAAATGGAGAACCACCTCAGCTGCTTCTGGGGATTCTTCTGTTCCAGGAAGACTGACCACTAAGTTGCATATGTTTGCTCTAAAAGTACCACCACTTCTTTTAATTCCAACCCACCCCATGGAACTTGTATAGACATTCTTGCTGATCTAGGTCTAAATGAGTTTATCACATCCCTTTAGATAGGACTTTTATTGACTAGATATCCACATGGAATCAGCCCTTCTAAGCCCTTTTCTGTAATCTATTTTTCTTTTTTTTTTTTTTTGTGGTACATGGGCCTCTCACTGCTGTGGCCTCTCCTGTTGCGGTGCACAGGCTCTGGACGCGCAGGCTCAGTGGCCATGGCTCATGGGCCCAGCCGCTCCACAGCATGTGGGATCCTCCTGGACCGGGGCATGAACTCGTGTCCCCTGCATCGGCAGGCAGATTAGATTCTCAACCACTGTGCCACCAGGGAAGCCCATTTTCTGTAATCTTAAACTTGCCAAATTTAACTTCTTTCTCTTCCTACTGGTTTGCTTCTGAGAGTCCAAATTTCCATATATAAAGCTTAAATTATGACAAAAGCTGAAGGTCAAAATTTGGTCTTTATAATTCAAAATAGTAGTCATATTTTGGGAAGAGAAAAACAAGATCTCCAATTTTCATATGCCATCAACTATGCCATCCACCTGCTTCCACTGACAGAGTATTTACAAATATTTATATTGGAAAGGCATACATCAGGAAAATTCTCAATATATTTGGGTGTATTTTGTTTCAACTACAAGTTTTTTTATTCCCAGGTAACTAACCAAGGCCTCATGTGTGTCTTGAAGTTTCCTTATGCTCCTTTTATTCATGGTCTATACTGAAGGAAGATAAAAATTGCCTGCTTTATGATTCCCTTTCCATGATCCCCAACTTGATTCCTATTTGACCTTATAGGGGGATGGCAATCCCCAAGCACAGATTATATCAGGTCTCATCTTTCAAGCCATGTGGAAATGTAAAAAAGAGAAAAAGTAGAACTTAAAGATCATAGGAAGAAAATGGAATAGTTCTGCCTAATCTCTATTGTAATGACTTTTCTCCTTCACATTAAAAGTCAACTCCATATTAAGGTGGACCAACTATGATTTTCATGATCCCATATAGTTCTTTACTAACAGGGATTCTAGAGGGGTAGATTACAGCAAACAGCGTGTAGCTCTGAACTCACCCAACAGATTAGAATGTGTGATCAAGTAATTATTATTTACAGCACCATTTAAAAATGTGCCCAAACCTAGAAAATAGCAACTTATCTTAAATAAAATAGGGTCATTTTTGTTTGCATCCTGACAAAGTTGAGATTTCTATCCAATCTATAATATGATATATACTCTATGACATCTGTGTAAATTCATTCATGAAAGTTTGCATGATTTGTAATGAGGAATGTTATACATTAAGAAACCAATGCCAATTATTCTTTTAAAAACTCACCTATTATGTAATTAGAGAGAGCAATGAACAATAGTGCTGAAACTAAAAGCAGAATTGATAAAATCTGGGACTACATTAATGTCTTTCTTGACCTAATATAGTATAACGCATAATCATTTCAATGTATAGTGTGATTAGGCTAGGAGAATAGGAAAAAAGAGCAAAGAGGTAAATTGAAGAAATCTCTTCAATGAGAACTGAGCTCAATTTCATCATGTATAAAATTGGAGATATGGAACTAGATTTTTTCCATTGTTCTTGCCATACCTAAAATTCTGTGAGTTTTTTAAACATTTGTTTCTGAGTGGCTCTTGCATGTTTTGAAAAACAATCCCTTTATATTGCACAGTGTATATTCATAGAGTGAATGAATATAAAGTCTGGTTGACATGGATTTGAAGGAAAAGCTCTATAAAGTGTCTCATAAAATGGGGCATTTGATCAGCTTAATAGACTCTGGTTATGCTGATTTTTTTTTTTTTACCTCTAAGATCATTTTAATACCTGCCTGGAAAAGGTCATAATTCAGTCTTTGATCTCCTTTCCTTAATGTTAATTCCTTTCCTTAATTCAGAACCAGACAGAAAATGGCATATTCTTTCCCTATGACTCATATATTAACCAGAACTACTAGAATTTCTATGAGGAATTATAAGTATCTCAGAAATTCTTTCCAGGTAGTTTAATTTTAGTGAATAAATAGATCAAATCTATTTCCTCCTTTTGCTGACAGAGTTGTTAGCAAAATTTGCAGTGAATGAAAATAATTGCTATGCTATCTGGAATTAGTACAATTTCTAGGAAGCTCCAAAAATTCTGGGCAACTTGTGTGAATTTAAGGAGAATTTCAATTTCTTGACGCTGGTGAACTCGTCCAGGTTTCTCAATAATCTCTGATCGATAAAATTCCAGGTCCAAATGATTAGAGGTTGTGAAGCTGAACACATCCTATAGCACATATTTTATGTTGGGAATTTCTTCTGCACTAATATCCAGTCATACTAAGATGCAGAAGATTTCTACAACCTCATGGGAATCATAAATGAACACAGGTTCTGAATTCAAACCACGTATCACTTCTATTTAAGTATCAAATGATTCCAAGACAGAATATGCACTTAGTGATTATTTATTCATCACTGAATAGGGCCAAAAATTTTTTGATGCAGAATTTGTTCACTGATTTACATTTTATTTTATATAAATATACATCTGAGTATTCTAAGTAGGTGTCAGAACATTTGTAGTTCATACACGTCAAAATACTTTTTATTGTATTGTTCACCAAAAGTGACTGAGAAGGAGTTGTGCATATGTGTATGTGAGTCTATGTGTGTATGTGAGTACATGAGTAAAAGTATGTAAGAGAATAAATGACTGGAACCATAGATTATTATAGCGTGGCAGCCGTAGGTTTCTCCATGAAATGGCACTGAGTATTACTTTATTTTTTTTATTTTTATTTTTTTTTGCGGTATGCGGGCCTCTCACTGTTGTGGCCTCTCCCGTTAGCGGAGCACAGGCTCCGGATGCGCAGGCTCAGCGGCCATGGCTCATGGGCCCAGCCGCTCCGCGGCATGTGGGATCTTCCCGGACTGGGGCATGAACCCGTGTCCCCTGCCTCGGCAGGCGGACTCTCAACCACTGCGCCACCAGGGAAGCCCTACTTTATTTTTTAATGCAGAGACATTTGTCATCTTTATGCAGCCTATAGGACTGAGTTACTCACTTGAATTGATTATTTTTGCACCAGTGAATTCTCCTTTCCTCCACTATGTTGGTATGTCATGAGGGTCATCTTCAAGGTACCATGGCCAATACCATGCTCCTGAGCACTTAGGCAGAAGTTTCTGGATTTTGGCATTGAGCACTACATTAAGACACACGAAGTGCAGTGGAATTCAGAGGATCTGCATGTTGAAAGATCTGAGTGTACGATGAAAATGGGTACTATTTATTAGGGGGAGGTGTAAAATCCTGGGGACAGAGAATGTGAAATTGCAAAAGGAGTTAAGCTGTATTTGTTTTACAAAAGCAAAATAAACATTAAGGCATAAACTACTAACAACCACGTTTAAATGCAGATCATATTTTTAAATTGTCATAGTTAAAATAGGATTTAATACCAAAGAGTAAAAAACATAATCTGCCTGATCAATCCACCATGTGAACCATCAATGGAGTAATATGTTGAATAAATATTTTGATCTTGGTCTAAGTCCCTGTTAACACAGAGATAGTTGAAACATCTACTATCTTTTGGGTTATTTCTGTGGAAGCAAACTTAGCTGTAATGTTCTAATGTTCTAATGTTCAACATCAGTCATGATATTGACTATCATGTCAATAGTGAATGACATGACTGTGATAAGGCAGTGATACAATTCTAGATGAATTTGGCATCTCACTAATTAAAACAGTAAAAGATAAAGTCTTAATGTTGGGTTATATGTCTATATCCAAAAGCTAATAATCACGACTGCTTTTGGCCACAATGAGCGAACAGAAACCAGATTGATCTTACTATCTTAAGTAAAAAAAAATGGACAAAACTGATGAAACAATGTTTTTCAAATTTTGGGGAACAAACATTAATCTCTGAGAGAGCAAAAATAAATGAGTCATAGCTTGTAGTCCAGAGAGAGTTTCCTAGTAGCAGTATAGGGAGGAGGAACCCAAACAAATTTTGGCAATCTCCCTAGCTGAAGAAACAGAGTTTAGAGTTGGGGAGACCTAAGCAGGTAAAATTTGCAGCACACACACACACACTGATCCAAGAACCTCAGGGGATTTCCCACAAGTCTACAGCTGAATTCTGATCAGTCTGTTCATGTGGGAAAATTCCCAAATAAACATGTTAAAACCAGTGACTTAACTTTCTAATTTCAGAAATTATAATAAGAAAAGCAAATTAAAACCAAAGTAAGCAGAAGAAAGTTAATAAAGATAAGAGCAGGAATTATTAAAAGAGACGACAAAAGAGTAGAAAAAATGAATATAAGCAAAGCTAGTTCTTGAAACGGTCATAATGATAGTTCTCTAGCCACACTGACCAAGAAGAAAAAGAGAGAAGACAAGAATTACCAAAGACAAGAATGGGAGAAGGGACATCAATGAACATTCTATATTATACAGATACTAAGAGTTTAATTAGGGAATATTATTAAAAAGTTTATGACAATAAATTCAACAACACAGATGAAAGGAAAACACACAAGCACATACAAGAAGCAATACATAAACTGAGTCACCCTACATCTACTAAAGAACTTAAATTTGTAGTTAATCATTTTTCTTTGACAAGAACTCCAACTCTTGATGGTTTCACTACTAACATATTCAAAAATTTACTGGAGAGGGCTTCCCTGGTGGCACAGTGGTTGAGAGTCCACCTGCCGATGCAGGGGACACGGGTTCGTGCCCCGGTCCAGGAAGATCCCACATGCCGCGGAGCGGCTGGGCCCGTGAGCCATGGCCGCTCAGCCTGCGCGTCCGGAGCCTGTGCTCCGCAATGGGAGAGACCACAAAAGCGAGAGGCCTGCATACCGCAAAAAAAAAAAAAAAAAAAAAAAAAAAAATTTACTGGAGAAATATTATCAATTAGGTACACAATTTCATTCCGTGAGGCCAACATTTCCCTGATGCTAAAACACAAAAATGACATTCCAAGAGAACTTCATACCAGTATCTCCCAGGAACAGAGACACAAAAATCCTTAGCAAAATTTTAGTAAGTTGAATCTAATAACATATGAAAAGGATAAGACATCAAGACCTTGTGGCATATTTACCGCCAGGAAAGTTGATGTAACCATTGAAAATCTATATAATTCAACATGTTAAAAATGTTTTAAAGTAATCTGTCCTAATCAGAACATTGAGGGGTGGGGGAGGAGAAAGAAACAAAATGCAATCAGATGGCAAAAGAAGTACTAGTGTTAATCACAGAAACATGATTATCTAGGTAGAAAATACTAAGGAATCTACAGAAAAGACTTTAGAACTAATGAGTACATTTAGTAAGTTTACAGGATACAAATTCAATATACAATAATTGATTCTATTTATTGATACAAGCAATGATCAGCTAGAAATATATTTTAATTAATATCACTTTCAGTAACATTAAAACATAATAAATTAGGAATATATTTGATAAAAAAAGTATAAGTTCAACACATTGAAAGCTGCAATATATTACTGAGAAAAATTAAAGCACTAAATAAGTGGAAAGATAAACTATGTCCATGTATCAGAATAATCAATATTATTAAAATATCACTTCTCCCCATATCACTCTATAGATTCAACACAATCTCTATAAAACTCTCAGCAGTTGACATTATAGGAATTGATGAGTTTATTCCACAGTGTACATGGAAATGGAAAGGACCTAAGACCTAAGTTAATGAAGAAAAACTAATTAAAGAAGAACTGAAGCAGAGATGTAAAAGTGACATATTAAAAACAAAAAAACACTGAAAAGTTAGCAATATCCAAGAAACAAAGGGGATCCAAAAATATTATCAGATTGAAGAAAATCTGTCTAATGTCAAGGAGTAACAGATGTATATTCTATTATAGTGATTTGTTTCTCCCTGTTGTTGCAAGATATTATATCTAGAAAGGACATGGCCATGACAGAGAGCAGCTCACAGCTACTGGAGATGGTGGGAGTTTACAGGGACATAGCACATTTACATTGCAGGTCCAAGTAGGAGCACAAAGAGAACTGCAAATATTTCATTTCCTTTTCTTGCTAAGCTGAATTAAGTAATGTGCCATGTGATTATAGAACTACCTGCTTTGATTTTTATGAGAGCGTTTATCAAAGCACGTTGTAGTCATCTACTATTTGTCTTAGTCTTCTCCACTGTGCTGTATACAATTTGAGGAAAAGTACTTTTTTTTTTTACTTTTTTTCTTGTTTTATTATCATTTTTTTAACATCTTTATTGGATTATAATAGCTTTACAATGGTGTGTTAGTTTCTGCTTTATAACAAAGTGAATCAGCTATACATAGAAAAACAAATACCATATGCTAACACATATATATGGACTCTAAAAAAAAAAAAAAAGAAGAAAAGTACTTTTAAAAACCTGTATCCTTAGTACCTAACTCTGTGTGGTTCATAGTATCATTCATTAAATATTTGCTAACTGAATGATACATGAATGCACAAGTGGGGAAATATATCTTTTGTTTTAGCCCAAATGATCATGTCAAGAAACAATAAGTGGACATTTTAAGAACATTTATTTTGGTTCTAGATAATAAATGGGCATTTTAAGAACATTTATTTTGGATCTAGATAAGACAGATATTTCAAATACTTAGAACAATCTAAAAAAGAAGGAGAATTGCATATTTTATGATCATTTAAGTTCATTTCTATCCTAACATTATATGATATTACTTCCAGTCTTTAATATTCTCAGTACTATATGATACAGTTTCTAGTCCTCAAAAAAGTAATGGGGTTTGAGAAGAAGAAAAATAGTTATTATAAAAAGCACTAAGAAAGTGAAAAATTAGAGAATGAAGAGAAAATGCATATGGGTTATTTAATGTATTATTAGATGCAATTTAAAACAGTCATTAAGAAAATACCTATTATTACTAAAGGTAAACTGGTTGCAAAAATTTAGTCTCTCTTCCTCTCTGTCAGCCTCTCTCTCTAAGGAAAAGGACAGAATGGCAAATATAAATACTGAAACAGTAATTTTCAGGGCAAGTTTTGTGCTACTTTCCTAAATAAAACAATTTTTTAAACAAATAACTATTTGTTACACGTCATCAGAAAAGTAACTTATCATAGATAATCATAGTCAAACAATAAACCTAATGCTTCTATAGCAGAGAGGGCAAAAAAGTGATGAAGATCAGAAAAGCAGTCGATCAATTTATGACTCAAATTTATAATGACTCAAAATCAAAATATATGACAGTAAAATGATTTCTTATGAAAATTATGAGGATAATATTATTTTTAACATGAGTGGAATAATTTATTTCTATATTTAAAATGTTATCACTTTGTCAACACTTACTTTTGCAAATATCCATATTTTTCCTATATATCATGTGAAAAAAACAAAATGTCACTAACATGTTTTTATCAATTTACCATTTTTGATAGGTCAAAATACTGAACATTTTAAATACATTTATTGGCTGTCAAGTATATATTTGTGATGGTACATACTCAGCTTCAGTGTCATAAGGCTTCTTTTATTGAAATATGAAATAATTCAGCCTTCAGTTGTTATCACTAATTGATACTAAATTAACTTTATTAAAAAATTCAATACCTTGATAGATATTCTGTACTGCATGATCTTTAATTTACTCATTTGAGAATGAATTTTTACCTAGGGAGTATTATACAATTACTTTATATGAATGAATCTTATTCTTTTATAAACAAGGTGAAAACATAGTGTGCTTTCAAATAATTTCATGTGTGTGTTCCAGAGAATTGTTTCCAATGATTCTGTAGATATGCAAATAATAATTAGAAAATGAGATGTAAACAAAAAGATATTCAAGATGCATATTTCCTTATGAAAGAATAAGAAATATAAGTTCAGGTAAGAAATAAATGCAAATTTATGGAGTACCATTTTAATAAAAGATATGAGACTGGCATGTGGCAAAAACATGTTTTCTTCTTTGATTGTTTTCCCTTTTAATTGGGTCTTGAAGTGGTTTAATAATACAAGTAAGTTTAATAATACAAGTAAGACATTTCAAATAATGAACACATGAGATCAAACCCAGATTGCATTTTGTGGCAGGGATTTCAGCTTGTCAAAGGAGAAATCAAGATAATCAAATACTGAAATAAAGTGAATTATCTTTTAAATTTATGCTGCCTGTTGTGAGAATTCAACAACAGAGAGATAAGGTATGAAAAGTGCTCAATAGTGTACCTGGCACAGACTGAGGGCTTAATAAGGAAAGGTATGACTATAAATACAAACAATTATTCAATAAAATTTACTCTTTTTTTTTTTTTTTTTTTTTTTTTTTGCGGTACACGGGCCTCTCACCGCTGTGGCCTCTCCCGTTGCGGAGCACAGGCTCCGGAAGCGCAGGCTCAGCGGCCATGGCTCACGGGCCCAGCCGCTCCGCGGTATGTGGGATCTTCCCGGACCGGGGCACGAACCCGTGTCCCCTGCTTTGGCAGGCGGACTCTCAACCACTGCGCCAGGAAAGCCCTACACTCTTTTAAGACATAGAATCATAGCTTTGAGGAAAATAAATAATTCAAGATTTTTAAAATCTTAATCTTCAGTAATTTTTTGAGTGGGACTCTGAAACATCTAGCCCACATATATTGCCCTGTTCCTCTATGTGAACACTCATATGCCCATAATTCATTCCCACCATACCAACTTAAACTAATCCCATTTTCTCTTTTTCTTAATACTATGTACATCATACTTTATTATCAGCAATTTCATTTTTATTCTTGCTCAGTTTTTCATCTCACATTAAATTTTTTGTCATGATCAGATTTGGCTCTTCCCCAGTTATGCTGCATTCAATGCTGCTCTTTCTTTTTCTATTATTTGGTATTCTGTAAAGCTACCTTAATCTCTGATTTACCTACTTTCCCCAACCCCTTCAGTGAACGTTAATTGACTTATTTATGAATATATATTTATTAAGTGTCATCCATGTGACAGGTAGTATTACAGGCACTCGAGATACATCAGTGAACATAATAGCTAGAAATGTTTGCTCTGGAGTTATTTCTGTTTTAAGGAGGGTGTGGGAGATAGACCGTAAACAATAAATTTTAAAAAATGAAATTATAATGAACGTTAAAATCGATAATTGCTATAAAAAAGAACAGAATAAAGGGGATAGGAGTGAGCTAGTAGATCAATAGCAGGAGAAGAATTTTGCCGCAGGATGAATTGTACCTTGAGTATCATCCATATCTGATGTAGAAGATATTTAGATGAGACTGGACTTTAGAGTTCATGCTGGAATTAGTTAAGACCTTTGGAACTGTTGGGATGGAATGAATATATTTTGCATGTAAGAAAGACAAGAAGTGGGGTCGTGGGCAGGGGAAGAACACAACGGACTGAATGTTTATATCCTTCTCATATTCACATGTTGAAATCTTAGCCCCCAATGTATGTGGGGCCTTCAGGAAGGAGGGGAATAATTAGATCATGAGAGTGGACCCCTCATGAACAGGATTAGTGCCATTCTAAAAGGACCCTAGAGAGTGCTCATCATTTTTCCACCATGTGAAGTTACAAGGTGAAGTATGCAATTCAGAATAGAACTCTCACCAGTACCCAACCATGCTGACACCCTGATCTCAAATTTTCAGCCTCCAGAACTGTAAGAAATAAATTTTTGTTTTTGATAAGCCACTCAGTCTACAGTAATTTGTGATAGCAGCCTGAAATAAGACAGGATGGTAGATTTCCGTTTGAAACAGAATGGTCAGGGCAGGGCTCATTTAGCAGAGGAAAGTGGGAGAACATAAAGGTATTAGCCTCATGGATACTTGAGGGAAGAGAATTTCAGGAGAAGGAGAGAGCCGGTTTTAAAGCTAGGAATTTTTGAGAAACTCCAAGGAAGCAATTGCACTTAAAATAAAGTGAGTAGGAGGTAGAGTATTTGGAGGCGAAGTCAGAGACATAACAGCAGACAGATTTTGTATAGACTTATAAGCCATGAAAGAGATAGCCTATGTTGCTTTTACACAGAGGAATAAGAGTTATTGAAGGGTTTTGAGCAGAACAGTGTTAAGATCTGAATTAACATCTTGGAAGAATCATTTTTATGTTGAGAACAGAAAACACGGGATGAGGAGTGGTGGCAACAATGAAAAGGACCAAAATTTCCATTTCATTTATTTCCATTTTTTATGTCCATATAATCAATGTCAATCTATTCACTTTGCAATTCACTTTTTCTACTTTCTAGGTTATTTAGGTCTCAGGTTATATTTTTCTTTTACTGCAATATCTGCTGCCAGTATTGGTAACTCTAACATCCATTTTGATCATCTATTAAATAGCTAACATCAAATATCCCTAACTCGTTTTACTCCATTGATATTTATGTCACACTGCACCCTGGCCATATCCCAAATCCTGGATACACAAAGAATATCCCACCTTTCAGATAGGGAATTTGTTCTAACACCTCTCTTCTTAAGAGTTCTTATCTCATCTTCCAAGATTATTACAGCTTTTGGATTATGTCACCTGAACTGACCCTGACATATGTTCCTTAATTTCACCAAGATTGTTAACATTCCCTAGCAACATGAAATTATACCTTAATATAAATTTTAGACTCAGTTATAGCAAACAAATTCTTAGTACCATCCTTGTCAATTTATTAATGTCATTTCCCTGCTTTTAATCATTTATGCAATATTTAATTTGAAGTGTTTTTTACCTTGAACTTAAGGTTCAGGTAAAAATCCATCAACGTTAATTAAAGCATGCAGTGAGATAATGAGCTTGATTTAAGTAGAGGATCATATTTTTAGATTCATTGCTGCATTTCTACTTCTTCTGTATTCCCACTACCAAAGCCAAAATGCTATTTACAGAACGTTTTGTGTCCTGAGATAATAAAAGAGAAGTGTAAAAAGATGTGCAACATGAATTCCACTGCAGTGTTATTTATGAGACAATAGATACAAATTAAATATGCAGCAGTGGGAGACAGTAAATTATATCATGTTATATCACCTTAATGGACTATTATACAGCCACTAAAATTAACAGATATAAAACTGCATTATCTTGAAAATGACTTTGATAAAGAAAATCTAAAAATTTAATACTCTATCTCTTCAATGATTGTGAAGAGTATATATGTGGCCAAAAACTGGAATGAAGTATTGAAAATAAAAATATGATTTGTTAAAGTGGTCAGTTTACTAGTGATATTTTACTATAGTTTTCATTTTTATAATATCTGGTTAACAATATTTAAGATCTCTAAGGAAATGTCTTGAATTTACATAGTCATATGATTTTGGTCAATCAAGGGATGAATATGCATATCTGAATACATAGAATGGACTAGATCCAACATGTATATCTCCCTATCCATAAATAATATTTAGAATTTTAACCCTCATATGGAAGTCCAAATCCCATCTTCCAAAATTTTTCCTTTTGCTTCTATTATAAAGGATGCTTTTATTTTCAGATTTTCTGTTGCATTTCAACTACTGATAAACTGCAAATCATTTTTGGCATGTATCCCATGTCATATGCAGGTTTATAAAATGTTTTACACATTATCAGTAAGTTCATTCTTTTTGTCATTTCTAACAGGTGTGAAACAAATTAATTCTAACACTGTTTTCCCTTTAACTGATTAAAATTACTGTTATTTTGACAATTTTGTATACTTTTGGAATCAGCAATGCTAGATTTTGTTTACGGATTATTTATGAAGAATAGTATGAAATCTCCGTACCAGCTGCAATATATTGTTGAGCTCTCCAAAGAACACTTGCTATTATTTCTCTCTCTCTGTCTTTGTCTTTCTTTTCCCCTCTAGTTTTACATCAGGCTACAATGTTTTCTGGAGTGAAAATGATGATCATATCTGTTGTAATTCTAAAGTTTCTTCAAGTCAAAAAGGATATGTAAATCTTACATTATCTATAATTCTATCTGTATTTGGAATGAAATGTTATTAGATTAGCACTGAAAAATGATTTTTAAAAAAACATCTTTTTACTGTCTAGGAATATTTTTTTGTTCTAAACCTATATCTTCTAATATAATTTTTCAGCAAATACCCTATGTTACAAAATTTAACTTGAACATATCTCTATACTGTTCCTCTTCCTTAGTATTTTTTCCTCCAATTATTAAAGGATTTGAAACAGTGCTTATTCACATCTACTTTCTTAAAAATATTCAAGTTACTTTATACACTGCCTTTTTTGATCCAAAAAACTCAATACAAGATACTACTGTATACTATTCATATCTTTTTATATACTTAATAGACTTGCAGATGTATTGGTTTAGATTTTTGTCATCGTGATATCATCTCAATATATAAATTGTACCCACAACTTAACCATTTAAATGTACAATAATTAATTGAATCAATTATATTGGATTATTGAGTTTCAGTATGGTAGAAACCCAAGCAGGGATATATAATTTCTAAATAAAAATATTAAGTATAATAAGAAAAGTCTTCTCCTAATTTACCCATCAAAGACTGGCTTTACAAAATAAGTATAAAATTTTAATTATTTTCAAAAGGTACCTTACCTGTCAAAAATGTATTTTTGAGTAGCTTGTATGGGTAAAATTATTTCACTTTTAGTTGTAACGCATCAGAATTCTCTGGAAGCCTAATTTAATATATGAGGCTTTTCAGGAAAATCATGAGTGTTTCAAAACTATTAAGTGTCAAGCCAGATAACATAGACTCTGGAGTCTATCTTGTGAAATTCAGACTGGAGGAATGGATAGGAAAATCTTCTTAATGTTGTTTCTAAAACCCTTTCTGGGCATTCTGTCCCATAGCTTCCTGTGGCTCCAGGCATGTCTTAATTCATTGCCGGCCATGCTGCCTAACATATGACTTTGCTACTGTGACCACAGCCGACTGGATCAAAGGAGAGCACTAGGCTCAAGGGAAGATCAACCACATGTTGATCAGTGGACTTTATAAAATTCCTTAGTAATGAATGTTTTAGCTGACAGGGAACAGGTGCCTAAATTAAACCATAAAAATCTTTCGGTGAGGAATTTGATAGTGTTATTTTATAAAAAGCCAGTGTTTACCAGCAGCTGCTGGAGCTGAGAGACACAGGAGGAAAGGGTTATCAGAGGCTGCAGGGAGAAGGAAAGAATAAGATTAATAATACTTATATTATGAGCACAACCACTACTAGTAGTAATGTATAGAAATAACTGGTGAATAGCAAAAGGAGACTAGAGGGAGCACATAAATCGTGAAAATGATGCAGTACTAAAATGAAGAAGGAATTTTCACTATTGATACCTTAGCAAGATAATATTATCACAGGGTATAGTGGCCACTCTAGATCCTGAATTACCTCCTGGTTCCCATTATCTAGTTTATAAGAGGTATGACAGTACTGCAGTTCTGAATTTCACTTGCATGTCCTGGTCTATCTACTATTCCTGGATTCCCCCAAGGCTTGGCTGTAACAAGGAAATAAACTTTCTCCTTATTTCCTTGTATATTTTTTAACCAACTCCCTTTTTCTAATCTAAATAAGTTGACATCTAAAGAAGATTAACACAGAATTCAGCCACTCTAAGGAGAGTTAACATCTTCAAGTGTTTTTTGGTACTTAGTCAAAAGTATGACCCCAAATTTATTTCAACTAGAAGTAAATCATCACAGAGAACACAGCTGTAAGGAGGAATGCAATCTACTGCATATAACTTTACAAATAGTACTAACCCAACCCTTTTCTCAACAAGTCAACTTTTTATAATTTAATTGTTCAGTAGAAGTTCAAATAAATATATAATTCCTCATGTTGTAGAGAATGATTGTACTTATAACTAAACAATGAAAATAATTCATAAACATCTATGATATCACTTTAAGAAAGCCATCAAGAAATGTGTGTATAAATGAAATTCTTTGATGTTAGGAATTGTCACCAGCAGTGCAAAGAAATATGTCATAAAAGATCAAGGAATTTTAAGGGGAAGATGGCGGAAGAGTACGATGCGGAGATCACCTTCCTCCCCACCGATACACCAGAAGTACATCTACACGTGGAACAACTCCTACAGAACACCTACTGAACGCTGGCAGAAGACCTCAGACCTCCCAAAAGTCAAGAAACTCCCCACGCACCTGGGTAGGGCAAAAGAAAAAAGAAACAACAGAGACAAAAGGATAGGGACGGGAACTGCACCAGTGGGAGGGAGCTGTGAAGGAGGAAAGGTATCCACACACTAGGAAGCTCCTTCGCGGGCGGAGACGGCGGGTGGCAGAGGGGGAAGCTTCGGAGCCGCGGAGGAGAGCGCAGCAACAGGGGTGCGGAAGGCAAAGCGGGGAGATTCCCGCACAGAGGGTCGGTGCCGACCGGCACTCACCAGCCCGAGAGGCTTGTCTGCTCACCCGCCAGGGCGAGTGGGGCTGGGAGCTGAGGCTCAGGCTTCGGTCGGATCCCAGGGAGAGGACTGGGGTTGGCGGCATGAACACAGCCTGCTGGGGGTTAGTGCGCCACGACTAGGTGGGAGGGAGTCCGGGGAAAAGTCTGGAGCTGCCGAAGAGGCAAGAGACTGTTTCTTACCTCTTTGTTTCCTGGTGCGCGAGAAGAGGGGATTAACAGCGCTGCTTAAAGGAGCTCCAGAGATGGTCGCGGGCCGCGGCTAACAGCGTGGAAGCCAGAGACGCGCATGAGACGTTAAGGCTGCTGCTGCCGCCACCAAGAAGCCTCTGTGCGAGCACAGGTGACTCTCCACACCTCCCCTCCCGGGGGCCTGTGCAGCCTGCCACTGCCAGGGTCCCGGGATCCAGGGTCAACTCCTCCACGAGAACGCACAGCGCGCCTCACGCTGGTGCAACGTCACGCCGGCCTCTGACGCAGCAGGCTCGCCCCGCACTCCGTGCCCCTCCCTCCCCCGCGGCCTGAGTGAGCCAGAGTCCCCTCAACAGCGGCTCCTTTAACCCCGTCCCGTGTTGAGCGAAGAACCGACACCCTCCGGCGACCTACACGCAGAGGCGGGGCCAAATCCAAACCTGAAACCTGGGAGCTGTGCGAACAAAGAAGAGAAAGGGAAATCTCTCCCAGCAGCCTCAGGAGCAGCGGATTAAAGCTCCACAATCAACTTGATGTACCTGCATCTGTGGAATACCTGAATAATCATCCCAAATTGAGGAGGTGGCCTTTGAGAGCAAGATTTATTATTTTTTTCCGTTTTCCTCTTTTTGTGAGTGTGTATGTATATGCTTCTGTGTGAGATTTTGTCTATATAGCTTTGCTTTCACCATTTGTCCTAGCGTCCTATCTATCCGTTTTTTTTTTTTTTACTTTTTAAAAATCTTTTTAATAATTATTTTCTTATTTTAATAACTTTATTTTTATTTTTTGATTTTTATTTTTTCTGGAACGCGGGCCTCTCACTGTTGTGGCCTCTCCCGTTGTGGAGCACAAGCTCCGGACACACAGGCTCAGTGGCCATGGCTCACGGGCCCAGCCACTCCACTGGCATGTGGGATCTTCCTGGACCGGGGCATGAACCCATGTCCCCTGCATCGGCAGGTGGACTCTCAACCAAGCGCCACCAGGGAAGCCCTAATAACTTTATTTTTTTTACCATACTTTATTTTATTTTATTTTATTTTATCCTTTCTTTCTTTCTACTTTTTCTCCCTTTTATTCTGAGCCGTGTGGATGAAAAGCTCTTGGTGCTGCAGCCAGGAGTCAGTGCTCTGCCTCTGATGTGGGAGAGCCAACTTCAGGACACTGGTCCACAAGAGACCTCCCAGCTCCACACAATATCAAACGGCGAAAATATCCCAGAGCTCTCCATCTCAACACCAACACCCAGCTTCACTCAACGACCAGCAAGCTCCAGTGCTGGACACCCTATGCCAAACAACTAGCAAGACAGGAACACAACCCCACCCATCAGCAGAGAGGCTGCCTAAAATCATAAGTCCACAGACACTCCAAAACACACCACCAGATGTGAACCTGCCCACCAGAAAGAAAAGATCTGGCCTCATCCACCAGAACACAGGCACTAGTCCCCTCCACCAGGAAGCCTACACAACCCACTGAACAAATTTTAGCCACTGGGGACAGACGCCAAAAACAATGGGAACTACGAACCTGCAGCCTGCAAAAAGGAGACCCCAAACACAGTAAGATAAGCAAAATGAGAAGACAGAAAAACACACAGCAGATGAAGGAGCAAGATAAAAACCCACCAGACCTAACAAATGAAGAGGAAACAGGCAGTCTACCTGAAAAAGAATTCAGAATAATGATAGTAAAGATGATCCAAAATCTTGGAAATAAAATAGAGAATATGCAAGAAACATTTAACAAGGACCTAGAAGAACTAAAGATGAAACAAAGTATGATGAACAACACAATAAATGAAAAATACTCTAGATGCGATCAATAGCAGAATAACTGAGGCAGAAGAACGGATAACTGACCCGGAAGATAAAATAGTGGAAATAACTACTGCAGAGCAGAATAAAGAAAAAAGAATGAAAAGAACTGAGGACAGTCTCAGAGACCTCTGGGACAACAATAAACGCACCAACATTCGACTTATAGGGGTTCCAGAAGAAGAACAGAAAAAGAAAGGGACTGAGATAATATTTGAAGAGATTATAGTTGAAAACTTCCCCAATATGGGAAAGGAAATAGTTAATCAAGTCCAGGAAGCACAGAGTGCCATACAGGATAAATCCAAGGAGAAATATGCCAAGACACATATTAATCAAACTGTCAAAAATTAAATACAAAGAAAACATATTAAAAGCAGCAAGGGAAAAACAACAAATAACACACAAGGGAATCTCCATAAGGTTAACAGCTGATCTTTCAGCAGAAACTCTGCAAGTCAGAAGGGACTGGCAGGACATATTCAAAGTGATGAAGGAGAATAACCTACAACCAAGATTACTCTACCCAGCAAGGATCTCATTCAGATTTGATGGAGAAATTACAAACTTTACAGACAAGCAAAAGCTGAGAGAGTTCAGCACCACCAAACCAGCTTTACAACAAATGCTAAAGGATCTTCTCTAGGCAAGAAACACAAGAGAAGGAAAAGACCTATAATAACAAACCCAAAACAATTAAGAATATGGGAATAGGAACATACCTATTGATAATTACCTTAAATGTAAATGGACTAAATGCTCCCACCAAAAGACACAAGCTGGCTGAATGGATACAAAAACAGACCCATATATATGCTGTCTACAGGAGACCCACTTCTGACCCAGAGACACATACAGACTGAAAGTGAGCGGATGGAAAAAGATATTCCATGCAAATGGAAACCAAAAGAAAGCTGGAGTAGCAATTCTCATATCAGACAAAATAGACTTTAAAATAAAGACTATTAGAAGAGACTAAGAAGGACACTACATAATGATCAAGGGATCAATCCAAGAAGAAGATATAACAATTTTAAATATTTATGCAGCCAACATAGGAGTACCTCAATACATAAGGCAAATACTAACAGCCATAAAAGGGGAAATCGACAGTAACACATTCATAGGAGAGGACTTTAACACCCCACTTTCACCAATGGACAGATCATCCAAAATGAAAATAAATAAACACAAGCTTTAAATGATACATTAAACAAGATCGACTTAATTGATATTTATAGGACATTACATCCAAAAACAACAAAATACACATTTTTCTCAAGTGCTCTTGGAACATTCTCCAGGATAGATCATATCATGGGTCACAAATCAAGACTTGGTAAATTTAAGAAAATTGAAATTGTATCAAGTATCTTTTCCGACCACAACACTATGAGACTAGTTATCAATTACAGGAAAAGATCTGTAAAAAATACAAACACATGGAGGCTAAACAATACACTACTTAATAACGAAGTGATCACTGAAGAAATCAAAGAGGATATAAAAAAAATACCTAGAAACAAATGACAATGGAGACACGACGACCCAAAACCTACGGGATGCAGCAGCAGCAGTTCTAAGAGGGAAGTTTATAGCAATACAATCCTACCTTAAGAAACAGGAAACATCTCGAATAAACAACCTAACCTTGCACCTAAAGCAATTAGAGAAAGAAGAACAACAAAAAAAAAAACCAAAGCTAGCAGAAGGAAAGAAATCATAAAGATCAGATCAGAAATAAATGAAAAAGAAATGAAGGAAACGATAGCAAAGATCAATAAAACTAAAAGCTGGTTCTTTGACAAGATAAACAAAAATGATAAACCATTAGCCAGACTCATCAAGAAAAAAAAGGGATAAGACTCAAATCAATAGAATTAGAAATGAAAAAGGAGAAGTAACAACTGACACTGCAGAAATACAAAAGATCTTGAGAAATTACTACAAGCAACTCTATGCCAATAAAATGGACAACCTGGAAGAAATGGACAAATTCTTAGAAAAGCACAGCCTGCCAAGACTGAAACAGGAAGAAATAGATAATATGAACAGACCAATCACAAGCACTGAAATTGAAACTGTGATTAAAAATCTTCCAACAAACAAAAGCCCAGGACCAGATGGCTTCACAGGCGAATTCTACCAAACATTTAGAGAAGAGCTAATACCCATCCTTCTCAAACTCTTCCAAAATATAGCAGAGGGAGGAACACTCCCAAACTCATTCTACGAGGCCATCATCACCCTGATACCAAAACCAGACAAGGATGTCACAAAGAAAGAAAACTACAGGCCAATATTACTGATGAACATAGATGCAAAACTCCTCAACAAAATACTAGCAACAGAATCCAACAGCACATTAAAAGGATCATACACCATGATCAAGTGGGGTTTATTCCAGGAAAGCAAGGATTCTTCAATATACGCAAATCAATCAATGTGATACACCATATTAACAAACTGAAGGAGAAAAACCATATGGTCATATCAATAGATGCAGAGAAAGCTTTTGACAAAATTCAACACCCATTTATGATAAACACCCTCCAGAAAGTAGGCAAAGAGGGAATTTCCTCAAAATAATAAAGGCCATATATGACAAACCCGCAGCCAACATTGTCCTCAATGGTGAAAAACTGAAAGCATTTCCACTAAGATCAGGAAGAAGACAAGGTTGCCCATTCTCACTACTCTTCTTCAACATAGTTTTGGAAGTTTTAGCCACAGCAATCAGAGAAGAAAAGGAAATAAAAGGAATCCAAATCGGAAAAGAAGTAAAGCTGTCACTGTTTGCAGATGACATGATACTATACATAGAGAATCCTAAAGATGCTACCAGAAAACTACTAGAGCTAATCAATGAATTCTGTAAAGTAGCAGGATACAAAAATTAATGCACAGAAATCTCTTGCATTCCTATACACTAATGAGGAAAAAGCTGAAAGTGAAATCAAGAAAACACTCCCATTTAACACTGCAACAAAAAGAATAAAATATCTAGGAATAAACCTACCTAAGTAGACAAAAGACCTGTATGCAGAAAATTATAAGACACTGATGAAAGAAATTAAAGATGATACAAATAGATGCAGAGATATACCATGTTCTTGGATTGGAAGAATCAACATTGTGAAATGACTCTACTACCCAAAGCAATCTACAGATTCAATGCAATCCTTACCAAACTACCAATGGCATTTTTCATAGAACTAGAACAAAAAATTTCACAATTTGTATGGAAACACAAAAGACCCTGAATAGCCAAAGCAATCTTGAGAATGAAAAATGGAGCTGGAGGAATCACACTCCCTGACTTCAGACTATACTACAAAGTTACAGATATCAAGACAGTATGGTACTGGCACAAAAACAGAAAGATAGATCAATGGAACAGGATAGAAATCCCAGAGATAAACCCACGCACATATGGTCACCTTATCTTTGATAAAGGAGGCAGGAATGTACAGTGGAGAAAGGACAGCCTCTTCAATAAGTGGTGCTGGGAAAACTGGACAGGTACATGTAAAAGTATGAGATTAGAACACTCCCTAACACCATGCACAAAAATAAGCTCAAAATGCATTAAAGACCTAAATGTAAGGCCAGAAACTATCAAACTCTTAGAGGAAAACATAGGCAGAACACTCTATGACATAAATCACAGCAAGATCCTTTTTGACCCACCTTCTAGAGAAATGGAAATAAAAACAAAAATAAACAAATGGGACCTAATGAAACTTCAAAGCTTTTGCACAGCAAAGGAAACCATAAACAAGACCAAAAGACAACCCTCAGAATGGGAGAAAATATTTGCAAATGAAGCAACTGACAAAGGATTAATCTCCAAAATTTACAAGCAGCTCATGCAGCTCAATAACAAAAAAACAAACAACCCAATCCAAAAATGGGCAGAAGACCTAAACAGACATTTCTCCAGAGAAGATATACAGACTGCCAACAAACACATGAAGGAATGCTTAACATCATTAATCATGAGATAAATGAAAATCAAAACTACAATGAGATATCATCTCACACCAGTCAGAAGGGCCATCATCAAAAAATCTAGAAACAATAAATGCTGGAGAGGGTGTGGAGAAAAGGGAACCCTCTTGCACTGCTGGTGGGAATGTGAATTGGTACAGCCACTATGGAGAACAGTATAGAGGTTCCTTAAAAAACTACAAATAGAACTATTATATGACCCAGCAATCCCACTACTGGGCGTATACCCTGAGAAAACCATAATTCAAACAGAGTCATGTACCAAAATGTTCATTGCAGCTCTATTTACAATAGCCCAGAGATGGAAACAACCTAAGTGTCCATCATCGGATGAATGGATAAAGAAGATGTGGCACATATATACAATGGAATATTACTCAGCCATAAAACGAAACGAAATTGAGCTATTTGTAATGAGGTGGATGGACCTAGAGTCTGTCATACAGAGTGAAGTAAGTCAGAAAGAAAAAGACAAATACCGTATGCTAACACATATATATGGAATTTAAGAAAAAAAAATGTCATGAAGAACTTAGGGGTAAGACAGGAATAAAGACACAGACCTACTAGAGAATGGACTTGAGGATATGGGGAGGGGGAAGGGTAAGCTGTGACAAAGTGAGAGAGTGGCATGGACATATATACACTACCAAACATAAAATAGATAGCTAGTGGGAAGCAGCCGCATAGCTCGGTGAGAGATCAGCTCGGTGCTTTGTGACCACCTAGAGGGGTGGGCTAGGGAGGGTCGGAGGGAGGGAGACGCAAGAGGGAAGAGATATGGGAACATATGTATATGTATAACTGATTCACTTTGTTATAAAGCAGAAACTAACACACAATTGTAAAGCGATTATACTCCAATAAAGATGTAAAAAAAAAAAAAAGATAAAGTTATTTTAATTTTTTTTTCTTTTTTTTTTTTTCGTTACGCAGGCCTCTCACTGTTGTGGCCTCTCCCGTTGCGGAGCACAGGCTCCGGACGCGCAGGCTCAGCGGCCATGGCTCACGGGCCCAGCCGCTCCACGGCATGTGGGATCTTCCCGGACCGGGGCACAAACCCGTGTCCCCTGCATCGGCAGGCAGACTCTCAACCACTGCGCCACCAGGGAAGCCCGATAAAGTTATTTTAATACAAATAATAAAAACAAAACAAGAAAGATGATTAAAACATTTTTAAATATAATATAGTACCTAAAAAAAAAAAAGTCAAGAATACTTACAGTGAATTTATAGTGTTAAAAGATAAACTGAGGCATATTAAAAATTTTAAGTGTTTTTTTTTCTCAGCAAAAGTTGATTCATCTAATCTAGCCGATAGAAACAAGCTCCAAGGAGCTGTACAAAATGAAGACTTTATAGGCAGAAGAGAGTCAGAAGAAGTTATACTAGGCAAAAAAGCAGGTTGGTTATTACAAGGTTACTTTCTTTTAGGGGTCTATCAGGCAGATTACCTAACTAGTGCTTATCAGGTGATTCTTGATTGACTGGTTTAAGATTCCATTTCTGAGAGAGTCGAAACTAATTAAATAAGTTTGGTTGTGATGTGGAGCTTAGCATAAATGGTCCATTTGGAGCCTGTTGTCTTTTTTTTAACAATAGCCATATTTCAATTAGTAATTTCCTTATCTTTATTGTTCATCCTAAACACTAATCTATGTTTTAGGTGGGATTTTCCTCTTTTCCCATAAATATTCCTTTTCAGCTTTTCTCTTAACGAATATGCACCTTTGGGAAATCAGTGGGAATGAACAGTTCCTCTTCATATGGCATTAATAAAAATTTTAAAATATGTTACAGATATTTGGAAACAAATGTAAATAGTACTATAAAGTGAAAAGCAATAATAGGAATATTCGAAAGGTAATAGAGAAAATAAATCTTTAAAAGAGAAATTAACAAAACAGGGGAAAGACAAGCATAAAATATAGATAGAAACAATCTTTTAGAAATTTACAACAATAGGGCTTCCCTGGTGGTGCAGTGGTTAAGAATCCACCTGCCAATGCAGGGGGCACGAGTTTGAGCCCTGGTCTGGGAAGATCCCACATGCCGCAGAGCAACTAAGCTCTTGCTCCACAACTACTGAGCCCGTGCTCTAGAGCCCACGAGCCACAACTACTGAGCCCACGTGCCACAACTACTGAAGCCCGCACGCCTAGAGCCCGTGCTCCACAAGAGAAGCCACCACAATGAAGAGTAGCCCCCGCTTGCCCCAAACAGAGAAAGCCCGCCCACAGCAACAAAGACCCAACGCAGCCAAAATAAAAAAAAAATTTTTTTTAGTTTACAACAATTAGTGTTCTAGAATTCAAGTAAAAAATAAGGAAAAAAAGTCCAAAAATATAGGCTGATATATGTGTATGTATAACTGAATCACTTTGCTGTACATCTGAAACTAATACAACATTGTAAATCAACTATACTTCAATTTTTAAAAATTAAAATTAAAAAATATATATAAGCTGAAACTAAGATACAATCAAGAACTAACTATGAATATAATTAAAGTATCTTCTCAAACCTTTAGTAAGATATTTATGAGAGGGGCCTCTCTGTAAGTGTACATGGTTTTGACTGTATTTTGATTCATATTATTAATTTTAAAACATAAAATAAATACAGCTCTAAGAAATTCCCTTGTATCAATTTGATAACTTTTTTCTATTTTCTCTATGAGTTTCTTTGGAATTCTAATAGGAGGATACTGAGACTGCTGAAAAGAACCTCTATAATTCTTATTTATCTATGTTACTCTTCATCTCTTTGGGTTTTTGTTCTGCTCTCTGCGTCATTTCTAATATTCCAATATTTTTATTGCTTACCTAATAATTTCTGCAATTATATTTGTAATTTGATTAATTATTTATTATTGAATCATTCCTGTGACTCTTCATTTCACTTCAACACTTAGAGGCCATTGTAGGGCTGTTAATTGACCTAATTTCAATAATTTTGTGTCACAGGGAATAGGGAGGCCTGATAAGGAGGAGAGAGATGGGGGAACTGCCAATTAGCGGAGTGGTCAGAACACATACAACATTTACTGATTAAGTTCACCATATTATATGGGCATAGTTTGTGATGCTCCAAAACAATTACAATAGTAATATCAAAGATCACTGATCACAGGTCACCATAACAAATATAATCATAATGAAAATATTTAAACTATTGCAAGAATTACCAAAAGTGACACAGAAACATGAAGTGAGCATATGCTGTTGGAAAAATGGCACCAATAGACTTGCTGTGTGTAGGGTTGCCACAAACTTCAATGTATAAAGAACACAGTAAAATAAGGTATGCCTATATGTGATAAAATATTTATGAAATTATGCAAAACAACTAAATAATAATCAACAGACCTATACCATAATCCCCTTTAACAATCAAAAAAATCAATCTGCAATAAAGTATATACTCTTCTGTCCATCCTGCATGTTCAAATGTAAAAAATATTCTGAATGTTTTTATATTCCCATACATTTCTTATTATCTTACATTTTCATGTATCATGAAAAAATAATCTTATTGAATATGCTGAATATTTTCTATAAATGGTATCATATATCTATATTCTTTTTGCTTTTACCATTCAATATTATACTTTCCAGTATCATGCATATGGATGTAGGTTAATCTTGTTCATTCATATTCATTGCTAATGGTACTAATTTGCTTAGATAGATGACCATTTAGTTATCCACTTTTGTTTTAATAGGTTATTACCCCCTTTTTTCTCTTTTAAAATAATGCTGCTATGAACATGAACATTGGTATATGTCCCCCTGTGTTATGAGAAAGAATTTCTCAAGGATATAAGGACTAAGGTGTGGAAATGATGAATCATGTGCCATGCACTTTCTCAATTTAGATATTGATCTCCAGATTGGTTTCATCAAGGCACATTTATCCTCCATTTCCAGCAACATAAGAGTTCCCTTTCTCTACATCCTTCTTAATTTCACACACATATAAAGAATATATATAAAGAAGTCTCTTTATATCCCTAAAAGATAATTTTGGAATGGAATCTGAGACATGTAAGACTGTATCATCTGAGACAGGCAAGTTTTTGTGTCATCTGTTTGCTGGCAGCTTGATTTGTCTTGGTTCACCTTAGTAAACTTTGGGTGTCCTAGCTTGCTGCAAGGTGTGCGCGTCCCAACTATCCAACTTGTGTGCCCCAAAGAAATATCTCCTTTTCCCCAAAGGTCTGGTAAGGCAATAATCTTTAAGTCACAGGATTTGGAAATCACCTGAATGTTCCTTTAACTTCAGTAGCAGCTTACTAATGTGATGTGCTTCATATCTGCTCATTTAAGAAGGCATACAAATGGCCAGAAGACACATGAAAGAATGCTCAACATCACTAACCATCAGGGTATTGCAAATCAAAAGCATAAGGCATACCACCTCACACCTGTCAGAATGGATATCATTAAAAAGAGACATTAAATAACAAGTGTTGGTGAGGATGAAAGGGAACCCTCATGCACCGTTGGGAGTATTGTAAATTGGTGCAGTCACTGGGGAAGCAGTATGGAGTTTTCTCAAAACATTAAAAATAAAACTACCATATGATCCAGCAATTTCACTTCTGGGTATTTACCCAATGAAAACAAAAACACAAATTTGAAATCTGAAAAATCCATTGTTCACTGCAACATTATTTACAATAGCCAAGATATGGAAGCAACCTACGTGTCCATTGATAGATGAATGGATACAGAAGAAGTATGTACACACACACACACACACACACACACACACTGGAATATTACTCAGCCATTAAAAATGAAATCTTGCCATTTTCCACAACATGAATGGATCTAGAAGGTATTATGCTAAATAAGAGAGAAAGATAAATCTCACATGATCTCGCTTATATGTGGAATATAATAAAACAAAACAAGCAAAAAACAAAACAAAACAACAGACTCATAGACACAGAGAGCAGATGAGTGGTAGCAGAAGGGGGTGGGTGAGAGGGTGAGTGAAATAGGTGAAGGAGATCAAAAGATACAAACCTTCAGCTATATAATAAGTCACAGGGGTGTAATAAACAGTGTCACAAATATAGTCAATAACAATATAATAATTTTGTATGGGGACAGATGGTTACTAGACTAATTGTGCATCATGATGTGTGTAAATGTCAAGTAATTATGTAGTACACCTGATACTATCATAATAGTGTATATCAACCATATTTCAATCAAAAATAGAGAAGAAATTTAAAACGATACACTCTCCCAGCTCCCCCCCCCCAAAAAATTAAAAGAATAGAAAAAGAAGAAAGAAAAGCAAAGAATGCAAGCTAATTAGGAGCTCTGGTTACACGGGTGTGGTCTGACATACATCACCTACAGAAATGCCAAAATGAAGAAGTCTTTACTCTGCTTTAATACCCACAGTGTCTTCTTTAGGTGTCTTCCAGAAATTTTATTTAGTCAGCATTGAGAAAAACCTCCCTAATTTTGACTGGGATGTAAACAAACTGGCTTCTGCATGTTCTGTACATGCGATGAGAGTGTATTACCTAAAATCACAAGTACATACCTGTAAACAATGCTTTGCTGTCACTATGAGATTTTATCCCACAAGTTCTATCTGTCTAAAAAAACCATGCATCTAGGATGCTACAAGGAATGTTGGGTCCACCCTGGCTCAGCCCCTCTATGTATACTTTTAACTTCCCTGTCCTCTGTTTTTCTTCACCAGTTATCATTTCCCAAACCCACTTCAGTTCTTCAGAAATCTCTTGAAAGAGCATTTATTTTCCTGCTTGTTCAAATTTCTCATTCTCTTCAGATTTGTGGGTATTAATTTATTTTAAAAAATTTTACTATCAATTAAATGGAACTATGGGAGGGAGAAAGTAGATAAGCCCATACATGATGTCCAGCATCTTAAATTAAAAATTCCTGCTAACTAGTTGTTTACAAGTCTTTTTTTAAAATTAATTTTTATTGAAGTATAGTTGGTTTACAATGTTGTATTAGTTTCTGTTGTATAGCAAAGTGAATCAATTATGCATATACATATATCCACTCTTTTTTAGATCCTTTTCCCATATAAGAAAATACTCTCTCATTACAGAGTATTAAGTAGAGTTCCCTGTGCTATACAGTAGGTTCTTATTAGTTATCTATTTTATATACAGTAGTACGTATATGTCAATCCGAATCTCCTAATTCATCCCTCCTCCCCTTTCCCCTGGTAACCATAAATTTGTTTTCTACATCTGTGACTCTATTTCTGTTTTGCAAATAAGTTTATTTGTACCATTTTTTTTTAGATTCCACATATAAGCGATATCGTATGATATTTGTCTTTCTCCGTCTGACTTACTTCTTAATATTTTCTTAAAGGTGAAAGGCAGTATTAATAAATAGTGTGGATTCTAGTAATTTAGTTAGTTAATCCCCTTCTAATAGATAGCTACTTTTTAGATTCGTGCAGGAATGTAGGCCTGGTATTATCAGATTTCATGATTTTTAGAAATATATCAGTCATCAGAATTTTTAAATCAGACCTCCTACTTTCTTAATGAGGGCATGATTTTTGTTAGCACTGTGTGAGCTGAACATGTCTGCAACAAGTATCCAGAGGGCATGATGCCAGTGCATCATATTTCTCTTAGATCTATTATGAAGTTAATTATTTTTAAAAATCCTGACAGCTAGTTAATTAGTTTCCAAATTTACAAATGAATAAACTGAGATGGTCTAATATTAATTAGTCTGCCAGATGCTACAGAGAGAACTAGAATTTTGGTCTAAGTCCAGGTTGTCTGACATCAAACTCATCATACTCTGAAGAACAGTGTACATAGGTGCTAAGTAGGTAATAAATAAAAGAAACCATACAGTTACCTCACGAAATGTAAATCTTATCTAAATTACTTTTGAAAATGCTACCTATGTTTTAAAAATATCTTTCGATTCAGGGGCTTTTGAAGATTACCTCATTTTCTTCATCATCAAACTGGAAAGAAGGAGCCAATAGTAACTTCCTTCAGTCTTAACCTCCTGCTCATTTCTCAGGGTCTCGCAAACTGATTTCAGCTCCACCCACTATATATTCCAAAGAAGACAAGAGTTGACATTTTAAGGGGTGTTTTATTTTTATATGCAGCAGGTGGGAATTATTTCTCACTAGACACTTCATAAATGTGTTTAATAATGAATGCACTGCTTGGCAAGTGAAATTGTGTTAGTGTTATGTGTCACCTCCTCCTATACGTGGGGTTTAATAAGTTATGCTCAACAAACCAAGAACAATTTGAAATACACAGCTGCAGATAGTCTGTGTGACTCCCAAGAGACATCGTTAGTAACATTTTTGCTGCTAACGTTCCGTGGTATTAATGTTTTGTTCTTTGATTGTGTAAGATATAAAAGTCATGTTTCTATTTTTCTTTAAAATTTTTGAATTTTTGATCAATAAATGGTGGATTTATTCATTTTATATGTTCAAAAATGAATAAACCTTATTCATTTTATAGGTTCCAAATACTTCAAATAATTATGTTACCAGATAATTAGAAACTATTTTATTAATTTATCAAATATGCCTATTATATATATATTTGTGTGTATATACATGTATGTACATATGTAATTTAAAATACATGCAGTTTTCTTACTAAACATATAGAAAATTAATCTATGAAGTCATGACTTGATTAAATAGGCTTGATCTAATCACCACCTATACTGGTTACACTGACATCCAGGCCTCCATCATTTCTCTCCAGGACGGCTGTCCAGGAACTCCTAATAATCTCTTTAGTCCAGTTTTACCCTCTTCCCTACTTATGTATTCATTTTTCATACAGAAGAGTTTTTAAAACATAACACATCTTTTCCTGCCACTGCTTACACTACTTCAATAACTTTCATCAAGCTTAACATAAAAATACATAGCCCCATATTCACCTACCTGGCCCTACATAAATCTTGCACTAACTTTCTTCTCCAGCTCATATCTGAACTTTCTCCCTTTCCTCATTACATTCCAGCCACAGTGATGGTATTGTCATCCATCCAAAACTCCACCTTAGGGCTTTGCCACTTTCCCAAACATGGCATCCTATTTGTAGCTTATACAAAACTGATTTTTTAAAATTATATATTCTGAACTTTCATACTCATACTGTTTTTTCTTTTAATTTTTTATGGAGTTATCCATACTACAGAAAAGCACACAAGCCCGAGTGCACAGCTCAGCTAACTTACAAAGTGAACACATCCATTTAACCACCACTTGAATCAAGATAGTGGATACCACAAACACTGTAGAAGTCTCCATTATTCTCTGTCCCAGTCACATCCTCCTAAAGATAAACAATGTTCTGACCTTTACTTCCATATGTTAGATTTCCCTATTTTAACTTCATATCAGTGAATTATACATCATGTATTATTTTGTGACTGACATTTCTTACACTGTTTTATGTATTATTATGTCTGATTTCTTTTTTGTTGTGGCAAATAAACATATATTGAGAAATCTACCTCTTAAACAAATTGTTAAGTGTATAGTACAGTATTGTTAACTACATGCACATTGCTGTGAAACAAATCTCTAGAAATTGTTTCCGTCTTGCATGAAAAAAAAGCTCACTCTCCCCCAAACCCTGGAAACCACCTTTCTTTCTTCTTCTAAGAGTTTGACTACTTTAGATACCTCATTTAAGTGGAATCTTCCAGTGTTTGTCCTTCTGTGATGGCCTTATTTCACTTAGCAAAATGTCCTCAAGGTTCATCCATGTTACCACATATGGCAGGATTTCCTTTTTTATAAAGGTTGAATAATATTCTATTGTATGTATATATACTGCATTTTCTTTATCCATTCATCTATGGATGAACATTAGGTTGTTCCCACCTCTTGGTTATTGAATAATGCTGCAATGAACATGAGAGGGCAACTATCTCTTCCAGATTCTAATTCTTTTGGATAAATATTCAGAACTGAGATTGGCAGATCATAAGTTAGTTCTATTTCTAATGTTTTGTAGTTCTTTTTTTCCCCCCCTTTTTAAATTAATTAATTTTATTTTTGGCTGTATTGGGTCTTTGTTGCTGTGCGCAGGCTTTCTCTAGTTGCAGGGAGCGGGGGCTACTCTTCGTTGCGGTGCGCTGGCCTCTCATTGTGGTGGCTTCTCTTGTTGCGGAGCACGGGCTCTAGGCACGCAGGTTCAGTAGTTGTGGCTTGCGGGCTCTAGAGTGTAGGCTCAGTAGTTGTGGCTCGCGGGCTTAGTTGCTCCGCAGCATGTAGGATCTTCCCGGACCGGGGATCGAACCCACGTCCCCTGCATAGGGACCAGGGAAGTCCCTATTTCTAATGTTTTGGATGAATTTCCATACTGTTTTCCACAGTGAATGCGCCTTTTTACATTCCCATCAATGGTGCAGAAGGTTTCCAATTTCTTTAAATCCTCACCAGCACTTATTTCCTGGTTTTAGGAGAATTTTTTTTTTTTTTTTTTTTTTTGGTTTTGGTTTTTCAGTTTTGATAACGGCCATGCTAACAGGTGTGAGGTGACATTTCATTGTGATTTTGATTTGCATTTCTCTGATGATTACTGATGTTGAGCATCTTTTCATGTACCTGAGATCTGTGTATCTTTTTGGAGAAATGCTTATTCAACTCTTTAGCCTATTTTTAAATCAGGTTATTTTTATAATAACTATTAAAAGTATGGTTTGCGAATAATTTCTCTCATTCCATAGGTTGCCTTTAACTCTACTGATTGGTTTTTTGGTTTTTTTTTTTGCGGTACGCGGACCTCTCACCGTCGCGGCCTCTCCCGTTGAGGAGCACAGGCTCCGGACGCGCAGGCCCAGCGGCCATGGCTCACGGGCCCAGCAGCTCCACGGCATGCTGGATCCTCCCGGACTGGGGCACGAACCCACGTCCCCTGCATCGGCAGGCGGACTCCCAACCACTGCGCCACCAGGGAAGCCCTGGGGTTTTGTTTGTTTGTTTGTTTGTTGTTGTGGAGAAGCTTTATAGTTTGATGTAGTCAACGTAGGCAATGATTTTTTGGATATGATACCAAAAGTACAAGTTATAAAAGCAAAAATAGACAAGTGGGACTACATCAATGCCAAATTTATTTGGATTTTGAGTCACTAGATCTGTAAATTGCTAGTATTCTTGGTTCTCCACTAACAGAAAGCAGAAGTTAAATTCCAAAAGAGGGATGTATGTATGTGTGTATTTGTGTGTGGCGGTTTGTGTGCCCATATTTGTTTACATGGTTGCCTGTTGTTGGATAGAGGGAAAGGAAGGCTAAGGAAAGAGAATCATTTCACAAGGAAAAACAATAAGTTACTTTCTGATGAAAAATTGTATACAAAATGTTGGAATTATAAACGAAGGGTGCTTATAGAAGGAAAGAATTTTTGATCTTCTATTTTATTGCTAGAGCTAAGGACAGCACTGGAAATGTTAAAATGTTTAACTGCATCAGCAAAGATGCTCCCCCTCCTTCTCCAGGTGTTTGTGATCCACAAAGTGAAATGGGGATACATTAAGTAACTAAGAGTAAATGAGCCTGAAAGTAGCCGAAAAGAAAGGGCAGGTTAAACAAAACAAAACAAAAAAAGCTAAGCAGAGAAAATATGAAGGATTATGCATCAGAGCAAAATACAGTAAATGCTAATGGACACTCTAATATGGAAATATTCCTCAACTGAACTAGTACCATGTCATGGAGGAAAATCAATAAAAATGACGAAAGAATGTGGTGCCTTGTGGAGCTTTAGGATAAGGATTTGTTGTACTCTTAGCATTTATTAGCTTGGATATCTTGAGCAAACTTAAATGACCTGAGCTTCACTTTCATCATTTGTAACATAGAAATGCCTACTTCATTTAGGATTATTATAGGGATCTTGAGATAACATATTCTAAAATGTTAAGTAACACAAGGCACACAAGGATAATGGTAGTGTTCTAAACAAGAAAACATGATTCTAATCATTGTAATCAGAAAGCTTTGCCACCTCCTTCAGGCCGTCAATATTTCTATATACTTCATATATCAACTTAAATTCCATCAATGTATATATTTGGAATAATGGGAATATGTAGTTGCAAATACCCTTTATAACTGTTAAGTTAATCTCTACTAATGTGATGTAGAGTGTCCAATATATGCTCCTAGTCTGATGACATTACAACAATCTTTGATACTTCCTCCTTTGTAAAATGAGAGGTTTTGAGATAAGTGATCCAGTTAAAACATTGTAAGGCTTTATAATATTTAAAAATTCAAAGCACTTCAGAGTTTAATTGAAGTTTTGGAATAAAGCAAAATAAATTCATGTTAAAAATTTTAATGTATCACTTAATATTATCCATTTTGCCATGACAAAGTTAGTTGAGTAACTTCTGTAATCAAATTTCACCCAAAAAGTTAACTTCTATGCTAATTTATTCTTAACATCTCACCTATTCTACAAATAGTCTCTGTCATTTAAAGGCTCTTTTTTTCACTAGGATTACTGGTACTACTATGGCATGTATAATCACTATCATAGTTTAAAAATAATATAAGCAATTCCTTCATTATCATTCTCATCACTTTAAAACAAACTCAAGAGGAAGAGATATGGGGACATATGTATATGTATAACTGATTCACTTTTTTATAAAGCAGAAACTAACACACCATTGTAAAGCAATTATACTCCAATAAAGATGTTAAAAAAAAACTCATTATCTAGAAATATCATATTCATTTTGAAGCCCTTGATTTTCCCTATTCATTCATAAGCTCAGTTGGTATACTATCCTTCTTTGATTCAAAAAATTCTTCTGCTTATAATTTGCCATTCTACTCATTCAATTCAAGCTGTGATTTTTTTAAAATAGGCTTCACTTTTTAAGTTTATAACATTTGGTGTTTCCTTTCTGCCTTTTGCATTAATTCTAAATCTCAAAGTCCATTATTTGCCAATATTTCCTAGTTGATGTCCTCATGGTAACTGCATGAATTTTCATACTCTTGATTGGTATTGAAAATCTTCTTTACTTCTTCTAATAATACATCTAAGTGAAGAAGTCTTGTCTCTTCTAAAATTAAAGGAAAAAACTATAACCAAATGTTTAATATTAGTTAACTGTACACTGAAAAGAACAACAGGTATCTGTCACCAAGAACAATTTCATGATGCCATTGAAATCAGAATACTCAGAATATTATGTTAATGTTACTTAAACAAATAAAAACTTTTATATGGCACAGTATTATTCTTGTTTTAAATTTTCAAAATGTTTTCTAGTGCTCTAGTGTTTTGTATTAATAGAAAAATGTTTGGGGTTTTTAATATAAGCTTTATTTTTGTTTCCTAGGCCTGCCATAACAAATAACCACAAACTGGCTGGCTTAAAACAACAAAAATTTATTCTTTCACAGTTCTGGAGGGTAGAAGTCTGGAATCAAAGTGTTAGCAAGGGCTTCCCTGGTGGCGCAGTGGTTGAGAGTCCGCCTGCCGATGCAGGCGACATGAGTTCGTGCCCCGGTCCGGGAGGATCCCACAGGCCGCGGAGTGGCTGGGCCTGTGAAACATGGCCGCTGAGCCTGCGCGTCCGGGGCCTGTGCTCCGCAACAGGAAAGGCCGTGGCGGTGAGAGGCCCACGTACCGCAAAAAAAAAAAAAAAAAGTGTTAGCAAGATTGGTTCCTCTGGAGGTTCTGAGGGAGAATCTTTTCCACACCTGTCTTCTAGTTTCTAGTGGTTGCTGGGAATCCAAGGTATTCCTCGGCTTGACTCTACTCTCTGCCTCCATCATCACAAGGTGTTCTCTCTGTGTGTATTGTCTGTGTCTTCCTATGGTCTGTTTAGTAAGGACACCAGTCCTTATTAAAAGTCAATTGATTTAGGGCCCACCCTGATCCAATATGACCTCATCTTAACTAATTACATCTGCAATGACTCTATTTCCAAATAAGACCATATTCTGAGGTTGCCATAAATATGAACTTTGTGGGAGAGGGTACTATTCAACTTGGTACACAGCTGGAATATAAAAGAAGTTATAAGACTGTGTTAAGTATGAAACATTTGATTCTTAAAATTATGATTTCCTATGAGATCAATAATAAAATGCAATAACAAAGCAATTTTTCTGAAAACATTTAATATAGTTATAAGCCAATTTTGTATCATTTTCACTTATGAGGGATATAGTCTCTGATTTACAGGCTCACATGTCTTGGAGATAACATTCTAAATATGTATATTCTCTACCTAAAAATTCTATTATACTGATATTTCTAGGGTACAAAAATATGAATTTCCAGACTTTGGCAGTTCCTGTGGCAATCATTGAGAGACAGTGTACTATATATTGTGACAAGACTTTTATACATATTGCCAATATATATTTAGCATGTTATTGAAGAAGTTCCTACCTCATTCATAGTCTCATGTAAATAAGTACTACTATACAGTTGTTAATAATTTATCCTTAGTGATATTGAGAATATAGTCTATAACTAAAATCTAAGCTCCAGGATTTAATAAAACAGATCAAAACTGTCTCATTTACTCCTGGATCCCTGGCATATAGATTGCCTCTAGCCCACAGTGAGCTCAGGAAAGAGTATAATGAAAGAATGAATATCTTAGTAAGATAGGTCCTTAATTGATGGAGATTAAGAAACCTAATATTTAGTGTTTTATTCTTCACTTCTTAAGGAAATTCCTAAACATCCTAATTTCCAAATATATAGTTGTCTACTAATGCTTCATTTCTCTTTAGATGCCAAACTGTTTTTTTAAGGATAAAGATATAATTGTAATGGATGCATCTAAACTAATTGGTGATATTTTCAATTTTCACCAAGTAAAAACTTCTTCCCTGGTTTGAGTAACTATTGTTTTCTTATTGAAACAGGTGTCATCCATCTCCACAGTGTGATCAAGTCACTAAAACACCTGTCTGGTTTTCACTGAACTTTACAGGATGTGAAAATAGAGGGAAAATCTAGAAATATTTCTGAGGATTTTTAAATAGTCAGCTGCCTTTATATTTTATTAGCAAGCACATAAATATTCAAAGAGCAATCCCAAAAGAGGAGAATTAAAAGATATCTAATATTAGATTGCTCCTGAATTCTTGTTAAGGAGAATCTTAGAATTTAATACTTAAGTGGCAAATGTATAAAATTTTATTTTATTACTCATAAGCATTATTGAAAGTATTAACTTTAATCTACCAGCGATTGATATTTCTGAAGACTTTTTATCAATCTACCATAAACACAATTACATTAATTCAATATCGTTATGTGTTTGGTAGAGCATTTGGCCATGAGATAATTCTAAATGATTTATTTATAACTGTTTCCCCAACTTTAATTCTCATTAAGGAAGTTTTCATTAAGATATTTTCATTAAGTTAGATGCCGTGTTGATTAACTAATCACTGAAAGAAGAAAAGAAATGTGGAATTTTTTTCTTGAGATATTTAATAGAAATACAATATTTTCTACATGGTAAAAAAATGAATCTAATGCATATATATCTTTTATAAATCTATATATTTAAATGTAAACAATGAGATCATCTCAATTATTAAAGTACTAAATATATAGGTTTTTATAAATATTAAATATTTAATTTATTAAACATATAGATTTAATAATCACAAAGTGAATGGTAGAGAATTAAATTATCTTAATTACTAAACCAGTCATTTATTAAACCATTGGTTTAAACTATAATTAAAAGCGTTCTTATGTGTTATTTACCAATGGTTTGAGAAAACATGGTCAACCGCTAGAAATTTTCATTAAAATGTTTTAGCTTTTGTTTTAGTAGGAAAAGAAAAATTATTAACAGATTCTTAGGTGAACTCTGTATAAGGAAAATCATTTCAAATGGCTTAAACAATAAAAATGTTTTACATCTCAAGTAACTAGAAATCGAGGTAATCAACCAATGATATCATCAAAGACCTATGTTCCTTTCATTTCCCTGCTGTTCTATCTTCTCTGTTATCCTAAGGCTAGTAACCCTTATGGTAGCAAGATGAGTGCATGTGAAAGTTTTTTTGTTTTGTTTTGTTTTGCTTTTCTGTTTACATGTAATGGGAATGAAGAGCAAAGAGAGAAATAAACAAAAGAACTGTAAATTCTTCCCTTCAAATTTAATGGGCCAAGTTCAGTCACATGACCATTTCTGGAGTAACACCAGCTGTCAGGAGAATGATCTAAACTGATTGGCTTAAATTTATCAAGATACCTTCCTACTTGAACTTGCAGAGTTGGAGATAAAGTGGAACCCTTTAAAAAATAAGTTTTGTTTGGAAGAAATAAGCTAATATGGAATAAGATACATATATGTGTGTGTGTGTGTATATATATATATATATATAGAGAGAGAGAGAGAGAGAGAGAGAGAAAGAGGAAAGCAGGCAACCAACATTATCTGAAGTATCTGCTAATGATACTTTTCAGTTTCACCTAATGTCTACACTATGTCAGCAATAGTTAGCAAAAATTAAACAAACTTGTATATTAAGAGTGCACTTTATACAAATATGTCATAACCCAATGAAATATACTTAGTATTCTTTTTTACTTTTTAACCAAACTCTGTACTTTCCAATGTTTCCAAGACCATGGAAACATTTAGGTCTTTAGCTGACTTAGGGATGTTCAGTCTTGGAGTTTTCTATAATCACTCTATTTTAAGACCATTACCATCTACCTCTGACTTTGTTCTGTTTCAAAGGTGTGGGATTCTGGTTTTCATCCTCTGATAGGTGCTTCATCCATTCTCCCACTCCTGTTTACACTACTCCAATGAGTCCTGATGACATTAAATTGATTGTTAAAGATGGAGATTATAAAAATGATCATAATTTTAATTGTCTTTCCCAGACAAACTTGGAAAAAATCATATTTAACTATAGATCTATATGTTAATTCTATTCCATCAGATACTAAAATATAAAGTTTACATTTTGAACACTTGGCAATGGACATCCTAATTGGCATCAAGAGGGAAAAAAAAAAGTACTGTAAGGGAACAAAGAATACTTTTTTTATGTATAATAGCTATCTGGAATTACTTTCACAGCTATTTCAATATACTTTCAATAAAATAATTAGAACACAACATCTATATCATCTTAATTTAATATCAAAATAACACTAAGAGCTGTCAAAACTAGGCTCATTAGTCAAAGCTTCTTATCCCTAATATAGTCATAACTCTTCAGTAGTTCAGTATTTCTGTGACTAAAGCTTAAAATACAAATATTGCCACTGAATTATTAAATGTTTTCAGCTTTGTTGCAGTACAACTGACATACAACATACTGAACATATTTAATGTGCACAATTTAATGAATTTTTGACATATGTATATACCTTTGAAATTATTACATCAAGATAATGAACTCCACCACCCCAAAGTTTCCTCTTTCTCTTTTTAAATTCCACCCACTTCCTCTCCCCAGCTGTCCCATCTCCAGGCAAACTCTATACTTTTGTTTGCATTTTCTAGAATTTTATGTAAAGAAACCATAGAGAATGTTTTGCTTTTTTTTATTCAAGATAAGTACTTCAAGGTTCACCCATATTAATGTATGTTTAAATAGTTCATTCCCTCTTATGGATGAGTACTATGCCATTGTATAGCTAAATAACAAATTTTCATTCACGTGTTGAGATTTTGGGTTTTAGCAGTTTGGGCTTTAGAAATAAAGTGCTATGAACATTTGTGTACAAGTCTTTACATGGATAGATCTTTTTATTTCCCTTAGGTAAATATCTAGGGGTGGGAGGTTGGGTTATAGGATAGAAACTATCTCAAATCGCAAAACTATTTCCAAATGTATCATTTTATAGTACCCGAGGAGTGCAATACACAGGAGAGATACAGTTACTTCACCTCAATTCCAATATTTGGTATTTTTCAATCCTTTTTTTTTTGCCATTCTGGTGGGAGTGTAGTGATATGCCTTTATAAGTTTAATTGTATTTTCCTAAAGGCAGGTATTTTTTCATGTGCTTATTTATTGTTCCTATAAATTCTTTGAGAAAGTGTTCAAACAATTTGGCCATTTTTAATAGAGTTCTTTGTCTTCTTGTAATTGAGTGGTAAGTGTTCTTTATATTTTCTAGATGTAAACCCTTGGTCTGCCATATGTTTGCACATATTTTCTCCCAGGCAATGGCTTACATTTTCATTTTTGTAGAAATGCCATTTTGCAATCAAAAGTTTTTAATTTAGGGGCTTCCCTGGTGGTGCAGTGGTTGAGAGTCCGCCTGCCGATGCAGGGGACACGGGTTTGTGCCCCGGTCTGGGAAGATCCCACATGCCGCGGAGCAGCTGGGCCCATGAGCCATGGCCGTGGAGCCTGCGCATCCGGAGCCTGTGCTCCGCAATGGGAGAGGCCACAACAGTGAGGGGCCCGCGTACCGAAAAAAAAAAAAAAAAAAAGTTTTTAATTTAAATGAAGTACAATTTTAAAAACGTTTCTTTTACAGTTCATACATGTCATATCCTAATTAGGAAATATTTTCCTAACCAAAAATTACTAGTTTTTTTGGTAAAACTTTATAGTTTTACATTGAAGTTTATGATGTATTTTGAGTGATTTTTTTGTGTATGACATGAGGTAACCTTTAAAATTCTGGTTTTGTTTTTTGTGTTTATTTTCTGGGGGTGGGTGGTGTTGCATATGTCTATACAATTTTTCCAGCACAAATTTTTGAAAAAACATATCATTTCCCCCATTAAATTATCTTAACACCTTTATCAAAAATTAATGATCATTTATATATGCTTCTATTTCTGGACTATTATGTCCCATTGTTTGTCCATCTTTATGGTTGTATTATACTGTCTTGATTACTATAGTTTTATAATATCTTGAAATCTTCTAATTTTCTTCTTAGAGTTCAAATATGCTTTAGCTATTCGAGGTCCTATACATATCTCTATACTTCTTAAAATCAGATTGTCATTTTCTACAAAAACACTTCTAGAAACTGGATTGGGATTATGGTGAATCTCTGGATCAACTATAACCTCTTCTTTTATTTAATTATTTACTTATTTTTGGCTGCACCCCACACTCCCACAGCTTGCCAGATCTTAGTTCCTCAAGCAGATAGAACCCCGGCCCATGGCAATGAAAGCACCAAGTCCTAACCACGGGACCACCACAGAATTCCCAAGTGTGACCTTTTCATTATCGAGTCTTCCAATACAGGAGCAAGGTATATTTCTATAGTCATTTAGGTATTATTAAATTTCTTTTAGCAATGCACAGGTCCTGCACCACTTCTGTTCAATTTACCCCTAAATATTTAATGTACTTAATGCTATTTTAAATATTATTATTTTTAATATGAATTTCTGTTCATTGCTGTTACATAGACATTCAGTCGATTTTTGTATATTGGCCTTGTAGCTGGCAAATTTGCTGAATTCATTTATTACTTGTAGTAACTTTTTGATAGCTTCCATATGGATGTCTTATATACTTGATCATGTAATTTTCAAATAATTGCAGTTTTGCCTTCTTTTCTCTGAACTGAATGTTTTGTTTTGTTTTGTTTGCCTTATGGTACTGCCTAGAACACTTAGTACAATGTTTATAGAAGTTTTGAGAGACAACATATTTGCCTTGTTCTTGATCTTACAGGGAAAGCCTTCAGACTTTCACCATTAAGTATGACGTTAATTGTAAGTTTCTCACAGACACCTTGTATAAGTTTGAGGAAGTTCTTTTCTATTTGTAACTTGCCAGAAGTTTTTATCAGGATAGGATGTTAGATTTTGTCATATGCTTTTTAAGTCTACTGAGATGGTTATAAAATTTGTTTAGTTGTCTGTTTCTCATTTTTAAACTGTTAATGTGGTAAATTACATTGATTGACTTTGGAATGTAAAACCAACATTTCATTCCTGGGAGAGACTCCATAATGTCAATAATTTATTATTTTAAAATACTGTTGAGTTTAATTTGGTAATTTTTTATGAATTTGCATATATGTTTATGAGGAATATTGTTCTATAGTTTTATTTTCTTAATATTTTTGGGCTCTCACTCTTTTTTTTTTTTTCAGTATCAGGGTAATGCTAACCTCATAGAATGAATTAGGAAATGGCGTCTCCTCTGTGTACAATTAGTATTATTTCTTCCTGAAATATCTTCTACAATTCGATTAGGACATCTTGGTCTGGGATTTTTTCGGTGGGAAAACTTCTAACTAAAAATCAGTTTTCTTAATAGATGTAGAGCCATTCAGATTACTTATTTCTTCTTGAAGTTTGACAATTTTTATTTTTATAGCGATTTGCTTATTTGTGATATGTTTTAGAATTTATTATAATAAAATTGTTCATAATACTCCCTCATTATCATTTGAGCATCTTTAGAATCTGTAGTGATGTCACCTCTCTCATTCATATAATTTGTAATTTATGTCCTCTTTTTTCTTTTTCTCAGTAGTCTGGCAATAGGTTCATCAATTTTATTAATCTCAAAGAATCAACTTTTAATTTTATTGGTTTTCTCCATTGTTTTTGTTCTTCTGCTTCACAGATTTCTTCTCTTATTTTTAATATTTCTTCTACTAACTTTGGACTTAGTGGATTTTCCTCTGATCATTTAAGAAGGTAACTAAGTTAAATGATTTAGAGACCATTCTTACTCTCTCAGTACTACTTAATTGAATCTCACAATTTTTTTTTGTTGTGTTTTTTAATTAATTCAATGCCAAATACTAATTTTTCTTGTAATTTCTTCTTTGATCCACTGGGTTTTTCTTAATGTGTGCTATTTAGCTTGCAAATATTTTGTTTTCCAGATATTTCTCTGAAATCTATTTCTCATTTAAATTTACAGGACCAAAGTCTGTATTTTGTATGACTGAATCCTTCTAAATATATTCAGATATGCTTTATGGCCCAGAGTATGGCCTATTTGGTATACGTTCTGTGTTATTTTGATATGAATGTTCATTCTGCTGTTGTTGAGTGCAGTGTTACATAAATATCAATTAATTAAAGTTGGTTATTCAAGTCATCTATACATTTACTGATTTTCTCCATTCTTAGTCTATCAATTATTGAGAGGGTTTAAATCTCTGACTATGATTTGTGCATTAATCTTTTCAGGGCTTTTTAAAGTTTTGCTTCATTTTGGACTTTCATGAAGTGCATAAATGTTCAGAATGACATGCTGATACATGATACAACATAGATGAACCTTAAAAATATAATGCTAAGTGAAAGAAGCCAGTCACAAGACCATATATTGTGTGATTTTATTTACATGAAACACCCAGAATAGGCATCCTAATGGGTATAAAGTAGTATCTCATTGTATTTTTAAAATGAATTCTTATTGAAATATATTTGATACATAACAGTATGTAAATTTAAGGTGTACAGCATATTTATACATACATTGATTTGAAACATTTATATATTGTAACATGACTGCCATTGTAGTGATAATTAGCACCTCTATCATGTCACATAATTATCATTTCTTTTTTGTGGTGGAAAAAATTAAGATCTAATCTCTCAAATTTGATAAGTATAATACAATGTCATTGTCTATATTCACTACACTGTATATTAGATCGCCAGAAATTAATTGTCTACTAGTTACAAGGTTGTACCATTAAACAACATCTCTCCTATTCTTCTAACACAGAGCCTCTGGTAACCACCATTTACTCTCTCCTTTTACAAGTTTAACTTTTTAGATTCACATCTAAGGGATATCATAGTATTTTTTTTCTTTGACTGACTTATCTCACTTAGCATAATATCCTCAAGATCCTGTGTTGTCCCAAATGGCAAGGTTTCCTTCTTTCTCATGGCTGAATAATATTTGTATGTATTTTTACCATATCTTCTTTATCCATTCATCTACTGTGGGCACTTGGGTTGTTTCCATATCTTGGCTATGATGAATAATGCTACAATAAACAAGGCAGTGCATGTATCTCTTCAATATCATGTTTTCATTTCCTTTGACTGTATACCCAGAAGTGGTATTGCTGGATCATATGGTAGTTCTATTTTAAATTTTTTGAGGAACCTCAAAACCTACTGTTTTCCACAGTATCTGACCAAATTTACATTCCCATCAACAGTATACAAGAGTTCTCTTTCTCCACATCTTCACCAACATGTATCTCTTGTTTCTTGATGATAGTCATTCTATATGGTGTGAGATAAGATCTCACTGTGGTTTTGATTTGAATTTCTCTAATGACTAATGATGTTGGGCATCTTTTCATGTGCTTGTTTGGCCACCTGTATATCTTCTTTGGAAGAACATTTATTTCAAGGTCTTTGCTTAATTTATATTTGAATTATTTATTTTTTGTTGGGTTATGGGTTATCTTTATATATTCTGGATACTAGATCCCTTATCAGATATACAAATATTCTATCTCATTCTGTGGATTGTCTTTTAACTTTCTTGATAGTGTCCTTTGACATATAAATTTTTTTATTTTGATGAAGTCCAATTTGTCTATTTTTTCTTTGGTTGCTTATGCTTTAGTTGTCACCTAAGAAACTGTGGCTTAATCCAAGGACATGCAGATTTACATTATGCTTCCTTATAAGAATTTTATAGTTTTAGCTCTCACGTTAAGGTCCTTTGTCTATTTGAGTTAATATGGTATATATATAGATGGTAATATGGTTCTGTATGGTAGAACTTAGGTATCCAGATTAATTCTTATGCATGTGGATATCCGGTTATCCCAACAGCATTTCCCCCACTGAATGATTTTGGAACACTTGTTAATAATCAATTGACCATAAATATATGAGTTATTTCTGGACTCTCAATTCTATTACATTGGTCTACATGTCTATTTATATGGTAGTACCACATTAAAAAAATTACTGTAGCTTTCTTGTAAATTTTAAAATTTACTTATTGAATAGTGTGGCTCTTCCAACTTTGTTCTTTATTTTTGGCTAACTAACTTCCCTGCATTTCAATATGAATTTTACGATCACTTCCTCAACCTGAGAAAGGAAACTAGGAAAGACCTATAGGTTTTCTTTCTTTCACATTCCTAATTATAAAAAATTGAATGGTTTCCCTGCTAAGTTCAGGAAGAAAGAAAGGAGTGCTACTCTCAACACTGCTACTCAACATTGAACTTGTACTTCTAGGCAGTGCAATAAACAACAGAAAAATAAATAAAACAAATCAACTTGGTAAAAGAAGAAATAACTCTCCTTGTTTGCAGATGACATAATCATCTATGAAGAGAATTCTATGGAATGTACAAAAAACTATTAGAAATAGTGATTGCATTTTGCAAGATGCAATAGTGATTGCAATATATATGACTGACATAAAAAATTATAACTTATATTTACTAACAATAAAAAGATGAAAATTTTAAATGAAAAAGAATACTTTTTAAAAGAACGTGATAATTTTTAAATAATTAAGGATAAATATGATAAAAGTTATAAAAGACCTATATGCTAAAATGTATAAATTATTGTTGAATAAATTGAAGAAAGAATATTTATACATGGAGAGACAGGCAGTGTTAATACAACAGTATACTTAAAAGGTTAATTCTACCCCTTTTGAGTTACAGATTTCTCATAATCCCAGTGAAAATCCCAGGAGGCTTTGTGTAACTACCGACAAACTTATGAGAAAGTAGCAGTCATCAAGAAAGGGGATACTGTGAAAAGATGGACAAATAGATCAGTGGAACACTGTAGTGTGTCAACAAATAGACCCACACATAGATGGGCAATTTATTTTTGAGAAAGTATAAAGGCAATTTCTTGGAGAAAAATAGCCCTTTCAGCAAATGTTTATATATATATATAAAACCAAATTTGACCCACATTTATCACTACACAAATCTTAACTCAGATTGTAACAGATCTATGTATAAAACTAAAGACTTAAAATGTCAAGAAAAATACATAAGAGAAGACCTTTGTGACCTTGTGTTAGACAAATGTATTTATTAGACACCAAATGTATGATACACTAAATAAATAAATGTTAAATAGACTTTATCAAAATTAAGCTCTTGGAAAGACACTAAGAGAATGAAAAAACAATTTCAAGTCACACACTGGACAACCCATAAGCCATTAAACATGTGCAGAAAATTTGAAGAGACATTTAATGAAAGAAGATATGTGGATTGCAAGCAACAAGCATATAAAATATGTCCAACACCATTAGTCATTAGAAAAATGTCATTTAAAACCACAGTGAAATACTTCTATACACCTAGTAGAATGACTCCATAGTAAAAATGTGCCACTGCTAGGTAAATGTAAAATGATACAATATTTTGCAAACAGCTTGGGAGTTTCATAAACTTTATATGTAGGTCCCATGCATTCTATTCCAAGGTAGTGAAAAAAATAAGTAAAAGCGTATGTCCACAGAGAGACTTTTACATACATATTCATGACAGCTTTACTTTTACTAGCCCTAAACTACTAAGAACAGTGAAAATACCATTAACAGGTAAATAGACAATCAAATGATGGTATATCCATACAATGGAATACTACTGAGCAATTAAAAGGAATAGACTATTAATACATTCAACAGCATAAATGAATCTCAAAATAATTATGCTGAGTGAAAGTAATCAGACAAGAAAGAATACATACTTTATGATTCCTTTATATAAAATTATAGGATATTCAAACTAATCAATAATGAGAGAAAGCAGGTCAATTGTTACCTGGTGATGGGTATGGGATGGGGAAAGATGAAAAGAAGAAATTACAAAAAGCACTGTGGATGGACAGTTATGTTCATTATCTTAATTGCAGTGATGGTTTCAAGCATAAACATATATCGCAACTAATTAGATTGTATAATTTAAATATATACAGTGATTTTTACAGCACTTTTTACACCTCAAATTTGCTTTAACTTTACATAATAAAATCCTTCAATGAAATGTTGCTTACATTACTTAGAGAAGCATAGTTTTTTAAAATATAGGTTTTATATTTAATTATTATAGGATAAAGAAATTAGTCTGTAAAAATAAATTATAATTTATAATTATAATAATCTCTGTTGACTAGCATAATGAAACAGTAGGAAAAAATTAAACAATATTGATTGACAGAATTTAAAGCACTTAAGAAACATCATGCCGTTTTCATAGAAACATGTATAATGTACTAATATATATTAAGTACTAATATATTGCTGTGTGATGCTACATGAGTGAAGCATTAGTGTATTTTAAGCACATGTATTGTTTGAGGTCACCAACTGAGGTCATCAGTGTATTTTATTACAAACCTATATTCTATGTACATGTATGATGTTATAGATACATATTAAAGAAGTCTAGAAAAGTGCCTGGCGCATTGTAGAGACTCAGTAAATATTTGTTGAATAAATATTGCTTGAAGCCTTTAAAAATCACTTTACAATGTATAATTAATTTTTTTAACATCTTTATTGGAGTATAATTGCTTTACAATGGTGTGTTAGTTTCTGCTTTATAACTAAGTGAATCAGTTATACATATATATATATATATATTTATATATATATATATCCCCATATCTCTTCCCTCTTGCGTCTCCCTCCCACCCTCCCTATCCCACCACTCTAGGTGGTCACAAAGCACTGAGCTGACCTCCCTGTGCTATGCAGCTGCTTCCCACTAGCTATCTATTTTACATTTGGTAGTGTATATATGTCCATGCCACTCTCTCACTTTGTCCCAGCTTACCCTTCACCCTCCCCATATCCTCAAGTCCATTCTCTAGTAGGTCTGCATCTTTATTCCCATCTTGCCCCTAGGTTCTTCATGACCATTTTGTTTCTTTGTTTTTTAGATTCCATATATATGTGTTAGCATATGGTATTTGTTTTTCTCTGAGTTACTTCACTCTGTATGACAGAGGGTAGGTCCACCCACCTCACTACAAATAACTCAATTTCATTTCTTTTTATGGCTGAGTAACATTCCATTGTATGTATGTGCCACATCTTCTTTATCTATTCGTCTGTTGATGGACACTTAGGTTGCTTCCATGTCCTGACTATTGTAAATAGAGCTGCAATGAACATTGTGGTACATGACTCTTTTGGAATCATGGTTTTCTCAGGATATACGCCCAGTAGTGGGATTGCTGGGTTGTATGGTAGTTCCATTTTTAGTTTTTTAAGGAACCTCCATAATGTTCTCCATTGTAACTGTATTAATTTACATTCCCACCGACAGTGCAAGAGGGTTCCCTTTTCTGCACACCCTCTCCAGCATTTATTGTTTGTAGATTTTTTGATGATGGCCATTCTGACCGGTGTGAGATGATATCTCATTGTAGTTTTGGCTTGCATTTTTCTAATGATTAATGATGTTGAGCATTCTTTCATGTGTTTGTTGGAAATCTGTATATCTTCTATTGGAGAAATGTCTATTTAGGTCTTCTGCCCATAAAATGGATAATTAATTCTTAAGATGTTATATTTTAATCCCAATTAGAATTAACATTTTCACATGAGCCACTATTCAAAAGCTGCATCCTAGTTTGCCTATAATAGATTATTTCTCCCTTGTCTAAAAATGTATGATTTCTTATTCTCCTACCCAGAGCTTGTCTTTTTAATTTTCCCTTGAGTCTGAATAGTGTTTAGTGATGGTATCTTGACTACCTCCCAGGGCACCCTATTAAATTGCCTCATTGACCTCATGACTAAGAATTTCTTCATCTAATCTAGCTTAAGAGTTCTCCATGTTTCGGGCCATTACTTCTTGTCTTACCATCTTTAACTATCTTGAGTAATTCATTCCCTCAGGAATTTTAGCTACCCATAAATATAAAAAGAAAAAGGCATATCTCATTGCCTGACAGTTGTGAAAATTAAGACAACTCTATTCGAAAGACAGTAGTACTTAGGGCAGGCAGAGAGCAACGGTGGAGGAAAAAAATCCCTGGTTTGCTGACCTGAGGCAACATAACTATATTTTATATGCATAGAGCTCTGAAACTACTGTTCATTTATCAAACGTGTAATGTTTTAATTTGTGATATTGACATATTTTATCAATTTTTCCTTTGAACTGTGTCCATATGTATTGCTGCTTCTCTTTAAATGATAGGAAAAGGAAGAGAAAAGTAAAACTTTTTTTAATAAATTATCAAAATATTATCACCTTGTGGCCACTTTTCTCTTGACTCCATTTTCTATTTTTTCAAAGGATTCCTTTTGTTTTATTATTTTAGATCTTAGTAAATTCAAGAGTCTATAATATTTGAAATATATGATCCAAAATATGAAAAATATTTTGGCTTAGGAAGATTTGATTCTCTCGAGTTTTAGTGGACTCAAAACACTTTTGAGATGCTTCCATGTATAAAAGCTTAAAAATATATTATGTACACTCACACACACATACACACACACACAAATATATATTTATGTTTATATATTTCCTGGTATAAACTATTTGTCCCTGGAAGAGTAGACTTTAAACTACTTAAACTCCCTTGCTCATCAAATTTCACTTCAAAATCCTCTTCACACAGTACAAATCAATCCAAATCTATAGTGTCAGAAACTCTGTACAATTTCAACCAGTTCTCTGACTTTTAAGACCCACTTTCAAATCACCCAGTCCAGCACCTAAAACTATAAATACCTTTCTCTAATTTCTTCTTTTTGAGAATCTATTAAGATTAGCATTTGTCCTTAATGCAGTAAGTCTAATAAACTTAGTTTTGCTTGATTAGCAGGTTTCTCTAGTGTTCTTTCGAGGTGTTGGTAGGTGACATTTACCTACCACAAAGTTCATCTTGTTATCAATCTGAATTTAAAAAAACAAACCAATGCAAAATAGATTTCTATTATTTATTATCAGGTTCACTAGAAAATGATGCACTTTTTTATTTAGCTTTTTGATACTCATGATATAATTTTGTACCATGTTGCAGGATGAATTTTGCCCCCCCAAAAAATATATGTCTAAGTCCTAATCATTGGTACCTGTGAATGATACCTTATTTGAAAATAAGAAGTTTGTAGACACAGTCAAGTAAGATGAGTAAGATGAGCTTATACTGAGCTTATACGGGTTCTCGTCTAACAATTGGTATCTTTATGAGAAGAAGAAATTCTGCCTCAAGACTGCAGTACCAACTCCTGTTTGAGTTTCTTGCCTGTTAACTGCCCTAAAGATTTTGGACTTGTAAACTCCTACACTCAAATAAACCAATTGCTTAAAATAGATCTCTTCATAGATGAATGGATGGATGGATGGATGGATGGTTAGATATATAGATAGATAGGTGATATAGATATTGAAATAGACACAGAGGCAGATATAGATAAACAGATATAGATACAATCTCTTATTGTTTCTCTGTAGAACCCTAACTAATACAGATTTTGATACTGGAAAGTGGGGTGCTGCCATAATAAATACCTAAAAATGCAGAAGTGATTTTGGAATTGGGTAGTAGATAAAGGCTAGAAAAGTTTTGAAACACATGACAGAAAAAGCCTAGATTACCTTGAAGTAATTGTTTATAAAAATATGAACACTAAAACTGATTCTGGTGAAGACTCAGAAAGAAGTGAAGAGAACTATAGAGAAAGCTTCTATCATTTACACACACACACACACATAAACACACACACTCATATATATATATATATATATATATATATATATATATATATATATATATATATATATATATATATATATATATATATATAAAATCATTAACCAAACACTGCTAGAGTATGAAAGGTCTTTCTAATGAGGTCTCAGATAGAAATGAAGAACGTTATTGGACGCTGGAGGAAAGGTGATTCTTGTTATAAAGCATCAGAAATTGGGTGAATTGTGTTCAACTATTGGGTGGTAAGTAGAATTTGCAAGGAATGAACTTGAACATTTACCTGGGCAGATTTCCAAGTAAAATGTAGAAGGTGCAAGCTGGTTTCTCCTTGATGCTCTCTCAGAGACTCCAGGAAGAAATAACCCTCCTGACACAATGATTTTGGACTTCTAGTGTCCAAAACTGTAAGGGAATGTCCTGTACTCTTTTGTGGTGATTTGTTACAGTAGCCCTAGGAAACTAATACAAGGCCCATATGGTAAGTTTTAGAGATCTTTTTTTTTTTTTAGGAAGGAAATTCTTAAAAAAAATTTATTTTATTTATTTTATTTTTTGCTGCGTTGGGTCTTCATTGCTGTGCATGGGTTTTTCTCTAGTTGCGGAGAATAGGGGCTACTCTTTGTTGCAGTGTGCGGGCTTCTCATTGTGGCGGCTTCTCTTGCTGTGGAGCACGGGCTCTAGGGGCGTGGGCTTCAGTAGTTGTGGCATGCAGGCTCAGTAGTTGTGGCTTGCAGGCTCTAGAGAACAGGCTCAGTAGTTGTGGTGCAGGGGCTTAGTTGCTGCATGACATGTGGGATCTTCCCGGAGCAGGGCTCAAACCCGTGTCCCCTGCATTAGCAGGCAGATTCTTAACCACTGCACCACCAGGGAAGCCCTAGAGATCTTCTAATTGAAAATCATAAATTTTAAAGGAAGAGTTAGAGAGGAGAGAAGGTGTAAAGTAGGGCATGATCCAAAGAAAAAATTGATAAGTTGGAACTCACTAAAATGAAAAACTTTGCTTTGCAAAATACACTTAAAAAACAAAATGACAAACCACATACTTGTAGAAAATACTTGCTAAGCACATATCTGGTAATGAACCTGTGTCCAAAGCATACAAAGGACTCTTAAAATTCAATAATAAGAAAATAAACATGTCAATTAAAAAATGGGCAAAATATCCTGACCTTGCCAAAGGAGATATGTAGGTGGTAAATAAGTATCTGCAAAAGTGCTCAACAAGATATGTCATTAGGCAATTGCAAATGAAACAAAGAGATACAGATGAGATACATGTATATTAGAATGGCTTTTTAAAAATATTAAAACTAATAACATCAAATATTGGTGAGGATGTGAAGCAGCAAGGAACTCACGTTAACGGCTGGTGAGAATGCAAAATGGTTCAGCCACGTTGGAAGACAGTTTAGCAGTTTCTTACAAAGCTAAGCATAGTCTAACTATATGATCCAACAACTATACTACCAGGTGTTTCCCCAGATGAGTTGAAAACATATACCTACACACACAAAAGCTGCACATGAATGTTTGAGGCAACTTTATTCATAATTGCCTAAAACTGGAAGCAACCAAGTTTTCTTTCAATAGGTTGATGAAGAAACAAATTGTGGTACATCTATACAATAGAATATCACTCAGCAACAAAAAGAAACAAGCCTCAAGCCACAAAAAGACATGGAAGGAGGGCTGACATCACCACAATGGCAACATATATTTTTCATGACTTCATTCCCCTTAAGAAGAAGAACAACTAACAATTATTTAAGAACAAGGCATCATTGAGAGAATCCTAAAACACAGGGGTGAGGCTGAAGCACCCCTTGCAACAAAGAGACCAAGACAGACTACATTGGAAGGGTAAGAAAAGTGGCTACATGTAGACTGTACTGCCCCTCCCCCAGGCCAGCAGAATACCATGTGGAGAGGTCTCCTCTGAGCCTTTGGTTGCTCTAGTGGGAAAAGAGAACACAGAAGGGACAACCAGCCCCCTACACACACACACACACACACACACACACACACACACACACACACACACACACACACACCATCGTGGGTTGCTTTGCAGGAGCCTCTACTCTGATGTCGCACCACAGCAGGGGAATCTGCAGGGCTGAACCACTGGAAATATGACGGTGAGAGGGAAGGGCCTGCAACAGCCAGCACATAGATCTTAGCAGACCAAGTTCACACTTGTGAACCCAAGTAGTAATACTACCCTGTGGCTTTGCTCATTGCAGAATCCAGTCAGGGGCACACTCTGATGAGGGAACTTGGTTGGGTACAGACCTGCCTGATTTGGATCCTCAAACAAGGAGTTTTGCCAGCCCTAGAGTCCAGTTTTCCTACACCCAGGCAAGGAGCTGAGTCGCAGTCTCCCCCCCACCCCCCACCGTGGAGAGTGTCCTCAGGCCCACCTGACCAAAAGGGCAGGCTACAACTCTTGGAAACGGTGCAGCTCAGTGGCATTTGAGTCAAAGGTAAAAGGAAAGAACTGATTGGCCCTGAAGCAAAGCCAGTACCGAGCATGGAACATTCCCATGCTACACACAGATGGGGGATTAATTTACAGCCAAGGCTGAGGGTAGCTCCTGGTGCATCCCAAATGGAGAGCCTGTGTAGGAAATTGAGACCTGTCTGGAACAGCCCCTCCCCCTTTCACCCAGGCAAAGAGCTGAATCACAGACCACTCACTGTGGAAAGTGTTTCCTGGCCCCATCTAACCAGAAAGGCTGACATCAACTCACAGACGCTGTACAGCCTAGCTGCACTCTAGCTGCAAGGCAGATGGGAAAACTGATAGTTTCCAAAACAAAGTTAGTGGCCCTGTTGGTCAGGGAACTTGGGGTGTGGTCAGTTTTGTTAAGGCAATATACAAAGAGCTTTACCAGCTTTAGAGCTGCTTCTTCCACTGCCTCTGGGCAGGGAATTTAATGCATAGCCCTGCTCGTCACTGAATACAGCCTTCAGCCTGTCTAACCAGGGAACCCAAGCAAAGCACACAGAATGCTGTGTAGCCCTACATACAGTGGCACTTGAACAGAGAGCACGGCCCATGGCTTCCCCCATCTGCAGAGCAAAACCAGTGGCCTCACATGACCAAAGAATTTAGTGCACACACTGTAGCCTGATTTGGTTCTTCAAATCTTGGCCCCATCCTTCTGCCCTGCCAGAGCAGGGAAGCCAATTCATAGCCCTGTCTACTACTGAATATAGTATCCACTCCCATCTAGTAAGCATGACCAGAGAATCCAGGCAACTGTGGAGCCCATCTTCCAGCCTCACTCAGGTAGGGAACCAAGCCAGAAGTTCTATTCAACTATTCTTAGCCAGTGGCATACCCCCTATCTCTATTCTCAGAGCTCAACACTTGCCTCACTCAAAAATAGCAGAACCCATCTTCCCAAAGATATTACCAGCAGACACACACAGAAACCCAAAACGAACCAACTGATGAACAACTGACTCTGCCAAAGCAAATCTGTAAAGTCTGGAAGAGGAACCCAGTTACTCGAATGTGAAGGTACTGATGTAAGGAATCAAGGATCACAAAAAATCAGGTAAATAGGACAGAGGAAATTAATAAAGGCCTGATAACTGGCCCTATAGAAACAGAGATCTATGAACTGTCAGACAAAGAATTCAGAATAATCCTCTTAAGGAAGTTTAGTGAACTTCAAAAAACACAGACAGACCACTAAATGAAATTAGGAAAACAATGCATAAACTCAATGAGAAGTTCAACAAGCAAACAGCAAACATCAAAAAAAAAAATTCCTAGAGTTTAAAAATATAATAACTGAGTTGAAAAATTCAATAGAGAGTTTCAAAAGTAGACTCGAACATGCATCAGAAAGAATCAGCTACTTGGAGGATAAGACACTGGAAATTATCCAGTGAGAAAAGCAAAAAAAAAAAAAAAGAATGAAAAAAAGTGAAGAAACCTTATGGGAATTATGGGACATAATGAAAAGGAACAATATTTGCATTATGGGAATTTCAGAAGGAGATGAGGAAGAGAAAGGGATAGAAAGTATATTTAAAGCACTTATGTTTAAAGTAATTATTGGTAGGTAAGGACTTAACTGTTGCATTTTGTTAATTATTTTCTGGTTGTTTTGTAGATCCAATGTTCCTTGTTTCTTATCCTGCTGGTGTGTATGTGTGTGTGTGTGTTTAACCATGGTATACGCAAATCAATCAATATGATACATCACATTAATAGAATGAAACAAAAGACTCATGTGATCATCTCAACAGACACAGAAAAAGCATCTGACAAAATTCAAAATCCATTCATGATAAAAAACCCTTTAAATTAGGCATAGAGGAAACATATAACAACATAATAAAGGCCATATATGACAAGTCCACAGATAATATCATATTCAATAGTGAAAAGTTGAAGTTTTTCCTCTAAGATCAGGAACAAGACAAGGGTGCCAACTCTTACCACTCTTATTCAACTTATAGTACTACAAGTACTATATCCTACCTAGAGTAGTCACGAAAAAGAAATAAAAGGTATCAGACTTGGAAAGGAAGAAGCGGAATTGTCACTATTTGCAGATAACATGATTTTATATAGAAAAATCCTAAAGACACAACCAAAAAACTGTTAGATCTAATCAATGAATTCAGTAAAGTTGCAGGACACAAAATTAACATATAAAAATTAATAGCATTTCTATACACTAACAATGAATTTTCTGAAAAAGAAATAAAGAAATCAATCCCATTTACAACAGCATCAAAAATGATATAATAGGGCTTCCCTGGTGGTGCAGTGGTTGAGAGTCCGCAAAAAAAAACGATACAATACTTAGGAATAAACTTAACTAAAGAAAATTGCAAGAAGTCAATGAAAGAAATTTAAAAAGACATAAATACATGAAAAAGTATCTGATGTTCATGGATTGGAAGAATTAAAATTATTAAAATGTCAATACTAACAAAAAGCCATCTGTAGATTCAATCCAATCTCTATCAAGATCCTGATGGCATTTTTTTTCCCCCCCGGTACGTGGGCATCTCACTGCCGTGGGCTCTCCCGTTGCGGAGCACAGGCTCCGGACGCGCAGGCTCAGCGGCCATGGCCCATGGGCCCAGATGCTCCGCGGCATGTGGGATCCTCCTGGACCGGGGCACGAACCCGTGTCCCCTGCATCGGCAGGCGGACTCCCAACCACTGCGCCACCAGGGAAGCCCCTGATGGCATTTTTTTACAGAAGTAAAAAAAATATCCTGAAACTTACATGGAACCAAAAAAGCCCTGAATAGCCAAAGCAATCCTGAAAAAGAAGAACAAAGCAGGAGGCATCATACTTTCTGATTTCAAGCTATACCCTAAACCTATATTTATCAAAACATTATGGTAATGGTATAAAAACAAATAGACCAGGACCTCCCTGGCGGACCAGTGGGGGACTTTGCCTTTCAATTATGAGGGGTGCAGGTTCAGTCCCTGGCTGGAGAGCTAGGATCCAACATGCCTCACAGCCAAGGGACTAAGGCATGAAATGGAAGCAATGTTGTAATGGGTTCAATGGAGACTTCAAAAATGGTCCACATCAACAAAATCTTTAAAAAACAAAAAACAAACAAAAAAACAAATAGACCAATGGAATAGAATTGAGAGCTCAGAAATAAACCCAAGCATATATAGTCAACTAATATTTGACAAGAGAGCCAGGAATGCTCAATGGAGAGAAAACACTCTTTTCAATAAATGGTGTTAGGACAATTGGATATTCACATGTAAAAGAATGAAGCTGGACCCTTATCTTACACCACTCACAGAAATTAACTGAACATAGATTAAAGGATTAAAGATTTAAATGTAAAACCTGAATCCATGAAATTCCTCAGAGAAAGTGTAGGAATAAAAGTCCTTGACAAGAGCTTGGTAATGATTTTTTGGATATGACACCTAAAGCATAAGCAACAATAACAAACAAACAAACAGTTGGGACTACATCAAATAAAAAGGTCCTGTACAGTAAAAGAAGCCATCAACAAAATGAAAGGACAACTTCTGGAATGGGAAAAAATATTTGAAAACAATATATATAGTAAAGGATTCATATCCAAAATATATAAATAATTCATAAACTCAATAACCAAAAAAAAAAAAATTGAAAAATGGGCAAAGGATCTGAATAAACATTTCTCCAAAGAAAATATTTAAAAGGCCAACAGGTAAATGAGAAGATGCTCAACATCACAAGTCAGTAAGGAAATACAAATTTAAACCACAATGAGGTATCTCCTTAAACCTGCTAGAATGGACATTTTCAAAAAGATAAGCTTTAACAAATGCTAGCATGGATATGGAAAAAAAGGAACCCTTGTGCACTGTGTGGGATTGTTAACTGGTATAGCCAGTATGGAAAACAGTATGGAGGCTCCTCAAAAAATTAAAAATAGAACTACCATATGATCCAGCAATTCTGCTTCTGAAAATATATTCAAAGGAAACAAAAACACCAACTCATAAAGATATCTGCACCCCCATGTTCATAGCAACATTACTTATAAAAGCTAAGACATGGAAACAACCTAAGTGTGGGATGTCCATCAATGGAAGAATGACTAAAGAAATTATGGTTCTCTCTATATATAGACTATATGTGTGTGTGTATATATATATATATAGAGAGAGAGAGAGAGAGAGAGAGGGAGAGAGAGAGAATATATGTGTGTGTGTATATATATATATACACACACACACATACACACACACGCACACATATATGAATATGATTTAGCCATAAAAAGATGGAAATCCTACCATTTGGGACAATACGGATGGGCCTTGAAGGCATTATGCTAAGTGAAATAATTTAGACATAGAAAGATAAATACTATACTAGCTCACTTATACGTGAAATATTAAAAAAAAAATCATGGAAAAGAGATCAGACTTGCAGTTACCATAGGCAGAGTGTGGGAGGAGGGGAAATTGGAGAAAGGTGGTCAAAAGGTACAAACTTCCAGTTGTAAGACAAATAAGTATACTAGGGATGTAATGAACAACATGATGATTATAGTTAACACTACTGTATAGTATATAGGAAAGTTGTCAAGAGAGTAAATCCTGTGAGTTCTCATCAAAAGGAGAATTTATTTTCCTTTTTTCTCTTTTTCTTCCTTTTCTTTTTATTTTATCTCTTTGAGATGATGGATTAAATATATTTTGGTAATTATTTCACCATATATGTAAATCAAACTTCATACTGTATGCCTTAAATTTATACAGTGATGTTATGTCAATTATTTCTCAACAAAACTAGAAAGAAAAAAAAAAGACACGGAGGAACCTCAAATGCAAATTGCTAAGGAAGCCAGTCTGAAAGACTACTACAATGTCAAATGTCAAAGAATATGACGTCCTGAAAAGGAATTATGGAAAGAGTTAAAAGGTCAGCCTTTGCCTGGAGTTCACGGGTGGGGCGTGGGATAAATAGATGGAACACGGGTTTTTAGGACATTGAAAATATTGTTTGATACTATAAATGTGGATAAATGACATTATGCATTTGTCAAAACCCATGGATCTTTACAACACAAAGAGGGAAACTTAACAAAAATTATCTTAGTTAATAATAAAGAATCATATTGGTTCCTTAATTGTAAGAAATGCACCACACAAATGCAAGATATTAGTAATATCTGTGCAGCGGATAGGGGCATAGGGTCTATGCTCAATTTTTCTTTAAATCTAAAATTGTTCTAAGAACATTTATTATTAAAAAAAAAAATCTCCAAGTGGTCACATGGAATAACAGAATTGAAGTAACTTAATTTCTGTTCCTTGTTTTCATAATCATTGTTTAACTTGAGTTTCCCACTTAAAAGAAAACAAACACACAGGTGGAGGTCTGGGGATAGGGGTCAGGGAGGATTACATAACCGTGTCCTCATGTTGTTGAACCCAAGTTCTTATGCCTGACAGAGTGAGGAAAAACAAACTGAAACATCACAGCTTGGAGCATCTGGGAAAGGTTTATTGCAGGGCCAAGCAAGGAGAACAGGCAGTTCATGCTAAAAAAACCAAAATTCTCCAATGGTTTTCAGGGAAGAGTTTTTATAGACAAAATATGATGGGAGATCTGCAGGGTGTGTAACCTTCCTCTGATTGGTTGGTGGTGAGATAACAGGGTGGTGTTTCAGGAATCTCAATCATCAGCCTTTTGGATCCAACCAGTCTGGGGTCCACAAGCTTATTCTCAGCTTGAAGTTACCATCCTTCACCTAGGTGGGGGCCTTAGTTCCTGTAGAAGAACTCAGACATATATTGTTATGTATATCCTTTGAGAAGGAACCAGGACCCTGCCCCATTGCTGCACTATTGTTTCTTGACTGCCTTTCCTTTGTTTCTGCATTCCGTCACTCTTCTAATTAGTAACTGTTTGAGTCTACTCTTTGGAACTCATGGAAAGTCTAGGAGGCTGAAACCTTTTTCCTACAAACAAAAAATGGGGGACACAGTAAGACTTTTGTACTCAGGAGGACCCCAGAGTGTCCTGCTTGGTTTCAATCCCCCCTTTCTTTGATACTCCTCAATTGTGAGGGGAAGAGGTATTGGACAAGAAAGGGAATAATGTTTTGGATAAAGAGGTTAGTCATAAACTCGGCAGAGGAACTGTTTTGGGGGGCTCAGTTTCACTCAAAGTAATCCTTCATGTAGAATAAAATGTTCATCAAAATATAAGTAACAAAGCAGTGCTAGTTTGAAATATGTATGCACACACAAATATATATAACATAAATATATAAATATAATGTATATGTATCTGTATGTATAAAAGATATATGTATGTGCATACATAAAACTCAACAGTCAGTGCAGCACTTGTTTTAATTAGAACTTAAGTAACAAAGGATCTTTTTGTGAATGACTATTTTATCACTGAAAATATTTAGAACTACTGGTGTAATAAAAAGGAGACCAACTTCTTGTAGGGTTTTTATTGTTTTATTCCTATATCTACAAAATATACAGCCCCTTTTCTTTGTATTCCATTACTTCAGTTTAGTCTCTACAATAGCTGCAAATTGTTCTGAGACTGGCCAAAAATAAATAAATAAATGAAGGAATGCAACAATTTCAGCATTTTAAAATAATCTCTTAAGATAGTCAAAGGAATTTTAACTAAGATTTTCCTCTCTGACCTAGCTTTCCAGTTTTATTAACTGATTGGCCAGTTGCTAGAACTAATTGATAAATTTAGCAATGTAAACTTCATCACTAGAGGCAGCTCTGAGGGAATTCAAGACTGTGTAAATAGAGCACTTGATTAAGTTGTAGAACCCCAGGGAGCAGCCCGGACACTGGTTATATAAATATAACAGATGGCTAAGCAAATGCTATGCTGTGCTCAGTTTAGGTTTATTGTAGTAATCTATGTTTATATAGAAGATTTAAGAAGTATTCTAGCCAACTTTTTGAAGCCAAACCAGGTATTGACAATATCGTCATGAAAATTATTTTAAAACATGTTGGAATTTTTTTTAAGTTAATACCCTCTGGAGAAAACTACACTGTTTAATGGCTCACAATCCTTTTATTATGTTTTGTATGTTTTAAGAAGTATTTCCTAAAGAAAAGTGTGAAATAATGGCTCAGACTAAATTAATTTGGTGAGGGTTATGCCACTTAGCAGATGACAAAATTGGTAAATAACTTCCATTGAGAAAGCAATTTATGAATGAATACTCTTTGAAGTTCAGACATTATGTGTCAAGCAGAACACCATGCACTGGTTACGAATCCCATGGGAGGACTCAACACTGCATCTTGGGATCAGAGTTGCCAAGGAAAACACAACGCAGTCAAGCACTGGATAGAACAACACTGAACTCATGTAGGGAAGAGACAGAGCAAAGTCACCTCCAATAGTGTGTGCCCTCCATGGCTATAGCATCCCCCTGGCAGCCAACACAGGGCACCCATCTTGTGCTGCAGTAAAAGGAGGCACACACATCTTCAGGGAGTCTGAAAGCTGAGGGAGTGCCTGAGGGCCATTGATACACATGCTTAAGCAGAACAAAGGAAAGCTCACTGAGTTTGCAACAGGGAAAGATATTCCCACACCAGGCAAGAAGCCTGACACAGATTGTATGGGTCCTTTATTTCTTGGTAAGGAAGTGTTTAAGGTCCAAAATCCAGGTATGCACAATGGAGTAGGGGTGGAAGGATTGTGCACGTGAGACCGCTTTTTCCAATGCTATGTTTACTCTTATTTAATCTTCACCTTAATGTTTAAGTTAGGTGCAGATACTTCCCACTTAAACTGAGGAAACGAAAGTTAAGATAGAGAAGAAAAAAATGATAAAAAGGAAAAAATCCTGGGGGTAATACTGTATACTAAGTAGCTACCAGAAGAGTAAAGATACACCAGAGGAGTCATGATAAAGTCTAGTGGATGGATATCCACTTAAATGTAACCATTTAGAAGATTTCTGTATTTGGAAAATAATCTCTCTCTTTATCTCTTTCTTAGGACTGAAAAAAGAAAAACAAGAGAAAACATGTAGGACATATATATTTTTGGTATGGGTTATTTGTTTTTATTCTAAACTCAGAGGTAGAGGATTCCATGGGAAGAAATGCCTTACGTGAAGCTTGTAAATGTTTGCCTATGTTATATGTTGAGGCAAACGTATAACCATCCAATAAACAGAAGTTTAGATAAGTATCTACTGCAGCTTGTAGATGCCAATCACTGCTTAAGCAGGTAATCTTTATTAGAAGCAGTACTAGCCTGGAAAAAGGAACTCTGTCTTAATGCTATTCATTCTAACATATATATTAAGCACTTACTATGGGCAGGCAATTGTCCCTGGTCACTTGAAGCCAATAGTTTAATGCAGTGGCCTACAAATTTACCTAATGAAAAGGTATATCAAGTGTCCTTGTTAAAAACAGAGATTGTTAAAATGTCTCCTGGAATTTCAATTCAATTTGTTAGAAAAGTCTCAGAAAACACATTTTTACTAATGCGTGTATAGAAACCCTGATCTAGCTGACTACTAAGTAACTTACAGTTAAAACCAAAAGCATAATTACTTTAGAGGAACTGCATTTACGATAAATTGAGGGAAAGTAAATTAAAAGCAGACAGTGGTTTCTTTTTAAAATATTCTCTTATTGTAATGACTGTAGACAATTACATTGTTCATTTTAAAATAATCAATTTACTGGAAGATTTTACAAATTATCATTCTCCTTCTAATCTACTAAAGAGATTCTTGCTGAACCTACTGAGTTAAAGGATTTCTACGTGGTGCTAATATTTAAGAACATAACCAAAGGCCCAGAATGCTACCCAGGACTATGTCTAAGAGGGTATAGGACCTAGGGCCTCCTCATATAAAGTTTCAATTCCTGGAAAGTCACACTATTTATCTTCTTGAATAGATAAATACAGAATCTACCCAAAATAAGTTATCAAGGGTCATATGTTGGGTTAGGGAGAGCGACTCCAGCAGCTTTGCTTTTGTAATGATGGTAGTGGTAGCATAGTTGAGGTGGGAGATACACCTGTGTGTACTCATATACATATGCACATATATATTCAGCATAATTTCTTTTCAATGCTAGCTGCCTGGTCATGCAAAATATGATTATTTTTCATTAATAAATTGATAAAAAATTATTATTCTACCACACTGAAAACTTGAGTTTGCTGACATTTTCCTTTTTAATTTAAGGAAAAAGAAAAGAAAGAGAAAGAACTAATGATATCTTTTGTGTGTGTGTGTGTGTGTGTGTGTGTGCAGTACGCGGGCCTCTCACTGTTGTGGCCTCTCCCATTGCGGAGCACAGGCTCCGGACGCACAGGCTCAGCAGCCATGGCTCACGGGCCCAGCCACTCCACGGCATGTGGGATCCTCCCAGACCGGGGCACGAACCCGTGTCCCCTGCATCGGCAGGCGGACTCTCAACCACTGCGCCACCAGGGAAGCCCCTAATGATATCTTTAACTGTTGTCTAGTTGCCAAACAAATCTGTAAAAGACATTTAACATTTCATATGAAGGGAATGGCCTAAGGCAGTAGATCATGTCTACTTTTATGCTGCATGGTCAATAACTAATACAGCTGTCTAGAAATAATTATTTTAACAGATTAAAGATATCTGTCTCATATGTAGTCTTATAATCCAGACTCATAGAAATTAGAACTCCAATCCTCTACTGTAAATTTAACATTATAGTTTAAAAGCATTTGTAATTTCTTCAGGAAAGCTAAGCAAAACAAGCTTTTTATTTCATTCACTATACCAAAATATGTTCTAACACTTCTAGTTAATTGAAAATAAACAAATGTATTACTTCTAGGTAAAATAATGCATCAGTAAACTTTTATGCTTCTCATATTTGTTTATTGGTAGAGGAGCCTCCAAATTCCTTATCAGCATTGTTACAAAGTAGAGTAAAATCTATTTTGAAAAAAGTCAATGTCAAATGTTTTACTTTACTGTTACTCAAGCTACCAGTGTACAAAGAAAGCAAATTTCTTGCTTACAATGAAGAAAATAAATAAGCAACATTTACCAGATGGAGAATCTACAACATAAGTAAAACAAAATTTAAATATAGTATCTTGCTCCTAGAAGATTTGCAACTGAATTTATAAATTGCAATTTCCCTAGATTTCAAGAGAGTGGTAATAATATTCAGTAAATATTTTTAAAGCTGAACAATCTATATTTTTCAGAATTTCTTGATTATTACATTGGTCAGTAACAATATTGTCTTTCATTCTCTTACATGTGTCTAAGGGTCAACCTTCCTCTCTTAATAATTATTTCTCCTAAAATAGTTTTAACTTTTTATTGACATTTATTTTAGAAAGAAGCAGCACCTAGTAAGTTAGACAGGCTGAATATTATTTAATTCTAAAATGATTAATTTATATCTTTCTCCATGGAAAATTAAATGCCAAATACATCTAAAGAATTGAACATTTAATATTTTACTCTGCGATTATACTTTCAGTAAGAAATGTGCTGTAGGTAACGAAAGAAGTAGGTATAAGTTGTAACAGTAAGAGCTCAGGGCTACTGATATTACCAGGATCTTACTAAATAAAAATATTTGTAGCCATGAAAATAGTGAAGTCACCAAGAGAATAAATAGATAACTTTCAGGAGAAAAAGTAATTGGGGCTCTTCTTTAGACTTCCAGCCTGGTGATAGGTGCACAAATGGGCAATTATAGTAATCACAGCAGAGAAGAGCACAGGGACCCAGTCACCTTAACCATGGGTTATTTCATTGAGTCATCAACATAAACTAGCACAAATGCTAACCAAAAATGAGTGGAGTCAAGAATGGATAATAGAGGACAGAAAGTACACATAGCAATTACAGCCTCAGAAACGAGTGTAACAGTGATGAGTAGCTTGTCCCACTAAATATACTACTGTAAATCCTTTAGATTTAGAAATTTTGACTGACAATGACCTTGAAGAATCAGTGGGAGGACAGAGGAATTTAATGTGAAGTATAGGTGTACTTGAGTGGACTATAGTAGGTGCTATCGGTGTTTGACTCAGTTCCCCAGCATTCAAGCTCACTGTTTCTTGGAAGATGATAGCATCTCACTACAAGCACTTGTAACTCTCTGCCTGAGAGCTTTCCCTAGTGCCATGAGGAGGATTTGCTGCATGCAGAGCAGGCTAGAGTTCCAAGGATAAGTGCTTTTAAATGCATTTGAAATCCTCTGCCAAGGACAAATAGGTGTTATGATTACAAGGGCCAACTTTGGACTTTTTGGACAACTTTGGAGCAACTCTGAGGGAGGTGTGTTCTACTTTACCATAGAGGTAACCTACTCATTAATGCACCACTTTTGGCCTATTTTCCTTCCCTGTTCTACTCTCCCATTCCCACACTGGTGCTTCTTGGGATCACCTTCCAAATGAAATGTGTCTCCTCAAATCTTAGACTCAAGGTCTACTTCTTGGGGAATTTAATTTAAGAATCCATGCATACCCTATTTTATTTTTATGCTATGCATTTATTTTAATAATACAATTAGGGCTTCCCTGGTGGCACAGTGGTTGAGAGTCCGCCTGCCGATGCAGGGGACATGGGTTCGTGCCCCGGTCCAGGAAGATCCCACATGCCGCAGAGCGGCTGGGCCCGTGAACCATGGTGGCTGAGCCTGCGTGTCCGCAGCCTGTGCTCTGCAACGGGAGAGGCCACAACAGTGAGAGGCCCACATACCGCAAAAAACAAAAAACAAACAAAATAATAATAATACAATTAACATCCATAGACATAGCACCTGGATCTTACTAGCTTGGTAAAATCTTGTAATAACCCCTAAAACAGCTAATGAGACAACTTGGAAATGGCACCCTACTTGAAAAATAGAACAACTCCTTCCTTAACTTTTGCTTCCCCACATCAGAGATAATACAAAACTGGAATTATCACTTATCTGTTTTTTTAAAAAAAATATCTAATATGCATATGCTTATCTTTCTGTTCAACTTTATAAAAACAGTATCACATTATATGGAATCTTCATGGAGTTACTTTTTCACTAAATATTATTCAATTCAGTTCTATTATTCTGTGTAGCTTTAATTATTGATTTTCACACTGTATGAAATTCTACTATGTAAATATATCACAAGGAATTTATCTATTCTTCTATTAGGCACTTTTCAGTATTTAGATTATTTTCTATTGTGAATACAGTCATCCCTTGGTATCTTCAAGGGATTGGCTTCAGGACCCCCAGTAAATACCACAGTTTCCTTATGTAAAATAGCATAGTATTTGCATATAACCTATGCACAACCTCCTGTATACTTTAAATCATTTCTAGATTACTTATAAAACCCAATACAATGTAACTGCTATGTAAATAATTGTACTTTTTGGAAATTTCTGCAGTTTGTAAAAATTATTTTCTATCCAAGTTTGTTTGACTCTGCAGATGTGGAATCCATGGATATGAAGGGCTGACTGTATTGCTGTTTTGAATATTCATGTTCATGCTTCCTAGAACACAAGTACAAAATTTTTATTGAAGATATGCTTAAGTGTAGAATGTCAGTTAATAGAGAATTTGATTATTCAAATTTATAAGTAAACATTTTGTTTTCCAAAGTATTTATATTAATTTATATTTGCAAATATCAATTTAGAAGAGATTTTGTTAATCCACATACTTGCTAACAATCATGTTCAACTTCTTAAATTTGGCAATAAACTATGTTAAAAAATGGTATTCTAACTGCTATCAATTTGAATTTCCTCAACTTCTAATAAGGGATAGTATCTGTTCATTCATTTATGTGCCATGTGTATTTTCTCTTCTCTGAAATTGTAATATTATATATATCATAGGCATATTTTCATATTGCACTATCTTTTCCTTATAGATTAATAGGAATTATTATATATTATTGATAACAATTTTTGTTGATTTTTTCAATTATCTTTTTCCAGTTCATAACTTTATTTCACTTGTTATATTTTCATGAACTGATGCCATTAACTTTAATATAATCAATTCAAAAATATTAGGTCTTATTGTAAAATTACCACAATGCCCCAATAACAAAAGGGTGTTACTAGGCATTTTACTAATTTTTAAAATTCAAATTTAGATAATTTAATCCTTAATCCATCTATATTTGAATTTTATATATAATGTGAGATAGGATTTTTTTTATATCTATAAGTATATATATAATATATCTTTCTTTTGAACAGTTTATCCTATCCTATCCTCACCAATCCACCATGTTACTTCTGTCAAATACTTCAGTTCAGTATACATGAGGGTCCTTGTCTGGACAATCCTTGTCTATTGCTTTGGTTATATATTTCTATATATAAATACTGCTGTAATTATTATTAATTTACAGTAAACTTGATATTTGGCAGAGAAGATCATTAACCTTCTTCTTCTTCAAAAAGATTTTGACTATTTATGGCTAACCTCTTTCATATAGGATTGAGAATTAGCTTGCAGATTACCACATCTAAGTAAATCAAGAATAAGAGAAGAAAATACAATGGCAGTTAAAATACTTAGAACTAAAAGAGTATGAAAACACAACATGTCAAATCCTCTGTGATGCAACAAAACAGTAATATTTATGTTACAAAAAGAGAAGCTAAAATACAGAATAGTCAATAAAATATTGAAGGAGAATAACAGTTAGATGACTGACACCACACAACTTCAAGACTCACTATAAAGCTACAGTAATCAAGAGAGTATAGTATTGGTGATAGGTAGATCAATGAAACATATGGGAGCCCAGAAACAGACTCACGTAAATATAGTCAACTGATCTTTGACAGAGACACTCTTTCAACAAATGGTGCTGGAACAACTGGACACCCACATGCAAAAAATGAATTTAGACACAGACCATACACACTTCAAGAAAATTAACTCAAATGGATAAGACACTTAAATGTAAAAGAGTAAAACTATAAAACCCTTAGAAGGTAACACAGGAGAAAACCTAGATGACCTTGGACACAGTAATGCCTTTTTAGATTCAGCTCCAAAGGAATGGTCCATGAAAAAAATCATTGACAAGCTGAAATTTATTAAAATTAAAAACTTCAGCTCTGTGAAAGACAATGTTAAGAGAATTAAAAGACAAGCCACGGACTGGGAGAAAATATTTGCAAAAACACATCTGATAAAGGACTGTTATTCAAAATATACAAAGAATTCTTAAAACTTCAATTTTACAATAGCCAAGACATGGAAGCAACCTAAATGTCCATCGACAGATGAATGGATAAAGAAGATGTAGTATGTGTGTGTGTGTGTGTATATATATATATAATATATTATATATATTTTATATAAAATATATATATATACACACACACAATGGAATATTACTCAGCAATAAAGAAGAATGAAATAATACCATTTGCAGCAACATGGATGGACCTAGAGATTATCATACTAAGTAAGCCAGACAAATATCATTTGAAATCATTTATATGTGAAATGTAAAAAAAAATAATAATAATAATTTATATACAAAACAGAAATAGGCCCACAGACATAGAAAACAAACTTATGGTTACCGAAGGGGAAGGGAGGGAGGGATAAATTAGGAGCTTGGAATTAACATATACACACTACTATATATAAAATAGATGACCATCAAGGATCTACTGTATAGAACACAGAATTATACTCAGTATTTTTTAATAACCTATAAGGGAAAAGAATCTGAAGAAGATTCAAATATATATATATATATAATTGAATCACTTTGCTGTACATCTGAAACTAACACAACACTGTAAATCAACTATACTTCAATTAAAAACAAAAAAACACTCCATGATAAAATAAATGAATTTAAAAATGGGTCAAAGATCTTAATCATAGAAGATACGCAGATGGCAAATAAGCATATAAGATGCTCCACATCATATGTCATCAGTAAACGCAAATTAAAACAACAATGAGCTACCACTACATACCTATTAAAATGGCCAAATCTGGAGCACTGACATCACCAAATGCTGGCAAGGATATGAAACAAGAGGCACTCTCATACATTACTGCTGGGAATACGAAATGGTACAGCAATTTTGGAAGATAGTTTGACAGTTTCTTACAAAACTAAACATAACCTTACCATGTTTCTTGATATTTACCCAAAGGAACTGAAAATTTATATCTACAAAAAATCTGTACACAGATGTTTATAGCAGCTTTACTCATAACTGCAAAAACTTGAAAGCAACCAAGATGTCCTTCAATAGGTGACTGGATAAATAAACGGTGGTACATCCAGACAACAGAATATTATTCCACACTAAAAATAAATGATCTATCAAGAAAAGACATGGTGAACCTTAAATGCATATTTCTAAGGGAAAGAAGTCAATCTGAAAAAAATTAAATACTATATGATTCCAATTATATGACACTCTGGAAAAGGTGTAATTATGGAGGTAATAAAAAGATCAGTGGTTTCCAGGGGTGTATGGGGGAAATGATGAATAGGCAGAGCACAGAGGATTTTTAGAACAGTGAAAATATTCTGTACATACTATAATGATGGATACATGTCATTATACATTTGTCCAAACCCATGGAATGTACAACTCCAAGAATGAACCTTAGTAAACTATAAACTTGAGTGATTATCATGTGTTAATGAGGGTTCATTCTTGATTAAAAAAAAAAAACATGCACCATTCTTATGAGTGATTTTGATAATGAGGGAAGCTATGCATGTATAGGGGCAGAGAATATATGAGCAATCTCTATACCTTCATCTCAGTTTTGTTGTAAACCTAAAACTGCTCTAAAAATAGTCTTAAGAAAAAACACTGGTATAAACCAAAAAGAGAAAGAGAGACAGAGAAGCTGAAATATTAAAATCAGTGGCAAATATAAGAAGTCAAGTGAAGAATAAACAGAGAGTAGAAAGATAGGGCAATAAAAATTAAAGTGCAAATCAATAAAACAAAGATAAATACAATCAACAAAGTCAAAAGTTTGTTTTTTGAAGTACTAACAAACCAATCCTCTTGAAAGATTGATCAAGAATAAAGAAAGAGAATAAAAAGTATTATGATTAAAAACAGAAAAATCAGAGGTAAAAAACACAAGGGAAATTAATAAAACCTTTTCACAAGAAACCTTACGAATCTTTTGTTTAGCTTTTTTGAATGATTTATTAGAACCTATTCAAAAAAAGAGATTTAAAGGCCCAAATATCAATGAATAAGAATGAATGATAAATTTAACAAATGTTTTTATCAGCATCGGTGGAGATAATCCTAAGCCCTTTTTCTTATATCTATCACCATAAGAAACAATAGCTTTTCTAAAATTGAACCATGTTTGCATTCCTGAAATACATCCAAGCAGGGGATGTACTGTACTTTTTAATGCTTTAATTATTTCACAGATATTTTATTTAAGATTTTCCATCAACATTAATGAGATATGTTTGCCTGTAGTGGTTTGTTTTGGTTTTAATTCTTTTCTTGTTTTGGTAACAGGCTAATGGTATATTCACTACATACAAATGATTTATATGTTGTCATTTTTCTATGCCTCAGAATACTTTAGTCTTCTGAATATACAGATTTGAGAGAATTGTCCCAAGAAGCCATATGGGCCTTGTTTACCATTTTTTGTTAATGGTATGTAAACCTTTTCCAGAAGTTCACTGAAAATCTCTTTTCATGTGTCCTATATTCCTCACAAACCAAAAACAATAAAAAGGAATGAGGTCACTCTGACCTATTAAACCTTTACAGGAGCCTTCACAAAAGTACATGCACTATCACAGGAAGGTTAAAAAATATCAAGGCTTTCTTACCAAGGCAGAGTAAAGGACAGATGTTGACTAGTCAACCAGCTGTATCTACCACAGGATAACTGTGAATATTTTTCTCCTTTTAAACTTAATTTCTTTTATTTCAGTCAACTTCTATAGAAATTACACTCACAGCCTACTTGATATACTAACAAGCTTTCTGTAGTGTTTTTAATGTCGCATCAAAGTAAGATTTGGAAAATTACAGAAGTATGACTAAGCTAAGAGGATAAGCTAGTCTGAAAGCTCAGTTAGGGAGAGACAAGAAAATTAACCGGTGGAATATAATACATACTATGAGAGAGTTGCATTATTAGCAAAGGCTGTTAGTGAGGTAGGTGTAAAAAAACATGATGACAATAGAAAATAGAGTGAAGAGAATAGATCAAGTAAAGAACATGCGATGATGAGAGAGATTGGGCATATTTGTAGGGCATGCTTTTTAGGTTTAAGTAAAATGTTTTGTCTTTTGATTTTCTTTCTTTTTCAAGAACTGGGACTAGAAGGTGCTATTACAGATCTACTATACCTTATCAGAAATTCATGGGCTCTAAATTTAAAAATTTTTCAGATTTTTTTAAAGCTTCATACATGTTATATAGCATAATACTTTCAGTTGAGTCCAGGAGCACCTCTCAGTGAAGCACATTCATATTACTTCAGCAGAATATAAGTATATCCACATGTGTTGGGCTTTACAAAGACTATAAATGGATTCATTTCACTTCTGGTTTGGTTTTATCATCACCTGAGTTCAGGTTGGCTAAGCTAAGGTTTAGCTGCTCAAATAGTTTAGGAACAAAACCCACTTTTTAGAATGTTTGGATTTTGGTATAATGAATATAAGACTGTGGTTGCACTGTTATTATAAATGCTACAAGTAATAATATACTTCTAATATAAGCTAATATAAAATTAAGTGCTTGCTGTAAGTCAGATAATTTGTCTATAAGTAGTTGTAGCAAAACTTTACTATAGTCATCCAAAAGTGGTTCCTCTGTGTTCATAAAGATATTTTAAAATAAGTTTTCCAACCATATAAAAATACAGTGATAATGAAAATTCCTTTGGTAGAGAAAGAATTAAGTGTATTGCTCTTTTATTTCCTTTTACTGAAACTTAATAACAAAAACTTCTAACTTACATTTGAGCTACAAAAAATTGAGAATTCAGTCAGTTAACACTTGGAAATAAAAGCAAGGAGTGTGACAGGCAACATTTCTAGCTTTCATTCTCCATCAGTTGAGGGAAGAGAAGATAGCACTTAAAAATAGAATGGCTTGCTGAGGAATGCACATTTCATTGTTTCATGGAATTTAAGATTCAGTATCTTATTAATTTTGTCTGATTTTAAATCTTATATGGACCATGAATATATTATTAAATGAAATTATTTTGAATGGATTAGAAATGTATACATCATGTACTCCTTTGAAAGTCTCACACAGCTTAGACAAGGAGATGTTTTTGTTCAGGGAGTTTACATTGCCAGCATTCATTTTATCACTACAAACTTGCTTTCCAGTTTTTCAGTACCTTTAATAAATATGAAGTATTTTTAAAGTGATTTTTAAAAACCCCACTATGATAGTCAATTTTTAAAATCTTTAAAAACTTAAAAAAATTTATATACAATTTTTAAAGGTTACATTCCATTTACAATTATTACAAAATATTTGCTATATTCCCCATGTTGTATAATATATCCTTGAGCCTATCTTATACCCAATAATTTGTACCTCCCATACCCTCACCCCATATCATCCCTCCCCCCAACAAGCTATGAAATCTGAGCTTGATTTTCTTGTGCAAATATAGGTTTCAGCTACACCACATTGGGAAATGGACACAATAAATTACCCAGTCCAGAGACTTGCTGAGAATTGTAATTTCTTCAAATTAATCTAATTGTCACAAAACTTAAAAGGATTCACACTGCACATAATATACTTATAATAAAACATATAGAAAATATAATAAGTAGAAAACAATAAAATAGGAATATATATTTTAATTTTACCACTTAAGTCAAAGACTCTGAAATAAGATTTCAGGTATTAACCTAATAATTCATTCCCCTACTGGGGCTAGCATGTTTTTCTTAAGTTTAATACCACTGCTATTAAGAGGGTTATTCTCATGGTCAAATAAGTATATTAACTTTCTTGAATAGATAGATAAATAGATAGATAGGATTACCATAGTTACATTCTAAGCATCAACTGATCTCTATGTTCTTCAAATTAATATGTATTTATGCATTTATGCAGGTGCAAGTATGTAATTATATTAACGCTGTAAACTCACCATTAAAGTCATTCTTAAAGCCTGGCACGTGTATTCTTAACGCTTCTTGATTATTCAACACATGCATAATTCTATAAATAAAAAAAAAGAAAAAGAAGAAATAAGGAAAAATGGGTGAAATAATTGAATGGCACATGCTATGATGTGATAATTTAAAAACAGTGATTACCTCAGTTACTGAATTTTACTTAAAGTGCTTAACCACAGTATCAACTGGTAAAATAGGATTTGAAACATGGCTTAGGACTTACAGAGAATTTCCTGCTTCTTCCTACATTGAACTAAGGCAACCCAGTCACAAACAGAAACGTCCTATGCCTGTGCTACACAGAATGGCTGCTGCTACTGCTGTGTCTTAATCTAGAAAGGGAGGACCAAATATGATGCGAAGGAAATAAAATACTTTTTATTAATTATTCACAGAGAGGTAGGAAGTTCCTATTTTGGATACCAGGACAAGAAACTGGAAATAACCCACTGGACCATTGTTAGTTCAAAACCTTGAAAGCTTCCCAGGTGAAATTTGAAACTAGCACCCATACATGGAGGGCAAGAATAAACTGAAGAAAGAGGTGGGTCACTCCAGACTGGTAGGTGCCAGGTTTAATAAGCAAGGGAACTTACAAACAAGGCTTGTCTTTGATGGCCACAAATTGAGTAGATCTCCACACCTGCCCACCAGAACCGTAGAAGTTTATAAAAGGGCCTTAACTGGGTTTAGTCGCATATACAGTCCAGGTTGTCTCAGCAACACATTACTTTCTCAAGGCTAAATCCATGAAAATGGCTCCCACAGTGGGAAACGTGGGCAGAGCATACATTCTGAGGAGAAGGGAAATGGGTAAGGATCCTCTGTCAGGGTCTAGCTCTTGGTTCAACCAGCGGTCAGGTCCTCTGGATCACTTCCTCCAACAACCAAGTCACAGGATTATAGTAACAGGATTAGAATGTCTATGTTATCTCAAAGGTCTCTGTCTAGCTTCAACAGGAGATCATCAACATAATTTTAAGAAGTTCTGAACAAGGCTAAAGCCGTGTTCCCTAAAGGAATGCACTCTGTTAACAACCGCTCTAACACTAGTGAAGGCCCACAAGGGAAAGGCATCACAAGAGAGTAGATAGGTCCAGGATCTAGAATAAGAGTGTCTGGTTTTACAGCTAAGTTCTACCGTTTAGTAACTGTGATCATGAACTAGGTATTTTACACCTCCAGGTTTCAGTTTACTTATCTTTATAATTGGAATACTAATAGTATACTTTTTAAGGATTAAATTAATCAATACAAAAGCACGTAGATGAGTTCATGATACATAGTAATGCTAGTTGCTGGAGGTTCTGTTATTGTTACTATTTTCTCATGAATTCAACACGTATTTGCTACTTTATACTACAGCATGGAAATCTGTATGTATGTAAATATTGTATATAACTGTGCATGTATATGGACATGTGTCTAGATATTATATATATACCATCTAAAAAATATGTATATAGATGTTACATATACTAAATTTTATGATATAGTATCTTTTCTTCTGTAACAGGGAGAGAAGCAAAGTCATAAAAGAAAAATGTTGGCATTGATGGCAGAGAAATTTGGGACCAAAAAATGTTACTTAACTGTCATAAATCATGCTCACATTCCTTTTCTATAAAATATGATCCAGTTGCAAATTCACAGCTTAATTATGAAGATTACATGAGATAGCAAATCTAAAATGATTTTCTAAAGGCATGAAATAAAGTGTTTGTGTTTATTAGTTGACTACAGAAGTCTATGGAGGATTTCTCCAACCTTAAAATTTCCAAACAATACAGATAGATTAGATAGATAGATAGATAGATACATAGATAAAAATAGATGTTTCCTACCATTTACAAATGTCTGTAAAGATTATATTTTACTCCAGTGTTACACTGAAAGTTTTACTAACTCAATTTAATATAACCAATCATAATATTTTCCAATAACTAAAACAACACACTTTGTGGTGTTGCTTAATTTTTCATAAACAGTGCCTTCTTAGAAATTCTTCAATAGCAATTTTGTTTTTTGTATTAAACACTACATATGAACATGCAGGATTCAGGAAAGAGGTAACAAAGAGATTGTTATACAAGCACAATATTAACTTTTTATATCTTGACCATTATTTCCAATGCTATGTGTGGTTTCTACTTATTTGACTGCTTTAGAAATAATTCCATTTGAACTAATATAAAAACAACATATCATTTAATGTGTTAAGTGGAACTTCATGAAGAAATTGTTGGGAAGATGGTGGAAGAGTAAGACGCGAATATCACCTTCCTCCCCACAGATACACCAGAAAAACATCTACACGTGGAACAACTCCTACAGAACACCTACTGAACGCTGGCAGAAGACCTCAGACCTCCCAAAAGTCAAGAAGCTCCCCACGCACCTGGGTAGGGCAAAAGAAAAAGGAAACAACAGAGACAAAAGAATAGGGACGGGACCCGCACCAGTGGGGGGGAGCCGTGAAGGAGGAACGGTTCCCATATACTAGGAAGCCCCTTCGCGGGCAGAGGCTGCAGGCGGCATAGGGGGAAGGCTTCGGAGCCACAGAGGAGAGCACAGCAACAGGGGTGCGGAGGGCAAAGCAGAGAGATTCCCGCACAGAGGATCAGGGCCGACCAGCACTCACCAGCCCGAGAGGCTTGTCTGCTCACCCGCCGGGGCGGGTGGGGCTGGGAGCTGAGGCTTGGGCTTCGGTCGGAGCGTAGGGAGAGGACTGGGGTTGGTGGCGTGAACACAGCCTGCAGGGGGTTAGTGCGCCACAGCTAGCCGGGAGGGAGTCCGGGAAAAAGTCTGGACCTGCCGAAGAGGAAAGAGACTTTTTCTTACCTCTTTGTTTCCTGGTGCGCGAGGAGAGGGGATTAACAGCGCTGCTTAAAGGAGCTCCAGAGACGGGCGCGAGCCGCGGCTAAAAGCGTGGAAGCCAGAGACGCGCATGAGATGCTAAGGCTGCTGCTGCCGCCACCAAGAAGCCTGTATGCAAGCACAGGTCACTATCCACGCCCCCCTTCCGGGGAGCCTGTGCAGCCCGCCATGGCCAGGGTCCTGGGATCCAGGATCAACTCCTCCGGGAGAACGCACGGCTCGCCTAACGCTGGTGCAACGTCACGCCGCCTCTGACGCAGCAGGCACGCCCCGCACTCCGTGCCCCTCCCTACCCCCCCCCCGGCCTGAGTGAGCCAGAGTGCTGGAAGCAGCTGCTCCTTTAACCCTGTCCTGTCTGAGCGACGAACAGATGCCCTCCGGCGACCTACACGCAGAGGCGGGGCCAAATCCAAACCTGAGCCCCTGGGAGCTGTGCGAACAAAGAAGAGAAAGGGAAATCTCTCCCAGCAGCTTCAGGAGCATCGGATTAAAGCTCCACAATCAACTTGATGTGCCCTGTATCTGTGGAATACGTGAATAGACAACGAATCATCCCAATTAAGGAGGTGGACTTTGAGAGCAAGATTTATGATTTTTTTCCCCTTTTCCTCTTTTTGTGAGTGTGTATGTGTAAGTTTCAGTGTGAGATTTTGTCTGTATAGCTTTGCTTCCACCATTTGTCCTAGGGTTCTATCCATCCGTTTTTTTGTTTGTTTGTTTGTTTTTTCTTAATAATTATTTTTTTCACTTTAATAACTTTATATTTTATCTTACTTTATTTTATTTTATTTTCTTTATTTTTTTCCTTCCTTCCCTCCTTCCTTCCTACCTCTCTCCCTCCCTCCCACCCTCCTTTCTTTCTTTCTTTCTTTCTTCTTTTACTAATTCTTTCTTTCTACTTTTTCTCCCTTTTAGTCTGAGCCGTGTGGATGAAAGGCTCTTGGTGCTGCAGCCAGGAGTCAGTGCTCTGCCTCTGAGGTGGGAGAGCCAACTTCAGGACACTGGTCCACAAGAGACCTCCCAGCTCTACATAATATCAAATGGCGAAAATATCCCAGAGATCTCCATCTCAACACCAGCACCCAGCTTCACTCAACGACCAGAAAGCTACAGTGCTGCACATCCTATGCCAAACAACTAGCAAGACAGGAACACAACCCCACCCATTAGCAGAGAGGCTGCCTAAAATCATAATAAGTCCACAGCCACCCCAAAACACACCACCAGACGTGGAGACCTGCCCACCAGAAAGAAAAGATCTGGCCTCATCCACCAGAACACAGGCACTAGTCCCCTCCACCAGGAAGCCTACACAACCCACTGAACCAACCTTAACCACTGGGGACAGACACCAAAAATAATGGGAACTATGAACCTGCAGCCTGCAAAAAGGAGACCCCAAACACAGTAAGATAAGCAAAATGAGAAGACAGAAAAACACGGCAGATGAAGGAGCAAGATAAAAACCCAACAGACCTAACAAATGAAGAGGAAATAGGCAGTCTACCTGAAAAAGAATTCAGAATAATGATAGTAAAGATGATCCAAAATCTTGGAAATAGAATAGACCAAAAGCAAGAAACATTTAACAAGGACCTAGAAGAACTAAAGATGAAACAAAGTATGATGAACAACACAATAAATGAAAAATACTCTAGATGGGATCAAAAGCAGAATAACTGAGGCAGAAGAACGGATAAGTGACCTGGAAGATAAAATAGTGGAAATAACTACTGCAGAGCAGAATAAAGAAAAAAGAATGAAAAGAACTGAGGACAGTCTCAGAGACCTCTGGGACAACATTAAACGCACCAACATTCGAATTATAGGGGTTCCAGAAGAAGAAGAGAAAAAGAAAGGGACTGAGAAAATATTTGAAGAGATTATAGTTGAAAACTTCCCTAATATGGGAAAGGAAATAGTTAATCAAGTCCAGGAAGCACAGAGAGTCCCATACAGGATAAATCCAAGGAGAAATATGCCAAGACACATATTAATCAAACTGTCAAAAATTAAATACAAAGAAAACATATTAAAAGCAGCAAGGGAAAAACAACAAATAACACACAAGGGAATCCCCATAAGGTTAACAGCTGATCTTTCAGCAGAAACTCTGCAAGCCAGAAAGGACTGGCAGGACATATTTAAAGTGAGGAAGAAGAATCTGCAACCAAGATTACTCTACCCAGCAAGGATCTCATTCAGATTTGATGGAGAAATTAAAACCTTTACAGACAAGCAAAAGCTGAGAGAGTTTAGCACCAACAAATCAGCTTTACAACAAATGCTAAAGGAACTTCTCTAGGCAAGAAACACAAGAGAAGGAAAAGACCTACAATAACGAACCCAAAACAATTAAGAATATGGGAATAGGAACATACCTATTGATAATTACCTTAAATGTAAATGGACTAAATCCTCCCGCCAAAAGACAGATTGGTGAATGGATACAAAAACAAGAACCATATATTTGCTGTCTACAAGAGACCCACTTCAGACCTAGAGACACATACAGACTGAAAGTAAGGGGATGGAAAAAGATATTTCATGCAAATGGAAACCAAAAGAAAGCTGGAGTAGCAATTCTCATATCAGACAAAATAGACTTTAAAGACTATTAGAAGAGACAAAGAAGGACACTACATAATGATCAAGGGATCGATCCAAGAAGAAGATATAACCACTGTAAATATTTATTCACCCAACATAGGAGCACCTCAATACACAAGGCAAATACTAACACCCATAAAAGGGGAAATCGACAGTAACATATTCATAGTAGGGGACTTTAACACCCCACTTTCACCCATGGACAGATCATCCAAAATGAAAATAAATAAGGAAACACAAGCTTTAAATGATACATTAGACAAGATGGACTTAATTGATATTTATAGGACACTCAATCCAAAAACAACAGAACACACATTTTTCTCAAGTGCTCATGGAACATTCTCCAGGATAGATCATATCTTGGGTCACAAGTCAAGCCTTGGTAAATTTAAGAAAATTGAAATTGTTTCAAGTATCTTTTCCAACCACAACGCTATGAGACTAGATATCAATTACAGGAAAAGATCTGTAAAAAATACAAACACATGGAGGCTAAACAAAACACTACTTAATAACGAAGTGATCACTGAAGAAATCAAAGAGGAACTCAAAAAATACCTAGAAACAAATGACAATGGAGACACGACGACCCAAAACCTACGGGATTCAGCAGAAGCAGTTCTAAGAGGGAAGTTTATAGCAAAACGATCCTACCTTAAGAAACAGGAAACATCTCGAATAAACAACCTAAACTTGCACCTAAAGCGATTAGAGAAAGAAGAACAAAAGAACCCCAAAGTCAGCAGAAGGAAAGAAATCATAAAAATCAGATCAGAAATAAATGAAAAGGAAATGAAGGAAATGAAAGCAAACATCAATACAACTAAAAGCTGGTTCTTAGAGAATTAAACAAAATTGATAAACCATTAGTCAGACTCTTCAAGAAAAAAAGGGAGAAGACTCAAATCAATAGAATTAGAAATGAAAAAGGAGAAGTAACAACTGACACTGCAGAAATACAAAAGATCTTGAGAAATTACTACAAGCAACTCTATGCCAATAAAATGGACAACCTGGAAGAAATGGACAAATTCTTAGAAAAGCACAGCCTGCCAAGACTGAATCAGGAAGAAATAGAAAATATGAACAGACCAATCACAAGCACTGAAATTGAAACTGTGATTAAAAATCTTCCAACAAACAAAAGCCCAGAACCAGATGGCTTCACAGGTGAATTATATCAAACACTTAGAGAAGAGCTAACACCTATCCTCAAACTCTTCCAAAATATAGCAGAGGGAGGAACACTCCCAAACTCATTGTATGAGGCCATCATCACCCTGATACCAAAACCAGACAAGGATGTCACAAAGAAAGAAAACTACAGGCCAATATCACTGATGAACATAGATGCAAAAATCCTCAACAAAATACTAGCAAACAGAATCCAACAGCACATTAAACGGATCATACATCATGACCAAGTGGGGTTTATTCCAGGAATGCAAGGATTCTTCAATATACGCAAATCAATCAATGTGATACACCATATTAACAAGTTGAAGGAGAAAAACCATATGATCATCTCAATAGATGCAGAGAAAGCTTTCAACAAAATTCAACACCCATTTATGATAACCCTCCAGAAAATAGGCATAGAGGGAACTTTCCTCAACATAATAAAGGCCATATATGACAAACCCACAGCCAACATTGTCCTCAATGGTGAAAAACTGAAAGCATTTCCAGTAAGATCAGGAACAAGACAAGGTTGCCCATTCTCACCACTATTATTCAACATAGCTTTGGAAGTTTTAGCCACAGCAATCAGAGAAGAAAAGGAAATAAAAGGAATCCAAATCGGAAAAGAAGTAAAGCTGTCACTGTTTGCAGATGACATGATACTATACATAATCCTAAAGATGCTACCAGAAAACTACTAGAGCTAATCAATGAATTCTGTAAAGCAGCAGGATAGAAAATTAATGCACAGAAATCTCTTGCATTCCTATACACTAATGATGAAAAATCTGAAAGTGAAATCAAGAAAACACTCCCATTTATCACTGCAACAAAAAGAATAAAATATCTAGGAATAAACCTACCTAAGGAGACAAACGACCTGTATGCAGAAAATTATAAGACACTGATGAAAGAAATTAAAGATGATACAAATGGATGCAGAGATATACCATGTTCTTGGATTGGAAGAATCAACATTGTGAAAATGACTCTACTACCCAAAGCAATCTACAGATTCAATGCAATCCCTATCAAACTACCACTGGCATTTTTCACAGAACTAGAACAAAAAATTTCACAATTTGTATGGAAACACAAAAGACCCCGAATAGCCAAAGCAATCTTGAGAACAAAAAACGGAGCTGGAGGAATCACACTCCCTGACTTCAGACTATACTACAAAGCTACAGTAATCAAGACAGTATGGCACTGGCACAAAAACAGAAATATAGATCAATGGAATAGGATAGAAAGCCCGGAGATAAACCCATGCACATATGGTCACCTTATCTTTGATAAAGGAGGCAGGAATGTACAATGGAGAAAGCACAGCCTCTTCAATAAGTGGTGCTGGGGTAACTGGACAGGTACATGTAAAAGTATGAGATTAGATCACTCCCTAACACCATGCACAAAAATACGCTCAAAATGGACTAAAGACCTAAATGTAAGGCCAGAAACTATCAAACTCTTAGAGGAAAACATAGGCAGAACACTCTGTGACATAAATCACAACAAGATCCTTTTTGACCCACCTCCTAGAGAAATGGAAATAAAAACAAAAGTAAACAAATGGGACCTAATGAAACTTCAAAGCTTTTTCACAGCAAAGGAAACTATAAACAAGGCCAAAAGACAACCCTCGGAATGGGAGAAAATATTTGCACATGAAGCAACTGACAAAGGATTAATCTCCAAAATTTATAAGCAGCTCTTTCAGCTCAATAACAAAAAAACAAACAACCCAATCCAAAAATGGGCAGAAGACCTAAATAGACATTTCTCCAAAGAAGATATGCAGACTGCCAACAAACAAATGAAAGAATGCTCAACATCATTAATCATTAGAGAAATGCAAATCAAAACTACAATGAGATATCATCTCACACAAGTCAGAATGGCCATCATCAAAATATCTAGAAACAGTAAATGCTGGAGAGGGTGTGGAGAAAAGGGAACCCTCTTGCACTGTTGGTGGGAATGTAAATTGTTACAGCCACTGTGGAGAACAGTATGGAGGTTCCTTAAAAAACTACAAATAGAACTACCATATGACCCAGCAATCCCACTACTGGGCATATACCCTGAGAAAACCATAATTCAAAAAGAGTCATGTACCAAAATGTTCATTGCAGCTCTATTTACAATAGCCCGGAGATGGAAACAACCTAAGTGTCCATCATCGGATGAATGGATAAAGAAGATGTGGCACATATATACAGTGGACTATTACTCAGCCATAAAAAGAAATGAAATTGAGCTATTTGTAATGAGATGGATAGACCTAGAGTCTGTCATATATAGTGAAGTAAGTCAGAACGAGAAAGACAAATACCGTATGCTAATAGATATATATGGAATTTAAGAAAAAAAAATGTCATGAAGAACCTAGGGGTAAGACAGGAATAAAGACACAGACCTACTAGAGAATGGACTTGAGGATATGGAGGGGGGAAGGGTAAGCTGTGACAAAGCAAGAGAGAGGCATGGACATATATACACTACCAAACGTAAGGTAGATAGCTAGTGGGAAGCAGCCGCATAGCACAGGGAGATCAGCTTGGTGCTTTGTGACCTCCTGGAGGGGTGGGATATGGAGGGTGGGAGGGAGGGAGACACAAGAGGGAAGAGATATGGGAACATATGTATATGTATAACTGATACACTTTGTTATAAAGCAGAAACTAACACAGCATTATAAAGCAAGTATACTCAAATAAAGATGTAAAAAATAAATAAATAAAATAAAAAATAAAAAGCATGCATTATCACTAGAAAAAAAAAGAAATGGTTGATGTCAATCCCAATTTAGTTCAGAAACATGGTTATTAAGTAATTTCATATAATGTGTACTTAATTGTGTTTACAATCTTGTGTGATCTTTGAACACTTTGAGACCCCAGAAGACTAAGGAAATAAGCTGGGACAAATTTCTGAAAATAAAAAATTGAATACATCGAAGAAAAATTTAAATTTAAGGGACACTTTAGTGAGTTTCATTGGACTTTGAACGTATTTTTCCACAAACTTTAAAACTTTCTTAAATTAATATTTTATGTGCTATAGATGAACGTATATTTCCACAAACTGTAAAACTTTCTTAAGTTAATACTTTATGTGCTATAGAGTAATTTTATACTATATTTTATGCAAAAACATGCAATTAAATTGAATTTAATGGCTTAAAAACGAAAATTCCAAATGATTTTTCTGAAGATTTTTCACTTTTAAAATTCACCAATAGGGTTTCCCTGGTTGTGCAGTGGTTGAGAGTCCGCCTGACGATGCAGGGGACACGGGTTCGTGCCCTGGTCCGGGAAGATCCCACATGCCGCGGAGCAGCTGGGTCCGTGAGCCATGGCCGCTGAGCCTGCGCGTCCGGAGCCTGTGCTCCGTAACGGGAGAGGCCACAGCAGTGAGAGGCCTGCGTATCGCAAAAAAAAATAAAATAAAATAAAAATAAAATTCACCAATAAGTTTTTTGCTAATTGTGCCGTTTCTGAGAATTTTAGGAGTTCTTGACATTAGATCTCTATTACTTTCTACATCTCACACAAATATATTCTTATTAATATAAAAATAACATATCTCATGCCTCTATTACTTGCTGTACTTTATGTCCTAGGCAGTTTGTTTCCTCTTGTTTTTGGCTGAATTTATTTTAAATACATTCCAAAGAAAATGAAGATTTAAGTGGGAGATTATGTAAAAGGAGAGAAAGAAAGGCAGTGGGCTAGAATAGTTTGTTTTATTTGTACTATTCTTTGTAGTAATATATTTAATCTTTTTTAATCCACTTGAAATGATACAAACTATGACATGACAGCAAAGAACAAGCACTCCTTTCTAAAACATGAACCACCGAATCAGTCTGCCCTAGAACATGTTTGGTGGAAATTCCTGTTTGTGGGTACTGAGGGAAATTTTCACTGTGATTAGTTTACTCATGTGCTGAGTACTGTAATGAAAATGTTGCAACTGTTGCTGTGGCTTTTGCTGCTACTTCCTGGACACTGTTAACAATGGTTTTCTGGTATCATTCATTATTATAGAACTTTTAACAGCACATGTTTTCCTTCCCAAGAAAGCATATTTTTGATGTTGCAGGTATACAAACATACAGCTGTTTCTAAGTTTGACTGTATAGAGGAATCTTGACTGTGCCACTTTATGTAACCTTGGGTAAATTATGTAATGCCTCTAAGTTTTATTGTCTTTATTTATAAAATGAGATATCAAAAACTCAGTTTTTGAAATTATTGAAAAAGAAAATGCTTTCTAAACTCTTAGTATACATCTTGTCACATAGGATGTACTCTCTCTATTCCACCTGAAGTATACTACTGATCAGATTCTAGTCTACAATATTTTAGCTCCACTGAAGAATGACAGCCACAATCATGAATTATACTATGGGTTATAAAAAGATAATATATAAACTCCTCACTCAAAAATTGTTCCTCAGCAATAGTTATCTTTGGTGCAAGTACTTAAATAACACTTTTCCGTGTCAGTTGTAACCCTCGTTAAGGTTCTGTGTCAAGTACTGAAAACTGCAATGATAAAAGCGTAATTCCTATTACTCTGTGAATTTATATTTTAAAATTGTTTTTAACCCTGAATAATCTGAGTTGTACACCCCCCAAATATATGGTTCAATATGAAAATTTTTGTTTACCCTCCTCAAATTCACATTTTTAGCTTTGGCTTTATAAAATCTAGACAAAGGAAAGCACTGTCAATAGTAGGTTATAAAATTATTTTACTTAGATCAAACAGGACCATAAGGCACTAGACAAATTATATTTGGGAATAAAGCAATTCAGACTGACTATACTTTAGTGCTCTGAAATCTCAACACTTTTTCTTGGGACTAATGTAAGATTTCTTTTTCATTATTTGATTTTGATTCGGTTTGTATGTTCCCAGTTCTCTCAAGTGCTGGTCTTAAAAGCTGAGGTGCCCGATGAAGGATAGAAGCTCTAGGTTTTGATTTTACTAGGCTCAGGGTGGGGTTTATGGAAAAACTGTGGCTCAGCCGTTCCTATCCGCTTCATTGTCATTTGCCCTGTGAAGGGGTCACGCTGCCAGATTTTAGGCTTTAGTCAGAGGAAATTGTTCCACATACTGTATAGCTGTAGATCCAGAGTGTCTGTGGGAAAAGGTGAGTTTAGGATCTTTCTGTCACCATCTTGAGCCAGAATCCTGTATGTTCCCAGTTCTAATACAAATTCCTACATGGTCTAGGATCAGCTGATTATACAGATAGTATCTGCTGTTGAAAGTGCTGACAACTTTCAAGTCTTCTTCCCTCCTTTTAAACTCACCCTGGAGACTAGAAGCCTAGTTATTTCACCAGTAGGAGAAAAACCTTCTTTTTGTAGGTTTGGAGCTGATTATATACAAGTATTTCAGAATTTTAAGTAGACTTTCTGTTGCAAATGAGGTCCAGGTTGTAAAGACAGTTATCAGACAACATATGGCAAATTCAGTTTTTCTTTCTTGTACTTGAAATTTATTCTTGCTATGATATCACTGCTACTCAAAAGCCTCTGCTTCTAAACACTCACTATGCCCACTTCTTAGTCAGCATGTCTCCATGATGTCTTTTCTCTGTTCATCAATATTAGTAACAGCTCTTACAAAATGGGGGGGGAAAGCTTATCATTTTTTAGACATATATACTTAAAAACTTACCACATTTATTTCACTAATGTTGATTAAACTTTAGGTCATAAATTACTAATGGGTTAAAATTTTTCATTTAACATAAATTTTATACCAGCCCCTACATCTTACTAAACTACTAGAAACAATATTTTCCATGGATATCTGCATTCTAGCTTATTTTCAAAATATTTCATCCTGTAGAAAACTTTCAAAGGGAAGTTCATTTTTCTTGTTAATAATTTGTTATATGGCTATCTGGACTTTGGGTGGTTAGTCAGTTTTCTGAAAACACTTTATCGAGAAGGTACTAGCACCATAAAATTTAAATTTATTATTCATTGCTTGAGAGCTTTCACCTATTTAGAAATGAGCCCATAGGACCTCTCCTCATAAGAAGGATAATGAATAAGTAGAAACTTTTTATTCTATAATTTTTAGCATATTACTTTAAAGATTGTTTCTATAGAGATTTCATGATTCCAGTGTATAATATTCAAAGTGAGTGAAGCATAGATGAATATCCATAACCTAGGCTTAAGTTCTCAATCAGTATATCAAGTTTATTTTTTAAAAATGTTCTGTAGTGAATATGCATACTGTTACACTGATACATATCCACTAGAACAATGAGGTAAGTAGCATATTACTTATGGCTCTAAGTGAGAAATTTGGTTCAGAATCCAGTTTGCACTCAAAAAAAGATCTTATGGTTACAGCTACATGTAAGCATCCAGGGCAAGAGTTCTATTCAAATGGTAAGAGAATGTTTAGGGTAGACGAAAGGAAGATGGCGATTAATACAGATGCTTTTATAAGTAATGTACAACATTAAATTACTGTATTATTGATAGATTTTCATTATTCCTCATTTATATAGTGTGTTAAAATATTTAATTTTCTCTCATGTGTTATCAAAAATTTGGTAATCAGCAACAAGGACCTACTGTATAACACAGGGAACTCTGCTCAACATTCTGTAATAACCTAAATGGGAAAAGAATTTGAGAAAGAATAGATACATGTATGTGTATAACTGAATCACTCTGCTGTATACCCAAAACTAACACAACATTGTTAATCAACTATGCTGCATTATAAAATAAAAGGTTTTTAAAAATTTAAATAGTATACAAAAAAATTTTGGTGATCAGTAGTATAACAGAAGCATGCAAAAGGTTGAAAACCTTTATCCTAAAGGTGCATGTGAGAAGAATTTTTCACATGTGTGTTTATTGGACTTCTCTGAAATAATAATAAGTGTGCATTTCTAAGTGTAATTTCGAGGTTCCACAGGACTTATTATAAGAAAACTATAAAGTGGTTTTGGGGTTATTTAGTTTTACTTGCTTGTTACTATGCTGTGAAACAAGACAAAAAATATTTTAAACACATGTACCAAGTTGCTATTGTTATTTGAATTTAATAGTAACAATCAATATTTTTAAACAATGTATTTTAATTAACATATATTACATATTAGTCATAATGTTGTCATTTTCACCCATCTACTCTATCCCCCAAATTCACCCCACAGCAATTATAATCAAATTGATTTTAATATAGGAACACTCATTCTCCAACTGAATATGTCTTTGTTTTTAACATTTCAGATATTTATATGCATGTATTAATAAGCAAAAATATAGTATCACAAACTGATGGGAGAAATTCATTATGATGTTATTTTTTTACTGGAATATAAATTTATAATAATGGGAAAACTGCAGATAACTTTACATAATTTATTAACATTTTAGTTCATTTCTTAGTTTTCTTAAAATATAAATGACTTCAAACTTAAAGTTTCATCTAGCCAGAAAAATCACGTATGGTTTGAAAAGAAGAACCTTCACCTACATATTTTGTCTATGTATTTTCTTATTGTAAATTATTTAGTACATACCTACATAAAATTTGGTAGCCCATAAATTCTGTTGATGATGATGTTTACTCTCACAGGAATTATTATTGTAATTGGTACCTTCTTATATGCATACTTCATCTTAGAAATTCAAAGGTGATTACTATTTTGGAATCATTTAAAGTTTCTCAATTTAGTGTTGGTCATTGAAAATCACATGTTATTTTGAACTGAACATATAGAAAACAATGCCAAATTCTAATCATGGGTTTAGGTAGAGTATGCCTTAGGTACTGCTGCTTCTATTAGAAATGTCTTAACATATATATCATTAGCATATCAAGATGGATAGTAGTTTGCTACAACTCAAAATTATTATCTATTTTGCTAAGTTTATGAATGGAATATTTTTGTAAGGAACTATATCTAAAGGATGACATAATAATTAGGATTTGTATAGCACCTCTAAGTGTTTCATAATACATTTCTATTTTCTTCTTTGATATTTTCATTAACATTAAAAATCAGGACTTAATTTTAATTCATTATTTAGAGGAGAAAACAAATAATAAAAGGGCAATATAAAACAGAGGAACACTGGTAAGACTGTAGTTGTGGAAATCACAGAAATGCACTCTGCAGGTCTCCCTTCAAGAGAAACTTGCTGCAAGGAATATAGAGAACCAACAGCCTTCGCCTGCTCCACCTGCTGGGTTTCACTACCTCCTTGTCTCAGGCCAAGGCCATGCTCCCTGGGTGCTCCCATCTAGTGACTGAGCCTGGTGGGATTCCTAGAGCTGAGCCATCCCGGCCTAACATGGGACTATTCTAATAGGTAATCTTTGTTCTGGGACTCCCTGTTGGCCTGGCTAAGACTTTCTCCTGGCTGCACTGCAGTCTAAGGCTCTTCCTACTCAATGCTCCTTCCTTCTTCTCTTGAACAAATGTCAGACCAACATTGAAGTCTGCACGTTCTCTCTGCCTACTTCTGCTCTTCCCCTTCTCTATCTACACAGGAATTTTCCCAAATAAATCTCCTGTAAGCCTAGCCCTGTGCTTATATCTACAACATGGAGGGCCTGAGATGATACTGTGGCTAATTACCTTCATGGATAGTAGAGATAGATTTACACTGGTAGGACTAGAAGTAATTGAGAAATGTCCAGCTAAAATATTAAATCCTATTACATAAATAGAGTATAAGAGTTCTGCTTCTAGGAATGATAAAGAAACATATTGCATACTAACATAATTACAGGGACAACTAGAAAAGTTTGACAAAATTTGAAGGAAAAAATCTGTTTGAAGAATCAGAAAACCATTAAAGTATTAAGAATTTTTAAGACCAGACCTAGAGAGAAAAGAACAATGAGATAAGCACAACACTCTAAGTATTTTTACAATAGAAGCATTTCAGAAAGTAGCAATGGACCAAAGGTTGGGATATAATCACACAAATAAACTATTTACTTTCAAGCTAAATACTGTTTATAAAAAGCTCAAAGAACAGTTTTTGTATTTCAGTGTGTAATAATTATGTGAATTTGAGCAAGCTATTAACCTCAATTTTCTCACTGTGAAGTGGGTGAAATACTAACATACTACCTAAGTCTATTACGATAATTTTTGAGATAATATTTCTAGTGCTCTAAGAAGACAGTCCAATACATATTAAGCACCAAGATTTTGTTAAAGATCTAAAATGAGTGAAATTCACACACACACGTGTATATTCACACACATTCCCTAGATGACACTATTTTATTTAAAGCTGTCATTATTTTCACAAAAAGGTTCTTCTCTCAAATAACTTTTGAGGTTCACTAATAAAAATTCATCAATATTTATTCTTGGGTAGAAAGTACACAATGTAGATACTCTCATAATATTCTGTGGTATATATTTAGAAACAATTTTTTTCAAAACTGATAACGAAATATAATCTCTGAAGTAGTGCATCAGAAATTTTAATTAGTGGTATGCCATAAAAACAAACATTTCAAGTGGTTGCTTATTACTCTGTACGTTAGAATATGCATTTTTGTGATGCAAATTTAGTATAATGTGATCAATTACTTATGTAACTTGACTTGATTATACTAAACACTATTGTTGTTATTCAGTTTGGAGCTATCTTCTGAAAAACCTACTATAATTTGGAAAAAATGCTGTGTCTTACTTCATAGGCATATTATGTGAGTGTGGCTTTGCATATTTTTAACCATAGGAATGGGTGAAAAACTTCTGTATTGTGTAAATGTCTTTTTTCTACTGAAACAATTTATAATATTGCTTTGACAATGTATTTTTTTTAAAGAATGCACCTATCTAATTGTATTGGAACAAAAGGTATATAGTATTTTTCAGTTTTAAAACGTCATAAAATATTCATTATTTCTTGCAATTATCCTATTAAGTCAGCATTAATATTTCATTATGCAAATGATGCATAAAGAAATTAAATACTATAAATGAATCAAAAAAGTATGAATAATTAAACAAAGTGAATGATTGTAGTGTTTTTTTTTTTAACATCTTTATCGGAGTATAATTACTGTACAATGTTGTGTTAGTTTCTGCTGTATAACAAAGTGAATCAGCTATATGTATACATATATCCCCATATCCCCTCCCTCTTTCGTCTCCCTCCCACCCTCCCTATCCCACCCCTCTAGATGGTCACAAAGCACATGGGGAGGGGGAAGGGTAAGCTGGGACGAAGTGAGAGAATGGCATGGACATATATACACTACTAAATGTAAAATAGATAGCTAGTGGGAAGCAGCTGCATCACACAAGGAGATCACCTCGGTGCGTTGTAGTGTTTATTCTGTGGTCTACCATTCTAAAGTTTCACTGTGTCCTGAATAATGATGTTGGACTGTAGTAAACCTTTTCCTCACATAAAAAAAGTAATGATTTATGACATTATTAATTGTCTAAATGCCATCTGGACAGATGCGCCATTTCATTCTGAAATTAATTTTCAAAAAGTATACAGGCATTTCATAAATCATAATTTATTTCTATCTTCATACCATATTTGGTCAGCTGGCTATTATTTGCTAGCCTGTTGGCACTGATAATTTGGATCAGTTTGTATTTCAAATCACTCAGGAACTTAATAGCTTATAAATGTTTACACTGGGACCGAAATGGAGAAGAAAACAATTTTTGAAGGAAAACATCAGTTTGTACACCAGTCCTGGACAACACCGAGTAATGTTGGCTTCACTTTTTATTACTGGTTTCAATCTCTCTATAGTTGAAGCCAATTCCTCATACAGCCTCCCTTTCCATAACAACCTACTCTTTGCAAAATAATATCTTTGATATCATGTATCTTTGTGGAAGAAATCAAAACTATTCAGATATAAAATTTCTCATAGATTGCTAAAATTTACTCAGTTCTCCCTGTTTCTATGCCCTCAGATAGTTGCCGACTATACTGACTCTGAAACCAGTCATGCAAATTAGTTTGGTTAATAGTAGTGGCAAATGTGGCAGAGCAGAAAGTTGAAAATTGCTTCTACATTGGGATTTTCCCTTTCTTGGTGCTACTGAAATATGCCACCCTATTTGTAAGAAAAAGAAAAAAGTCTAGGGTAGCCTGTTGCCTGACGAAAAACAATGATCACATCACCCCTGTAACCACTACTAATATGTACTCCAATTGCCAGGCTTAAGAATGAGGCCACCCTAGATCAACCAGGCCTAGATGACCTGCCAACTGACCATAGATGTCTAGACAAGACCAGTTGAGGTCAGCAGAGCATAGCCTACATAAGCAGAACTATCTAATCAATACGGAGATTTGTAGGAAATAATAAATGGTGGTTGTTTAAGAAACTAGATTTTGGAGTAATTTGTTATGCAGTTAAAGCTAACTAATACAACATAGTTTGTACAGTGAGTCATAAAAAAACTCTCACTCATTGGGACTTTTTTCAAATTCTCAAAGCAAATGTTTGCTAATAAATGTTTTAAATAGCAGCACCTAAGGTCTTTTTTTTATTGTGGGGTATGAGGTGGGTAGGTAAGGAAATGCATTGGAACTCCATGTAGAGTCTTATGCTCAGAACTGTGGAAGCCAGAGGGAAATTTTATCTTGTTTTTAATGAACAGCAATGGTTAGTATAATAAAAACACGCAATACACTAAGTATTTTTAATATTAAAATCAAATGTGTTTATTTATATGTATTTTTATTCCTTTAGATTGTAAGTGAATTTTAGATTTGCTGCAATTTTTATCTAATTTAAAATCTTTCTTCAACTTCTATGTCTGATTATTTTATTTCATATTCAGTGCTACTAGAAAATAGAATATCATAAAAAGAGAAACAGCAGATTTTCCTTTTATTAAGTAGATAATAAGTAACTACTAGTAAATTTTCCAACCATCAGAGTTTTCTGTCACTCTTCCTGGGTCTGAGGGGATAGTAGAAGCCATTCACTGGAAAAGTTTAATGTGGTTTATTGGCAGAAAGTTGCTCCTCTTTTTTATTTATATTATGTGATAAATTTATCAGTTTATTTTCTAATAGCAAGGAAAGAAATAAAGCCATACTTAATGATTAGCACACAATCACAAAAAACAGAGAGAGTATTAGTGGATTTAAGAAGTCAAATTTGGTGAGGGAGAGGATGAAAACTGTAATGTAAATTGGTTTCTCAGCCAAGTATACAACCTAAGAATATGTATCAAACATGAGCATAGTACTGTATTATCAAGTCTTATTCCTAAGAGTTCAAAAGGGTAAAGTTTTTTAAAATATATATAATTATTATAGTGTTTTCATTGCAAATTTTGTCCTTTATTTTGTAGCCACAGAGGCAACACATGCCAGAACACAAAAAAAGGAAAGTGATAAACTCACGTCTCACTAGTTAGGATGGCTATTATTATAAACAAAATAAAACCGAAAAAAAATAAACAAATGTTGGCAAGGATGTGGGGAAATTGAGAAATTTGGGCCACTTCTAAACTGTTGGGAGGAATGTAAAATGGTGCAGCCACTGTGGAAACAGTATGGAGGTTCACCAAGAAATTAAAGATAGAACTACCATATGATCCAACAAATTCACTTCTGGGTTTATACCCAAAAGAATTAAAATTAGGATCTTGAAGAGTTATCTGCTCTTTCATGGTGTTCATTGAAGTACTATTCACAATAGCCAAATTAGGGAAACAACCTAAATAGCCATCAAAACAAATGGATAAAGAAAATGTAGTATATAAATACAATGGAATATTATCCAGATTTTAAAAAGAAGAATATTGTCATTTGTGACAATATGGATGAAACTTGAGAACATCATGCTGAGTAAAATAAGGCAGTCGAAGAAAAGACAAATACTGCCTGATTCCACTTACATGAGATACCTAAAACAGTCAAACTCATAGAATAAAAAGTAGAGAATAGAATGGTGGCTACCAGGCGTTTGTCGTCAGGAGAAATGGGTAGTTATTCAATTGGTATGAAGTTTCAGTTATGCAAGATGAATTAGTTCTAGAGATTTGCTCTACAGCATACTACATATAGTTAACAATACTGTATTGTGCACTTAAAAACTTAAGAGGCTAAATCTCATGTTAAGTATACTTACCCCCCCCAAAAAAAAGGACACGAGAAAACTCTTAGAGGTGATGGATATATCTAATACCTTGATTGTGATGATTGTTTCATGGGTGTATGCATATGTACAAACTCATCAAATTGTATATATTTAAAAAGTGCAGCTTTTTTATATCAATTTTACCTCAATACAGTTTTTTTTTAATTGAAGTATAGTTGATTTACAATATTGTGTTAGTACCGGGTGTACAGCAAAGTGATTTGGTTATACATACATATGTATACATCTATATTCCTTTTTTTTATTATTTTCCATTATAGCTTATTACAAGTTATTAAATATAGTTCCCTGTACTATAAGTAAATCCTTGTTTATCTGTTTTATATATGGTAATATAGTTGTTTTTAAAAAAGGAAAAATCCCTATAAATAAAATTACACATTTTCCAAAATTTTCTTTCATATATTGTTGAGATTCTACCCTTAAAACATAATCACCCTATAAGGTCAATAAAATGGCTATACGGGAAAAATTAATAATGACTTTAGAATCCAAAAGTCTTTAAAATCATGTATGATTCCAAAACAATAACTTATTTTTCAACAGAATCATCTAATAATCATCCATTCGATGATTTATACTAAAATTAATATTAGTTATAAATTGTTAGGATACCTCATTTAAAGCCAGAAATATATTTCATTTATAAAACAATTGAGATATAAAATGAAATAAAGCTGACATTTAAATTGGTCCTTGATGGTACAGTAACAAATATATATGAGCAAAATATATAGTGCATATGGAAAAAATTATTTAGAAATTACTTTAATCCAAGTAATCAAATATGTTACTACTTGTCTTAAACTCTCATGTGGCTCATTCCCTCTTTTCACGTATCTTTTAGCTGCATCTGTTTTACAGTTCTACCATTATAATGCAATTATTTTGCTAATGTTTGTCTTCTCACTGTAACATCCTTGAAGATCAGATCTATTTCTTCTTTATCTTTTTATTCCTAGTATCTGGCACAGGTGCTCATAATCAATTGATGATTTAAAAACGATTGCTCAGGGACTTCCCTGCTGGTACAGTGGTAAAGAATCTGCCTTCCAATGCAGAGGATGCAGGTTCAGAGGATGCAGGTTTGATCCCTGGTGGGGGAACTAAGATCCGACATGCCACGGGGCAACTAAGCCCACGCACCGCAACTACTGAGCTCACGAGCCTCAACAAGAGAGCCCACGTGCCACAAACTACAGAGTCCATGCACTCTGGAGCCCACGTGCCACAACTGCAGAGTCCATGTACCCTGGAGCCCATTCACCACAACTAGAGAGAGAAAACCCGCACGCCACAACTAGAGAGAAGCCCGCCCTGCATACTGCAACTAAAGAACCTGCATACTGCAACTAAGACTCGACGCAGCCCAAAAAATAAAGAAAATAAATATTAAAAAAAATGATTGATCAATGAATTAATGTTGCCCTGTCAGTTTTCTCATATTTAATAAAAATATATATTCTGCTATAAATCCACATTAATGCCATAACATGTTTCTTAGAGGCTTCCATCTCTATCTGAGAGCCTCCATTTAGTTTAAATTCCTCTGTGTAAGGCAAGAGGTGAGGATCTAGTCGAAGGGACCAATAAAAGAAATGGAAAGGCAGTCCAAGTATAGAATTAAATAAAAGCACCAGGATACTGTCATATAAATAGTAAGGGGAGAAAAATCTAAAAACTTGGATTTTTATGGGCCTGTGGATTGCATGGTATATACAGCAAAGTAAGCAGAATTTCATGCTGAGTGCTTTTATTCTGACTCTTAACTAACACTAAAACGTAGTTGATGGAAGAATTAATATTTTAGATAAACTAATGTAATGTAATTAGCATGTAGACTTTACCTAAATAACTGTAGTGTTACTACATCTATTCTAAAATAATTCCAATTCAAAATTCTCAAAAACCTAATACTAGCCATGTGAAATTCTCATGAATCATCAGTGAAGATTCATGAAATAGTCACTGACTTAAGTTTATAAGCATTCATTAAAATTCACAGATTAGTGTGCTTATGGACAATCTATCAAATCTAGGAACACAAAAGGCCACATTTTAAGAACACGTGGGTTCATGTGCCCTATTTGAAAAGTGAATTTTTATGACTTTTACAGCCTTAGCCATCTAACATAAATATATTCTTACTATGTTATATTTCTGAATCTTTGAGAATAATCTGGATGGTATTTATTTGTGCCAAATAATATATAATTTGATGAAAGAAAATGACATTTAGGTCACTTCCATTTTGTAGAATTACTCAGTTCACACACACTAAGACAATGTATTTAAGGAGGTTTTGATGAAAGGGATATATGTTAAAGTGAAAAATAAGAAAGAAATGAGTAGTATTTGGGCCAAGAAAAAAATCTTAGGGTTTTTTGTTGTTGTTATTGTTTAATTTGCTTTTATTTGTGTATCTAGTGATGACTCTTTATTGCTAATTACTCCCCTAGTTATATGCATTATTGCTCCCCTTCACATTGTGCTTTCTTCTCCTGCACTAGGAAAACGCATTTAGAACCTTTTAACATTTCTTTCTCCAGTTTCACATATTAGAATGAACCAACACCACACAAAATATCAAATCTTTTATCATTGCTCCTAGTTTATATTTAATCACATAAATGTAATGTCCTTTTGAAATTTATTAGCAGGATAATCTAATTTATTGTTTAACAAAACACACAAATAAATTCAGCTCAATTGAATGAATATTTATGGAGGACCTACCCTGGGTCAAGCATTGTATCAAGTTGTGAGTATACAAAACTTCTCTCATGTTTTTGGAACTAGATTGTTTAGTGGGGAAAATAGAGTGCTTCTTCCTTCAGAATAGACTGAGCAAAAAGACTTCTTATTGCCCCAAGTCTCCCCACAAGAATAAAGAAGGAGAGGAACAGTGTACTCTGATATTGACTTCAGTTAAAATACCCTGAACCATCAGTGCAGGGCTACTTAGGTTAGAGGTAAAAGCCACTATCATTTCTGAAATTTCACATGTGCATTACAATGTACACATCCTACGCTTAATGTCCTTTCAGCTGGAAACAACTCTTTCCCTGTCAAAATGCTTCAAAAAGATTCACTGTTTACTTTTCAGGGAAGACTGAAGCTTGACCTTGGGCTATCAGTTCCTAGCCAGTTCTGCTGTAAGGATCACAAAATACGTGCCTCTGCCGTATCCAGGTTCCAAGGTCTAATATATATAACCTGCTTTTCGATCTCTATTATGGGAAAAAACCAAAACAAACCCCCAAACAGAAAATTCATATTTCATTATAAGGGACAAGTGGAAGTATGGAAAAGAGACCAGTAGCATTGATGAGTCTGCATGTCAGGGACATATTTTTTCTTCTACTCAAAGAAAATATAATTAGAAATTAACTCATCAATCACACAACCTAGTTTAGGGGTACCATAGGTATGCAACTTTATGGAATTCCAAAGAGAACAATTTATAGAATTCTCTTCTGTTTAAAATTTTCAAATAGATGTTCAATTATATTTTCAAGTGCTTCTCATGTTCTTTGCATCAGAAATGAATATTTTAATTTCATATTAATTTTTCTTTATAAAATCAACCATATGTTCCCACCAAACAGTTTTAAAAATAGGAGAACTGGAAGATTAAGAGAGAAGACAGAAAGAATCTCAACATATTTTGGTTATTATTCATTTTTACATATCTGTATGCTTCTAAAAGGAATATTTTGAAAATATTAAGCTGATTTTTCATTCTCTCTAAATATTTCATTGTTGCTTCCCAAATATTTGCTAATTCCACACTAAGATTATCAAAAAACTACCTTTTTTTTAAAGAAATAAATGGGTGTTATAAATTCTGTCACTTGCTGAATGTATATCTATGATGAAGTTAGAAGGTTTCCCATAGAATCATATCACATAGGGAAGAATTAAGGATATGAGTGTGATAGTCAATTTTATGTGTTAACTTAGCTAGGCCAAGGTGCCCAGATATTTGGCCAAACATTATTCTGGATGTTTCTGTGAAGGTGTTTTTGGATGATATTAAGATTTAAATCAGTAGATTCTGAGCAAAGCATCAGTTGAAGGCCTTAATGAAACAAAGACTGAAATCTTCCAGAGCAAGAAAGAATTCTGCCAGCCGACTGCTTTTGGACTTGAACTGCAGCTCTTCCCTAGGTCTCCAGCCCACCCACCTACCCTGTAAGTTTGGAATTATACTTCCACAATTGTGTGAGCCAGTTCCTTAAAAGAAACATCTCTCTATATATGTATACACACATTCTATTAGTTCTGTTTCTCTGGAGAACCCTGCCTAATACAATGAGTAAGGGATATTCTCAATCTGTAAGAAAGAAATCTTTCTAAGACCTATGTAGTTGATGCCAGGGAGATACCTCAGGAAGAGAGAGAAAAGAAGACAAGATATGAGATTCAGTTAGCCTGGATTTCCCCACAGTTGAAGTCAAACACCAGGAAATAGGAGTTGTAGAGTAACCTTGTTACATGCGGGGAATCCTGCTTCCTAGGGCAAAAGAGAAGAAATCGTGTATGTACAGTGCCCTATCCAACATGGTGTTGGGAAGTATATTAGCAATGTCTGGAGGGGAGGTGGGGTTGCTTGCCCAACAGCAAGAATAGGTCTGGAAGAGGCCTGGGAAAATTAAAAGGGAGACTAAAGATGCTTGAGGCTAAGCAGAGCTCATGATCATCAGCAACAAATACAACTATTCTCCTGAAAGAACAGATAGATAGGTGGTCATCAATACAAAACAATCAGGTCAACGGCCCATGCCAGTCACATGCCAACAAAGAGTTGCAGAAACTTGAAGACAGGCCATGGATCTATAAATATTCCCTGTACCTTGCCCACACATCTACTCCCTGCCCTCCTACAGCCACTAGTGCCAGTTTCTTATACATCCTCCTAGAATTATTTTAAGTTTGAATAGGTACTTTTGTGTATAGCTATTTTTAAAACACTGTCTCTCTATATTTTAACACTATATTTCAATGATTATACTTTAGAGAGATATATTTACTTTTTATTCTATACAGTTTTCTGCATTATACTTATTTAGTCATCTGGTAAAATTCTATTAATTCAAATAAAACTGCCTCAAATAGCCATCATCAAAAAATCTACAAACAATAAATGCTCGAGAGGGTGTGCAGAAAAGAGAACCCTCTTGCACTGTTGGTGGGAATGTAAATTGATACAGCCACTATGGAGAACACCATGGAGGTTCCTTAAAAAACTACAAATAGAACTACCATATGACCCAGCAATCCCACTACTGGGCATATACCCTGAGAAAACCATAATTCAAAAAGAGTCATGTACCACAATGTTCACTGCAGCTCTATTTACAATAACCAGGACATGGAAGCAACCTAAGTGTCCATCAACAGATGAATGGATAAAGAAGAGGTGGCACATATACACAATAGAATATTACTCAGCCATAAAAAGAAACAAAATTGAGTTATTTGTAGAGAGGTGGATGGACCTAGAGTCTGTCATACAGAGTGAAGTCAGAAAGGGAAAAACAAATACTGTATGCTAACACATATATATGGAATCTTAAAAAAAAAAATGGTTCTGAAGAACCTCGGGGCAGGACAGAAATGAAGACGCAGAGAATGGACCTGAGGACACGGGGAGGGGGAAGGATAAGCTGGGACAAAGTGAGAGAGTGGCATGGCATATATTACCAAATGTAAAATAGCTAGCTAGTGGGAAGCAGCCCAATAGCACAGGGAGATCAGCTAGGTGCTTTGTGACCACCTAGAGGGGTGGGATAGGGAGGGTGGGAAGGAGACGCAAGAGGGAGGAGATATGGGGATATATGTATATGTATAGCTGATTCACTTTGTTATATAGCAGCAATTAACACACCATTGTAGGGCAATTATACTCCAATAAAGATGTTAAAAAAAAAAAAGAACATAATGTAAGTTGAATTCCTATAGTTTAACACTACAGAGAATTAGAGGCTACATGTTTAAAAGCTAACTGGTTGCCAATGATCCTTGTTTTGTAAGCTTGTTCAGACACGTGGTGCATTAAAAGGAACAAAAGTTTGAGAACTATTTGTGAAAACTGAAACCAACTGTAATTAAAATTAATGGAGAAACTATAAAAAATTTAAAAATATATATTTAATTAAAAAAATAAAACTGCCTCATTTCTTTTTGAGGGTTGCAGTTTTATATAATATCAGTGTTCTATAATCCATTTAATCTCTTTATCCAAGTTTTTTCAATGGACTTTCAGGTTTTTGCAACATTTTTTCTACTATAAATTGATCAAATAATTATTTTTGCACATACATTACTCTACATATCTACATGTATAGGGAATTCTATTATTATTGGAATTTTTGACAGAATCAACTTTGCTTCAACATATATGTTTGTAATTGTTCCTTGAATCATTCTTATGATGGTTACTTTGTCAGATAATTTTAACACCTCTGTAATCTCAGTGTTAGCTTTAGGGACTTTCTTTTTTCATTGAATTTGAGACCTTCCTGGTCCTTGGTATGATGAATTTCCTTTGGCTGAAACGTGAAGATTTGGGGTGTTATATTATGATAGTCTGGATCTAATTTTAAACCTTCTGTTGTAGCTGGCTTCCTCAGACATTGTTCTGGCTTGGGTGGAAAGCACTTGCCTGTCATGACTAGGGCTGGATTGAAGCTCAAATTCTGCACTTGGCCTTCCTTGACACCTGAGGGGGAAGGTTCTATAGGTGGGGGGTGAGAGCTCCAGCTTCCCACTGTGCCTCCACTGATTCAACCCTGGTTGAGAGGGGTAAGAGTACCTCATTACCTCAGGCCAAGTGGCCTCCCCTGATACCACAAGCAGAAAGAAATGATGATCTATTTTCTACTGACTGGTAGTCAAAGTTCTAACTCCACTAGGCTTCCTCTGATACCACCCCACCTGGGAAAGAGAGGTGAAAGGGTGCCTCATTAATTCTGGATGGGGGGAGTGAATTCCAGGTCCTCCTGTGGTCTCCCCTGTCACCAGAATTGGTGGCTCACTGGAGGCCCTATCTGGTGGGATGGAAGCTCTGACTCCCTACTGTCCTTCCCTGACACCATTGTAGCAGAGAGTTTGAGGCACCTTGGTACAGCATGATGAGGTTAGAACTCTTGACTCACCATTCAGCTTTTGCTGCCATGGATGCAGGATTGGGGGCATAACTTTTGCTGTGGTAACTGGTTACAGTACAGTGAATATTTTCTAAAAGTGTTCTGTCTTCCTAGGCTTCCCTTTTGTTGATCCTTTTATCAACAGGCAGGCCTTTGCTGGGGCTTATTTTTTGTTGTACCTGTTGGCAGTCCTAGGTTGCCAGCTTTTCCATCTCCAATCTCAGATATATGAGGCAAAAAGAAAATCCAGGAACTTACAACTGTGTCATTCTTTGTGTCCTGAGGTCCCTACCAGTTGGCCTCCTCCCCTACATTTTTAAGGGTTTTCATACGTTTCTTTTATGAACAATATTCAGGATTTCTAGTTGCACTTAATGGGAGAAAGGGGAAAAAAGATGCCTACTCCATATTCCCAGAAGCAGAAATTTTCATTTATTAGCTCTCAACCTTTTGTCCTATTTTCTTGTGTGTTTTAAGAATAATGATATGAAGTTCTATAATTTTTATTGAACAGGTGCATCATAATATACTCTAGGATGAGTCAAGTGTAGTCTACAATAGCTACTCAATGTATACTTAACAGCTGAGCATTTCTATAGGTCCACTGGATGACTGGGGCCTTTTTTTTTTTTTTTTCTGGACATGTAAGACAATGGTGAGAGTACTTAAGAAAAGGCTTCATAAAACAGTCCTCAGCTGTGTTTAGTGTTTTGGTAGCTTTAATGATTTTTTAATGGAATTTTACCTTAATGTCACTTAGAGTGTTACCTCCCATATCTTACATATTACATTAAATGACAACCAATGTGTAAAAAGATTTAAAATATTCTTAATCAGAAAACACTATTTTAAGATTTTAAAAATTACAAATGAAAATATTCCTAACCTGACTTCCTGACCTCATAATTCCAGAAGACTGAATGGAGTAAAACCAAATACATAAAATAAGATGAATATGGGATACAAATTTCTTAACCATATCATACCAAAGTGTAAAGAGTTTATTGTTAAAGGTGGGATTGAAGTCAAAATTTACCACTTGCAGTCTCAGATAAATAAAAACTTAGCCTGTTTGAGCAGTTACCTCTATAAAGTGGGAGTCATAATATCTTCCTTGAAATATTGCTGTGAGGATTTCAAACGATATTTAGCAATGTGTGTTTTGGTGACATTCCTTTGGGATTTCTTAGTTCTGGGAGTATATCACTGTGTTCAAATTCCTCATTTACTTATCCCTCTCCCACAACTTCAGGAAACAAACTATGCTTTTTATCACCAATAACTGCCTCTGTGACTGATGAATGGATTAATTAAATAGTTACTATAGGCCTTAAGTAATTCTTCAATTTTCCTCTGTATTGCTGGAATCATGAAACCGGAAGAAATTAATTTTGTAGTTTTTAAAGGAAGAAATCCCCTTATCTTCAATCTCCTTCATAATATCACAATGTTTGGGGGTTACTATCTATGATATCCACATATATTGGCTATCTCCAAAAGGGAATGTGACCTCTATATCTTCTTTCTGGCCTATTTTAACAGCAGGTATAGCTAATGAACATTAGGTAAGGAGCAACTATCTTTGTACAATGATCAAATAAACAAAGTTTTTATAACCTTAGCCCCTATATTGAAAAATAGTTTTTATTATGTTTCTCCAAAAATGGTAAAATAAAAGTTTTGCAATGTGCAGCTATGTTCTGGATCCATACATTTTACACTATATGTACGTATGACTCAGTTTATGCTTTTTAGATATTTTCTCTAAAAGTAATATGTTTATGCAGGTGTGTGTGCATGTCGTTGAAAACTACTTTAGTAACTTTAAAGATGTTTCCAGTTGAAAGAACATAAGCAGAAAAATATTTCAAAAATATGAATAAAATCGCTTGCAAGTAAGTTTATGTAGACTCATGATTTTTTTTAAATTTTAAAGTGCATCTTTAATATCACAATCATTTGAGTACTTCAAAGAAACTGCAAAAAAAATTTAATTTTTAACATAATCTACCTGCTTTAGCTGATAGAAACATGAATCTAGAAGCTATTCAAATTATTTTTAATGAAGAGATTTAAATGCTTGCCTTAAATTCTTAATAAAGTGATTCTTACATCACATTTTGAACACTTACAAGCTTTACTACCTTTTGTTACTAATCATGTGGACTATAACTTAAAAGTATAAATTATATTGAAAAGTTAAGTGGAATGAATGAGAAAACCTCTGTTTCAGTGTTAGCTGTGCCTATAGACGATTTTCTTTACCTTGGACTCATCCTTTTTTTAAAACAGCTTTATTGAGGTATAATTGATACATCAAAACAAAACAAAAATCCCTCCACATCCCCTCTGTAAAATGTCTTCGGTTCCCTCAATAAATTTTTATAAGCATAAATTTTCAAGATGTTTTCTAACTCCAAATTATAATTTTCTATGAAGGACTAAATTATACTCTTTGATATGTTATAATAAATATGTTCTAAATCAACCTACATAATATAAATTTCTGCAAGCATTTATTTACAGCGATTTCTCTCTCCAGAACATACACCCAGCTTTCAAAGATATTAACAACCTGGGCCCCCAGAAGACAGTTAGATTACAAGTATCTTGTTCCAAGAAAGAAATTAATGTGATATTCAGACTGATATTTGAAAATTATGATTGAACATATTGAGAAAGTGTAAATGGAGGTGCAGAGTAATTAAGTCATATCTCTAACACATTCTGTTCATGTGACATTAGTTACTGACTGTATTATCAGGACATAACACATTTACGGTAATACCAGGGCACCGTTTATTATGAAATCCACACTGTGACTGACAGTATCCAACAATATTAGAAACTGGAATGATTTTTTTAATGCACATTTATTTGGTGCAACAAAGATATTTGTTTTGTTGCCATGATTGAGGTATATATTCTTTTTTCTCTTGTGTTTTTTGTTAATGTGTCTTACTTTGGTGATTATCTTAAGTACTTTGCAATGTGCTGCCTTGTTAAACATTTTTAATTAACTGTCCAAAAACCTTGCCGGAATAATATATTAATAACTCAAGTCACACAAAATTAATATATTCAGTGCCTCTGTAATATATAGTATACCTTAACAAGTGCTCCATGTCAAGTTATTGAAAATTAATTAAATCTTGCTAAAGGAATGCAAAAAAGTCAACTAGAAGACTAATTAAAATCATTATAAACTTTTTGTGTAAACATACATATGATTGGATAAGGAGGACATCTTGTAAATTTGATTAATTATCAAATCAATGATTCTTAATATTTGTAATATCAAAGACATCACTGTTAGTTATGCACTAAATCAAGTTTTCTGAGCACTTGAAATCATACTTTCTTGATATATTTTTCAGTTAACTTTTTTTAGACATTCAAAAATGTTGTTTACATCATTATTGTTAAGAAGTTTGAATTAGATGGCAGAACTAATTTTTACAATGACCTATCATTTCTCCCCTTTCTGAAATCCTATCTCTTTTACAGCTCCACAGTTATCATGTGTTCTAGTCAAAATATATATGCCTGCACCGTATCGTCCCAGTTTTCTGCAAGGTTAATATTGCATCCTTTGACATAAACACTTAAAGCAGTTTAGTTAATGCATTTGTTATAACTTGATGCCTATATAAAATTTAAATGCATATTTTTTTTAGATAACATTTATTGACTAAGGCTAAACTTGTTAATTGGAACCACTGAAAGGCCTGTGAGAGAGATGTCTCAAATAGGAGAACCCAAAAATGCTCCTCAACAATTAAGAAAAACTAGCCTTTATTGAATCTATCCCTATGTGGCAAGTACTAGGCTAAGTGCTTTAGGAGAAAAACAATCCTATTTAATCTTTATGTAACTCCTATGGGGTTTATGCTACTATAACTATTAATAAATGTGAATATATACATGCAGAAATTCAGCCTCAGAGAATTAGGTTACTCTCTTACTTAGTAAATGATAGATTTCGAGATTTGAACCAATGTAGGCAGAGCACAAAGATAACTGGAATTTCAGTAACTATGCATAATTCTCCAAGTAAAACTAGATTGAAAACTACTTACTCTAAGGACAGTCCTATTTCCTGATGGCTAATAGACTGATAGGTGTTAAGCAGAAATTTTTGTTTATTTGTTTGTTTGTTGCGGTACGCGGGCCTCTCACCGCCGCGGCCTCCCCCGCCGCGGAGCACAGGCTCCGGACGCGCAGGCCCAGCAGCCATGGCCCACGGGACCAGCCGCTCCGCGGCACGCGGGACCTTCCCGGACCGGGGCACGAACCCGCGCCCCCTGCGCCGACAGGCGGACCCCCAACCACTGCGCCACCAGGGATGCCCGTTAAGCAGAAATTTAATAACAGTCAAGCTATGGCTACCTGTGAATAACATTACAAATTTTGTCTTTATGGGTTCTTTTTTTCTTTCCAATAATTGTCCATGTTAAGTTGAAGAATATATTTTAAACTAAACTGGAAACAGTCAATGGGAAATCTTGGGGATAGAAGCTCTATGCAAGTTAATAGGAAAATTTACTTAGAAACAGTAGATAAACATAGAGTGAGATCAGGTCGGGCACTTGTACCCATATTCACCAATTTATTCACTGCCAGAAGATTATGTTGACATCATGTAAACCTGTCACTAAACAATGCATATACTATGTAGTGTCTGTCTTCTTCAAATGAATGTCTGTATACATTTTATAAATATCAGGAGTTCACCTTTCACATTTCCTCATAAAACTTTCACAATGAATGTTTAACATACTTTCTTGTTGCTATTTTTATAATCTAGTCAAAGGGAATATTTTGAAACAAACACTACAAGAATATATTAGGTTTTATATTATTTTATTTTTATTTGTATATCTATATAGAGTTATGAATTGCCATGTGTCTAGACGTTGCTAGATACTAGAAAAAATGAGTCACAGAAAACATACAATTAACGCATAAATGTGTATAAAAATGAAAAATTAATTATTTTTTTAATATTTCCACTCTAGGTAGCTTAAGAGGGAATTTGTTTCAGAATATTAAATATTAATTGGATATTATTGTAGGATATTAAAAGGCTTAAGAAATCAGTGAGAGGGCTGAAGAATGAGATGCTAGGTTGAGTTTTAGAAACAACTACACAAATCACTCCAGGGAACCAGTATGTCAAGGAAGTTTCTTTTAAGATTATAAATTTGTAAATCTTAGAACCACATTTACATTATCACCAGGAGCTACCAAAAATCAAAATCCACCATGATTAGGAATTCACATATTCACACGCCAATAGATGTTCGGGATACCACTACTGAAAAACTTATAGTTTTGTTCTTGTCTCCAGAACCACATCGTACCTACTACAACCTCAGCAAAACTGGTGTTTGTACCCTGTTTGTCTGCTTTCATGGAGCCAGTTACTGAACTATGGCACAACTTGTGTTGCGTAAAACAGCAAATGCCTCAATATCTGTATTTGCCAGGTGAAGTAGCAAAAGAAGCCGCCATATGGCCTCCATCTCACTTCTGTCTTCCAATGCCTTGTGTGTGCACATGATCTGCCAAGTCTAAATCACTTCTAGAAATCTGAGCCAAATAAGTTTGGAAAATGCAGTTTTTACCTTTCCAGCCTCTGTATTATAGGAAAGCAAACTGGAGGAGGCTGGAATGGATATTGAATGGACATACATTCTCTGTTATTAAAAATGGATTATATGTAACAATAACTTTATCATTTAGGTGTTAATATCTTTCAAATCTGTATTTCTCATCTATTTTTGTTTTTCCAAGCTCCCAGTCTTTGCCTCTGTAACAGAGTGTTGTCAGCTGACACGAAACAAAATACCACGTTAAAGCTGACTTAAATTATGTAGACGCATTATTACCTCGCAAAAAAAGAGCAATTTCAATGTTAGTGAAGTAGTTCAAACTTTTTATCAAAATCCTGAGTGCTTCCTTCTTTATGCTCCATCATCTCATCATCGAGTTTGATTCTGAGACTTGCCCCTCATAAGCGGAAGACCCAAGATGCATGTTGACATAGAGCTTGTTGCAAAGACAGAAATCGGGGGCAGCTTCTCCTCACCTGATTCTTTAGAGGGAGGAAAGTCTTCCTCTGAAACCCAGCAGCTCGCATTTGTTACAACTGAGTGAAATGCCAGGGTATTCTTAAAGAAACACTTGGAAAGCTACTACTACTAAATTTCTGCAGGAAAGAAAGACTTTACCCGCAAGTGAGAAGGGCTTAGGAGTTTTAAGCAGGTATCTCCAAATCCACAAACCAGGTCTGATTTAATTCTCTTCCTTCTGCACCACACCTGCTCCTTTTCTTTATTATCTGTTTCCATGAGTGTTTTCCTCCTCTCTTCAGTCTAAGTCATTTGCTCTACTACCTAAATTGAATTGGTTACCAAGTTCCATTTTGATTCTAACACTACATCTTAAATCCATTCCCTTCTTTTTATTTTCAGTGCCTCAGCTGTAGGCACTGAACCTCATCACTACATTTTTACAAAAATGTCCTACTCAGTCCCCATACAAGGGTCCTAATTCTCTTCAATGCCAGAATGATTTTATGAAACGCAAATTTCATTGTATCAATATTATTCCCCTACTTAAAGTTATTACTGGCTCCTTCTGGCTTTTAGCATGAAATACAGTTTAGCAATAACTTAGCAATAACTTAGCATACAGTCCTTTATCTGGTTATTGCTAATTTTTATCTAAGTCTTCAGTATCATTTTTTTAAATTTATTTACTTATTTACTTATTAATTATTTATTTTTGGCTGTGTTGGGTCTTCGTTTCTGTGCGAGGGCTTTCTCTAGTTGCGGCGAGCGGGGTCCACTCCTCATCGTGGTGTGCGGGCCTCTCACTGTCGTGGCCTCTCTTGTTGAGGAGCACAAGCTCCAGACGCACAGGCTCAGTAGTTGTGGCTCACGGACCTAGTTGCTCCGTGGCATGTGGGATCTTCCCAGACCAGGGCTCGAACCCGTGTCCCCTGCATTGGCAGGTAGATTCTCAACCACTGCGCCACCAGGGAAGCCCTTCAGTATCATTGAGTAACCATTTTGGGAATTAGAATGGTATGTTTTTCTCATCCATGAAACCCTAATAAGTTAATTCAAAAAGTGTTTGTTGAGTGGCTACTCTATAGCATGCAATGTACCAGGTATGAAAAATTAAAAGGTAAGAGGTGGCTCCTGTTTTCAAGGACTTAAAAAAATACAAAGTGGAATTTAATACAGAAAGTCTCTCTCTCCCGTAGCACTAATCAGAACTTACCTCTGACAGACTGCACATTAATATTCACAAAGAGCACGTCTCCTTTGCTTAACCCTGTATACCCACTGTCCACATAATGCCTAGTCCATAGGCATTTTTTAAAATATTTTTAAAAATATTTTAAATTTAAAAATTTTTTAAAAATTTAAATTAAAAAATTTTTTTAAATATTTAAAACAGCTTTTTGAGATATAATTGGCACAAATAAACTGTGTATAATTAAAATGTACAATTTGATAAGTTTTGATATGTGTACTATGAAATCATCATTAGAATCAAGATAATGAACATATCTATCACTCAAAATGTATCTCTTCCCCCCCCAAAAAAAGTATCCTTATGCCACTTTGTAATCGTTTCTTCCCACATGCACCCACACCTTGTCAATGCCCCACTACCACACATTTGTGTTCTGTCAATGTTAATTAGCTCACATTTTCTAGAATTTTAATAAATGTGATCATATAATATGGACTCTTTTATGTCTCGGCTTTATTACACACAGCATAATTATTTTAAAATAGTTCTTTTTACTGTCAAATAGTATTCTATTTGTGAATTTACCATAATTGTTTACCTAGCCTTCCATTAACAGACATTTGGGCTATTTCCAGTTTTTGGTTATTACAAATAAAGCTGCTATGATTTGGTTATTACAAATAAAGCTGCTATGAACATTCATGTACCAGTATTGGTATGGACAAATGCTTTGTTCTTTCTTGGATAAGTACCTTGAGTGGAATGGCTAAGTCATATGCAGGCATAAGTTTAACTTTTAAAGACATTGTCAACCTATTTTCCAAAGCCATCATATCATTTTATATTCTCACCAACAATGTATAGGAATTCCATTTTCTCCATGTCCTCGCAATATTTGATATGTTCAGACTTTAATTTTAAATATTCTTAGAGGTGGGTAGTGGTATATCATCATGGTTTTAACTTTCATTTTTCTAATTACTAATGATGTTGAGCATTTTCCATGTGCTTATTTGCCATCAGTATATCCTCTCTAGTGAATTATCTGTTCAAGCCTTTTGTCCATCTTTTTATTGGGTTTATTGTTTTCTTACTGTTGCATGTAGAGAGTTTTTTAAAATATATTTTGGATATAAGTCCATTGTTGGATATGTGACTTGAAAATGTTTTCTTTCTAGCTTTGAAGTTTTAAATAAAGTCAAAATAAATTAAAACAACATTTTTTGTTTTTCCAAGTGGAATCCCACTTCTCACCAAAATGAAGTACCAGAGACCAGATTTGTTCTCCTATGTGAAATAGTAAAAAGAAAAGCAAAGGAAATGAAAAAAAAAAACACACAAAATAATGAGGCAACAGCTTCAAGAGAGCATTAGTAAATGCCTTGAACAACATTTCAAGTAAAAAAATAAATTAGGTGAACCCTATGATTGTCTAGCTTACTGCTATAGAGGAGTTTCTAGGCCACAGATCAGAGAAGGAGAACCAAGTAGAGACCAGCAGATTCCATGAACTGAGCAGAGAGATGAGAGGGCAGGATGAACCAAGAAACTAGAACGAAGAGAACTGGAGAGGAGAGACCTTCAATCTCTGGAGATCTGTAAAGGCTCCCTTTTGAATATTTTGCTGAAGGTTCATCAGCATGTCCATTTGAGGAAACTAATCAAAGCCGGGGAAAAAAATAAACAAACACGCAAAACAAACAAATGGAGCAGAAGCTGGTTCTCATACAGGACTGGAAAATCTCATAATTAGGTGGATGATACACGTTTCATATATATATAAATTTATATATTTATATATATAAATTATTCATATATATATGAATAATTAGTCCTAGATTGAGCACTATTCCTATCCCACATAAAATGTCTTAGAAACAAAGCCAGGAATGATCAAAATGTTTCTCAGTAACTTAACTGCATCCAAAAACAAAGCTCAAGAATATTTATAGGAATACAAATATACCCAATATCCAGTAGGTAGAATAAGAATGTCTCACATCTAATAAAAAATAACAGCCACTCAAAAATACAGGAAAATATGATATATAATGAGGATAAAAATCAACCAACTGAAACCAATCTAGAAGCGATATGTGTCAAAACTGGAGAAAAAGAGAATTTAAAGTATTTATTATAACTGTGTTCCACATGTTTTCCAAAGTTAAAAATGAAATCTACAGTTTTTAAGATGAGAAATACACTGGGTGGGATTAAGAGCAAATTAGACACTGTGAAAAAAAGAATTAGTTGACTTGTGGATGTAACAACAGAAACCATCTGAAAATGAGGGGGAAAAAGAAGAAAAGAAAAATAATGAACAGAGAATCAGTGATCTGTTGGAAAATTTCAAGCATTCTAACATATTTGAATTTGGAGTTTCCAAAGGATAGGAAAGACAAAAGAGTCAGAAAAAATATTTGAAAAGAACGCTGACCAAATATTTTATAAATGTGAAAAAACAAAACCTAAAAACCCACAATAAGGGCTTCCCTGGTGGTGCAGTGGTTGAGAGTCCACCTGCCAATGCAGGGGACACGGGTTCGTGCCCCGGTCCAGGAAGATCCCACATGCCACAGAGCGGCTAGGCCCATGAGCCATGGCCGCTGAGCCTGAGTGTCCGGAGCCTGTGCTCTGCAACGGGAGAGGCCACAACAGTGAGAGGTCCACATACCGCAAAAAAAAAAAAAAACCCACAATAAGCTCAACATACTCCAAGTACAAACAACATGAAAGAAACTATAATAAAGCACATGGTCATAAAATTCCTCAAAACCAATTCTAAAGAAGAAATTGTATAAGGAGTATGAAGAACAAAAATACATTCTGAACAGAGGGATGGCTACAGATTTATCATTGGAAACAATACAACTGAAAAGTGGGTACTACAGTATCTTTAAGGTATCAAGAAACTATCAACCCAGAATCCTATACCCAGTAATATGCCTTCAAAATAAAGTTAAAATAGAGATTTCCTTTAAGACATATAAAAGCTGAAAAAGTCATTACCAGCAGGCCCACCATATAGGAGTTCTTTGGGAAAAGGAAAATGATCCAGATTACAATTTAAATCATAAGAAATTAAAATTTTTCTTGTCTACAAAAAAGAAAATTGAAGAGTGCCAGAAATGGTAACTTCATGGGTAAATATACAAGATGATTTTTTATTAATCTTCTTAAAATTCCATTGTATGTGTATGTATGTATGTATGTATGTATATACACACACACACACACACACACACACACACACACACACACACACACAAAATGGAATATTACTCAGCCATTAAAAAGAATAAAATATTGTCATTTGCCGCAACATGGATTGACCTAGAGAATATCATACTAAGTGAAGTAAGTCAGACAGAGAAAGACAAATAAATACATGATATCATTTATAAATGAAATCTAAAAAAATAATACAAATGAACTTATTTACATAACAGAAACAGACTCACAGACATAGAAGACAAACTTATGGTTACCAAAGGGGAAAGGGAGGGGGGAGGGATAAATTAGGAGTATGGGATTAGCAGATACCTACTACTATACATAAAATAGGTAAGCATTAAGGATTTCCTATATAACACAGGGAACTATATTCAATATCTTGTAATAACCTATAATGGGAAATAATCTGAAAAAAATATATATAACTGAATCACTTTCCTGTATACCTAAAACTAACACAATATTGTAAATCAACTATACTTCAATAAAAAATGTTATTACAAGGTAATGTATTTCCTCATGCTATAAAATATATCCTTGTTGCTTATCTATTTTATACATAGAAGTTTGTATTTCTTAAACTCATATGCCTATATTGCCCCTCCCGCCATCCCTCTCCCCACTGATAACCACTGATTTGTTATGTTTCTGTTTTGCTGTATAATATATTCATGTTTTACTTCTTAGATTCCACATATAAGTGATATCATACAGTATTGATCTTTCTCTGACTTATATTACTAAGCATAATATTCCCTACACCCATACACATGCTGCAAATGGCAAATTTCATTCTTAGTTTTACAGCTAAGTACTATTCCATTGTACACATAGAGCACATCTTCTTTATCCATTCATCTGTTGATGGACACTTGGGTTGCTTCCATATCTTGGCTATTATAAAGAATGTTGCTATGAACACTGGGATACATGTATCTTTCAAATTAGTATTTTTATTTTTTCAAAATATATACCAATGAGTGGAATTACTGAATCATATGATATTTCTATTTTTAGTTTTTTGAGGAACCTCCATAGCAGCTGTGCCAATTTACATTTCCACCAATAGGATACAAGCGTTCACTTTTCTTCACATCCTCTCCAACATTTGTTATTTGTATTGATGATAGCCATTCTGACAAGTGTGAAGTGATACCACATTGTGGTTTTAATTTGCACTTCTCTGATGATTAGTGATGTTGAACAACTTTTCATGTGCTTGCTAGCCATCTATATGTCCCCTTTGGAAAATGTCTATTCAGGTATTCTGCCCATTTTTTAAGTGGGTTGGTTTTGTTTTTTGTTTGTTTCTGATATTGAGTGGTATGAGCTGTTTATAGATTTTGTTTATTAACTCTTGTCAGTCATATTATTTTCAAATATTTTCTCCCATTCTGTGGGTTCTCTTTTTGTTTTGTTGATGGTTTCTTTTGCTGTATAAAAGCTTTGAAATTTAATTAGTTCTCACTTGTTTATTTTTGCTTTGTTTATTTTGCCTTAGGAGCCATTCAAAAAATATCACTAAAGTTTATGTCAAAAAGTATTCTATGCCCTCCTCTAGGAGTTTTATGGTTTCAGATCTTAAATTTGGGTCTTTAATCCATTTGAGTTTTCATATGTTGTGTAAGGAAATGTTCTAATCTCATTATTTTACACTTATATGTCCAGTTTCCCCTGCACCACTTAAGAGACTGTCTTTTCTCCACTGTATATTCTTGCCTCCTTTGTTGTAGATTAATTGACTATAGGTGTGTGGGTTGATTTCTGGGTTCTCTATTCAGTTCCATTGATCTAAGTGTTTGCTTTTGTGCCAGTACCATGCTGTTTTGATGACTACAGCTTTGTAGTATAGTCTGAGGTCTGGGAAGGTGATAGCTTGACCTGTTTTTTGTTTGTTTGTTTTTCTCAAGATTGCTTTGGCAATTCAGGGTCTTTTGTGGTTCCATATAAATTTTAGGATTATTTGCTCTAGTTCTGTGAAAAATGTCATGGGTATTTTGACAGGGATTGCATTAAATCTGTAGATTGCTTTGATTGATATGGCCATTTTAACAATTCTTCCAATCCAAAAGCACATTATAACTTTCCATTTCTTTGTATCATCTTCAATTTTCTTCATCAGTGTTTCACAGTTTTCAGAGTATAGGTTTTCATCTCCTTGGTTAAGTTTATTCCTAGGCATTTTACTCTTTTTGATGTGATTTTAAACAGAACTATTTTTTTTTTTACTTTGCCTTTCTACTATTTCATTATTAGTGTATAGAAAAACAACAGGTGTCTGTATATTAATCTCGTATCTTGCAAACTTTCTGAAATCATTTATTCTAATAGTTTTTGGGTGGAGACTAGAGTTTTCTATATGAAGTATCATGTCATCTGCAAAAAGTGACAGTTTTACTGCTTCCCTTTCAATTTGGATGCCTTTTATTTCTTTTTCTTGTCTGATTGCTGTGGCTAGAACTTCCAATACTATGCTGAATAGAAATGATGATAGTGGGCATCCTTGTCTTGTTCCTGAATTTAAAGGAAAGGCTTTCAGCTTTTCACCACTGAGTATGATATTAACTGTGGGATTTTCATAAATAGCCTTTATTATGTTGAGATATGTTCCTTTTATAGCCACTTTGATGAGAGTTTTTATTATGAATGGATGTTGAATATCGTCAAATGCTTTTCAGCATCTATTGAGATGCTCGTGATTTTTGTCCTTCCTTTTGTCAATGTGGTGAATCATATTGATTGATTTGTGAATATTGAACTATCCATGTGTGCCTGGAATAAATCCAACATGATCATGGTGTAGGATCCTTTTTATATATTGTTAGATTTGGTTTGGTCATATTTTGTTGAGGATTTTTGCATCTATAGTCATCAGAGATATTGACCTATAACTTTCCTTTCTTTTTTTTTTTTTCTTTTGGTAGTGTATTTGTCTGGTTTTGGTATCAGAGTAATGGTGCCTCATAGAATGAATTTGGAAGTGTTCCCTCCTCTTTGAGTTTTTGGAATAGGTTGAGAAGGATAGGCATTAGCTCTTCTTTCTATGTTTGGTAGAATTTCACTGTGAAGCTATCTGATCCTGGACTTCTGTTTGCTGGGAGTTTTTTTTTTTTTTTTTAATTACAAATTGAATTTCACTAATAGTAATCAGTTACTTCAAATTGTCTGTTTCTTCTTCATTCAGTTTTGGTAGGTTGTATGTTTCTAGAAATTTGTCCATTTCTTCTAGGTTGTCCAATTTGTTGGCATGTAACTGTTCATAGTATGATTTTTTTATATCTCATGATTTTTTGTATCTCTGTGGTATCAATTGTTATGTCTCCTTTCATTTCTTATTTTGTTTATTTAGGTCCTCTCTCTTTTCTTCTTGGTAAGCCTGGCTAAATGTTTATCAATTTTGTTGGTCTTTTCAAGAACAAACTCTTGGTTTTGTTGATCTTTCCTATTGTTTTTCTGATCTCTATTTTATTTAATTCCTCCTCCTCTGCTAATTTTGAGCTTTGTTTTTTCTTCTTTGTCTAATTCCTTTAGGTGGTAGGTTGGGTCATTTATTTGAGAATTTTCTTGATCCTTGATTCTGTATCACTATAAACTTTCCTCCTAGAACTGCTTTTCTGCATCTCATGACTTTGGAGTGTTGTTTCCATTTTTATTTGCCTGGAGGTATTTTCTGATTTCCTCTTTGATTTCTTCATCAACCTACTTTTTTTTAGTAGCATGTTGCTTAGTCTTCATGTATTTGTTCTTTTCCTATTTTCCTTTCTGTAATTGATTTCTTGTTTCATATTACTGTGGTTGGAAAACATGCTGGATATAATTTATATCCTCTTATATTTGTTGGTATTTGTGTTGTGGTCTAGCGTGTGATCTATCCTAAAGAACATTTTATGTCACTTAAAAGGAATGTGTATTCTGCTGTTTGGGGATGTAATGTCATGCAGATATCTATTAACTCCAGCTATTCATCTATTATGTCATTTAAGACCAGCGGCTGGGCGCGCACCTAGGTGGTCACGGGAAACCTGACAGTCGCTAGAGCAGACCTCTCTTTGCCCTGCCTTGGGAGCAAACTAGCACATGTGTGCTCCTCAGGAACAGATTCCAGGCTTCCCACAGCTCTCCTGTTTGTCCCATCAGTCCTCCAACCGGCCAAGGGGGCTCATCACCACCATATTGGACCCCAGGACTAGAGCACCCAGTCTGTGGTTCTCACTGCTCAGTCCCCAGGGTGGGTGTCTGCCTGTGTACTTTTCCTTTTCCTCTGAACCCCCTCCCAGGGACACAGGGCCCAACCCTATTACTGTTCTTCCCTTCCTACCCTATTATGTGTACATCTTTATTACAGTCTGGGTTGTACAGAAGTCCTTCTGCCATTTTCCAGTTAGTTTTTAATGAGAATTGTTCCACATGTAAATATATTTTTGATGTGTTCCTGGGTATAGGTGAGCTCCACATCATCTTACTCCACTATCTTGATCTATCTCCCCCCACATACAACTAACTGACTATTTTACAAAGAATGAAATGTCTCAAATCAATGATTTAACCAGAAACTAGGTAAAGATGAACAAATTAAAGCCAAAGTAAGCAGAAGAAAGAAAGTAATAAAGATCAGAGCAAATATAAATAAAATGAAAAAATAACAATAGAGAAAATCAATAAAACCATAAGATAGTTCTTGAGAATATTAATAAAATTGATGACTCTCAAGCCAAATTGATCAAAGAAAAAAAAAGAAAAATATTTAATAATATCAGGAAGAAGAGAGGTAATACAACTACTGATTCTATAGATATTAAAAGGATAATAAGGGGCTTCCCTGGTGGTGCAGTGATTGAGAGTCTGCCTGCCAATGCAGAGGACACGGGTTCGTGCCCCGGTCCAGGAAGATCCCACATGTCGCAGAGCAGCTGGGCCCGTGAGCCATGGCCACTGAGCCTGCGCGTCTGGAGCCTGTGCTCTGCAATGGGAGAGGCCACAACAGTGAGAGGCCCGTGTACCGAAAAACAAAAAAAGGATAATAATGAGATATGAACAAATTTAGGTCAGTAAATCTGATCAGATATGTAAAGAAGGAAAAGATAAATGAGTACTTTAACTTTCAAGAACTTTATATTACCTCATTTACGCTTTTTTATCTCTGGAAAGAAAAGGGTTAACTTCAGCTTATAACCCACTATCCACTCCTTTTCTACATGAGAGATACCTAATGATCTTGACCAGACTTTCTTATAAACATGTTAATATCATTTGTGGGAAGGACAGGGAGGCCCCTATCTAAAAATGCTTTTTAGCAGGATATATCTGGTCTGTCTAGATCACTTATTACAAATAAACCTATATATTTTATGGTTTTTGCATAGCTAGCTGGGAAATGAGAAGTAAACTATATTGTTCTATATATGTAACAAATGAATTAGAGACACAGGACTCCCCAGTACAAAAGGGCTTCCTTTGTAGACAGTGTTCCTGCACACAGTGTTTACAATATGTCTCTTCATCTGAATCCAAAAACAACGTGTAATATAGGAGGAAGGGACATTTTTTGGAAAACTGTGTTTGATGGATGGGGCTTCTACAGGAAATTTTTATAACTGTTATTTGGTTCTATCTTGTATACTTGAAATCATTAGTAAAGTTTGATATGGGGTAAGAAGTATAACTTGCATAAATCAACTTGATAACTCAATCCTTTGTATCAATATTAACACGACTTCACCTTGCCTACTATAGTTTTAATGTGCAGAATATATTGACAAATCTTCAGTATTGATTGCTTATAACCTGAGATAGAAGAGCATCTACTTTTTTGCTCAGTGTGATAGATGCTAGACATCCATATATGTACAGATGCTAGACATCCATATATGTACAGACACATTTAACCTATAATATAAAAATATATAATATAAACATTTTATAGTATTTTGCATATAATTTACAACAATGTCTTTATACAGAGTAATGTTTCATACTCTGATATATATGACACTAACATATTTAATATGGTTAAAATTTTATATATATAAAAATTTCTAACCTTATAATTATTTCTGTATTAAGTAATTTATACTTAGCACACTAGCTGTCTAAACTTACTATTATTCTGTGGTACTTGTTTTAGTGTACGAGGAATTCTTTTCTCTCTTTTTTCCCCCATGCCCTTTTAATAGAAAGTTCCAATACCTGGGATTCTAGGAATTTTCTGTCATTTTGGTTCAATGCTATTCTGGATTCAGATGTAACAGTGTGAAGTTTGATGCTGTTTGAAGAAGCTGGGGCTCATCTTGCGTGATGCTTTGAAAATAAGAAGAAAGGGCTTTCCTATATTTGGAAGTGTCCTGGCAATGAGCAAAGGTTAAGGAAAATCACTGCAGAATGCTGTTTGTTCAATTTGAAAAGCAGTCTGCTATTTTACGGGCCATTTTTATTCTTTGACTAGCTTCCCTGGAGAGATTCAAATAAAGAGCTTTGAAGTATACCAGGCTGAAAGGCTGAATATGTCAAGAGTATGGATCACTGAAGCAAGTTCTTCATCTTGCAGCTTAATTTTCTGTCTGGAGCACTTAACAAATGAATGGAGACATTCGTGGTTACTGCTGATGCCTCGGATTTCAGGAACATCAGTGAGTCTCCAAGGGGTTCAAAATATTTCACCACATTGAACATCAGTGGGGAAGCTTCTCTTTAGCAGAACCCATGCTACAAACCTTACCAAATTTCCAAATTTCTCCTTTCAATAATATATACTTTGTTACACTATACAGCATGGGTCAAGGTAAAAAATATTGTAGACAGATTTTGTTTATTATTTTATGTCACAGGGAAAAAAGCAGTTTCCCTGTGGCATAAATAACTGTGCTTTAAAATAGGCAATATTGAGCTGTGTATCCTTTGAATATTTCTACTTCTATATTATTTTATGTCATTAATCCTCCTGTGGTTTCAAGCAGAAAGCATAAATGCTGAACTCTGGTGCTTTGCATTTGAGGTGCTTCAGTAAATATGTGCTATAATTATGTAAAGATTCAAAATTCTTCTTATGCAAATTTTATTGACTGACAAATGAATGTACTTTCCAACTCTACCAGAAAGACCCTGGAATGGATAGTGAATTTGAAGTTCAACGTAAGAAATTAAAAGAATATTTCTAGGAGCTTGCTATTTGAGAAAAAACTTTTGGCTTGCTACAGGGCCCCAGGACACCAGGTGACCATGTGACCTAAGCTGCCTCACTTGAATAAGATTTATCTAGTAAACCTCACCCAAGGTTAGGTTTGCCCATCAGGCCTCTGTCATCATGCAGGGACAGGAATGGGTCCAAGCATATCCCAAAGGCACAAATAAAGTAAAATCCAACTTCTCTCACACTCCGTACACATCTATATCTTTAGGCCATAAATATGACTTCATGGAGAGATTTCTATACCAGTTCAAAGAGGAGGAAATAGTTTAAGCCTGGCTTGCCAATTATTTTGCATGATAACTGCAACCAGCTATAAATGAACTGCTGCAGCAATGCCTTTCCCATCTAGGAATGTCTCTTGAGGACAGTGGAGACAGCCAATCTTCCACATAGACATTTTGCCCACTTATCCTATAAAGATGGATTGCTTATCAAGAGGATATATTATGGTTTAAGCTTGGTGTCTAAGGTTTTGACAAGATGAGCCAAATAGTGAGGGACTTGGAAAGAACAAGATTGGACTTTGATGACAAGGAGGTTTTAGAAAGAAGTATGACCCTGTATTTTCTAAATGAGTCTTGCCTCTGGCTTTCATACTTATGTGAGTGCCACTATCCTTGAACACACTGAATGCCTAATACCACATATTCTCTAATAAAACATTTCTAATTTTCTAATCACTCTCATAAAAATCGTGATTTGAATGACATATTATGCGATACCCTATTTAGTAAACACATTTTTAGATGCGCCTAGGAAACATTTTATATACTATATAGAGGAGTAAGTTTTAGTGGAAGTCTGATGTAAACTTATATAGGCAACAGCCTAAATTATGGCTCTCATTCCTCAAAATTAATGTTTGGCTTATCTTACCTGGAATAGAACCCTGACCAACAACACACAACTAACTGGTAAAGAGTACGTACAAAGAACAGTAAAGAACAGAGTTATAAATCAGTGCTACTGCCCTGTCACCAGTAGCAGGAATAACTGTCCTTCATCAGTCTTCCACTTTGCTATGTCACAAACATATCTACGTTTTAACTAATTTATTTTCCTGTCAGTATTGTATAAAGACAACGTTTAATGGTGGATCTCTTTACAAATTACTCCATAAACTACATAATAGTTAGAAGTAATGTTAACAAAACCAGAGGAGATGTCAACACCGTGGACCTGGAGTGGGACAAAGAAATGAATTTCTTTAGTTGTCCTTGGAAATGATGTTTGCGTTATCTTTGTGGGAGCCTTGTTTTTATTGCTGTTTTTATTTGAAGAGGTAATGGTGAAAGAATATATATATGAATAAATGTTACCACTCTAGAAAGGTGGACATTTTTTTTTTTTTATCTGAAATACGTTCGTTCTCACTTTGTATAGAGTGGGGGTAACCTATTGAGATGTCTGCCTCTCAGTATGAAAGTAGAAATGTGTTATACATCTCTTAGCCTTTATGGAGCAGCACCTGATCTAGCTTGGCAATAGTTGCTCCAACTCAGGTTTGTGAATCTTGAAGAAGTTATGAACTCATATAACAAATGGATATGCATTTTAAATTGTAATATACTCCCTAGCAGCAGTATACAGCACCAGAATCTTCACTGGTGGTGACAACAGCAAATCGCCTTTCTAACCAGGGTACTCCTGTGGCCTGATCTTGGTCGCTGCTCCTCCAGTTCCAGTTTCCCATGGATTCTATGAATTGCCAGATATTCCTTCAATAAATCTCTTTTCTTCTTAAATTAGCCAGAATCAATTACTTTTTGTTTACAATCAAGAAACCTGGGGCTACCCTGGTGGCGCAGTGGTTGAGAGTCCACCTGCCTTTGCAGGGGACCGCGGGTTCGTGCCCCAGTCCGGGAGGATCCCACATGCCGCGGAGCGGCTGGGCCCGTGAGCCATGGCCGCTGAGCCTGCGCGTCCGGAGCCTGTGCTCCGCAATGGGAGGAGCCGCGACGGTGAGAGGCCCGCGTACCGCAAAAAATAAAAAACAAAACCTGACTGATACACATGTACTTTAAACATAATAAAAATACTGACATATAAACTATTATAAACAAAAATTTCACGTAGCTTTAATATAGTAGCTTATGTGCAACAAGATCTAATGCTTTTAGCTGATCCAATAATTAATGCAAATAAAAAATGTAATGTATCTTCCAGAAAGTCTAGTGAAAATATAAGATATGTTAATATATGTTAATAGTACTACCAAGCTTTCAGGATTAGAGATTAGAAGTTATAGGCCTTATGATTTCAGCTAACTACCATACAGACCATTTAATAAGTTTTTTAAAAAAAATGGAATTGTCTCACTTGGGAGACTGTATAGTGAAATGAAACTTTATCCTAGACCTTATTCTCACATCTAACACTTATTGCCCATGTGATTTTCAGCAAATAACTTCCCTAAGATATAGTACCTTCATTCATATAATTAAGAACTATAAGACCAAAATCACTCTGGCCATTTTATTGGTTTCCCCATTTATGAATTAAATAAATCTTTGACACATGCTCACTCTATTTATTTGTGTAAGAGGTTTTTTAAATTTTTTTAAATTAATTAATTTGTTTTGTTTTTGGCTGCCTTGGGTCTTTGTTGCTGCTTGCTTTTGTTGGCTGCTGGCCTTTTCTCTAGTTGTGGCGAGCGGGGGGCTACTCTTTGTTGTGGTGCACGAGCTTCTCATTGTCGTGGCTTCTCTTGTTGCGGAGCATGGGTTCTAGGCACACGCACTTCAGCAGTGTGGCACACAGGCTCAGTAGTTGTGGCTCACGGGCTCTAGAGCTCAGGCTCAGTAGTTATGGCACACAGGCTTAGATGCTCCACGGCATGTGGGATCTTCCTGGACCAGGGCTCAAACCTGTGTCCCCTGCATTGGCAGGCAGATTCTTAGCCACTGCACTACCAGGGAAGCCACTAGAGTTTTTAACTTTGAAAACTAATAAGTAAAGGATAATGTTAAATTATCCTTTAACATAAGATGTCCAAGTGGGATCACCTTCTGAAGACAATTAAACCGTGTAGCCTCCAAAAGTACACCTCACACCCTGTTTAGGCATGTATTTTCTTGGTTCCCAGAGTAAACCACAAGGAGCAAAAGAATTTTACTTCTGCTGCCTCTCTGATTCTCTCCATTTGTTCTTCTGATTCTTTGTTTTCATTTGTTCATTTTTGCAGGCCTAGTTTTGATTCTTGTTTAAACATGGCTTTCTCATTGGTGGCAGCAGTTTTTGGGAATTAAGATTTCATTTTCTGATCATTTGATGATTTCTGTTGAGTAAAAGCAAGGACCTATACTTTGTCAGGTGAGAGATGACTAATGATTTATTTTGTTAATCTTTTTGTGGTCTGCTTATTGTATGTGCAATAGATCACCTCCAAAGATGGTCACCAAGAATTCTCCCATCCTTGTATTTTCATAACACTTCTTTCTTCAATAGGTGGAATCCTTTTAACACTTTTTGAATCTGTGCTGGCCTTGTGACTTGCTTTAACCAATACCATGCAGAAGGGTGAAAATGTACCAATTCCGGGCCAAGCCGACGTGATGTTGGACAGCTTCCACTTTTGCTATCTTGATACTATAGGGGAACATTTAGCGTCAATTATCCTGCTAGAGAGAAGATAGCAAACCACATATGTTCCAGCCATCCCAACTCAGACACCAGACATGCAAGTGAAACCATCTTGTATATTCAAGCAGCACCCAAATTTCCCACTATCTAAAACCCAATGATTGACTCCAGACAACCCCAATGGAGCAGAATGACAAACCCACTAAGCCCAACTAAAGCAAAGAATTGTGAGCAACGATAAACCATTGCTATGTTAAGTCATTAAGTTTGGGGCAGTTTGTAATATAGGAACAAAAATTAATACACTTAACCCTTATTAAAAAATGTAAAAGATTTAAGACACTCTCAACCTAGACATTCTCGCTAGACGAAAAGATTTCTGTGAATTGTCATGGAATTGTTCTATGAAAGCTCACATCCCCCAAGTAGATAGAAGTCTGCTCAGGAAGGATGACAGATGTGGTATTTAGGTCATGGAGTGAAACACAGTAACAGTCATATAGGAATACCCACAAGTTGTTTCTTTTTAATGCCCCACTATTACTGGTTGAATGTGTGTGTGTATGGGGGGGTGGGGGGAGTGGCCATATGTCTCTGGTAGTTCATAAATCTTCATCAGAGTAAAACAGAGTCCTCAAGATAATTATATATATATATATATATGTACTTCCTTCTATTTAATATTATAATTATACAGTTGGATTATGTTAAAAACAATAACATTATAATTATACATTTTGCCTATTTCAGAAAGAATGAAAGGAAGTATATGGCTGCAGAGGGTTTTATTATATGGACTCATGAACTTTACAGGTCAGCTAAAACACTTACATATGACAAATAGTTCCCAAATAACTACCTTACAGATTTTTTTGAAAAAACAAGTTAGCTACCTTGGTCAAAAGTTGTAATATGAGGGGTTGAGAAAAGGAGAATAGTAAGGAGTGAATATACAAAGGATAATGAAGGCACTACTGACATTAATACCATAATGTGAATATGGAAATTTTGTTATTACTAACACATTATTTCCTTCCTTTTCTTGATAATCTATTTTTTATTTCATACTCTTAATAATTTTTATTAAATCTTTTCTATTTATATTTGAACAGCTGAATTATATTCAACACCATAAAATATACAATATAAAAGTAGGTACAATGTCTTCCTTGGATTTTATAAAAACATTTTTTTAATTTCTAATTTGATTTTTGATCTTTTAAAAAAAGGAGGGAAATTAGGTTTCTATACCTTTGTTTTGTTTTTTTTTTTAACTTAAATCAAGCTGTTACTTTATTTTTTTTTTAAACATCTTTATTGGGGTATAATTGCTTTACAATGGTGTGTTAGTTTCTGCTTTATAACAAAGTGAATCAGTTATACATATACGTATGTTCCCATATGTCTTCCCTCTTGCATCTCCCTCCCTCCCACTCTCCCTATCCCACCCCTCCAGGCTGTCACAAAGCACCGAGCTAATATCCCTGTGCCTTGCGGCTGCTTCCCCCTAGCTATCTACCTTACTACGTTTGTTAGTGTGTGTATGTCCATGACTCTCTCTCACCCTGTAAAAGCTCACCCTTCCCCCTCCCCATATCCTCAAGTCCGTTCTCCAGTAGGTCTGCGTCTTTATTCCTGTCTTACCCCTAGGTTCTTCATGACATTTTTTTTCCTTAAATTCCATATGTGTTAGCATACGGTATTTGTCTTTTACTTTCTGACTTACTTCACTCTGTATGACAGACTCTAGGTCTATCCATCTCATTACAAATAGCTCAATTTTATTTCTTTTTAAGGCTGAGTAATATTCCATTGTATATATGTGCCACATCTTCTTTATCCATTCATCCGATGATGGGCGCTTAGGTTGTTTCCATCTCCGGGCTATTGTAAATAGAGCTGCAATGAACATTTTGGTACATGACTCTTTTTGAATTAAGGTTTTCTCAGGGTATATGCCCAGTAGTGGGATTGCTGGGTCATATGGTAATTCTATTTGTAGTTTTTTAAGGAACCTCCATACTGTTCTCCATAGTGGCTGAACCAATTCACATTCCCACCAGCAGTGCAAGAGTGTTCCCTTTTCTCCACACCCTCTCCAGCATTTATTGTTTCTAGATTTTTTGATGATGGCCATTCTGACTGGTGTGAGATGATATCTCATTGTAGTTTTGATTTGCATTTCTCTAATGATTAATGATGTTGAGCATTCTTTCATGTGTTTGTTGGCATTCTGTGTATCTTCTTTGGAGAAATGTCTATTTAGGTCTTCTGCCCATTTTTGGATTGGGTTGTTTGTTTTTTTGTTATTGAGCTGCATGAGCTGCTTGTAAATTTTGGAGATTAATCCTTTGTCAGTTGCTTCATGTGCAAATATTTTCTCCCATTCTGAGGGTTGTCTTTTGGTCTTGATTATGGTTTCCTTTGCTGTGCAAAAGCTTTGAAGTTTCATTAGGTCCCATTTGTTTATTTTTGTTTTTATTTCCATTACTCTAGGAGGTGGGTCAGAAAGGATCTTGCTGTGATTTATGTCATAGAGTGTTCTGCCTATGTTTTCTATACCTTTGTTTTTGAACGTTAAAACAGGTATTTTTCACGAATTCACACATGGAAAAATTAAGCCAAAAACAATTGTGTCAATTAATAAATTTTTCGTTTGAAATCTTAAGTAGTACTATTTTGAAAAATTAAATTTATCCTCAATTCACTGTGGATATTAGTGATATCAAATGTCTGATAAACACAATTTCTGCATAATAAGGTTATCAACTTTGTATGATTCTGATGTACCAATAGAACGTGTTTTTACACCTGTCAGTTTTTAATAAAATTTGCCTTTTCTCCAGTACTGATGAACCTAGTGGCACAGCAGGAATAAAGACACAGACATACAGAACAGACTTGAGGACACAGGGTGGAGGGAGGGTGGGGAAGGGGAAGCTGGGATGAAGTGTGAGAGTAGCATTGACATATATACACTACCAAACGTAGTATGGATAGCTAGTCGGAAGCTGCTGCATAGCACAGGGAGATCAACTCGATGATTGTGTCCACCTAGAGGGGTGGGATAGGGAGGGTGGGAGGGAGGCTCAAGAGGAAAGAGACATGGAGATATATGTATACATATAGCTGATTCACTTTGTTGTACAGCAGAAACTAACACAACATTGTAACGCAATTATACTCCAATAAAGATGTGAAAAAAAATTTTTGCCTTTTCTCCGGAGCTGTGATAAACATGTAATATTACAGTTGAAAAGCTACTTATTTCACATTCATTGTGGATTACTTTCCTTTATAAATCATGTATCAATTTCTTTACAATAATTAATTCTCATTATAGTTCGTGTGATATATGTTTCTTTCTATGTCTTTAATCAGATATCAATCATGAGCACGAGCTTTGATCACAAAAATAGACATTTTTTTATGTGGAATACAATGCCATTTCCACAGGGAGGCATCAGTCTTCTGAACTGCTTGTATGATTGCTGTATCCCTAAACCAGAAAAACATCTGGCAAATAAGCCATTGTTGCAGTACTAAATTTGAAAGTTTTTGTTTTTTAAGTTTCTTTCCATTCTGATTTTGAAAGATCATTACTGTCTGTGAAAGGAAAAACTATTACTATTACCAAAACATGATTACACACTGTGAATTTTTAAAATATTGGCCACAAAACTCAACATGAATGTAGATGCCTATACTATTAGAGTAGTTATATTAGGTTTTGCTTTTCCAGCTTTTGCTAAAATATCTTCACACCCACCACTTTAATTTTAGGTTATGCCAATGGGACATTCTTTCTCAAAGGCTGAAATTCTCATTTGGCTATATTTTACCCACACTGAAAACTAACAAAATATTAACAAATGTTCTGCTAAAACAATAAATGCATATTCATACATCCAAATTAGTAGTGTTTGTCGTGGTTATATTACATTTGTGTGCAAATGTATGATATAACATTTATCTTTACTGTGTATTTTTATATATCTATTATTTATCTATATCCATATTTATAGACACATACACAGACAAACACACAGTATTCCTTTCTATGTATATAATGAAATTAGGAAATATAAGAAGACATTCAATTAGACTGCAAAACTATCCTTAGGTGCCATTATTAATCATTATTTAACAACCATTTCTTTAAACACATATATTAAAATATGTAATATACATATTAATATATTTTTAATATTCTTACTAAGCATGCTAGACATAAGCAAGTTGCTTAGAATCATAGCTGTGACCAAAGAATTATTTTTCTGTTTTTTGGTAACATAGTCTCCAATGACTCTACTATTAGTTCCACTGGGACCAATTTAAAACTACACAGCCCTGTTCTCGTGGATTGAATAAGGCAATGTATCATTGTTTAAGTGTGCTACTCAAAAATTTGGAACCCAGAGAGAAAACACAGGGAGACTGAGTAACAACCAACTCCCCAACCAATACTCTTTTTACAAAGTTTTAGAAACAATTTCTTACATCTAATTTATTTATAATGCTTAAGGTATTAAAAAACAGGGATTCAGAAATTCAATTTATATTCTTTACATCTTTTTCCCTAGGGAAAATACTCAGTATTTGTACCAAGACAGATATTCTACTACAGCAAACCCAAAGAAAAGGAAAGAGAGATTATGGTATATTCAAAAGCAGGTCCTAGCATATGCAAGTTATTCTGTTAGCTGCTTTATATACATAAGACCCTAAAGGCTCACAACAAAACTATGAATTTAGGTATTATTCCTATTTGATGGAAGAAGCTGAGATTCCAATTCTTTCCATCTGACTCCAAAAATCACAATATCCTAATGAACTTAACTTGCTCATTCCTACCTATCCATATCTTAGTACAATTATTGCCTTATGCAATTAACATGCATGCACTCTTTACATACTTAACAATTATTTACTGAGCGCTTAATAAATGTTAAAATTCACTTTACCCAGAACTTCATGCAGCCACCTCCTCTGCACTGTCCTTGCAGAAATATTACTCCAATATCATTCTCTGTCCCATTTAATTTTGTTCACAGAACTAATTGCTTTCTGGAGTTATCATATTTATGTTCTGTATTTGTTTCATTTTATTGCATTCATTGCATGTCCTCCACAATAGATTTTAGGCAACCTGACAACACAGGGACATGTATAATTCACTGCTGTCTATACAGTGCTTGGAACAAGGTAACTATTAACGAAATACTTGGTGCCCAACAGGATGGATAGAAACATGTATAAATGAGTCTTAGGAACTGTGATAAATGAAGTTAGATTGTCTTTTACTCTGTAATGGTGCCTTGCTACCAGCTGGTAGACAGCAATTCTCAGGAGCTCAAATTGCATAAACCCAGAAAGTTTTCAATTAAAGGTCACCATCTGGAATGAGATCCACATATACTCAGTTCCAAAACACTGGTTTAGGGGGAATTATTACATTCCAAAGCTTTTCACTAATTCTCAAAATTGTTTATTTTGCTTACCAAAAATTAAATGTTTTCACTGGAGACTTACAAAGGTCAATAACTCCATCTTATCTTAATTCAAGATTTTATTAAAACCCAAACTTGCTTTGACTATAAATAACAAAATTATGTATTAATGAAAATACATTGATCTTAAAAAATGGTAATGAAATTTAAAAATCTATCTAGTTTTATTAATCATTTCTAATGATCATATGAGTAAGCAAAATTAAATCATTTAATGAAATAAAAACATGCAAGGCCTGTTTCTTTTTTTGTATGTTTTGTTTGCTTTATTTTACTTTATTTATATATTTATACAGCAGGTTCTTGTCACTCAGCTATTTTATACATGTTAGTGTATATATGTCAATCCCAATCTCCTAATTTATCCCACCACCACCATCACCACCATCCGTGCTCACTTTCCCCGCTTGATGTCCACACGTTTGTTCTCTACATCTGTGTCTCTATTTCTGCTCTGCAAACCAGTTCATCTGTACCATTTTTCTAGATTCCACATATATGCGTTTATATATGATATTTGTTTTTCTCCTTCTGACTTACTTCACTCTGTATGGCAGTCTCTAGATCTATCCATGTCTCTACAAATGACCCAATTTTGTTCCTTTTTAATGGCTGAGTAATATTCCATTGTATATATGTACAACGGCTTCTTTATCCATTTGTCTCTTGATGGGCATTTAGGTTGCTTCCATGACCTGGCTATTGTAAAGAGTGCTGCAATGAACATTGGGGTGCATGTGTCTTTTTGAATTATGGTTTTCTCTGGGTATACGCCCAGTAATGGGATTGCTAGGTCATATGGTAATTCTAATTTTAGATTTTTAAGGAACCTCCTTCCATACTGCTTTCCATAGTGGGTGTATCAGTTTACATTCCCACCAACAGTGCAAAAGGGTTCCCTTTTCTCCACACCCTCTCCAGCATTTACTGTTTGTAGATTTTCTGAAGGTGCCCATTCTGAACAGTGTGAAGTGACACCTCATTGTAGTTTTGATTTACATTTCTCTAATAATTAGTGATGTTGAGCAGCTTTTCATGTGCCTCTTGGCCATCTGTATGTCTTCTCTGGAGAAATGTCTATTTAGGTCTTCTGCCCACTTTTTGATTGGGCTGTTTGTTTTTTTAATACTGAGCTACATGAGGTGTTTATATATCTTGCAGATTAATCATTTGTCCACTGATTCATTCACAGAAATTTTCTCCCATTCTTAGGGTTGTCTTTTCGTCTAGCTTATGGTTTCGTTTGCTGTGCAAAAGCTTTTAAGTCTCATTAGATCCCATTTGTTTATTTTTGTTTTTATTTCCATTACTCTAGGAAGTGAGTCAAAAAAGATCTTGCTGTGATCTATGTCAAAGAGTGTTCTGCCTATGTTTTCCCCTAAGAGTTTTATAGTGTCCAGTGTTACACTTACGTCTTTAATCCATTTTGAGTTTATTTTGGTGTATGGTGTTAGGGAGTGTTCTAATTTCATTCTTTTACATGTAGCTGTCCAGTTTTCCCAGCACCACTTATTGAAGAGACTGTCTTTTCTCCATTGTATATCCTTGCCTCCTTTGTCACAGATTAGCTGACCATAGATGCGTGAGTTTATCTCTGGGCTTTCTATCTTGTTTCATTTATCTATATTTCTGTTTTTGAACCAGCACCATATTGTCTTGATTACTGTAGCTTTGTAGTATAGTCTGAAGTCAGGGAGTCTGATACCTCCAGCTCCATTTTTTTCCCTCAAGACTGCTTTGGCTATCCGGGGTCTTTGCTGTCTCCATACAAGATTTTTTGTTCTAGCTCTGTAAAAAATGCCATTGGTAATTTGATAGGAATTGCATTGAATCTGTAGATTGCTTTGGGTCGTATAGTCATCTTTACAATATTGATTCTCCCAATCCAAGAACATGGTATACCTCTCCATCTGTTTGTGTCATCTTTGATTTCTTTCATCAGTGTCTTACAGTTTTCTGCATTCAGGTCTTTTGTCTCCTTAGGTAGGTTTATTCCTAGGTATTTTATTCTTTTTGTTGCAATGGTGAATGGGATTGTTTCCTTAATTTCTCTTTCTGATCTTTCGTTGTTAGTGTATAGGAATGCAAGAGATTTCTGTGCGTTAATTTTGTATCCTGCAACTTTTCCAAATTCACTGATTACCTCTAATAGTTTTCTGGTGGCATCTTTAGGATTATCTACCATGTCATCTGCAAACAGTGACAGTTCTTCTTTTCCAATTTGTATTCCTTTTATTTATTTTTCTTCTCTGATTGCCATGGCTAAGACTTCCAAAACTATGTTGAATAATAGAGCCGAGAGTGGGCATCCTTGTCTTGTTCCTAATCTTATAGGAAATGCTTTCAGTTTTTCACCACTGAGAATGATGTTTGCTGTGGGTTTGTCATATATGGCCTTTACTATGTTGAGGTTGGTTCCCTCTATGCCCACTTTCTGGAGAGTTTTTATCATAAATAGCTGTTGAATTTTGTCCAAAGCTCTTTCCGCATCCATGAGAAGATCCTATGGTTTTTATTCTGTGATATGTCAATATGGTGTATCACATTGATTTGCATATATTGAAGAATCCTTGTATCCTTGGGATATCCCACTTGACCATGGTGTATGATCCTTTTAATGTGTTGTTGGATTCTGTTTGCTAGTATTTTGTTGAGGATTTTTGCATCTATATTCATCAGTGATATTGGTCTAAAATTTTCTTTTTTTGTAGTATCTCTGACTGGTTTTGGTTACAGAGTGATGGTGGCCTCATAGAATGAGTTTGGGAGTGTTCCTTCCTCTGCAATTTTTTGGAAGAGTTTGAGAAGGATGGATGTTAGCTCGTCTCTAAATGTTTGATAGAATTCACCTGTGAAGCCATCTGGTCCTGGACTTCTGTTTTTTGGAAGATTTTTAATCACAGTTTCAATTTCATTATTTGTTATTGGTCTATTCATGTTTTCTATTTCTTCCTGGTTCAGTCTTGGAAGGTTATACCTTTCTAAGAATTTGTACATTTCTTCCAGTTTGTCCATTTTATTGGCATAGAGTTGCCTGTAGTAGTCTCTTATGATGCTTTGTATTTCTGTGGTGTCTGTTGTAACTTCTCCTTTTTCATTTCTAATTTTATTCATTTGAGTCCTCTTCCTCTTTTCCTTGATGAGTCTGGCTAAATGTTTATCAATTTTGTTTATCTTCTCAAAGAACCAGCTTTTAGTTTTATTGATCTCTGCTATTGTTTTCTTTGTTTCTATTTCATTTATTTCTGCTGTGATCTTTATGATTTCTTTCCTTCTATTAACTTTAGGTTTTGTTTGTTCTTCTTTCTCTAGTTCCTTTAGGTGTAAGATTAGATTGTCATTTGAGATTTTTCTTGTTTCCTGAGATGAGCTTGAATTGCTATAAACTTCCCTCTTAGAACAGCTTTTGCTGCATCCTATAGGTTTTGGATCGTGTTTCTGTTGTCATTTGTCTCTAGGTGTTTTTTGATTTCCTCTTTGATTTCTTCAGTGATCTCTTGGTTATTCAGTAATGTATTGTTTAGCCTGCATGTATTTATGTTTTTTACGGTTTATTCCTGGTAATTTATTTCTAATCTCATAGCGTTGTGGTTGAAAAACATGACTGATATGATTTCAATTTTCTTAAATTTACTAAGGCTTGATTTGTGACCCAAGATGTGATCTATCCTGGAGAATATTCCATGTGCACTTGAGAGGAAAGTGTAATCTGCTTTTTTTGGAAGGAATGTCCTATAAATATCAATTAAATCTATCTGGTCTATTGTGTCATTTAAAGCTTGTATATCCTTACTAATTTTCTGTTTGGATGATCTGTCCATTGGTGTAAGTGAGGTGTTAAAGTCCCCCACTATTATTGTGTTACTGTCGATTTCCTCTTTTATAGCTGTTAGCATTTGCCTTATGTATTGAGGTGCTCCTATGTTGGGTTCACATATATTTATAACTGTTATATCTTCTTCTTGGGTTGATCCCTTGATCATTATGTAGTGTCCTTCCTTTTCTCTTGTAACATTCTTTATTTTAAAGCCTATTTTATCTGATATGAGTATTGCTACTCCAACTTTCTTTTGATTTCCATTTGCATGGAAAATGTTTTGCCATCCCCTCATTTTCAGTCTGTATGTGTCCCTAGGTCTGAAGTGGATCTCTTGTAGACAGCATATATATGGGTCTTGTTTTTGTATCCATTCAGCAAGCCTGTGTCTTTTGATTGTAGCAAAAAAATTCATAGTTAGGATATATATATATATATGTATATAATATTTATATAGTACTATGCCATTATTAAAATGCATAACAACTATTGACTCAGTTAATGTGCACATGAAAACTTCAACGTTAACATGGCATACATTAACTTATTGTGTCACTTTTTAATAAAGAACATCAATTTCAGGTATATTAAGTTATTTTGCTAATTAATTCCTTGACAAATGTTAATTGAATGCTTGCCAGGTGCCAGGCAGTGAGCAAAACATATATGTTCCCTTTTAGCCTCTATGATAGAAACACACTCATCAATGACACAAATAAATTTGTTTCAAACAATATGACCAAAAAAGGACTAAAGTACATATAATTGGGGGAAACTGATAGTTGAACTTAAACCTGAGGAATAGGTAGAAATTAAGTGGGAAAGACAGAGTGAAGTAATTCTCTACTACAGAAAGAAGTACAGTACAGCAAGTACAAATAGCCTAACATGAAAGAAAGGTGGTATCTAAATCTTCTAATTTATAATCCAGTATTATTATGCAATAACAAAGGGAGTAGTTGCAATTAATTTATTCTGAGCAAATAGCTACTGTAACAAAACCCAAGTAACATTTGTAGAAAGCAGAGAATTGCAACAGTTGTACCATGGACACATATGTCACTGGTAGTAGGAACCAATGGGCTTGTTACCTCATCTGTTTGCCCAGCATTTTCTACTGTGCAATAAGCTTAAAAATAGTGTGAAGCACTGGCTTAATCAAGACAGAATTTTATTTACCTCTTAAATAACAATCTAAAAATGATCAGTCCAGGGCTATTATTGCATCATCTCTGCATCAGGGATCTAGGACCACTCTCTTCTCATACAGACATCTGGAGAGTACTACCTCATTCAAATGGTCCAAGATGGTACATGACTATATCTGTACCCTAAATTGTTTGAAAGCTCATTCCTACCCCATAAAGGCTTAGTGTAAGTGTCAACACATCACTCTGGCTAAATTCTATTGACCAGAAGATGATTACTGACCACGATTAACTTCAAAGGAATCTGAGAAATATAGTCTTTCTTTTGAATGTACTTGTTTCTAGGTGCAATCAAAGAGTTTATATTGTTAACGGCTCTTTTATTCCACAAGTTCTATTGAATGACTTCTAGGTATCAGCACTCTTCTAAGTACAGCTACATGAGAGATACATCTGTGAACAAAATAAAAATGTCTATCCTTGTTTTAATATTATAATAAGGAAGAGACAATAAATAATAAACATAAAAATTAAGTATATTAAGATGTATTTTAGAAAATTATAAGTACTATAGAAAATAGAGGAAGTAAAAGGGATTGGTAGTAATGTGCTGGTAAATGTTTAAAAGCCGGCCCTGAAAAAAATTCCTGATTTGTCGTGTTTTTCAATTTCCATGGAGCAAATACTCCCACCACAGACAACATTAGTTACCAATGTGATGTCAATCATTTTGCGAAGTTTCTAAAATATTAACAATCAACTATTATGAGCCTGTGCATGTTGGTTCCAACATATCACTGGAATTCAAGAAAGGTATGATTTGGGATTTTAATATTACGATCAGAAAAAGGCAGATAACACAATGACATCTGTGCTATCTGGATATGTGGGAGATGAGTGTCCCAGGGAAGGAAAGAGCCTTTTCTAAAAGTTAAGGATCTGGCATTTTTAGGAACAGTAAATAGACTAGCATGGCTGCTTCCAAGTAAGTAAAGGGGAGTGGTATAGCAGATGAAGTCAAAGAGGAAACTGAGACAGATGATGTAGAGCTTTGTCAATGTTTGAAAGGACTTCTGACTTTTAATGTGATTCAAATGGGTAGGCAGCCGCTGATGAGATTTGAGCAGAGAGTGACATTTTATCTTCCTTATAGTTAAAATGACTTCTCTGGCGGATTCACTGAAAATAGACTATAGAGAGCATATAGAAGAGATTAATTATAAGGTTATTGCAATGATCCAGTCAAGAGATAAATTTGTCACAGGTCAGTGTTGGATCAGCGTATGTGAAGATAAGTGAGGACTCTACATATTTTGAAGGTAGAGGCCATGGGGTGTCATGGATGACTCTAAGGATTTTGATCTGAGCAACTGGAAGCATAAACATAGCTGTTTGTGGTCTGGCAACCTAAAAACTTTAAAGCTTCCCCCCCCCTCCAGCTATCCCTTATCCAATATACAATGGTAAAATTGAAATAGAATAACTATAAGAAAAACTACCATATAGAGTAGGGTATAATGGAAAACACATAACTGTTCATCATCCAAAGCAACTATCATATCCTGCTAGATATCCAAAACCCCCTGCACTACAGTAGAGAACATTCCTGCCCACTGGGAGTTTCTTCCTCATTTATTATTCTCTATATCCATACCTGAATTGGCCAATGCAGGGTATGCCCTTGAGAATTTAAATTATTTCACAATCTATTTCTTGTTAGTACGGTCTCTGGGACCTGTGAGTGATTTTGAGTGTCAACAAGTATAGGCTTTTGTAGGCTAGGCATATAGTTTTTGTTGGTAATATAATCCCTTGAAAACATAGTAGATTTTGTGTCTGTTTACTTCCATTCACTACCATGAATGAGGAGACACAGACAAGGTTATATTCTAAATATAATTTCTAATCCTGAAAAGTTATTTTACTTTGTGTTCTGTGCATCCCCTACTCCACATTTCTTCATGTAGTCTACCTTGAGGCTGTCTGAAACAAAGGCTTGGTTGGAACAGCAATAACCTCTGTCTGAATTTTGCTGTTGAGCTGCTTCCATTGCCTACGAAATAACTCAATGATAGTTGTTTAAATGTGTGAGGCTGCAGTGTTATCGGCTTCAAAGTTTGTTTCATCAGAGTCACCTCTTAACACTAGTTCAGTTTGGTCTACAAAAGCAGTTGGCTTTTTCAACCTTGTCAGGGTTGAAATTATCAAGATTTTGGTCAAAAAAGAACACAGACCACAAGCAAAACAATCTCCCTTATCAAAACTGTATCTCTCCTTTGAAATCTCTATAACTTTTCCATGATGATGTCTTGGTAACAGGACCTTGCTGCAAATGTTACTAAGAAAGCAATACTTTCCAATATTCTGATTTATCTTCCTATTGCACCCCCTCAAGCCGCAGACTCTTTTGTCTGTGCTCTGACTTCTGAAATTTCCAATATCACAGAAAGTTCTACTGGACAAGGCTGGTAACAAATGTTTTGTTTTGCACATCAAAGGTAACTGAACTTCTGGCCTGCAATATCTGTGTGCTTGGGACCTGCCACACAAACACTAAGCTGATGATTGGTATTTGAGACTTGTAATGGCAGCCCTACTTCTGGAATCAAATTCTGTATACGTTTGTGTATAATTACAAGTCATGCACCAATATAAAACTAAAAGTGGATTTTAAAGTTATATATTTATTTATTTCTAGAACAATAGCACAAATGAAAATACTCCAGAGATAGAGACCTAGTCTTCTATCTTATTGTTCTGTCATCCTTAAGATGTTGCCTTTGTTTACATGTCCAAGGAGATTCCTTAGCAAAATATTTCAATCAGCCAGAATTGGGAAATAAAAGTAAAAGGCACACCCATGTTCTTTAGGAGTTCAGTCTGAAAGCTGCACTTCACCTTATGTTTCACTGGCCTGAACTCAATCACATGGCTGCTCACGGCAATCAGATATGTCTGGAAAGTGTCTTTATTTTTGATAGGTAGTTGCATCTGAATTCTAAGGTTATATTATTAAAATTTTCTAAAACACAGAATAGATATGGGATCACCTCTAGGCATTAATACTCAGTTTCAATATCATGTTTTATTTTTTTAAAGATAGTAATCAATATATGGGAAAAAAACAATCACTTAAAACAGTGTTGTAAGTTCAGGTTTAAGAGTCTAGGCCAAAGTTGCTTAGGTCCTTAAACCCATTTCTACCACTTACATAGTATAACATTTATGAAATTATGTAATTATTTAAGTCTCATTTTCTTTACCTGGAAAATGAAAGTAATGTTTTTTCTCCATTGGTTTGTGAGAGACTAAATAAGATAAAAATCTAATATATACTAAGCTTGAACAGTTATTTTATGCCAGGCTTTAAGTTACTTCTATCCATTAGTCAATTAATCCTTTCAAAATTCTACACATTAGACACTATTGTTATCTTTATTTATAAACAAACCAGATCACAAATCCCAGCTTCATCTGAGTTTTCAGAGCTAATGGCTAGAGTAAGTGGCTGAACCTCCATACACTCTAGCCCCAGAGCTCCTAATCTTATCCAATGCACTATTTAAAGGACTTGGCACAGTCTGTAAGCATAATGTTCAATTGTTATTGCTCTATGTGATAGGCAGAATAATCCCGCTCCTTTTACACCAAGATGTCCACATTCTATTCCTAGAAGGTGTGAATATGTTAAGTTAGAGGGAAAGGTGGAATGAAAGCTGCAGATGGTGTTAAGTTTGCTTATCACCTGATCTTAAAATAAGATTACCCTTGATTGTGGAGGGGTGGGCAGTGTAATCACAAAGGTCCTTTAGTGGCAGAGGAAGGCAGAAGAATCAGAATCAGAGTGATGTAATGTGAGACTTAACTAGTCATTGTTGTCTTTGAAGATGAAAGGGGGTCATGAATCAAGGAAGCCTTGCAGCCTCAAGGAGCTAAAAATGGCAAGAAAACATACTGTCCCCTAGAGCCTCTGGAGAGGAATATGGCCCTGCTGACATATTTGTCGTAACTGGCTCCAGCACCCACAGTAAACTAAAATAGCATCTATATTTATGTACAAAGTTAGATTATACTTTTTATGCTACTGTTTTGATGAGAATGAATCACAAAATATCTCATTTTATTCATGATCAATAATATTTTAAATAGAATATTAAAGTGAGCTATTAAAAATTGTGTGGAATTAATACAAGAAAATATTATAGTTGGTATCTTTTGAGAGGGTGATCTTGCCCTATCTTTATGTTTTTATGGTTTTGTTATATAGGTTGATGCAAATTTTCTGCATAATCTCAATCTTTCCTAGAACTTTGAGAATCTTCTTCATATATTGTTGTATTCTTATTCTCACAGATAATACTTTCAACTATGTTCATTTTTCCCTTGTAAAGAATTGCCGAATTTTTCCTCCTATTTTATTAGCCATTTCAAAGAAACAATTTTTAGATTTATTGATCAAGTCCCTTTTTCTTGGTTTCATTTTAAATTAATTTGAGCTTTGATCTTTACTAATTTCTTCTATATACTGTCCTAGATTATTTTGTTATTATTATACTAGCTTCTCCAATTAAATGTTTAAGTTATACATATCCAATCCTTCCAGTTTCTCATAGAGTTATATAAAGCTATATGTATTTTGTTCTATTTGTTTATATTGTCCCTACAGGTATGTTGAAAGAGGTGCTTTCATTTTTTTTTAAGTAAACTTCTTATTTTAGAACAATTTTAGATTTACAGAAGAAAATTCTGAAGATAGCACAGTGTTCCATACACACCATACTGCACTACCCTCATTATTAACATCTATGATATATTTGTTACAATTAATGAAAATTATTAGTAAATTATTATTGGCTAAAGTCCCTACTTTATTCAGATGTTCTTAGTTTATCTAATGTCCTTTTTGTTTGTTTCAGGATCCTATCTAGGAAACCACTTTACATTTAGTAGTCATGTCTCCTTAAGTTTCACTTGGCTGTCAATTTTTCAGAGTTCTCTTCGTTTTGATGACCTTGACAATTTTAAGAAATATTGATCAGATATTTTATAGAAGGTCCCTGAATTAGCATTTGTCTGATGTCTCTCATGATTGAAATGGGGTTAGGTATTCTTAAGATGACTAAAACAGATTTATTGTGCTACTTCCATCATAGCATATCAGGTGTATACTATCAGTGTGTTGTAGAATTCGATTTCCTAATATTTTGTTAAGGGGTTCTACATATACGTTCATCAGGGATATTGGCCTGTAATTTTCTTTGCTTGTAGTCTCCTTGTCTGGTTTCGGCATCAGGGTAATGCTGGCCTCATAAAATGAGTTTGGGAGTATTCCCCTACCTCTTCAATTTTTAAGAAAGAGTTTGAGAAGGATTGGTATTAATTCTTCAAATATTTGGTAGAAAACACCAGTAAAACTATTTGGGCCTGGGATTTTCTTTGTTGGTAAGTTTTTGATTAGTAATTAAATCTCCGTATTCATTATTTGTCTCTTTAGATTTTCTAATTTGTCATGATTCAGTCTTGGTAGACTGTATTTTTCTAGGAATCTATCCATTTCTTCTAGGTTATCCAATTTCTTGATGCATAATTGTTAAGTGCAGCCTCTTAAGATTCTTTATATTTGTGTGATGTCAATTATGTCTATTTTCTTTAGAATTTTGTTTATTTTACTTCTCTTTCTTTCTTGGTTAATCTAGATAAAGGCTGTCAATCTTTTTTATCTTTTAAAAAAAACAACTCATTTTATTTATTTTTCTATTGTCTTTCTAGTCTCTATCATTTATTTCTGCTCTTATTTTTATTATTTCCTTTCTTCTGTTAACTTTGGGTTTCGATTGCTCTTCTTTTTCTATCCTTGAGGTGTAAATTTAGTTTGTTTATTTGAGATCTTTTCTCTTAATGTGGGCATTTTAATGCTATAAATTTCCCTCTTAGAACTTCTTTAACTGCATCCCAAACATTTTGGATATTGTGTTTTTATTCTCATTTGTCTCAAGATTGTTTCTGAATTCCCTGTTGATTTCTTCTTTTACCTATTGTTGTTCAGGAAAGTCTTGTTTAATTTCCACATATTTGAGAATTTTTTCCATTTTCCTTTTGTTGTTGAATTCTAGTGTCATAATTGTGACTGGAAAAGATATCTGGCATGATTTCAATCTAAAATTTACTAAGGCTTGCTTTGTGACCCAACATAAGATCTATCCTGGAGAATGTTCTCTGTGCACTTGAAAAGAATGTGTATTCTGTTGTTGGATGGAAGGTTCTGAAAATGTCTGTTAGGTTCATTTGGTCTAAAGAATACTTCAGGGCCAATGTTTTTGTATTGATTTTCTGTCTGGGTGATCCATCCAATGTGGAAAATAAGTATTGAAGTCCCCATATATTATTGCAAGCCGTCTATTTCTCCCTTTAGTTCAGTTACTATTTGTTTTAAATATCTAGGTACTTCAATACTAGAGGTATATATATTTACAGTTGTTATATCCTCTTGATGAATTTACCCCTTTATTACTCTACACTTTTATTTCTCCTCCCCCCACACTTTTTGCTGTTAATGTCATACTTTACAATTTTTTATATTGTGCATCCATTAACAATTTATTTTTAATATTATTGCTTTTTAACTTTTATACTAGAGCTAAAAGTGATTTGCAAACTTCATTACAGTATTTGAGTATTCTGAATTTGACTATATAGTCAGCTTTACCATTGAGTTTTGTACTTTTCTATGTTTTTATGCTGTTACATAGCATCCCTTCATTTCAACTTGAAGAACTCCCGTTAGCATCTCTTGTAATGCAGGTCTAGTGGTGATGAACTCTCTTAGCTTTTGTTTTTCTGGAAATGTCTTTTACTTTTGGGAATGTTTTTTCTTTATTTCTTTAGAATAACTTTGTCAGGTATAGTATTCTTGGTTGGCAGTTTTTTTTTTCTTTCTTTCAGCACTTTGAATAAACCTTTTGGGGGTTCCCTTGTATGTGATAAATTATCTTTCTCTTGCTGCTTTAGAAATTCTTTGTATTTGACTTTTAACATTTTGATTATAATGTGCCTTGGGACAATCTTCTTTTGGTTGATCTTTCTTGGCGTCTTTTGAGCTTCCTGTCCGTAGATAGCCATCTCTCTCCCAAGATTTGTTAAGTTTTCAGCTATTATTATTGCTTTAAATAAGCTTTCTGCCCCTTTCTCTCTCCTCTCTTCTCCTGGAACTTCCCTGATGCTAATGTTCATTTGCTTGATGGTTTCCCATAATTCAAGTAGGTATTCTTCATCCTTTTTTATTCATTTTTCTTTTGTTCTTGTTACTGGCTAATTTCAAATGATCTATCTTTGAGTTTGCTTATTCTTTCTTCCGCATGATCAAGTCTTTTGTTGAATTTGTCTCTTGAATTTTTCAGTTCTGCCAGTGTATCCTTCAGCTCTAGGGTTTCTTTTTCATTCTTTATTATGGTTTCCATTTCATATTCAACTTTTCTTTTTTTCATGCATTATTTTTCCTGATTTTATTTAGTTTTCTATCTATGTTCTTTTGGATTTTATTGAGTTTATTTAAGATGATTATTTTGAATTCTTCATCAGGTAAACTATAGATCTCCATGTCTTTGGGGGTGGTTACAAGAGCTTTATTAGTTTCTTTTGGTGATGTTATATTAGCCTGATTTTTTGTGATGCAGACACCCTTGCATTGGAATCTATGCATCTGACAGAGCAAACACCTCTTTCAGTCTTTACAGACTGGTTTTGGCAGGTAAACACCTTCTCCTGTTGGTTTCAGGGCTTATAGGATTACCTCCAGATTAGAAGTTGTCCTGAGTTGAAGCCAGTTTCAAGACTGTCACTGAGTCTGCAGGGGGGTCCACAGTTGGCATGCTTGTTATCAGGGACATGGATGGCTGTGTATCATATCTGGTCCCAGGGTGGATGAAACTATCTCCAGTACTTTGTTCAACAGGGTGGCACTAGGAAAATGGCCTACTTCAGAGCCCACATTTGGGTCTTCTGTTAGCTGGGCTTTTATCGCATGCATGAACAGGTGTGCTCCCACCAGATCCTTGGGAGTTCTCCTGCCTGGTCACTGGATGAGTTCCTGGGTGGAAGAGACTGATCCTAGATTATGGCTAAGAGGGGCTGAAACTAAGCCCCAGGCCTGTTTCAGTCTCCACAGCCAAGACTGAGGTCTGAAGACCTGGCTCTGGAGGCATGAATGGGTGTGTCCCTGGGTGGGCTGGACTGTTCCCTGACCATGACTGGAGAGACTGGAGGCAAGAATAGAGCCCTTCCAGAATCTCTGGGGGTGCAAATGGAAGTGTCTCCCTCTGAGTCCCTGGGCTGGCGGGCCTGCTTGTAGATGTAGCTGGGAGTAGGCTGGAACAAAGTATAGGGCTGTTTCAGAATCTCTCAGGTTGGAGACCAGAGCATCTCCCACTGGGATCCTGGCCCCTCAGAACAGCTGATAGACTGAGGCTGCAAGGGGGCTAGAACCAACTGCAGAGCCTTTCAGAATATCCAGAGACAAGGAGGGAATTGTCTTCTGCCAGGTCCCTGTGCCAACAAAATTCTTCACTGACTGTGGCTGGATGGGCTGGAGCCCAGTTACAGGGCCTTTTCAAAATCTACAGTTTGACCACCTTTGGTGGGCTGACCTCCAGGGGCTCCTGGATGGCAGCCAAGTGGGCTGGAGCCAGTTCACAGGCCACTTTAGGGTCCACAGTAGGGATAAATTCTGTATGTCTATTACACAATATATAAGCAGGTGTGACTCCTTCCAGGTCCTTGGGCGTATGGTGCTGGTGATACACCCAAAGCCAAATGGGACCATAGCTGAGTTCTTAGAGGAACAGAGCTCTTTCCACGTATGTAGTTAGGACCATGATCAGTGAGTCACCTGCCCAGGTGTGATCCTGCCTTTTTAAAATGGCTCTCCTCAGTCTTGGGCTGGGCTAGAGTTTTACAAGTTCCTACCTGGATAATAATTTGTTTCAAATAAAAGAAATTATTAGTAAAATTGATCAATTTTTATCAATTAGTGTTGTAAGCTTATTTGGATAGTGTGTGTGTGTGTGTGTGTGTGAAGAGAGAGCTAATCAGTGCCTTGTGCAATTATTTGACAGAGACTGTATTAAATTGTTGCAATAATTTCCCCATTAAATGGAAAGTTATTAGATAATTTGTGTTAACAAAAGTTAAAGAATTTTTCTTAATATCAAGGTAGCAAATCATCTTTCCCTTCTGCTTTATTTAACAGCAATTCCATTCAAAATGTTCAACCCAGTCTGTGATTGTTTTTAAATATTCAATAGCTCTATTATTGAAAAAGTCATGAGAGTAGTTTATTACACTGCCATATTTAATTGGATGAAAACTAATCCTGCAGAATTAGGGTAGAATGACATTTAAGAGACTGGACTCTGTTATCAGGCTTCATATATTGTAACTCCAGCTCTGCTACTTATATTTTAAGTCATTTCTTTATGCCTCAGTTACTTCACCCATAAATGGGGATAAGCTAAAACTATAGTATTCTTATTATTTAATGTAAATTTATAGAAGTATCTTGCATAGAGCAAATCCTCTGTAAAAATTAGCTATTCCTTTTTTTGGTAAAATTAAAGTCTGGTAATTCCTAAGAAGGATAAGAATTTTGATGGTTTTACCAAACAGACCACATTAGATAGGGTCAAAATTCAATAGGAATAATGAAAAGGAGAAACCACAATCTGAGAATCCTCTGGAACCTGACACATGCATGGGAGCAATCCCTTGATTTGAGTCCTCTCTTCTGCAATGGAGGTGCCACTCTGTTGGCAGATTCCTTAGGAGGCCAAAGCCTGCAGTGACCCTTGTTACTACCTTTCCAGTTCTCCTTACCTCTCCCTGGATCTCTCAGTTTCCTCAAATAGTTATGTGGGAGTGACCCGAGGGGAGTATTAGCCAGCAGTGGCAGCCAGACTGTATGAAAGCTAGAGGAGTACCAGTCATTTGTTTCTTAGAAGCCAGAACTTCTATCAAGATGCAAATTATCCTATTAAGGGCTGAATGTTATGGTCCTGAATATGGGAGCTGTCATAGAAATGAACTGGTTGGAAGGTCAGGGGACTGAGTGTCACAAGAGCAAACACTTGGTGCCTTCTTGGGTCTTTTCAGGGCCAGATTGGCATCTAAGTGGGTCAGTATTTATCCCGCTTCTTCTCTGAGGTTCCTGGATCCTTGGTTTGATGTCCACCATTGTATATAAAATGTAAGTGCTGAAATATATTCTATAAAAACATTTGTTCCCTGGAGGATTCATTTTAACATCATCCTGTTCATACTGTATATAGGTAATATCCTTTTGATATCTCTAGGGATAGTAACCTGGGTATTTTTAGGTAAATTTTCCTTTTCTAAATTTTATACAATTTATTCATTTTTTTCCTGTTTTTATCTCTTATATGGTTAGCTTACTTCAAATGTCTGGCAATCCTTAACTTTTCATTTATATTTAAGTTATATTAAGAAAATATGCACAACTATGGTGGGTGGTGATAGGAGTGGACAATCATTATGCTGGGAGATGTGAAAATGTGGTAGTATTTGCTCTGAGGGTCAAGAACTCACAAACTGGCCTATTTCTCTAGGGTTGTTTATACAATTTGTTTAGGGAGATTTTTAGCCTGGCGTTTAGATGCTAGCTCCCACGCATACTGCTCATGGAGATGTGAAAGTTGACTTGAAGGAATTAATTTACCTCTTAACTCTGAATATAGCCATTGACTCATTCCTGCCTTGTATCAGCATCGGGACTTTTAAGAACCAGACCTCTCTGAGGATCTACAGGGAAAACCACAACTTCTTAGCTACAGCTTCTTCCATGTACACCCCAGGTTCTAGCCTCCTCTAACTTGCTTATGTCAAGGAGGTTGCTCATTTGACTGCAGAACCTTAATGAGAACAGAGAATCCTTCATCTGCTGCCTGTTCTCCAAATATTTGTTAAAATCTCTTTCTTGCTAATGGTGCTCATGTTTCCCTTTGTCCTGGGGTTTACCTTCCTTTTTTGTTTCTTTTAATGCTTTTTCAATGAGGACTTGAAATATAGAAGATATAAATGTATATAATAATTCTACCGTGTTGGACTTGAAGTACCTTCTGGCATCTTAGTTTTACCTTTACTTATTCCCCCTCTAATGTTCTTCCTTTCTTTATATCAATCTGAGTTTGTGACCTATGTCATTTTCCTTCTTTCTAAAGAGCTTTTTTTTTTAACATTTCTTGCAAGCCATATTTACTGGACACAAATTTTTGTTTTCTAAAATTCATTATTTCTTTTTCATTGTTGAAGGATAATTTCATTGTATACAGAATTCTTGGTTGGTGGCTTTTTCTTTCAAAACTAAATGTTTCACTCCTCTCTCTTATTGCTTGCATGTTTTCTCAAAGTAAGTCTGATATAATTCTTATCCTTGTTCCTCTAAAATAAGGTTTTGCCATTCTCTGGTGTCTCTCAAGGATTTTTCTAGTCTTTTGTTTTTTTGCAGTTTGGATATGATATGCTTAGGGTTTCCTTTTTCTTTTTCTTCTTTTTTTTTTGTATTTATTTTGCTTCTTCTCTGAGGTTCTTGGATCTTTGGTTTGATGTCTATCATTAAAAGTCTCAGTCAGTATACTTCAGTTTTCTTTTGTCTTCCTTCTTCCCTTTATTCTCCTTATGATATTTCTGTATGATGTTATACCTATCATAATTGATCCATGGTTCTTGGACACTCTTTTCTGTTTTTTTTTTAATTAATTTTTCAATTTGCTTTTCAGATTGTGAAGTATCTACTGAAATGTTTTCAAGCTCACTAAGTCTTTCCTTGGTTATGCCCAGTCTACTGTTGAGCCCATCAAAATCATTCTTCATGTCTGTTATAGTGTTTTTAACTCTAGCTTTTCCTTTCTTTCTTAGAATTTCTATCGCTCTGTTAACATTATCTATCTGCTCTTGCATGTTGTCCACATTTTCCATTAGAGTCCTTAGCATATCAATCATAGTTATTTTAAATCCCTGATCTGAAAATTTCCAATTCTCTCTCTGGTTTTTATGCTTACATTATCTCTTCAGACTGGTTTTGCCTTTTAGTATGCCTTGTAATTTTTTGTTCAAAGACAAATCTCATGTATTGGATAAAAGGAACTGAGGTTAAATAGGCCTCTAGTATGAGGTTTTATGTTTATTTGGTTGGCATTAGGTTGTGTTTACTGGTTGTTAAAATTTCCTATAGTGTCCTTGCTTTTATCTCCTCCTCTGTCTTTGGGTTTTCCTAAAGCCTTGTTAAATAGGGACTGAGGCTTGCAGTTCTTTCAGTTGTAGTTCCCTGTTAATATGCAAGAGCCTAGTGATGTGGTGATAAGGACTGAGGGGTGTGATGATAAGCTTTGAGGAGAGAGGAAGAATTATATAATCCTATAAGATTAGATCTCAGTCTTTTAGTGAGCCTGTGTCCTCTCCCTCTGCTGTGCTCTTCACAGAGCTTCTGATATTTTTCCTCTGACTTAGATGAGACCAAGGGGTAGGGGTGTGGAGGCTAGAGTTGGGTACTTCCCTTCCCCCACTTTAGTTAGACTCTCTTAAAGTACATTCACTGACAGCAAGTATTTGCTAAGGAAAATGGAGTACTCTTGATGTATTTGAAATGGTTGCTTTTCCCTTTTCTTCGTCAGAAACATGAGGGAATTTTTCTTCTATATTCACTCTAAGAATTTGGTGGGGCTCCCAGAGGTAAAGTTTATGAAAGAGGAGGACACATTAAGTTTTATCTCCCAAGCTCGTCCATGCTCAGTTTCCAGCAATTGATCAATTACCCTCTACATGTGCCTACTAGTCTCCAGCAGTGGCTTCTGCTCCCAGTAAGCTGTAATTCGCTGTGTTTCCCTATCTCTCCAATTTGGTGATTGTGGTCTTCCCAATTTTCTGATGGCTCAAAAAAGACTGGTGGATTTTCAGTTTGCTTATTTTTTTTCTTGTTGTGAGGACAGGAGAGATGACTGCCAACTGCTTTACATGTTGAATGAGAAACTGTAAGTATCCTACAGTATGTTTTATAAAGTGGAAAAGCATGTTCAATCCCTATTAGCCTCATTTTCCCACAGAAATTTGATAGAACCTTGGAAATTAAGCATTGAAGAAACTTTAAGTTAACATGGCTTTGTGAAAAATGTATTCTGTCAGAACAAAAATCTTTTCAACACGGACACATGTAATTGCCTTTAATAAGTTTTCAAATGCCTCTTCAATATATGTGCAAACTCATAAACTAATTGGGAAAAATATAAGTATGCACTTATACTTTGATAGGTAACCATCTGTTAAGAATACCTGAACATGTTCCAAAAATAAATAAATTATTTAGTGCAAGTCTGGTGGATATCATAGGATAAAATTCTTTAGAGACAAATTCTAGTTCTGTTTCCATTTAAGATTTTCAAAAAATAGTGTAATATATGGAATAGAGAACATACTCACATTTTTTGAAAATAATCAACATAAATGTAAAGTTTTCAATAGCTTACAGATATGAATTAAAAATAAAAATGTCTTTTTCATATAATAAGAATGAGCATTGGAAAAAAAGTAAAACTGTCACTGTTTGCAGATGACATGATACTATACATAGAAAATCCTAAAGATGCTACCAGAAAACTACTAGAGCCATGAATGTATTCAGTAAAGTTGCAGGATACAAAATTAATACACAGAAATCTCTTGCATTTCTATACACTAACAACAGAAGGTAAGAAAGAGAAATTAAGGAAACAATCCCACTTACCATCACATCAAAAAGAATAAAATACCTAGGAATAAACCTACCTAAGCAGGCAAAAGACCTGTACTCCAAAAAGTATAAGATGCTGATGAAAGAAATCCAAGGTGACACAGATGGAAAGATAGATTATGTTCTTGGACTGGAAGAATCAATATTGGGAAAATGACTATATTACCCAAAGCAATCTACAGATTCAATGAAATCCCTATCAAATTACCAATGGCATTCTTTGCAGATGTAGAACAAAAATTCTTAAAATTTGTATGGGAACACAAAAGGCCCCAAATATCCAAAGTGATCTTGAGAAAGAAAAACGGAGCTGGAGGAATCAGGTGCCCTGTCTTCAGCCTACTACACAGCTACAGTCATCAAAACAGTATGATACTGGCACAAAGACAGACTTATAGACCAATGGAACAGGATAGAAAGCCCAGAAATAAACCCACACACCTCTGGTCAATTAATCTACAACAAAGGAGACAAGAATATACAGTGGAGGAAAGAAAGTCTCTTCAATAAATGGTGCTGGTAAAACTGGAAAGCTACATGTAAGAGAATGAAATTAGAACATTCTCTAATACCATATATAAAAATAAACTCAAAATGGATTAAAGACTTAAATGTAAGACCACATACTATAAAACACTTAGAGAAAAACATAGGCAGAACGCTCTCTGACATAAATCACAGCAATATCTTTTTGGATCACCTACTAGAGTAATGAAAATAAAAACAAAAGTAAACAAATGGGACCTAATTAAACTTAAAAACTTTTGCACAGCAAAGGAAACCACAAACAAAATGTAAAAACAACCCACAGAATGGGAGAAAATATTTGCAAATGATGCGATCGATGAGGGATTAATCTCCAAAATATACAAACAGCTCATGCAGCTCAATATCAAAAAAACAACCCAGTCAAAAAAATGGCAGAAGATCTAAATAGACATTTCTTCAAGTATGACATAGAGATGACCAAAAAGATGAAAAGATGCTAAACATAACTAAGTATTAGAGAAACGCAAATCAAAACTACAATGAGGTATCACCTCATACCACTCAGGATGGCCATCATCAAAAAGTCTACAAACAATAAATGCTGGAGAGGGTGTGGAGAAAAGGGAACTCTCCTACACTGTTGGTGGGAATGTTAATTGGTACAGCCACTATGGAGAACAGTATGGAGGTTCCTTAAAAAACTAGACGTAGAGCTACCACATGATCCTGCAATCCTGCCCCAGGCATATACCTGGAGAAAACCATACTTTGAAAAGATATATGCACTCCAATGTTCAGTGCAGCACTATTTACAAGAGCCAAGACATGGAAGCAACCTAAATGTCCATCAGCAAATGAATGGAAAAAGAAAATGTGGTACATATACGCAACGGAATATTACTCAGCCACAAAAATGAATGAAATAATGCCATTTGCAGCAACATGGATGGATCTAGAGATTATCATACTACGTGAAGTCAGAGAAAGACAAATATCATATGATATCACTTATACATGGAATCTGAAAAAATGATACAAATGAACTTATTTACAAACAGAAACAGACTCACAGACTTAGAAAACAAACGTATGGTTACCAAAGGGGAAGGGTGGGGAGAACGGATAAATTAGGGAGCTGGAATTAAAATAAACACACCACTATATATAAAATAGATAATCAACAAGGACCTACTGTAGCACAGAGAACTTTACTCAACACTCTGTAATAATCTATATGAGAAAAGAATCTGAAAAAGAATAGATATATGGGGGGGACCTCGAAGATGGCGGAAGAGTAAGACGCGGAGATCGCCTTCCTCCCCACGGATACACCAGAAATACATCTACACGTGGAACAACTCCTACAGAACACCTACTGAAGGCTGGCAGAAGACCTCAGACCTCCCAAAAGGCAAGAAACTCCCCATGTACCTGGGTAGGGCAAAAGAAAAAAAGAAAAAACAGAGACAAAAGAATAAGGACGGCACCTGCACCAGTGGGAGGGAGCTGTGAAGGAGGAAAAGTTTCCACACACTAGGAAGCCCCTCCGCGGGCGGAGACTGCGGGAGGCGGAGGGGGGAGCTTCGGGGCCGCGGGGTAGTGCACAGCGACGGGTGCGGAGGGCAAAGCGGGGAGATTCCCACACAGAGGATCGGTGCCGACCGGCACTCACCAGCCCGAGAGGCTTGGCTGCTCACCCGCCGGGGCGGGCGGGACTGCGAGCTGAGGCTCGGGTTTCGGTTTTGGACGGAGCGCAGGGAGAGGGCTGGGGTTGGCGGCTTGAACATAGCCTGAAGGGGTTACTGCACCACGACTAGCCGGGAGGGAGTTCGGGGAAAAGCCTGCACCTGCCGAAGAGGCAAGAGACTTTTTCTTCCCTCTTTGTTTCCTGGTGCGCGAGGAGAGGGGTTTAAGAGCGCTGCTTAAAGGAACTCCAGAGACAGGCGCGAGCCGCGGCTAAAAGCGCGAACCCCAGAGACGGGCGCGAGCCGCGGCTAAAAGCGCGGACCCCAGAGACGGGCGGGAGACGCTAAGGCTGCTGCTGCCGCCACCAAGGGGCCTGTGTGCGAGCACAGGTCACTCTCCACACCCATCTTCCGCAAAGCCTGTGCAGCCCGCCACTGCCAGGTTCCCGGGATCCAGGGACAACTTCCCTGGGAGAACGCACAGCGGGCCTCAGGCTGGTGCAACGTCACGCCGGCCTCTCCCGCAACGTCACGCCGCCTCTGACGCCGCAGGCCAGCCCCGCACGCAGTGCCCCTCCTTCCCCGCCCCACCCCCGGCCTGAGTGAGCCGGAGCCCCCGAATCAGCGGCTCCTTTAACCCCGTCCTGTCTGAGCAAAAAACAGACGCCCTCCAGCGACCTAAACGCAGAGGCAGGGCCAAATCCAAAGCTGAGCTCCTGTGAGCTGTGAGAACAAAGAAGAGAAAGGGAAATCTCTCAGAAGCAGCGGATTAAAGCTCCACAATCAACTTGATATACCCTGCATCTGTGGAATACCTGAATAGACAAGGAATGATCCCAAATTGAAGAGGTGGAATTTAGGAGCGAGATCTATGATGTTTTTCCCTTTTCCTCTTTTTGTGAATGTGTACGTGTATGCTTCTGTGTGAGATCTTGTCTGTATACTCTTGCTTCCACCATTTGTCCTAGGGCTCTATCCGTCCATGGTTTTTTTAAAAAATTTTTTTTCTTAATAATTAATTTTAATTGTAATAACTTTATTATACTTTACCTTCGTTCTTTCTTTCTTTCCTTCCTTCCTTCCTTCCCTCCTTTAGACAACGAATCACCCCAAATTGAGGAGGTGGTCTCTGAGAGCAAGATTTATGATTTTTCCCCCTTTACCTCTTTTTGTGAAGGTGTATGTGTATGCTTCTGTGTAAGATTTTCTCTGTATAGCTTTGCTTCCAACATTTGTCCTAAGGTTCTATCCGTCCCTTTTTTTTTTCTAAATATTTTTTAATTCAATAACTATATTATACTTTATTTTATTTTTACTGTATCTTCTTTCTTTTTTCCTTCTTTCCCTCCTTCCTTCCTTCCTCCCTCCCTCCCTCCTTTCTTTCCTTCTTTGCTTCTTTCTTCCGTCCTTCCTTTCCTCCTTTCCCTCTCTTTCCTCATACTTCTACTAATTCTACTTTTTCTCCCTTTTATTCTGAGCCGTGTGGATGAAAGGCTCTTGGTGCTCCAGCCAGGAGTCAGGGCTCTGACTCTGAGGTAGGGAAGCCAACTTCAGGACACTGGTCAACAAGAGACCTCCAAGCTCCACATAATATTAAACGGCGGAAATCTCCCAGAGACCTCCATCTTAACACCAGCACCCAGCTTCACTCAACGACCAGCAAGCCACAGTGCTGGACAACCTATGCCAAACAACTAGCAAAACAGGAACACAACCCCACCCATTAGCAGAGAGGCTGCCTAAAATCATAATAAGGCCACAGACACCCCAAAACACACCACCAGACATGAACCTGCCCACTAGAGAGACAAGATCCGACCTCATCCACCACAACACAGGCACTAGTCCCCTCCACCAGGAAGCCTACACAACCCACTGAAACAACCTTAGCCACTGGAGACAGACATCAAAAACAACGGGAACTACGACCGTGCAGCCTGCAAAAAGGAGACCCCAAACACAGTAAGATAAGCAAAATGAGAAGACAGAAAAACACACAGCAGATGAAGGAGCAAGATAAAAATGCACCAGACCTAACAAATGAAGAGGAAATAGGCAGTCTACCTGAAAAAAAATTCAGAATAATGATAGTACGGATGATCCAAAATCTTGGAAGTAGAATGGACAAAATGCAAGAAACAGTTAACAAGGACCTAGAAGAAATAAAGATGAAACAAGCAACGATGAACAACGCAATAAATGAAATTAAAAGTACTCTAGATGGGATCAATAGCAGAATAACTGAGGCAGAAGAACGGATAAGTGACCTGGAAGATAAAATAGTGGAAATAACTACTGCAGAGCAGAATAAAGAAAAAAGAATGAAAAGAACTGAGGACAGTCTCAGAGACCTCTGGGACAACATTAAACGCACCAACATTCGAATTATAGGGGTTCCAGAAGAAGAAGAGAAAAAGAAAGGGACTGAGAAAATATTTGAAGAGATTATAGTTGAAAACTTCCCTAATATGGGAAAGGAAATAGTTAATCAAGTCCAGGAAGCACAGAGAGTCCCATACAGGATAAATACAAGGAGAAATACGCCAAGACACATATTAATCAAACTGTCAAAAATTAAATACAAAGAAAGGATATTAAAAGCAGCAAGGGAAAAACAACAAATAACACACAAGGGAATCCCCATAAGGTTAACAGCTGATCTCTCAGCAGAAACCCTACAAGCCAGAAGGGCGTGGCAGGACATACTGAAAGTGATGAAGGAGAAAAACCTGCAACCAAGACTACTCTACCCAGCAAGGATCTCATTCAGATTTGATGGAGAAATTAAAACCTTTACAGACAAGCAAAAGCTGAGAGAGTTCAGCACCACCAAACCAGCTTTACAACAAATGCTAAAGGAACTTCTCTAGACAAGAAACACAAGAGAAGGAAAAGACCTATAATAACGAACCCAAAACAATATAGAAAATGGGAATAGGAACATACATATCGATAATTACCTTAAATGTAAATGGACTAAATGCTCCCACCAAAAGACACAGATTGGGTGAATGGATACAAAAACAAGACCCTTATATATGCTGTCTACAAGAGACCCACTTCAGACCTAGAGACACATACAGACTGAAAGTAAGGGGATGGAAAAAGATATTCCATGCAAATGGAAACCAAAAGAAAGCTGGAGGGCTTCCCTGGTGGCACAGTGGTTGAGAGTCCGCCTGCTGATGCAGGGGACGCGGGTTCGTGCCCCGGTCTGGGAAGATCCCACATGCCGTGGAGCGGCTGGGCCCGTGAGCCATGGCTGCTGGGCCTGCGCATCCGGAGCCTGTGCTCCGCGACGGGAGAGGCCACAGCAGGGAGAGGCCCGCGTACCACCAAAAAAAAAAAAAAAAAAAAAAGAAAGCTGGAGTAGCAATTCTCATATCAGACAAAATAGACTTTAAAATAAGGACTATTAAAAGAGACAAAGAAAGACACTACATAATGATCAAGGGATCGATCCAAGAAGAAGATATAACAATTGTAAATATTTATGCACCCAACATAGGAGCACCTCAATACATAAGGCAAATACTAACAGCCATAAAAGGGGAGATCGACAGTAACACATTCATAGTAGGGGACTTTAACACCCCACTTTCACCCATGGACAGATCATCCAAAATGAAAATAAATAAGGAAACACAAGCTTTAAATGATACATTAAACAAGATGGACTTAATTGATATTTATAGGACACTCCATCCAAAAACAACAGAATACACATTTTTCTCAAGTGCTCATGGAACATTCTCCAGGATAGATCATATCTTGGGTCACAAATCAAGCCTTGGTAAATTTAAGAAAATTGAAATTGTATCAAGTATCTTTTCTGACCACAACGCCATGAGAGTAGATATCAATTACAGGAAAAGATCTGTAAAAAATACAAACACATGGAGGCTAAACAATACACTACTTAATAATGAAGTGATCACTGAAGAAATCAAAGAGGAAATAAAAAAATACCTAGAAACAAATGACAATGGAGACACAACGACCCAAAACCTATGGGATGCAGCAAAAGCAGTTCTAAGGGGGAAGTTTATGGCAATACAAGCCCACGTTAAGAAGCAGGAAACATCTCGAATAAACAACCTAATCTTGCACCTCAAGCAATTAGAGAAAGAAGAACAAAAAAAACCCCAAAGCTAGCAGAAGGAAAGAAATCATAAAAATCAGATCAGAAATAAATGAAAAAGAAATGAAGGAAACGATAGCAAAGATCAATAAAACTAAAAGCTGGTTCTTTGAGAAGATAAACAAAATAGATAAACCACTAGCCAGACTCATCAAGAAAAAAAGGGAGAAGACTCAAATCAATAGAATTAGAAATGAAAAAGGAGAAGTAACATCTGACACTGCAGAAATAAAAAAAAATCATGAGAGATTACTACAAGCAACTCTATGCCAATAAAATGGACAACCTGGAAGAAATGGACAAATTCTTAGAAATGCACAACCTGCCAAGACTGAATCAGGAAGAAATAGAAAATATGAACAGACCAATCACAAGCACTGAAATTGAAACTGTGATTAAAAATCTTCCAACAAACAAAAGCCCAGGACCAGATGGCTTCACAGGTGAATTCTATCAAACGTTTAGAGAAGAGCTAACACCTATCCTTCTCGAACTCTTCCAAAATATAGCAGAGGGAGGAACACTCCCAAATTCCTTCTACGAGGCCACCATCACCTTGATACCAAAACCAGACAAGGATGTCACAAAGAAAGAAAACTACAGGCCAATATCACTGATGAACATAGATGCAAAAATCCTCAACAAAATACTAGCAAACAGAATCCAACAGCACATTAAAAGGATCATACACCATGATCAAGTGGGGTTTATTCCAGGAATGCAAGGATTCTTCAATATACGCAAATCTATCAATGTGATAAACCATATTAACAAATTGAAGGAGAAAAAACATATGATCATCTCAATAGATGCAGAGAAAGCTTTTGACAAAATTCAACACCCATTTATGATAAAAACCCTGCAGAAAGTAGGCATAGAGGGAACTTTCCTCAACATAATAAAGGCCATATATGACAAGCCCACAGCAAACATCATCCTCAATGGTGAAAAACTGAAAGCATTTCCACTAAGATCAGGAACAAGACAAGGTGGCCCACTCTCACCACTCTTATTCAACATAGTTTTGGAAGTTTTAGCCACAGCAATCAGAGAAGAAAAGGAAATGAAAGGAATCCAAATCGGAAAAGCAGAAGTAAAGCTGTCACTGTTTGCAGATGACATGATACTATACATAGAGAATCCTAAAGATGCTACCAGAAAACTACTAGAGCTAATCAATGAATTTGGTAAAGTAGCAGGATACAAAATTAATGCACAGAAATCTCTGGCATTCCTATATACTAATGATGAAAAATCTGAAAGTGAAATCAAGAAAACACTCCCATTTACCATTGCAACAAAAAAAATAAAATATCTAGGAATAAACCTACCTAAGGAGATGAAAGACCTGTATGCAGAAAATTATAAGACACTGATGAAAGAAATTAAAGATGATACAAATAGATGGAGAGATATACCATGTTCTTGGATGGGAAGAATCAACATTGTGAAAATGACTCTACTACCCAAAGCAATCTACAGGTTCAATGCAATCCCTATCAAACTACCACTGGCATTTTTCACAGAACTAGAACAAAAAATTTCACAATTTGTATGGAAACACAAAAGACCCCGAATAGCCAAAGCAATCTTGAGAACGAAAAAAGGAGCTGGAGGAATCAGGCTCCCTGACTTCAGACTATACTACAAAGCTACAGTAATCAAGACAGTATGGTACTGGCACAAAAACAGAAAGATAGATCAATGGAACAGGATAGAAAGCCCAGAGATAAACCCACGCACATATGGACACCTTATCTTTGATAAAGGTGGCAGGAATGTACAGTGGAGAAAGGACAGCCTCTTCAATAAATGGTGCTGGGAAAACTGGACAGGTACATGTAAAAGTATGAGATTAGATCACTCCCTAACACCATACACAAAAATAAGCTCAAAATGGATTAAAGACCTAAATGTAAGGCCAGAAACTATCAAACTCTTAGAGGAAAACATAGGCAGAACACTCTATGACATAAATCACAGCAAGATCCTTTCTGACCCACCTCCTAGAGTAATGGAAATAAAAACAAAAATAAACAAATGGGACCTAATGAAACTTCAAAGCTTTTGCACAGCAAAGGAAACCATAATCAAGACCAAAAGTCAACCCTCAGAATGGGAGAAAATATTTGCACATGAAGTAACTGACAAAGGATTAATCTCCAAAATTTACAAGCAGCTCATGCAGCTCAATAACAAAAAAAAAAACAACCCAATCCAAAAATGGGCAGAAGACCTAAATAGACATTTCTCCAAAGAAGATATACAGAATGCCAACAAACACATGAAAGAATGCTCAACATCATTAATCATTAGAGAAATGCAAATCAAAACTACAATGAGATATCATCTCACACCAGTCAGAATGGCCATCATCAAAAAATCTAGAAACAATAAATGCTGGAGAGGGTGTGGAGAAAAGGGAACACTCTTGCTCTGCTGGTGGTAATGTGAATTGGTTCAGCCACTATGGAGAACAGTATGGAGGTTCCTTAAAAAACTACAAATAGAATTATCATATGACCCAGCAATCCCACTACTGGGCATATACCCTGAGAAAACCATGATTCAAAAAGAGTCATGTACCAAAATGTTCATTGAAGCTCTATTTACAATAGCCCGGAGATGGAAACAACCTAAGCGCCCATCATCGGATGAATGGATAAAGAAGATGTGGCACATATATACAATAGAATATTACTCAGCCTTAAAAAGAAATGAAATTGAGCTATTTGTAATGAGATGGATAGACCTAGAGTCTGTCATACAGAGTGAAGTAAGTCAGAAAGTAAAAGACAAATACCGTATGCTAACACATATATATGGAATTTAAGGGAATAAAAAATGTCATGAAGAACCTAGGGGTAAGACAGGAATAAAGACGCAGACCTACTGGAGACCGGACTTGAGGATATGGGGAGGGGGAAGGGTGAGCTTTGACAGGGCGAGAGAGAGTCATGGACATATACACACTAACAAACGTAGTAAGGTAGATAGTTAGGGGGAAGCAGCCGCAAGGCACAGGGATATTAGCTCGGTGCTTTGTGACAGCCTGGAGGGGTGGGATAGGGAGAGTGGGAGGGAGGGAGACGCAAGAGGGAAGACATATGGGAACATATGTATAACTGATTCACTTTGTTATAAAGCAGAAACTAACACACTATTGTAAAGCAATTATACCCCAATAAAGATGTAAAAAAAAAAAAAAAAGAATAGATATATGTATAACTAAATCACCTTACTGTACACCGGAAACTAATACAACATTTTAAATCAAACATACTCCAATATAAAATAAAAAATTTTAAAATAAAACAAATACAAATAAAAAAGAATGAGCAGAGTTGAAGCTATTAAATTTTAAAGTGTCACTTTAAAGTGGCTCACTTATGAGTAAATGGACCGAGTTGCATACTGACAATCTCAGGATAGTGTTCAATGTCGGGAAAGCGTAGCCCAAAGTCTCAGAACTGACTGCAAATGTCATGCCAAGTCTCTGTTATGTATACATAGCCATACCCTACATCAACTAGATAGCAAACATCATGCTATAGGGAACATGTAGCCTGACTAGTGATTGGAAACTGTTTCAGAAGAGGGAGAGGAAAGGCTTTTTTAATTTAAAACACCAGTATTATAGATTTGCATCAAAAAATTAATTTTTGGTCAAATATATTTCAAAAGTTGGGCTTATTGCTTATAACACCCCCTTGTATACTCAAATGTGTATTAATATATTAGCAATGTTGAGAGCCCATATTGCAAAACCAACTATTTAACCCAGCATTATCCAAATTTATTTGACCACAGAGGTTTTTTACAGTGTGTTTCAGTTATTAACTCTGTGGAGTACATTTTGGGAGCTATCATTTCCAAATTATTATTTTTTACTATTTATTCAAGTGCATGAAATATAATTTTCATTACAGGCCCAATCTCAGAACATGTTTTATATCGTCCAAATGAACAGTACAATATAATTGTGTAACTTTTATTGATATAACTATTCTGAATTTAGAATTTTAATTTGTCTTTTGAGTATTCTGTTATACTGAAACATTCCTATATTAAACTGATCAAAATTCTCCAGACAGCAATTGTAGAAATTTTGCATAGCACAGCTGTTGGAAGAAATTGAATCCTCTACAAATAGAAGATGATGTAAGCTTGTTTTTTTCTTAACATATGACAGATAAAGACTCAGATTCAGCAATAGATTTAACAAGTAATTTGGGGGCACAAATTATGTATCAAACATGATATTAGTAGTTTCTTCCATACCTCCAATTATCAGAAATTATTATAACACAAAAGTAGCAGGCAACATTGTTCCAAGAAGCAAGTCATACCACATAACTGAATCTGACTTCTCAGTTTACTGGACTGTCCCAGAAAGAAATGTGTGTGCTGCTTTCATTCCATATTAACATTGCCTTCTGAGACACCACATACATCATTGGAGTTTTTTTCCCCCTCTTTCCAGGAAAATTCAATCCTTTAAATTATGTCCCCTATCCTAATTTACATAGGTCACTAGTGGGAAGATTTGAGGAGGTATAAATGACTATACTGAGAGATTTATGCACTGGCAACCATAATCCAAGACCTGTTTTCAAAGACAATTGAAAACAGAGATATGTGAGGAGTGTGTCCATTTAAATGTTCTTGATAAACATTTCCTCATAGAATTGAATGCCAGAGTAGAACAAAGAACATGTATACAAATTATGACCATATTTTTCCTGCCTCAGGAGAGAAAAAAGTTAAAATTAAAATATTTCATTCTCTGTAACTGTCACTCAGATACATTTCAACATTATGTGACAAATCAATCAATCTGGTTTCATCAACTTTTTTAATATTGTTTCCTACCAACATATATTCAGGATACAAGAGAATGTCTAATGATGGCAAAATATTTCTACATAATATGGCATAAGTTAAGCTAATTGGTCACTTAGATAACTGTATAAAACAATGCAGCAAATTTCTATATTAAATTTGAAGTAATCATTTTATTATTTTTCTTTATTTTTTTAACATCTTTATTGAAGTATAATTGCTTTACAATGGTGTGTTAGTTTCTGCTTTATAACAAAGTGAATCAGTTATACATATACATATGTCCCCATATCTCTTCCCTCTTCCATCTCCCTCCCTCCCGCCCTCCCTATCCCACCCCTCTAGGTGGTCACAAAGCACCGAGCTGATCTCCCTGTGCTATGCGGCTGCTTCCCACTAACTATCTATTTTACGTTTGGTAGTGTATATATGTCCATGCCACTCTCTCACTTTGTCCCACCTTACCCTTCCCTCTCCCCATATGCTCAAGTCCATTCTCTAGTAGGTCTGCGTCTTTACCCCCCTCTTGCCCCTAGGTTTGAAGTAATCATTTTAAATTAAAATGAGGTAAAAACAACAAAGACTACACTTGCAATGGCCAAAACGGGTGGACATTTTTATCTTTGCTTATCCATCAGTGTAATAGAGTTAGTGAGTTTCTCGCAGATTTTGACATTTGCAAAAGAGTTTGCAATTTCTCTAAGACAAGACACATCTATTTTTCCTTTAGGAGAAAACTATTTGCATGTTAACATCTTAAAGAGGTTGTAAGGATCTTACTATGCATTGGTAAACAAGGTGACTAGAATATTAGATCAGGAAACAGTGAAGCACTAGGGAAAAATAAAACATATAGGATACTTTCCTTTTTGTACCATGATTGATACAGTACATATACATCAGAAGGAAAGGAAAATCAAATCAAATCAAGTTGTCCATTTGTACAATTGATTTTATTCTTACTACTTCTAAATATTAATGAGGTATATCTATTTCTCCTCACCTCCTGTTTTAATTCACCACAGAGAAAAATATCAATAATATTTTCCCATAATTATGTGAATAAAGATAATTTCTAATATCTTGGATACTGTGTTTAAAGTATTAAGTTGTTTCAATATTACAATATTTCCAAATGATGACTGATTCTTTATACGTTAAATAAAATACTAGGTTAACAATAAGTGAGATCTATTTGAAACAGGGCTATGGATTTCTACATCACTAAATAGAAACCAGTTGTTGGTTGCTGTTCCTATCTTTAATATCTATCTAAATGTTTGAGTGGTATACAGATATCTGAATAATTCAGAAATCAAATGATTTACTGGGAAGACTGTTCTTACCTTACTTACTTGCTCTCATCGATTCTCTCTCACACTTAAGCCTATTTGTACTCAAGGCTGAGTCTGGAATATAAGGAGAAAACCCATAAGGCCTATCCCTCAAAGCAATATCAAAACCTACTTTAGCTAATTGTGTTAGCAGACTGGATGACTATTGATTTGCCTGTGTGGCATCCTATATAATCATCCTACATGATTGATACAACTATCTCTTACCTCTCCTTATATGGAACCATGGAAGGATCTTGCCAAACAGAATCAATAGCATGGAAATTATGAAAAAAATTTAGTTATTCTGTTTCAAGTTCATAGAGCAAAACTTTGAGGCTATTTGCTTCTAACTAGCTCTTAACCACAGATGACAAGGGAGTAAGTCATACTTACATGTTCCATCACATAAGACAAAATAAGATGATTTATTCAACATTTACTGAATATCTACAGTATGTTCTGAACACTAGGGAAACAACAGTTAAGAGATAAAATCCCTGCCTTAAAGATCTTACATTTTGAATTGAGAGGAAACGGGAGCAATAAACAAAATACAAACTCCAATTTGTAACTTAATGTGAAGAATTGATAAATATTATGGGGATGCTGCAGGGAAGTGGCATTTTAGATAGGACAGTAAGGGAATAACCAGCATAGACCTTAGGGGATGTTTCATACATGCTAGAAATGGCATGACCAGTGGAGTTGAAGTGCAGTGAGTAAATGGGAGGAAGCAAGGCAATAAGAAATCAGGCATGAATTAGAGCCAGAGACCTGGTCATTTATATTTCTTTAGTAGTCCATGGTAAGTATTCTATAATTTACTAGGATTTTATATAGTTTTTAGCAGACAAATGTTATGACCATATTTATATTTAGAAAGTTGTTTTCTGTTTTCTATGTATAGAATGAAGGGAAGTCAAGGGCAAAGCAAGAATATCAATTAGGAATGTATTTCAGTCATCTATGGAGTGCAGTAGAAGCAGGAGAGATGCTCCATTAAGAAATGGTCAGCAACAAGGACCAACTGCATAGCACTGGGAACTCTGTTCAATATTATGTAACAACCCAAATGGGAAAAGAATATGAAAAAGAATAGATACATGTATATGTATAACTGAATCACTTTGTTGTACACCTGAAACTAACACAACATTGTTAACCAACTATACTCCAATATAAAATAAAAAGTTAAAAAAAGAAACAAGAAATGGTCAGATTTGGGACTGAATTTAAAAGATAGCTATGAGAGGTATACATGCTAATGGGTTGAATTTGGGGTAAAAGGACAAGATAAAGGGACAAATCAAATATTACTTCAGGTTTTTGACTCAAGCAATTGGAAGGATAAAATTGCCATCAATTGAATTAAGGAAGATGGTAGATAAAGCAGGTTTTGGGGGGAAGATCTGGATTTCAGTTTTTTGTTATGTTAGGATTTCAATGTCTATTAGTCATTCAAGTAGATATGTAAAGTGGGCAGTTAGATGTATGAATCTGGAGTTAATGAGAGAGGTCTGGGATGTTGAGTGATATTAAAATTTTCCCAGTAGTATTTAAAGCTATAATCCTCAATTAAAGAAGGAGTTAAAGTACTGGGTTGTGGGCATTTTACCATTTGGATAATAAGGAAAAATCTGAACAGGACACTTAAAAAGAAGCTCTCCTACGTTTCAGTGTATTGTTTGTTTCATGTATTCCAGTATCTCTGTCTTCTACTTAATATTCTAAGTCATTATGCTTGATCACATCTGTTCCATTTATTTTCTTTCTCAGAAACCCCACTTCAGAAACCCTCTTTTTTTCAACTAGAATTACTCTCTATTTCTGCTGCCCAATTATCATTCTGATATTTTTCTTCATTTCTTTCCTGTGGTGGATTCTGTTTCTAAAATTCCACATATTCCTCTTGCTTGGTTTACCCTCTTGTTTTGCCATATCACCTGAGAAAGTCTGCATAAGAACTAAATGTTTTAAGAAATTTGATGTCTAAAAATTACTTCTTTCACCCTCAACTTGATTGGTAGTTTGTTTTAGTACAGAAGGAATATATATATTTTAAAACATTTTAATACAGGATTTTAAAGGCTTTGTGCTACTATCACATATTACAATATTGCTAACAATGCCATTCTAAATCTTTATATCTTGTATATGACTTTTATTCTTTTCAGAAAATTTTAGAATTTTACTTTTATATTTTGATATTCTGAAATTTTATAGCATTGTGACTTGTTGGTCCTTTTTATCAACAGTGCTAAAGACTTAAAGAGACTTTAATCGGGAGACACATGCGCCTAAATTCTAATTTTTTTCTAACCTTATTTATTTGATAATTTTCCTCATATTTTTTCTCCTTTTTTAGTATAGCTAGAATTAGACATTGGTTTCTGCACTAATATGCTGATTTTCTTAATATTTATTTTCTGTTTTCTATAACATTTAATTTTGTTATACTTCAGTGCGATTTCTGAACTCTATCATTAAAATGTTCTACTGGTTTTCTTTGCTGTTCTATGTTCATTTCCCAATAACTTTTTCTTATTATTTGATTGACCTTATTTTATACTATGATGTCATTTTTAAAACCTTTAATAATTGAAGTACAGCACACATTAAGTACACAAACAGTGAACAGTTCAATAAATATTCACCATTTAAACACGTGTGTAACCACCCCACAAATCAAAAAATAGAGGATGACTAGCCCTGCAGAAGCCCCTCCCTCCTCCCACACACAGCAACCAGTCACTGACCACCCCATCCTCCTGCATCGCTGGAAACCACCACCTCGACTTCTAAGAAACCATCAACCTTTAGCGCTTTCATAATTTACGTAAGCAGAATCACATATATGTATTCTTTTGTGTTTGCCTTATTTTTTTCAGTAGTATTTGTGTCATTCATCTATGTTGTTGTGTGTAGCTATAGTTAATTCATTCTTGTTACTGTTATTTATCACCTGTTATGCCACAATTTACTGATCCATCTTAATATTAATGGACATTTGGTTTCTTTCCAGGTTTTAGCTATTTTAAGTAATGATGCAATGAATAGTCTTGTACATGCCCTTTCACGGACATATGTATGCATTTATTTTAGATATATACCTAAGAATGAAATCACTGGGTTATAAGATAAACCATAATAAATTCTGTCAGTTTTTCAGAGTGATTATTCTAATTTTTACTTCTACCAAGATTATGTAAAGAGTTCCAATTTCCCTATATTTTTGTCATAACTTAGTGTTGTCAGTAGTTTAATTTTAGCTATGTTGGTAGGTGGTTTCTCATTAATTTAATTTACTCTTTGGAAAAGCTTACAAAAAATTATCATTCCTTAGTTAAGGATGGGGCTTTTTCCTCTGCCTGTACTTCAAAATGCCATAAAAAAGAATATACTCTATGACTCTGATTTATAAAGTTTCATAAAGTGCAAACTAATCTATAGTAACAAAAAGCAGATCAGTGGTTTCCTGGAGATAGGTCGGGGAGAAGGATGGGAAGAAGAGATTATAAATGGTCATGAGGAAATTTATTGAGGGTGTACTGATGAATCCTTTCTATTTTTATCTTCAATGTGTTTGGAAATTTTTTAAAGGACAATTTGCTGGGTATAGAAATCTAGGATGGCAGTTTTCTCTTTTTTTTCTTTCAGCATCGTAAATATTACATTCCATAGATCATGGTGCCATTATTTTTGTCTGTCAATCTGCCATCTTATTGTTGCTCCTCTAAAGATAATGTGTCTATTTTTCTTTAACTGCTTTTAAGGCTTTCTCTGTTTCTTTCACTTAAGCAATTTTACCATGATGCACCAGGTTTTCTGTGTGTTTTACCTGCTTGAGTTCATGATGGTTATTACATTTGTGGCACAAAAGTACAGTATTCATCAGTTTCAGAAAATTATCGGTAATTATGTCTTCAACAATTAAATCTGTTTATGATTATTTGATTGATGTATTTTAATATTCAATAAACTGCACATATTTTAAATGTACAATTAAAGACTCATAGTTATACACATAAACATACCTACATACATACCTGGAAAATGATCACCACAATTAAGATAAAGATTATATCTATTACTCCCTCAAGTTTCTTCATGCCTATTTGTAATCTCTCCCTCCCATCCTTCTTCACCACCCATACCTATGATCTCTTTTCTGTTACTGTATGTTAGTCTGCATTTTATGAAACTTTATGAACTGGAATCATAGAGTATGCATTTTTTTTACCTGGATTTTTCTCTACAGCATAATTATTTTGAGATTCACCAATGTTGTTATGTGTAGTAATTACTTTTTCCTTTATATTGCTAGAAAGTATTCATTGTATGGATATATCACAATTAGTTTATTCACCTATTAATGGTCATTTGGGTTGATTTCAGGTTTAGCTATTGCAAAAAAAATTAAAAATCCCACTGCTACGAATATACAAGTGTATGAGTTTTGTATGGAAAAATTAAAATTTTCCTTGAGTAAATATCTTACAGTATAATAGCCACATCATGTAGTAAATATTTCTTAAACTTTTTAAGAAATTGACAGTTTTGCAAAGTGGTTGTGCTCTTTAAAATTCTCACCAGCAGTGCATGACAGTCCCAGTTCATATTGGCACTAATAGTTGGTATGAATAGTCTTTTAACAGTGTCTACCTAATATGTTTATAGTTGTATCAGATTGTGGTTTTAATTTGGATTTTCCTAATGACTAACGATGTTGAACATCTTTTCATATGCATATTTGCCATTCATATGTCCACTTTCGTGAAGTTTCTTTTCAACTATATTGCCAGAATGAAGTTGTTTGTTTTCTTATCATTGAATCTTGAGAGCTCTTTATATATTCTAGACAAAAGTATTTTTATCAGGTATACAATTTGCAAATACATTCTATCATTATGTGACTTGTCTTTTAATTCTCTTGAGTGTCTTTAATGAGCAGAAATTATTTTTATGAAAACCAACACATCACTTTTCCTCCTTTATGCTTTTGGCATCATATGAAGAAATGTCTGACAACCCAATGTCACACAGATTTTCTCCTACGTGCTCTAGTAGAAGTTGTATAATTTTAGGTTTTATATTTGGGTCTATGATCATTTTTAAGTTAATTTTCATATACAAGGTGAAGTGTGAATTACAGTTCTCTCTTTTTTTGTTTGTTTTGTTTTACATATATATACATATGTGTGTGTGTATATATATATAAACACAGTTTTTTTCAGCATCATTTGCTGAAAAAACTAACTTTTCTCCCATGAATAATCTTTAGAAGTTTTTTGAAAATCAATTCTATTTTTAATGAATCTACTTTTAGACTCTGTTCTATTTCATTGATCCACAGTATTTGCCTGTCTTTCATACCAAGCTCACACTTTTATGACTATGATAGTTTCAGAATAAAACTTGAAATAACGGAACATTAATCTTCCAAATATGTTATTTTTTAAAGTTGTTTTGACTCAGGTTTTTCGTATATTTATGTGAATTTTAAAATCAGCTTGTCATTTTCTACAAAAAGAAATCCTGCTAGGATTTGACGGGGTTACATGAAATCTATAAATCCATTTGGAGAGACTTGACATCTTAATAGCACTGAGGTTTCTCACACTTCAGTGTAGTATACTGCTCTGTGTATTTAGGTCTTTATTTTTTTTCCCAGCTGTGTCTAATAGTGTTCAGTGTGCAGATCTTGTACATATGTTGTAACATTTATCTCTAAGTACTTCATGTTTTATCTAATGTTATTTAATTTTAATTTCCAGTGTTTTTTTGCTATTTATAGCAGTATGTGTGATTATTTTATATTGATTGATCTTATGTCCTGCAAACTTACCATGATCACTTTGTATAGTTCTGGTGTGTTATTTGGTTTTTTGGCATGTTCCATTGGATATTCTAGACCTTTGTTTGTTTCATTTACAAATAAAGATAGATTTATCTCTTCCAATCTGGATGCCTTGTACTTTCTTTCATCTTGTGTACTAGCTAGAACACCAAATATAATGATGAATAGAAGTTATGAGAGCAGGCATCATTTTCCTATATTCTCTATCTGAGAGGAAAAATGGTCTTTCTCCACGCAGTTGTTAGCTCTAGGGTTTTCATTGGTGCCCTTCACGGGATTGAGGAAATTGCCTTTTATTCCTCATTTTACTGGGAGATTTTATCAGGATTGGATTTAGTTTCTTAAGGTATAAATTAAGGTTATTGACTTGAAACAAATATTTTTTCAGATGTATAAAGATTTTTAGTGCTAAAATTTCCCTCTGTGTATTGCTTTAGCAGGATCCCAAATTTTTGATATGTGTGTTTTTATTTTCATTTGATTCAAAACGTTCCCTAATTTTCATCTTGATTTCAATCCATGAGTTATATAGAAGTGTTTTTTTTTTAATTTTTAAAAAATATTTATTTATCTAGGCTGTGTTGGGTCTCATTTCTGTGCATGGGCTTTCCCTAGTTGCGGCGAGTGGGGGCTACTCTTCGTTGTGGTGAGCACCCACCTTTCAGTAGTTGTGGCACGCAGGCTCAGTAGTTGTGGCTCGCGGGCTCTAGAGCGCTGGCTCAGTAGTTGTGGCGCACGGGCTTAGATGCTCCGCGGCATGTGGGATCTTCCTGGACCAGGGCTCAAACCTGTGTCCCCTGCATTGGCAAGAGGATTCTTAACCACTGTGCCACCAGGAAAGTCCCTAGAAGTGTTTATTTAAATAATTTTATGGCTATAGTTTTATTTAGGAATATTCTAGATTTTTGTTATTATTCTCGTAGTTCATTCCACTGTCAAGGAACATGCTGTTTATGACAAATTCTTATTTTGGCATCACATTCTACACATAGCCAAGTTGTAGCTTCCTTACCTTTGTTATATCAATAACCACACTTCCAATAATTTGATTTTTTTTTAATATGTTATAATCTCTCACCAGTTGTTCTTTCATTTGTCCTGGTGTATGTATGCATGTGTGTGTATGTATACACACACATACACATATATATTTAAATTACTTATTGACATTTTAATGTAGGAGTAGCAGTAAGAGTAAATTGAATTTATCTTCCGTTTGTAACCAGAAATCCTTTGCCCAATACCAATTTAAGGCCGCAGATAATCAGGTCTTAACCGATCTTAAAACTTATTTTATATTTTAAAGAATTTTGCTTTTGTCCCTCTTTGATCATATCATATTCATATTCACTTTTGTGCCTTTTCCCACATTTTTTGTCATATCTACAATTAATACAGTTTCCTTGACCGTCTAAAGCCCGTATATTCTCTAAACCCTCCTAATTTCATGAATATTTTTTAAAATATAAAACTTCTTGTTGATATTCTTCTCATAAACTTTGTGACTCTTATGGCCATAGGAAGGGGCCAAAGAGGTTAGGGTAGTGGTAATGAATCTAGTCCAAGAATCGTGGTTCCCTTTGGGCACTACTATGTCACAAGAGACATTTTGAGAAATTTCCAGGCTTGTTTTTTTAAAATAATTTTACAGTAATGAGGGGGACTACTGTCACTTAATTGATGGGAGCCAGAGATGCTAGAGGTTAAGCAATGTGCAGGACAGTCCCCAACCACAAAGAATTGTTTCCTAGTCTATATAACAATCTGACAACCTAGAAGATATTCATGTAGTTGGTAATCAGTTTATAATTTCTTGAGCTTAATGCTAACTGTGTCTTATACTTTTTTGATGGATTTATAAAATGTAGTTTTCAGGAATGTAGAGAAGACTGAATTTTGCTTAGAATTTATTGAGTTTTTTCACTATTTCAGAAAATTGCATCATCAATGGCAACACAGTTTGCAGAATTCATGTGGTTAATCAACACAATTACACCAGTCTTTGTTTACAGCTCTTGCATGCAAATATGCAATGAAGGAGATTTGAAAAATCTTTTAATTATCTGGAAGCAAATAGTATTTAAAGTGGACAAACGTAAAATGTAGAGAACTCATTATATGTTTCATTTGCAAACGGTGTTTTATAATATTTCATATCGCCATACTAAATGTTTCTGTGTATTAGTACACTGATAAGAAATTTGTGCAGTGAAGACCCATAATAAAACACAGTTTTCTACTCTTAGACTGATACACTCCCTGGGTTTCTAACACACAATTTCTCTATTGAGAGAATTTATTTTCCCAAATTATTTTCTTTTCCCTATTGTCTATAAAGAATATGGTGTTTTAAGCACTAGAGATTAAATGTATGTTTCAACTTGTGATATGTTTCAAGAGAGGAGATATATTTTTCATGATACTTAATTTCTGTCCCACTCCACGTCATATAAACAGATATTATCTTGTCATTACATTACAAGCACTATAGACTGAGAAAGGAAAGAAAATATGCGTTCAATTTATGTAATTAGAGATAACATTATTTTACAAAACTTTTTTTAGAAGTTCATATAACCACACGTACTCATGAAAATATATGTTCATGTCCTGGGTCATGATGTAATATGCATCTAACTGTAGTTCTCAGTAACAAATACATATATGTTTATAAACAGTCACAATAATATTGAAAGCTGTAGTGCACAGCATGTGGGATCTTAGTTCCCCAACCAGGGCTCAAACCTGCACCCCCTGCGCTGGAAACGTGGAGTCTTAACCAATGGACAACCAGGGAAGTCCATGAAAGCTGGAGTTTTACAGAAGGATTATACAGGAGTAACACTCCACTTATAATACAAGCAATATCCACATTGTTTTACAAAAAATTAGCTCCCACAGATTGAAAGTTTATGTAAAATCCTATTACTTGTTATGGCTTATGGTTCAACTTCATGTCTGCAATACCCAGTGTTCAGATTTTTGGTGGAGCTAGAGCAAAGAAACCATATGCTTTCAAATACATATTCTAGTTTTACACAGTTACACAGAAAAACTGCTTATAGCTTTGAAATTGCAGTATTTTTATCTTCATTATTTTCCATAAACATTTCTAGATCTTAGGGATGTTTTTTGTCTTATCTCACACTTGAGATACCAATTTAGACCTCCTGTGACAGAGGATCATATTCTCAAGGATAAGGCCCAGGAATGAGTTTTAAGATTTTTTGAAATTAGAAGTTTTACTTATCCCTTCCACATTATTGTACAAGAACACAGGTCTCTTCCTTATATATTCTTGCTTATCTGTACCTAATGACTCCTTCAGCTGTTAAACAAGTTATTATTAGGAAAAACAAAAATGAATATATCCAGAGCCTGTGTCCTTATAATGTTCATAAGTTTAGGGAAGACAAGACTAGTATATAAAATTGAGGGGGATCAAAATGAAGTGTGTATTAAAATGTCTTATACAGGTAAAAGAAATAGATATTCAGAGCAGAGAGGGAGAAGGCAGAGGCTCTAGAGAGAAAATAGAGAGCAAGGCAAGCAGTCTGATTAAGAAAGAAAGGGCATATTGTTAAATCACGGAGAAAGAATTAGAGGGATGAAGAAAGAAGCAGACATGTTACAGAGTCTTTGGTAAATAATCAGCCTCATAAAAAGTACAATGTTAATCTGTGGTAAGAACAGATACTGCTACATGGCTAGATGAAAATCGCTTCTCTGATCTTAAACAGATGCTTACATAATTTCCTAATATCACTTCTAATGCACTGAAGATATTTTTCCTTTCTCTTGTATGAAATTCCCAGATGGAAAAATCAGTGTTGTTGAGAAAGAAAACTCTAAGAATTCTTTAATATTTATTGTCTGTTACTTAATTATTGGAATGTTTTTGCCCTTGTGTTTTTTCCTATTATAGGAAACTTTTAATGTTCATGTTCTCTTTATTAATTATTCAATTTTTATACTTTCTATTTTCCAATTTCTCTAAAGGGTTGATATTAAAACTGTGCTTCTAACACTCATGGCACAAAATACAAAAAGACTAAGGTCTAAATAGGCAGTATTAAATTCAGTGAAAAGTGTGACAAATATATAACCATTACTATATTCGTAAAAAGCAAATACATCTCTCACTCATTCACTCCCTGCTACTTTAAATGGCTGCTCTTGACAACCATATGTTGTTTTTAATGTTTTACATGCTGAGTATTACTGGACGCTGAACAAGTTCTTTGCAGTTTAAAGCCTATAAATTGGTTGTATGTTACACAGAAGTAATCTTTAAAATACATCTCTTGTGTGTACCTGTTCATTGATCAAATACCTTACCTTATGGTTATGCCCACATTCAATAGCCATTATTATGGAAATAACAACACTTGCCTGTTTCAACTAGTAGTATCAGCAGATGGTAAGAGTACCAGAAATCTCACAGGCTTTTGTGCCTACTTTTTGGACTGACTGGCTGCTTTTGACTGGGGAATATATTTATGAGTGTATTTTCATTTTTCTCCCCCACCTATTTTAAATCTTCAAAGAGCTCAAACTCCTGTTCCATAATTTTAGTGCTTCAACGTGGTCTTTCTTATTGTCCTTTTCATTTATCTACTGCTCAGAAGAACTTGCCAAAAATTTTAGGAGACATGGCAAAGAGCTGTAAAAGCTATGAAATGCTCTGGGATGATACCATTCAAGAACTATTGAGTTAGAAAACATTTCTGAAAAAAAACTTCTTGCCAGATGACCTGACTTTTAGAGGTTTGATGATATTAGCTGAATAAACTTTTAAGTCTTAATTGTATCTGCAGTTATTCAGATGCATGTGTTTACATATTTAAGATTTTGGAGGGAAGAGAAGTACTAAACAGCTACCAACCTTTGAGCAAATACTATACATCATCCTTTCTCTCTAAAGATTAGTTTGCATTTAAGATAATTTATATAAATGGAATCATACAGATGTGTTTTTTTGGCCTGGATGCTGTCACTTAGCATAATTATTTTGAGATTATGCATCCACTTTGATTGTGTATCAATAGTTTATTTGTGTTTTTTACCAACTGGAAATAAATTGCATTGAATATATCATAATTTGTGTATCTATTCACTTGTTGATGAACATCTGGGTTTTTTCCAGTTTTGAGCCATTACAAATAAAGCTGCTGTGAATGTTCATATGTATGGATGTTCATATGTATGTGAATGTCCATGTGTATGGATATATGCTTACCTGCCTCTCAAGTAAGTACTTAGGAGTGGAATGGCTATTATGGTAGCAGTAGGTTTATCTTTAGAAAAAGTTAACTGCTTTTAAACTTCTTAAAACTTAACTGCCATCTGTTTTCCAAAATGGTTGTACCATTTTACATTTTCATAAGCAGTGTATGAAATTTCTAAATGTTCCATGGTTTCACCAACACTTGACATAGTCATTCTTTTTAAATTTAGCCATTCTATTAGGTCTTTAGTGGTATATCAATGTGATCTGAATTTGCATTTACCTAAATGACTAATGATGTAGAGTATCATTTCATGGGCTCCTTGGGTAAAGTGTTCAAATTATTTCACCCTTTAAAAAATTTAGGTTCTGTTTTCTTATTATATTTTGAGAGTTCCTTAAATATTCATACATGAAAAACGTCTTTTATGTATTATATGACTTCTAAATATTTTGTTCCCATCTATGGTTTATGTTTTCATTTCTTTAATAGGGTCTTTCAAAAAACAAATTTTTTAACTTTGGTGAACTCGAACTTAACAATTTTTCTCTTTGTATCATGTTTTTAGAATCATATCTAAGTAATTTTTACCTAAACCAAGATCACAAATATTTTCTCCTATGTTTTCTTCAAGATGTTTCATAGTTTTAGGTTTTACATTTGGATCAATGATACATTTTGAGTTAATTTTTGCATTTGTTGCAAAGTATAAAGATTTGGAAGAGGGGTGGACACCCAATTGTCCTAGCACTATTTATTGAAAAGCCTATCTTTTCCTCAAAAACTGTCTTTGTACTTTTGTCAAAAATCAGTAGTCCATATATGTGTAGGTCTATTTCTAGACACTCCATTCTTCTCCAATGATATATTTGTGTATATTTTGGCCAATACAAGTTTCCTAATAACTGCAGCATTACAGTAAGTATCGAAATCAGGTAATTTTAGTTCACTAAATTTCTTCTCTTTTGAAATTTTTCACTACTCTGGGTCCTTTGCATTTCCACATGAATTTTAGAATTATCTTGTCAATTTCTCTGAAAGAACACCTAAGGGATTTTGATTATAATTTTGTTGAATTTACAAACAAATGTTTGGTGCCAATTTGTGATCTGAGGTGCTAAATCTAAAATGAAAGGAGGGGTTTCATTCACCTTGGGTAGACAGACTATTAAAAAAGTGAATGCTATATAAATAGCCATTTCTCTGAAGAAGATATACTAATAGCCAATAAACACCTGACAAGTCACTGAACACCATTTTCTATCAGAGAAATTCTAATCAAAACCACAGTGAGATATTATATCACACTCACAAGGATAGCTATAACCAAAAACACAGTAACAAGTGTTGACAGGGATACGGAAAAATGAGAACCTTCATTGACTGCTGATGAGAATGTAAAATGCCACAGTCACTTGGAAAATAGCCAGGTAGTTCCTCAAAATATTAAAATAGTGTTACCATTTGACCCAATAAGTCTACACCCAGGTATACACCCAAGAGAAATTAAAATATATTTCATGCAAAAATCTATATATAAATGTTTATAGCAGCATTATTCATAATGGCTAAAATGTATAAATACCCCAAATATCTATCGTCTGATGAATGGATAGAAGTAATATATATTTTATATATTTTATAATATATATATATTTATATTATAATATATATATAAAGAACACTTACAACTCAAAAATAAAAAGATAGATAATCCAATTAAATTATGGGCAAAGGATTTGAATAGATGCATCTCCAAAGAAGATCTAACAATAGCCAATAAGACATGAAAAGATGCTCAACATCACTAGCTATCAGGGAAATGCAAGTCAAAACCACAATGCAATACCTCTTCCCACCCACTAGGACAGCTAAACCAAAAGGACAGGCAATAACAAAAAGGAGAGACAATAACAAGCGTTGATGAGAATGTGGAAAAACAGGAACCCTCACACACTTGGTGGTATTGTAAAATGATGCAACCAGTTTGGAAAACAGTTTGGTAGCTCCTCCAAATGTTAAATATCTGCAATTCCAATCCTAGGTATATGGTTAAGAGAAAAAAATGAAAATATATGTTTAAAAAAACTTACATATATTCACAGCAGCATTATTCATATAGCCCAAAATGGGAAAGAACCTAAACATCCATCAGCTGAGTGGATAGAAAACAACTGCAGTATATCCACACAATGGGACATTATTCAGCCGTAAAAATTGGAGTACTGTAACATGCTATAATGTGACTAAACCTTGAAAACATTACTCTAAATTTAAGAAGCCAGTCACAAAAGACTACATTTTACGTAATTCAATATATATGAAATTTCTTGAATAGGCAAACCTATGAAACGAAAGGAAACTGGTGGTTGCCTAGAGTTGGTGGTGATTAGGGGAATTAGGGTGTGATAACTAAAGGGTATGAGGTTTCTTTTTATGGTGATGAAAATGTTTTAAAATTCACTGTGGTGATGGTTGCATGACTCGAATATACTAAAAACCAATGAGTTGTACACTTTATATGGGTGAATTGTATGGCATGTGAATTATATCTCAATAAAGCTGTTAAAAATATTTTTTTAAAGTGAGTGTCACAGAACACATTCTATAATGTGAGACATAGGCAGTGCTACTATTTCTGTACTAATTAGCAGGCTTCCTAGGGGAGCTGACATCTAAGTAGTGACATAAATGTTAGTTGAAATAGATAGGTGAGGGTAGGGCATGGGTAGATTTTTGTAAGAAGGGAAGAAAAGAGAAACAAAAAATATTCCAGGTAGAAAACAGCAGGTTCTAGTACCCAGGAGTGATAACAAGTTTGGAGGATGAAGGAAATTGAAGAAACTCAGTATCTAGAGTGTATTAAGTTGGTGGATGGAAGTAAGAGAAGTGAAAAACGAGGCTGGAGAAGATCATGGGGAGCCCTACAAGCCAGATTAAGATATCTAGACTTTTTCTTAGATTTGTTGAAATACTATTAAAAACCCTATTAGGGGTCGAATTTATCAAACATGCCTGATCACACATTGGCTTGTTTTAAAATAAAATATATATTGCTCTCAAGAAAGAAAACTCTTTATAATAACATTTAGATTTTTTACTATCTATAACTGATTTTGGTCTTGATGTACTAAATTGAGAACATACTACTTTTTTACATCTATACCTATTATTTAAAATCCTAAGAATTTCCATGGTAGATAACTTCCTAGTTTACAGGAAGACATCTAACCAGCTGAAAACCCTATGTAGTTTTCTCAATTAGTTTGAGCATCTAAAACATAAAGGCAGAAGGCAACACTGGAATTTAGAAAGATGTCGATTTGATTTTTATTTGTTCTGTAATATCTCTGACATAGTTTTATCAGCAAAATTAGACACAAATGTCTACCTTTAATTTTGTTTGAACTTGGGAATATTGTTTTTTAAAATACTGGTTCATAGACTATCAGGTGACTGACAACCAATAAATGGTAGCCATTATCAAGTACGATACAAATGTAGCATGGTAATATTTTGAGGTGTTGATCTGGCTTTTAACTTTCCCAATTCATCCTGGGCCTTTATTTATTAAGTTAGTCATAACAAAAAGTAAAGAAAACTCCTTTCATTTCAAAAGCCAAAACGTTTTAGTTTCAAAATCCTAAATCCTAAAAGATGTAGAAATTAAAAATTATGCCATAGTGATTTGGAAAACTAAACAAACATTCAGAACTACTTGTCTTTTATTACCTTCTGCTACCTCACTTCCACCATCACCCGAGACTGGATTAAGTTGGTCCAGAAAAGTTAAAGAGAAAGAAATGAAACAAGAATTTAAATGCTGGTGATTCCCTAAAAGGAATCTTGTCTCCCCTGGACAAATCCTGGGGTGAGTATGGGAGCTATACTGATAGATGTTAGTTTGGGGAACTCAAGAGCAGATAGCAGCCTGAACCACCTTTTTCAGTTTAGGACTAGGAAAAATCAAGAATCAGAGTTCTGATCCCAGCCTGGTGTGAGAGCATCAGAAATATCTGCACGGGCTCTCTTGTCAGTCAGCTCTGAGACACCTTAATAGAATCCCTGTTTGAACCTGTATGTATCAGGGAGCCACAAAATGTTTTCCCTCTGCTTCCATAAGCAGACTAATGCGGCGTCTCAATCTGGTAGACCCGGAAAGCTACTACGGCAACATGAAGCAATGATCTGTGTGGACCTACCACCAATGAGCAGAAGTGAGTGAGGAAATAATGGTAGAAAACATCATAAATACATGACCATGACTCCTGTTAGACATACCTTGCCTCCCAAGCATAGGACTTGCCCTTAATAAAGTCCCCAAAAGAAACAACCCGATGAACTGATGTAAAGACTACATTGATAAATTTATTATTTGGTACCTGGTAGAATGGAGGCTCAAAATTAAAATTAAATTTAATCATAGGAAAAAAATCATAATCCTTATGGCCTGAGAACTGTAGCCATAAAACCAATAAAAATCATTACTTTTTACAGAGTGCTTACAAGGTTGCAAGTATTAAATTAGCTACTTTACATAGGTGATCTCAATTTCATTAACAGTAAGTCATATTCTAAAAGTGCTCCTCCTTGAGCAGATGTTTTTCATGACAGATTTTCACTCTGATGGTAAAATCTGGTTCTGGTACACCCTCTTATAGTTGCTTAACACCATACATCTTAGATAAATAGTGGATTAATAGGTCTTATACCCAGCAGTTTTAGATCTAGCAATTCAAGGTTCTTGTTCAAACCATAATTAACTTAATATTCATGCCCCCTGTCTTTTAAAGCCACTTCTCATTAGCAAGACCTTTATGACTTCCCAGCACAGTTGGCAACAACTTTATTTCTATCAAGCAAAAGACAGTATGTTACAGATATTCACTATAAAATAAATAATACTGTCAAAGGCTTTATCCTGTCTTGGGGCTATCCTTAGCCTTCAAAAAAATTAATTGGTCCCACAGGCTTAGATGGATTTTAAATTTTGAAGAGGGAATTAGGGAGGAGGAACGTTAAAATTATCATTTTCGCTTTCCCTAAGGCACCTGGTCAAAGGCCACTCAGAATGGGAAATGTCCGCTTGAGGCCTTGCCCAGCAAGAACTAACAGAATCCATACCACATTCAGCTGCAACCTTTATTATATTTCTAAAAAGTGAATTCAGTTTCCAGCCCTGCCAAAATATACAACTAAGTTTTACAGTTTTGACCTTAGGTAACTGGGGAGCAACCACATAAGCTGACATCAAAGAATATTTGCTTTTATTTTTAAAATATTTATTTCATGCTTGTAAAATCTAAAGGTGGCCTGAGTGTGAATGGGGATGAGACAGCAGAAACGTGAACTGGGTAGGTAAAGGGTGGTTTCTTTTCTCTTAATAAGCTGGTAAAACTGCTAAGGAAAAGAAATCACATATCCGAAAAAAGGAAAACAATTGTTTCTATTGATCTCACCATTGTGTACACTTTTCCGTCTCGTGTGTGTGGGTGTGTGTGTTTAAATCATTGCAATAAGGCTAAGATTACAAAGATACGAAAACAATTCCTAGGTATTTTTCTTGACCCTCCAAAAGTAAAAAAGCACGAAATAGTTTTGCCAAGAGGAACAGATGTTTCTGTTGTATATTTCTTACTCCCCGGGCATGCTTGAGAATTCTAAATATAAATGTTCAAACAGACAGGGTGCAAACACACAGGAAATTTGGGGGGGGTGTGAGGATTCATCTCGGCGATTCAATCTGATTCACAATTTTACACATGAATCAAAAATCAGGAAAATTGGAAAAAGGACCATTTAGACATATTGACATGTGTGGCATGCAGCTTAAAAAGAAAGCCAATTCAGAGAGGTAGCTAATCTCATGACTAACTTAAACTACATAAAGAATAAATAGAAACAAGTTTCAAAGACATACATACTAACTTAATTTTGCATGATTATCTCAATGTCCTTATATGACGGACTGAATGGGGTCGGTCACATTCGTAAATTCCCAAATTTCAATCATAGTCAGTACAGTTTTATATATTAAATTAAAAAATGAAGATCTCTCTCTGAGAAGAAACAGTAGAGGGGTCAGAATGAATATTCTAACTAACTACCCAACACATTACTTGACACAGAGTTATCTAATATTTAATATAGGATAATAATCTAAACTTGCTGCTCAGGATGCTATAACAAACTAAGCTCTTTGCCTCTAATGGATAGTGACTACAATTTCCATTTCCACATGCAATGGCAATTTCATTTATTTCATGGCAATATAGTTTTTTGAAACTATAGTTTGAAAACTATAAATTTCAAACTATATTTGAAAATACAGCTTTTTGAAACATTATTTTCTGAAAAGAATGTTTCTGGGTAACATTATCAGGATGCGACATAGATTGTTCCTGACTTCAATTCCCCTCATAAGAAGACCAACTAGCAACTATCTATAGACAAGACACTGTTGAGAACATCCCAGTACCCAGGGATGAGGCTGAAGCACTCACCTGGACCATAGAGGTGGAGAAGGACAACATTAGAAGGGTAAGAGAAGTGGCTACGCTCTGCATTTTCCTATCCCAGGCTGCCATAGCACCACACTAAGACAGCCCCTCTGGGCCTACAGTTTCTAAAGTGGGAAAAAGTAAGCCCAAGGTTGAGTTTCTTCTCCCCCAGCATTGCACTATGCTTCCCTAGAGGCCCACTCAGATCTTCTCTCCCAGGGATCACTAGGGGACCCTTCAGGGCTTGACCTCTGGAGAACAGAAACAGATGGAGAAGGGAGTGGGGTTTACAGCAAACAGTGCTCAGATCTCACACTGCATTCCTCCCCACAGTGGTGCTTTAGCAGAGATCCCAGCAAGTGGCTCTGCCCATCTGCAGAGCAGAGCCAGTGCCTGCCCTCAGTTGACAGTTCTGCCTGATTCAGGAGCCCAGCACAAGCCTCACTGGATCTGGAGCCCATTTTACTTCCCACCTAGGCAGGAAAGCAAATCTGAAGCACTGCCCAACTGCTGAGTATAGCCTCCAGTCCCACCCAACAAGGAAACCTGACCTGAGAATCCAGGCAGCCATGCAGTCTATTCTACAGCCGCCCTCGGGCAGGGAGCCAGGTCAGCAGTACTACACAACTGCTAGATAACCAGACAGTCTGCTAGACAACCCCAGATAACCAGACAGTCTAAACAGTGACCCTGCACAACCAAATAACCCAAACTCTCCCAGCTTATGGCGGAGTCCAACCCATAGCTTTGCTAGACTGCTGAATACAACCCAGGGCCTGGCCAAGAGAGGGGGCCCAGCCAGTGACCCGCTCAATCATGGAGCATAATAACCCACAGCCCCACTTGACTAGGAATTGTAGACAATGATCCCTCCTGACCTCAGTCTCTAGCACATCCAACTGCAGGATACCCTTGGAGGCACCTCCCAACCAAAGAGCCAGCCAGTGATCTTGCCAAACAGCAGAGCATAGCCAGACGTCTATCTGGCCACGAAGCCTGTCCTGAAGCCCCATTTAACTCTGGGGCACAGTCTGCATCCCTGTCTGATCACAGAGCACTGCCTGAGGACTTATTTTACCATAAAGCCCTGCCTGTGGCCCTGCCTGGACACAGAGTTCAGCCAGTGGCACCATCTGGCCGGGGAGCGCAACCTGAGACCCCCACCTCACCAGCAACTGCAGAGCCCAGTTCACGGCCCTGACCAAAAGCGGAGTTCAAGTGTCACCACCCTGTAAGAGAACGTAGCCTGCGACCTTGCCTCACCATAGGTGACTGCACAGCCCAGCTAGTGCTTCCACCTGATCAAGGAGTGCAGCCAGTGGCCCAGCCTGATCAGGGAGGCCACCCAACCACCCCTCCTGACTGCAGAGCCCAGCCAGCAGGCCCACCCAAACATGGAACCCAGCCAGCGGTAAACCCCTGACCTCAGAACACAGGCAGCAATTGATCTGGCAAATGCCACCGCCCACCCCCACCCAAATTGACTTAAGAAAGGAGGAACAGGGCTTCCCTGGTGGTGCGTTGGTTAAGAATCTGCCTGCCAATGTAGGGGACACGGGTTCGAGCCCTGGTCCGGGAAGATCCCACATGCCGCGGAGCAACTAAGCCCGTGCACCACAACTACTGAGCCTGTGCTCTAGAGCCGGCGACCCACAAATACTGAGCCCACGTGCTGCAACCACTGAAGCCGGTGTGCCTAGAGCCCGTGCTCTGCAACAAGAGAAGCCACTGCGGTGAGAAGCCCATGCACCACAACGAAGGGTAGCCCCCACTAGCCGCAACTAGAGAAAAGCCACGCACAGCAACAAAGACCCAGCGCAGCCAAAAATAAATTTAAAAAAATAAATAAATTTATTTAAAAAAAAAGGAGGAACAGAAGCAGGTCATATTCACAAAAGGTGCACATGGCTATGCATTTACTGCCATGGGCTAGGACTGTGTTCATTTTCCTGTTTCTGTTCTTTTTGGACATTCTCTTTTTTATGATTAGTGTTTACCTAAAATTTTATTTCCATATAATTATTTAAAATCTATTTATACCTTTTTATTTAAAGCTCACCTCTTGTAAACAGAATATATTTTGATCTTGCATTTTGACCAGTCTGACAAGTATGCATTCTATTAGAGTGTCAGCAGTTCATTTATTTTTCAATATAATTATTTAAATAATTGTGTTTAATGCTATCATTTTGCTTTTTTTCCTATAACTTCCATTTACCTTTTCCTCTAGTACTTCTGTCCTACCCACTTTTGTGTTAATAAAATTAGTTAGGTAATATATTTTATTTTCTGTATTATTGTCTCTTCAGTTATAGCTTTTTGTATTATTTTAAATGTTTGCTCTGGTGATTACCATTTATATTTTAATAGATCACAGTTGATTTAAGATTAGCATTATACCCTATCAAATAAAATATAGAAACTTGCAAGAGTGTAACTTCATTTACCAACCCCACTATGTTACTATTCATTCCAGTCTGATGATTTTCCCTTTAGCATGTTTGGAAGCACAGTTCTACTCAAAAATTTTTCTTAGCTTTTGATTCGGCGAAGGATGCTTTTTATTTTACCTTAACTTTTGAAAAATATTTTTACTGTATATTGATTTCTGCATTGGCAATTTTCTTCTTTCAGGTCTCTAACAATGCTTTGCCACTGTCACCTGGACCCCATTTTTTATGATGGGAAGTTAGCTGTAATTTTCACCTTATATATAATGTATCACTTTTCTATGCTGTTTTCAAAATTTTATTCTTATCTTTGGTTTTTAATAGTTTGACTATGATGTGCCTAGATATCATTTTCTTTTTATTCACCCTACTTCAGAATTTTCAAGCTTCCTGAATCTGTGAGTTCACATTTGTTACCATATTTAGGAAAATTTTGTCATTATTTACTCCATTTTCTAAAAATTTATTTTCTTTTCTCAACTTCTGAAATTTCAATTATCCCTTGATATTGTCCCAGTTGTCACTGATATTATGTTTTCTTTCTTTTTTAAAATTCTTTCTTCTCTGTAATATTCAGGTTGAACAATTTCTATTGATATATTATCAACTTCACTATTTCCTACACAGTGTACAATGCAATTTTAATTCCATCAATTGAAATTTTTTCAAGTTCTGTACTTTTGAACTCTACATTTTGCTTTATTTCCTTAGTTTTCATGTCTCTGCCTAAATTGCACATATATATAATAATTACAACAATATTTTCTGTTAAGTCCAAGAACATATTTATAATAAGTGCTTTAAAATCCTTGCCTACTGATTCTAAAATCTAGATTATCTCAGGGTTGGTTTATATTGATTACTTTTTCTTTCAACTTTGGGTCATATTTTCCTGTTTCTACTTATCTCAAGTAATTTAATTTTAATGGACATTACGGATGACATATCATACAGACTGTTGTTCATTTATCTTCTTTTTAAGAGCAAAAATTTAAGAGTTGTAGCAAAGAGTTGACTTGGCTGGAACAATATCCAAACCCTATCTCCCCTATATGGGCAGATTGACATCTCTGCTCAGTTCTCTTAACCTTCTATCTGTCCCTTACTTTGAGCTCCTTAGAATCTTGGAATTCTGGGGCCATCCAAAAACCTGCCTGCAATTCACACACATTTTGGGGGGCTTCTCTATTTAAGGGGTATGTTCCCTAACATTGCTACTGTTCTGGATGGCCCAAATTCTATCTTCTAATTTCTCAAGCCAAAAAGGCAAAAATTTTATAGTTCAGAGTCAGCTGTTTTGCTCCCCAAGAAGTAGTGTTTGTCTCAAGCTATATGGATGAAATATAAATATAAAATTAGTATATAAACATAAATCTCATTCAGCTTTTGCCTTTTAATGACTGGCTCTTCAGTGTTCTTTCAAAATTTTTGCAACTCTCTAGTACCACTTTCAAATACTTAAAGAAAAAAATTCTTTCCAGAGTTTATAGTTAACATCTCTGTATTACTCCAATACAGCCTAAAAATATATACTAGTTAACTTCAAAAGTAATGTGAAATAAAGACATTACTAGATTTTTTTTTTTAAATGATGAGATGATATGACACCTGTAGATCTGGACTAAAAGTAATACTAAAGGATATTCCTCAGAGAGAAAGAAAATTGCCACATACAGAAAACACAGAAATGTGGGAAGCAATGAAGAACAATGAAATGGAGAAATGTGAAAATAAAACAACTGTGTAAAACAATTATTAAAGTCTAGGGATCATAAAATATGTGCAAAATTAAGAAGTATGATAATCATACAACAGATGGGAGAGATTTAAATGGGGTTAGTGTTTCATAGTCCTATAATTTATAGAGAGTCTTGAAAAATCTAAATGCTAAGTATATTTGGAAGTACTAATAAATCAAGAATGCATGTAGTAATATTTAATGCAGCTAATAAAATGATATTAAAATGATTTATAAAACAAACTAGTGGAAAAAGAAAAGAAATGCTTAATCATTTTATTTATCCAAAATAAATCATTCCACTCCAAGCTGCCCTGGGCCACGAAGAGCCACACAGGTAGATAAGACACAACAGTCTTTAAAACAAAGACTGTTAACAAGAGACAAAGACGGACATTACATAATGATAAAGAGGTCAATCCAATAAAATATAACAATTATAAATATACGAAAACCCAACACAGGAGCATATAATTACATAAAGCAAATATTATTAAACATAAAGGGAGAAATTGACAGTAATACAATAATAGTAGGGGACTTTAAAACCCCACTTATATCAATGGACAGATCATTCAGACAGAAAATAAATAAGGAAACACTAGCCTTAAATGACATGTTAGATGAGATGTATTTGATAAGTATATACAGAACATTTCATCCAAAAGAAGAATACACATTCTTTTCAAGTACATATGGAATATTCTCTAAGATAGACTGATCACATGTTTGGCCACAAAACAAATCCCAATAAATATAAGGCTGAAATCATAACAAGAATCTTTTCTGATCACAATGATATGAGACTAGAAATAAACTACAGGAAAAAAAATGCAAAAACTACAAACAATTCAAGTCTAAACAACATGCTACTAACCAAACAGTGGGTCACTGGAGAAATTAAAGAGAAAATCAAAATATGCCTTAAGACAATGTAAATGGAAACACGATGATCCAAATCTACAGCATGCAGCAAAAATAATTCTGAGAGAAATACAGCAATCCAAGCCTACCTCAAGAGACAAGAAAAATCTCAAATAAACAGGTTAATTTTACACCTAAAGGAACTAAAACAGAGAAAACAAACAAAACCAAATCTAGTAGAAGGAAAGAAATAAGAAAAATCAGAGCAGAAATAAATAAAATAGAAACTAAAAAAAAAAAGATCAATGAAACTAAGGCCTGGTATTTTGAAAAGATAAAATTGATAAACCTTTATCCAGACTCATCAAGAAAAAAAGAGAGACAGCCCAAATAAATAAAACCAGAAAAGAAAGAGAAGTTACAAGCAGGACCACAGAAATAGAAATGATCTTAAGAGATTACTAAGAACAATTATACTACCATAAAATGGACAACCTAGAAGAAATGGATAAATTCCTAGAAACATACATTTCCTAAGACTGAATCAGGAAGAAATACACAGTATGAACAGACCAATTACCAGTAATGAAATTAAATCAGTAATCAAAAAGCTCCCAACAGAAAAATGTCCGAGGCCAGTCAGCTTCACAGGTAATGTTTCTATAAAACATTTTAAAAACAGTTAACACTTATCCTTCTCAAAGTATTCCAAAAAACTGCAGAGGAAGGAACACTTTCAAACTCATTCTCTGAGGCTAGCATTACCCTGATATCAAAACCAAACAAAGACATACACACAGAAGAAAAGAAAAAAAAAAACAAGAAAGAAAAGAAAAAGATAAGAAAATTACAGGCCAAATCACTGACGAACACAGATGCAAAAACTCTCAACAAAATCCTAGCAAACCAAATTCAACAATACATTAAAAGGATCACACACCATGATCAAGTGGGGTTTACCCTAGGGATGTAAGGATGGTTTAATATCCATATATCAATCAACATGATACGCCATATTAACAAAATGAAGGATAAAAATTATATGATCATCTCAATGGATGAGGAGAAAAGCATTTGACAAAATTCAACATCCATTTATGATAAAAAATTTCTCAAGAAAGTGGGTATAGAGGAAATGTACCTCAGTGTCTTAAAGGTCAAACATGCATACCCACACCTAACACCATACTTAACAGCAAAAATTTGAAAACTTTTCCTCTACAGTCCTGAAGAAGACATGGATGTCCACTCTAGCCACTTTTATTCAACCTAATATTGGAAGTCCCATTCACAGTCATTAGGCAAGAAGAAGGAATAAAATGCAGCCAGATAAAAAAGCAAGTATTAAAACTATCATTATATGCAGATGACAAAACAGTATAAAGAGAAGCCCTACCGATTCCAATAAACAAGTGTTAAAACTAATAAATTCATTCAGTAAAGTCACAAGATACAAAATCAAATACAGAAATCTGTTGCATTTGTATATACTAATAACAAACTATCAGAATGAAAAATTGAGAAAACAATCCCATTTATGGTTGCATCAGACAGAATAAAATATCTAGTAATAAATCTAAACAAAGAAGTAAAAGACTTGTATTCTGAAAACTTTAAGACATTGATGAAAGAAATTGAAGATAACACAAACAAATGGAAAGATACACTGTTCTCATGGATTGGAAGAGTTAATATTGTTAAAGTAACCGTACTACCCAAGGTAATCTACAGATTCAGTGCAATCTCTATCAAAATACCAATGGCATTCTAGAACAAACAATTTTAAAATTTGTATGGAAACACAGAAGGCCCCAATAACCAAAGCAATATTGAGACAGAAGAGCAAAGCTGGAGGTATCAAGCTCTGTGATTTCAAACTATACTACAAAGATACAATAATCAAAAACAGACTGGCACAAAAAACAGATGCATGGATCAATGGAAAAGAACAGAGAGCCCAGAAAGAATCCCACATTAATATGGTTAATTAATCTATGACAAAGGAGACAAAAATATACAGTAGGGAAAAAACAGCCTCTTCAATAAATGGTGTTGGGAAAACTGGACAGCTACATGCATAGAATCAAACTGGACACCTTTCTCACAAAATATATAAAAATAAATGCAAAATGAATTAAAGGTTTATATGTAAAAACTGAAACCATAAAACTCCTAGAAGAAAGCATAGGCAGTATTCTCTTTGACATCAGTCTTAGGAATATTTTTTTGGATCTGTCTTCACAGGCAAGGGAAACTAAAGCAAAAATAAACAAATGAGACTACATCAAACTAAAAAGCTTCTTTACAGCAATAGAAACTATCACTAAAACAAAAATGCAGCCTACTGAATGGGAGAAGATATTTGCAAAAAATATATCAGATAACTGGTCAATACCCAAAATACACAAAGAACTCATAGAACTCAACATCAAAAAACAAACAACTCAATTAGGAAATGGGCAGAGAACCTGAATAGACATTTTTCCAAAGAAGACATTCATACAGCCAACAGACACATGAAAAGATGTTCATCATCACTAATCATCAAGTAAATGCAAATCAAAACCACAATGAGATATCACCTTACGCCTGTCAGATGGCTATCATCAAAAAGAACACAAGTAAAAAATATTGACAATGTAAAGAAAAGGGAATCCTCAAACACCATTGGTGAGAATGTTAATTGGTGCAGCCACTGTGGAAAACAATATGGAGATTCCTCAAAATACTTAGAACTACCATATGATCCAGCAATTCCACTCCTGGATATATATCCAAAGAAATGAAAATACTAATTTGAAAAGATACATGCACACCAATATTCATTGCATCATTATTTACAACAGCCAAGATATGGAAGCAACCAAAGTGTCCATCAATAGATGGACAGATAAAGAAGATGTGGTATATACACAATAGAATATTACTCAGCCATAACATAGAATGAAATCTTGCCATTTATGATAACATGGATGAATCTAGAGGGTGTTATGCTAAGTGAAATAAGTCAAACAAAGAAATACAAATACCATATGGTCTCACTTATATGTGTAATCTAAAAAAAAACAAAAACAAATGATCAAAATAACAAAAATGGACTCACAGAGAACAAATGGGGTTGACAGAGCAAAGTGGGGTAGGTCAGAGTGAAATAGGTAAAGGGGATTAAGAGTTACAAGCCTCCAGTTATAAAATAAATAAGTCACAGAGATATAATACACACCATAAAGATTATCATCAATAATATTGTAATAACTTTGTATAGGGACACATGGTTACTAGACTTACTGTGGTGATCATTTCATAATGTATGCAAATTTCAAATCACTATGTAAGATACATGAAATTAACATAACATTGCATATTAACTATACTTCAATTAAAAAATCTGGCTTTTCTATATTAATCTTCGGAAAAATAGGTATTAAGGCAAAAAACATTGCTAGAAAAGAAGAGGGACATTTCAGTATAATAAACTAATACACCAGGAAATGATAACAATTCTGGTTAGTATGCACCCAAATTAAATGGCTTCAAAATATATAAAACAAATGTTGACATAACTAAAAGGAGAAATTAACAGATTTATAATCAGAGTGGAAGCTTTAGCAAATTTCTTTCAGTGACTGACAAAATAAGCATAAGCAGACCAAAAAAACTATAGAAGTTTGCTCAATGTGAATAATCCTGATCTAACTGACATATAAAGAACACTGTAATTAATAGTAACAGATAGATATTATTTTCACATGCCTATGAAGAACTTACCCAAATAGATCTCAAATTAGCCTCTAAATCATATCTCAAAAAGTTTTCAAGGAATGAAATTATATGAAATATGTAACACGACCATGGTGAAATTAAGCTAGAAACAACAACAAAAAATAATTAGGAAATACCTAAGTGTTTGGTAATTAAGTTTTCTTTTTTAAATCATAATGGAAATTAGATTAGAAAATATTTTAGCCCTGTAATAATGGAAATTCAATTATCAATATGTTGTGTATTTGTGATTAGAGGGAAATCAATAGCCTTTAGTGCATATATTAGGAAGAAGGAAGCCTAGAATTTAATGAGCTCACTAACCAGCTTATAAGTTAGAAAAATAAAAGCAATTATACCTAAAGGAAGTAGAAAGATGAAATTTATAAGTTAATAAAATAGAAAATAAACAATTTTTAAAAATCAGTAAGTCCATATTTGGAGACAATTCTTCTTGGTTCTCTTGTGGTTTATTTGGTTGGTTATCTCAAGACATGCAAGTGAGGGAACTGAGAGAGTGAGACAGGAAGGGGCAAAGCCAAAGATAAGGATGTATAACTGAGGCTGAGATTGTTTTATAACAATAGATGTTGTATTTTGCTGCAAACTTCCGTGAAGCTTACCAATATTTTACAAACTATACGTAAAAATTTTGTGTCTTAATGACGGAAGTCCAGAGCATTTATAAAACAGCACTTAACACCCCCTTGGTAAGGAATGCTCCTGGCACCTTAACCACTCTCTACGTTTGGACTCTGCTTACATGGAGGTGGAGTTCCCACAGCATTAGCTTAGGCTCTGGGGCAAAATGTAGTAAAATACAATGTGTGCTCAAGATGAGGTACTAGCAGCACACGTGGCCCAGTAGCAGTACAACATGGACTGCAACTGACTGAAGGTACTCTCTTGCCCTGGGCCCCTCTTAAAAACTAACAGTATTCTGAATCACACCATATACATCAGCAGTAGCAGTATTTTCAAGTACATTGATATGCTGCCTCGGAAACCGAGAGAAAACCTCATAGTTGAGTCATCTTTATAAGTGGTAAGAATAAAAAGTGCAATACATTTTCTTATACTTTAGAGAGCTGTCCCCAAATGCCCCAGACTATTGATTCACTTTTGAGACAGGACTCTGAATCTTTAGATTATTTATCTCCCATTCTTTGTACATATGTGTTACCCTACAAAATCCAAAGTACTTCCTTCCCCTTGTTAAGATTATGTTAGGATGACTCACCAAAACAGCCAGCATTAGGAAAGAAAAGCAAGGTCCCTGTAGACTACAATGAGACCGAGAAGCATTAACATGATCTTGGGGCAAGAAGTTAATGTGTACTAGTCTACTTCCCAGGTGAGTGTGAATACTTTTGATCCTCATTTCTGAAGTTGATGAAAATAAATTATTTCTCAAATCAGTAGTCACAATCCAAGAATTTTAGGCTATGTTGATCAGTTCCAGTAAAAGCACCACATCCAGCACAGCAGCTAAGATTGGGGCTCCACTTACTATTCTGTCATTTTCCACAGCTCATTTGCTTTTTCCCTCAGGAATGTACAGGTGAATTAAACTGGGATATGCTGGTAATCACTGCATCTTCATCCTTTGAGGATGACATTATTCACTGCAAATTATCCTAGGATCCGGTATTCCTTCTGACTTACATTTTAGGCCTGAAATAGGGGAAGTTTCTGGGGATTTCGTTTTGTCCTTCTTGACACAGTCTCTTAGTAGCTACAGTAGACTCCAGAGTAGCCAATCTGGCATTTGTTTAGTTTATCATTCCCAATATGCACTCTTGGAAACCAAGAAATAATGATGATATTTCTGTTCTTCCGATATCAGAATCAGTTAATGGTTAATATCTACTAGCACATGAAAGAATTCTGTATATTCTTTTTCTAAATATACAGTTACCCTACTAAATGGCAGCAGAATTCTTTAGGGGAAGAGTTTACAATAAGGGACATTACGATGTCCTTTGCCAAAGAGATCTAGCCTCCACTTCAATCCAAATGTTCAGGGTTTGAACTTAGGTTTGAAAATCAGGTGAGTTATAACAATTTCCATTCGGGGATCCAACATCAGCCTTCTGCTTGTCAGCTATATATATTTTTTAAGTTACATATGTCCACATCCTATGCAGCAGCCATATTGTCAAAAAAGAACATGATCTATTAGCCACCACCACAGATCTCTGTGGGATAAGGCACCTAGAGTTCACTCTGGTAATGCTATCAGTTAAGATTAACTACACTTTTAAAAAATGTAATTCCACAGAAAAACTTTGAGAAATGTTGTAAAAACATGCCTCCCTCAGCAGGAGCGAGAGCTGGGTTTTTTATTCGGATTTCTTCAATCATGACATAGATATGCTCTCAAGGAGTGCATATCCTGATATTCAAATCTGTTACCTTTGCAAAGTAACTTCCAATTCTTCAGTAAAGACAAACAAACAAAATTTTAGGCAAAGAAATTCAAGTGCTGTCAGTTGGAAATGGTCTGGAACTCACTGATAGGATGTAGATGTGGCACCAGCATTTGCTACATTGCACCCCTTGTACTATGCAGATCCACTTACTGTCTGACGTATGGAGATATCCTTTGAGTTGTAAAGCTGTATACACAAGTCTTGTCTTTCCCAAGAAATATTTATTCAGATTCCAAAGTGTGAGGACCCAGGATCCTTCCCATTATATTCCCAAAAAGACTCTTAGAAGGAGAGGAAGGACAGCTAGCTCTTTCTTTTCTACAAATGCCAAAGTTATTTTCTGTGATACTTGCCTACAGTAGATCCTGTTACATGCAGGATTGTATCTGGTTCCTCTCACATCATCCAAGGGATAAAAATAAGGGCAAAGTGAGCCCTAAACAGTTAATAGTGTATATAAGTAATTATAATCTACCCTGTTCCAGAATTTTCATGCTGGCGTTCAAGACAATATTAATGAATGTAGACACTAAAGACTTAATAAACTCCTTTTTCCTGCCTGCTTATCTACTGTCAAGAGGAATCCAAAATGACAAAGCAGCAGCCATAATCCTGACTAAGGGTCAGGATTAGTGGACCCTTACTTGTGTTCCCTGATAGAAGCATACTTCCCCTCCCCCTTTTCCCCCAAGCCACCACTCCTCACACTTTAGTTTCTTTATTCCAATGGTGCTTAAAGTTGTGCACGTAGAAACACAAATTCCGAAACGGGTCATGGAAATAACAATGAGAGAAGCAAGTCTTATTTCCATGCAGTAGTTCTCAAAGCAGTGTATTCTACCTGTCAGGGATATAGTGCCACAAAATGGCCGTTGGTTCAAATTATATATTTTATCTTAAAATATAGCGGCCCAACTTCACCAGATGTTGTATCCAGCTTTGTACATTAGGTAAGCATTTACCTAATCATTACAATGTTTTCCCATTCAAGGTTTTGGGAATGATTTTTAGAAAAGTTTTCCCCACAGCCATAGGAGATGAGACTCTCTTTAATCCTCCCATAGAATCTTTCTACATTTCACTGTGTATCATCAGTTGGCAGTTAGCTGAAATGAGCCTGTCATTTTCTTCTTTCATAGCATTTCTTCTTTCACTGCACTGAATAGAAAATACCCAAATGCACAACCATTTTAATAGTCAGTATCATTATATCTCTCATGCAATGGCATAAACCAGTGTTTCCTGGAGTAGTCTGAAGGGGCTAAGCATAATCTTAACCCCTTAGCATAGATGGGTTCTTCACGCAAAGAAATGCAAGTGCTGTCAGTTGGAAATGGTCTGGAACTCACTGATAGGATGTAGATGTGGCACCAGCATTTGCTACCTTGCGCCCCTTGTACTATTCAGATCCACTTACTGTCTGACGTATGGAGATATCCTTTGAGTTCAGAAATGAGGCAGGCAGGTTCTTAACCACTGCGCCACCAGCAGATGTCCCAGCCATAGGAATAGATATATAAAGAGTCTGGGGTTTTTGAGAAGGAATCACACTCAAGAGAAAGCAAATATAAAAGATGGCTCCCACTGTTTTTTGTTTTTTTATTGTGTACATCAGGGTATAAGACATGAAGCCAACAAACTAAAGAATATAAATGAGGGAATCACAATAAAATGGAACCTTCTAACTCAGCTGACTGTGGGACACATACTCCTCTGGGTTCCTAGTTGCAAGCTTAAAATGTCCTCACTCATTAGGCCAGTTTAATCAGGTTTCCAATTTCTTCCAGTGGAAATCATCTTAATTGATATATGTGGTATGACAATGTTATCTGTCTAAAACTGAACAAATTTTATCTATCATAAGTAAATTCAAGGGGAAAAGAATACAATTGCACTTAAGATTAAACAGTAATTATTATTTTTGACATATTTTCAGTGAATTGAGATATAATCGATATATTGTGTAAGGTGTACAACATGACAATTTGATTCACATATATACTGTGAAATGATTACTACAATAGGCTTAGTTAACACCTCCATCATCACACATAATTACCTACTCTCTTAGCAAGTTTTAAGTAAATAACACAGTACCATTAACTATATTCACCATGCTTTAAACTAGATCCCCAGGACTTATTCAATTTATAACTGGAAGTTTATACTCTTCGATCAACATCTCCCCATTTCCCCTATCCCAGACTCCTGGCAAGCACTATTTATGAGTTTCTTATGAGTTCAGCTTTTTCAGATTCCACATAAGGATGAGATCATACAGTATTTGTTTTTGTCTGTCTGACTTCTTTCAGTTACAACAATGCCCTCAAGCTTTATCCCTGTGTTGCAAAAGGCTGATTTTCTTCCTTCTTGTGGCTGAAATATATTCCAGTGTGTATGTGTGTGTATGTGTGTATTACATTTCATCGTTTTATCCATTATTGGGCACATACGCTTTTTCCATGTCATTACTTACTATTGTGAATAATGATGCAATGAACATGGCGGTGCATATACTTTAAGGTGATAATCACCAAATTCCCTGCTTCCAAACCAAATCCTGAAGTGAAGACAAATTTCATCCATTCTATGAATTGGAGTCTGATCTTTTAACTATTCTATGCATATATTAAGGTGGATCACATGAAGTTCCATTTTGCAAAGTCAAAAATGATCACATATTGGGACTTCCCTGGTGGCACAGTGGTTGAGAATCTGCCCGCAATGCAGGGACAAGGGTTCGATCCCTGGTCCAGGAGGATCCCACATGCCGCGGAGCAACTAGGCCCATGCGCCACAACTACTGTGCCTGCGCTCTAGAGCCCGCGAGCCTGCGTGCCACAGCTACTGAGGCCCGCATGCCTGGAGCCTGTGCTCCGCAGCAGGAGAAGCCACCACAATGGGATGCCTGCGCCCCGAAACGAGGAGTAGCCCCTGCTCACCGCAGCTAGAGAAAGTCCGCATGCAGCAACAAGAACCCAACACAGCCAAACATAAATAAATAAATAATCAAATATTAACAATTTCATATGGAACAACCAATTTGTAATCTCAAAAATAAGTATGTAATACTAAAATATTGCACTGTTTTATATTTTTATATCTGTTTTCCTATATAGCCAATGTGACAGAAATTAGGCAGACAAAAATGAATAAGACCTAGTCCCTTCCCTTAAAGAGCTTACAGCTGATACCTAATAGGTATAAAGTAAATAAATGAAGTTATGAATCAATGAATACATATAGAATGTAACTGGCTGATACAGGGCAGACAGAGGAGTAAATAAAACATTGAAAATGAAATCACAGGAAGTGGGTAAAACAGCCATTTATTACCTGTAAGTTACTAAGTAAATGCTTTGTAAATAACAATAGTGATAATAATACCTTCGATATATTATTCCCCACCTTATAATTAGCATCACATAACTTCAGAGAGTAGATTTTTGTATCTTCCATGGTGAACCATGTTAGGGTTTTTCTCTTAATTTTGCACAAGCAAAAGATTTTTTAATGTGGCAAGCAGATATACATACGTACATCTCAGTTACGAGGTATTGTAACAATTTTCTTTATGGGGGATATATAGGCTTTTTTTTGGATGTAAGTTAAGTAGATAATGTTTAGATGCAGGCTTGTTTGTAAGCAGGAGCATCTGGAAGTTCTGAAACTTGATAGTTATACAAAGAAAATATATAATACACAATGCTGAGCATCAGTTTAAATACAGAATTTTGCTACAACGCTTGTTCACCATAGAGGACACATTATTCTTTTATTAAAGAAGGCAAAATCTAATCTGTTAAAAAACGTTCTGAACAAGTTCCAGATCTAGAAAGCAATTTATAGTAAAATTCAAATGAAAGGACATGCTGTACACTTTGTTTTCACATTATGTGATATATATTTTTTTCCAGAATGAAAAAACAAGTACGGACTCCTGTTAGACTGACAACCATAGTAAATTCACCCTTGAATTTAGTAAGCCAGGATAGTGGATATATTCAGTTTGGATTTCTTCCACTTTAGATATTTATTTACTTCAGAACCTGAGTACTAAGAATACTGAGGTGAAAATTAGACATGTAGACTGAAAATACATTTGGATAAGAAGCATTTCAGGAATGGCAGAGCAAGACCTCTGAAAAACTGCTCCTCTGTAAAAGCAATGATGATGATTGGCAAAATCAACTTTTTAGAACTCTAGAAATTAACCAAATGCTTGAAAAATACCTGAGAAAACATTATTCAATAAAAAAGTAAGATAAGTGAGGTTTGAAATGTTATAACAGGCCCTGTGCCCACGCCTTACTCCCTACTGTGCAGCAGTGTTGAAAAACAATAGCCTGGCTAGCAGCAACTGTGAAAACCAGCAGCCCTGCAGACACTGGAGGGAGCAGAATGGATTAAAAACAATCCCCTCACTAACCAAGACGGTCACAGTGCAGGCTGCTGCCTTCTAGGCAGACAGAAATGGACGCAGAAATCAAGGAAGGAACTCCTGTGCTTGAGGAATTCATTTCCTGAGTTGAAACACAGGTTCTAAAATGTGGGCCCTGGACCGAAGGCGTTAATACTCTTAAGTGCCAACAGACCTAAGCTGCTTATTTTCTTTATTACGGGTAACACAGGTTTCTCTGCCTTTTATGTGCCATTTGCAAAGGCTTTGTATTCTTCAACAAAAAGACGCTTTCCAGTTTGGGTTATCAGTCATGCTGGGCATGCCGTGGCCCCCAAGGACAAGAAGATTCTGACAACTTTTGGACGATCCAAATGCTCGAGAAATTAAGGACATCTATGGACTCTGTGGTCAAGTAGAATACAAACTAGCTTTCCTGAGAACTCATGTGCCAAAGGAAATGAAACTTGTGGTCATTGGTCATTCTCTAGGCTGCTCTTTTTCCCTTCAGATTCTGAAGCATATGCCCCTGAGCTCCCAATAACTCGCTGCTTTCTGCTCTCTCCAGCAATTGAGCGAATGACTGAGTCACCCAACAGCAAGCTCGCCAATCCACTTTTGTGCTGGCTTTGATGTTCTCTATGTTCCTGGCTACTTACTACTTAAATCGTGGCCCGAGAAAATCAGGTCCTCGATGATCAGAATGCTCCTTCGAATGATTAACGTAGAGAGTGAATGTTCCTTTCTGAATGCATTGGAACCATTCTGCCTCATTAGTGCTGCCTCCCTTGGAAGCCAAGAAATGATGGAGGTGGTGAAGACAGACAATGAAACCATAAAAGAACATGTACCTAAGTTCACATTTTACTATGATACTATAGATGGTTGGTGTCCAAAAGCGTACTATGAAGACATGAAGAAAGATCTTCCAGAAGGAGACATATGACTCTGTGAGAAAAAAAAATACCTCATGCATTTATCCTCTATCTTTTACCAGGAGCCCAACATGGAAGCTGACTGGCTAAAGGATGATCTGTCTAAACTATAAATACTGACACAAGGAACAAGCACTGACATAGAGGCAGTAGGCGTACTGACTCTTAGTAGTAAGTAGTATACTTAGTAGGTAAATGTTAAATTTTAATGTTTGATATTAGAAGAGAAAAAAAGTGAGGCCCTCTTGGCCTAGAAACCATCATCTCCTAGCTCCCCAAGCTATAGGTTGAAATAAACACAGTCGATCAATATTCCATAGGATTAACAACACATTTTCCAAGACTC